>NC_056623.2:243962145-245212145 GCF_002870075.4 Lactuca sativa | reverse complement strand
GTGATGCCTCAAATGCTTCACACAACATTAAATGCTTTGGAATAACTTAAGAGAATGTATTAAACTTGTAAAATCGGTCTAGCCCTCTCTTGTTCTTAGTGTAGCCGATTTTGGTGAGTATCATGTTCCTTATACAGTGTGTCACATCTAGGGTTACACCATGTAAACCTTAATGTGACATGACTCTTCATTTCGATGACCATGGGCATCTATGGAGCATCCTATGGGTTTAACCCAACTTGGTAATTCATGGAGCCTTTTAGCCCACTATACAAGTTATGGATGATTAACATAATCAACCCATATATTTAATTAGTCATCTTTTGATCACTTAATTAATTCCAAATTAATTCTTGATCAATACTAATTAAATAATACTATTAATATATTAGAACTTATAATATATTAATAAACCACAAGTGTTATTTCTCTCATTTTGTCTATCCAAATGCATGATACCATGCAACCCAAATGGACCATGCCAGGTCGGGTAAAGTACATACCAAATATAGTTATGGACTTAGACACCTTATCCAACAGTCTCCTACTTGGATAAGTCTAATAACTATATCTGTAAGTATGACTTCAGGAACCGATCAGCAATCGTAGCTCTCTCAAGGTCTATCAGAACTGAGAGGATGATGATGCACCATTTAAGATAAGTGATCATATAATCCTCTATTCTAGATATCAGCTGGACAAATACATGGAACAATGTCTTACTTATTGTCCGGCAGTTTGTTTCCCGATTTCCGATTTGTTTGACATAGAACTAAATTAAACACATCAATTCGGTTATGATCGGGCCCAGTACATAGGTCAAAACAAAATCATCAAGTGGCCCAGATATTGCTTCTAATCCAAGAAGGAACAGATAAACTTGAACTCATATGCTTATTCTACTACTTGTTGAATCACACACAAAAGTACATTTTATAACATCGAGTTACCAATGTGGTTTCGTACAATCAATGCATAACCAACTCATAGGCAACAAGTCATATCTCTAGGTTTGAAGACTTATATGATATTACCGTCTCACGATCACTCAAGATAGATTCCATGAAGTGATACCAGTGAGTGTGGTTTGATTCCAATGCTCAGAACTTATGAGCACTCATGAGTGTTGTAGCCCTGTCCAACAACTTAGACCTCTGCAACCAACCTGTGACAGTCTTGGTTCATACCTGCTTCCAACATATGACCGACTATGGAGAATTCGAATAATATGATATACCAAACATAATTATTCTGGATGTCAAAACATGCAAAAGAAATATAGTAAATAATTGACAAAAGATAGCAACACTTTACTAATAAATAAACACAACTTTTATTCATCATCAAATGTCAATTACACTTTACAAATTTCAAAATTATTTAACTACTAAAACTAATATCATCCCTCAGCCCTATGCTCTGAGCATGCTGGAGATGCTTAACCCGACTCAGTCCCTTCGTGATGAGATCTGTTGGGTTCTCATCCAATGATACCATCTTTGCCACGAGTAGTCCTTCTATTCGATGTCTAATGAAATGGTATTTTTTTTCGATGTGTCTAGATCTCCCGCGATCCCTTGGTTCCTTGGCTAAGGCAAATGCACTTTCACTGTCATAGAAAATTTCCATTGGCTCCTTTATAGCTGGTACAACTCCAAGGTCTCCAATAAAGTTCTTCAGCCATATCGCCTCCTTTTCTGCCTCGCTTGCTGCTATATACTCTGATTCGCAAGTTGAATCAGCCACTGTCTCCTGCTTGGAACTCTTCCAAGTAATTGCTCCTCCGTTTAAGGTAAAGACCCAGCCTGACTGAGAGCGGAAATTGTCCCTATCAGTATGAAAGCATCGAGAGACCCTAATCGATCCTGAGAGCATAGAGAGAGAGAAAGCTAATTGGCATCATCTTGGTGCATTCTTATAAGGAAGTAGGAGATTTTGCAAGCTATTTTGGCTAGAGGGGTTCAGATCTACTTCCATTCCATTCTAGGCTGCTGTTTAAGGTATAAATATATACTTATTTTCGTATGGTTAGTAGATCTCATGAATTAGGGTTTCTTTACCCTCTTCTAGTTGAAGTCATGATGTATATGAAGCCCCTTTGAGTCCTATACTTCATATCTGGACCTTGAGAGGTCTAGAGAGTCCCATGATTCAAGCTTTATGCAATAACATAAGAGTATTGGGTCTAAAACACCATTATGAGAGTTATTTTGTCAAATGGAGCTAGATCTGCGATGCGTGGACGTAAAAATCGGACCTTTACGTGACTATTGGGTGCTAGAAGCTTAAATCTATAAGCTAGAGTCATGGATCTGACCTCAGAAAGCTGAATGAGAATTTCATGGGGTTTACTCGCCGAGTAGTAGCGGGTTTGACCTGATATCTTTGATTCAGTATGACCTCATCGAGTTGATGGGCAACTCGACGAGCTGAGTGGACCCTAGGGCGAAACTCGAAGAAATGCAACTGGACTCGATGATTCACGGAATTGCACTCGGCGAGTCAGGTCGACCTGAACAGATTGAATTTTGCTTACTTCAGTTGATTAGTTAATGGGTCAGTAAGGGATACTTGAGACCACGGAGTGGTAAAATGGTCTTTTACCCATTCCGAGAGATAGAAATAGAACGAGAGGGTTTTATGTGTAAAAGGATGAATAATGATATTGATGTTTGTCTAAATATGTTAGGCTGAGGCTTGTTCAGGATTCCAAGAGATTGACTATATTCTTCTAGCTGCGAGGTGAGTCTTCTCACTATACTTTACCTAGAATGGTAACTATGTGTGACCGGAAGGTCTTATGTATTTGTATGAGTTGTGTGACTTATGTGATATGTCTATGCTGTATGAATTGGGCGGGAAGGCAAACAAAGTTGGGGCAGGAAGGCAAGTCATGGTAGGGCTGGAAGGTCTACTAGAGCTGTGGGACCGGAAGGTCCCACTAAGACACGTTGATAGGAAGGTCATACAGTGATATAGCCTCGAGAGGCTAATATGTGAATGTGGTATTTTGGGGAACTCACTAAGCATTTATGCTTACCGTGTTATGTGTTATGTGTTCCAGGTACTTCAGAGGATCGCGGGAAGGCACCGACATGATTGTACACCTGCATCAAGATGGAGTTATGATCCTGGATTTGAATGATTGTTTTGGAAACTTGTGATTTGACTTTTGAGAATTAATGATGTGACATGTGTTTTTATGAATTTAAAATTGAAAATTTTGGTTGAAAAATTTGGTCGTTATAAGAAGGCTGGAAGTGGTGTTCTTTACAAGGGCATTCTATTCTCATAAAAATGATCTTAACTCATGCATGAACCCAATAAGACATCCAAGATGGCAACTCTCTGCCTTAAGGACTCATTTAGAACTGAGATTAGCAACTCTAAGCCTATGAGTCGAATTTGAACCGTAAATCTCTATACTTAGGACCAAAATGACTCCAAAACCAAGCTACACTAGAACTAAGCATACTTGAGGAAAGTTCAAGGCCATATACCTCAAGATGATCTGAAATGGAACCACAATCTCGGATCTACTACTTCTCCTTTGATCCAACACCTTACTATGCTCTTCACTTGCTTGGAAAATGGCTTCACAACACCAAAATGCTCTCTAGTGGCCTCCAAATCTCCAAGAACACTCAAGGGAGGATTAGAGTTTTGTGGTGGCTGTCTAAGGATGAGAGGGAGGCTAATATCTAGGGCATTATGTTCTTTATATAGTGCTTTTCCCCCAAAATTAGGGTTTAGGATCTCTGAGTGTGCGTTGGGTGTGCACCTCAAGCACCCACGTCCACTTTCTTCTCTACGTTGGGCGTACCCCCATCTACGATGGGCGTACTTTCACGCCTACAACCTTGCATACGTGGTCCTTTCTTTCCATCTTCAAAGGGCTATAACTTCTTCATTCTAAGTCCGTTTCCGACAAACTTGTAACATCCAATGAAAAATACAACCCAAAAATTTCGTTTTCAAAATCATCTAACAAACATAAATATCATCGCCATGGTATAAGATCATAAAACATGTATCTCAAAATTTCATAAAATTTTGTCATCGTAACACAATCTCATATAAAACATCATAGTAAACTCCCAGGCTAAGAAAACTGTGGTGTGTGGCATGCCATCATCCCGAACCCTTTCCCTTGCTAGTTGAAGTACCTGAAACCAAAATTGAACTGTAAACACGAAGCTTAGTGAGCTCCCCCAAACTACCTCATATCATACAATAACACATATAACAAATATTGGGCCTTGCCCACTGCATCGGGCCCCGCCCGACATCGGACCAGAGTCCGGCATAAATTGGGCCCCACCTACAGCATCGGGCCCCGCCCGGCATCGGACCAAAGTCTGGAATAACTTTTACCCTGCCCACTGCATCGGGGGCCGCCCGGCATCAGACCGAACTCCGGAATAAACTGAACATAACATAAGCATGAACATATAACATAATCACATATACTGCGTTAGGCTTGCCCGGCACCGGACCGGAGTCCGGAACATATACACATAACATAAACATGCATGAATCACGAAGACATCAAGCATTCATGACTACTTCTCGGGACCACCCCAACATCGGACCGAAGTCCGGAACTACTATCATCTAAACGGGACGGCATTGTGGCCGTAGACCCGTTTCTACTGGAACGAAACTCACCTCACACTGTTGTAGTCCTGCTAAAAAAACCATAGCTACTAGATGACAGATTCCTGAATCTATCAACATCAAAATAACACCCAATTAATAATTAGGTTCCACTACATAACTATAAATACATACTTTGGATAATTAATACATTATCCCAAGCTTGGCTTATTCAAGCCCAAGGCCCAAAAGTCAGACTATGGCTTAAATCCCAACATATGGCCCGATTTTCCAAATTGGGCCCATACCTCTACATGGCATTCCCTTGAGGCCTAATTGTTCAGTCCAGCCCAACATGTCTCATTCTAAAGGCCCAATATCATATAACCATCTAGGCCCAAACTATGGCCCAATTTTCCAAATTGGGCCTAAACCCTCCTATGGGCCTTACCCTAAAGCTCGTTACTTGTTCTAGTCCATTTGCTTGTTCTTGGATGGCCCAACACAAAGCCCAAGTGAAATTAGGGTTTCAAATAGATTGATGATTAGGGTTCAGTGTTTCTTACTTAACCCATTAAGGACTTAATCCATTAAGTCCTTTACTATACTAGATAAATGATATGGAGTAATTTAGGCTTAATACACAATCCATTCCCAATGGCCTAAAGGTGGGTCCAATAAGTCTAAGGCCCAAATCCACATAATTAGGGTTTCCCAAACCCTAATTAGGGTTTTCACTCAACCATGTCCCAATAGGCCCAAAAATGAATCTTTAAGCCAATGAGGGTTTTGCTAGTAGGGCACCACCCACTACCTAACACACACACACACACAACTACCCTAGTGGTGGCCTGCGGTGGCTCGTGGTGGCGGTGGCTGTTCATGGGAATTCCGGCCAAACAACTACTCCATTTCACTAAAATAAACACGCGCAAACATCCATTAGAAGTAGAATCGCACATCCACCCAACTCATAGCCACCACCACGGCGGCGGCTAGCAGTAATTTGTATCGACAGCCACCACCTCATAGTGGTGGCGAGTTTCCTTGAGTCTTGGCCTATCAACACACGACCACTCGAGCAAGATCGTCGCGAACCCAGCAACAAAGCTCACCCCGACCTCAGCCACCCTTATGGCGGTGCAAGGTAGTTGAAGACGAATTCCAGTTGCCACAGTCATTCGGAGTGGCTGCTACAACGACATGGCGGCGGCAGAAGAATGCAGAACAAGAAGGAAACACAGAGAGGCGATGAAACAGTGGCGGTCGGCTCACTTGCACGATCGGAGAACGACGAAGAAGGAGGCGGCAGTCGAATTGAGCTCCGATCTTCCTTACTCGCATGTCGGAACCACGGTTGCTGCCTTTGTCGGCGGCGGAAACAACAACAAGGGACGGTTTCGCCGATGACTTGGTTTGTCAGAGAAGCGAGGAGATTGGGTGGCGATAGGGCGGCAGCGGGAGGGAGGTGGTGACGGTTGCATCATAAGGAAGGGTTTAGGGTTAGGGTTGGCCGATATGAGATTATATACCCATCCAAAATAACTACTTTCCCATAATTATACTTCAGGTCCCTCCCCATGAAATCCTTTTAGATTACATCAAAAACGTACCAAACAGACCCTACTTCAAGAAATCTTTACAAACTGAATCCAAAACTTACCTTTTATACCCTAATCCCATAAATTTCTTTCAATTTAAGTCCATTAATTACCAAACGCACCCTGACCTCCGAAATCCTTTTCAATTTAATCCTGAACTTACACTTTTAACCCCTAAATTTTAAAATTCTTCACAAATTAGTCTGGGGCTTACATTTACTAATTTATTTAAATAAATGGGGCATTACAACTCTCACCCACTTAAATTAGATTTTATCCTCAAAATCAGTTCTTACCATTCCTTATACACCCAACCACTATAGTGATATGGTCATCATCCTGGGCACACCCTAGCCTTCTTAGGGTAGCCATGACCAATCTTTGCAAAGCCTTAAATTCCACTGGTGAACGGATTCCTCGCAACAGTCCACATCTACTCTTTCTGATATATGTTGTATTGAGATGGTCTGATTCCCTAACAAACCACTCATACTGAATCATTATAGATGAACCCTACGGTAGGAGACTAAGCATTACTCAACAATTTGTTACGCTTAGAAATCTCTTATGCTTATCCTACAGGAGATCCTAAAATACCATTACTACTGGAGACCCAAAACTGCCTGAAATACTGATCTGCCTTAAAATACTGAACTGCTTGAAACACTGACTGCCTAAAACACTGAACTGCCTGAAACACTAAACTGCCTGAAACATTGAACTGCCTGAAACACTAAACTGCCTAAAACTGTATGCTGCCACATGGATGCTTTCCAACATCTACCGAGACCTACCTGGTCTCAATTTTTCACCAGTCATCTGAAATACCAGATTCCGGCCTGGCTGCGTAGCCAAAGGGCTCCCACTTAGTCTCCTCACACAACTTCCGAACGAAATCCTTCTCTGGAACTAGTTGCCACCAGTTACCATGCCAATGAGGCTCTAATAACTTTCTGATCTAACTGATCGAGTCCATACGTCGAATCCGGACGCCACCAAACCCAAGGTTAAAAGTGATTGCTACATGACCATTGGTAGCCTTATGTCATGAATGACCTTAAGCAGTCCACTGTAACAACCGAAAAATTCCAACCAATTTAAATTTTTCAAAACAACTCGATTTCCATTAATTTAGTACAAAAAGGTTTTCAATACAAATCATTTAGAGTATTCCCAGAATCACATTACGACAAAAATATGAAGAGCGGTACGATCACGCCTTCGCCTTGCCACGGTCTCCTGAAGTACCTAAAAAACATAAAACCACAACTGTAAGCCCGAAAGCTTAGTGAGATATCCCCAAAATACCAACCACATATACCATACACGCATAACATGCCGTACATATCCGATCACAAAACAGCCATGCACTTCGGGTCTACTGTGTGACTGGTCCGCCGCACCGGCCAACAGTCCACCTGGTCCACCCTCCAAGTCTATCCATATACCTCGAGTCTGCAGTGTGATTGGTCCGCCCGCACCGGGCCTTCAATCCACCTGGTCCACCCTCTTGGGGCCTACAGCCTATCCGGACCGCTCGCTGGGCCTTCGGGACAACCAGTCCGCCCTGGGTATCTTGGCCTACAGCACAAAGCAGGACCTGCCTCAACCCAACTCTAGTGCAAACAACCATGTGCACATAAACATACAGTCATATAACAAATAACAGTCAACAAGCCGATCAAGCAGATCACATAACATATCATCATCCTAACCAAGATACCGTCCTAACCGGTCACTAGCACATACCATCCTAACTACCAGGATGAAAACATATCAAGCAGTAACATAACAACAAATACCCGGATCCCAATCCGATAAAGGGTCGGCCTTGGTGCCGTAGACCTTCTTGATATAGTGAGGATAACTCACCTCGAAACTGCCGGCTGAAAGGATAAGATCCCGCTGCTCCAAACTCCGACACGAACTCCTCCACTGAACAACAGCAAAGCACTGAACTCGATAAATACCCATAATTACAAAAATACCCCTAGAAGACAACTGGTCAACCCTTGGACCAGGTCAAAGTCAACCCCTGACTGACTCTACTCGCCGAGTCAACCCGATGACTCGCCGAGTCCCCATACACAGAACTTCCCCAATCCGCGACTCAACTCGCCGAGTCACCCTGAGACTCGCCGAGTTCAGCAACTCTGAGTCCACTCGCACACAACTCACCGAGTCATCCCTTGGCTCACCGATTCTCAACTCAACCAGAAAATATTAGGACTCTTCGACAAGACTCGCCGAGTCCAAGAACAGACTCGCCGAGTTCCAGGCCATCTTCATCCAACTCGCCGAGTTGTTCTTCCAACTCGCCGAGTTCCAGCTCGTCTTCAAGCAACTCGCCGAGTTCACCTTTGTGACTCGCCGAGTGCCTCTCGATCCCATTCCATACAGAAGCATTCCAGGCCATGCAATTGATCCAAAACATAGATCTAGCCTCCTACAACCCATCCATCACGTAAAGTGGAAAACTTTACGTGAATCCAAAGAGATCTAGGCCTTTTACACTTTAGGGCTAGGGTTTGGGACATAATGGCTTCACTAAACACTCAAACACAGGAACTTTCATGCACTCTAGTCCTTCTCCATTCCAGATCTGAGGTAGCAACCTCAGATCTAACCTCCAAACTCCAAAACATCCCAAGATGAGCTCCCCATAAACCCCAAAATGATGAATCTATATGAGTAACAGCCCAAGAACGAGATAATACCTCAAAAGAACGCCCCAATAGAAATGAAACTCGAATCCAAGCAAACCCCCTTGCTCCAAGCCTCCTACCCTTCAAGATTTCCTCAACAATTGCTTCTCCAAGCTTCCAAATGCAACTTGATCCACTCACACACGAAGGTTAGGGTTTCTGGACTTGAGGATGAGTAAAGAGGCTGGGGGAATGGATGTTATGTTCTTTATATAGGGCTCAACCCCGAGAATTAGGGTTTTCTCTACTCAGCGGCTACTCGTCGAGTCCAGCCTCAGACTCGCCGATTCGGCCACTTAACACGCGACCAATTCGCGACCCTACTCGCCGAGTCCACCCATGGACTCGCCGAGTTCCTTTTTTTCAATTTACTCTTTTAGCCCTTCAACTCTACTCTTGATATTTTCGGGATGTTACAGTCCACTGCTTTCTTACTCTCATATCTGTAGTGGCGCTTCTATAGTCTCATCATTGGCTTAACCAGGTCTAATTTGTCTGGGTAATTCTGGAATCCAATACATAGATTTCCATATCCTCAATGCTACACCCGAACTGGTGGGTACTACTGTTCTTTCCGCGACCTAACAACGCACTCACGCCATCTACCAACCTAGTGAATGCTATGACTACACCCACAAAATTACAACACTCTATCACTCTCTGGCTGCTAGTGATTGCTACGGATACACCTGTAGACTTACAACACTCTAACACTATCTGACTGCTAGTGAATGCTACGGCTACACCCACAAACTTACAACACTCTCCATACTGGATTGAACACGCGCTTGACCCGTACTCAACTGAACTCATGTCCTGAATGGAATCCCCAACCTAATTCCCTAAGGCTTGTTGGCAATATTACAGGAACACAATCTCCTTATTAGAAAGTTTTTTTCCGAACTTCCATCTCACACTATCCTCAAACCATACAACCGCTTGGGTTGTCTTCCTTCCTGACAAGGATGCGAAACTTATCCAAGTTTCACACCTATTTCTGCTCCTGGACACCTGATCGATTCTCTTCGACTTTAATTCAACTAATGTCTTACATCACACAATACCCGAAGGATTCTCAACCCTTCTTACCATTCTATGCCCAATCTGCTGAAAGCCACATTTACCATTTCTAGTGTTTCAATACTAGGTAGTACAAAAGGTCACACCACCTCTAAGAACCCGAATAAATCTTCAGTAATAACCCGCTAGACCCAGGAAGCTTCGAATCTCAATTGGAGACCTCGGAATCTCCCACTACATCATGGCCGGTATCTTGGCCGGATTGACTAGTACACCCTTATGGTTGACAGGGTGCCCAAGGAATTGCACCTCGCACAACCAGAAATCATATTTGGAGAACCTTGCAAAAAGTCTCTCCCTCCTCAAAGTCTCTAGCACCTCCCTCAAGTGCTTCTCATGCTGCTCCTCAGCCTTGGAATAAACCAAGATGACATTGTAATCTCCTAATCCCGCAATTTGGGAAATGATCTTTCGCTACCCGTTAATAATTATCGATATGCAATTGGCATATGCCATTTCGTGGAAGTATAATTCAAACATAGACCGAGGATAACCCAGAGTCACACTTAATCAAACCCTTGGAACCAAAGGCTCCCTTGTGCAGTTTCCCGCAAGTGCTGCACCGAATCTGGTCCTGTTGGTCTCTCGAAAGCTAATCCTAAATCTAGGTCTCCTCCCAAAACCCCTTAATATAAGAAACTAATCTGATTCCCTCTTACCAATGTGCTTTAAGTCCATATCTTGTTCTTAAGCCCAAGAAGTCATATCATTTAGGGTCTTGCACCCCGAGATACTCACGATCTCCCTGCTATCATTCTACAGTATCTTCTGATAACTTACCTTCTTCATTTCCTCATCTGTTGCATACTGTGGTACAATATAAGCTCTTTCTCGAGACTTGGCAGTGATCTCTGCCACCGTCTCAGTCGTCTAGTGGAGATCTAACAACTCTTGCGCCAACTGTTGTGCCTCAATCGCCTGGGTACACTCTGCCCAGAATCTGGTCTAAAATCCATCCCATGACATAGCATCAACCACATCATCACTCAACCTTCGACCAACCTCTTCCTATCGATCTCATGCTCTGTACCTCAAGAGATAGGAAGTAAGTCAGATCTTGTCTCCTTTTGAGACAATGTCTGGTACGAAAAGCATTTGTAACATCTGCCAACCATCTGCTACTAACAATGGGGTCGCTAATCCCCAACGACAATTTGAAGCCTCGCAAACTCTGAATTACCGAAACATCAACGTACGGGTCCCTATCATGACTTCTATCTCAGTGCATATTGCACTCGGCCTCTCATCACAAGTCTCTATAATGCCCTCCTTGATCATACTAGGGATCACAAGAGTCTCGTCAATGATACGGCACGTAATCTCAGATGGAATGAACTCCCTTATCTGATCATCGAGCTTCCCGGCTACAGAGTCTGAGCCTGATCCCTCGTCGGCACCAGAACTACCATCTGGTCTACCTATAAGCGTCACTATACATGGAAATATACCATCACGATCATCATAATACTCATCATACTTGAGGGATCTCACACACTACAAGTTCCCTGGTCTTATCTCAGCCTTCCTTGATTCGAGTACGGATCCTCTACTTTTAGTAGTACGGGCCCATACTATCACACCCCAAAACCTAGAACGGTAGAAACGTTCTGGGGCAGAGGACGTCATGTAATGTATCACAACAATGTAAAGTAGTAAACAAGCAACAACATCATCCATTGCATTAATAGTATAATTTTCATTACAAGTGTGTTCTTTCATAGTATACCATAACATAATAAATAATCAAAATAAAAAGGAGTCTTGATTTCTCCGTCTTCACAAAACTTGGTCGTCGTACCTATCTATTTATGACCTGAAAATACAAGTTTATTTTGAAAGCGAGTATCAGCAATAAAGCTGGTGAATTCATAAGTATTAATGTGTCTTTGATTCGTAAAAAATGCAAAGTAAATACTTGTAAACATTTGGAAAAAGTTGGAAAATGTTTGTAAGTAATTGTAAACGTTTGAAAACCCAAGGAAATCCTATATTTTCTACTAGTATAAAAGTAGTCTTCTACCAAGACTCGACTGTTTTGAAAGTAAGCATCACTGTAAATATGACGGTTTTTCCCTGTTTAACTATTATTATAAAAATTGTAGTCTACCTCGTCAATTATGTGTATGAGTCACAATATAAAGGTAATAAGGAAAAATAGTTTATCTATATCAAATATTGATGGGTTTAGCCATAAGAACATCTTATGTGCTCATGCAACCCTAATGCTTGGATCTATGTTTCTCTATTGTACATGCAATTCATCCAAGACTTTAAACCCTAGTTCTAGCATACAATTAATCATATTAACATGTGAAAGGGTTTTTAGATCTTACCTTGATTGTTATGTAGCAATAACAATCTCAAATCCTCCTTGTAATGACTTTAGAAAGCTTAGAGTCACAAGTGTCACTCCTCTAATGGTTCACAAACACCAAGAGCAAGAGGATGAAGAATAAGGAGAAAGGAGGCTGCCCAAAACATGTAGAAACCCTAGTGGAACTCTTAGCCACGTTTTGGGAGCTTAAGGGTAGATATACATGTAGGCTATTAGGGTTTTCAACTAGGAAACCCTAATCTGACTGCTTAAGCCCTAAGCAGCCCATGGACCCTTTTAGAATATCCCTTGGACGATTTCTAATGGGTTTCCACATAGAATTCGTCCAACCTATTATTCCAAGGTAATCCATAGCCCAAATGCAATTATCTTATAATTACAGTTCCAGTCCCTTAAGTTTAATTAATCTCTTTTAGTCAAAAAATTAATTATCAATTAATTCTTGACTAATATTAAACAATATGATTTCTCCTTTAATATATTATCCTCATAATATATTAATAAATCATAATTAATCCTTTCTCTTGATAATTCATCCTATCAAGTTGCTTTGGTGAAGGCAACCCAAAAGGACCACGCACCATCGGGTCAAGTAGATACCAAAATAGTTATGGACTTAGACACTAATCCAACAGTCTCCCACTTGGATAAGTCTAATAACTATGTTGCGTATGACTTCAGATCCTGCTCTGCAATCGTAGCTTTCTAAAGCCGCTGTCAACTCTGATCTTATCAGATACGTGTCCTTTAGATAAGGGATCATATATTCCTCCATCCTAGATATTGTATAGACTGAGTCATGGATTTAAATCATTCTCTCTGTCTATGTGTTGTTTCCTGATTTCCGATTTATGATGACTGACAACAGACTACAATTGAACACATCAAATTTGTCTTGGCTTGGCCAAGCACTTAGTGTCATCACTAAATCATCAAGGGGCCCACAGATATCGCTTTCATCCTACTTTGGATAAAAGGAACGGATAAACTTTGATTCAGTGTTTGCTTGCACTCACTCACCGAATCACTCACAATAATATGTTTTATAACACCAAGTTATTGGTGCGTTTACATATTATCAATGTGTAACCGACTCGCAAGATACAACTCACACATCTCGGTTTCAAGAATATAAGATATTATCATCTCACCAATCACTCGTGATAAAATCCATGAAGTAATCCAAGTAAGTGTGGGTTTAATCCAATGCTCAAACTCATATTCATAAGCACTCATGAACATTGCAGCAAACATTTGCTTATGTCTAATACACTATAGACAATCCACACACCAATTCACGACAGTCTTCATTCATACCTACTTCCAACATATGAACGACTGTGGTCCGTTCGAATAATTCGATTGTTCTGAACCAATTTAATTATTCAGGAAGTCAAAACATGCAAAGTGAAACACAAGAATAATACTAATCCCATATGGCCCCATACTCTGGGTATAAATAAAACATTTTATTTAATCACCATATTGATTACTCATTATTTGTTGTTTTAGGTAATCAACTTCTTACTTGAATTATTACTACACTTGTCCCATGCTCTCAGCATGCACACAATGT
This sequence comes from Lactuca sativa, assembly GCF_002870075.4. Lineage (NCBI taxonomy): Eukaryota > Viridiplantae > Streptophyta > Magnoliopsida > Asterales > Asteraceae > Lactuca > Lactuca sativa. Next base: position 245,198,252 of record NC_056623.2, on the reverse strand, counting down.
TTACCTACGGTCCTTATCACATGTGTAAGAATATCAAATTCTTGCCACTTATAGAATATGCTAGATTCTAACATTTTATGCAATGATCCTTTCGTAAAGTCATAGCTCAAAATCATCAAGACTTGCCCAATCTCTATCAGAAACAATTCTATAGATATGATGTCTCTCACTCAAAGTACATTCCTTTGAACATCCTTCTTGCATAAAAGTTTCTAATCTAGACATAGATTCTCAATATCCAACTCCCAATATGGAAACATTTCCATATTTTGCACTACGACAACTTATTCTTAATAGAATCTTATCTATTCATAATAATGTCGATATAGTCCATCCAATACCATACTTCCAACTACTCACAAGCAACCAATCCTTAGCGAGCTTTGGATCGTCCTTTGATAGTTGTTTAATTATTTTAGTTAAAACCGATTCTAGTCCTTTTTCCCTCTAAATGCACTAAACATTTGGAAAATTTTAGAATGGTCAAATATAATAGCATTGGCAATCAATCCTATACCCAAAGCGTATGGGATACGATGCATAATGTCTTACATGTTATGTATCTTTGACTAAATTTATTAACATTCCACAACCTAAGCCTTTAGATTTGAAATGAAGCATAATATTCTCTCCCTTAATTATAGCAAAACAACTATTCAACCCTTATGACTTTGCAAAGTATAACTCTTGTTTTCTATAATTAATATTGCTAACTTGCAATACTTGCCTTAATAATCATACAAGCACAACATTTGTGCTCCCACTATCATGATGATTATTATCATATAAGCATAACACTTATGCTCCCACTAGCTTTGACATGTATTCAGAAAATAGCTAAACTTCCAGAAAACAATACCTATTGAATTTCTTAAGTTCATATCTCTAATACCTAATGCTTGGATAATCTTTTATCTAAGCTTCTTAATCTTATACCCCTTTGCCTTAGATAGCTCATATGTGTGTCTAAACAATTCAGACTAATTGCCAAATCTCACAATTCGGATTATGGAAAGGGATACCGTAACCATAATCGAATTTGAGAATACAATTTTCACAATCACTATATTCTTAAAATCTCTCTTACTGAAAGCGTTTCCTCGCAGTCATTTTCATGAAGGAGGGAATCTTATGACACTTAGATTTTATGGTGTATGTGTTCCTATCTAGTGAATTTTTCAAAACCAAAGTTTGCGAAAAATCCAAACTCATATGGACCGAACTTTCTCAATCTTGATTTCTTGCCTTATGGTAACACGAGTGCCCACTATGTCTTCCAAGTAGTTAAGCAGCTCATCCTTTCCTATCAATGTACTTTTCATTGATCAAGATGCTTGCCTTTTATGCGTTCAAATGAGAACTCATAGAACTCACATGCATAATTAACTCAGTTAGAATGGCACAGAAACAAAATAGTGTCAACACGATAGGTTGTAAACCTCAAGTCATGTGCTAGTGATGATCGATAAGGTTTATTCTTCATTAGTTCTTGAACTTTTCAAGATCATTAGGACTCCCACTGACTCCTTGACATATAAGATTCTCTTGTCAATAAACATTTCTCGACAAACAAATCCTCAAGAGTTAGTGTAGCTTTTATCAAGACAAAACACTTCACAAAATTTGGTCCTAGTTGGTCTTTGTCTTATCCAAGACATCACAACTTTCCACATTTGATGAATGTTATAAACCTTCTTAAGACTTGTCACTCAATGTCACAATCTTAACTCTAAGACTTGTTTTTGGAACGAAGTATGATTGACTTCTTGATTTAACCATTTCTTCAATTCTTGATTCCTCTTCTCAGACATACAGTTGCACTAAGACTCACTTAGACGATCAATTGAGATATGGTTCTTAATCATTAAGACTTATCATAAAACATAATAAAAGGTACTCTCCCTTCTTCTTAGAATAGAGAAACTTTTATCTTTTTCCCTACTTAATTTTCTTATTCGTTCTGCTATTGATTTAAACTCTTTCAATCAACTCGGAATTACACTTAATCTTAGAAGTATAATCGTATTTACTAAACCTTTAGTAAATCATGACGAATATCTTTTTCACTCTTGTGGTGGACTTGATCAACACACAACCTTGTGTACTCGATCTCCTAGTCCTTCACTTGACACTTTGTCAACGAATTAGTCTAATTTCCAAATATGAAATTTCTCATTCATCATGCAACCAAGTTGTATGATTCCAAGTTTCTATCCAATTGAAACTTGGGGGATGAGAAACTTTCCCTATTTGGTAAATTCTTGATCTTTCCACAAATAACATAATTAAGAATCAAATCCATTATTGCTAATAATAGAAACTTACAAACATCAATTTTTCATACACGCCATTGCAAGGATAAATAAATAATATAAAAATCAAAATTTATTTTATTGCGGAAAAATTTGTCCTTACAATGCAATTCAATTGAAAAAACTATGTTAATACATATTTCATAGCAATCTTATTCTAACTCCAAGTAGTAGCTTAAGATTCTAATCTTCATGTAATGCGATCAAAATCCATTTCTTCACGATTAGATTCTGCTCACTTCTTCCCTTAAGATTCCTCTCTTTTCTTCGATCCTACAAGACATCGAAATGTAACCTTATCACATCATGTATTAAGAATCTAGAATATGAACTTAAAAGAGTTAGTTAACGGATTTTACCTAAAGCAGAGCCATACGTTTTAACTCTCCCATCTCTTAGATCTCTTAGGTAAACAGGGCAGCTTCGTCTCCAATGCCCCTTCTCTTGGCAATAAAAGCAAATTGACTCTTTTAGAACAACACACGGAACTACTTCTGACTTTCCTTTCTCTTATGATCAAACTTTTCGATCATGGCATGCCTTTCTTTACCATTGCCTATATCCATAGAGATCTGGAAGGAAGATCCACCAATCAACTATGCTTTTCCAGTGCGCCAAATCATTGTTGATTCAGCAGCAATAAGCATATAGGTGAGATCAATGAGGGTTATGTCGTGGTTCATCATATTGTAACACCCATAAATTTACGCCAAATTTAAACTTTTAACACAAACAAAAGAGTCAAATAGTATTTGTTTTTACAAAACATTTCCACTTCATTTATCATCAGAGTGTCCCAAAATAGATCATGAGGATGAGGAGCGGTACGGTCACGCCTTCGCCTTCCCTCGCTCTCCTGAAGTACCTGAAACAATAAACTGAAAACTGTAAGCCCGAGGGCTTAGCGAGCTACCCCCAAAATACCAATACCACACTGGCAGAAACCATAGCCATACGAACAATCAAACAACATACATACTGGGCCATCGGCCGGACTGGTCCGCCCTACTGGGCCTACAGTCTATCTAAATCTATCCCGAGCCTTCGGCATAACTGGTCCGCCGTGTGGTCCTATAGTCTCCCCGGACCGCTCAGAGGGTGTGTTGGCCTTCAGCACAAAGCAGGACCACCTTAACCCAGCCAACAAGTAACTAACCATGTACACATACTATCATATACTGGCATGTACACATACCAAACACATCTATCTCATTAACCATCAATCATAGAGTTTCACTCATAGCTAGAGTATCGACCTAACAGGTCACTAACATACCAATCCTCATAGCCCGTATAAGCATAGCATACTATCTATCCTAATTCCAATCCAATAGATTAGAATCTTATGCAGCATACCATAACTACCGATCTCTATTATAACAACCATCCTAAGCAGGATAAATTCTAGCAAAGCAATAACATAACACTCATCCTAAACCAAGATGAAATATAACATGGAAATAACCAAGCAACCATCCTAACCCAGGATGTAAACCATAAAGGGCCGGCCTTGGTGCCGTAGACCCTATCGATATAGTGAGGATAACTCACCTCGCAGATGTTGATAGAAATGCGAACTCCAACTATCGGATCACTTGACACCGGCTCCACCACCTATAACCATAGCATAATATACTCATAAGTTCTTACTCTTATGAGACACCCCATAACCTACTAGTCAATCCCTGATCAAGGTCAAAGTCCTTGGTCAAGGTCAACAGTTCATGTTGACCTCAAATCGCCGAGTACACTCGGAGGCTCGCCGAGTCTTTGAAGCACATACCAACTCGCCGAGTCATCGGGGTGATTCATCGAGTTCCTTCGAATCATGATCAAGTCTCAAGGCCACCCGTCAATTTTCCTCCTTGCAACTCGACGGGTATACATGCAAACATATCCTTGGCTAAAACTCATACAACTCGCCGAGTTGTTCTTCAACTCGTCGAGTTTCATGACCATCTTCATCTAACTCGCCGAGTTGTTCAACCAACTCGTCGAGTTCACGGCTTCCTTCAACTGACTCGCCGAGTTATTCATCCAACTCGTCGGGTCCAATGCATATCTTCATATGACTCACTGAGTCGGCTTTGCGACTCGCCGAGTTCCTTCAGTCAATTTAACATGCAGACATCTATAAGCCATGGCAAGGTCCCAAATTGTAGATCTAGCTTCCTTAAGCCTACTTATCACGTAAAGTTTCAAACTTTACGTGCATGCATTGCGTTACAAGCTCCAAATGCTAAAATCAAGCTCTTAATGGGTGCTCATGGACCAAAGGGACCTTACACTCGACTAAAGCTGGAACTTTATGCTTGAATAATCCAAAGAGGGTCCAGATCTGAAGTTACAACTTCGGATCTAGCCCATAGATTGCCATACCTACTTGATCCCCTTCCAAAAACCCTAAAACTCATTCAAAGATGACGTCTAACTGAAATAACTGAGGGAGATAGTCAATTACCTTCCCAAGAGATGCCCACAGTAGAAGAAATCAGATCTCTTCCCAGCTCCTTGCCAAAATCACTTGATTCACCAAACTTTTCCACCAAAAATCCTCTCTCAAACGTCAACACATAAAGGGCACACACACACAAGATAGTGATGCAAAGGGGCTGCAAAATAACTGAAAGAGCCTTGAGCTTCTTTAAATAGGGGTGCAAACCCTGGAACTTAGGGTTTCACTCTCCAGCTCCTACTCGCCGAGTCCAACAAAGGACTCGCCGAGTAGGCCACTTAATTCGCGATCCGACCCGCTGCTACTTGACGAGTAGGGAAACCAACTCGTCGAGTAGGGCCAAAACCCAAAAATATTTTTATTTAAATTATTACCTAAGAATCGGGGTGTTACAACTCTCCCCCACTTGAACTAGACTTCCTCCGCGAAGTCCGCTGGGATAAACAGCGCCGGATAATGCTCACGCATCTCTACCTCCGGCTCCCACGTCTACTCGGATCCCTTCTGATGTTCCCATTGTACCTTTACCAAAGGTATTTCCTTGTTCCGCAGAATATTCTTCTTTCTTTCCAAAATTGCCACAGGCCTTTCCACATAGTTCAAACGTTCGTCAACCTGGATATCGTCCAACGACACCACTGCCTCCTGGTCCATGATGCACTTTCGCAATTGTGAAACATGAAATGTGTTGTGGATCCGGCTAAGTTCCTGTCACAACTGGAAATTTTGTGTCATGTAATCTATACACTCAAGTTAATGTGAATCAAAAACTTAAGAGCATGTGTGATACCTATTATTATAACATCAAAAACTTCAATCAATTACATCATACAAGTGCTACAAATAGTCATCAAACAATTGGAAACTCTAGAAGTTCTTATTTAGGTCCACCTTGGACTAGAACTTCCTCATTGGGTCCAAATGTACCAATAAGCTTTCAATTTGACTATCATGGGCTTAGAACCCTAATTGGGCTCTAATTGGACCCACACTAATTTATTTCAACATTTTGGGCCATGTTGGGCCTAGAATGAAGTGAATTAAAAGCTTTGATTCATGAATAACCTAAACTAGTCCAACAAAAATGTAAAAATCCTACCACATTCTTTTAAGTATAAAACACACCCTAACTAACTCTAATTTTGGGCTTAAGGGAAAAAGCCCAAATTTTTCCTTTCCCCTTCCAAACTCTCGGCCCAAGGCCCAAACCCAAGGAAAGATGAAGAGTTGACTTGCCATTGCCACCTCATTATTGTCTTTTGGATATCCATGCAACATATCACATACCTCCATGCAAGTATCACTTCAAAGATCACTTCTTCTCCCTCTCTCTCACTCTCGGCCATTGCAAACACACACACATCTCACAAACTCTCTCAAGAACACTCAAGAAAACTTCCTCCCTCTCCACTCAAAGATCTCGAAATTTAGGAGGCATTCAAGAGGAAATTTCCACAAATTCTTCATCCAAGGTAAGATTATGTGTGGATCTATGACTTAGTTTCTTTTTGTCATCAAAATCTTTTCCTAATCCATGCCAAAATCGTGATCTTACCTCTTAGAAGCATACCAAACTCGAGATCTTCAAGGAAAGGGTGCTAAGGCTAAAAATCACCAAGTTTTCTTCCATCTTTTCTTCAAAAACCGAAATCACACACTAAGGTGAGCTTCATACCCCCTATTTTCTGTTTTTATGAGTTTTATGGGGGGGGGGAATACAAGTGAAAAGTGTAGATCTATATGGGTTTTGTATGCTTTGTATGATTTCCATGCTTATATGTGTGTTTTTGTGTGTTATAATGTTGGATCTAGCCATAAAACCCCTCAAAACCGAGATATTCCTTGTGTTAAATGATACTAGCATCAAGTATATTTCCACATACAAAGTGTTCCTAGAAAAATAGCTAAATGGCTTAGTAACATTTCAATAAAACAATTTCTGGAAATATACTCATTTGGAGGATTAAAAACATAAATTTCAAGCTTAATGGGCTAAAAATGACATTTTCGGCCCAATGAGGCCCATTATGCGAGATTTTCTGTTTTGGAGGGCCAAAACTGTGTTTTTCTGTAAAACAGTGGACTATTAGTGTTCCAAGTCCTTTTCAAAGGTTTAAAATGCTTTTTAAATCTAAAAAGGACCAAAGTTGCAAAAATTTTACCATTTGGGCCAAAATTGTCAAAATTGCGAAAAAGAGGGGTTATAACCGAGAAAACTGCATTTTCAGGGACTTAAACTGTTTTCTATGAAAAATATGCTGAAAAATATTAATTTCAATAATTTTTGGTGTTAAAATGTCAAGAAAATTGATTTAAGGACCAAACCGGAAAGTATTTAATTAAAAGGGTTGAAAAGGTGAATTTTACAAACAATGAGGGGTTGAAAACAGAAAACTTTCAAGGCTAATTCAATACACGCAAATTGATCAAACAATGGCACCGCGACTATCGATGAAATACAATACACAACAATACCAAAAGTCGTTGTTAAACGAATTGGTTCGGTCTCGAACCAATAAAAATTCGAAACTACTAACACGACGATACTACGATTCATACAAGTAACGTTTGGGAATTCTATATACATGCGAGTGTGCACAGACGTCTACGCACCATCTTTGGGCCCCAAAAGTGTAAAATCTTGTTTGTTGGGCCTAGCTAGCCCAATGACCTGATCTTAAGGCCCGAAGACCTCTACCTTACGAAGTGTTGGGTTTTACCGATCTAACGCAACGTAAAAGGACTTTCAATGGCTTGTATACTACTGGTCCCCAAGGGTCCTTTGGTATTGCTAGTAAAGTCGACATTTCATGCGAGGTGGGTTAGGGACCCCTCGTACATTTTTTTTATCCCCAACCGGTTAATGGAGTCACCGGGGTCTTCGTGTCCTCTTTCTCCTCGGATGTGGGACTACACGTAGTCAGGGCGGTTGGATAACGTGATTAGTACGGACGACGCCTACGGGATCGTTAGTATAACTATAAACTAGTCGTTTGTGTAACGCATGTTTGTAGTAATTAATCATGCTCAAAAATAATCCAACGTCGCCTAGGATTGATACTACGCGCGTTGCAATGGTTTCAATGTAAATTCATGGAATTCAAGGAATTAGGAAAACATCGGGTTTTCCTAGGGTTTTCAATACATACGGATTCGAAATGCATACAATTTTAAATGAACAATTTTTACAAGTATAGAAACAAACAAGCATGCCTATGGATCTTCACAAATGTTTTCAAAGCATTTCTTTTCAGAAAATATCGGATTTTCTGGTGGTTTTCAAACGATACGAAACATGGTTTTTCAAATACCGCTTATGAACTCACCAACATTTCACATGCTGACATTTTTCAAAATACTTGTATTCTCAGGTAACCAGTGAATTCAAGGAAAGTGTACTCAGTGATGGCTTGCAGTTTACTTATTAACGAATCGAACAATTTATTTTGGGAATGTAATGTTTAAACAATGTACTTCATGTAAACTTTATTGGTTGTATTATATTAATGCATGGTGACGGATGTTGTTACGTTTCATATATATTCAATGTTATGGTATTCAATTGAGTCACGACAGCTCCCGAACGTTTCTGCCGCCTGGTTCGGGGGTGTGACAGGTTGGAATCAGAGCTTTGTTTATAGTGAACTAGCATGTCGAGCCACACATTGATATGCAACTATAAACCAAAAAGAGGGACTAACATAACTCTGAACAAAACAAGTAAATAAAACACGCTTGCTTGCATTAGGAATAAGAACCTAACGCCGAATCAAACACAATAATGCTGGTATCTCGGTTAATTTGGGACTGTTCTTAGTAGTACCAAGGAGTGAATGTAGCCTGATCAACTACATTCTCTCCAAAGTAAAACTAATGCACGTCTTGGTGAGATCGGGATAGCTAGAGAATCTAAAACTATACCCTTTATCACTAAAAAGAGAATGCTTGCTTAGTCCGTACAATAGTCATAGCATCCTGGGAATAATGTTAGCATATTTACCTACCCGTGCAGACAGCATGGCTGGTTTTCATCACCCTGGAGACCCCTATTTCCCTAATTAGCGAAACAACGGGTGGCTAGAGGAGGAGGAGCCTGAGGAAGAGCCTGAAGAGGAACCTGAGGAAGACCCCGAAGAGGAGTCCGACAGGGAACCGGAGGCAGAAGTCGAGGGTGATCTTGCTGAGCCCGAAGAAGACGAAGAGCATTTCGAAGAGGAGCTCGATGATAGCGAAGGGCGTGATTCGGACGCGGAGTCCGAGGTCATCGACCCCCCTTACTCAATCAGGGTGCCTGCGTATCGTGTGGGCCCTACTGGTCCTACCCCTCCTTGGGGCATGGATCTTTGGAGGTGGAGCAGACATAAGGGACAAATCAAGGACCCACTAAAACGTGCACCTACAAGGACTTCACAAACGCTAAACCATGAACTTTCAACGGCACTGGAGGGGTGATCACTCTGAAGCGATGGATCGAGAAGGTAGAGTCGGTATTCGAGATATGCGATTGCCCCGAGCAGATGAAGGTGAAGTTCGCGGCCTGCACTCTTGTCGACCAAGCACTCACTTTGTGGAACGGACACGTAGAAGCTATGATGCTCCCTGTCGCCAACTCTATCCCATGGGCAGAAATGAAAGAAATGTTAATGGCTGAGTACTGCCCCCGAGGCGAAATACAGAAGATGGAGCAAGAGCTATGGAATCTCATTGTGCAGAATGCGAACATCGATGCCTACATATCAAGATTTAGCGAACTATCTCTGTTGTGCCCGGGTACGATCACATCAGAAGGAAAGAAGATTGAACGATTCATCTGGGGACTAACATCCCCCATTCAAGGGAATGTGATAGCTGCGAACCCTGAAACGTTTGACAGTGCGAAGATATTGGCGAAGAGATTGTACAATCATAACAACAAAAAGGGCGAGAAGCCAGTGGAGGCTGAGAAGAAAAAGGAGGGTGATGGCAAGAAGGGGAGGAACAACAAGAGAAAGGGGCATCAGGGCCCTGAGGCCTCTAAAAAGCAACAGACAGTAGCAGTTAACGCTGTCACCACACCGGTTCCAGCCACACCACATGCTCCAGCCTCAGCTGCTCCAAATGCTTCGAGATCCTATTCTGGTAATCTTCCCAAATGCAATAAGTGCGGTTTCCACCATCACGGCGAATGCAGGGAATTCCATTGCACCAGTTGCAACCGAAGGGGACACACTGCAAGGTTCTGCAGGGCTTACCCTCCCCAGAATCAAAATCAGGGAAACAACAACAACAACAACCACCGCAATAACAATAACACCAATGCCGGCGGCAACAATGCAGGACCTAGCCACACCTGCTTCGGGTGTGGAAGGATGGGATATTTCCGCCGAGATTGCCCTAACAACAACTCAGGAAACAGAGGAGCAGGAAGGATGTTGACTATGGGTCAGGGTGAGGCAGTTCAGGACCTTGCAGTCGTGACCGGTACGTTTCTCCTAAACCACACTTATGCATGCATCTTATTTGACACTGGATCGGAACGAAGTTTCGTAAGCGAGAAGTTTAAACATTTATTAAAACAACAACCCCAGAAGCTAAATGAAACCTATACGGTGGAAATGGCCAATGGGAAAACCGAATCCACTAGGGAGATCTACATCGGATGTACCCTAACCCTTAACCAACACGTCTTTCGAATAGACCTAATGCCAGTGTCAATTAGGAGTTTCGATGTGATAATCGGCATGGATTGGTTAAGCCCCCACCATACTGAGATTATGTGCCATGAGAAGGCCGTCCGCCTTCGTCTCCCAAATCACGAAGCCCTAGTAATTTACGGAGACAAACCCAGCACGAATCTTCGTCTCATCTCGTGCATCAAGGCACAAAAACATCTGCGAAAGAACAACTTGGCGTTCTTGGCTCACATAGTGGACAAGACCAAAGAAGAAACTAACATCCAAGATATTCTGGTAGCGAGAGAATTTCCAGACGTGTTCCCTGAAGATCTTCCAGGAGTACCCCCAGAGAGACAGGTTAAGTTCCGAATCGACCTCATTCCAGGAGCAACTCCTCTCGCTAAATCACCATATCGGTTGGCTCCTGCTGAAATGAAGGAATTGTCCAGCCAACTCAGTGAGCTTCTGGACAAGGGATTTATCCGACCTAGCTACTCGCCATGGGGAGCTCCAGTGCTCTTTGTCAAAAAGAAGGACGAATCTTTCAGAATGTGCATCGATTACAGAGAGTTAAATAAGCTCACTGTTAAAAACCGCTACCCACTCCCACGAATCGACGATCTATTCGACCAGCTCCAGGGAGCTAGTTATTTTTCTAAAATAGATCTACGGTCCGGATACCACCAACTCAAAGTCCGAGAAGAGGATATTCCTAAAACCGCTTTCCGAACTCGCTACGGACATTATGAATTCGTCGTAATGCCCTTCGGTCTAACAAATGCACCTGCCGCATTTATGGACCTAATGAATCGAATCTGTCGACCGTTCCTTGACAACTTCGTCATTGTGTTTATCGATGACATCCTCGTTTATTCTCGAAGCAAAGAGGAGCATGGCCAACATCTCCGACAAGTCTTAGACACTCTACGATCAGAAAAACTGTACACCAAACTCTCCAAGTGTGAGTTCTGGCTCCGGAGTGTGAATTTCCTAGGCCACGTAGTTAGCCAAGACGGAATTCATGTGGATCCCTCTAAGGTCAAAGCTGTGGAAGGATGGGCAACTCCGACCACGCCCACAGAAATTCGTCAGTTCTTAGGCCTAGCAGGCTACTATAGGAGATTCATCCAAAACTTCTCTAAGATTGCCAAGCCGCTTACCTCGCTTACGCAAAAGGGTGTGCCATTCAAATGGACGGACCGACAAGAGATTGCATTTCGAACTTTGAAGCAAGCTCTCTGTAGCGCTCCTGTACTATCTCTACCTGAAGGAACGGAAGATTTAGTGGTCTACTGTGACGTGTCGAATCAGGGCTTAGGTTGCGTTCTCATGCAACATGGAAGAGTGATAGCATATGCGTCCCGCCAACTAAAGACGCACGAAGTAAATTACACAACCCATGACCTAGAACTGGGAGCCGTGGTCTTCGCTCTGAAAATTTGGAGGCACTACCTGTACGGTACAAAGTGCACCATCTTCACGGACCACAAGAGTCTCCAGCACATCTTGAATCAGAAGGAGCTGAACATGAGACAACGAAGATGGGTGGAATTACTAAACGACTACGAATGTGAGATCAAGTACCACCCAGGCAAGGCCAACGTGGTAGTTGATGCATTAAGTCGGAAGGAGTACTCTAATCGCCGTACGAAAACTCTCTCGATAACCATTAAATCTCACCTGGCCACCCAAATTGCATCAGTCCAATCGGAGGCTATGAAAACGGAAAATAGAGCTAGTGAGGCATTGCGCGGTATGGAAAAGAACCTAGAAGCAAGGGAGAATGGGGTATACTACTTCATGAACCGTATCTGGGTCCCAAAAATCGGAGGATTTAGGGAGGCCGTTATGAAGGAAGCCCACAAGACACGATACTCCATTCACCCCGGTTCGGACAAGATGTATTTGGACATTAAACAACACTATTGGTGGCCTAACATGAAGGCGGAAATCGCGACCTATGTTAGTAAGTGCCTTACGTGCGCCAAAGTAAAGGTGGAATACCAGAAACCTTCAGGATTGTTACAGCAACCGGCAATCCCTGAGTGGAAATGGGAGGGGATTTCTATGGATTTCGTGACCAAGCTACCCAAGACGTCGGACGGTCTGGACACCATATGGGTAATAATCGACCGACCGACGAAATCTGCCCATTTCCTGCCAATCAAAGAATCCTACAAGATGGAGAGACTGACGCGGTTGTACATACGAGAAATCGTAAGACTCCATGGAGTGCCAAGGTCTATTATCTCAGATAGGGACAGTAGGTTCACATCGCGCTTTTGGCAATCACTCCACAAGGCAATGGGAACTCATCTTGACATGAGCACCGCGTATCACCCACAAACGGACGGCCAAAGTGAGCGAACCATTCAAATGCTTAAAGACATGCTTCGTGCATGTGTGATAGACTTTGGGAAGTCTTGGGATACCCACCTACCTTTGATCGAGTTCTCGTATAACAACAGTTATCATTCGAGCATCATGGTGGCTCCTTTCGAAGCACTGTACGGGCGTAAATGTAGATCACCGTTATGTTGGGCTGAAGTAGGTGATACCCAGCTAGCAAGAACACATACGTCGGATAGGGCACTAACGGGACCGGAGATCATTCGCGAAACCACAGAAAAGATCGTCCAGATCAGAGCTCGATTACAAGCATCGCGTGACCAACAAAAGAGCTACGCCGACAAACGGCGAAAGCCCTTAGAATTCCAGGTCGGAGATCGAGTACTGTTGAAAGTCTCACCCTGGAAAGGGGTTATACGTTTCGGAAAACGGGGAAAGCTGAACCCGCGATACATTAGACCTTTCGAAATCGTCGCCCGAATAGGTCCGGTAGCCTACAGACTACAACTACCCGCGGAGCTAAACGGCGTACACCGCATGTTTCATGTCTCTAACCTGAAGAAGTGCCTATCAGATGAAACCCTTGTCATTCCTCTTTACGAAATCGAAATCAATGAGAATCTCCTGTTCGTTGAAGAACCAATCGAAATCATGGACAGGGAGGTGAAGCGTACTAAGCAAAGTCGCATCCCGATCGTGAAGGTACGGTGGAACGCAAGCGTGGGCCAGAATTCACGTGGGAACGTGAAGATCAAATGAAGCAAAAGTACCCTCACCTATTCTAGCATTCTCAAATCTAGCTTTCAAATAGAATTTCGGGCCGAAATTCCCTCTAACGGGGGGATGATGTCACAACTTGAAATTTTGTGTCATGTAATCTATACACTCAAGTTAATGTGAATCAAAAACTTAAGAGCATGTGTGATACCTATTATTATAACATCAAAAACTCTAATCAAATACATCATACAAGTGCTACAAATAGTCATCAAACAATTGGAAACTCTAGAAGTTCTTATTTAGGTCCACCTTGGACTCGAACTTCCTCATTGGGTCCAAATGGACCAATAAGCTTTCAATTTGACTATCATGGGCTTAGAACCCTAATTGGGCTCTAATTGGACCCACACTAATTTATTTCAACATTTTGGGCCATGTTGGGCCTAGAATGAAGTGAATTAAAAGCTTTGATTCATGAATAACCTAAACTAGTCCAACAAAAATGTAAAAATCCTACCACATTCTTTTAAGTATAAAACACACCCTAACTAACTCTAATTTTGGGCTTAAGGGAAAAAGCCCAAATTTTTCCTTTCCCCTTCCAAACTCTCGGCCCAAGGCCCAAACCCAAGGAAAGATGAAGAGTTGACTTGCCATTGCCACCTCATTATTGTCTTTTGGATATCCATGCAACATATCACATACCTCCATGCAAGTATCACTTCAAAGATCACTTCTTCTCCCTCTCTCTCTCTCACTCTCGGCCATTGCAAACACACACACATCTCACAAACTCTCTCAAGAACACTCAAGAAAACTTCCTCCCTCTCCACTCAAAGATCTCGAAATTTAGGAGGCATTCAAGAGGAAAGTTCCACAAATTCTTCATCCAAGGTAAGATTATGTGTGGATCTATGACTTAGATTCTTTTTCTCATCAAAATCTTTTCCTAATCCATGCCAAAATCGTGATCTTACCTTTTAGAAGCATACCAAACTCGAGATCTTCAAGGAAAGGGTGCTAAGGCTAAAAATCACCAAGTTTTCTTCCATCTTTTCTTCAAAAACCGAAATCACACACTAAGGTGAGCTTCATACCCCCTATTTTCTGTTTTTATGAGTTTTATGGGGGGGGAATACAAGTGAAAGTGTAGATCTATATGGGTTTTGTATGCTTTGTATGATTTCCATGCTTATATGTGTGTTTTTGTGTGTTATAATGTTGGATCTAGCCATAAAACCCCTCAAAACCGAGATATTCCTTGTGTTAAATGATACTAGCATCAAGTATATTTCCACATACAAAGTGTTCCTAGAAAAATAGCTAAATGGCTTAGTAACATTTTCTTTGGGCTAAAAACACAATTTTTGGACCTAAAATGTGAAAAATACAAAGTTAAGGGCCCAAATTGACATATCACGAATTCAGATGGATGAGGTGTGTCAAAACAGTTTCAATAAAACAATTTCTGGAAATATACTCATTTGGAGGATTAAAAACATAAATTTCAAGCTTAATGGGCTAAAAATGACATTTTCGGCCCAATGAGGCCCATTATGCGAGATTTTCTGTTTTGGAGGGCCAAAACTGTGTTTTTTCTGTAAAACAGTGGACTATTAGTGTTCCAAGTCCTTTTCAAAGGTTTAAAATGCTTTTTAAATTTAAAAAGGACCAAAGTTGCAAAAATTTTACCATTTGGGCCAAAATTGTCAAAATTGCGAAAAAGAGGGGTTATAACCGAGAAAACTGCATTTTCAGGGACTTAAACTGTTTTCTATGAAAAAATATGCTGAAAAATATTAATTTCAATAATTTTTGGTGTTAAAATGTCAAGAAAATTGATTTAAGGACCAAACCGGAAAGTATTTAATTAAAAGGGTTGAAAAGGTGAATTTTACAAACAATGAGGGGTTGAAAACAGAAAACTTTCAAGGCTAATTCAATACACGCAAATTGATCAAACAATGGCACCGCGACTATCGATGAAATATAATACACAACAATACCAAAAGTCGTTGTTAAACGAATTGGTTCGGTCCCGAACCAATAAAAATCCGAAACTACTAACACGACGATACTACGATTCATACAAGTAACGTTTGGGAATTCTATATACATGCGAGTGTGCACAGACGTCTACGCACCATCTTTGGGCCCCAAAAGTGTAAAATCTTGTTTGTTGGGCCTAGCTAGCCCAATGACCTTGATGGGATTAAAACAACTCTTAATCTATGAAGATCGATTAGATCTTGAACAAGTATATGAATATGAAACAGCAAGAACACAATATTAAAACAAAGCAGAACGCAATATTAAGAACAAAACAGCTTGAATCAATCGTGGCGGATGATTAAATAAAATCCTTAGAAGAGCTCGATTAAGAACATCAACTGTAAAGGATTGGAAGATTACAAGAATGATTACTGGAAAATATTGTACTCTTGATTAATCGCTATTTCAATAATCTCTAGAATCTTAACCTAATATGCATGCAAGCATTAAACTTATATACAATACATAAAAGGCTCTCGGTTGGAAAGGCCCAAACCGGAGAATAAAAGGCTAATCTAACGAGCCCAAAAGACGCAACATCTAATAGAACTTCAGCCCAACAATCTCCCCCTTTGCGTCAATTTGGAGCGAGACCTTCACTTCTTACTTGGGCCGGCGGCTGAAGCTGGTACCTTCTTCTTCACGGTACTAAACAGACACTTGGTTATGGAAAGGATGGTCTGTCTAAACCGGATGTACCAATTGATCATATCATTGAAGTACTTGATGTCATCAGCCGAATTGTCCTTACACCGCTTGACGATTGATAGGACGTGTTCCAAGCAGGTAGTGGTGTAGAGGTGCTTGTCAGCTAAAGCGAACAGACATTTCTGTCCTTCGGCTCTGGTGAACATCACAGAGTTTCGCCTTGGATCTATCTTGCCCATTTGCATTGTGTTTAGATCACTGGCCGATCCCACAGGCTTGACTTTCGATTTCTTCTTAAAAACTGTGGCAACCTCCTGATCCATTAGGGCCACCTCCATGATATAGCATGCCAGCATCCTTTTGACATGGTCTAAGATGGGACCATATTCGGCTTCGTTTGTCAGCAGGATGTTGTACAAGACTATCCAATCATGAGGGTTCAGATTGGGCAGATCCGCCAGAGAGATCATGTGAGCAGTTCTTGCAGATCCTCGGATAAGCTTGAACTTGACGTTTGTGAATCTCCCCACGGCAAAAGGCTTCATCACCCGAACATTGACAATCTTCTGGGCGCTCCATGTAAGGTATTGAGGGCGAGCGGCCTCCAGGTAGAAGTCAATGAGCTCCCTGTCAAGCTCATCGTTCGGATGCGGGACTTCAAAGATGTTGGAGAAGGCGTGGAAGACGAACGCCTTTCGAGTTAGTGGCATATCGAACTGCGAATCGATGGTGTTGTTGCAGTCGAACGATATCACCGGCTCGAGCCATAGTATGCTTGGAGTCTCTATGGCCTCCTTTATCAAACGATCCCTGGTCCAGGCAGGGAAGAGCAGCTTTCGGCTCTCAAGGAGATCGTGGGCTTCTTTTTGCTTCCGTTCGGCTTCTTCAGCCTCACGTGCCACACGACTGACATCATCTTCAGCATTGCGACTGTTTTTCCGTTTCAACATATCGGCAATGGTCTCCTTGTCTTCATCTTCATCTTCATCGTCATCTCCTCCCTCTGCTATGTTTTTACCCTTGTTCTTCACACCCGAACCCGAGGCATGAGCAGTTGGGGGTGGTTCGGTTGTGTGAGTAGCTTTGGAGGAAGGAGGTGGTTTCGATCCTTTCTTCTCATCTCCCCCTTGTTTCGGAATGGACACGAAACTCGGCAGGCCTTCAATTTTGCTTAAGAGGTCCATGGCCGGGGAGAGCTTTTCAGCGAGGGTGCGCCTCACTGAATGATTAAGGATGGGATCGTGTGCTTCCAGGATGTTAGATAGAGCGGAGTGGACATCCGAAACACACGTCTTTATGACTTCCCTCTCGGATCGAAGAGCTTCCAATTGTTGTTCGGAGTTGGAAAGTTGGGTGCTCTTGACCTTAAGGGCGGTAGTTTTACTCGCCAAGACGTCCATCAGTGAGTTTTCTGCCGCAAGATCTTCTTGTAGCTTTGCCAAGCGGGCATCGATGGAGGCACGGAGTGCCGAGTTGTCGTCGCTAAGGTGTTGTCTGAGGGTAGCGAACGCGGATAACTCCATCTTTACAAACTAGGCCAATTGATGAACAACTGGTTCCAGAGTTGTTTTCGTGGCTTCGGCGCTTTCCTGTATAGACTGCAGCAGGATTGTAGCGTCATTGAATAGTTTATCGACTTTTTCGGTCGCAGCCTCACAGGCTCGGGTGGAGGCGTCTATCGCAGCAGTTGCTGAGGCCACTGAGTCATGTTGAGCCTTGGAGAAGGCATCAATGATTTTCTGAATGGCAGCTTCAGACAAGGATGATTGCTAGGTTGAGGAGGAGGCGAGAAGTTGATCAACCTTCTCGTTAAGCTCGCGGAAATGCTTCTTTGTCACTGGAGCATCATCCTCCTCATCACTTTGAACTTGGAACGGACTATAATAGACCGAGTCAAAGTTCATGTGATCACCACCAAGGTATTGAGCATCGCCATCGGAGGCGTCTTCTGGAGATTGAGGTGGTGGTGAAGCTGGGGGTGTTGTGGGTTTGGTCGGTTCAGGTTGAGTGGGTGGGGGATTAGTTTCGGGTGGTGGTGGTGTATGGGTTTCGGTTTGTGGAGGTTCGGTTATGGGAGGGGTTTCGGTTGATGCGGTGAATATGGGTGGGGGTATAGTGGGGTTTATGGTGGGAATGGAAATAGGTATTGTAGGTGGAGGGGAAGGAACTGGGGATTGGTGAAGTTCCATCTCCGGGGTTGGTGAACGAGGGGGTGTGTTGCCTCATTGTGGAGATTCGTCTCCTTGTGAGCCCTCAGAGTCCGAACTCCCACCTTTGGATTCGCTTGAAGAGGAGGGTATTATGAGCTTTCGCTTCGGTTGGGTCTTCCTCCTTTTTGGTTGTGGGGATGAAGCAGGTTTCTGTTGTTTACGCTTCTTTGGAGAAGGTCCCTGTGGAGCTTTGGACACTTGCTTTCCCTTGTCACCCTTTTTGCCCCTGGCCACCGGTTTGTCGGCATCATGAATTGAGCGCAGCATGTCCGGTGTCAGTTCTCTTGGACCAGTTTGGCGAAACTCCTTGATCGTACCGATCAATCTGCTATCTGCTGGCACATCAGCATACATCGACTCCGGGATAGAGCCAATGAAGGAGAATTTCGATGCATCGGATACGATGATCTTCTTGGTATGAAAGGTACCAATAGAAGACATCGGTGCACCGTCGGCTGTGGGAACGTTGAACTTGTCCGTAGCCCATCTGGTGATCAAGATCCAGAACCGGGCCAGCGACACCTCGGAGTGTCGGGAAGAGGAAGAGAGTCTCTGAATCAGTTGTTGCCAAAGGACAAAGCCATAGTCCACATTGATCCCGTTGTACACCCCATACATGATTGACAGGAAAAGACGACTGGCCCCGTCCGATCCTGAGCTCCTTTCTGACAGTCCCTTGAAGAGAACTGTAAATAACCCATTCCACTGGGGTGGTAGGCAGGACTTCTTGAACCTTGCGACGGAGGTAAGAACTTCCGTGTAGCCCATGTTGTAGAACATGTTGTAGAGCATACCAACCGGAATTGTCTCCGGGTGAACACGCGATGGGTCAGCAGCAAACCCAAGCATGGTGCAGAAGCGGGGACGAGAAATCGACGTCTTGTGTTCCGCCACTTCAAAAAATACCCTGTCGACGGCCTTGTCGTAGTAAGCCGTTGCGTAGACCTGAGATAAGGCCACCATTGGCACCGTTTCAATCCTTGACAGTGCAGGAGCAAGTTGGGAGTATTTGAGACATTCGATGACCGGCGACATATAAGAGTCATAGGCCAGTGGGTTGAGATCAATCACCAGGCATTGCTGAGGTCAGATGGGAAGAATCTGAGAAGTAGCATGGACGGAAGAGGATTCAGCCATTGTTGCAGGTTTGGAGAAGGAGATAACCGGGAGAGAGTTTGGAAGTATTTTTGCTTTTGGAAATTATGGGGCAGTAAAGAGGTAAAAGGTGGTGTTGATGGGTTTTTATAGTAGGTGATAGGAGAGAGAAAAATCGTTTTAAATCTCTTATGGAAATACGAAACGGGTTTATGGAGTGACTGATTGGTGACAGTTGGGACGTGCGATGATCACGTAGGAGAGAGAGTGTCAGATTCCTAGGATCACGCCGCCTAATAAGCGCCGGTTCAGAGAAAGAAATTGTTTCCATTTCCACACGCGCCTGTAACTTCAGAGATATGACGCTTCGATATTGCACACGCGTCCTCAAGTGTCAGAAAAAGCGCGGCTGCTTCAAATTCACGCGCCCTCCTTTTTACCGTCGTTTGAATTTCTATCCATTTAACTCCCGCCGAGTCAGCAACTTTTGTCTTATCCCCTTTTAAGCGGCTGTTTCCAATTTATGATCCACGTGGCTAATTGTCGACCACAACTTCATTTGTAACCATCCAGTAAATATCCAGCCTGTAAAATAATTAGTAACGGAATTTTTGAAAATCTTGGATTTTCGTGCAAAGAGTGTATATAAAAAAAAATTAAAGAA
The DNA here is from genome assembly GCF_002870075.4 of Lactuca sativa. NCBI lineage: Eukaryota > Viridiplantae > Streptophyta > Magnoliopsida > Asterales > Asteraceae > Lactuca > Lactuca sativa. The sequence goes on along the minus strand of NC_056623.2, from coordinate 245,178,093 downwards.
ATAAAGCAACTCTTTTTAGGATAATCTGTGATGTCAATAATGACACGAAACTGATGATTTCGGGCACGAATCTCTTCCTTCAAGGTCAAGAGAGACCTCAAAGTGTTAGTGTGGAATCCCGTTGAATTACGATCAAACATTTATTAATAAATGTTGAAAGGCTTTTGTTTAATAAGGCAAATTAAGGGTGGTTTCGCTTTGATTCATCAATTCAATTCTTGATATAAGAACGAATGTGAACAAAGTACTTGTGAGACCAGTGTAGTCTGTTGAACAAGTAGGTTTGAGTTGATTCTGTAGTGGCTTGGATTAATATGAAATCTCAGATAAAAATTTAAAACTGGATCCCTTGGAAAGAAGTGTCATGGTGTGTAACAATTTCATTGGAACCATGCAAAAAGAATAGAAATTGAGATTTCATGAAGGTACATTCGTCAATTCATTGGTGAAAACTTGATCAAGTTAATTGGTCACCGTCAATTCGTTGGTGTTGAATTTTGGGTTTCACTCAGCTCGTAGTGGCACGAAGCTAAGTTCATAAACACAGATGTTGTGTAACCATAAACCTCAGTGGTAGTTTCTGAGAGTCTCAAGGGTTACTGTGATGAAACGAATGTTATGGAGAAGTGTAATGGGGATGGTGAGAGAAGACATAGTACCTCTGCTGCGAACATAAGGACCAAGCAGGAGACTCTGAACTCGTGTGAGAAAAGAGTGAGGTAGCTCACGATTAGAATAAATGAGTTAGCCTTATTGGGAAGACAAGGTTTGTGTATACCAGGTCATGAAGGTTGTTATTCAAAATCTTATGAGGCTTGGGACACATACAGCAGCATGCTTCTAGGGACACTTAAGTAAGGCATGGAATATATTCCCATAAACAAATGAGCACACAAAGAAAAATGAAAGAAAATATTTTTGGAGTTTTTGAAATTCATATAAAAAAAATAATAAAAAAAAATTAAAAAATAAGACCTAAAAAAAATTATAAAGGAGTAAAAAAAACAATTAAAAAAACTTGGAAAAAGATTGAAAAACCGAACCCGAGCGTTCGGTTGGTTTCGGTTGGAAAAAGTTGAAAAACCGAACCCGAACCTTCGGTTGGTTTCGGTTGGAAGAAGTTGAAAAATCGAACCCGAACCTTCGGTTGGTTTCGGTTGGAAGAAGTTGAAAAACCGAACCCGAACCTTCGGTTGGTTTCGGTTCAGGAAAATTTTGAAAAACCGAACCCGAACCTTCTGGAGGTTTCGGTTTTTGGAAAATTTTAAGAAACCAAGGAGTTTAGATATGCAATAAAAAAAACTTTTTACATAAAGAAAAACAAATTTTGCACAAGAAATATACAACACAGAAAAGCTACCTTTGAAGTAATGAGCGAGTGAAATGGTTGAACCGAACCCGAACGTTCGGTTGGTTTCGCTTCTTACGTTTGAGATTGAGAGGTAGTGTGAGGTACTGACTCTGATTCCATCATTCCCAGCCCTTGCAATATTTTATTGAACGATGCTTCTGGAAGAGCTTTGGTAAAGACGTCAGCCAGTTGATCAGTGGTTCTTACGAAGTGAACTTCGACATTTCCATCTTCCACATGATCTTTGATGAAGTGATACCTCAGTGCTATGTGTTTGGTTTTAGAGTGTTGCACCGGGTTATGACAGATCCTAATTGCACTTTCAGAGTCACAATATAGAGGGATCTTCTTCATATTGAGTCCATAGTCTCGAAGTTGACTCTGGATCCAAATCACTTGTGATGTGCAGGATGCAGCGGCAATGTATTCCGCTTCAGCAGTAGACAGCGACACACATGTTTGTTTCTTGGATTGCCAGCTGACCAACTTCCCATCAAGAAATTAACAGCCACCAGTTGTGCTTTTGCGGTCGAGTCCACATCCTCCAAGGTCAGCATCAGAATAGGCTTGAACGAAGAAGCCTGAATTGGATGGATACCATAGATCTAAGGAGGCAGTTCACTTGAGATAGTGTAGGATGTTCTTCACTGCCAGCATGTGAGGTTCGCGTGGGTTAGCCTGAAATCGAGCACAATAACACACAGAAAACATGATATCAGGCCTGCTAGCAGTTAGATACATCAGTGAGCCTATCATTTGACGATAGAGCGTGATGTCGACAGCCGATTTATCTAGTGAAGGGGTAAGTTTGGTGCCGAATGCCATTGGGACTTTGACTTTTGAGTCTCCCATCATGCCAAACTTTGCTAGGAGAGTCTTCGTGTAAGCTTCCTGATTGATAAAGATGCCTTCGGGTCCCTGTCTTATATTTAAACCAAGGAAAAAATTAATAGGACCCATTGAGCTCATTTCAAACTTAGTCTCCATCAACTTTCTGAATTCAGCTGTTAAGCTGGGATTCGTAGAGCCAAAGATGATGTCATCGACATAAATTTGAACTATCATAAGGTGGTTACCTTCCTTTTTGCGAAAGAAGGTTGGGTCAACCGAACCTTGTTTGAATTTGGACATCTTTAAAAATTTTGTAAGCGTTTCATACCAGGCTCTCGGAGCTTGTTTGAGACCGTACACAGCTTTATCCAAAATATAGCAATGATTTGGATACTTTTCGTTTACAAACCCAGGAGGTTGCTCCACGTACACAGTTCCTTCGAGTTCTCCATTTAGAAATGCACACTTGACGTCCATCTGGAAAACCTCAAAGTTTTTGTGAGCAGCATAGGCCAGAAATATTCTAACCGATTCTAGCCTAGCTACTGAAGCGAACGTCTCTTCGTAATCTATCCCTTCCTCCTGACAGTATCCCTTGACAACCAGACAAGCCTTGTTCCTTATGACATTACCTTCCTTGTCCATTTTGTTTCGGAAAACCCATTTAAGACCAACAACTGAAGCATCCGGAGGAGTTGGAATGAGGCGCCAGACTTTGTTCCTTTCGAACTCGTTCAGTTCGTCTTGCATTGCTTGAACCCAATCAGAGTGATCAAGGGCAGTGTTCACTGTCTTCGGTTCAACTTTGGATACGAATGAGTTAAACATACAAAACTCAACCTTTGAGAATAAGGATGTCTGTTTTGCCTTCAGTTGAGATCGGGTCAGAACCTTTTCAGATACATCACCAACTACTTGAGAGATGGGATGATCTCTGGTCCATTTTGTAAGAGGAGGGTAATTCGGATCGAAGGTTGGATCTAGTTCAGCGTTGATCATCTCTTCTGGCTCAGATTGGCTATCGAAATCAAGCATCATATCATCATGCTCCCCCTCAATTGATGAGTCTTGAGAAACATGAGGTTCAAGGGGTTCTTGCGGTGCTGGACTTTCAGGCATTGAAGCACCTTCGTTTGGAGGGGCCTCTTCGGTTGGAGAGGTACCTTCGGTTGGTGTCGGACCTTCGGTTGAGGTAGTAGAGTTTGGCTCCCCCTGGACTTGTGAGCTTGGCTCCCCCTCGACATGAGAACTTGGCTCCCCTTCGACTGAAGCATTGTTGGTTGGAGATTCATCAGTGGGCGAATTTCCTTCATGCATTCTTCGTGCAGCATCTTCGACAATCTGCTTCATATGATCTATTTTGTTGTCAGCTGCACCTGCTTCGGAGAGAGAAGCTTTTTCCGGTTCATCAAAGAGTTCCAGAAATTTCTCATACAAATTGGCGATTGAGACTGTGACTTGGCCAGTTTGAGGAAATATTTCCCCGGCAGTGTCATCTATGGCCTGTAGCTTCTTGACGTAGTTATCGTCGAAGGTCACATAGTATGTCTCTTCAATCCTTCTTGATCGTTTGTTTAGGACCCTGTACGCCTTGGATGTGAGTGAGTACCCCAGAAAAATTCCCTCGTCGGCTTTGACATCAAACTTGTTGCAGTTTTCTTTAGATTTAAAGATGAAACACCTTGAGCCAAAAACGTGGAAAAATTTCACGTTGGGTTTTCTGTTATTTATTATCTCATATGGTGTGAGCATGAATCGCTTGTTGAGATAGGACCTGTTTTGTGTATAACAAGCAGCAGAAATAGCGTCAGCCCAAAAATAAAGAGGTAAAGAAGCGAAACTTAACATGGTTCGGGCAGCTTCACACAGAGATCGGTTTCGTCTTTCGACTATCCCGTTCTGCTGTGGTGTGTAGGGAGCTGAGAAATTATGGCTAATTCCCTTTTCTGCAAGAAACTCTTCAAACTCTCTGTTCTTGAATTCGAGACCATTGTCGCTCCTGATGTTTCGAACGACCTTCTTGAGCTGAACTTCAATTTGCTTGATGAACACCTTCAGCTTTTGAGTCGCTTCAGATTTGAGCTTTAGAAAGAACACCCATGTAAATCTTTAGAAGTCATCAACGATAACAAGAATGTACTTGCTACCACCGATGCTTTCAATAGATGAAGGAACACACAAATCGATATGAAGCAATTCGAGTGGTTCAACAACTTCTGTGTTAATTATGGATGGGTGACTTTGACGACTCTGCTTTCCCATTTCGCATGCAGCACATAAATGCTCTCTGTCATACTTGAGCAATGGAAGACCCCTAACGTGACCTCCAGTGACAAGTCGGTTGATATATTTGAAATTGAGATGAGAGAGTCTTCTGTGCCACAACCAGCTTTCGTCGGATTGAGCTTTTGATAGCAGACATATTGCTGGGTTTCCTTTGATGGGTTTCATGTTCAGGGGAAACATTTCACCCTTTCGTTCTGACTTCAAAATCACTTTCTTTGTCTTTTTCTCTATGATTTCAGAACCTTCATCATCGAATGAAACTTTGAGACCTGTACCTCCAACAAGCTGAGATACACTTATGAGGTTGTGTTGAAGTCCTTCCACATAGGCCACCTTCCTTATGGTAAATTCACCATTCGTTATCATCCCATATCCCTTTATGGTGCCGAAAGAGTTATTTCCAAACTTAACGTTGCCACCATTTGCAAGAGATCTGTATTCCCTGAGCTCCTCTTTCCTCCCTGTCATGTGACGCGAGCAGCCACTGTCGATGTAACATTCTTCGTCAAACTGCTCGTCACTTATAACCTGCAAAAATTAAGCAGATTTAGGAACCCAAAGTTTCTTGGGTCCATGTGAGGTTTTCATGGGAACGGGAATAGTTAGAGAGATGTCAACAAGATATGTTCTTTTAATTAGAGTTGTTTCATCTTTCTTTTTAATGGTGAATACTTTTATTTTGTTAAGATTGTGTTGGTTTGCTTTGGGCTCAGGTTTGGATTCATCGACCTTTTGCTTTCCCTTCTGTTCAGCTGGTGAATGAGGTTTTTGAGGAAAAGTGGGATTAGCTTTAGAGCAAGATGGAGATGAATGAGTAGAAGTAGAAGAACGAGAAGAATTAGAACGAGAAAATTTGGATGGGGAGGACTTCCTGGCTGATGACTCTAGGTGACCCTTTTGCTTTTGATCATTGGAGGGTCTGACCTTCGAGTCTTGTTCTCTTTTGACTTTAGTGCCGAACCTCTGCGTTCGGTTGGAGTTGTTCTTGGAACCGAACCTTTGGTTTTGGTTGAAATCCTCTTGTGAACCGAACCTTGACTTTTGGTTGTTGTCTTCTTGCGAACCGAACCTTGACTTTCGGTTGTTGTTTTCTTGCGAACCGAACCTTGACTTTCGGTTGGTATCTTCTTGCGAACCGAACCTTGACTTTCGGTTGGAGGAACTTTCAGGCTTTCGTACAGGATTGTTTTCATACTTCAGATTCTTGTCCTTGTGTGAATAGTATGCATTCTGGGAGTGCCAGAATTGTTTCCTTTCAGAAAGGTTTTTCCTGTATCTTAGGTTCCTTTCTATCTTTTTATCTCTCATCTGTTTAGGTTGATGATGAACGTTCGCTTTCGCCTTTGATGTCACCTTGGCTGGTTCCTTTTGAACTTTAGGAGTTTGCCCTGAGGAAGTGGAAGGCGTATCTGATGAAGTTTCACTTCGAGCTGTTGGCGTTGAAGGAATGTCTTCTTTTGCTGAACTATCAACCTCTTGAGGAGTGTCTTTTGTACCACTTGTACTTGGTTCACTGAAATTATCAGGCTTGTTCAAGGGTTCAGGTATGTATCTCCCTTTTTTCATCCAGGAGGTTCTTTCAGATAGGCCAACGGTTTCGTTTCCATTATCAATAGGAGCTTCCCAGAAGAACTCATCACAGCCATCAGCATTGTCTTCGTTAACAATAGCCGTGAGTTCAGCTGTTTGATGTTCGGTTACTCCAGTCACCTTGTATACCTGATTCGGAGTGGTCCTGACCTTTTGATACACAACAGCTTTTTCTACTAATTTCGGGGACTTTTGTTGGGACAATCTAGCGAATTCCACAGAATTTTCAGAAATAAGATTTTTGTGGTTTTCAGTTTCGCTTTTAACAAATTCTGAGCAGTCAACCGTATCCTCTACAGAAATTTCACTCATGTTTTCGTCCTCGTTAAGCTCAGATGCATTTTCAACATCGATTTTATTTTCTGAGCTTACGTTGGCATTTAGAGAGTCAAACTTTTGTATGGTTTCGGTTCTCAGTTTAAGTCTGTCATTTTCGTCCAAAAGATTTTTGAGCATGTCCTTATGGTCTTTGGATTTAATGAAGGACTCAATTTTGTCCAGTCCAATTTGATAAGTTGGGTTGACATCATTAGACGAAATCACACTCTCACAATTGTAAGCTTCAGCATCGATTTCATCCTCCTTAAATTCTAGGAAGGGCAAAATCATGCGATGGATCTTTTTGCCTATCTCACAGTCCAAGTGAAGCTGAGTAATATTGGAATATAAACGCTTAGCTATTAAACAAAAAACATTTCGTTGTTTTAACAATTTCAAATTGTCTCTCTGCAAATAAATGTTTTCGTCTTTGACTTTAATTAATTCCGACTCTTTTAACTCAATCCACATACGCCGCTCCTCACTCTTCGATGCCACCCTGCTTAATTGATCAGTCAGGTTAGAATTGGTGACTCGAGTTTGAGTTAAGCTACTATCTAAATGAGAAATTCTTGTATTAACGTTTTTTAGTTCTTTCTCATATGAGGATGATGGTACTTTAGATGAAATAAAAACAGATTGTACCTTCTTTATCAGTTCATCGAGCTCATTGAACTGTTGGCTGAGTGGTTTGGCCGTAAAGCACATATCCTCCTGTACCTTCGGTCCATTGCTTCCTCCATCAGTATTGTATCCCCTCATTTGAGAAGCGCCAGACACCATGAAGCATTTTCCACCACTGCTTTCCTCCTTATCCATGTAAGCCTTTCCATGAGTAGGCTTCCTCACTTCTTCGTCTTCTGAGTCAGTAGACCAAACTTTAGTGCTACCGAACTCATCGTCATTGACCGAACCCTGCACAATAAGAGCATTAATAGAAGGGTTAGCGGTAGACTTCTTCTTTCTCAACTCATCCAATCTCTTCTGCAGCACAGCTTCCTCATCCTTTACGTCGTCCTTTTCAGCCATCTTTTTAAGAACACAGTCCTTAGCATAGTGGTTCTTGCCACCACAGTAAAAGCAGCTTACTCCGGAATCGCCATCTGCCTTCGGTTCCTTCTTGGATTCCTCAGCCTTCGGTTCATTGTTCGCCTTTTCAGAGCTGTAACTCCCCTGCCAGTTTCGGTTTTTGTTGTTGGGGAATCTTTTCTTTATGAACCTCTTAGGATTGGATACCATCATGGCATAATCCTCAGTTGTGAGGTCATATTCTTCCAAGTTGAGCTCTTCATCCTCCATCATGGCTTTACTTTTAGATAAGAGGGCCAACGAACCAAGATTAGACACAACGTTCTTCTCTTGAACCACAATCTTCTCTTGGGACTTTAGAATACCCACCAGTTTCGCCAAAGAGTATGATTTGAACTGTTCATGGGCTTTGACTGTGGAAACAACTGCTCTCCATTCGATGAGCTTCCTTTCAATGTCGTGTTTGATCATCTTGCTGAGAAGATGATTGAAGCGATCAAACGTTTGGGTCACCGTTTCTTCGGCCCCTTGCCTGAATTCTCCAAACTCAGATAGAAGCAAGGTTTGGATGGAGTGTTCAAGATCTTCGTCTGTTGAATACAGTTCGCGAAGTCTATCCCACACTTCCTTCGCCGTAGTGCATGAGCTGACCAGTCTGAATGTGTCGGACTGTAGGGCGAATCTGATCAACCTTAGTGCCTTGATATTGCACTGGAATTTATCTTTCTCATCTTGCGCAATATTCGTCACGTCCTTGAGCAAATCGTTGTACTCTTTTTGCGTCTTGATTATTCTGGATGTAGCAGAATGAGAGAATGGTCCATTAATGATGGCTTCCCATATGAGAAAACCATTGTCCTCCGATCCAATCACGTAATCTTCAAAATGATGCGCCCATACTTCATAGTCATGGGTGTATAAGATTGGAATCTTTGTCGTCGAACCGATGCTGTTTGAAATATTAATAGGGTTTGATTGTGTCGCGTCCATTATGATCGTAATAACCTGTTCAAAGATCAGACTTGTAATAAAGCAGATTAGGGCAAAACAATAAATACTAAGATAAGTCAATTAAGATGACGACTCAATAAATATCGATGATTGCGGAAAAACCCTAATGGAAATCTTTTTCACAGAAAAGATGTGTATCGATTACACAGCCTCCTGCTCTGATACCAATTGATGGGATTAAAACAACTTTTAATCTATGAAGATCGATTAGATCTTGAACAAGTATATGAATATGAAACAGCAAGAACACAATATTAAAACAAAGCAGAACGCAATATTAAGAACAAAACAGCTTGAATCAATCGTCTCGAATGATTAAATAAAATCCTTAGAAGAGCTCGATTAAGAACATCAACTGTAAAGGATTGGAAGATTACAAGAACGATTACTGGAAAATATTGTACTCTTGATTAATCGCTATTTCGATAATCTCTAGAATCTTAACCTAATATGCATGCAAGCATTAAACTTATATACAATACATAAAACGCTCTCGGTTGGACAGGCCCAAACCGGAGAATAAAAGGCTAATCTAACGAGCCCAAAAGACGCAACATCTAATAGAACTTCAGCCCAACAGACCTGATCTTAAGGCCCGAAGACCTCTACCTTACGAAGTGTTGGGTTTTACCGATCTAACGCAACGTAAAAGGACTTTCAATGGCTTGTATACTACTGGTCCCCAGGGTCCTTTGGTATTGCTAGTAAAGTCGACATTTCATGCGAGGTGGGTCAGGGACCCCTCGTACATTTTTTTTATCCCCAACCGGTTAATGGAGTCACCGGGGTCTTCGTGTCCTCTTTCTCCTCGGATGTGGGACTACACGTAGTCAGGGCGGTTGGATAACGTGATTAGTACGGACGACGCCTACGGGATCGTTAGTATAACTATAAACTAGTCGTTTGTGTAACGCGTGTTTGTAGTAATTAATCATGCTCAAAAATAATCCAACGTCGCCTAGGATTGATACTACGCGCGTTGCAATGGTTTCAATGTAAATTCATGGAATTCAAGGAATTAGGAAAACATCGGGTTTTCCTAGGGTTTTCAATACATACGGATTCGAAATGCATACAATTTTAAATGAACAATTTTTACAAGTATAGAAACAAACAAGCATGCCTATGGATCTTCACAAATGTTTTCAAAGCATTTCTTTTCAGAAAATATCGGATTTTCTGGTGGTTTTCAAACGATACGAAACATGGTTTTTCAAATACCGCTTATGAACTCACCAACATTTCACATGTTGACGTTTTTCAAAATACTTGTATTCTCAGGTAACCAGTGAATTCAAGGAAAGTGTACTCAGTGATGGCTTGCAGTTTACTTATTAACGAATCGAACAATTTATTTTGGGAATGTAATGTTTAAACAATGTACTTCATGTAAACTTTATTGGTTGTATTATATTAATGCATGGTGACGGATGTTGTTACGTTTCATATATATTCAATGTTATGGTATTCAATTGAGTCACGACAGCTCCCGAACGTTTCCGCCGCCTGGTTCGGGGGTGTGACAGTTCCTCCGGAAGCTCTAGCCTATAAGAAACCTTGCCAACCCTGGCAACAATCCTGAACGGCCCAATGAATCGGGGACCCAATTTTCCCCTCTTCCTGAAACGGATCACACCCTTCTAGGGTGAGACCTTCAGGAGAACCATGTCACCCACCTGAAATTCCAGCTCAGATCGGTGCTGGTCAGCATAACTTTTCTGCCGGCTCTGAGCGGTCTGCAGCCGCTGTCTAATCTGTTGTTTCATCTCGGTAGTTTGCAGAACTACCTCTGTCTGACCCATCACCATGTGCCCAATCTCGCCCCAACAGACTGGGGTCCTACACTTCCTCCCATACAACAGCTCGAACGGTGGGGCACCAATACTAGAATGATAGCTGTTATTGTAGGCGAACTCCACAAACGGTAGGTGGGAATCCCAACTCGCACTGAAATCGTTGACGCACGCCCTCAACATATCTTCGAGGGTCTGAATGCGCTCACTCTGCCCATCAGTCTACGGATGGAACGTTGTACTGAAATGCAGTCTCGTACCTAGTTCCTCATGGAACTTCTGCCAAAAACAGGAAGTAAATCGGACATCCCGATCGAAAACTATGGAAACTGGAACCCCATGGCAAGAGACAATCTCGCAGACGTATAGGTCGGCCAACTTCTCCGCCGACGAACTCTCCCAAATAGCTAGGAAATGGGCACTCTTGGTCAACCGATCCACGATGAACCTTATAGCGTCGAATCCCTTTGCCGTCTTTGGCAACTTTGTGATGAAATCCATCGTAATCTGTTCCCATTTCCACATGGGTATCTCCAGGGGCTTCAACTTACCATGCGGCCTCTAGTGCTCGGCCTTGACCATCCTGCAGGTCAAGCACCTCTCAACGTACCAAGCAATATCTCGCTTCATACCAAGCCACCAATAACCCAAACTCAAATCTCGGTACATCTTGGTAGCCCCCGGGTGAATAGAAAAACGAGACTTATGAGCCTCCTCCATCACTGTCTGTCTAACTCCTCCGGTCATCGGAACCCAAACCCGACCATATCGGGTCAGTAGCCTGCGGCTATCCTGAACAAACCGAGCGTTTTCTCCCTTAATCCTTTCCAATTTCCTATTCTCCGGTTTCATACCCTCGATCTGAGCATCTTTGACCAAACCCACCAGCGGGGAATCTACCGCTATCCTCATACACCTGGCTGGGGTAGAAGGCCCAGCTGACTTGCGGCTCAGAGCATCCGCGACCACATTCGCTTTACCAGGATGGTAAAGAATCTCACAATCATAGTCCTTGACTACATCCAGCCACCTACATTGCCTCATATTCAGGTTTGGCTGATCCATAATATGCCTCAAACTCTTGTGATCCGTGTATATGGTACAACGGACCCCGTACAGATAGTGCCTCCAAATCTTGAGAGCGAAGACCACCACTCTTGTAACAGCCCGGAATCTCAGGTATTATTAAAATTATGTTTTTGGGGTGATTTAAGAGGGGACTCGGCGATTTGGAGCCTAGACTCGCCGAGTAGGATCGCGGACTTGGTCGCGGGTCCGCGACTGGACTCGACGAGTCCAGTTATGGACTCGGCGAGTCGACGCTGTTCAGCAGAAACCCTAACCGTTCAGTTTGGATCGTATTTAACGCCTCTTAGGCCGTCATTTTCAGTCTTTTGGTCAGTTGAGAGAAACCCTAATCGCTGTGGACGCCTAGAGCAAGGGAGAAAGCTTTGGAACTTGGAAGAATTGGTTAAGCAAGAAGAAGGGGGATTCGGCTAAAGGAATATCAAGGAGGATTGAGTTCTGAGATTTGGGGGACACAGAGAGTGCGTTTCCAGGTAATAACTCGGACCAAATCTGTTACTTTGATGTATTTATGAAATTAGGGTTTATAGAACCCATTTAGTGATTTGATGAAGAAATGCCTTGTTACCCCACGATTATAGTCTTGTATTAGGACCTTTAGAGGTCCAGAAGGTCCCATGCATTTGTACTTCGGGACGAGACCTATCCCAGGAAGCAGTTACTCGTCTGCATGGCATGGACTCGCCGAGTTGTTCTTCAGACTCGGCGAGTAGCTTGAAGATGTGCTGGGACTCGCCGAGTTGTTCATCAGACTCGGCGAGTGGAGTCGGGGTGGCCCCGCGATTCTTCCACGAGGACCTCGTCGAGTCGAGAGGTATACTCGACGAGTAGAAAGGGAATATTCAGGAATCTGTGAGGACGACTAGACTCGCCGAGTCGCCATGGTACTCGCCGAGTCCAGTCGAGTTGACCGTTGACCGTTGACCAGAGTTGACCTAAGTCTGACTTCTTAGGGATAGTCACACTTAGATGATATGAGTGTTAATGAGTTATGTAATGTTATAGGAGGATTGTAGCTCGTTGGTTGGTGCGCGAGTGATTTCAGGAGTTGCTAGCTTTCAGCACTTACGAGGTGAGTCTTCTCACTATACTGTACCCGGAAGGGTTTGACTGTGTGACCGGAAGGTCGAATATGTTATATGGATATATATGCTATAAGTGGTAAGTTAAGTGTTATATGGATATGTATGCTATATGCGGTAAGTTAAGTGTTATATGTGCTATGTATGATATGTGGGCCGGAAGGCAATATGTTATGGGCCGGAAGGCGATTATGTTATGGGCCGGAAGGCGTTGTAATGAGGACCAGAAGGTCAGGGCCTGGAAAGGCGTATGTGTGTAAGTGTATATTGGGGAACTCACTAAGCATTTATGCTTACAGTTGTTGTGTATGTATGTATTTCAGGTACTAGCGAGGACCGTGGGAAGGCGCCGGCATGATCGATACACACTGAAGATTGTTTTAGGATCTTGGGAGTTTGAATAATTGTATTGACCGAATAATTAAACTATTTATGCCTTGTTTTTAATGGAAAATATTATGTTTTAGAAATGAAAATTTTGTTTGAAAATTTGAGATGTTACAATTGGTATCAGAGCCTTGGTTTGAGGGATTCGGCTGCACCTTCGGGGGTAACTGAACTCAAACCGAGGATTTGAGGAAACTTTTCAAATAAAGGCATAAACTTTTGTAAATGGTTTTGTGGTAAGCAAGAAAGAAGCAGTGTGTACGATCAGTCAGCGCCCGAACGGTAAAAGATCCCCAAAATACCTTACAATATTATATGATATGAATTGTTATGCATGCTAGAAGACTAGGTATTCATGATAGGACTAGAGTGGCCTGATTTGTGATGCCTTAGTCTAGGGAAGTTGCCTATATGTGATGCTTTGCTAGTATGCGGGTAGATAGAGCGTATCAGAAGTAGAGTACTCACTATCTGGAGTTTGGGGAGGAGGACTTGGGATGAACATTGATGCGGTGTGGTCGGTAGTATTGGGCCCGTACTACCGAGGACACCGGGTCAGTGGGAGGCCCAAGTAAGAATCCCTGGATATCTGGGACTGAGTAGGGTTGCGTGTCGAGTACGATTATACTCGGTAGAATCTCTGATAGTTTTATGTTGTATTTCAGAGATATCATGGTTACACCGCGGCACGGGGCGAGTACGAGCGGTGTGAGTGACGAGGCTATTCGTCAGATGATTCAGGAGGAGGTGGCGGCGGCGATCCGGGCTGAGATCCCGGAGATGTTTGGGTCTATCAAGACCACCCTTATGGAGACGTTCGACGAGCGGTACGCCGCATTGACTGAGGCTGCAACCGCTGCAGCTACCGCAGCTGTGGCCGCTGCTAGGCCACAGGGGGGTGATTCATTGCTGTTCCGAGAGTTCAGCAACACGAAGCCACCAGAGTTCGATGGGACGCAGGATCCGATTGCTGCGATGAGGTGGATCGCAGATATAGAGGGGTGCTTCTACACTTGTTCATGCCCGGAGCACCTGAGGGTACGGTTCGCTTTGAACCAGCTCCGTCTGGGAGCCAAGGACTGGTGGAAGTTCGTGACGGCGAACTTCACCTTAGCAGAGACTGCGGCAGTGACATGGGAGGGGTTCACTACCATGTTCAGGGATGAGTATGTTCCCCCGGTGGAGCGGGAACGATTGGTTCAGGAGTTCTTAGCCCTCAAGCAGGGTACTGATTCGGTGGCGGCGATCACGCGGAAGTTCCACGAGAGGGCGATGTTTTGCCCTGAGCTAGTGGCCATAGAGCAGGCTCGGATGAGCCGGTACTTGGGTGTTCTGAGGAGGGAGATCCGGGAGTTTGTGTCAAACTCCACTTACCATACTTTTACTGAGCTTCAGGCGAATGCCAGGAAGCGCGAGATCGAGTTAGAGACTCAGGCCAGGGAGGAGGCCGAGTCTCAGCAGGCAGACCGGCGACCGGCTCAGTCCCAGCCGGCAGCCAAGCGGATCAAGTCCGCCGATTCGAGGACGGGAGGTTCGAAGAACCGCACTTGCGTAAAGTGCGGTAAGGGTCATGATGGGGCGTATCGAGCCGGTGCTTGCTACAAGTGTGGCAAGGAGGGACACATTGCTAGGGAGTGTCCCAAGGGATTTATGGTTTGCTTTCATTGCAACCAGACCGGCCATCGGAAGGCCGAGTGCCCTCAGCTTCGTCAGGGATCTGCACCTGTTGCCAGGACTACTGAGACTCGACCGGTGAAGGTCGAGGCCCCGAGGGCTCGTGGGAGAGCCTTTCAGCTGACTGCGGAGGAGGTCCGCGCTGCGCCCGATGTTGTGGCAGGTATGTTGTAATTCATGTATTTATTTAATGTTGATATGTTATGCTTATATTATTATGCGCGTAGGTACTTTCCTTGTGAACTCTGTGCCTGCCTTAGTGTTATTTGACTCGGGTGCGAGTAGGTCCTTTGTGTCCTTGGCCTTTAGTCAGCATATCGGCGTTAGTCGTGAGTCGTTGAGTCGACCTTTGAAAGTTTCTATAGCTGACGAGAAGGTGATTTGTGCTACGGAGGTTCTTCGGGGATGTGTGCTAGAGATTTTCGGGATTGGATTTCCAATTGATCTGATTCCTATCGCGATGGGGGATGTCTGTGTCATCGTGGGCATGGACTGGCTGAGCCGGTTCGGCGCTGTCATTGACTGTGAGCGTCAGTTGGTGACTATACGAGACCCTAGAGGGGGAGCTCTTTCGGTGTACGGCGAGGGTACCCGTTCGGGATCAGCTTTTTGTTCGGCCGCTAGGGCGAGGCAGTGTCTACGGCAGGGCTGTAAAGGTTTTGTGGCGTATGTGATGGATACGCGGAAGGTTTCCGAGAGACCGAAGTCAGTTGAGGAAGTTCCGGTGGTGCGCGAATTTTCAGATGTCTTTCCCGAGGAGTTGCCGGGAGTACCGCCGGTGAGGCAAGTAGAGTTTAGTATTGATCTGGTGCCGGGGGCAGCGCCTATTGCTAAAGTGCCCTATCGTCTTGCACCTCCAGAGATGCAAGAGCTGTCTTCGCAACTCCAGGAGTTGCTGGGAAAGGGATTCATTCGGCCGAGCAGCTCGCCATGGGGAGCACCTATTTTGTTCGTCAAGAAGAAGGATGGTTCACACCGGATGTGCATTGATTACCGGGAGTTGAACAAGCTAACGGTCAAGAACCGTTACCCGTTGCCGAGGATCGATGATTTATTCGATCAGTTGCAGGGAGCATCTTGGTTTTCCAAGATCGATCTGAGGTCGGGTTACCATCAGGTGAGAGTAAGGGATGAGGATGTTCAGAAGACAGCGTTTAGGACGCGATATGGGCATTATGAGTTTGTGGTGATGCCTTTTGGACTCACCAATGCCCCGAATGTGTTCATGGATCTCATGAACAGGGTATGCAGACCGATGTTGGATCGGTCGGTGATCGTATTTATCGACGACATTCTGGTGTACTCGAGATCGAGAGAGCAGCATGAGGAGCATTTGAGGGAGGTCCTTGAGGTATTGAGGTCGGAGAAACTTTATGCAGTTCTCCAAATGTGAATTCTGGTTGCGGGAGGTCCAGTTTCTAGGACATGTGGTTAATCAGAAAGGGATATTGGTCGACCCGGCCAAGGTTGAGGCGGTGATGAGTTGGGAGGTGCCGAAGTCACCCTCTGAAATCAGAAGTTTCCTTGGGTTGGCAGGGTATTATCGGAGATTTATCAAGGATTTCTCCAAGATCGCAGTGCCACTCACCAGATTGACCCGGAAGGGTGTTACGTTCTCATGGGGGCCCGAGCAGCAGACCTCCTTTGAGACACTTCGCCAGAGATTGTGCGAAGCCCCGGTATTAGCTCTCCCAGAAGGGATGGAAGATTTCGTGGTATATTGCGACGCATCGATTTCGGGATTGGGTGCAGTATTGATGCAGAGGGGTCATGTGATAGCTTATGCATCGAGGCAGCTGAAGCCTCATGAGGCGAGATATCCCACGCATGACTTAGAACTGGGGGCAGTAGTGTTCGCTCTCAAGATTTGGCGCCACTACTTGTATGGGGTTCGATGTACGATATACACGGACCATAAGAGTTTGAAGTATTTGATGGACCAACCCAACCTAAATATGCGTCAGAGGAGGTGGTTGGATGTGGTCAAGGATTATGATTGTGAGATCCTGTACCACCCAGGCAAGGCTAATGTGGTAGCCGATGCATTGAGCCGCAGGGCGGAGAGCACTCCATTGCGAGATGTGTGCTTGAGACTGACCGTGATGACTCCTGTATTGGACGATATTCGTAGGGCACAGGCTGAGGCTGTGCGACCAGAAATGCAGAAGAAGGAGCGGGTTGTGGGGTTAGTCTCAGAGTTTGTCAAGGATGGTCGAGGCCTTATGACGTTTCGGGGTCGGATTTGGGTGCCGTTCGTGGGCGGTACGCGTGTTACGTTGATGGAAGAGGCTCATAAATCGAAATTCTCGATCCATCCCGGTGCTACAAAGATGTATCTGGATCTAAGGAAGGAATATTGGTGGCCCTGTATGAAGAGGGACGTGGCATGGTTCGTTGAGAGGTGCTTGACCTGCCGTAGGGTTAAGGCTGAGCATCAGAGACCGCATGGCAAGTTACAGCCATTGGAGATCCCCGAGTGGAAGTGGGAACAGATTACTATGGATTTTATCACCAAATTGCCGAGGACTGCTAGGGGAGTTGACGCAATTTGGGTGATCGTGGATAGGTTGACAAAGAGTGCACACTTCCTTGCCATCAGTGAGAGTTTTTCGGCGGAGAAATTGGCGGAGATATACGTTAGAGAGGTGGTGTCTCGGCACGGGGTGCCGATCTCGATTGTGTCAGACCGTGATGTGCGCTTTACTTCCCGATTCTGGAAGAAATTCCATGAGGAGCTAGGTACTAAATTGCATTTTAGTACCGCATACCATCCCCAGACAGACGGTCAGAGCGAACGGACAATTCAGACGCTGGAAGACATGCTCCGAGCTTGTGTGTTAGACTTCGGGGGTAGTTGGGATGCGTACTTACCATTGGCAGAGTTCTCCTACAACAACAGCCATCATTCGAGCATTGGTATGCCACCTTTCGAGCTGTTGTATGGTAGGAGGTGTCGGACCCCCATTTGCTGGGGAGAGGTGGGACAGAGAGTGATGGGCAGCACGGAGATCATACTCCAGACGACAGAGCAGATTCAACAAGTGAGACAAAGATTATTGACTGCCCAGAGCCGACAGAAGAGTTATGCAGACAGGCGCCGATCCGAGCTTGAATTTCAAGTCGGCGACTACGTTCTCCTGAAGGTCTCTCCTTGGAAAGGAGTGATTCGATTCAGGAAGAGAGGCAAATTGGGGCCCGGTATATTGGGCCATTTCGGGTGGTTGCAAGGGTAGGCCGGGTAGCCTATCGATTGGAGTTGCCAGCGGAGTTGGGTCAGATCCATGACACTTTTCATGTGTCGCAGTTAAGGAAGTGCATAGCCGATGAGTCGGCAGTGGTTCCATTGGAGGATATTCAGGTGGATGCGAGCCTGAATTACGCGGAGAGACCAGTGGCTATCAGGGATCGGAAGATCAAGGTTCTGAGGAATAAGGAAGTACCTCTGGTATTGGTTCAATGGCAACACCGTAAGGGATCAGAAATGACTTGGGAACCGGAGCGTGAAATGCGGGAGCAGCATCCGGAACTATTTGCAGAATGAGACTTCGAGGGCGAAGTCTAATCCAAGTGGGGGAGAATTGTAACAGCCCGGAATCTCAGGTATTATTAAAATTATGTTTTTGGGGTGATTTAAGAGGGGACTCGGCGAGTTGGAGCCTAGACTCGCCGAGTAGGATCGCGGACTTGGTCGCGGGTCCGCGACTGGACTCGACGAGTCCAGTTATGGACTCGGCGAGTCGACGCTGTTCAGCAGAAACCCTAACCGTTCAGTTTGGATCGTATTTAACGCCTCTTAGGCCGTCATTTTCAGTCTTTTGGTCAGTTGAGAGAAACCCTAATCGCTGTGGACGCCTAGAGCAAGGGAGAAAGCTTTGGAACTTGGAAGAATTGGTTAAGCAAGAAGAAGGGGGATTCGGCTAAAGGAATATCAAGGAGGATTGAGTTCTGAGATTTGGGGGACACAGAGAGTGCGTTTCCAGGTAATAACTCGGACCAAATCTGTTACTTTGATGTATTTATGAAATTAGGGTTTATAGAACCCATTTAGTGATTTGATGAAGAAATGCCTTGTTACCCCACGATTATAGTCTTGTATTAGGACCTTTAGAGGTCCAGAAGGTCCCATGCATTTGTACTTCGGGACGAGACCTATCCCAGGAAGCAGTTACTCGTCTGCATGGCATGGACTCGCTGAGTTGTTCTTCAGACTCGGCGAGTAGCTTGAAGATGTGTTGGGACTCGCCGAGTTGTTCATCAGACTCGGCGAGTGGAATCGGGGTGGCCCCGCGATTCTTCCACGAGGACCTCGTCGAGTCGAGAGGTATACTCGACGAGTAGAAAGGGAATATTCAGGAATCTGTGAGGACGACTAGACTCGCCGAGTCGCCATGGTACTCGCCGAGTCCAGTCGAGTTGACCGTTGACCGTTGACCAGAGTTGACCTAAGTCTGACTTCTTAGGGATAGTCACACTTAGATGATATGAGTGTTAATGAGTTATGTAATGTTATAGGAGGATTGTAGCTCGTTGGTTGGTGCGCGAGTGATTTCAGGAGTTGCTAGCTTTCAGCACTTACGAGGTGAGTCTTCTCACTATACTGTACCCGGAAGGGTTTGACTGTGTGACCGGAAGGTCGAATATGTTATATGGATATATATGCTATAAGTGGTAAGTTAAGTGTTATATGGATATGTATGCTATATGCGGTAAGTTAAGTGTTATATGTGCTATGTATGATATGTGGGCCGGAAGGCAATATGTTATGGGCCGGAAGGCGATTATGTTATGGGCCGGAAGGCGTTGTAATGAGGACCAGAAGGTCAGGGCCTGGAAAGGCGTATGTGTGTAAGTGTATATTGGGGAACTCACTAAGCATTTATGCTTACAGTTGTTGTGTATGTATGTATTTCAGGTACTAGCGAGGACCGTGGGAAGGCGCCGGCATGATCGATACACACTGAAGATTGTTTTAGGATCTTGGGAGTTTGAATAATTGTATTGACCGAATAATTAAACTATTTATGCCTTGTTTTTAATGGAAAATATTATGTTTTAGAAATGAAAAAATTGTTTGAAAATTTGAGATGTTACAACTCCCAATTCAAGATCGTGTGTGGGGTAACTCGTCTCATGCGGCTTCAACTGCCGTGATGCATTAGCTATCACCCGCCCCTTTTGCATGAGGACTGCCCCTAAGCCTGCGATTGACGCATCGCAATATACCACGAAATTCTCCACTCCCTCGGGAAGTGTTAACACCGGCGCCTCGCATAACCGCTACCGGAGGGTCTCAAATGCCCTCTGCTGCTCCTGGCCCCAACAGAAGTCCACCCCCTTTCTCGTTAGACGAGTGAGGGATACAACAATTTTGGAGAAATCACGAATGAATCTCCGATAATGCCCTGCTAAGACCAGAAAACTCCTGATGTCTGAGGGAGATCTCGGAGCCTCCCACTACATGACCGCCTCCACCTTGGCCGGATCGACCAAAATCCCATCCTGGTTAACGAGATGTCCAAGGAACTGAACCTCCCGCAAACAGAACTCACACTTCGAGAACATGGCATAAAGCCGTTCTCGTCGTAGCACCTCTAACAGCTCCCTGAGGTGCTCCTCATGCTACTCTCAGGTCTTGGAATACACCAAGATATCATCTATAAACACTATGATCGAGCGATCGAGCATCGGTCTGCAGACTCGGTTTATCAGATCCATGAACACTATTGGCGCGTTGGTGAGTCCAAACAGCATCACCACGAACTCATAATGACCATAACGAGTTCGGAACGCGGTCTCCTCCACATATTCCTCCTTCACCCTGACCTGGTGGTAACCTGATCTCAAATCAATCTTGAAAAACCAAGATGCACTCTGCAGCTGGTCGAAGAAATCATCTATCCTCGGGGGCGGATAACGGTTCTTTACCGTTAACTTATTCAACTCCCTATAGTCAATGCACATCCTGTGTGAACCATCCTTCTTCCTGACGAAGAGGATCGGTGCTCCCTAGGGTGAGCTACTCGGACGAATAAACTGCTTACCCAGCAGTTCTTGCAACTGAGATGACAGCTCCTGCATTTCTGGCAGTGCCAAATGGTACGGCACCTTGGCGATAGGGGCCGCACCTGGCACTAGATCAATCCTAAACTCAACCTGCCTCACCGGAGGCACTCCGGGTAACTCCTCCGAAAATACATCCGCAAACTCTCTAACCACCGGGACCTCTGATACAGAGAACTGCTCTCTAACTCGCGTATCTACCACATATGCCAAATAACTGGCACACCCGTGCTGAATGTACTATCGAGCCCTAGCCGCCGAACAAAACCCTGATCCCGGCCTGGTGCCCTCACCAGATACCACCAGTTCTCCCCCACTTAGGGTTCGAACCACCACCCGCTGACCCTCACAATCGATCATGGCGCCAAATCTGCTAAGCCAATCCATCCCTACAATCACGCATACATCCCCCATGGTTATAGGAATCATATCTATCGGGAAAGACACTCCGAAAATCTCCAACTTGCATCCTCGGTAGACCGAAGAAGCAGAAATCACGTGCTCGTTGGCGATCGAAACTCGCATTGGGCACTCAAGATCATCTATCGGCACACTGAACCTTCTAGAGAAGGTCTGAGATACGAATGAACGACTCGCCCCCGAGTCAAATAAAACCAAAGCAGGCAAGGAATTTACTAAAAACGTACCTGATCATAGGTACATCCAATAAGCATAGCACAAATACAATAATTGAGATAGAGAGTAGAATCATACCAGCAACCACATCCGGTGCTGCCTTGGCCTCCTCGGCCGTGAGCTGGAAGGCACGACCCTGAGCCTTCGGAGGTACCATCTTGACTGGCCTTCTATCTCTAATCCTTACAGTAGCTGGCGCGGAACCCTCCGCCGGCTTGGCAGCAAGCTGCGGACAGTTGGTCTTCACATGACCAACCTGATGACAATGGAAACAAATCCTCATATTTGCTGGAGGGGCAGACTGACGACAGTCCCTGGCATAGTGCCCCTCCTTGCCACACCTGTGGCACCCACCTCCTGCTCGACAAACCCCCGAATTAGCCTTGCCACACTTCCCACAAGTGCGGCTCTAATGACCCCCAGACCGTGTATCAGCGGTTTTAGACCACTTAGGCGCCGACTGAGACTGTGTCGGGGCCTGACGCTGCTCCTTCAGCTGCAGCTCTATCTCCAACTCACGCCGCCGCATGGCTTCCTATAGGTCAAGGAGGGTATCACATCGTTGAGTGGACACAAACTGTCGAATATCCGTCTTGAGAATACTCAGATAACGAGTCATCTGAGACTGCTCTGAAGCAAACTCCGAGCAAAACATAGCCCTCTCCGTGAACATACGGGTAATCTCCATCACAGACTTTCCATCCTGTCTCAAGGTCAAAAACTCCTGAGCAAGCCGCTCCCGTTCCACGCGCGGAACGTAGCGGGTGCGAAACATATCCCAGAACTGCTCCCAGGTAATGGCAGCCCTCTGATCATCAGTATACAACCCAGTAGTCAGCCTCCACCAGTCCTTCGCCCCAAGACTCAGCAGGTTCACAGCACACCTGACCTTCTGGTCGGCAGGACACAAACACGTGAAGAAACACCCCTCCACGTCAGATAACCACCTCATAGCCTGAATAGCATCCTGTGTACCATCAAATGTCGGGCGCTTCGTATTGTCGAAGTCCCAGTACTGGAAAGCCCTGTCGGCTCCTTCTCCTCCAACCCCCGCAGCTGTTACAGCCGAAGTGGCTGCAGCGGCAGCAGTCTCTGCTAGGGCGGCATACTGCTCATCAAAATACTCGACCATCGCGGTCTTAATGGACCCAAACATATCTGGTAGCTGCGCTCGGAACGCAGCAGCAATCTCATCATGCATGATCTCCCGAATCCGGGTATCCAACTCCTCAGTCCCTATCTGAACCATGGGCTCAGGTGCCACCGGCACCTCCAATCCTCCGTCTCCCGACCCTGATCCTGATCCCGATCCTGATCCAGATCCCGAAGCAACACGTCTCGTCACCACCATACTGCAAATAGACTCAATGTCTCAGACATATCATATAATGACGGAAGACCAATTACCCTCAAACGCTAGGGGTTGTGACTTCCTTGAAAAGCGTATGGGTCCTGTGCTTTCAGTAGTATGGGCCCCTACTACCTTCCACACCTACCTATATTTGTGTCGAGTATCACCACAACGCCTTAAACTGTATTTAACATAATCTGCGCTCATCCCTCACTAATAGGGGACATCGCCTAACTAGTAACTGATCCTGCAATTCCGCACCACTCACATATCCATGAAACTTCCATCATCCCCTGTAGTGCTAGTGTACACTGGCTGCACATAGTGCTGGACCCGATAGACTTTCGAATATCCAAACCTATATTAAGGTCGAATCGGACATTCTCAGGCTATAAGATCTTGACTATCCACAGCCGTAGTGCATACACTAAACATCTACAGTTATGATGTCAATCCCATATACAACGAACCCTAGGCTAATAGGTATCATACAATCAGGCCAATCTATCATGCGATTCCTGAAATACCAAGCCTAGCACTAGCATGTTGTTCTAATCATATCAGAATGTCAAATAATTGTATGGTATTTTGGGGCTTACTTACAGGCTCCGGCTGATCGTACCTTCTGCATCCTCCATCCTTTAATTTAAAAACCCATTTTTTTAAAACTTATTTCCCAAGAATCTTCTCGGTTTGAGACTGGATTCACGCGAGTGTTCCTACAATTCACTCAAACCAAGGCTCTGATACCAACTTGTAACACCCATAAATATACACCAAATTTAAACTTTTAATACAAACAAAAGAGTCAAATAGTATTTGTTTTTACAAAACATTTCCACTTCATTTATCATCAGAGTGTCCCAAAATAGATCATGAGGATGAGGAGCGGTACTGTCACACCTTCGCCTTCCCTCGCTCTCCTGAAGTACCTGAAACAATAAATTGAAAACTGTAAGCCCAAGGGCTTAGTGACCTACCCACAAAATACCAATACCACACTGGCAGAAACCATAGCCATACGAACAATCAAACAACATACATACTGGGCCATCGGCCGGACTGGTCCGCCCTGCTGGGCCTACAGTCTATCTGAATCTATCCCGAGCCTTCGGCATGACTGGTCCGCTGCGTGGGCCTACGTTCTCCCCGGACCGCTCAGATGGTGTGTTGGCCTTCAGCACAAAGTAGGACCACCTCAACCCAGCCAACAACTAACTAACCATGTACGCATACTATCATATACTGGCATGTACACATAGCAAACACGTCTATCTCATTAACCATCAATCATAGAGTTTCACTCATAGCTAGAGTATCGACCTAACAGGTCACTAACATACCAATCCTCACATCCCATAAAAGCATAGCATATTATCTATTCTAATTCCAATCCAACAGATCAGAATCTTATGTAGCATACCATAACTACCGATCTCTAGTATAACAACCATCCTAAGCAGGATAAATTCTAGCAAAGCAATAACATAACACCCATCCTAAACAAGGATGAAATCTAACATGGCAATAACCAAGCAACCATCCTAACCCAGGATGTAAACCATAAAGGGCCGGCCTTGGTGCCGTAGACCCTATCGATATAGTGAGGATAACTCACCTCGCAGATGTTGATAGAAATGCGAACTCCAACTATCGGATCACTTGACACCGGCTCCACCACCTATAACCATAGCACAATATACTCATAAGTTCTTACTCTTATGAGACACCCCATAACCTACTAGTCAATCCCTGATCAAGGTCAAAGTCCTTGGTCAAGGTCAACAGTTCATGTTGACCTCAACTCGCCGAGTACACTCGGAGGCTCGCCGAGTCTTTGAAGCACATACCAACTCGCCGAGTCATCGGGGTGACTCGTCGAGTTCCTTCGAATCCTGATCAAGTCTCAAGGCCACCCGTCGTGTTTCCTCCTTGCAACTCAACGGGTATACATGCAAACATATCCTTGGCTAAAACTCATATAACTCGCCGAGATGCTCCTCAACTCGTCGAGTTTCATGACCATCTTCATCTAACTCGCCGATTTGTTCAACCAACTCGTCGAGTTCAGGGCTTCCTTCAACTGACTCGCCGAGTTGTTCATCCAACTCGTCGGGTCCAATGCATATCTTCATATGACTCGCCGATTCGGCTTTGCGACTCGCCGAGTTCCTTTAGTCAATTTAACATGCAGACGTATATAAGCCATGGCAAGGTCCTAAATTGTAGATCTAGCTTCCTTAAGCCTACTTATCACGTAAAGTTTCAAATTTTACGTGCATGCATTGCCTTACAAGCTCCAAATGCTAAAATCAAGCTCTTAATGGGTGCTCATGGACCAAGGGGACCTTACACTCGACTAAAGCTGGAACTTTATGCTCAATTAATCCAAAGAGGGTCCAGATCTAAAGTTACAACTTCGGATCTAGCCCATAGATTGCCATACAACCTTGATCCCCTTCCAAAAACCCTAAAACTCATTCAAAGATGAGGTCTAACTGAAATAACTGATGGAGATAGTCAATTACCTTCCCAAGAGATGCCCATAGAAGAAGAAATTGGATATCTTCTCAGCTCCTTGCCAAAATCACTTGATTCACCAAACTTTTCCACCAAAAACCCTCTCTCAAACTTCAACACACAAAGGGCACACACACATACACAAGATTGAGATGCAAAGGGACTGCAAAAGAACTGAAAGAGGCTTGAGCTTCTTTAAATAGGGGTGCAAACCCCGGAACTTAGGGTTTCACTCTCCAACTCCTACTCGCCGAGTCCAACAAAGGACTCGCCGAGTAGGCCGCTTAATTCGCGATCCGACCCGCTACTACTCGACGAGTAGGGAAACCTGTTGGATTAGTGTCTAAGTCCATAACTATTTTGGTATGTACTTGACTCGATGGTGCATGGTCCTTTTGGGTTGCCTTCACCAAAGCAACTTGATAGGATGAATAATGGAGAGAAAGGATTAAATATGATTTATTAATATATTATGAGAATAATATATTAAAGGAGAAATCATATTGTTTAATTAATATTAGTCAACAATTAATAAGAATTAAATTTGTGACTAAAAGAGATTAATTAAACTTAAGGGACTTGAACTGTCAATTGTATGATAGTTGAATATTGAGCTAATGGACTCCATAATTAAGGGGTGGACGAATTCTATGGGGAAACCCATTAGAAATCGTCCCAAGGCCTTTAAGGGAGGAGCCCATGGGTTGCTTAGGGCTTAAGCATCCAAATTAGGGTTTTCTTGATTAGATAACCCTAATAGCCTCACTATTTAAAGGACCCTTAAGCCCCAAAAACGGGGTGAACTTGTTCTCTAGGGTTTCCACACGTTTTGGGCAGCCTCCTTCTCTTCTCCTCTTCATCCTCTTGCTCTTGGTGTTTGTGAACCATTAAAGGAGTGAAATTTGTGACTCTAAGCTTTCTAAAGTAAATACAAGGAGGATTTAGGATTGTTATTTCTACATAACAATCAAGGTAATAACTTAAACCCTTATTTATATGTTATATTAATTATCATATGCTAGATCTAGGGTTTATAGTCTTGGATGACTTGCATGTACAATAGAGAAACCTAGATCCAAGCATTAGGGTTTGTATGAGCACATAGGATGTCTTTTGCCCAAAACCCATCAAAACCAACTCATCGAGTAGGGCCAAAACCCAAAAATATTTTTATTTAAATTGTTACCTGAGAATCGGGGCATCACACATATAGTACTCTCTTACGAACTCACTATATGAGTCAGGACGTGACTGAAGAACCCAGTCAATAGCCAGCTCCTCATAGACAACAGATCCCAACATTCTTAACCTATCAATGTGTGACTTCATCTCTAAGACGTGTGCACACACAGGTTTCCCATCTTCGTGTTTACTTGCCAAAAGGGCTTGAGTGAGTTTGAACTTTTCAAGGCTTCGAACTTTTGGGTTAGTGAGAATAATTGGAGGAGCTAGAGGAAGTGAAGCATGATCTCGTGTTCCTTGATCGAGTCGTGGAATATCATCTTCATGTGAAAAAAACTTGTTCCACGGGATTTGGGAAGACCATAGTTTTCATACTTTGACATCTACAAAATGGGAGAAAAATTTAAATCAAGTTAGTTGATTGATTGAGTCCTTAATAAATCACCCAAATGAGATATTAATGCTAGGACCCAACACAATACTCTACAACGTAGAAAAGGGATGTCGTAATCTAGTTGCAGAATATTTGAAGGTAAGTGAATGACGATTCACTAATTTCCACCATGAAAAACGAAAAACAGTTTAAGTTTTAAATGTTTTGAAAATTCCTAGACCCTTTGAGACTCATTGAACTTTTCAATGGCATGTTTAAATCTCGATATGCCCCTCTAGTTTGTGACTGGGATACCGAGGATCACAAAGCGAGTGTGAATAACCATGCAAACTTACATGGTGCCCCCACATGTTACATTCGATGTGCCGGTTAACCATACACGCTCCACCGAACTATGACAAACATTGAGTCACCCTTTGCTACCTTTGCTTAGAACCATTTAGTGTGCCGGTTAGCCACACATGCTCCACTAACATCTTCGCAAGGGCACAAAGTGTAATTTCATGGAATTGCATCAACTCACTTTTGCCTAAAGTAACTAAGATTGGGAATTTGTAAAAGCATTTAGTTACTTTTGTACTTCATTATACTTATAATGGAAGGTTTCTGTCCTGTCCTACACGTTCGGCTAACGACCCACCACTAGTCAAGAGTGCGGTGGGTAAGAGTAGATACCCATTCAATCGCCATTTTAAAGCCAATTTCCTTAAACACCCCTTATAGACCAGCTTCGTGAATGAGGCTTACTAACGGTAAGACTGACTTTTACTCATACATATATATTAGACTTTTAATGTTATATATAGTATAGGGTGTATTTTACACTTTTAAAATACTAGGTGATCTAATTTAATAATTATACTTTTAATTTAATTAAATTGTAAACCAAAACTTTATGGATTTATTAAATCTCTTTTAATTATACACCTTAATTAGTTAATAAAACCATCAGGGTGTGATTTGAACTTTTCAAAACAACACTAGGTCTTTAGAATTTAACATTTCTAAATTAAACTTTTAATCAACTTTTAAATTCCAAAACTTGAGGGCAAGTTTTGAAACAATTCAAAACATCAGGGTTTCAACTATTTAAGTTTCAAAACAAAACTTTTAAGTTCAAATTTAAACCATAAAACTTACATGTGCACAAATGAAACTTTTTCACAACACAAGGATCAAATAACAAATAATAGAAATTAAACAATTAATTTTGTCATTATCTATATTTGACCTAATTTCAATTTCTTGCAAGATAAGTTACCCAATTAATACAAATAATCAATCTTTAATCATATAAGGAAGTCATTATCTAATCAATAGGTAATTATCTTTTGTTTTGGCAAGGATATACTCAAATATAAGATAAAATTCAAATATTAAAGACCCAAAACAATTAAGGCAAGTATCCTCAAGCAAAACAGCAAGAAATCCCGAAATCTGCTCTTACTGACGCTCGAACTCGCTGAGTTCCTCTATGGACTCGCCGAGTTGGAGCAACTCACCGAGTCCACATTGGAACTCACCGAGTTCATCAGTCAGGGAGCCAAAAAATCGATTTTGAAGCTTGAACAAACAACCAAGGCATTAATACAATAAAAACCAATCAAGGCTCTAATACCACTGATGGGTTTTAGCCATAAGAACATCCTATGTGCTCATGCAACCCTAATGCTTGGATCTAGGTTTCTCTATTGTACATGAAATTCATCCAAGACTTTAAACCCTAGTTCTAGCATACAATTAATCATATTAACATGTGAAAGGGTTTTTAGATCTTACCTTGATTGTTATGTAGCAATAACAATCTCAAATCCTCCTTGTAATGACTTTAGAAAGCTTAGAGTCACAAGTGTCACTCCTCTAATGGTTCAGAAACACCAAGAGCAAGAGGATGAAGAATAACGAGAGAGGAGGCTACCCAAAACATGTAGAAACCCTAGTGGAACTCTTAGCCACGTTTTTGGGGCTTAAGGGTACTATATATACTGTAGGCTATTAGGGTTTTCAACTAGGAAACCCTAATTTGACTGCTTAAGCCCTAAGCAGCCCATGGACCCTTTTAGAATATCCCTTGGACGATTTCTAATGGCTTTCCCCATAGAATTTGTCCAACCTATTATTCCAAGGTAATCCATAGCCCAAATGCAATTATCTTATAATCACAGTTCCAGTCCCTTAAGTTTAATTAATCTCTTTTAGTCACAAAATTAATTATCAATTAATTCTTGACTAATATTAAACAATATGATTTCTCCTTTAATATATTATCCTCATAATATATTAATAAATCATAATTAATCCTTTCTCTTCATAAATCATACAATCAAGTTGCTTTGGTGAAGGCAACCCAAAAGGACCATGCACCATCGGGTCAAGTACATACCAAAATAGTTATGGACTTAGACACTAATCCAACAAATATACCCTACCTCATCGTTAATGTGAATGTGTCACAAAGTAAAGGAAGGAGAATAATATAATAACTAAAGATGTATCCTTTTGTAGTAGGATATTCACGGCATGGAAACTCGCCGAACAGTACAACCTTGGACACTCGTCGATGCTCCTTTTCCCTTCTGTAGCTAACAGCTTCGGGTGTGGAATGGTAAGTCCCGAAATGTTTGTAACAGATCCTATGTAATAGTATCTATTAAATGTACTAATTTAGACGTGTTCATGTAAGCGTATCTCTGTAAACGTATCTCTGTAAGTGTATCTATGTAAATGTACTCATGTAAGCGTATCAATGTAAATGTACTCATGTAAGCGTATATATGTGAATGTATTCATGTAACATATAATGTATTAGTATGGACTCATGAATGAACTGACTCTTGTGTGATTCTTGTACATGGAATTGTAAGTAGTATCTCCTAACTATACCTATTATAGTTACTAGTAATGTACGAGTATAACCGGAAGTATACCTTTGCTACCCAAAGGTACTGAATTGACTGGTGGAACTTTTATGTCTATATATGTATACATGGTATATAACTAATATTTATACGACATTTGGACGAGCAAACGATGCCCTAAGGCCACATCCCAACGAGGAAAAGGAAATAAAGCGAGCTAACCGTCCTAAGTCCTTTAAACATTATTTATATAACTATACATATGTAGGCACGCATTTGACAATATAAAAGCATAAAAGAAGTTTTGTAATACCTTTGAAAAGTTTAATATTGAAGGAATGATGACTTGATGTCAGTTTATAAAATGATTTGAAAGTATTTTGTTTGATAAGACTGTTTAAGTATAAGGAAAACCTTTGTTTGAAACACATTTGTAACAGAGTTTGAAAGGAAACATACAGTATGTAAGACAGTTTGATAAAGAGTTTTAAACATGTAAAAACGTTTAAGAAAGTCATTTGAAGAAATCTGTTTGGTAAAACAGTTAACATATAGTAAATCCATTTGCATGCTAGTTATTAATCACATGTGATTGATATAATAACTAAACGTGATTCAACTTGTATTCCCCCCCCCCCCCATAAAGCATTCATAAAACATTTAAAAACATTTAAAGGGTTAATTAAGGGGTATGAACTCACCTGATAGATTGAAGAAGGTGAGACGAAAGTCGAGCAGAACTTCGACTGGAAAGAAGTCGATTTCTCAGAAATCTCGGGACTTCGGGACTTGCGTTGTGCGTTGGAGGTGTTACTGGGGCTTTGGGCTAGTTTAGAGGGGCTTAATAGGGTGTAGAACTAGGAGAGAGGATGGGGTTGAGCAACCAAACTCAAAAGGCTTAGATTTCTTTATATAGTCACAATTTTGACTCTCACCTCATGAGTTTTTCATAACTCACGTCGTGAGTTTGGTCCCAAATCGTCATGGCATGCGTCACACGTCAAGTGGCTCTAGAAGGTTCATTCAAGGGGCTCACTTCGTGAGTTTTACAAAACTCACGTCGTGAGTTCTGACACGGAGTC
Source organism: Lactuca sativa (assembly GCF_002870075.4). Taxonomy (NCBI): domain Eukaryota; kingdom Viridiplantae; phylum Streptophyta; class Magnoliopsida; order Asterales; family Asteraceae; genus Lactuca; species Lactuca sativa. The sequence goes on along the minus strand of NC_056623.2, from coordinate 245,147,572 downwards.
GGGATTCGTGCCCTGAACTTTAGAAATTCATAACTTTCGCATCTAAGCTCCGTTTTCGACGTTCTTTATATGCACGCGTAGGTGAGATTATGCTCTACAACTCTCGTTTAGACTCCGTTGGCTACTTGTGACTTTATTTTTAGTATATTATTAATGTATTATCTTTATATTACTTTTAGTAGGCCGAGACACGAAAACTCCGTCATAAATCCATAACTTATTCATCTGACGTCCGTTTTCATCAGACTTTTTATCGTTGCGCTACTATTGTTGAGACCTTCAATTCTCATTTAGGTTGTTTCAACCAAAAGTCTCTCGATCTCTATTTCGAGTTTTTAGATGTCTACTGCTATATCCGGATCTTGGAAAAATCATAACTTCCTCATATTAAGTCAGATTTGGACGTTCTTTTTACGTACGTTTACGGTTTAATGATATCTACAACTTTCATTTAGATACCTAAGGCTAAAAATTATTGTATTGAAACTTCGCGTTTGACGTCTATCAGTGTTGCCAGTTTTGCCGAGAATCTTCGGTTGGTCCTAACTTCTTCGTTATAACTCGGATTTTAGGGTTCTTTATATGTACGAAATCCTTGATAAGATTCCTACTACTTTATTTAACCCAAATAAAATTTTAGGAAAGTTAAATTTTGACCTAAATTTGACTTGTGTTCCATTATATTGTCTCGAATATCGGGTTGTCACATATACAACCTTCCACATCTATCCGTACTTTCCTCAAGAACTTCTTTGACTCCACCAAATCCCTTCTACTGCTACTGCTCTTTGTTACTCTCATCCTAGGCTTGCCCTAGGGTAATTACCAACCCATTGTCCGCCATTAGCTGCATAAGAAGTCCCTGCTTTCTTCCCCTAACTAGCTCGCGAATACTATTACATATTACTCAGACTAGATAATTCTTCGAATGAGAGATCCAACCCTACAAAGGTTAGACACAAACAAGAGCTGCGAAATAGAGCTAGACCTAACCCTCTAGAATTATTTAATCCTCGCAATATGTAACGTAATATATTCATTTACTAGTTAGTAAGAGATAACTAAGACTCCTAAAAGCACAAAGCAAGCAACATTCGAGCATTGAGTACACATAATCAAGCATCCACTACTCTGGCTATCATACTGACAATTTTGTACTAGCATGCAGTTCTCATAAAGATGAAACACATATAGCAGGCACATAAGGCATCCTTCCTAGATCCGTAGTCCTAATCTAGCATGTTGTTCTAAATAAGCTGATAATCATAACATAACATAAACTTGTATGGGTAATTTGGGAATACTTACTTGAGCTCGGTTGATTGCATACACCACACCTTTTTCTCTTTTCAAAACTCTTTTCCTTCTAAAAATTATTTATGCTTTTTCTAAAACTCTTTTCTTTTAAGAACTTTATACCACTTCCTCGTTTTGAGTTCAGAAACACCTGAAAGTGTGCCTGAATCACTCAAACCAAGGCTCTGATACCAACTTGTAACATCCAAAAAAAAAAAATACAACCCAAAAATTTTGTTTTCAAAATCATTTAACAAGCATAAATATCATCGCCGTGGTATAAGATCATAAAACATGTATCTCAAAATCTCATAAAATTTTGTCATCGTAACACAATCTCATATAAAACATCAGATAAACTCCCAGGCTAAGAAAACTGTGGTGTGTGTCATGCCATCATCCTGAGCCCTTTCCCTTGCTAGATGAAGTAACTGAAACCAAAACTGAATTGTAAGCACAAAGCTTAGTGAGCTCCCCTAAACTACCTCATACCATACAATAACACATATAAAAATTATTGGGCCTTGCCCACTGCATTTGGGCCCCACCCGACATCGGACTAGAGTCCGGCATAAATTGGGCCCCGCCCACTGCATCAGTCCCCGCCCAGCATTGGACCGAAGTCCATAATAACTAGGGCCAAGCCCACTGCATCGGGCCCTGCCCGACATCGGACCAAAGTCCAAAATAACTTGGGCCCCGCCCGACATCCGACCAATGTTCGGAATAAACTGAACATAACATAAGCATGAACATATAACATAATCACATATACTGCAACGAGCTTGCCCGACATCGGACCGGAGTCCGGAACATATACACATAACATAAACATGCATGAATCACGAAGACATCAAGCATTCATAACTACTTCTCGGGACCACCCCGGCATCGAAACGAAGTCTGGAACTACTATCATCTAAACGGCCTGGCGTTGTGGCCGTAGACCCGTTTCTATTGGAAGGAAACTCACCTCACACTATTGTAGTCCTGCTGACAATACCATAGCTGCTGGATGACAGATTCCCGAATTTGTCAACATCAAAATAACACCCAATTAATAATTGGGTTCCATTACATAACTATAAATACATTCTTTGGATAATTACTACATTACCCAAGCTTGGCTTATTCAAGCCCAAGGCCCAATCCAAAGGCCCAAAAGTCCAACTATGGCTTAAAGCCCAACATATGGCCCAATTTTCCAAATTAGGCCCATACCTCTACATAGCCTTCCCTTGAGGCCCAATTGTTCAGTCCAGCCCAACATGTCTCATTCTAAAGGCCCAATATCATACAACCATATATTCCCAAACTATGGCCCATCTATGGCCCAATTTTCCAAATTAGGCCTAAACCCTCCTATGGGCCTTACCCTAAAGCTCGTTACTTGTTCTAGTCCATTTGCTTGTTCTTGGATGGCCCAACACAAATCCCAAGGGATATTAGGGTTCCAAATAGATTGATGATTAGAGTTAAGTGTTTCTTACTTAACCCATTGAGGACTTAATCCATTAAGTCCTTTACTCTACTAGATAAATGATATGGAGTAATTTGGACTTAATACACAATCCAATCCAAATGGCCCAAAGGTGGGTCCAATAAGTTTAAGGCCCAAATGCACATAATTAGGGTTTTCTAAACCCTAATTAGGGTTTTCACTCAACCATGGCCCAACAGTCCCAAAAATGAATCTTTAAGCCCATTAGGGTTTTGCTAGTAGGGCACCACCCACTACCACCTTGGGTAGTGGTGGTCAACGGCGGCGGCCACCACCTTACAGTGGTGGTTACTATTATTTTATTATTATTATTGATAATTACAATTATAGTTATAAGGCTTTAATCCAAAATTACAGACACACACACACTAACTAACACACACATAGCCACCCTAGCGGTGGCCGGTGGTGGCTGTTCTTGGGAATTCCGGCCAAACAACTACTCCGTTTCAATAAAATAAACATGCACAAACATCCATTATAAGTAGAATCGCACACCCACCCAACTGATAGCCACCACCACGGCGGGTGGTGGTGTCAGGAAACGGTAGTGACGGCAGGAGGAAATAGAAGCGGCGGCCAACGGTGATTTGTATCGATCTGACATCCCCAAAATCTCGGCCAGAAAAGACCGATTTTCATTTATGCTTTTAAAATAATTTCAGAGTAAATTCTTTTGATTTGAAAGAGTTGCGGAATTTGTTCCCAAAAACAAAGCGTGATAAAACGATGTTTACCAAAGCATTCCATAAAAGAAATGTATTTTCATTATATAATCAAAACTCGGGATGTCATGTTCCAATACAGACCATTAAAGCATAAACGATAACATTACAAGTCATTCAACAAATATATACATATACAGACTTGTAAACAAAACAACTTGATGGTTCATCCATCTTATGCCCTTGCGCCACTTCCTGTAATACAAATAAAACTGAGTGGGTCAGGCTTGGGAGCCTGGTGAGCATATAGCGTTTTCAACCCACAATAAATAATTAAATCAATTTTCATCAACCAACAATAGCCTAATTACCCATTCCCGTTATTCTCACTTTATGTCCCTAAAATAACTAACACAGGGGACCTAGTCTAAGAATATTTCATCGGGGCGACAACACATGCTTCGGGGGTTCCTCAGCAATATAAGTCAAATAAGGCAACCATGAGGGGGATGGGGTACAGCGAATGAACACCTAAGTTCATTAACACCTACAAGTGGCGAACCTGCTAGCGTTCCACAGGACTGTCTAGAAAAGTTTGTGGTCGTCATCTAAACTCCGCTAGATGACTGAATCAAAACAACAACGAGGCCTCTCATCTGTTTATTACACACCAACTATCTACCCATGTTCTACCCAACATATTGGTAGATAAAGATATACATTTTTATACATAGTTTAAAAACCTGTATAGCATGCTTTAATCAATACATATTCCACATAACAGATGAGGCACACACACATAACACATATTTCATAGAAGACAAATCAGATCCATGAGATAGAAGAGAGTGAATATACATTTACACATATAACACAAAATATACTCATAACACGTATTTTGTATAAAATACTTTATAATTATGCGTTAGAAGAAAGTAACCACACACTCACTTGATCAGAAGATGATCGGACAACACTACGGCTTATAGAAATAGTATTCTTCGGCAGATCTGGAAGATCTTCACAAAAATCGAACTTCTCGCAGGTTAGAGCTTCGGCTCGGGAATCTTACTTCTCGGGATCTTCAGGACCTCGGGACTTGCTTCGGGGCTCGGGAATGATATCGGGGCTTTGGGGTACTTCTAGCACACAAAACGATGCAAACGGGAGAGAGAAGAGAGAAAAAGAGCAATTGAGCCGGCTGCCCTCGCATCCTATTTATAGGAGGCTGGAGCCTCGGAGTATGCTGGGCGTACGCGTCCGAATCGTCATGCCATGCGTCATCCGAAGAACTCGAGTGCGAGGTGCGTCATGCTTCGTTGTACGCTGGGCGTACTTCGGATGAGTCCGACGACTCCCCTTCGGATAATACCGGATTTTATAACTAATTTTAAATATTAATTATTTAATAAACTTCGGAAATTCATATCTTCTTCATACGAATTCCGTTTTCAACGTTCCTCATATCCACGCGTAGGTGAGACTACACTCTACAACTTTCGTTTAGACTCCGTCGGCTAATTTTGACTTTATTTTTATTAATTATTTTTAGTAGGCCGGGACAGAAAAACTTCGTTATAAATTCATAACTTCTTCATTTGACGTCTGTTCTCGCCTAACTTTTCATCGCTTTGATACCAACAACGAGATCTTCGATTCTCGTTTAGATTGATTCGACTAAAAACCGCGCGATCTCAAAGCGAGTATTTCGGGCTGCATACCGCTAAGTCGAAACTTCAGAAAATCATAACTTCCTCATACGAAGTCAGATTTGGGCGTTCTTTATATATTCGGAAACCTCGTTTCAACTACTACAACATTATCCAAAGATGTCAAATTTATTTTACACTTAAATTTTGACGCTCATTTTATCCTTAATTAATCAAATCACATAATTAAGCAATTAAGCACAAAACACATAATACTCAAATAATATACTTCTATTATTTATAAACGGGTTACAAAGGTTAACCTAGACTATTATATCAACGAAAATGCCTAGCCTGGAAACGCGGGCGTTACAATCGATAGCCACCACCTCACGTTGGTGGTCAGTTTCCTTGAGTCTTGGCCTATCAACACACGACCACCCGAGCGAGATCGTCGTGAACCCAACAACAAAGCCCACCTCGACCTCAGCCAACCTTATGGTGGCGCAAGGTATTTAAAGACAAATTCCAGTCGCAACAGTCATTCGGAGTGGCTGCAACAGCGACATGGCGGCGACAGAAAAAGGCGGATTAAGAAGGAAACACGGAGAGGCGATGAAACAGTGGCGGTCGGCTCACTTGCACGATCGGAGAACGACGAAGAAGGAGGTGGTAGTCGACTTGAGCTCCAATATTTCTTACTCGCACGTCGTAACCACGGTTGGTACCTTTGTCGGCGGCAGAAACAGCAGCAAGGGACGGTTTTGATGATGACTTGGTTGGTCGGAGAAGCGAGGAGATAGGGTGGCGATAGGGCAATGGCGGGAGGGAGGTGGGTGCGGCTGCATCATAAGGAAGGGTTTAGGGTTAGGATTGGCCGATATGAGATTATATACTCGTCTAAAATAACTACTTTCCCATAATTACATTTCTGGTCCAAAATAACTACTTTTCCACAACCGGGTACTTTCAAAACTGGGGTTTACATTAAACCCCATTATAAGCTTAGATTTGATATTCTTAGCCTTTAGAGCCTTGCATGTACGTAAAGTTTGCAACTTTACGTGATAAACATGCCTTAGGAAGCTTGATCTGCAATATGGAGCTTTAGGGTGGATTAAAAGCTTTTGAATGGAGAAAGGACGGAAGAAACTTGACAAGTTGCATGGCCAACTCGGCGAGTCCGATGAAGATTATCGTGCAAGGATTTTTGCATGGACTTGATGAGTCAACCAGGGTTTTCCCGACGTTTCTACATACATGGACTCGGCGAGTTGTAGGGAAAATCGATGAGTCAACTAGGGGATTCACAAATTCTCAAGTTCTGGAAGGACTCAGCGAGTCAGTAAGCTATACTCGATGACTCGGGTCAACATGGACTGTTGACCTTGACCGTTGAATTTGACTTTGACCAAGGGTTGACTAGTTTGACTTATGGGGGAATTTGGTAAATTGGAAATTTACAGAATGGCTTTTTGGTAAATGTAACGCCCGTAGATCCGGGCTAGTCAATTTATAGATAATAGGGGTCGAAAATGACTTTTTGGCAAAAGATTATTTAGAATAAATAATCTTAACCAAGTTGTAGTATATGTTACAATTTTTCCGTACATATAAAGAGTGCCGAAATCCGAGTTATAACGAAGAAGTTATGACCCGTCGAAGTTTCACGATGGAACCGGCATGGCACCGGGAAGTGTAAATAGTGAATTTACGATAGAGCGACTTTTAGCCTTAGCAATCTAAACAAAAGTCATATTAAATGTTAAACCGATAGTGTCCATTAAAAGAACGCCCAAATCTGACTTCGTATGAGGAAGTTATGATTTTTCTAAGATTTGGCATAGCGATGCCGGCCTGAAAGTTGAATTTTAGTTCGAGTGGTTTTTGGCTTACGCGACCTAAATGAGAGTTGAAGATCTCATTAATAGGAACTCAATGGTAAAAAGACAGACAAAAATGGAGTCCGTAGGAAGGAGTTACGAATTCTTCGCGGTCATTTAACAGTCTAATCTCTTCCTACTGTTAAATTTAAGATCGGTCGAGAATTAGCAGACGGAGTAAAAAGGAAACTTGTAGATTTTATTTTTATGTGTGGATATAAATAACGTCAAAAACGAAGCTCGTATGCGAAAGTTATGGACGAAGCTTAGTCTCTACTTTTCGACCGCGGCAAATTCGATACAGTTTTGTAAATCCGAGATAGATTGAGAATTAGCCAACGAGGTCTAAATGAAAGTTGTAGTACTTGTATATACCAAAGCGTGGATAAAAATATCTACAAAAACAGATATCGTATGCGAAAGTTATGGATGAAGCTTAGTCTCTACTTTTCAAGCGCGGCGAATTCGATACAGTTTTTCTAAATATGAGATAGAAGGAGAATTAGCCGACGGGGTCTAAATGAAAGTTGTAGTACTCGTAAATACCAACGCGTAGATATAAATAACATAGAAAACGAAGCTCCTACGTGGAAGATACGGACGAAGCTTAGAGACTACTTAACTATAAAACTCCTATAAATAAAGGGTGAACTCCTTATATTTTCTTCACACCATAAGCCTTTCTTTCTCTCTCTAACTTCTCTCTAGCCTCCTTAAGCACCTCCCAAGTCTAGGGAACCTCCCTAGCACGATAAAGAAGCCCCGGAGCGCCCGACGGCTCCGAGAAGAAAAGTTTTCGGCTCGGAAAAGCTGCTCAAACGAAGCCTCGTTTTTAATAAAAACTCGTTGTAAGTGAGATACACCTATACTATATTTAATATAACTTTTATTTAATTATAGTAACATTATTAGGACCTTAAAATAATTATTTGGGCTATTGTTATGAGTTATATTGAGTGTTATTTAACGCTTACATAATAGTAATAATAGTTAGACTATTAATTAGTCGCGGTTAACATTAAAAACTACACCCTAGTGGTATTGATACTAGGTTTTGTCGAAGAAAATTGTTTTGAGAAAGCGAAGTGTTGTCTGAGCTCAGAATCACCACCTAATCAAGTGAGTGCATGGCCCCTTTCATCTTACACATAGATATGAAATATTTTATATAAACTACGTGCTATATGTGAATATTATCTGTATAATTACTATTTATGTTGGATGAACGATTTTATTCATGTTTTAAATGATTTAAACTGTATATGTATTTTATATCTACGATAATGTTGGGGTAAAACATGGGTAGATGTAATAGATGGAGTATGAGTCGGATGATGCGTTGAGAGGTGAAATAGACCGTGAGATGAGGGTGAGAGGTGGACGATGTGAGAAGCCTTTTTCCCAAATGATGGCCCCGTCATTCAGCAGAGTGTGGATGACAACCACGGACTATTCTAGACAGTACAGTGGAACACTAGCAGGCTCGCAACCTTTAGGTGTTGTGAACGATATGTTCACCGATGTTCTCTAAAAACCCATTGACATGTATTGCGAGTGGATACTGTCGATAAACGAAATAGCCCTGACAGCTATGGATTTAATGCCTATTGAGAAAACCCTGGTAGCTATGGATTTAGTCCCCGTTGAGTAAACCCTGTCAACGATGGATTTTGTGTCGATTCCTTAGGATGATCCTTAGGAATGAATTAACGAGGAATAGCTGATTCTTAGGGTAGACCCTTAAGAGTAAAGAAGATAATGGGGATGGGTAATTGGGTTAACTGTTTGACGATTAAACATAATAATTATATTATTATGGGTTGAAAACCATATGTACTCACCAGGTTTCCCAACCTGACCCACTCAGTTTATTTATATCACATGTGTTGATATGAAGTCACGTTACACTGAGAGATTAAGGAGATATAGATCATTAGTGATAATGAATGTAAGTTTTGTTTATGCTTATGTTTCTGTATTGACGATGACATCCCAAATGTTTTAAAATGAATAAAAATACATTTCTTCATAAATGCTTTGATAACATATTTATCATGTTTTACTAGAAACAAAGTCCGCAACATTTTTATTAAAAGAAGTACTCTGATTTTTATAAAGCATAAACAAAATCGTTCTTTTCTGGCCGTGAAAAATGGGGATGTCACAGTTGGTATCAGAGCATTAGTTTAAGCGAACTAGGAATATGGATTTATTTCTAGACTTAAACTTAGAATGTTAAGCAATGATTGTGAGGAGTGTGTCTAATAGATTTAGGTAATACACCTGAATAGACACAAGCACTAGCTTATTTTATGAATGATGCCTAAATTGCTGTTACGTGCTAAAGGATTTGTTATGCTATAGTTTGATCGGATCTATGGTCTATTGCTGACCGGATCTAGAAACCTTATGTGTTTAGGATTCTAAACATACGAATACGATATTAGAAATAGCATATAAACGTTTCGGAGTGATAAGGATGATTTAAACGTCAATCCTAAATAAAGATCTAGATTCACCTTATTCGGTGTATAGATCAAGATGGCAAGGACCCGTAGTGGAAACGTGAATGCAAATGAGAATAGGAATCAACCCCCGATGATTCAGCAAATACTTGTCATAGTAGAAAATGTACCCGAGCCAATCACCATGGCTGGAGTACAAGCCATGATTCGGACTTTGTTAGCTGAACAAAGGGAAGAAATGAGGCGGATATCGAATAGGGACGAACCTACTATGCCCACTGAGCAACCTGAGCTGATTCCCGAGCAATAAGAGGAAGGGAACTACAACCGCCAAGTGAGTTAAGTGGGGACTCAAGGTGAACGAAGGGATGGCCCGGAGAGGAGAAACGACAAGGATGGGCGAATGTAAAAGAATTTCTTGGGTGCGAAACCACCGAGTCTCTCAGGAAGCTTGAAGCCGGTTGAGATTATGGATTGGATCTCTGAGATGGAGATGGTGTTTGAGAGCTGCAGCTGTAGCGAGAAACAAAAGACTGTCTTCATAGTAAGGCAGCTGAAAACTGGAGTCTTGAGCTGGTGGAAGCTATTAGCAGATACGATGCCACGAGGAGAATCCCTAAGGATGTCATGGGAAGAGTTCTTAGAATAGTTGAAAATGCAGTACTGCTCTGATAGACCTAAACGAGTTTCAGAACCTGAAGAAAGGGAAGATGAGTATTGATGAGTATGCCACCGCATTCACCGAGAGGATGAAGCTATTTCCTTACTTGGTTCCTACTAAACTCTCCAAGATTGATAGGTTTGCTAATGGATTGCCCACTGACTTTGGCCTAATGGTCAAAATGGCAACAACCTTGAAAACAGCTGTTAGGGCAGCTAAGAACGTAGAGACCCAGCTAAGAGAAAAGGGTCTAGAAAAAGATAAGGCAAGAGAGAAGCGGAAGTTTGAAGGATCTTCAAAATCCAACAAAGAAAGGAAATTCTCAAAGACTGAAGGAGGAGGAGGAGGTGAAACTAATTGGTGCGAGAAGTATAAAAAGAAACACTTTGTGAAGTGCAACGAAGAAGTGACTTGTTACAAGTGTGGAAGGACTGGTCACTATTCCAAGGATTGTACACATAATGATAAGGTATGCTACGGATGTGGAGGCAAGGGGCACCTGTCTAGAAATTGCTCAAAGAAAAACGAGGCACCAAGGCCAAGGGCATTCCACATGATCCTCGATGAAGCAAAAATCAACGCGGGGAACCAAGGATGAGGAACCCATACCCTAAGATCGAGTTATGAGGTAGCCAATTAAAGAGATAGAATCATATGATGTAGCCTATTAGAGGCATAGTCTAGAGTGAACTTGAACACCTATGTAATAGTTTCAAGAAATAATAAAGCCTTCGTTTTATTATCTGATGTGCTAGATTGTTATGTGATTTTCTTGCATGGTGACTTGGAAAACTGCGAGACAATACTTGGGACGAGTATAAGTAGGTGTAAAAGGTAGTAGATGCATATACTACCGGAAGCACAGGACTCACGCTTGGATCAGGGAAAGTCACAAGGTTACCAAGAAGCTAGTAATTGATACCGTTTTATTCAAGCATGTCGTTACCATCGTTTCAGTAATGAGTATTCTGACCCTAGTGGTCATATCAAATTGAGTCTGAATACGATGAGTATGATACGTGGTTCAGAGAACCAAGTCCGATGTAGTATCTGACTTAAGCTAGAAGATTGAAGTGAAAGACAATCAAAGCGATCAGTAGAGGTATCTGGATAGTTGCTTGTAGCTAGGAATGCTACCTTTTAAAATGTGATTAGAACATGAAGGAAGGTATAGTCTGTTCTGGAATTTGACTCTAAAAGACCTGAGTCCAAGCAATGCATCATACGATGAGAGGTCATTAGAACATGACCTATCGGTCTATTATGATAATCGAAGGAAGAAACTTATCTCAAGTTTGTTAAAGAAGGAGTCTCCAATAAAGATCGAGATCGTAACATGAAGATCATGACTAAAAGTCTAACATGAGATAGAGAGGGGGTCCAAGATCGGGAACCGCTTGCAGTCAGGAAGTCTTAGAATTAGATACTCGCTCGAAGAAACATCAAAGTTACAGTTATTACTTAAGATGAAGAGATGACGTATGGAGTCATCATGTGAGACCTGTTTTGTTGATGATTCTGGGACGTAATCATCCTAAGGGGGAGATCATTGTAACGCCCGTAGATCCGGACTAGTCAATTTAGAGATAATAGGGGTCGAAAATGACTTTTTGGCAAAAGATTATTTAGAATAAATAATCTTAACCAAGTTGTAGTATATGTTACAATGTTTCCGTACATATCAAGAGCTCCGAAATCCGAGTTATAACGAAGAAGTTATGACCCGTCAAAGTTTCGCGACGGAACCGGCACGGCACCGGGAAGTGTAAATAGTGAATCTACGATAGATCAACTATTAGACTTAGCAATCTAAAAAAAAATTCATAGAAAATGTTAAAACGAGAGTGTCCATAAAAAGAACGCCCAAATCTGACTTCGTATGAGGAAGTTATGATTTTTCTAAAATTTGGCACAACGGTGCACGACCCGAAACTCGAATTTTTAGTTCAAGCGGTTTTTGGCTTACGCGACCTAAATGAGAGTTGAATATCTCATTAATAGGAACTCAATGGTAAAAAGACAGATGAAAACGGAGTCTGTATGAAGGAGTTACGAATTCTTCGCGGTCATTTAACAGTCTAATCTCTTCCTACTGTTAAATTTAAGATCGGTCAAGAATTAGCCGACGGAGTAAAAAGGAAAGTTGTAGATTTGATTTTCACCTATGCGTGGATATAAATAACATCAAAAACGAAACTCGTATGCGAAAGTTATGGACGAAGCTTAGTCTCTACTTTTCGAGCGCGGCAAATTCGATACAATTTTGTAAATCCGAGATAGATTGAGAATTAGCCAACGAGGTCTAAATGAAAATTTTAGTACTCGTAAATACCAAAGCGTGGATATAAATATCAAAAAAACGGAGATCGTATGCGAAAGTTATGGACGAAGCTTAGTCTCTACTTTTCAAGCGCGGCGAATTCGATACAATTTTGTAAATATGAGATAGAAGGAGAATTAGCCGACGGGGTCTAAATGAAAGTTGTAATACTCGTAAATACCAACGCGTAGATATAAATAACGTAGAAAACGGAGGTCGTACGCGGAAAATACAGATGAAGCTTAGAGACTACTTTACTATAAAACTCCTATAAATAAAGGGTGAACTTCTCATATTTTCTTCACACCATAAGCCTTTCTTTCTCTCTCTAACTTCTCTCTAGCCTCCCTAAACCCCTCCTAAGTCTAGGGAACCTCCCTAGCACGAGAAAGAAGCCTCGGAGCGCCCGACGGCTCCGAGAAGAAAAGTTTTCGGCTTGGAAACGCTGCTCCAGCGAAGCCCGGTTTTTAATAAAAACTCGTTGTAAGTGAGATACACCTATACTATATTTAATATAACTTTTATTTAATTATAGTAACATTATTAGGACCTTAAAATAATTATTTGGGCTATTATTATGAGTTATATTGAGTGTTATTTAATGCTTATATAATATTAATAATAGTTAGACTATTAATTAGTCGCGGTTAACATTAAAAACTAAACCCTAGTGGTATTGATAATAGGTTTTGTCGAGGAAAATTGTTTTGAGGTAACGAAGTGTTGTCTGAGTTCTGAATCACCACCTAATCAAGTGAGTGCATGGTCCCTTTCATCTTACACATAGATATGAAGTATTTTATATAAACTACGTGCTATGTGTGAATATTATCTGTATAATTGCTATCTATGTTGGATGAACGATTTTATACATGTTTTAAATGATTTAAACTGTATATGTATTTTATATCTACGATAATGTTGGGGTAAAACATGGATAGATGTAATAGATGGAGTATGATTCGGATGATGCGTTGAGAGGTGAAATAGACCGTGAGGTGAGGGTGAGAGGTGGACGATGTGAGAAGCCTTTTTCCCAAATGATGGCCCCGTCATTCAACAGAGTATGGATGACAACCACGGACTATTCTATACAGTATAGTGGAACACTAGCAGGCTCGCAACCTGTAGGTGTTGTGAACGATGTGTTCACCGGTGTACTCTAAAAACCCATTGACATGTATTGCGAGTGGATATTGTCGATAAACAAAATAGCCCTGGCAGCTATGGATTTAGTGCCTATTGAGAAAACCCTGGCAGCTATGGATTTAGTGCCCGTTGAGTAAACCCTGTCAACGATGGATTTCGTGTCGATTCCTTAGGATGATCCTTAGGAATGAATTAACGAGGAGTAGCTGATTCTTAGGGTAGACCCTTAAGATTAAAGAAGATAATGGATATGGGTAATTGGGTTAACTGTTTAACGATTAAACATAATAATTATATTATTGTGGGTTGAAAACCCTAAGTACTCACCAGGTTTCCCAACCTGACCCACTCAGTTTATTTATATCACAGGTGTTGATATGAAGTCACGTTACACTGAGAGATTAAGGAGATATAGATCACTAGTGATAATGAATGTAAGTTTTTTTTATGCTTATGTTTCTGTATTGACGATGACATCCCAAATGTTTTAAAATGAATAAAAATACATTTCTTCAGAAATGCTTTGATAACATATTTATCATGTTTTACTGGGAACAAATTCCACAACATTGTTATTAAAAGAAGTACTTTGATTTTTATAAAGCATAAACAAAATCGGTCTTTTCTGGCCGTGAAAAATGGGGATGTCACACTAAATATATGTGGTGGAGTCCGTAGTTGCAATTCGAGAGTTTGAGCTGATCTTTTCAGTTCGAAATTTGCGAGGTGAGTTTTCCTCACTATACTCAAGGGTCTAAGGCACCAAGGACGACCCTTTTGATCATTATCCTAATATGTTATGCTAGTATGATCTGTTAGATCAGTATCCTGGTAGATAGGATGGTCTATGCTATTATGATCTGTTGGATCAGTATCATGGTAGATAGGATGTTATTATGTTGCTATGACCAGTTAGATCGGTTTATATATCTATAGAGTGTTATGTGATTATTTGTTATATGTGCAAATGTTTGATTAATGGTTGAGGCTTTTCTGCTTTGTGCAAAAGCCAATAGACCTGGGCATTCCAACCAGATGGTTTTGGTCCGTGAGTATTCCATCCCGAGGATGATTGCACTTGTAGTATGTGGGCATTCCAACTTATTGGTTGTGGGCCTGGGGTATTCTATCCCGAGGATGATTGGACCCATAGTATGTGGGCATTCCAACCAGATAGTTGACGGCCTGGGGTATTCCAACCCAATGGTTGACTGGACCATAGTATGCTCTGATACCAACTTGTAACACCGTAAATTTCAAAATAATTTTTTCACAATTTATAAAAACATTTCCCATTAACTTTTCATAAAAACATCAAGTTTAAATCTCAATTCACATTATACAAAATCCCAAGATCACAAGTATAACAAAATCCCATGTGTGTGTACGGATCAAGCCGGCGCCTTCCCACGGTCATCGCTAGTACCTGAAACAACAACACTAACACTGTAAGTACAAAGCTTAGTGAGTTCCCCAAAATACCACACATAAAACACATATTAGCCACTCGAGGCTATAACTCTATGGGTCCGTGCACCCAAACTCTATGAACCCTCAGGTTCTAACTCTAGGAACCTTCCGGTTCCAACTCTGTAAACATGCATAGCATAATCACATAGAAATAATGCAGTACAACATATAGCATACATAACATACAATACTCTGTCACATAACTCTGGTTACCTACTCGAGGTATAGTATAGTAAGAAGACTCACCTCGTGTATCTCGATGACTCACAAATCCTGAAATCCCTCGTGCCCGATCCTCCGAGCTATAATCCTCCTATAACATCATATGTCTCTAATTAACACTTTTTATCTCTAAGGTTGACTATCCCTAAGAAGTCAACATAGGTCAACTCTGGTCACGGTCAACGGTCGACTTTGACCGGACTCGGCGAGTGCACAAGGGCAACTCGGCGAGTCTAGACGTTTTCACCAACTCTCTAGGATTCCCTTCTTACACGTCGAGTACCCCCCCCCCTGACTCGACGAGTTCCACCTGGAAGAATCGCAGGGCCACCCCGACTCAACTCGCCGAGTCTCAAGAACAACTCGGCGAGTCCCAGCTCGACTCAGTCCACTTGACCACCCTTCCCTAACTCGCCCTGACTCACTGAGTCAACCCATGACTCGACTGGACCACTCACTGGCCGATCCAAGGCAATCTTCAAACTACTCGCCGAGTCTGCTCATCGGACTCGGCGAGTCCATGCCATGCACTCACTCAAACTCGCTTCTAAGGTCAGATCTGTTCCATCAATTTATAGATCTGGCCTTCCTAGACTGATTCACCACGTAAAGCCCCAAACTTGGTGTACATACAACCTCTATATGTCCATATATGAAGAATTATCAACAAATATCACAACTCAAGGTCATAACCTCCATTGTTCTTCATAAAGCTTGATGAATGAGGCTCTCTGGACCTCTATGGATCCAGATCCAAAGCCTCATCACTAGCAAGGGACTATTTGGCCATCAAATCAACCCAACAAAGGCCACAAGAAACCCTAAATCCAAATATACTTCACAAAACAGAAGATGAGCCGAAATTATACCTTTAGATCGATGATCTAAGCTTCAAATCCACAGAATAGCAACCTCCTTTGCTTCCTCTTGGCTAGAACCTCCCTCTTCTTTGCTAAACAACACACAAAGGTCAAGAAATGCTTCCTCTCTCTCTCAAATCTCTAAAGCACTCTAGGATTTCTCTCTATGGACTGCTGGGTACAAATGACGGCCGTAAGGCCCTTTAAATAGGTCCCAAACCCGAGAAATTAGGGTTTCATTAAACAGCGCGGACTCGCCGAGTCCATATCCTGGACTCGCCGAGTCCAGGCGAATCCCGCGTCCAGAATCGCGTCCCTACTCGGCGAGTTTGAGCTCCAACTCGCCGAGTCCCCTCTCAAAACACCAAAATCATAAACAATAAGGGTACCTAGAAATCCGGGCTGTTACAATTCTCCCCCACTAGAACTAGACTTCGCCCTCGAAGTCTAGCTCTGAAAATAGCTCCGGATGCTGCTCCCGCATCTCGCGCTCCGGCTCCCAGGTCATCTCCGATCCCTTCCGGTGTTGCCACTGAACCAACACCAGAGGTACCTCCTTGTTCCTCAGAACCTTGATCTTCCGATCTCTGATGGCCACTGGCCTCTCAGCATAATTCAGGCTCGCATCCACCTGAATATCCTCTAATGGAACCACTTCCAACTCATCGGCTATACACTTCCTCAATTGCGACACATGAAAAGTGTCGTGAATCTGCCCCAACTCTGCTGGCAACTCCAAACGATAGGCTACCTGGCCTACCCTTGCAATCACACGAAATGGCCCAATATACCGGGGTCCCAACTTGCCCCTCTTCCTGAATCGAATCACTCCTTTGCAAGGAGAGACCTTCAGGAGAACGAAGTCGCCGACCTGAAACTCAATCTCGGACCAGCGTCGGTCTGCATAACTCTTCTGTCGGCTCTGGGCGGTCAATAACCTCTGTCTGACCTGCTGAATCTGCTATGTCGTCTGAAGCACGATCTCTGTACTGCCCATCACTCTCTGCCCAACCTCTCCCCAACAAATGGGGGTCCGACACCTCCTACCATACAACAGCTCAAAGGGTGGCATACCAATGCTCGAATGATGGCTGTTGTTGTAGGAAAACTCTGCCAAGGGTAAATACGCATCCCAGCTACCCCCGAAATCTAACACACATGCTCGAAGCATGTCCTCAAGCGTCTGAATCGTCCGCTCACTCTGGCCGTCTGTCTGGGGATGATATGCGGTACTAAAATGCAATCTAGTACCCAACTCCTCATGAAATTTCTTCCAGAATCTGGAAGTGAAACGCACATCACGGTCCGAAACAATCGAGATCGGCACCCCATGCCGAGATACCACTTCTCTCACATATATCTCCGCCAACTTCTCCGCTGAAGAACTCTCACTGATGGCAAGGAAATGAGCGCTCTTCGTCAACCTGTCCACAATCACCCAAATTGCATCAACTCCTCTGGCAGTCCTCGGCAATTTGGTGATGAAATCCATAGTGATCTGCTCCCACTTCCATTCGGGAACCTCCAATGGCTGCATCTTGCCATGCGGTCTCTGGTGTTCGGCCTTAACCCTGCGGCAGGTCAAGCACCTCTCAACAAACCAGGCGACGTCCCTCTTCATACAGGGCCACTAATACTCTTTCCTCAAATCCAAATACATCTTCGTGGCCCCCGGATGGATCGAAAATTTCAACCGATGAGCCTCCTCCATCAAGGTAGCACGCGTACCGCCCACAAACGGTACCCAAATCCGGCCATGAAAAGTTATAAGCCCTCGACCATCCGTAACGAACTCTGAAACCAAACCAACGACCCGTTCCCTCTTCTGCATCCCCGGTTGCACAGCCTCGGCCTGTGCCCCACGAATGGCATCCAATACCGGAGCTATCACGGTCAACCTCAAACATACATCTCGCAGTGGTGTGCTCTCCGCCCTGCAGCTCAACGCATCGGCTACCACATTAGCCTTGCCTGGGTGGTACAGGATTTCACAATCATAATCCTTGACCACATCCAACCACCTCCTCTGTCGCATATTTAGGTTGGGCTGATCCATCAAGTACTTCAAACTCTTATGGTCCGTGTATATCGTACACCGAACCCCATACAAGTAGTGACGCCAAATCTTGAGAGCGAACACTACTGTCCCCAACTCTAGATCATGCGTGGGATATCTCGTCTCATGAGGCTTTAACTGTCTCAATGCATATGCTATCACATGACCCCTCTGCATCAACACCGCACCCAGCCCCAAAATCGATGCATCACAATATACCACAAAACCCTCCATCCCTTCCGGGAGAGCTAATACCGGGGCTTCACACAACCTTTGGCGAAGTGTCTAAAAGGAGGTCTACTGCTCGGGACCCCATGAGAACGCAACACCCTTTCGGGTCAATCTAGTGAGTGGTACTGCGATCTTGGAGAAATCCATGATAAATCTCCGATAATACCCTGCCAACCCAAGGAAACTCCTGATCTCAGATGGTGACTTCGGCACCTCCCAACTCATCACTGCCTCAACCTTGGCCGGATCGACCAGAATCCCTTCCTGGTTAACAAGATGTCCAAGGAATTGGACCTCCCGCAACCAGAAATCACACTTGGAGAACTTTGCATAAAGCTTCTCCGATCTCAAAACCCCAAGGACCTCCCTCAAATGCTCCTCATGCTACTCTCTACATCTCGAATATACCAGAATGTCATCGATAAATACAATCACCGACCGATCCAACATCGGCCTGCATACCCTGTTCATGAGATCCATGAACACAGCCGGGGCATTGGTGAGCCCAAAAGGCATCACCACAAACTCATAATGCCCATATCGCGTCCTGAACGCTGTCTTTTGGACGTCCTCATCCTGCACTCTTACCTGATGATATCCCGACCTCAAATCTATCTTGGAGAACCAAGATGCTCCCTGCAACTGATCGAATAAATCGTCGATCCTCAGTAACGGGTAACGGTTCTTGACCGTCAGCTTGTTCAACTCCCGGTAGTCAATGCACATCCGGTGTGAACCATCCTTCTTCCTGACGAATAGGATAGGCGCTCCCCACGGTGAGCTGCTCGGCCGAATAAACCCCTTCCCCAGCAGCTCCTGAAGCTGCGATGATAACTCTTGCATCTCTGGAGGTGCAAGACGATAAGGCACCTTAGCGATAGGCGCGGCCCCCGGAACCAAATCAATACTGAACTCCACTTGCCTCACAGGAGGCACACCCGGTTACTCCTCGGGAAAAACATCTGGAAACTCACGCACCACTGGAACCTCCTCAACTGAACTCGGTCTCTCGGAAGCCACCCGCGTATCCATCACATACGCCACAAAACCCTTACAACCCTGCTGTAGACACTGCCTCGCCCTAGCGGCCGAACAAAAAGCTGATCATGAACGTGTACCCTCGCCGTACACTGAAGAACTCCCCCACTAGGGTTTCGTATGGTCACCAGCTGACGCTCACAGTTGATAACCGCGCCGAATCGGCTCAACCAGTCCATGCCCACAATGACACAGACATCACCCATCGCAATAGGAATCAGATCAATCGGAAACTCAACCCCGAAAATCTCTAATACACATCCCCGGAGAACCTCCGTGGCACAAATCACTCTATCGTCAGCTATGGAAACTCTCAGCGGCCGACTCAATGCCTCATGGCTAACACTGATATGCTGACTAAAGGCCAAAGATACAAAAGACCGACTCGCACCTGAGTCAAATAACACTAAAGCATGTACAGAGTTCACAAGAAAAGTACCTACGCATAACATAATATAAGCATAATATCTCAACATCAAAATAGATACATGAAAGGAAACATACCAGCCACAACATCGGGCGCAGCGCGGACCTCCTCCGCAGTCAGCTGGAAAGCTCTCCCTCGAGCTCTCGGCGCTTCGACCTTCACAGGCCGACTCTCTGTAGCTCTGATGGCGGCAGGAGCAGATCCCTGAGATGCTCCGCGCAACTGCGGACACTCGGCCTTCCGGTGTCCGGTCTGGTTGCAGTGAAAACACACTGCAAACCCCTTGGGTCGGTCCTTGGCCATATGCCCCTCCTTGCCACATTTGTAGGAAGATCCCGCTCAGCAGACTCCATCATGACCCTTGTCGCACTTCCCGCAAGTGCGGCCCTTCTGGCTCCCTGGTTTGGGATCAGCGGGCTTGGCCTGCTTGGCTGCCGGCTGAGACTGTGTCGGTCGCCGATCCCTCCCCTGAGACTCCGCCTCCTCCCTGGCCTGAGTCTCAAGCTCAATCTCCCTCTTCCGGGCATTTGCCTGAAGCTCAGCAAATGTCCGGTACGAGGAGTTCGCAGCGAACTCTCGAATGTCCCGCCTCAAAATGCTCAAGTAGCGGCTCATACGTGTCTGCTCAGTGGACACGTGCTCAGGGCAAAACATCGCCCTCTCATGGAACATCCTCGTGATCACTGTAACTGACTCAGTACCCTGCTTGAGGGTCAGAAACTCCTGTGACAAACGTTCTTTCTCCACCTGAGGAACGTACTCATCTCGGAACATGTCAGTGAACCTCTCCCAGGTCACTGCCGCAAGCTCAGCAGGCGTATAATGCGCCGTCACAAACTTCCACCAGTCCTTCGCTCCCAAGCGAAGCTGGTTTAGCGCGAACCGAACCTTCAAATGCTCAGGAGACGAGCAAGTGAAGAAACACCCCTCAATATCAGATATCCACCTCATAGCTGCCACCGGATCTTGAGTCCCATCAAACTTTGGTGGTTTCATGTTGTTGAACTCGCGGAATAGCAACGCATCACCACCTTGCGGCCTCGCAGCAGCAATCGTTGCGGTAGCCGCTGCAGCAGCAGCCTCAGAAAGAGCGGCATAACGCTCATCAAACGTCTTAATCAGTGTGGTCTTTATAGACCCAAACATCTCCGGTATCTCTGCCCTGATGGCTGCAGCCACCTCCTCCTGGATGATCCGGCGGATCTCCTCCTTACTGGTACCACTGCTCTCGGGCATCAAACGTGTCCTCACCATGATCTACCTCTGAAATACAACATATGAAAATCAGAATCTACACGAGCATACTCACGCTCGACAACTCTTTCCTCCTTGATTCTTGGTATTCCAAAGATTCTTACTTGGGCTGCACACCGCTCCGGTGTTTTCAGTAGTACGGGCCCAATACTACTGTCCACACCGCACCAGAATACACCCCAAGTCCTCCTCTTCGGATCCCAAGTCCCAAGTACTCTATCATGCGTAGACCACTCTCTAATAGATCTCTCATAAGCCCCTCGTTGCTACCTACTCACTCTCAAGCATCTCATAGCAGCTCACCTCTCCCTAGGCTAAGGCATCACAAATCAGGTCACTCTAGTCCTAATAGCAATACCTAGCCTACTCTAGCATGCAGATACATCATATCAATATCAATATCACGTAATATAAAGGTATTTTGGGAAATCACCGTTCGGGCGCTGACTGATCGTACACACATCTCTTGCTCTGTGTTTTTCAAAAGTCTTTTACTCTTTTTTTTTTTGAAAATACATCTCAAATCCTCAGTTTGAGTTCAAATACGCCCGAAGGTGTACTCGAATCCCTCAAACCTGGCTCTGATACCAACTTGTAACACCGTAAATTTCAAAATAATTTTTTCACAATTTATAAAAACATTTCCCATTAACTTTTCATAAAAACATCAAGTTTAAATCTCAATTCACATTATACAAAATCCCAAGATCACAAGTATAACAAAATCCCATGCGTGTGTACGGATCAAGCCGGCGCCTTCCCACGGTCATCGCTAGTACCTGAAACAACAACACTACCACTGTAAGCACAAAGCTTAGTGAGTTCCCCAAAATACCACACATAAAACACATATTAGCCACTCGAGGCTATAACTCTATGGGTCCGTGCACCCAAACTCTATGAACCCTCAGGTTCTAACTCTACGAACCTTCCGGTTCCAACTCTGTAAACATGCACAGCATAATCACATAGAAATAATGCAGTACAACATATAGCATACATAACATACAATACTCTGTCACATAACTCTGGTTACCTACTCGAGGTATAGTATAGTGAGAAGACTCACCTCGTGTATCTCGATGACTCACAAATCCTAAAATCCCTCGTGCCCGATCCTCCGAGCTATAATCCTCCTATAACTTCATATGTCTCTAATTAACACTTTTTATCTCTAAGGTAGACTATCCCTAAGAAGTCAACATAGGTCAACTCTGGTCACGGTCAACGGTCGACTTTGACCGGACTCGGCGAGTGCACAAGGGCAACTCAGCGAGTCTAGACGTTTTCACCAACTCTCTAGGATTCCCTTCTTACACGTCGAGTACCCCCCCCCTGACTCGACGAATTCTGCCTGGAAGAATCGCGGGGCCACCCCGACTCAACTCGCTGAGTCTCAAGAACAACTCGGCGAGTCCCAGCTCGACTCAGTCCACTTGACCACCCTTCCCTAACTCGCCCTGACTCACTGAGTCAACCCATGACTCGACTGGACCACTCACTGGCCGATCCAAGGCAATCTTCAAACTACTCGCCGAGTCTGCTCATCGGACTCGGCGAGTCCATGCCATGCACTCACTCAAACTCGCTTCTAAGGTCAGATCTGTTCCATCAATTTATAGATCTGGCCTTCCTAGACTGATTCACCACGTAAAGCCCCAAACTTGGTGTACATACAACCTCTATATGTCCATATATGAAGAATTATCAACAAATATCACAACTCAAGGTCATAAAGCTTGATGAAGATGAGCCGAAATTATACCTTTAGATCGATGATCTAAGCTTCAAATCCACAGAATAGCAACCTCCTTTGCTTCCTCTTGGCTAGAACCTCCCTCTTCTTTGCTAAACAACACACAAAGGTCAAGAAATGCTTCCTCTCTCTCAAATCGCTAAAGCACTCTAGGGTTTCTCTCTATGGACTGTTGGGTACAAATGACGGCCGTAAGGCCCTTTAAATAGGTCCCAAACCCGAGAAATTAGGGTTTCATTAAACAGCGTGGACTCGCGGAGTCCATATCCTGGACTCGCCGAGTCCAGGCGAATCCCGCGTCCAGAATCGCGTCCCTACTCGGCGAGTTTGAGCTCCAACTCGCCAAGTCCCCTCTCAAAACACCAAAATCATAAACAATAAGGGTACCTAGAAATCCGGGCTGTTACAAGATTAAGCTTTCTCAAAAGGATTTAATGTTTGGTTTGTACGGTGTTTTTAAATAATAAGGCAATGTAATTTCATTTTAATGTTTGGTTTTCTGCAATTTGGATCATTTTTTCTAGAAAGGGCAATGCCCTTTATTTTTATCATTTTAAGCATGAAAATACCAATATACGTTCATTTTTTTACTGCGTTTCTAAATGAGCGAATTGCAGATAATAGCAACATAGTTTACTGTGGCTACCAAATCAGGCAATGTACTATAATTTCACACAAAAGCAACACATTCTAACCCCCCGCAATGTGGGGCTAACGCTTCTAATTATGATAAAAAAAAAATAATAAAAGAAAAAGAGTCCTTCCAATTGAATAATAAAAAAGGTAATATAATCAAGAGATGCATATTAATTTAAAAAGTGTATAAAAGAAGATTTGAACCTAAACCTATCAATAAAGTGAAGTGCCTAAGACAATGTCTCGTAACCAACTCAAGAAGTCTGGTAAATTTGTTAAGAAAACTTATATATGTATAATATCAAAGCAAAATTAATTTTGGGGCCCCAAACCGTTGCGAGGCACGGAGCCATCGCCAAACGTACCCCTTAGGGGGCCGGGCCTGACTAAGTGGCCATCTTACGCTTATATTCCAAAAAATGAAAATTCACATATTCATCCATTATAATTTAATAGAAAATAGGATGAAATAATAAGAAGGGTTTATAGCTAGGTAGTAATGTCTTAATACAATAAGTCATATTTAGTTGTGGAAACGATGAAGTCATTATGTCTAAATTAACTCAAAATGAAAGATTCTTTTATCATTTTCGAGATTAAAAGTTGTTATTATGCCATTAAATAACAAAAAAAATACTACCCCAACATGAAGCCATAAACTTGTGTAAATATGTAAATGCATTTTAACATGTATTTTGTTTTCGTAGATCATTTGTCTTACATTGTTGTAAATGTGAAGCACACATCAATCCAATTGTAAACATGATAGCCTTGAATCATACAAGGGATGTTCTTGAATAGATGAAGCATCAAGAATAAATTAACAAGTGAAAAATGTCATAAGCAGAATCAAGTTTTGTGTCGTCATGTGTAAAACCTTGGGAGTTATAAAAAAAAACGAACCAAAAACCGAACTACCAACCCATAATCACTAACCATCACTAAAACCGAAGGTTAATTTTCTATTTTTTGGTTAACCGGTAGTAAAATCATCATGTGTAGAACCTAAGGTACGCATAATAACCGAAAAAACAAGCCCATAATAAGACAATTTAAACACTAACAATGTAGTTTCTAGTCCATTGATATTATCGAAGTACAACTCAACTTGTATGAAATAATTAGGTACACACATACAAATAAATCATTATAGAATGAGTTAAATCATTATAACTCATTCAAAGAAAAAAATATTGCTTAAATAATAATATAACCATCTCAATAACATTTAAAGTAGGTCTTCATCTTCAGACATCATATTCATAGTTAGCGCATTCATGCTAGTTAGCAGTACGACTTTCATCGAATACGATTTTCTACAGAATTCTATATGTATCTATGAGATCGAGTATGGAATTCTATTTACTCATTTTAAATTGAGTATCTGTTTCCCTCATTTTTCCTGCTAGAATTGGAAATCCTGTATTTTACATATTCATACTACTGAGTCCTTGAGGTTCCCAAAATAATATAAAAAAAGGTGCTTCAAATCATTGGTTTTTGACTGGGACACAATAAACAAAACAATCAAACAAAAGGTACCGATATGCTTAAACAAAACAGTGAAACAAAAACTTCCCAAAGCAAAATGTTGCTATGATTATAGTGGCGGCACAATAGTTGGGGTTTGCTTGTTACAATTTAATGAAATTACAAAAAATGGTGATGAACAACTTGATAAAAAAAAACAATGTTACAGAATGACGATGTTATAGTATTTTGAACTTCTAAATGAGGTCCAACAATGGAAATGCTATACCAACACTTTCTAGTGTACTAGAAAAAATGCCAGGACTATCAAAATTTACTGAAGCATTTTAAGTTGATAACTATATAATTACAAACACAACACAAAATATTTATGAAAGTGGATATAAATTTTGCCAAAGAATAAGATATGGATTAAGCAAGGACATAGAGAATATAATAGAGAATATATGCACAATGGCATGATGGGATTGGACAAAGTTCTCGCATCATTTCCAACAATGAGGATGACATTCATGTCGTCTTTTGTATAAATAAAAGATTATTTAAATGAGGTGACGAATGGTAATTTATGTTTTATCAATATCAATCCAATCTAGTCCAATGTATGGTAAAAATGTAGTAAAAGAAGGTTTTGTATTGTGTCAACAAACGACAAACATATCACAAAATTGACAAACACAAACGAGTATGAACCTATATATAAAAAATAAAACTCAATCAAACATGGACTTCCATTTCTTTAATTTGTAATTTTGTATTTGCTTGAATGATTTGCTATACCTTGGCTTAATTTATATGATAAAATATCCTTACACTTACAATTGTTAAAGATTATATATCTATCTATCTATATCTACCAAACCTCTGAATCCTTCGGTGACGTAGTTCATCTAAAGGAATCATCTCTGAATTTGACAAATGCACAGAAGATAATCCATCATCACCACGCTCTGTCCCACACACTTCGCACACACTTAACCAACCGGAGTTGTCATAAGTGCAAGCCCGGCACCTCCATATACCACCTCCACCTGCACTTGTTCCCCTTTGTCGTGGTGGGGACTGCTGCCATATCCGCATCAGTAGAGATCTTACTAAAGAAGTTAACCCTTTCACCATTGTTGCCAAAGGAGAAGGGGCTTTTTTTAAACGTAGATAAACTATGCCTGCGAGTATCCCACCAAGATGGCCTAGAAAGGATACATTAGGAACAAGCAATTGGATGAGAATCAATTCAGCCCAAGCAGCATGCTTTGCGGGAACCACAAATCCATGGAGATTAGTGTAGCCATCTGAATGTGAATTAAGTACGACTTTCATTGCAAACAGGACACCAGAGAATCCAACAGAGTATTCATGGTAATAAGCTGTTTCATAATCGAAAAGAAGGAGAAGAGATTTAGCTAATAAGAGCGTGATGCCTTGTGACAACCCAAGTAGGGTGGCAACCATAGATGTGAATTCAACACTTCCTAGCCAAGTTTCTAACTGGATGCCTTTCCATAGAAGCGAAATCATGTTGTAGGCAAGATGAGTTTCACCAAGATGGTAGAAAGCAGATAAGAATAAGCGCTTTAGGTCCTTATCCTGCTCAAAACAACACAACATATTGACTGAGAGAAACAGAGGAGCTTGTGATTTTGATTTGCTAGGGCAGAAATGAAACCCTAAAATGTACCTTAACGATGAGATGAGCATTGAACAAGACGTCTTCAATTTTGGGAAGGATCTGATGAAGGAAAGCAGGTCGAAGATAAATGAGGGTGTTGGCAGCAAGAATCGCCGCCGTGACCGGGGGTTTACGTTCAAGCTTCCGGTACTCGTTCACGGCTTGCAATAGCATCAAGGGTATCATCCCGTTCGAAACGTTCCTATTGTTTCTTCTCACCAACGGCATCTTCTTTCTTTTCTGCACCAGATAATGATCGTAAAAATCACCCAACACAGATTGAAGACGGGGAATCAAGTAATTGAAGAATAATAACTTGTTCTAGTTCCTTCTGGAGAAACTTCAAATACCCTTCAAATACCATACCATTTTTATAATAATAGAAATTTGGAAAATGACTTATTAAATAATTAATTTTTTGATATGTTAGACATTAGTAGATAATTATATATTTTTTTTACACATCTAGGTAACAAACTTGTTGGAAGTTTCACATATGATTATTGTGACATGTTATAGCAGGTTAAATCCTAGATGTGAACGCTTTCAACAAGTTCGTTACCTACGTGTGTACAAAAAAAAATAGTTACTCAAGTATGAACAAAACGAAAAGTAAAGACAAAATTGCAAGTTTGGTCCTTGTGGTATGTCAAAAATTGGATGTTTGATCCAAAAAGTTTTGGGATTGCACCGGTGGTCCAAAAGGTTTGATTTGTTGTGGAATTGGTCCAAAGGCTTAACGGTCGTTTGTGCCCTCTGTTAGTGTGAGGGTATTTCTGCCCAAAAGGATTGATCTTGTAAATTATTTGTCAAATAAGGGTAACTTTTGAATAAATTAAATTAAAGTTTGATTCCACTTTGACTTTTGACTGGTCAAAATAGGAACCCGATTTGAAAGTGGTCAAGGGATTTTTTTTTGTTCGTCATTTGATCGATCGTCAAGGGGAACGCAAAGGAAATGAATACATAACACGAAGGGAAGAACGAAGGCATAATCGATTGGGAGGAAGAGGAGATTGGGACGGGAATGGCTGAAGGAAGAGGGTCTGATGGCTTCTGATTTTTCATCGATTGATTCGCAATCGGTGATGGCCTCTGGGATTCGACTTAGGCCGAAGAAGAGGAAGGGAAAAGAGGAGGCAACGAGGGGTGTTAGGAGGTGGTAGTCGACGAAGAGAGACAACCGAGCCTATTAGATTAGCCTCGCAGGATAAGAAATCAGTCAAGGAGGCCGCCGGAGCAACCCCCTCGCCATCACTGTTGTTGACAACAGCCACCACCGAACCACTCTTCTACTTTCATTTTCCTTTTCCTTGTCCAAACAAGCCAAGCACAGGTGGTGCCCTCCATGGGATCGGCAACTGTTGCTGCTTTCATCCCCTTTTCTTCTCCGATCAAACACGAAGGTGAAGAACCCCTCCTCCATCGTTTGTGTTACATGACCAAAACAATCATCGATTTTCGATTGCTTCCGTTCGTTCCTTCTTTCTTAATCTGATGAAGACAGAGTCTTTTCCCCCGATTTTTTAAGATGATGACCGTGTTGGTCCCTTTACCCAAATTTTGTATCAAAATGGCAAAACCAGTCCCTCTAGTTGTAGCTTTAAATTAAAATTAGCCACTTGACATAAATCTTTTCAAAGCATGTCCTAATTTAATAAGATTTTAAAAGAAGGGGTGTGAATTGACAGAAATACCCTCAAACTAACAGAGGGCACAAACGGCTGTTAAGCCTTTGGACCAATTCCACAACAAATCAAACGTTTTGGACCACCAGTGCAACCCCAAAACTTTTTGGACCAAACATCCAATTTTTGACATACCACAGGGACCAAACTTGCAATTTTGTCAAAAGTAAAAGTAAATTACACGAATGGTCTTTACTTGGATGGTCTTTACTGTTTATTTTTGTTGCGTGTTTGGTCCCTATCTTACCTAAAAAGACTATTATGCCCTTATTAATTTATTTTTTTAATTAATTTTCTTATTTATGTATTTATTTTTTATATATTTAAAAAAATTAATAGACCCCACATATTTGTATCTCTTCGGATGATTCCTACTGTTTATTTTTTAATTAATTAATTTATTTAACTCGGATGATTCCTATTGTTTAGTTTTGTTACGAGTTTGGTCTCTGTCTTAACTAAAAAGACTATTGTGCCCTTATTAATTTTTTTGAATTAATTTTCTTATTTATGTATTTATTTTTTATATATATAAGAAAAATTAGTAGACCCCACTAAAGATGAAGAGACAATAGGTGACAAGTTATTAATTAACTCGATGATCGATTAGATCTATGTAACAGGTAAGCGATGAATATAAAAACAGTAAATAACCCAAGTATGAATCAAGATGTGTCGAATGATTAGATTACTCAATCCTCAGCAGAGCTCGACTAAGAACTTCCGCTGTAGAGGATACTTAGGGTTACAAGAACGATAACTTTGCTGAACAAATAAAACTCTAAACGTTACTGATCGTCCTCCCGTTCTAAGATGCATGCAAGCACCTATATATACAAAACCCTACTAAACTCACGGATGGACAGGCCCATACCGGAGATACATATTAGACTAACTAACGAGCCCAATAGACGCAACACAAAATACGACCCAACAATCTCCCCTTTTGCGTCAAATTGGAGCGAGACTACTTCTACTTCTTGCTTGGGCCAGCAGCGGGAACTTTCTTCGTTGTATCAAACAAACGCGAGATCAGCGCCAGGATAGTCTGTCTGAACCGAATGTACCATTGAATCATATCATCAAAGTACTTAACATCATCCGCTGTGTTCTACTTGCATCGATGGATGATCCCCAAAACGTGTTCCAAACAGGCAGTGGTGTAGAGATGTTTGTCTGCCAAGGCGAAAAGACATTTCTGTCCTTCGTTCCTGGTAAACATGACAGAGTTTCTCTTCGGGTCAATCTTCCCCATCTGCATCATGTTGAGATCACTGGCAGAGCCAACAGGAGAAATGGTTGGTTTCTTCTTAAACACGCTCGCAATCTCCTGATCCATCAAAGCAACTTCCATGATGTAGCATACAAGCATCCTCTTAAAATGGTCGATGATCGGACTGTATTCAGCTTCGTTTGTCAGAAGGATGTTGTGCAAGATAATCCAATCATGGGGATTAAGGTTGGGAAGATCTGCAAGGGAGATGGCATGTTCGGTCTTGGCAGATCCCCGAAGTACCTTGAAGCGAACATTAGTGAAGTTACCTTCCCTGTACGGCTTCAGGACCCGAACATTGACAATTTTCTGAGCGCTCCAAGTCTAGTATTGGGGTTGAGTAGCCTTCAGATAAAAATCGATTAAGTCCCGATCAACCTGTGGATGAGGATGAGGGAACTCTGCAATGTTGGAAAAGGCATGAAAGATAAATGCCTTTCGGGTCAGTGGCATGTCGAACTGTGAGTCGACAGTATTGGAACGATCTAAAGAGATCACAGGTTCCAGCCACAAGATACTTGGTGTGTCAATGGCTTCCTTAATCAGCCTCTCAAGAGTCCATGAAGGAAAAAGAGTTTTCCTGCTCTCAAGAAGGTCGTGGGCTTCTTTCTGTTTCCTCTCGGCTTCTTCAGCCTCTCTAGCCACACGAGCACTGATGTCAGCATCGTTGTTTCGACTTTTCCGCTTCAGAATGTCGACAATTGTCTCTTTATCATCATCTTCACTCTCCTCAGCAATGTTTTTGCCTTTGTCTTTCACACCGGAACCTGAGGCTTGGCCTACTGGAGGAGGTTCGGTTGTGTGTGTTGTTGTTGAAGTGGGAGGTGGTTGAGACACTTGTTCTTTTTCTCCCCCTTGTTTCGGAATGGACACGAAATCAAGGAGCCCTTCGATTTTGCTGAGTAGAGCGAGGGCGGGAGCGAGCTTCTCTGCAAGGTCACGCCTCACAGTGTAGTTGAGAATTGGATCATGTGCTTCGAGGATGTTTGAGATAGCAAATTGGACATCCGAAACACACGATTTTACCACCTCTCTTTCAGATCGAAGAGACTTAATCTCCCGTTGAGAGTTTGAGAGTTGAATGCTCTTGACCTTTAGAGCAGTAGTTTTCCTTGCAAGAACATCCATTAGAGTGTTCTCGGTAGCCAAGTCTTCTTGAAGTTTTGAGAGACGCTCTTCAATAGTTGTTCGGAAAGTGGAGTTATCGTCCGAAATAGACTGTCTGAGGGAAGCGAACGACTTCAGCTCAGAAGCGACTGATGTAGCCAACTGGTTGATGATGGGTTCCAGCGTAGTCTTGGTGGCTTCAGCACTTTCCTGTAAAGATGTCAACAGGGAAGAGGCATCAGTAAATAGTTTATCGACTTTTTCGGTCGTTGCCTGACAGGCTTTGGTTGAGGCATCGATGGCGGCGGTGGCTGAATCAAGGGAAACTTGCTGAGCTTTAGAGAAAGCGTCAACAATCTTTTGAATTGCAGCTTCAGATATGGATGAATGAGAAGTAGAAGAGGAGGCGATGAGCGAGTCGATTTTTTCATGTAGCTCCTTGAGATGCCTTTTGGTGACAGGAGCGTCGTCATCATCATCACTCTGTACTTGAAACGGACTATAATAGACCGAGTCAAAAGTCATATTCTCCCCGCCAAGGAGTGGTTCTTCTTCCTCTGATGTGTGAGCAGGAGAAGATGGTGGTGGTGAAACTGGTGGTTCGGTAGTAAAGGTAGGTTCGGGTTGGGGGTGTGTTCGGTAGTTAGTGTGGGTTCGGGTGCTGGGGTGGATTTTGGTGCATCAGTATGAACCCCCGTATCAGATACGTTGGTTCTTACTTGTGTAGTGGTGGTGGTTGTTGTTTCGGTAAAGATTGGTGGTGGTATTGGGATAGAAGTAGGTGGTATTTGAGTGGTGGAAGTTATGGGGGGAAAAGAAAAAGGTATTGTGACAGGTGGAGAGGAGATAGGAGAAGGAGAAACATGAACTTCAGGGGTTGGAGATCGTGGTGGAGTGTTACCACGAGGAGAGCCTTCAGAATCAGAACTCTGTTCCTCAGAGTCGCTTGAGGGTGAAGCGATAACCAACTTTTGCCTCGGTTGAGTTTTTCTCCTCTTCTGCTGTGGAGATTGAGCAACTCTGGTATTTTTCCTCTTCTTTGGAGATAGGCCTTTCGCCCCCTTTGCCACCTGTTTTCCCTTGTCATCCTTCTTGCCTCTAGCAGCAGGCTTGTCAGCATTGTGGATTGATTTCAGTATCTCTGGAGTAAGATCCCTCAGACCAGAACGTTTGAACTCTTTGTACGTCCTGATAATCCTGCTGTCAGCCGGAACATCACCATACATCATTTCAGAGATAGACCCGTTGAATGGAAACTTAGAAGCATCCGACACAATAATCTTCGTGGTATGGAAAGTGCCAATCGAAGACATTGGAGCACCAGCGACAATGGGGAAGTGGTGCTTGTCCATCACCCATTTCGTGACAATAGTCCAGAACCGGGCATAAGAGATCTCTGAGTGTCGGGAGGTCGAAGAGAGACTCTGGATAAGTTGTTGCCATAGGACTGACCCGTAGTCCATGTTGATGCCATTGTAGATCCCGTACATGATAGAGAGAAATAAACGACTGGCCCCATCAGATCCGGCACTTCTTTCAGATAAACCCTTGAATAAAATAGTGAACATCCCATTCCACTATGGAGGTAGGCACGAATTCTTGAATTTCGTCACCGTAGTAAGCACCTCAGTGTACCCCATGTTGTAGAACATGTTGAACAGATGACCCATGGGAATGGTTTCCGGATTAACCCTCGAAGAATCAGCGTCAAACCCTAACAACGAGCAAAACCTTTGCTTTGAAATCGACGCCTTGTGCTCAAAGACATCGAAGAAAATCCTGTCAACGACCTTGTCGTAGTGTGCTGTGGAAAAGATTTGAGACAGGAACTCCATTGGAACAGCTTCAGCTAGGGGTGTAAGTGAGCCGAGCTACTCGTGAGCTACTCGGGATCGACTCGTTAAAAGATCGGCTCGAGATCGAATTAAACGAGCCTGAGCCGAGCTCGAGCCTAAATATGAGGCTCGTTTATTAAATGAGCTCGAGCCGAGCTTCAGTTAGTGAGCTCGCGAGCCTAAACGAGCTTAAACGAGCCTATATATATATATATATATATATATATATATATATATATATATATATATATATACACACACACACACACACACAAACACACACACACACATACATACATTCATACACACATACATACAGACACACACACACACACACACACACACACATATATATATATATATATATACACATATACATGGAGGCTCGTTTAGGCTCGATTAGGCTCGCGAGCCCACTGAATTGTTCACGAGCCGAGCCCGAGCTTCATTTTAAGGCTCGAATCAAGCTCGAGCTTGAGCTCGATCTTGGTCAAGCTCAGGCTCGACTCGGCTCGTTTACACCCCTAGCTTCAGCCCTGGTAAGAGCAGGAGCGATGGAGGAGTACTTCAGGCATTCAATGATAGGAAACATGAACACATCGTACACCTGAGGAGTGAGATCGATGATCAAACTCTGCTGTGCGCGAATGAGCAGGATGTGAGATGTTGCGTGAACTGAGGAAGAATCTGCCATTGCTGTGAAGAAAGTGGGAGAAATGATGAACAGTGAAGGTTGAAGGATTTCTTGCTCTCTGGAAATATAGGTGCAGTAAAGAGGTAAATGGTGGATCACGTTGCCTTTTATACTGTGGGTAAAGGAGAGAGAAAAATCTTCCCAAATCTTCGATTGAAAAACGAAGGGTTTTTCGGAGGTGACTGACGCATGACAGTTGGCGTAGCCGATGATCACGCATGAGAGAGAATGTCAGGCCCTAATTACACGCCTTCCCATCAGGCGCCGTTTGGAGATGAAACGGTTCCTATTCGCACGCTTTCCCTCTTGCGCCGTTTGAAATCAAATCGATTGGACTCCCGCCTGAGTCATCATGTCGTCATCTTATCTCTTTAGAATAAAACGGTATCTTTTAAAGTAAAATCCCCACGTGGATCAATATTAACCACAACCTTTTAAAACTACCAAACCAATTAAAATGCCTTGAAATTAATGAAACTTGAATTTTGGAAAATCAAAAAGATTTTTATGCTAAGTGTGTAAAAGAAAAGGAAATAAAGCAACACTTTTTGAGGGATTATGTGATGTCAATAAAAACACGAAACAATGGATCCCGGGCACGAATCTCTTCCTTCAAAGTCAAGAGAGAATTTAAAGTGTTTGTGTGGTTTCCCGTTGAATAACGATCAGACACTTATTAAGAAGTGTTGAAAGGCTTCTTTTAATTAGGCTTATGATGGTGGCTTTCGCTTCGATTCAAAATTCCTAATCTTGATATAAGATAGAAATCGAACGAAGTACTTGTGAGACCAATGTAGTCTGTTGAACAAGTAGGTTGGAGATAATTTAATTGGCAAGGTAAACTAATATATGTATGAAATCTCAAAAAAAAATAAAACTGGATCCCAAGGGAAGAAATGTTATTGGACTTAACAATTTCATAGGAACCACTCAAAAGAAAAAATAGAGATTTTATGTAGTACCCCCATGGAGAAGTCTGTCAATTCATTAGTGAAAACTAGAGCAAATTAATTGTTCACCGTCAATGCATTATGGGTATTGAATTTTGGGTTTCACTTAGCACGTAGTGACACGAAGCTAAGATCATGAACACAGAAATTGTGCAACCATAAACCTCAGTGGTAATGTCTGAGAGTCTCAAGGGTTACGTTTGTGAAGCGAGTGTGATGGAGAAAAGTAATGTAGGTGGTGTAAAGAAACCAAAGTACATCTGCTATAAAATAGGGACCAAGTATACAACTCTTATCTCATGTGAGAAGAGAGTTAGGTAGCTCATGATTAGAATAATTATGGGAGCCTAATTGGGAAGACAAGGTTTGTTTGTACCAAGTCAGTAAGGCTTTTATTCAGAATCAGATGAGGCTTTGGACACATACAGCAGCATGCTTCTAGGGACACGTAGCTAGTGAAATAATTTACCCAAAACGAGACATAAAAATAAAATAATAAAAAAAAAAATAAGAGTAAAAAAAATATTTTTGGAATGTTTTTGAATTTACGAAAAAAAAAATTGGAATTTTTGATAAAAAAAATTAAGTCATAAAAAAAATTATACAAAAAAAATGTGGGAACCGAACCCAAGCGTTTGGTTTATTTCGGTTGAGAAAACTTTGGAACCGAACCCGAGCGTTCGGTCTATTTCGGGTGAGAAATTTTTTGGAACCGAACCCGAACATTCGGTCCATTTCGGTTTCCCGAAAAAAATAAGTTAAAAAAAAAAACTTTGACAATAAGATAAATGAATTTTGGAAAAATAATACAAAAGATTTACAACCAAGAAAACTACTTTTGAGTGATAGGCGAAGATCAGATGATTCAACCGAACCCAAGCGTTCGGTTCATTTCGGTATACCAGATCAAGACCTGAACCCGAACGTTCGGTCTATTTCGCTTCTTACTTTTGATCTTGAGAGGTAAATTTTGGTACTGACTCCGATTCCATCATTCCAAGCCCTTGTAGAATTTTGTTAAAAGATGCTTCAGGAAGAGCTTTGGTGAAGATGTCAGCCAGTTGATCAGTGGTTCGAAAAAAGTGAATTTCGACGTTCCCATCTTCCACATGATCCTTAATGAAGTGATACCTCAGTGCGATGTGCTTAGTCTTGGAATGTTGCACTAGGTTATGACAGATCCTAATTACACTTTCAGAGTCACAATATAGTGGGATCTTTTTCATATTGAGTCCATAGTCCCGGAGTTGGCTTTGGATCCAAATCACTTGAGATGTACAGGAGGCAGGTGCGATGTATTCTGCTTCAGTGGTAGACAAAGATACACAAGTCTGTTTCTTTGATTGCCAGCTAACCAACTTCCCGTCAAGGAATTGGCAGCCTCCAGTGGTGCTTTTCCTATCTAGTCTACAACCTCCAAAGTCTGCATCTGAGTGGGCTTGAACGAAAAAACCTGAGTTTGATGGATACCATAAACCGAGAGAGGTAGTTCGTTTGAGATACTGGAGTATGTTCTTCACTGCAAGCATATGAGGTTCACGAGGATTCGCCTGAAATCTAGCACAATAACAAACAGAAAACATTATATCAGGCCTGCTAGCAGTAAGGTACATTAGAGAACCGATCATCTAGCGATATAGCGTAATATCGACTGTTGGCTTATCCAAGGATGGAGTGAGCTTGGTGCTGAACGCCATTGGAACTTTAACCTTTGAGTCTCCCATCATGCCGAATTTGGCAAGAAGAGTTTTGGTGTAAGCTTCCTGATTAATAAAGATGCCTTCGGGTCCCTGTCTAATATTTAAACCAAGGAAAAAGTTAATTGGACCCATTGAGCTCATTTCAAATTTAGTCTCCATCAGCTTTCTGAATTCAGCTGTTAAGCTAGGATTCGTTGAGCCAAAGATGATATCATCGACATAGATTTGAACAATCATAAGGTGGTTACCTTCCTTTTTACGAAATAAGGTTGGATCAACCGAACCTTGTTTGAATTTGGACATCTTTAAAAACTTGGTTAGCGTTTCATACCAGGCCCTAGGAGTTTGTTTCAGTCCATAAACCGCTTTGTCCAGAATATAACAGTGATTGGGATATTTTTCATTCACAAATCCCGGAGGTTGTTCCACATACACCGTTTCTTCGAGTTCTCCATTTAGAAATGCACACTTTACGTCCATTTGGTAGACCTCAAAGTTCCTGTGTGTAGCGTAGGCAAGAAATATTCGAACAGATTCCAGCCTAGCTACAGGAGCAAAAGTTTCTTCATAATCGATTCCTTCCTCCTGGCAGTATCCTTTCACCACTAGTCGAGCTTTGTTCCTTATCACATTGCCTTCATTGTCCATTTTATTTCTAAAGACCCATTTAAGACCAACAACCGAGGCATCTTGAGGAGTTGGAATGAGGCGCCAAACTTTATTTCTTTCGAACTCATTAAGTTCGTCTTGCATGGCTTGAACCCAATCAGAGTGATCAAGAGCAGTGTTCATTGTCTTTGGTTCAACTTTTGAGACGAAGGAGTTAAACATACAGAACTCTACTTTTGAAAATAAAGATGTTTGCTTTGCCTTCAGTTGTGATCGGGTCAGGACTTTTTCAGAGATATTACCCACAACCTGTGAAACAGGATGGTCTCTAGTCCATTTGACAAGAGGAGGGTAATTTGGATCATAGGATGGATCTAATTCAGCATTTACCATCTCTTCTAATTCAGATTGACTGTCATCGTCGTAAAACATATCGGCATTCTCCCCCTCGACTGATGAGTTTTCAGGTAAATCTTGACTTTCCAGTGCTACAGGAGTTTCGGGTGGTGTCGAGCTTTCGGGTGTTGCAGTACCTTCAGGTGCAGTAGAGCTTTCGAGAGCTACAGTACCTTCGGGTGCACTAGAGCTTTCGGGTGCAGCTGGAGAAGAGTTCTCCCCCTCAACTTGTGAACTTGGCTGTTTTGAAGAAGATGCATTCTCCCCCTCAATTGAAGCACCGTGTTGAGAAGGTTTAGTTGGAACTGATTCTCCTTCACCCAGTCGTTTGGCAGCGTCATCTACGATTTGCTTCAGATGATCAACTTTGTTGTCTGCTGCATTAGCTTATGAGAGAGTAGCCTTCTCCGGTTCATTGAACAACTCCATAAACTGCTCAAATAAATTTGCAATCGAGGCTGTGACTTGGCCTGTTTGAGAGAAGATTTCTCTAACTATTTCTTCCGTGGCCTTCAGCTTCTTGACATAGCTGTCATCGAAAGTCACATAATACGTTTCTTCAATCTTCCTCGAACGCTTGTTTAAAACCCTGTATGCTTTCTAAGTGAGAGAATATCCCAGAAAAATCCCTTCATCGGCTTTTACGTCGAACTTGTTACGATGTTCTTTAGAATTGAAGATAAAGCATCGTGAGCCGAATACGTGGAAGAATTTGACGTTTGGCTTTCTGTTGTTGATGATCTCATAAGGAGTAAGAGTGAAACGCTTATTGAGATAGGACCTGTTCTGCGTAAAACATGCTGCAGCAATAGCATCAGCCCAGAAATATAGAGGTAGAGAAGCGAAACTTAGCATAGTTCGTGCTGCCTCACACAAATATCGGTTTCGTCTTTCGACAATCCCGTTTTGTTGAGGGGTGTAAGGAGCTGAGAAGTTGTGACTGGTCCCTTTTTCTGCTAAGAAGTCTTCAAATTCTTTATTCTTGAACTCCAGGCCATTGTCGCTTCTGATGTTGCGAACGACTTTCCTCAGCTGCACTTCAACCTACTTGATAAACATCTTTAGCTTGAGAGTTGCCTCAGATTTGTGCTTCAGAAAGAACACCCATGTAAAACGTGAAAAGTCATCAACAATAACAAGAATATACTTGCTACCACCAATGCTTTCAATAGACGATGGACCACACAAGTCAATGTGAATCAACTCAAGTGGTTCAACAACTTTAGTGTTTATGATGGAAGGGTGACTTTGACGACTCTGCTTCCCCATTTTACACGCAGCACACAAATGTTCTCGATCAAACTTGAGCAATGGAAGACCGCGAACATGACCTCCGGTGACAAGTTTGTTGATATCCTTAAAGTTGAGATGGGAGAGCCTTCGGTGCCACAACCAGCTTTCGTCAGAGTGTGCTTTGGATAACAGACAGATAGTTGGATTTCCTTTGATAGGTTTGAGATTAAGAGGAAACATTTCGCCTTTGCGCTTCGATTTGAGAATCACTCTTTTTGTTTTCTTCTCTATTATTTCCGAACCCTCATCATCAAACGAAACTTTAAGACCGGTACCTCCAACCAGCTGAGATACACTGATGAGGTTATGCTGTAGTCCTTCAACATATGCAACCTTTCTAATCGTGAAGTCTCCATTTGTAATCATCCCATAACCTTTTATTGTGCCGTATGAGTTGTTCCCAAATTTGACATTCCCGCCGTTTGGAAGAGATCGAAATTCCCTCAGCTCTTCCTTCCTCCTTGTCATGTGACGTGAGCAGCCACTATCAATATACCATTCTTAGTTGAACTGCTCGTCACTGATAACCTGTAAAAATCAAGCAGATTTAGGAACCCAAAGTTTCTTGGGTCCACGTTAGGGATGAAAGTGGGTCCAAACCCGGACCGGATGGACCCGGACCTGGAAAACCCAGAACCGGTTAACGGGATTTTATAGAACCGGAAACCGGACCAGTATATAGGAACCGGTTCCGGTTCGATTCCGGGTATGGTTCCAGGTAAAGTGGGTCTAGAACCGGAAAACCCGGAAACATCAAAGTGGATAGGTTGGAACCGGATAAAGTGGGTTTAGACCCGGAAAACCCGAAAAAACCGGAATTTTTTGGTAATTACTTATTACTTAGTTGGTTGAACTTTGAAAAATTTCATATTAGTATCCCGACTTTGGGGGGCTGTAACTTATTGAATACGAAACCACAATTAACGAAATTAGAGTCTAAAATCATGTACAAACTCTAAAATACACTCTAGAAAAACCCGCATGTCAATCCGAATTTAAACGAATGAGATATACTTGTGTTAATATTTTCACATAATACAAAGTACAAAAACAAATAGCTGAAAAGTTGAAAATTTTCAGTTTTGATATCCCGACTTCGGAGGACTGTAAATCATTGAATGTTAAACCAAAAATGACAAAATTATATTCTAAACTCATGTACAAACTGTAAACTAGAAGTTGGAAAAAACCACATGTCAATCCGACTTCAAACGAATTAGATATGCATGTTTTAAAACTTTCACCGAATACAAAAAAAACTAAAAAACTAAAAAATTTCAGTTTTGGTATCTCAACTTTTGAGGACTGTAAGTCAATGAATATAAAACTAAAAATGACAAATTTATAGTCTAGAATCATGTACAAACTCTAAACTACATGTTGGAAAAAACCGTATGTCAATTGGAGTTGAAACGAATAAGATATGCACCTTGTAAACGTTTCACAAAAAGTGGTCCCGACCCTAAAAGTGGTTCCGGTTCCAAAAACCGGTTCCGGATTTTAGACCCGGTTTACCCGGACCCAAGGGACCCAAACCCGG
This sequence comes from Lactuca sativa, assembly GCF_002870075.4. NCBI lineage: Eukaryota > Viridiplantae > Streptophyta > Magnoliopsida > Asterales > Asteraceae > Lactuca > Lactuca sativa. Next base: position 245,107,788 of record NC_056623.2, on the reverse strand, counting down.
ATTACCCGGAACCCGGATAAAGCCAATTTTTAAACCCGGAACCGGACCCGGTTCTATATATTCCGGTTCTAACGGGTCCGGTTCCGGTTCGGTTTCGGTTTCGGTCCGGTTTCCGGTTCTAAATCTCATCCCTAGTCCACGAAAGCCTTTCACAGGAACAGGAATAGTAAGAGAGATGTCAACAAGATATGTTCATTTTATTAAAGTTGTTTCATCTTTCTTTTTAATGGTGAAAACTTTAATTTTGTTGGGATTTGTTACAGACGGTTTGGGTTCAGGATTTGACGTTTGGGCCTTGGAATGCTTTTGAGCATTCTTGACTGAGGAAACCTTCGATTTTCCTTTCAAATCTGCTGAATGTTTTGGATTTTGAGTTTGAACAGAATTGGATTTAGAATGGGGTTGAGAAGAATTAGAACGAGAGAAGTTAGACTGAGAAGTTTTCTTGACTTGAGGTTCTAGGTGCCCCTTTTGTTTTTGGTCATTATTGGGACCGAACCTTGAACCTTGATTGTTTTTGCTCTCGGAACCGAACCTATGCTTTCGGTAGCTGGTGTTCTCTGAACCGAACCTTTCCCTTCGGTTGTTATTCCTTTCAGAACCGAACCTGTCCTTTCGGTTGTTATGATTCTCAGAACCGAACCTGTCCTTTCGGTTGTTATTACTTTCTTGCTACCTAACAGCACTTTTCTCTGACTTTGAATTTCTATCATGATAAGAGAAATGGGCGTTTTGAGATCGCCAAAACTGTTTTCGTTCTGAGAGATTCTTCTTGTATCTTATATTCCTTTGCTGTTTCTGATCCTTTACTTGCTTCGGCTGTCGGTGGATGTTGGCTTTTTGCTTTTTCTTTTTGTCAGCCGGTTCACTTTGAACTGATGATGTTTCGCTCAAAGGAGTGACTTCTTCTACAGGAACTTCTTTTGTACCACTAGTACTTGGCACGTCGAAGTTGTCAGTCTTGTTTAGCGGCTCTGGCACATATCTGCCTTTGGTTTTCCAGGAAATCCGTTCTGACAGACCAACAGTTTCATCTGCATTATCTATAGGAGCAGACCAGAAGAACTCATCACAACCATCTGCATTATCTTCGTTTACAATGGCTGTGAGTTCGGCTGTCTGATGTTCGGTTACTCCTGTGACCTTATACACCTGATTTGGTGTTGTTCTCTCCTTTTGGTACACAACAGCCTTTTCTTCTAGAATCGGGGACTTATTTTGGGACAAACGAGCAAACTCCACAGAATTTTCAGAAATAAGATTTTTGTGGTTTACGGGTTCGCTCTTGACAAACTCGGAACAGTCAACTTCATCCTCTACAGAAATTTCACTCATATCATCATCCTCATTAAGCTCAGACGCATTTTCAACATCTATTTTATTTTCTGAGCTCAAGTTCGCATTCAATGAGTCAAATTTTTGTATGGTTTCGGTCCTTAGTTTCAGTTTATCATTTTCATCCAAAAGATTTTTCAGCATGTCCTTATGGTCCTTGGATTTTATAAAAGACTCAATTTTGTCCAGGCCATACATATAAGTCGGATTCACATCATCAGACGAAACTACACTTTCGCAATTATATGCTTCAGCGTCGATTTCATCCTCCTTAAACTCAAGGAAGGGCAAAATCATGCGATGAATTTTCTGTCCTATTTCACAGTTAAGATGAAGCTGAGTGATGTTAGAATAAAGACGCTTAGCAATCAAACAAAACACATTTCTTTGTTTCAAAAGTTTTAAATTGTCTCTTTGTAAATAAATGTTTTCGTCTTTGGATTTGATCAGCTCCGACTCCTTCAGCTCTATCCACATCCTCCGTTCCTCACTTTTTGATGACACCCTGCTTATTTGGTCAGTTAGGTTAGAATTGGTGACCCTTGTTTGAGTTAAACTACTATCTAGACTTGAGATTCTTGAGTTTAAGCTTTTTAATTCTTTTTCATATGAATTTTGTGGGACTTTGAATGAAACAAAAACGGATTGTACCTTCTTGATTAATTCATCAAGCTCATTAAATTGCACGCTGAGAGGTTTTGCTGTGACGCATAAGTCCTCTCGCTCCTTTGTTTCTTCATTCCCACCGTCTGTATTGTATCCCCTCATTTGAAATACATCTGTCACCATCAAGCACTTCCCACTGCTTTCTTCACCTCTAGCCACATAAGCCTTTCCATGAGATGGCTTCCTGACTTCATCATCCTCTGAGTCGGTTGACCAGACCTGCACGCCACCAAACTCATCATCCACTGTCGAACCCTGCACAATTAAAGCATTCATTGAAGGGTTAGCAGTAGATTTCTTTCTCTTGATATCTTCCAACTTTTTCATCAGCACAATCTCTTCATCATTTTCCTCGTCCTTCTCTGCCATTTTCTTCAAGACACAGTCTTTGGCATAGTGGTTCTTTCCTCCACAGTAGTAGCAGTTCACACCAGAATCTCCTTCAGCTTTCGGCTCTTTCTTTTGTTCTTCTGCCTTCGGTTCCTCCCTCACCTTTTCAGAACTATAGCTTCCCTGCCAATTCCGATTCTTATTTGTAGGGAACCTTTTCTTAATGAACCTATTTGGATTTGACACCATCATTGCATAATCTTCAGATGTAAGATCATAATCTTCTAAGTTGAGATCTTCATCCTCTACTACACTTTTGCTTTTGGACAGAAGAGCCAAGGAACCCAAGCTCGAAACCACACTTTTCTCTTGTAAGACTATCTTTTCTTGGGATTTCAGAATCCCTACTAGCTTTGCCAAAGAATAAGATTTAAATTGCTCATGAGCTTTAACAGTGGACACAACTGCTCTCCACTCAAATCTAAGGCCATTCAAAAAGGTAAGCTTTTGTTCAATCAACTTCCTTTCTATATCGTGTTTGATCATCTTACTAAGAAGATGATTGAAGCGATCGAACGTCTGAGTAACAGTTTCATCGGGATTCTGCTTAAATTCGCCAAACTCTGATAAGAGTAAAGTCTGAATGGAATACTCCAGATCTTCATCTGTGGAATATAACTCTCGCAGCCTATCCCAGATCTCTTTAGCAGTGCTGCATGAACTCAGTAGCCTGAACGTATCGGATTGAAGAGCGAATTGAATCAGTCTCAATGCTTTAATGTTACACTGAAACTTTTCCTTTTCTTCTTGAGCAACATCCTTTACGTCTTTTAACAGATCATTGTACTCTTTCTGAGTTTTAATGATTTTTGACGTTGCAGAATGAGCAAATGGTCCAGAAACTATTGCTTCCCAAATAAGGTATCCATTGTCTTCCGATCCAATGACATAATCTTCAAAGTGATGTGCCCAGACTTCATAATCCTGAGTGTAAAGAATAGGAATCTTCGTCGTTGATCCGATGTTGTTTGAGATATTGATGGGATTTGATTGTGACTTGTCCATGCTTGATCGTTTAACCTGTTTGTAAGATCAGACTTGTAATGAATAATATTAGGGCAAAACAAATAAATGCTGATTTACGTCAATTATGGAATGACGGCTCAATAAATATTAGTTAATGCGGAATAACCCTAATCGCAAACTCTTTCACAGAAAAGATGTGTATGAATTACACAGCCTCCTGCTCTGATACCAATTGACAAGTTGTTAATTAACTCGATGATCGATTAGATCTATGTAACAGGTAAGCGATGAATATAAAAACAGTAAATAACCCAAGTATGAATCAAGATGTGTCGAATGATTAGATTACTCAATCCTCAGCAGAGCTCGACTAAGAACTTCCGCTGTAGAGGATACTTAGGGTTACAAGAACGATAACTTTGCTGAACAAATAAAACTCTAAACGTTACTGATTGTCCTCCCATTCTAAGATGCATGCAAGCACCTATATATACAAAACCCTACTAAACTCACGGATGGACAGGCCCATACCGGAGATACATATTAGACTAACTAACGAGCCCAATAGACGCAACACAAAATACGACCCAACAGTAGGTTATGGTGTTGGTTCCCTGGAGTTGAAGTACCAAAAAAAGAAGGATGGTGAAGACGTCGATGTTACTAAAGATGGAAAACAAATAGAAGTTGGGGAGGCTGAGAGATGGGATGGTGATCGGTAAGATCCAAATTAAATTTCTCAAATATGGTTTCAAGTTTACGGTGAGGAGATACAGATATGTGGGGTCTATTAATTTTTTTAAAAATTAATACATAAATAAGAAAATTAATTAAAAAATAAATTAATAAGGGCACAATAGTCTTTTTAGGTAAGACAGAGACCAAACACGCAACAAAAATAAACAGTAGTGTAACGCCCCGATTCTCAAGTATTGATTTAAATAAGAATTTCTTTGGTTTTAAGTCCTACTCGACGAGTTGGTTGCCCTACTCGTCGAGTAGCAGCGGGGTGGGACCACGTGTTTAGTGACCTACTCGCCGAGTCCATGAAGGGACTCAACGAGTAGGATCTGGCATATGAAACCCTAAATCCCGTGGTTTTGCACCCTATTTAAAGAGGCTTAAGCCTCCTTTGGCCTCTTTGCAGTCCTTGAGAGCTCATATAAACCCTAATTCATGTGGTGCTTTGTGACAACCGTCAATTTTCGGTCAAGCCAAAGTCAACTAAAGTCAACAAGTCAAACCGATCAACTCAATTTTCCCGTAGGTACTAGAGTTTACGTTATGTAATTTCTAAACAACTCTCTATTCTAATGAGAGATCACAAATCGAAAAGTGCGTACATCTAGATCTCCTTAACCTAAAACTGTGGTACGTGGCGAGCCAAACAGATAAAACAATGTTGCATACTCATCGGGAGTACGCAAGATCCTTAAACAAGGCTTAACGGGGTTTACGGACCTTGCACTGTGAAGCCGGACACTCACATTCGTCACACACAAAACCGCTCTCAACCGTTTTCACTCCATCTCTTCTTATCGGAAATCTCTCCTAAATCCCTCTAAGTATGAGAAATCTCTCCCAAATATCTCTAAGAATGTGAAATCTCTCCCAGATCTCTGTTTGTATGAGAAATCTCTCCAAGAATGTCAAACCTCTCCCAAATCTCTCTAAGAATGTGAAATCTCTCCCAAATATCTCTTTGTATGTGAAATCTCTCCAAGAATGTCAAACCTCTCCCAAATCTCTCTAAGTATGAGAAATCTCTCCTAAATATCTCTAAGAATGTGAAATCTCTCGCAGATCTCTCTTTGTATGAGAAATCTCTCCAAGAATGTCAAACCTCTCCCAAATCTCTCTAAGAATGTGAAATCTCTCCCAAATATCTCTTTGTATGTGAAATCTCTCCAAGAATGTCAAACCTCTCCCAAATCTCTCTAAGTATGAGAAATCTCTCCCAAATATCTCTAAGAATGTGAAATCTCTCCCAGATCTCTCTTTGTATGAGAAATCTCTCCAAGAATGTCAAACCTCTCCCAAATCTCTCTAAGAATGTGAAATCTCTCCTAAATATCTCTTTGTATGTGAAATCTCTCCAAGAATGTCAAACCTCTCCCAAATCTCTCTAAGAATGTGAAATCTCTCCCAAATATCAAGGCATACTCCAAGAACCACATTCTTAAGGCTGGAACATCCACCCTCTCCTCACACTTCATTCATTTTCTCATTTTTTCACCAAGAACCACACTCCAAACTCTCTCATCTTTCTCTCTCCAATTCGAGAATTTCAAGGCATACTCCAAGACTTTTCTCCTACAATTAGTAAGTATCATCATCTTTCTTATGATTATTACACATCCTCCCACTAAAAATCATAGATTGCTTACACAAACATCATCACATTCTTGTTAGATCTTCGAATCTTCAAGTGATTCTTCAAGTGTTCTTGGGTTGAACACTTCTCTTCTTCAACACTTACCTACTGAAACCACTCAAGGTGAGTTCATACCCCTACATTTTTAAGTTTTCTTAAGTTTTTAGGGGGGGATACAAGTTAAAACACCAAGAACATAACTAAATTTTTCTAACAGCTTTCATCAGAAAAGTTGGACTCCATTTACGGACTGTTTTGGACAACTTAAACATTTTTGTTTGAAAAACTGTTTTAGGTTTAAGTAGTTCCAGTTCTTAGCTTTAAAATGACTACTTGCACATCTCCATACGATTTTTCTACAATTTATGGTGATTTTTACAAAACTGCCTATCATTTCAAACACCAATCCGGACCAGTCTGTGATTATGGACTTTTTCACCCAAATTGGAGGTCATTAAAAATCATGATAAAAATTATGAGTAAACTAGACACATTTTGGGAACTCTCAGAAGTTACGAATTTAGTTTTCGACTTCGTATGATTTTTCTATGGCTTTTCTAAAACAGTGCAGGAAGGTCTAATTTAGTTAACATCATATAATTTTCATAACACTTTGTATTATGTTGAGCAAAGTGTATAATAATAAATTCTAAGTATTGAATGTGTTTCTTTGTAAATTTTATCATCATAAACTGAAAATAAGTCATTCATGATAAGATTATTCATTCATTTAGAACACGTATATAAGCTATAATAAGCATAGTTTAATGGATTTCATAACACTAACGCTTTTTCATAAAAGAGTTCTTATATATTACAAACATTTTGGATAAAACTATAATAGGTTTAGTTTATGATACATCACATAACACACTCGTACAAAAAGGGTACATTCATACAGAAAGGTTTTACACTCACGCACACTACTCGTAAACTTGTTAACCTAAATTGTGAGACAATCTCTTTCCGTACGTCCGAGTGCGGGATATAATTCCTGTTAGTTATAATCAGAGTCTCCTGGAGGGAGAACGTGATAGTTGTGTATAGATCTATATTGGGTTTGACACCCCACACCTTGCTGCTAGCTACAGTGGGACCTGCAGGTCTACGGGTGACAAATGTCATTTCAGTTTTACGACGCCTGAGAAACGTCGTGGCAGGTTCATTTAGTCATAGTATGATTATAGCGACTCACATAGGGATATAACAATACATAAAGTTTACGGGATTTTTATAAAACCTAAATGGGTTTTTATGTCGATTTAAAAACCACTTTTTATCTCAATAAGTACAGATATTATTGAACACATTCGGTTTTGGTAAGTATGACTACACATCATTTGAAACCACATTTATATATTTAAGTATGGCCAATACTTGTTATTTCTCGGTCCTGGGATTTAGGACTACATATACATAAAGTATCAACAAACATAAGAATTTACGGGAATTTTATTTAATTCAAGCGCGTTTATGTCGATTTAACACTTATCATTTTCTAGTAGTGAGAGAGGTTACTTATACATTTTGGTCTTTGGTTATAAGACTACTTTACACAGATTTTAAAGAAAATATCGGATTTTCTGGATACATATTCTATCTCTTTTACAAGGAAAACGGTCTACTTCTCTAACGAAATCTCTTATGAACTCACCAACCTTTGTGTTGACACTTTTTCAAAACTACTTGTATTCTCAAGAATTCAGTGAAACAGGAAATCAGCAACGTTTTGAGGATGGGACGATAATTCGTCAAACAATTCATTTTGTATCATAATGTAATTGATGTGAATCATGTAAACATATACTTTGATGTAACTTTTTCAATTATATTTGTGATGGTTGTATTTACTTTGAGCACTATTATACTCGTTGTTGTGATACTCTACATGATGTCCCCCACCCCCGGACGTTTCCGCCATCCTTGGTTTGGGGGTGTGACATGCTTCATTCTTGTGTGTCTTAGGCTTTGGAAGGAAGGTTCTTGGAAAGGAAGACCTTGGAAGGCAAGAGACTAGGAGCAAGGAAGGTGTGGGAGTCAGAAATATGTTGGATTAGTGTCTAAGTCCATAACTATTTTGGTATGTACTTGACCCGATGGTGCATGGTCCTTTTGGGTTGCCTTACCAAAGCAACTTGATAGGATGAATTATGGAGAGAAAGGATTAAATATGATTTATTAATATATTATGGGAATAATATATTAAAGGAGAAATCATATTGTTTAATTAATATTAGTCAATAATTAATTGGTAATTAGTTTTGTGACTAAAAGAGATTAATTAAACTTAAGGGACTGGAATTGTAATTATAAGATAATTGCAATTTGGGCCATGGATTGCCTTATATTAAGGAGTGGACGAATTCTATGGGGAAACCCATGAGGAAATCGTCCAAGGCCTTAAGGAAAGAAGTTCATGGGTTGCTTAGGGCTTAAGCATCCAAATTAGGGTTTCCTTGTTAGATAACGCTAATAGCCTCCTCTATATATATATATATATATATATATATATATATATATATATATATATATATATATATATATATATATATATATATATATATATATATATATAGATCCCTTATGACCCAAAAACATGGATAAGACTCCTCTAGGGTTTGTAGACGTTTTTGGGCAGCCTCCATCCTCTCTCCTCCTCATCCTCTTGCTTATGGTGTTTGTGAACCATTAGAGGAGTGACACTTGTGACTCTAAGCCTTCCAAAGTCAATACAAGGAGATTTAGGATTGTTATTGCTACATAACAATCAAGGTAACATTATAAACCTATTCTCATCTCAATATGATTACTTGAATGCTAGCATTAGGGTTTATAGTCTTGGATAACTTGCATGTACAATAGAGAAACCTAGATCCAAGCATTAGGGTTTATATGAACACATAGGATGTCTTATGACCAAAACCCATCAGTGGTATCAGAGCCTAGACTGGTTTCTATTGTATTGATGCTTGATATGTTTAAAAAATTCGATTTTTTAGTTTCTGGAGGCTGGACTCGCCGAGTCCATAGCTGAACTTGCCAAGTCCATGCAGACTCGACGAGTCCAAGCTTGACTCGACGAGTCAACTCGTCAGATGGGGCTATCTTCGCGATTTCTTGCTGTTTTTGCTTATGGAAAGTTGCCTTATCACATTAGATCAATATAAATCCAATTTTTTGATATATATGACTATATTCTTGATCTAATTGAAGGTATTTATCAATTAATAAAATATTTGTTTCCTTATGTGATAATTGATTAATTATTTTGATTAAATTGATAAATTGTTTTGCAAGAAATCATTAAATAAATCAAATATGGATAATTATGTGATTAAATGTTAATTTAGATTATTTGTTATTTGATCCTTATGTTATGAAATGTTTCATATTTTCCCCTTTAGGTTTTATAGTTGAAATTTGAACCCAAAAGTTTTGTTGTTTTGAAATTTAAATAGTTGAAACCCTAATATTTTGAAAAAGGTTTCAAAACTTGCCCTCAAGTTTTGGAATTTAAATTTTAATTAATATTTTAATTTTGATGTATATTTAAATTCTAAACCTAATGTTTTGAAATGTTTCAAAACTTGCCCTCAAGTTTTGGAATTTAAAAGTTGATTAAAAGTTTAATTAGGAATGTTAAATTCTAAAACCCTAGTATTGTTTTGAAAAAGTTCAAATCACACCCTTATGGTTTTATTAATTAATTAAGGTGTATAATTAAAAGAGGTTTAATAAATCCATAAAAGTTTAGGTTTACAATTTAATTGAATTAAAAGTATAATTGTTAAATTATACCGCCTAGTATTTTAAAAGTGTAAAATACAACCTATACTATATATAACATTAAAAGTCTAACATTATATATATGTATGAGTAAAAGTTAGTCTTACCGTTAGTAGGCCTCATTCACGAAGCTGGTCTATAAGGGGTGTTTAAGGAAATTGCCTATAAAATGGCGATTGAATGGGTATCCACTCTTACCCACCGCACTCTTGACTAGTGGAGGGTCGTTAGCCGAACAGGTAGGATGGGACAAAAACCTTCCATTATAAGTATAATGAAGTATAAAAGTAACTAAATGTTTTCTTAAAATTCCCAACCTTAGTTACTTAGGCAAAAGTGAATTGATGCAATTCTATGAAATTACACTTTGTGCCCTTGCAAAGACGTTAGTGGAGCGTGTGTGGTTTACCGGCACACTAAATGGTTCTAAGAAAAGGTAGCAAAGGGTGACTCAATGTTTGTCATAGTTCGGTGGAGCACGTGTGGTTTACCGGCACATCGAATAGGTGACTATTACATGTGAGGGCACCATGTAGTTTGCATGGTTATTCACACACGCTTTGTGATACTCGGCATCCCAGTCACAAACAAGAGGGACATATCATGATTTTAAACATGCCATTGAAATGTTCAACGAATCTCAAAGGATCTAGGAGTTTTCATAGATTTAAAACTTAAATTTCTTTTTCGTTTTTCATGGTGGAAATTAGTGAATCGTCATTCACTTAACTTCAATTGTTCTGCAATTTAAGTTACGGCATCCCTCTCCGGAGTTGTAGAATATTGTTTTGGGTCCTAGCCTTAGTATCTCATTTGGGTGATTTACCAAGGACTCAATCAATCAACTAACTTGAATTCGTTTTATCCCGTTTTGTAGATGTCAAAGTTCGACAACTATGGTCTTCCCAAATCCCGTGGAACAAGCTTTCCACATGAAGATGATATTCCACGATTCGATCGAGGAACAAGAAATCATGCTTCACTTCCTCCACCTCCTACAATTATTCTCCCTAACCCACAAGTTCGAAGGCTTGAAAAGTTCAAGCTCACTCAAGCCCTTTTGGCAAGTAAACATGAAGAAGGAAAGTCGGTGTGTGCACACGTCCTAGGGATGAAGTCACACATTGATAGGTTAAGAATGTTGGGATCCGTTGTCTGTGAGGAGATGGCTGTTGATTGGGTTCTTCAGTCACTTCCTAACTCATATAGTGAGTTCGTAAGAGAGTACTATATGATGAACCGCGACGTGACCCTTATAGATCTCACCTATATGCTTATTGCTGCTAAATCAGCAATGGTTTGGCGCAATAGAAAAACAAAGTTGATTGGTGAATCTGCCTTCATGACCTCTATGGATATAGACAATGGCAACGAAAGACATGCTATGATCGAAAAGTCTAATCATAAGAGAGAGGCAATGTCTGAAATAGTTCCATGTCCTGTTCCAAAAGAGTCAATTTGCCTTTATTGCCAAGAGAAGGGGCATTGGAGACGAAGTTGCCCTATTTACCTAAGAGATCTAAGAGATGGGAGAGTCAAAAGGTATGGCTTTTCTTTAGGTAAAATCCATTAACTAACTCTTTTAAGCTTCTATTCTAGATTCTTAATACATAATGTGATATGATTACAATTGATGTTTTGTAGGATCGAAGAAAAGAAAGGAAGCTTAAGGGAAGAAGTGAGCAAAATCTAACCGTGAAGGAATGGATTTCGATCGCATTTTTCGAAGATTAGATTCTTGAGCTACTACTTAGAGTTAGAATTAGATTGCTAAGAAAGATGTATTAGCATAGTTTTTCAATGAATTACATTGTAAGGACAAATTTTTCCACAATAAAATAAATTTTGATTTTATAATATTTATTTATCCTTGCAATGGCGTATATGAAAAATTGATGTTTGAATATTAGCAATAATGGATTTGGTTCTTATTATGTTATTAATGGAAAGTCGAGAATTTACCAAATAGGGAGAGTTTCTCATCGCCCAAGTTTCAATTGGACAGAAACTTGGAATCATGCAACTTGGTTGCACGATGAATGAGAAATTTCATATTTGGAAATTAGACTAATTCATTGACAAAGTGTCAAGTGAAGGACTAGGAGATCGAACACACAAAGTTGCGTGTTGATCAAGTCCACCATAAGATTAACAAAGATATTCGTCATGATTTACTAAAGGTTTAGTAAATATGATTATACTTATAAGATTAAGTGTAATTCTGAATTGATTAAAAAAGGTTTAAATCAATAGCAGAACGAATAAAAAGAATGAAGTAGGCAGAAAGATAAAAGTTTCTCCATTCTAAAAAGAAGGGAGAGTACCTTTTATGCTTTATGATAGGTCTTAATGATTAAGAACCATATCTCAAGTGATCCTCTAAGTGAGTCTTAGTACAATTATATGTCTAAGAAGAGGAATCAAGAATTGAAGAAATGGTTAAATCAAGAGGTCAATCATACTTCGTTCCAAAACAAGTCTTAGAGTTAAGATTGTGACATTGAGTGATAAGTAATAAGAAGGTTTATAACATTCATCAAATGTGGAAAGTTGTGATGTCTTGGATAAGACAAAGACCAACTAGGACCAATTTATAAAGTGTTTTGATAAAAGCTACACTAACTCTTGAATATCTATTTGTCAAGAAATGGTTATTGACAAGAGAATCTTATATGTCAAGGAGTCAGTGGGATTCTTAATGGTCTTGAAAAGTTTCAAGAACAAATCAAATAAACCTTATCGATCATCACTAGCACACGAGTTGAGGTTTACAACCTATCGCGATGACATTATTTTTGTTTATGTGCCAATCCAATCGAGTTAATTATGCATGTGAGTCCTATGAGTTCTCATTTGAATGCATAAAAGGCAAGGACTTTGATCAATGGAAAGTACATTGATAAGAAAAAGGTGAGCTGCTTAACTACTTGGAAGACATGGTGGGCAGCTGTGCTACCATAAGGCAAGAAATCAAGACTAAGAAAGTTCGGTCCATATGAGTTTGAATTTGTCGTGAACTTTGGTTTTAACAAATTCACATGGATAGGAACAAATACACCGTTTAAAATCAAAGTGTCATAAGATTTCCTCCTTCATGAAGATGATTGTGAGGAAATGCTTTCACTAAGAAAGATTTAAGAAGATAGTGATTATAAAATTGCATTCTCGAATTCAATTATGGTTACGGTATCCCTTTCCATGATTTGAATTATGAGGTTTGGCAATTAGTCTTAATTGTTTAGACACACATATGAACTATCTAAGGCAAAGGTGTATAAGTTCAAGAAGCCTTGATAAAAGATTATCAAAGCATTAAGTATTAGAAACATGGACTTAAGAAATTCAATACGTATTGTTTTTCTGAAAGTTAAGATGTTTATGAATACATGTCGAAGCTAGTGAGAGCATAAGTGTTATGTTTTATAGTAATCATCATGATAGTGGGAGCATAAAAGTTATGATTGTATGATTATTATGGAAAGTATTGCAAGGTTAGCAATATTAATTATAGAAAACAAGAGTCATACTTTGCAAAGTTGTAAGAGTTGAAATGTTGTTTTGCTATAATTAAGGGAGAGAATATTATGCTTCATTTCAAATCTAAAGGCTTAGGTTGTGGAATGTTAATAAATTTAGTCAAAGGTACATAGTGTGTTCTTAAAATTTCGATTATGATTACGGCATTCCTCTTCACAATTCGAATTTTGAGAACATAGCAAATGAAATATTATGGCGTAAGATTGATAAAGTATCAAATATATATGTAAGACATTATGCATTGTGTCCCATACGCTTCGGGTATAGGATTGATTGCAAATGCTATAATATTTGACCATTCTAAAATTTTCCAAATGTCTAGCGCATTTAGAGGGAAAAAGGACTAGAATCGGTTTTGACTAAGATAATTAAACAACTATCAAAGGACAATCCAAAGTTCGACGAGGATTGGTTTCTTGTAAGTAGTTGGAAGTATAGTATTGGAAAATATGGAAATGTTTCCATATTGGATGGACCATATCGACATCATTACGAATAGATAAGATTCTATTAAGAATGAGTTGTCATATGGAAAATATGGAAATGTGTCCATATTAGGAATTGAATATTGAAAATCTATGTCTAGATTAGAAACTTTTATGCAAGGGATGTTCAAAGGAATGTACTTTGAGTGAGAGACATCATATCTAAGGAATTGTCTTGTAACAATCTCCGATAGAAGACTTTGTAATATCATTGGCAATAGTCTTTGTGACTTTGGTGCAGTGACATTACGAAAGGATCATTGCATAAAATGTTAGAATCTAACATATTCTATAAGTAGCAAGAATTTGATATTCTTTCACTTATGAAAAAGGATTTGGAGTTGTGAAATGAGTATGATTGGAAATGTGTTCAATGCGATCTATTTCACAAAGTAAGAACCATAGGTAAACATTGTGTGCATGCTAGGAGCATGGGACAAGTGTTGTAATTCAAGTAAGAAGTTGATTAACCGAAACAACAAATAATGAGTAATTGATATGGTGATAAATAAAAGGTGTTTTATTTATGCTCAAAGGGTTGAGACCATATGGGATTAGTATTATGCTTGTATTTCACTTTGCATGTTTTGACTTCCTGAATAATTTAATTGGTTAAGAACAGTCAAATTATTCGAACGGGCCACAGTCGTTCATATGTTGGAAGTAGATATGAAAGAAGACTGTCGTGAATTGGTGTGTGGATTGTCTAAAGAGCATTAGACATAAGCAAATGTTTGCTGCAACGTTCATGAGTGCTTATGAATATGACTTGAGCATTGGATTAAACCCACGCTCACTTGGATCACTCCATGAATTGTATCATGAGTGATTGGTGAGACGATAACATCTTATATTCTTGAAACCGAGATGTGTGAGTTGTATCTTGCGAATCGGTCGCATATTGATAATATGTAAACGCACTAGTAACTTGGTGTTATAAAACACATTGTTGTGTGTGATTCGGTGAATGAGTGCAAGCGAGCATTGTATCAAAGTTTATCCGTTCCTTTTATCTAAAGTAGGATAAAAGCGATATCTTTGCGCCCCTCGATGATATAGTGATGACAAACGTAAATGCTCGGTCGGGCTAGGGCTAATTTGATTTGTTCAATTAGTCATTCGTCATAAATCGGAAATCGAGAAATAGTACAAAGAGAATGATTAGAAATCATGTCTTATGATATCTAGAATGGAGGAATATATGATCCCTTATCTAAAGGACACACGTATCTGATAGGATCAGAGTTGACAGCGGCTTTGGAAAGCTACGATTGCAGATCAGGATCTGAAGTCATATGCATAATAGTTATTAGACTTATCCAAGTGGGAGACTGTTGGATTAGTGTCTAAGTCCATAACTATTTTGGTATGTACTTGACCCGATGGTGCATGGTCCTTTTGGGTTGCCTTCACCAAAGCAACTTGATAGGATGAATTATGGAGAGAAAGGATTAAATATGATTTATTAATATATTATGGGAATAATATATTAAAGGAGAAATCATATTGTTTAATTAATATTAGTCAATAATTAATTGGTAATTAGTTTTGTGACTAAAAGAGATTAATTAAACTTAAGGGACTGGAATTGTAATTATAAGATAATTGCAATTTGGGCCATGGATTGCCTTATATTAAGGAGTGGACGAATTCTATGGGGAAACCCATGAGGAAATCGTCCAAGGCCTTAAGGAAAGGAGTCCATGGGTTGCTTAGGGCTTAAGCATCCAAATTAGGGTTTCCTTGTTAGATAACCCTAATAGCCACCTATATATATATATATATATATATATATATATATATATATATATATATATATATATATAGATCCCTTATGACCCAAAAACGTGGCTAAGACCCCTCTAGGGTTTGTAGACGTTTTTGGGCAGCCTCCATCCTCTCTCCTCCTCATCCTCTTGCTTATGGTGTTTGTGAACCATTAGAGGAGTGACACTTGTGACTCTAAGCCTTCCAAAGTCAATACAAGGAGATTTGGGATTGTTATTGCTACATAACAATCAAGGTAACATTATAAACCTATTCTCATGTCAATATGATTACTTGAATGCTAGAATTAGGGTTTATAGTCTTGGATAACTTGCATGTACAATAGAGAAACCTAGATCCAAGCATTAGGGTTTGTATGAGCACATAGGATGTCTTATGACCAAAACCCATCAAAATCTACCTCAATTAGCATCATTTGGAGGTATCAAGTCGCCACCTTTACCTCATTTTCCTTCTAGACCTCATTTGGTTGAGATCTAGGGCTTTTATGGTTTGATTGTGATGATATTGTGGGATATGAGCTAGATCTGAAGATGTAACTTCAGATCTGGAGCCTTCTTGGGTACTAGAGTCATAAAGCTCCGAGTTTGGCCATGTATGAAGCTTTCCTTGAGTATAAAACCCCATTGTGAGCTTGGATTTGAAATTAAGAGCCTTTTTAGCTATGCATGCACGTAAAGTTTGCAACTTTACGTGAAAAGAATTCCCTAGAAGCTTGGATCTGTAGTTTGGAGTCGCTGCATGGCTCAAATGAGTCTGTATGGCAAAAAGGACTGAAGGGACTCGGCGAGTTGCATGGTCAACTCGGCGAGTCATATGAAGATAGGATGTAACGACCCAATTTTTACCAAGAAATTTTTTATTTTTAATTAATCAAACAATTCCCATAATCCATAGATTTCCAAACCATTTGTTTCCCAATTCACCATGATTACAATTTCATTGTACTTTTGAAAACATCAGAGAGTCCCAACACACAAAAAGAGAGGTAGAGTGCATGCCACGTTATCACGCCTTGCCTTTTCCCTTAGGCTATGAAGTACCTGAAACAATCAACAACCTGTAAGCGAAATGCTTAATGAGTTTCCCAGAGCATACCATACACACACAAACCACATATCATATATCCTGTTAGCTATAAAAGCTCCACACATGTCACGTAAGCCATGCATACATGAAACCTGTGAGATTGCCATGGGCTACCCCACATGGTCTTTACCTAGCACTGCCATGGGATCCCCCACATGGCCTTACATCCAATGCCATGGGCTACCCCACATGGTCTTCACCAAGGACTGCCATGGGCTACCCCACATGGTCTTACATCCAATGCCACGGGCTTTCCCCGGGGTCTTCATACAAAAGATGCAATCACATAACAAAACACAGAATGTCTAACACATATATCATAATCACATAATGGGCCGGCCTTGGTGCCTTAGACCCATAGGTATGGTGAGAAGACTCACCTCTCACGAATGTTGAACTGACACTTTGCGACCAAATATACCGTACGGGCTGCTCCACGCAACTGCCTAAAAAGTGTTATACAATATCCAGTCATTTCCCCAAAGTCCATCATGGTCAACTACAGCCAAGATTAAGTCAACAGTCCATGTTGACCCTAACTCGCCGAGTACAACTAGTGACTCGTCGAGTTTCCTGGGATAACATCTACTCGCCGAGTCATCGAGGTGACTCGTCGATTTCATACGGTCTTGATTGATAATCTAAGGTCCTTCATCGAGTTTCCTTGCTTGCCACTCGACACGTCTACGAACATCTAACAATTGGGGGAATCTTACTCGACTCGCCGACTTGTTCCTTTAACTCGTTGAGTTCTAGGTAATCTTCATCCGGCTCGTTGAGTTGTTCATCCAACTCGTTGAGTTCATAGCAATATTCATCGAGCTCATCGAGTTGTTCATCCAACTCGTCGAGTCCATGCCTTCCTTCATATGACTCGCCGAGTCTCCCCCTGCGACTCGCCGAGTCCTATCAGATCTCAAGCCATACAGACTCTTTTGAGCCATGCAATGCTTCCAAACTACAGATCTAGGCTCCTGAGGCATGCTTTCCACGTAAAGTTGCAAACTTTACGTGCATGCAAGGCTTTAAGGCCCTAAAATAGAAAATCTAAGCTTGGAATGGAGTCATACACTTGAGGGAAGGCACATGCTAAGCTCAACTGATAACTTTATGCATCTTAAGGCCAAAAGGAGTTCAGATATGAAGTTACAACTTCAGATCTTGGCTTAAACACAAAATCCCTTTCTTAGAATCCATGCACAAGAGGGTTTTGGATGGAAATGAGCCACGAGTCCTTTGCTTCTTCTAGCTTGATTCCTCAAGTGATTCCTTCACCAAATCCCTCCTTCAAGCTTTAAATCACCAAGAAACACACTCACACTCAAAACAATGTTTTTGGGAGGTAAAGAGCTGTAAAGAGGAGGCCAAGGGAAGCTAATGACCCTTTAAATATGGTGCAAGGCCCCGACATCTAGGGTTTCATCTGCCAGCATCTACTCGTCGAGTACCACAATGGACTCGGCGAGTAGATCATTAAACTTCGCAGACAGACCCACTACTACTCGACGAGTAGGGAGGCCAAATCACCGAGTAGGTTCTCAAAAACCAAACCAAAATATCATTATTAATACCTAAGGATCAGGGTGTTATAAGTCTCCTCCACTTGAATTAGGCTTCGTCCTCGAAGCCTGCTGGTCCAAACAACTCCGGATAGAAACCTCGCATTTCATCTTCCGATTCCCAAGTCCATTCGGAACCCTTTCGGTGCTGCCATTGCACCTTTACCAACTTCACTTCTTTATTACGGAGCTTCTTCGTCTTCCTGTCTAGGATCGCAACTGGTTTCTCGACATAATTCAGACTCCCATCCAACTGAATGTCGTCCAAGGATATGACTGAAGATTCGTCGGCAACACACTTCCGGAGCTGAGACACATGGAAGGTGTTGTGAATCCGACTAAGCTCCTCCGGGAGCTCTAAACGATATGCCACCTTGCCCACCCGGGCTATGATCCTAAACGGACCTATGAACCGAGGTCCCAATTTGCCCCTCTTGCGGAACCGGATAATCCCTTTCCAAGGTGACACCTTCAGTAAGACAAAGTCTCCTTCCTGAAATTTGAGATCTGACCGCCGTCGGTCCGCATAACTCTTCTGGCGACTCTATGCGACTCGCAATCGGTCATGCACCTGCTGAATCAGTTCGGTGGTCTCAAGTACCACCTCCGTGCTCCCCAACACTCAATGTCCAACCTCATCCCATCACACTGGGTCCTGCACCTCCGTCCATATAACATCTTAAATGGTGCTCGGTCGATACTGGCATGATAATTGTTATTGTACGAAAACTCTTCCAGTGGGAGGTACGTATCCCAACTCCCTCCGAAATCCAGCACACATGCCCGCAGCATATCCTCCAATGTCTGGATCGTCCTCTCACTTTGGCTGTCAGTCTGGGGGTGATATGTCGTACTAAAATGCAGCTGAGTACCCAGTTCCTCGTGGAACTTCTTCCAAAACCTGGATGTAAACCGAACATCCCTATTTGAAACCACTGATACCGGCACTCCGTGCCTAGCCACCACCTCTTGAATATAAATGTCCACCAACTTCTCTGCAGATATACTCTCAGAGATCGGAATGAAGAGAGCACTCTTCGTCAGTCTATCCACGATCACCCATATGGCATCTACTCCCCTCGCTGTCCGTGGTAGCTTCGTGATGAAGTCCATAGTGATCTCTTCCCACTTCCACATGGGAATGAGTAGTGGCTGAACCTTACCATGAGGTCGCTGGTGCTTGGCCTTGACCTTCCCGCAGGTCAAGCATCGCTCCACATACCCGGCGATCTCCCGCTTCATGAAGGGCCACCAATAGCTCAGCCTCAAATCCCTATACATTTTTGTTGCACCTGGGTGTATAGAAAATTTGGACTTATGCGCCTCCTCTAACAATTTGTAACGCTCTAAAAATTTCAACCAATTTAAAACTTTTCAAAAACAATCCACATTCATAAAATTATTACAAAAAGGTTTTCAACACTTTTATTATCAGAGTATTCCCTAGAACCATATAAAACATAAACATGAGGAGCGGTACGATCACGCCTTTGCCTTGCCACGGTCTCCTGAAGTACCTGAAACATTTAAACCACAACTGTAAGCCCGAAATCTTAGTGAGATACCCCCAAAATACCAACCACATATACCATACACACAACATAACACAACATAACAGAACATAACAGAACAGCCATGCACTTCGGGTCTACTGTGTGACTAGTCCGCCATACCGGGCCTTCAGTCCACCTGGTCCACCCTCCGAGTCTAGCCATATACATCGAGTCTACAGTGTGATTGGTCCGCCCGCACCGGGGCTTCAATCCACCTAGTCCACTCTCTGAGTCTACAGTATGACTGGTCCGCCCGCACCAGGCCTTCATTCGGCCTGGTCCACTCCCCGAGCTTCGGCACGTCTAGTCCGCCCTCTTGGGGCCTACAGCCTATCCGGACCGCTCGCTGGGCTTTCGGGATAACCTGTCCGCCCTGGGTATGTTGGCCTACAACACAAAGCAGGACCCGCTCAACCCAACCCTAATCCGAAAACCATGTGCACATAAACATATAATCATATAACAATCCACATCCAATTAAACCGATCTAGCAGATCACATAACATAACCTCATCCTAACAAGGATACCGACCTAACCGGTCACTAGCATAGCATCATCTTATATACCAGGATACCGACCTTAACCAGGTCTCTAACATATACCATCCTATATATCAGGATACCGACTTTAACCAGGTCTCTAACATATACCATCCTAACTACCAGGATGTAAACATAGCAAGCAAAAACATGACAACAATACCCGGATTACAATCCGATAAAGGGCCGGCCTTGGTGCCTTAGACCCTGTTGATATAGTGAGGATAACTCACCTCGCAACCGCGGACTGAAAGGATAAGATCGTGCTACTCCAACCCCCGACACGAACACCACCACTCCAATGCCAAAAGACTAAAATCAATACATACCAATAATTACCAAAATACCCCTGGAAGTCATCTGGTCAACTCTTGGTCAAAGTCAAAGTCCTCAATCAAAGTCAACCCTCCTGACTGACTCTACTCGCCGACTCAACCCGCTGACTCGTCGAGTCCCCATGCTCTGAAACTCCCATAACATGACTCAACTCGCCGAGTTGCCCCAAGACTCGCCGAGTCCCACAACTCTGAGTCTAACCGTACTCAACTCACTGATTCATCCCTTGACTCACCGATTCACAGCTTAACCAGAAAAGGTTAGGACCTCACGACCAGACTCGTCAAGTCCAAGAACAGACTCGCCAAGTCCAAGGCTATCTTCAACCAACTCGCCGAGTTGTTCTTCCAACTCGTCGAGTTGCTGCCTATCTTCATGCAACTCGCCGAGTGCACCCATGTGACTCGCCGAGTACCACTAGCTCTTAACCCATACAGAGGCTTTCCAAGCCATGCAGGGTCTCCAATCCATAGATCTACTCTTATACAAGCCATCCATCACATAAAGTGGCAAACTTTATGTGAATCCAAGGAGATCTAAGCATAATACACTCTTGGGCTATGGTTTGGGACTAAAAGGCTTCATCATCAGCTCTTGAACAGGGACTTTATGCTCTTTTGGATCATCACTACTCTAGATCTGAGGTAGCAACCACAGATCCAACTCCAAACTCAAGATAGCACTAGATATACACCCAAAAATCCCACAAATGATAGATCTAGATGGATAACAGCTCAAGCAACGAATCATTACCTCAAAAGAAGACTCCAACATAAGAATAAGCCAAAACCTTGAAAAGCCCCATACTCCAAGCCTCTTAATCTTCAAAGATCTCTTCAACAAACACTCCTTCAAGATCCAAATGCTCTCTAATTCTCTGACAAACAAATATTAGGGTTTCTGGACTTCAAGGGAGAGCAAAGAGGCTGGGGAGAGGGTATTATGTTCTTTATATAGGGCTCAATCCCTGGGATTAGGGTTTTCTCCACACAGCACCAACTCGTCGAGTCCAGCCACCGACTCGCCGAGTTGGCCACTAGACACGCGACCAGAATCGCGACCCTACTCGCCGAGTCTACCCATGGACTCGCCGAGTTGACCATTCACATTTTCACTTTGAACCCTGAACTTTGCACCCCTGAACTCGGGATGTTACACAATCTCTGCCTCACTCCCCCTGTCATTGGCACTTATACCCGGCCGCACTGCGTCAACAAGCCACGACTATCCTTAACAAACAAAGGATACTGCCCCCGAATTCTTTCCAATTTCCAGTTCTCTTTCTTCACCCCCTCGACCTGAGCCTCTCGAATCATGTCTATCAGGGGTGGACTTACCGTCACCCTCATACAAATACCCCTGATCGGTGACCCCATCGCTTTACAACTCAGTGCATCGGCCACTACATTGGCCTTCCCTGGATGGTATAGGATCTCGCAGTCATAGTCCTTTAGCACGTCCAACCATCTCCTCTGTCGCATATTCAGGTTCTTCTCGTCCATCAAATACTTCAGACTCTTGTGATCGGTATACACAACGAATTTCACCCCATATAAATAGTGCCTCCAAATCTTGAGGGCAAACACCACTGCCCCCAACTCCAGGTCATGCATGGGGTAATTTGCCTCATGAGGCGGCTTCAACTGCCTCGAGGCATATGCGATCACGTGTCCCCTCTGCATCAGTACCGCACCCAGTCCTGAAATCGATGCATCACAATATACCACGAAATCATCCAATCCCTCGGGCAATAATAGGATCGGAGCCTCACATAACCTCTGCCTCAGGGTCTCAAAAGCCCTCTGCTGATCTTCACTCCATCGAAAAGCCACATTCTTCTTGGTCAAACGGGTCAATGGCACCGCAGTCTTGGAGAAATCTTGGATAAATCTCCGATAATAACCCGCTAAGCCCAAGAAACTACGAATCTCTGAGGCATTCCTCAGTACTTCCCATCACATCACAGCCTCCACCCTCACTAGATCAACCGAAATACCCTCTTGATTGATGGCATGACCCAAAAACTGTACTTCCCGCGACCAAAAGTCACACTTGGAGAACTTTGCATACAGCTTCTCCGTCCTCAAGGTCTCCAGCACCTCTCTCAAATGTTGCTCATGTTGTTCCCTGGTCTTGGAGTAGACCAGGATATCATCAATAAAAACGATCACCGACTGATCCAACATCGGCCTGCACACCCGGTTCATGAGATCCATGAACGCGGCCGGAGCATTGGTGAGCCCGAATGGCATCACCACGAACGCGTAATGCCCATAACGAGTCCTGAAAGTTGTCTTTGGTATATCCTCGTCTCGAATCCTCACCTGATGATACCCTGACCGAAGATCAATCTTAGAGAACCACGACTCTCCCTGAAGCTGACCAAACAGGTCGTCAATCCTAGGCAAAGGATAACGGTTCTTCACCGTCAGCTTATTCAGTTCTCTGTAATCGATGCACATCCTGTGCGACCCGTACTTCTTTTTCACGAAAAGGATCGGAGCTCCCCACAGAGAACTACTCGGACGGATGAACCCTCGGTCTAGTAGCTCTTGAAGCTGTGCAGATAATTCCTACATCTCAGGTGGGGCCAACCGATATGGTGCCTTTGCTATCGAGGCGGCACCTGGTACCAGGTCAATACGAAACTCCACCTGCCTTTCCAGAGGCACTCCGGGTAATTCTTCGGGGAAAACGGCCTGAAAATCCCGCACCACTGGTACACTATCGATATTCGTCACTGCCTCCACTCGCGTATCTGAAACATAGGCCAAAAATCCCATGCAGCCCTATTGCAGAAACCTCCTCGCCCTCACAGCTGAATAGAGGGTCGGGCCCTACGTGGTCCTCTCACCGTGGATAACCAATTCTCCCCCCTTGGGGTTCGAACCCGGACTAGCTGCCGCTCACAATCGATCATGGCCCCATTGGCCCCCATCCAATCCATCCCAATAATCACTTTCAATCTTCGCAATGGTATGGGAGCGAAATCAACGCGAAAGCTTTCGCCGTGCACATTCAGGACACAGTCCTGACACACCCTCGCAGCACTCACAGTGCTATCATCTGCAATCTCCACCTCGAGCGGGGTATCCAGAGTCCCTGGTGCGTCTCGGAATTTCTTGCTAAGCGCAAGAGACATAAAAGATCGGGTAGCCCCCGAATCGAATAAGACATGGGCCGTCATACCATTGACCAGAAAGGTCCCTATACAAATCATAATAAGCATACATATAAAGATTTAACATAAAAGAGACAGAGGATAACGAACACATACCAGCTACGACGTCTGGCGCGGCCCGAGCCTCCTTGGTAGTCAGCTGGAATGCACGGCTCTTCACCGCCGGAGCTTCCGCCTTAGGGCGGCCATCAGTAATCCTCATAGTGGCGGGCGCGGGCGCTGCCACAGATCCTCCTCCTCCTCCTCCTTGCAACCTCGGACAATCGGCCTTTTATGGTCTGTCTGGTTGCAGTGAAAGCATATCAAGCCCTTCTTGGGGCAATCCTTACTCAAGTGACCCTGCTGGCCACATGAGTAGCATCCCGACATCCCGGCTGTCCGACAAGCTCCACCATGAAATCTCCCGCACTTGGCACACCGGCCCCGACCCTGTTGGCCCTTACTCAAAGAATTGGAGGTCTTAGGCTTCTTAGCATGAGCCCCCGCTGCCTGAACCTGCTCAGTATTCCGCTTCGTGCGGGACTGCAACTCCATCACCCTTTCACGGGTCCTCCTCATGTACTCATCTGTCGCATACTGAGGGATCAACAAAGTTCGCTCTCGAAACTTGGCGGTGATCTCCACCACAGTCTCAGTAGTCTGTTGTAAATCATGAAAATCCCTCACCATCCGTTGCACCTCAATAGGTGGTGCAAACTCCTGATCGAATCGTCGAACAAACTCGGCCCATGAGATGTCAGCCACACCGGCTGCTCCCACCTGACTAGTAATCTCGCCCCACCAATCTCGGGCCCTGTCCCTCAGCATACAGGAAGCAAATCCAACCTTTGTGTGACATCCCCTAATTTCTCGGCCAGAAAAGACCGATTTAATTTATGCTTTTTAAAATAAAATCAGAGAAATCTTTTTTAAAAGATGTTGCGGAATTGGTCCCCAAACAACATATGATAAAAGTTTATCAAAACCCTTCATTAAGAAGGTATATATTTTCCATATATATATCAAAACCTCGGGATGTCATGTTCCAATACAAATCAAAAGCATAAACAAGACATTATAAGCCTTTCGACAGTTATTTACAACTACTGGCCTATAATCCAAAAATCTCTCGTCGTCCTCCGACTATGCCCGGGGTCCACTACCTATAACATAAAAAGCTGAGTGGGTCGGGCTTGGGAGCTTGGTGAGCATATAGGGTTTCAACCCACAATAATAATAAACTTATTAAGTTCACCAATCAACAATAACCCTGATTACCCGTTCCCGTTATCCTCACTTTACGTCCTTAAACACTTTTCACAAGGGACCTAGCCTAAAGAATATCATCGGGATGGACACTACTGCTAAGGGGTTTCCTCAGCCATACATGTCCTGAAGGCAACCATGAGGGGGATGGAGTACAACGAATGAACACTCTAGTTCATTAACACCTACAGGTTGCGGACCAGTTAATGTTTCCCACTGGGCCGTCTAGAAAGTCTGTGGTCGTCATCCAAACTCCACTAGATGACTTGATCTCAAAACACATTGAGGCCTCTCATCAATTTTATTTTATCACACATCACTATCTACCCATGTTCTACCCAACATATTTGTAGATAAAAATACATATACAGTTTAATACTTGTATAAAACATCAACTCGACAGTCACCTCAAATAAACAATTAATATATTTACACATAGCACGTATTATAAGGTAAATACTTCATATCTATGTATAAAATGAAAGTGACTATACACTCCCATGCTTTGATGATAATCGGGCAGCAATTCGTTTCCTAAAACGATCGTTTCTAATAAAACCGAGAGTTTTATTGAGAAACCGGGCTTTGCAAAAGTCGGGCTTCGAAACCGAAAAGATAAATTTTTCGGGCTTCTCGGGCACTTCGTGGCATATTCCGGGGCTTATAATCGATACCGGGGATTTGGGGGATTCTAAGATGAAGAAAATATGAAGAAACGGGTGAAAGATGGTAAAATCTCAAAAGTACCTGAGAGGCTTCGCAGGTACCCTTCTATTTATAGGGTCCGAAGTCCTGATCCTACGACTGAGAGGCTCCTGATCCGACGGCTGAGAGGTCTCGCAGGGGGTGGCTCGCACGAGGGTAGCATGTGCGAAGGGGCTACAAGCTTCTTGTGATTGGTCCGAAGCGTGTGTTCGAAGTCGGTTCCGGTGCGCAGGTGGTCAGCACGTGCGAGGGCCTCGGTGGCACTTGCTGATTGGACCGCGGAGTCGTGACCCATGTGCGAGGCTCGGAGCTAAGTGGTGCGAGGTTCGGTCCATATGCGAGCCTCGGATTGGACCTCCCTTCGGTCAAATCAGAATCAGACGCGTGGCTTCGCATGACTCAGTAGCTCGGTGACTCAGCAGGACACGTGTCACATTCTAAGCGAGGGTGACGTGGCAAAACGTGACTATGCGAATTTTCTCGATTTTCGCGACAAAACCTCTAAAATCCATAACTTTCGCATACGAGCTCCATTTTTTATGTTCTTTATATGCACGCGTAGCTAAAATTACGCTCTACAACTTCCGTTTAGATTTCATCGGCTAATTTTGAATTTAATTTTTTATTATTATTTTTAACAGGCCGGGACAGGAAATCCATTAAAAATTCATAACTTCTTCATCCGACGTCCGTTTTCGTCAGACTTTTTACCGTTGTGCTACTAATGACGAGAACTTCGATTCTCGTTTAGGTTGTGCCGGCTAAAAATCGCTAGATCTAAAATTCGAGTTTTTAGCTGCCTATTGCTAAGTTGAAACTTCGAAAAATCATAACTTCCTCATACGAAGTCAGATTTAGGCGTTCTTTTTATCGAACTTCTCGGTTTAACGAATACTACGACTTTCATTTAGATCACTAAGGCTAAAAAGTAGTTTATCAAAAACTCACTTTTTACGACATTCAGCACCGTGCCGGTTTTGTCGCGAAACTTCGACAGGTCATAACTTCTTTGTTATAACTCGGATTTTGGTATTCTTTATATCCCTGAAATCCTTGTTTCGACCACTACAACTTTATGTAAAGATATCAGGCTTATCTCACATTTTAATTTTGACGCTTATTTTTATTCTTAATTAATTAAACCCTAATAATTAAGCATAAAACACATAAAACACATAGAATTCACATAATTCCTTTTTAATTTCTTCAAAATGAGTTACAAAGGTTAACCTAGACTATCACCTCAATATAAATGCCTAGGCTAGAAACACGAGTGTTACACTTTGCCTCCTCCGGGCAAGAACTCGTGCGCTGGGCATTCTCAATGTCCGCCACCCAGCGTCTGCTCACAATGGGATCCCTGACCCCAGAAAACTCCGGAGCTCCGCATGCCTTGAACTCCCTAAACGAGGGGGTTCGAGCTCCACCCTGGCCCGCAAAAATATCAGCCTTGAATGCTCTAAGTCTCTCCTCCATGATCTCCATCATACCCTCCTTGACCGTCCCAAAGATTACTGGGGTAGCGTCAAGGATGCCCCTCGTAACCTCGGCCGCAATCAGCTCACGCAGCCTCTCATCAATACCATCAGTAGGGCCGCCCGACCCAGCCCCGGATCCCGATCCTGATCCCGGTCCTGATCCCAATCGCATAACCACCATTTTGGACTGTCATTTTCACAAAACATAATGATCAGGATACCCATAACGAGGTTACTTCCATACCATTTTCCTTTGGAATTCCCAGGTAAAACATGGGTTTGGGTACGAGTCTTGTGCTTCTAGTAGTACGAGTCCAATACTACCTTCCGCACCTACTCGCACCTTACCCCGCTGCTTTACCTGGTACCTCCAAATCTATCCACACAAATCATGACTCACAACTCTCGCATGAGTCAAACCTGGACACCCTATGATTGTCCTACTCATAACAGTCAAACCAATCACTTCAGGTTGCTTTTAGGCATGCAAATTATACACAGAAAGGATCAAATAGGCTAAATCAATCATTCTGAGGCTATCAGCTCCTAATCGTATATATTTTGAAAACATACACTTAGCAATTCCATATAATCGACAAAGCTCACTATCATATAACATGGCTATCCAACTTGGGAAACAACTTACTTGGCTCAGCTGATCACGCGCGTTGCACTCTCCTCTTTTTGGCTTAAAAATCCTTTTTAAGTTTCGTTTGAAAACATTTTACCACTTCCTTAGTTTGAGTCCCGACACACCCGAGAATGTGTCCGAATCCCTCAAAACAAGGCTCTGATACCAACTTGTAACGACCCAATTTTTACCAAGAAATTTTTCATTTTTAATTAATCAAACAATTCCCATAATCCATAGATTTCCAAACCATTTGTTTCCCAATTCACCATTATTACAATTTCATTGTCGTTTTGAAAACATCAGAGAGTCCCAACACACAAAAAGAGAGGTAGAGTGCATGCCACGTCATCACGCCTTGCCTTTTCCCTTAGGCTCTGAAGTACCTGAAACAATCAACAACCTGTAAGCGAAATGCTTAGTGAGTTTCCCAGAGCATACCACACACACACAAACCACATATCATATATCCTGTTAGCTATAAAACCTACACACATGTCACATAAGCCATGCATACATGAAACCTGTGAGATTTACAGGGGCTACCCCACATGGTCTTTACCTAAGACTGCCATGGGCTCCCCCATATGGCCTTACATCCAATGCCATGGGCTACCCTACATGGTCTTCACCTAGGACTGCCATGGGCTACCCCACATAACAAAACACAGAATGTCTAACACATATATCATAATCACATAATGGGTCGGCCTTGGTGCCTTAGACCCATAGGTATGGGGAGAAGACTCACCTGTCACGAATGCTGAACTGACACTTTGCGACCAAATATACCCTATGGGCTGCTCCAAGCAACTGCCTAAAAAGTGTTATACAATATCCAGTCATTTCCCCAAAGTTCATCCTGGTCAACTACAGCCAAGATTAAGTCAACAGTCCATGTTGACCCTAACTCGCCGAGTACAACTAGTGACTCCCTGAGTTTCCCGGGATAACATCTACTCGCCGAGTCATCGAGGTGACTCATCGAGTTCATACGGTCTTGATTGATAATCTAAGGTCCTTCGTCGAGTTTCCTTGCTTGCCACTCGACACGTCTAAGAACATCAAACAATTGGGGGAATCTTACTCGACTCGCCGAGTTGTTCCTTCAACTCGTCGAGTTCTAGGTAATTTTCATCCGGCTCGCTGAGTTGTTCATCCAACTCGTCGAGTTCATAGCAATATTCATCGGGCTCGCCGAGTTGTTCATCCAACTCGTCGAGTACATGCCTTCCTTCATATGACTCGCCAAGTCTCCCCCTGCGACTCGCCAAGTCCTATCAGATCTCAAGCCATACAGACTCTTTTGAGCCATGCAATGCTTCCAAACTACAGATCTAGGCTCCTGAGGCATGCTTTCCACGTAAAGTTGCAAACTTTACGTGCATGCAAGGCTTTAAGGCCCTAAAATAGAAAATCTAAGCTTGGAATGGAGTTATACACTTAAGGGAAGGCACATGCTAAGCTCAAATGATAACTTTATGCATCTTAAGGCCAAAAGGAGTTCAGATATGAAGTTACAACTTCAGATCTTGGCTTAAACACAAAATCCCTTTCTTAGAATCCATGCACAAGAGGGTTTTGGGTGGAATTGAGCCAAGAGACAGCTTAATACCTTTAGAAAGTGCTCCACAAAAGTAGATCTTGAATCCCCACGAGTCCTTTGCTTCTTCTAGCTTGATTCTTCAAGTGATTCCTTCACCAAATCCCTCCTTCAAGATTTAAATCACCAAGAAACACACTCACACTCTAAACAGGGTTTTTGGGAGGTAAAGAGCTGTAAAGGGGAGGCCAAGGGAGGATAATGACCCTTTAAATAAGGTGCAAGGCCCTGAAATCTAGGGTTTCATCTGCCAGCATCTACTCGTCGAGTACCATAATGGACTCGGCGAGTAGATCATTAAACTTCACGGATAGACCCGCTACTACTCGACGAGTAGGGAGGCCAACTCGCCGAGTAGGTTCTCAAAAACCAAACCAAAATATCATTATTAATACCTGAGGATCAGGGTGTTACATAGGAACGAACTCAAAAAGTTAGAAGAACAACTCGGCGAGTCCGTTGTAGATTGCCATAGGCTCGACGAGTTGTATGAACAACTCGGCGAGTTGGTTGACGTTTCCCCAATTTATGTATTTGTGTGTAACCGTCGAGTTGCAAGAAGGAAACTCGACGAGTGGCCTTAGAGTTCGATCGTAAACCAAAGGAACTCGTCGAGTCACTCCGGTGACTCGGCGAGTGGACAAGTACTTCAAGGAACTCGGCAAGTAGTCGAGGGTACTCGGCGAGTAAGGGTTAACATGGACCATTGACCTTGACTGAGGACTTTGACTGTGACCAAGCTCTTCCTTTCCAACAGTAGTGTAACGCCCCGATTCTCAGGTATTGATTTAAATATGAATTTCTTTGGTTTTAAGTCCTACTCGACGAGTTGGTTGCCCTACTCGTCGAGTAGCAGCGGGGTGGGACCGCGTATTTAGTGACCTACTCACCGAGCCCATGAAGGGACTCGACGAGTAGGAGCTGGAAAATGAAACCCTAAATCATGGGGTTTTTCACCCTATTTAAAGAGGCTTAAGCCTCCTTTGTCCTCTTTGTAGTCCTTGAGAGCTCATATAAACCCTAATTTGTGTGGTGCTTCATTCTTGTGTGTCTTGGGCTTTGGAAGGAAGGTTTTTGGAAAAGAAGAGCTTGGAGGGAAAGATACTAAGAGCAAGGAAGGTGTGGGAGTCAGAAATCTACCACAGTTAGCATCATTTGGAGGTATCGAGTCGCCACCTTTACCTCATTTTCCTTCTAGACCTCATTTGGTTGAGATCTAGGGCTTTTATGGTTTGATTGTGATGATAGTGTGGGATATGAGCTAGATCTAAAGTTGTAACTTCATATCTGGACCCTTCTTGGGTCCCAGAGTCATAAAGCTCCGAGTTTGGCCATGTATGAAGCTTTCCTTGAGTATGAAACCCCATTGTGAGCTTGGATTTGACATTAAGAGCCTTTTTAGCTATGCATGCAAGTAAAGTTTGCAACTTTACATGAAAAGCATGCCTTAGAAGCTTGGATCTATAGTTTGGAGCCGCTGCAAGGCTCCAATGAGTCTGTATGGAAAAAAGGACTGAAGGGACTCGGCGAGTTGCATGGTCGACTCGGCGAGTCATATGAAGATAGGAACGAACTCGACAAGTTGGAATAACAACTCGGCGAATCCGTTGTAGATTGCCATAGGCTCGACGAGTTGTATGAACAACTCGGCGATTCGGTTAAAGTTTCCCCAATTTATGTATGCATGTGTAACCGTCGAGTTGCAAGAAGGAAACTTGACAAGTGGCCTTAGAGTTCGATCGTAAACCAAAGGAACTCGATGAGTCACTCCGATGACTCGGCGAGTGGACAAGTACTTCAAGGAACTCGGCGAGTAAGGGTCAACATGGACCGTTGACCTTAACTGAGGACTTTTACTTTGACCAAGGGTTGACTAGTTGGTTTATGGAGTACCTTGTAAGGTTGAGGACTTATGGGTATATTCGTATTATGATAATAGGTGGTGGAGTCTTTGGCAAGTGATCCGAGAGTTGGAGTTTATCTACCGAGTCGAAATCTGCAAGGTGAGTTATCCTTACTGTCTCAAAAGGGTCTAAGGCACCAAGTCCGACCCTTTAGTTGTTATGGTTATGATATGATATATGCGATTATGATCTGATAGATCAGAATCAGGATAGACAGTAAGTTATGTTTTTATGATCCTTAGGGATTGGTATGTTAGTGGCCTGCTGGGCCTGTGCTCTAGTTATGAGAGATTGCTGTGATTGATGATCCGTAAGATAGATATATTTGATGTCTGTATATGCCAGTATATGTTAGTTATGCGCACATAGTTATTTGCTTGTTGGTTGGGTTGAGGTGGTCCTGCTTTGTGTTGTAGGTCAACATACCCTATGAGTAGTCCGGGGAGACTAGGCCCACGTGGCGGTCCAGTCATGCCGAAGGCTCGGTATAGATTCAGTTAGACTGTAGACCCTGTAGGGCGGTCCAGTCAGGCCGATGGCCCAGTATGCATGTTGATTGATTGATGATTACTGATATGGCATTATCAGTGTGGTATTGGTATTTTGGGGGTAGCTCACTAAGCCTTCGGGATTACAGTTTTCAGTTATTGTTTCAGGTACTTCAGGAGATCATGGCAAGGAAAAGGCGTGACCGTATCGTTCCTCATCCTTTTGATCTAGTTATTGGGACACTCTGATGAACAATGATTTGAAAACATTTTGTAAACAAATACTATTTTGGTTTTATTTATGATTCAAAAAGTATAATTTTGGCGTAAAATTTATGGATGTTATAAGTTGGTATCAGATTCTTGGTTTGAGTGAATTGGAACACTCGTGTGAATCCAGTCTCAAATCAAGGAAATTTCTGGAAAAAAAACAAAAATTTTAAAATGTTTTCCAAAATAAAGGATGGAGGATGCAGAGGGTATGATCAGCCGGAGCCGTAAGTAAACCCCAAAATACCATACAGTTATTTGATACTAGGATATGTTAGAACAACATGCTAGTGCTAGGCTAGGGATCTTCAGGAATCGTATGATAGACTTGCATGATTATATGATGTCTACTAGCCTAGGGTTTCTTGTATATGGAATTGACATCATTACCGTAGTTGTTAGTGTAGGCATCACGGTTGTGCATAATCAAGATCTTATAGCCGGAGAATGTTTGATTCAGTCTTCGGATAGGATCGGATATTCAAAAGTCTATTGGGTCTAGTGTTATGTGTGACTAGCATGCACTAGCACTGCAGGGGTTGATGGAAGTTTCATGGACGTGTGAGTTGTAGGAGTAGTGAGGTCAGTTGTGAGATAGGCAATGCTCCCCTAGGAGTGAGGGTTGAGCGCATATTATGTTGATGATAGTGTTAGGGTGTTGTGGTGATACTTCAGACAAATATGGGTAGGTGTGGAAGGTAGTATGGGCCCGTATTACTGAAAGCACAGGACCCATACGCGTAGTAGGGATGTCACAACCCCTAGAGTTTGTGGGCTTTGGTCTCCCGATATTATGTTGTTTATCAGATGTCTTGAGTGTATCTTTTAGTATGGTGGTGACGAGACATTTTGTTGCTGGGTCCGGATCAGGATCGGGATCCAGATCAGGGTCAAGGTCGGGAGACGGAGGGTCAGAGGTGCCGGTAGCACCTGAGCCCGTGGTTCAGATAGGGACAGAGGAGTTGGATGTCAGGATCCGGGAGATTCTGCACGATGAGGTTGTTGCGGCTTTTCAAGCGCAGCTGTCGGAGATGTTTGGGTCGATTAAGACCACAATGGTCGAATATTTTGATGAGCGATATGCAGCTCTAGTAGAGACAGCAGCCGCTGCAGCCACATCAGCTGTAACCGCGGCAGGGGTTGGAGGAGGAGCCGGCAAAGCTTTCCAGTACCGGGACTTCGATAACACGAAGCCCCTGACGTTTGATGGTACACAGGATGCGATTAGGGCTATGAGGTGGTTATCTGACGTGGAGTGTTGTTTCTTCACGTGCTCATGTCCTGCTGACCAAAAGGTTGGGTATGCCCTGAACCTGTTGAGGCTCGGGGCAAAGGACTGGTGGAGATTGACGATAGGGTTGTACACTGATGACCAGCGGGCTGCTGTTACTTGGGAGCAGTTCAGGGATATGTTCCATACCCGCTACGTTTCACGTTTTGAGCGAGAGCGGCTGGCTCAGGAGTTTTTGACATTGAGGCAGGATGGGGAGTCTGTGATGGAGATTACTCGTATGTTCACGAAGAGGGCTATGTTCTGCCCATAGTTTGCTTCAAAGCAGTCTCAGATGACTCGTTATCTGAGTATGCTCAAGACGGATATTCGACAGTTTGTGGCTACACAGCGTTGTGATACCCTCCTGGATCTTTAGGAAGCCACGAGGCGGCGTGAGTTAGAGATTGAGCTGCAGTTGAGGGAGCAGCATCAGGTTCTGACACAGTCTAAGCCGGCACCTAAGCGGTCTAAGACCGCTGATACTCGGACCGGGGGTCAGAAGAGCTGCACTTCTGGAAAGTGTGGTCGGGGTCATTCCTGGGTCTGTCATGCGGGAGGTGGTTGCCACAAATGTGGCAAGGAGGGGCATTATGCCCGAGATAGCCGTCAGTCCGCCCCTCCAGCAGATATGAGGATTTGTTTCCATTGTCATCAGGTTGGTCACATGAAGAGCAACTGTACGCAGCTCGCCGCCAAGCCGGCGCAGGGTTTCGCATCGACTACTTTGAGGATTGGGGATGGGAGGCCAGTCAAGGTGGAGCCTCCGAAGGCTCAGGGGCGCGCCTTCCAGCTTATGGCCGAGGAGGCCAAGGCAGCACCGGATGTGGTTGCTGGTACATTTTTAGTAAATTATTTGCCTGCTTTGGTATTATTCGACTAGGGGGCAAGTCGATCGTTTGTATCTCAGGCTTCCGGTAGAGGGTTCAGTGTGCCGGTGGATGAGCTTGAGTGTCCTTTGCGAGTGTCGATCGCCAACGATCACGGGGTTTCTGCTTTTTTGGTCTACCGGGGATGCGAGTTGGAGATTTTCGGGGTATCCTTCCCGATAGACTTGATTCCTATTCCCATGAGCGAAGTATGCGTGATAGTAAGGATGGGTTGGCTCAGTCGATTTGGCATCATGATCGACTGTGAGGGATAGCGAGTAGTGGTTCGAACCTTAAGTGGGGGAGAACTAGTGGTATATGGCATGAGCATAAGGATCGGATAAGGGTTTTGTTCGATAGCCAGGACTCGGCAGTATATTCAGCACGGGTGTGCCGGTTATTTAGCGTATGTGGTGGATACGCAGGATATGGGGCATCCCTCAGTCTTAGAGGTCCCGACGGTTAGGGAGTTTGCTGACATGTTTCCGAAGGATTTACCCGAAGTGCCTCCGGAGAGGCAGGTTGAGTTCAGGATTGATCTAGTGCCAGGTGCAGCCCCTATCGCCAAGGCGTCGTACCGTCTGGCACCGCCTGAGATGCAGGAGCTATCATCTCAGCTGCAGGAACTGCTAGGTAAGCAATTTATTCGTCCGAGTAGTTCACCCTGGGGAGCACTGATCCTCTTCGTCAAGAAGAAGGATGGTTCGTACAGGATGTGCATTGACTATAGGGAGTTGAACAAGTTAACGGTGAAGAACCGTTATCCACTCCCGAGGATAGATGATCTTTTCGATCAGTTGCAGGTTGCATCTTGGTTCTCCAAGATCGATTTGAGATCTGAATATTACCAGGTCAGGGTGAGCGAGGAAGATGTGGAGAAGACCCCGTTTCAGAATCGTTATGGTCATTACGAGTTCGTGGTGATGTTGTTTGGGCTCACCAACGCACCGCCAGTTTTCATGGATTTGATGAACTGAGTCTACAGACCGATGCTCGATCGCTCGGTCATTGTGTTCATAGATGATATCTTGGTGTATTCCAAGACCCGAGAACAGCATGAGGAGCATCTCAGGGAGCTGCTAGAGGTTTTGTGGCAAGAACGGTTGTATGCCAAGTTCTCGAAGTGTGAGTTTTGGTTACGAGAGGTCCAGTTCCTCGGACATCTCGTTAACCAGGAGGGGATTTTGGTCGATCCGGCCAAGGTGGAGGCGGTTATGCAGTGGGAGATTCCAAAATCTCCCCCAGACATCAGGAGTTTCTTGGGTTTAGCAGGGTACTACCGGAGATTTATCCGAGATTTCTCCAAGATTGCGGTACCCCTCACTCGTTTAACGAGGAAGGGGGTGGATTTTCGGCGTGGCCCTGAGTAGCAGAGGGCATTTGAGACCCTCCGACGGTGTTTGTGCGAGGCGCCGGTGTTGATACTCCCCGAGGGATTCGAGGATTTTGTGGTATTTTGTGATGCATCCATCTCGGGCTTGGGGCAATCCTCATGCAGAGGGGACGAGCGGTAGCTTATGCACCGCGGCAGCTGAAGCCGCATGAGACGAGATACCCTACGCACGATCTTGAGTTGGGAGTAGTGGTTTTCGATCTCAAGATTTGGAGGCATTATCTGTACGGGGTCCGTTGCACTATATATACGGATCACAAGAGTTTGAGACACATCATGGACCAGCCGAACCTGAACATGAGGCAGCACAGGTGGCTGGATGTGGTCAAGGACTATGATTGTGAGATCCTTTACCATCCTGGTAAAGCGAATGTGGTCGCGGATGCTTTGAGCCGCAAGTCGGCTGGGTCTTCTACCCCCAACAAGGTGTATGAGGATAGCGGTCGATTCCCCGCTTGTGAGCTTGATTAGGGATGCTCAGGTTGAGGGTATGAGATCGGAGAACTGGAAGTTAGAGAGGATTAAAGGCGAGAGCGTCCGGTTTGTTCAGGATAGTCGTGGATTATTGACTCGATACGGTCGAGTTTGGGTTCCGATGTCCGGAGGGGTCCGCCAGACAGTGATGGAAGAGGCTCATAAGTCTCACTTTTCCATTCACCCGGAGGCCACCAAGATGTACCGCGATTTGAGTTTAAGTTATTGGTGGCCTGGTATGAAGCGAGAAATCGCTTGGTATGTGGAGAGGTCGCATGGTAAGCTGCAGCCTCTGGAGATTCCCATGTGGAAATAGGAGCAGATCACGGTGTACTTCATTATGAAGTTTCCGAGGACGACGAAGGGGTTCGATGCTATATGGGTCATCATGGACCGCTTGACCAAGAGTGCCCATTTCTTGGCCATACGGGAGAATTCGTCGGCCGAAAAATTGGCCAACATGTACGTCCGCGAGATTGTCTCTCGCCATGGGTTCCCAGTCTCCATTGTCTCCGATCGGGATGTGAGGTTTACTTCCCGTTTCTGGCAGAAGTTCCATGAGGAACTGGGTACTCGGCTGCATTTTAGTACGGCGTTCCATCCGCAGACCGATGGGCAGAGTGAGCGGACCATTCAGAACCAAAAGATTATTTGAAAAGTTGAAGTATTAATTAAGAAATATATTCAAATTTTGATAAAACTAGGTATTTTTTTAAGAATTTAAATATAAAAAGTTTATATCAAACTAATATAAAAGTTACGGTATGTATAGCTAAAATATGTTTCAGTAGAAAACTATTTAGTTTTATCAAATTTTAAATTTATATTTATATTTTATATGTTTATAATCTTAAAGGTTTTTTTTGCAAAATATTTGTAAACTTAAGGGTAACAATTCATAGTAACCTGGAAACCTGCTATTGCAGGTAACAAGGGCAAAACCGACAAAAAAATGACAAGTTTGCGGTATAAACGAACCAAAAATCTGCCGAAGGGTAAACCGACATTTTCTTCCAAACTTAAGGCTTTTTATGACATTATCCCCTTAAAAATAGTCTAATTACCCCCACAAATAGGGGACTTCTAAAATCCATGATACTCATATGTTAAGTCTTTAAATTTGAACACATAGTAAAATAAGTTAAATAATGAATGCAACACCATGTCAACAACGGCCTATTTGAAATCAGCTTTAATAAAATCTTATAAAATAATCTAAAAGTTTAGTTTGCAGAAAACAGTCTCAAAGTTTAAATTAAAATATTTTTAGAATTAAAATGTGGGTAATGGTCTCGAACCAAAATTTCAAAACATTTAGTGTTCAATAAAAACATTTCATGAGAGAAAGCTGCAACATATATCAAAACAAAGGTTTAAAAAGCGTAGTGCCCATTTTCCGGATAAGTTATTATAGACAATTTTATAAAAATAAGAAAATGGTGTTGGGCGGGGAAGTGAAAATCACGGCTTGTCTATAGAAAAGCACGGCGCATAATCTCAATGGAAAAGCATGACACGTTGACGCAACAGTTCAAGACCCCTAGGTCTCCGGTTTTGGATGCAATTTAATGGATCTAACATTTACGGTTTGTCACTCTCCTTAGCGCCCCCCCCCCCCCCCCCCCCCCCCCCACACACACACACACACACGAGAAACCCTAACCTTTTACCTCTCTCTCCTTGTAGCTTTTTTGTGATTGTTGGCGAAGAATGAAGCATTTGGTGTATTGTGAAGCTCATTCCAGCAGAAGATTCTGCATTCTAGACCCATTGCAAGCTTTGCAAGCCTCAAAGTTTTCTACTTTATGTTATTTCATGGATAGATGAGTTTTTTTCTACTTTATGTTATTTCATGGATAGATGAGTTTTTTTTCCTTTTAGTTGCCTTTTTCTTGATGTTCTTGGGTCATTTTTGAATGCATGATAGAACTCTCTTTAAGCCATGCACAAGGTTTTGGTTATTTTAGACTCCTTTTTGAGTTGAGGTTTAGTATTTTGCTTGATTGAGCCATGTATCCGGATAAAGTTAGAAAATTATCCATTAAGACCCTTATTTGATTAAGATATGAGAGTATGAACCTTGGGCTTAAGGGATTTAGCACTTAATCGAAGAAGTGCTTCTGTCCAGAAAAACACAGCGTATCAAGGGGCATATTTGTGATTGTTTTTTCTGTTTGGACATGGTGAGTCATCCTCATCCCTTAGACATGGAATAAATTATTATCAATTGTAAACTTCAAAGCATCATTAAGACCCTAAATTGCCAAGATAAAGAGAAGTGCGAAAATAGGTTCCCCTCACCGGACACCTTTGGAAATACCAAACTCGATTTTAGAAGATCCATTGATGAGAATCAAAACCCTACGGAAAGTAAGTATAGTTACCACCAAAGTTCA
The DNA here is from genome assembly GCF_002870075.4 of Lactuca sativa. Taxonomy (NCBI): domain Eukaryota; kingdom Viridiplantae; phylum Streptophyta; class Magnoliopsida; order Asterales; family Asteraceae; genus Lactuca; species Lactuca sativa. Next base: position 245,069,477 of record NC_056623.2, on the reverse strand, counting down.
TTTGTTCCATGACACTATAGGAATCAAATGCATTTTCCAAATCGATTTTATACCACATCAAACTTACTTCATTTATAATAAAAAGGCCATAAGGATATTTAGGCCACCCCTTTTCAAATTTTGGCCCAAGAACATATACCAGACTTAAAGATTCACTAATATCTACCGAAGTTGTTTGACGAAATTAACGAATATTACAAACTACAAAGTATATTCACCTGACCAAAATGGGTGATATAAATGTTAAAAAAATATGGTTGTTCTTTAATATCAAAACCCTCCCTACCCTTTTGATGATTTATGTTATTAGGCAGCCATTAAAAGAAGCAAACAAGGATGTTTTAGTATAAAGTGCATTGGAAACAAATGGAATTAAAAAACTAAGATAAAATTATACACGTTCTCCATAAAAATTACAAAATATATATCTACAAAATACATAAGAAATAAAAATACACCTACACCAACCCCTTTTTCTCTTGTGTGTATGAATGTAGAATAAATCTTTTTATGGCCACCATCAAAATTCAAAATTGCAACTTCTTCACCAGTTGGCATAAGGTCAACGCAAAAAAAAAGTCAATGTTGAAGGACATGAGAAGTTGAAAGTGGTTGTTAATGTTCACCAGTTATTGAGCTGAGAAGTAATGCTTTTTACAATGGGATGATATTGTGTGTGTGTATGTGTTTCTTGGCTTTTTCTGAACCCGGATGTTCCAGCCATGACTCGTATAACCTCTTCACCATCATGTTTTCAAATAGATCCGCAACCAAAACCTAACATTCATTTTTCATTAATACATAAATATAAATTTAACAGTAGATTACACAAATGGTCCCTATGGTTTAGGGTAATTTTCACGTTTGGTCCCTAACTTATATTTTTAACTCGGAAGGTCCCTACTGTTTGTTTTTGCTACGCGTTTGGTCCCTGTCTTACCTAAAAATACTATTTTGCCCTTGATTTTTTAATTTATTTAAATAAACATACCCCCAACCACCTTACCTTACCTACCCCACCACTTTTCCCTATTTAAATAATTTTCTTTTTAGGTAAGACAGAGACCAAACGCGTAACAAAAACAAATAGGGACCAAGTGCGTAACAAAAACAAACAGTAGGAACTTTCTGAGTTAAAAAAGAGTAAATTACTGAAATCGTCCCTATGGTTTGGTCAAAATTGCACGTTTGGTCCCTAACTTTTTTTTTTGCACTCGGATCGTCCCTGTGGTTTGATTTTGTTGTTTTTTTCGTCCCTACGGTTTGGTAAAAATTGCATGTTTGGTCCCTAACTTTATGTATGTAAGGGACGAAAAATGCAACAAAATCAAACCATAGGGACGAAAAACGCAACAAAATCAAACCACAGGGACGATCCGAGTGCAAAAAAAAAAGTTAGGGACCAAATGTGAAATTTTGACCAAACCACAGGGACAATCTCAGTAATTTACTCATAAAAAATAAGTTAGGGACCAAACGTGCAAACCATAGAGACCATTCGTGTAATTTACTCTAAATATAATATAAAACATAAATAATTAAATCAAAGTAAAAGAAAGAAAACAGGAATACTTACATTTTGCATGTATGTGGTCTCTAATGCTTGAATCAAGTCTTTGCCAGATTGTCCTGATTTTGGCTTCAGCTGCCCACCTCCATTTAAGCACCCGGATTTTTCAAAAATATAACAAGCTCATAAAAATCAAAAATAAAAATAAAAAATTAAGTTTTTATACCTGAAGGGCATGCCATGATCTCCAAATAGTGATAGTCACATTTTCCCATTTTAAGTTTCCTGACTACATTTTGCAAGTTTCGGAATCCATAACACAATGCAAACTTCAATACTGTTTTACCTTCTACCTACACATTCACATTCACATTCAAATAAAAATAAAAATAAAAATAAATAAATCCAAATAGTTTCATTTGATTACAACACAACAACATACTTGTAAGCTGACTTCCTGAAAGTCGGAATTTCTTATGGTTTTAAAATCCAAAGGGCCTTTGAGATCCTGATCAAAAAGTGTCTTTGCAGCATAACGAAAGATTGTATCTGCATATCCTCCTGAGCTTACTCTAACCCCAAAAAGATTCTCTTCTTCACTCACATTCGATAACCTGCCAACTAAATAAATATCAATTTTATTTCAACAAAATTTTAAATTCACCCAAATATGTACACTTACAATTTATCAACAGGAGATTCATCCAAATTCACGAAATCTACTACTGCTTTTGTCTGCAAAAATAACAAAACTAGATTTATTTCTGTATTTTCGCCTCATATCAAAAATTACCGATTTGCCCTAGCCCATCATCATCATATGAAGGATATTTTAGGTATTTGATGAGTCATATTTTATTTTTAACTAGAGCGAAATTCATTGTTGAGTGTTTACCTGTATTAAATCTAAGACCTCTCCAGTTGTCAAAACAGAATCTACCTCTGTAGTCATTTCACCAGATTCATCATGAAAAACAAAATCATCTCTTGAAGCCTCCAGCTTTTTGTCATAACAAGGCATCACAGTCACATGATAAATCTCAGTTGCCCTATACAATTAATGCACATAAACATCAAGTAAAAGCATAATACTCAATAATATAATTATTTCTTATTAAACCAATCTACTTAAAAATTTAATCTTGTAATTTCAAATTATTGCAAACTAATGACATACAATAAGAAAAGATTATCACCTAACGCCTAGCTTGTGGCATAGATGGTGCTTAATGATAGCTCCAATGGATTGTTGAGGACTCTTCACTGAAGAAATATATGGCAAAACATACGAACCAAGTGTTTTTTCAGCATAGCATTTCCACCCTGAAAGTATACAACAAGAAAGGCTTAAATCTTAAAAAGAAAAAAAATGAAAGTATAGAAAGAGATGAAAGTAGGATGCTATAATACACAACCTGGACATGCAGAGGATATCATGGGTAGAAACGATCTAGAAGATTCCTTGTCATCTGAATTGCTTTGTTTATAACGTGATATGAATTCGTTACAAGATTCAATAAGAGACAAATCTCTACTACAACTTGTATCAAATACAGCTTTAACCCCCAAAGATTTGAAAAGTGTGGTCAGTTTCTTGAAAACCTAAAAGCATGCCATTCACAAACAGATACTGAATTTTCATTTAGAAAAAAAAAGCATTTTTGAGAAAGCTAGCTCTATCTCATTGCACATTGATTGATATAAAGAAAGTGGAAGGGTGGTAATATAAAGGAATTTACCTGAAGTGGAGAAAGACCATAATGCACAGCAATGGAAGCTCTTGACTGAGGTGAAAGAGAGACAATAACAGTTTTGCCATTGTTTATATTGGATAGAAACTCATCCAAGCTTTGCTTCTCTAACATAACAGTCTCTGCAGAAGTAATACACCCACTGCATGATTACAACAATGTTATTGTTACAAATTCAATTCATCAACATTTGATGTATAATGGCTTCTAGGAGTTAGTGATCAGGAAGTGTTACCTGCATGCTAAGCAATCCTTGAGTGATATTTTTACTGGATCTGTTTCAAGAGTCTCTTTAACAGGTGTTGTTTTTACCAGCTTCTGTTCAAGAAAAAGCACTTGGTGAACAACAATAGTCATATGTGTAATAGGTCTGTTCTTATGGTTGCTGAAATCACAAGTTAAAACTGTTCTAGCATTGATACAATCATACAAATTCGTGAATTCAGATGGTTTTCCCTAATAACAAATATACCCACCATTCCAGCAAAGAAGATGCAACTTTTGGATGTGATGATAAACTGAAAGAGGGCAACTTTCTAAATAAAATCACAAGATATTACTATTCAAGTGTGGTTACAATTCGAACAAAATATAGAAGCAAGTTAAAGGCTAGAACAAATGTTAATGGTTCTACAGCTAACGAACTAGGGTTAGAACTTAGACGCGCAGTTAAATTCACAATAAGCATGGCAAAGCTACTCCTTTCCGTTCAAAAGTTAAGCTAAAATCAGAGAGTTCTACGTTCTAGTGCTCTAACACATTCCTGATGAAGCTAGTAGAATCACAACCAAGTCAAAAGCATCGTTAAAAACTGAACAATTAGCTAAAACATGGGTTATGATTAGTATAAAACAAGCTAGGGTTCAGAAAGTAGAGATGATAGAAACCTTTGGCTTATCAACGAGCCTAGCGGAACCGGACTTCATAGAAACAACACAGCCCTGTGATGGTGCGATGAAATCATTAAGGTCGCCGATCCTTAGTGTTGCCGAGAATTTTTCCGACATATTTTCGAGTCGATTTGTGATTTAGAGTCAAACTGTGCGTGATTTTGATGGTAGAAATTGAAAGGGAATGTTGTTTGTCTGGAAAATTAAGTTTCGTCTGGAATATATGGTAGAAAGGATTTTTACGGGCATATGGCGGTCATCGGCGGCGGTGGAAGAATAAATGTGCTCGCGCGTGGGAGAAAAAGAGAGAAACGTAAAGTATTTTTTAGGTGACGGTTGTATCCGTCATATTGTCTGTTATTTTAACATATAATTAAGTCATATTGTATGTTATTTTTAGATAAAAAGCAAGTGAGAAGAAAAAAACACTCTAATTTCATTTTTTTTATTTTGATCAAGCCTTACATTTTTCTAAATTGAACCCTGCATTATACAATTTTGTCAAATGTTGACCACATATCTGATTTCCTCCGGATTACCTGGTATCATTCGAGTTGATGTTGTCAAGTGGGTATTGTGGTAGCCACAAAGATTCCTATATGGCATTAGTTGGACATATAAGAGACATCTGCAAGGTTTTTAAACTTCATCTTGATTTCTTCTTCTCTGATATTTGTAGATGTCGAATATCCTTGTGAGATGTCGAAGGTCATGGATAGTTTCGACGGTTTGTTATTTTATTATAATGGCACTTTTATGTATCGAAACTTTTAATGTTCAGTCCTTTGTATTATTTTGTATGCTTTCATGATCCCTATAAATATGAGATATGTACTAGAGATGATAGAACTTTTGTTACTTTGTCTATCTTGTATCGTCCACTCTTTGTACTCATTGAAAGCATAATTGAGTCAAACAAAACTTATTTAAATCTTGTGTACATTATTCTTACTTTACTCTGATCTCGTAATTCATACTCGATTCTATTACAACTACATTTGGTATCAGAGCAGGATTCATATAGAATTGATCTGTTTTTTCTGAGTTTTTGCAAAAGTTTTGAGTCTCGTTCTAGATTTCAATTTTCCGCTCTTCTGTTTCAGAAAATCATCTTAGATCATCTGTTGTGATTTGATTTTGCATTCTAGTTGTAAAATCGAGTGTTCGATTGTTGAATTCTGATTGTTTTAGTTGTTTGATCTTAATTTGATCTCACATGAATCAACTCAAGGGACCAAAATATGCCTAAAGCCCTAACTAGCCTAGAAGATCTAAACAAAGAATCACCAAGATTGAGACTTTATACCTTCTGGAAGATGATGAAGGTGAATAGGTTCTGGATCCACAAGCTTCAAATCAACAAGGGCTTCTCCAAAGGGTTCTTCTTTCTTCAAGATGCACCAAACACACACCAAAACACACACAAGGTTCAATATTCTCTCAAAATGGATTAGGGCTTTATGGAAGATGCTTTGGAAGGAAGCAAGTTGATCATAGAAGAGGACTTAAGGGTTATAAGGTGCTTAAATAGGGTTCAAACCCTAAATTTTTGGGTTTACCTCTGGCTCGACTACCTCCAACGTACCATAGGTACACCCAACGTACTAAGGGGAAAACTGTGTGTCCAAGTCTTGCTAAGGTATGCCCAGCATACCCCAATTATGCACAACGTAATTAACACAAATGCAATTTAGTTTAACATTAAAAATTCAATGAATTTATCAGGGAACCGGGCGTTACAATTCTCCCCCACTTATATCAGACTTCGTCCTCGAAGTCCGCCGATGCAAATAACTCAGGGTAATGCTCTCGCATCTCCTCATCGGGCTCCCACATCCACTATGAACCATTACAGTGCTGCCATTGCACCTTCACTAGACCTACAACCCTGTTTCACAAAGTCTTCGTCTTCTTATCTAGGATCGCAATAGGTCTCTCTATGTAATTGAGGTGCTCATCCACCTAAATATCCTCCAAAGGAGCCACAGCAAAGTCATTAACATGTGCCAGTGAAGGTTAAACCCCACTCCATATTTTTAGATGGTGTTTTTGAAACCTTCTTAGTTGGTACAAGGTTTAGAATATAGGCAATAGTCTCTAAGAAAAATCCCTAGAATATGATAGGAAGTGTAGCACGATTCATCATAGATCAAACCATATTGAGTAATTTTTTAGTTCTCCTTTCAGACATACCATTATGCTGTGGTATAATAGGTGGAACCAACTGTGAAACTATTTAATAGTTCCTAAGATGATCGTTGAACTCATGACTAAGATACTCTTTGTTGGAAGATAGTGTCCACAACCACAATAAGTTTGTGATATTACTATTGTAACATCCCAAGTTCAGGTATGCCTTGTGACCCTTGATCTTTTGAGTGCTTGTCCATTTTAATCCCTTATTGAGAAAAGGTGGTGAATGAGTATGTGGGGCGTACGCGAGTGTACGATCAACGTACTTATATGCGTTCTTTTGACACATAAGCCACCTAGTACGTTGGGCGTACTAGGCCTAGAGTGAAAACCCTAATTTAGGGCGAGACCCCTATTCAAAGGATATGATGGCCTCATTCCTAGCCACCATTTTCAGACAACAACCCTCCTAAACCCTAATTTTCGTTCTTAGAGCTTGTGAGTGCATTTAAGAGCCTTGAGAGAATTCTTATGTTTCTTTAAAGTGAAGAAGGAGCCTTGAAGAAGAACGAGTGGGATTCCAGGCTTTGGATTTGAGCTTATCTGAGTGTAGAGCTTCATTTTGATGTATAAAGCTCAAAGCTTTCTCACTTTTTTGATTTTGTGCATCATAGTAGAGTATTTTAGGGTTTTGTCCTTAAAGTTGGAGACTTTATGAGATATTGAGTTCCAGAGACTATGATCAACCCCCTTTTAGTGTATTTAGTGGTGTAGTGTCATAAAAATCCAATCTTGGACATTGGAATCAAGCCATGCATGAGTTATGGGCTTTTGAGATAATAGAGTGAGTGTATTGTGTGTTGGTGACCATTCCAGCCATGCAAAGGCTTAAAGTCACTGACTTTATGGAGTAAGAGCTTTTAGGGAGTCCAGATCTGTGATATGAGCCAAGGTCTTAACTGATTAAGACCAACCGAGTCAGAAGTGTGAATCTGGAGTGTACGTTGGGCGTAATCCCAATACGCGCGGCGTAGGGGTCGAGCATCCCCGATGCCTGCATGGCAGCTGAGTATGCCCAGCATAGAGAGCTACTACGCGCAGCGTACTCCCTCGTTGACTTTTGGTTGACTTTTATGGTTTGGTCAATTTGTGGAATATTAAGCCCATGGAGGGGTAAAATGGTATTTTACCCTTCTGTGAGTTTGTAGTAGGGTTAGTCTAGCTTCAGTGAGAGCGATTATTAATTAGGGATAATTATCGTTGTGTTAGGCGGAGGCTAGAACGGTGAGTCGAGTTCGAGATTATCCGAGTTCTTACGAGGTGAGTCTTCTCATTATACTTTACCATGAGTGGTATCTATGTGTGACCGAAGGGTCTTATGTGCTTACTTGAGTTATGTGATATTCTGCATTATGTCATTGTGATTTATGTTGAGTATTATTATTATGGGCTTATTGAGTTAGGACCAGAGGGTCCACCCGAGTTTTGGAACCGTACCAGTGGGACGTGTTGAGACCGGTACTATAGCTCAAACAACTAAATCTACTTTTTATTGGACTTCACAAGTTATCACTTCTATTCCAAACATGGTCTATTACCTAGAGAATTTAAAGTCAAATGCTTCACTTTTAAGTTCTTGGTATGCCAGACTCGAACCTCTGAACAATTCTTCTAGAAATCCAAAATCATTAGCACAAGATTTGCACAGCCCCTATTATCGTGGATGTGGGGTATACCATCCATCTAAAAGTCGAGCATCAAGTCTGAAGCTGTTGAGGACCCGCCAAGGATTCAAGGAACAATTAAGCTTGATACATAGCGTAATGGATGATAACTATGTGGCTTCTGGTTCAACTGATGCTATTGGCTTGAATCTTGACACAACTGTCATGTTTCCAGAAAGTCCATTTACTGCTTTTGACATCATTAGGTGGTTTGAGGCTGGGTACTTTAGTATAGATTTTCAAATACGTCTTACAAACGCACCAAATGATTTGCCATTTCCCTCACTAGGTGATGTAATGCCTCACTGGTGTACAAACGCTCTAACCACTGGATTTATTGCTGCAAAAGAAAATCAAATCAAGGAGGAATCAAGTATACCAAACACTGAAGTTGAGAACAGAGATGTCAATGATCAATCAGGTAAGTCAAACTTCACTCATACCATGAGGAGAAATGGAACTGGATTTCAACAAGGGGTGGCTAGGGAGGCTGAGAAGGGGATTAGTGAGTCAGTGACAATTGGTAACAAAGGTGAGGGCAACTTAGACATGAGTACCTTTCATGGAAAAGAAGAAAAAAATTATCAAGGCATGTCTTGGTTTACACCTCCAAATGATGCCAATGCAAAAAGTGAACACTGTTATATTCCAAAAAGAATGATGCAAACATGGAATGGGCACACAAAGGGGGTTTTAGCCATTAGGTTCCTACTTGATAACAACCACTTGCTTTTGTTGGCTGGAATGGATACCAAGGTCAAGATTTGGGAAAATTTTAATTCAGACAAGTATGAGGAATTAATGGAGATTGATGTTATTGATCCCATGAAGATGGTGATATCTTACTGGGAGTATGTGGCAGAGACGTCCTTCATATCAGATTTAGTAGAGCAAGTGAGTGGGACATATGTAGGAATAGGAATTGCTGATCATGGTAAGGCACAAGGCAAGACAAAGAGGTCACCGGGGGCGTTTGGATGTTACACCATTTCTATCCACCTTGAGGACAAGGTGGTTCTTTTGGGGGTGGAGTATTGTTATGCATCAACTTCTGCTATATATGATAGATAAGGGCAATATGGGAAATTCAACAAATAAAATGACAGTAGGGGCAGTTTAGGTATTTTATATTACTTAGTTTGTTATGTCAGATAGTATAAGAAGAGGGTAGTGGGCAGGGAGTGAGGTATCTATCTTTTGTGTGAAATTTGGAATTCGTTCCTTAGGAGATTGGCTATCTCGAATCAGCTATCCTATCTTCAACCTTGTAATCAATTGGTATTATAGATTGTTTCACAATCAATATTAGAATCTTTTGATTGTTTTATGTTATTGAATCTGGTTTTAGAATCCAGTTCATAACAGGGTCCCACTGAGATACATTGACCGGAGGGTCTTCCTGAGTTATAGCCTCGAGTGAGTCAGTGACAATTGGTAACAAAGGTGAGGGCAACTTAGACATGAGTACCTTTCATGGAAAAGAAGAAAAAAATTATCAAGGCATGTCTTGGTTTACACCTCCAAATGATGCCAATGCAAAAAGTGAACACTGTTATATTCCAAAAAGAATGATGCAAACATGGAATGGGCACACAAAGGGGGTTTTAGCCATTAGGTTCCTACTTGATAACAACCACTTGCTTTTGTTGGCTGGAATGGATACCAAGGTCAAGATTTGGGAAAATTTTAATTCAGACAAGTATGAGGAATTAATGGAGATTGATGTTATTGATCCCATGAAGATGGTGATATCTTACTGGGAGTATGTGGCAGAGACGTCCTTCATATCAGATTTAGTAGAGCAAGTGAGTGGGACATATGTAGGAATAGGAATTGCTGATCATGGTAAGGCACAAGGCAAGACAAAGAGGTCACCGGGGGCGTTTGGATGTTACACCATTTCTATCCACCTTGAGGACAAGGTGGTTCTTTTGGGGGTGGAGTATTGTTATGCATCAACTTCTGCTATATATGATAGATAAGGGCAATATGGGAAATTCAACAAATAAAATGACAGTAGGGGCAGTTTAGGTATTTTATATTACTTAGTTTGTTATGTCAGATAGTATAAGAAGAGGGTAGTGGGCAGGGAGTGAGGTATCTATCTTTTGTGTGAAATTTGGAATTCGTTCCTTAGGAGATTGGCTATCTCGAATCAGCTATCCTATCTTCAACCTTGTAATCAATTGGTATTATAGATTGTTTCACAATCAATATTAGAATCTTTTGATTGTTTTATGTTATTGAATCTGGTTTTAGAATCCAGTTCATAACAGGGTCCCACTGAGATACATTGACCGGAGGGTCTTCCTGAGTTATAGCCTCGAGTGGCTAATGATTTGTGTGTGATATTTTGGGGAACTCACTAAGCTTTGTACTTACCGTGTTATGTGTTATGTGTTTCAGGTACTTCTCAGGATCACGGGAAGGTGTCGACTTGATTGTACACACATCAGAGCTTGAGTTATGTTTTGAGAGGATCCTAGAGTTATGATTTATACAGTTTTTGGATATGTGATATGATGATTTGACATTATGACACTTTTGTGATTTTTGGTTTGAGATAAATGTGTTTTAAATTGAAAATTTTGGTTTGAAAATTTACGTTGTTACAACTATTAATGACAGTGTCATTTTGGGTTACACGAAAGAACAAATATAAGCAATATTGATTTTGAAAAGAATTATAAGGATCTTGTTTGTTAATTAATTAAGTCATTAATTAATTTAATGAAACTTGTAGATGTATAAGGGTCTGAGTGTAAGAATCTGAAGGTCAGATAATTACCAAAGTTAAGAATAGTTGCTTGGTAACCAAGTAACTATTTCTTAGGGTTTAAAATCATTCTATCATAAACACTACTAGAAAAAGGTAGAGATTCCTACAAAAATTTCCGATGTCTGATAATTCATCGGTGTTTCCTACACATTACCAATGAACTTTCAAGGAAAATACGTTCTGATATTTTCTCAAAAAATCCTTAGTAAGGTGTAGGAACCTCCAAGGAGCCTCACATTTTACGTTAAAAGTTTTTTAATTAAGTGTGGAGGTCAGAATCCCATCCTATCCACCCGGGCCGTCGTCACCACCTTCTTTTGTCCGATCCTTCTCCTTTTGAATGATCGTCACGCTTCTCTTGAGATCGAGATCAACTTCCTATTTCAAAACTAGAAATAATAGTAAATAGCACCACTGATAGACTTCTAGAACAATCATTTGATCTGTTTCATTCTTTGACTGCTCTGTTCCCCCAAAAAAATGGAGAGACTTGTTCTTGCTTTTCCAATTAAGGAAGACGGATTTCGCCGGTTGGTCCAACCAAGAAAGACATGGGAATTTTGGACGTTGAGAAGTAGTACGCTTGGTTCACCAGGTTCTACCACTGTAGGGGGCAAATCATAGTGAAAAGAAGAGTTTGATCATGGCTTAGAAGAAAATGCTAGCTATATGCTTAACACATGTAAGTCGAGTCGAACGTTGTTTTCGTGGAGCTGGGCAGAAGGAAAAGAGGCTCAAGTTTTTCATTTAAGTGGATTCCTAGAAAGTTTTTTGGAACTTCCGAATATATTTAAAATAAAAAATAATATACATTATAAATATTATTAATATATCATATATTATTATTATTAACATTATCTTTAATATTGTTATTAAATTTATCAATACTCCCTAATAAATAAAGAACTTTTTGCCACATGTCCTCTTCTCCTTCATTTGGACACATGACATTTTTTAGAATTTTAAAATTTTCTATTTTCCACTTGTCATTTTATTGTATTTTTTATTTTATTAAATTAAAATTTCACATTTAATATATAAGGTAATATATATGTAAGGAATTTAATAAAAAGAGTTTATATATATAATGTATTCAAGACATTAAACTCTCATTAATTTTAATAATTCAAAATTTTTCTTATTTTTCTTATAAATTCAAACTTTTCAAATTGTTAAAATTTCATATTTAACTTTTTTTAAAATAAACCTATGTAATAGGTGCGTCAATATCTATATTATCACTTTATTATTTAAAAATTAACAATTACATCAATAAAAGGAATATTGTATTCCTTTCAAAGCAAAATATGTTGCTCCTTGACGTCAAAACAAATGACAAATATTTTTCAAATAAAAATTATAAAGCGCTTTACAAAAACTACTAGAGACTCATCACCTTTCTATTAGTAGTAACATACACAAACATTTTATGGTTATGTTTAAAGATCACAAGTTTTATCCCACTACAATGGATATCAATCTCAATCAGACTCCAATGCATGTCAAACACAGTACAACGTCATCATACTCTACCTTATCCGGTATAAAGTTAAGTTACTACAACTTTGAACTACAATTATAAACAACATAACATAACAAAAAAAAATAAAAAAAATCCAAATCATCCCCGAAAAAAATAAAATAAAATAAAATAACCAAATCAAACGGACCCACGTGAGCGTATATCACTCGCTTGCCCGTCTCCTTTTGTCGGCACGGTGTACATGTTCTTGAGCAAATCCTGAATCTTATTATACATCATCATCTGAGACGGCTCCCCACCACCACCACCGCCGCTGCCACCACCACAACCACCGCTGCCGCTACTGCCGCCGCCTCTGGATGAAGTTTCCGCCAACTTCATCTTCTCAAATAAATACTGTTTTTCAGCTTCAGCCTCATGTAACCTCTGTTTCAAATACCTGCTGGCGTAATCGTCCTCTGATTTTTCAACTTTTGCAAGCGCGATCCGTTGCAGGCGGTCGGCTTCGCGGCGGGCCTCGGCGGCTTTGAGGTCAAACATCTCGGCCTCGGCCTGCTTGAGTCTGACGATGCTTTCGAGCTCCTCCACTTGTTGCTTCTTTTTTTGTCTTTCCATTTTTAAGGCGGCTACTTCACGCGCTTTGTCTTTCAGTTCTTGATCGCATGCCTCCAGTGCTAAACGCGCTTTTTTTGTCATACGCACTTTCTCTTCTTCCACCATTTCCATTTTTTTAATTGCTTCTTGGACCACATCTGCTATTCGGTTGAATGCTTCTTGTGGGGCCATTACCCCACCACTTTCTTCGTGTTTTCGAGGGTCTATATCAAACTCTGCAATAAATCACAATGTACTTTCATTGATATTTTACAGCAGTCTACTTTTGTTTTTTCCTATTATGGCGTTGTACTTTAAAAGATAAACCCAATTATAGCAATATCATCCAAATACAAAGCAATTAAACTATATTCCATCCCGATTATACCAGTAAACTTCAATATTGATTTTATAATTATTATAACGATAGCTATTATTATTATTAATTTCTCCTTTCTCTATTTTTCTAAGTTTTTCCGATGTATTACTACGGAATTATGATATTTGACCATGAAGAATGATCTCTTATCCCATATCAGACTAGTTATTTTTCATGGATAATTGCCGAATTATGATATTTGACCTTATAAAATGAAAACTACAATCAAATTAACTAATTAAGTATTTCAGCAGAAAAAAAAAACAAGAGTAAATTACAAAAATGGTCCTCATGGTTTGGGGTAATTTGCACATTTGGTCCGTAACTTATTTTTTTAACTTGGAAGGTCCCTACAGTTTGTTTTTGTTGTGCGCTTGGTCCCTGTCTTACATAAAAAGACTATTTTGCCCTTGATTTTTTGATTTATTTAAATACGTTGGGGTAGGTAAGGTAAGGTAATGTGAGGCGGAAATGGGGTTGGGGTGTGTTAAGACAGGGATCAAGCGTGCAACAAAAACAAACAGTAGGGACCTTCCGAGTTAAAAAAATAAGTTATGGACCAAACGTGCAAATTACCCCAAACCATAAGGACCATTCGTGTAATTTACTCAAAAAAAAAAAAAAAAAAAAAAAAAACCACATGAGAATATTGATTACCTTGGAAAAAGGAGAGTATTGCCTTCGAAGCAACAGGTTCTGCTACCCCAGTTTTCAGCTTTTCCACAAGTTCTCCACACTTCCAATACAATTTCCTCCCTCTAACTTCTTCACTCCCTCGAAAAATCCTACTCACATATTCAAGTTCTCTAACCAAAGCCTCTCGATCCCACAAAGGAGCACAATGATGAAACACATCTTTCACCCATCCAAACAATTCAGATGTCCTCATACACGCCCTACACCTGAAAACCATCTCCCCCAAACTCCCACCATTCCCAATTTGTGCATTATGTATTGCACAATCCGTATGCGTCCAATGAGAACACACATCACACCCTATCCAACGACACGTATTCACCTCAAAATCAAACTTGCTACAGATCACACACATGCAAAGATTACAGAAACCGTTTCTTTTTACACAAATCTCACACGTGCAGCTATCAGCAGGGATCTGGTTTCCACACGCGATGTTTCTACATCTTTTGTATAAAAAGATTTCGATTAAAGAAGATTGAGATAGACTAACAGTTGGATGAAGGAAAGCTTGGATTCCAGTTTTTATAGCAACCAAGATTTCTAACTGTCCTCGGTTAGCTAAAACCAGGGTCTTTTCGGTCAAATCACCACGACTCAGAACCATTTTTTGAAGAAAAATGTATTCTTCTCTATGTTGATGACCACCCATTCCTTCGATTAGACCACGGAGTTCGTTTTTTAGCTTGTCTAAATACTCGTTAGGAAGATGATGCATTCTATCTGCGATTATATCGACTCTTTCTCTTGAAATGTCTCTAAGGGACATTTTGTCAGTTATATGGCGGATGACTGAATGTTCGGCTTCTAGTGGTTTGGATATTGTTAATGGGTCGGGTGTGGGCCAGGTTTCACGGGAACTTGCACTTTCGGTTGGTGAATCACGGATTTGGTCTGAATTTGAGCCACGTTCTTGAATGTTGGGAGATCCACATGCTTCACCTGGAACCAGAGTTAGAGATGTGTGGAGGACCCCGGACTTTGGTTGCTGACGTGGCGGCAACATTGATTACTGAAGTGATTAACAAACACATATGGAGATTTAGTTTAATATTCAGAATGAATCATCATGACTGTAATTGAAGATGATAGGTCAAACATTTGCATAATAGAGTAAGATTCAAGAACAAATGAACAGTTACATATTTGAGTCTCTAAAATGTTCAGGGAAAAAGGGGTATCATCAAGGAAGTAGAGAGATTTTTCTCATGTGCCCTTATAAACCGTAAACTAAGTTTGTAAAAAAGCCCAAAATCTTTCCGGTGATATCCAAATACCAAAAATGGAAATCTGGATATAGTAAGCACCTAATTCGATCTTCATAAACGTCGTAAATTTCATATATGTCATCTTCGAAATCTTAAAAATGTCTTAGAATCGTAATTCGAGCAAAACAGTTGACTTTTGAAACTTAGAGAGCTTCTTCATTTTCAATTTCATCACACCGCAATTCATAAAGCTCGGGATCCTAAGCTTGCAAACACTACCTTCTACACACGTCTAGTGCTAAATCAACGATTTGATGTTCCAATCGACAAAGACTATGAAACGGGAACTATGGATTCCGTTAAAATCCAACAAATATAACACGAAATGCAAAAATAACATAAATCTAATGGGAAGTATACTCACCAGAAACCAAAAAGTCCTCGATTTGAAGAGAAATTAGATGGATAGCCTTCAAATCAAGCTTTCAAATTAAGTCGATGAAGAGAGAGAAACACGTAATTTTAAGATCGCTCTCCCTTCTCTACTTCTGCAATCCTTCGATTTGACCTGACGAAAACCCTAATCCATTTTTCTTGTGTTTATACCAAAGAAGGAAGCCGACCGTTTTTTCCCTTTTCGCCTTTTTCTTCAATGCGTTGACCGGTTTATCCGGTCATCGTCTTGGCGGCTTCAGCGTTCTTTCACTTATTTCGGCAGTGGACTAACAAGCCCCACAACTATCTCTATATATTATAGACACCCCTCCATGATTCGGTAAATGGTAACACATGCCTACCTACCATGCTAATCAAGATGGAAGATCTCATTTCGAATTTGAGTTTGGAAACTTCCCTAGTTGAAATGGGTAACGTGTTCCGCTGCTTGGACTGACTCTTGCTATTGGAAACATATGCTCCCTAACAGTTTGGGCCCTTCGACCATTTTATAAAAATGCTAGCATTAAATGCAAAAATAGGAACGTAATTTGACTATATTTTATCTTTATATTTTTATTATAGGGAAAATGACACATACATCCTATGAAGTTTCTAGGGTTTACTCTTTTAGTTACTTAAGTTTTTCGTGGCTTTATGAGGGAACCAAGTTGTGGGCAACCTGTCCTTTTAGTCCCTTTTACTTGTTTTAGCCAGTTTTGGGGACACATAGGCAAAACATGGGGCCCACCCATCTCTCTCTCTCACACGGGATAAGGTTTCCCCAATTCCCTCCATTTCTTCAACCTTCCATCATGCTCTCTTTAGCTCCGAATTCTCCCAAACCTACCCCTACTTTCCTCCATTCACCATTCCTCTCCTCCCCGTTTCCTCTCACTTCCCACCACAGACCCAATATCTGAAAACCCATCTCAGCCACTCTTATCCCCGCATCTAAGCCACCGTCTCAAAAACTCTACCAACCCTTTCGCCCACCGACATCGCAATCTCCAATACCACCCCAATATCGTAACCTCGACATAGAAGCCGCCTCGATGTTCTTTCGAATCGCCTTGGCCTGTGGTTTGAATACATCTGTCTCATTCCTCCATTGATTCTAGAAGGATTTGCACCATCCACCCTCGAAGAAGTCACTGGCATCAGTGGTGTTGAGCATAATCGACTCGTTGTAGCTGCTCAGGTTTGGGAGTCGTTGGTTCAATCTGGTGTTGATGAGGAACTTTCTTGGGAAATCAAGGATTTCATTGTAATCTAGTAAGCCTAGCACTAGGACCTCAACGATGACAAATGGAGAACGAGAACTTAGCAGAGAGACTGCTCTCCACACCCATCGATGGAGTTTGAGGGACCAATCCAGAAATTAGATCTGATCCGGGTTTGAATTCCTTCTGGGTCTTGTGTATGTATTTGTGAGATGTTCTTCATTGATAATGATTGTATGTGGGTTTTTTTGGTTTGAAATTTCTCACATGGGTCACCGAGAAGACGAATCAGATGGGGAGGGGAGCTAATTGTCAGTCAAAGATGACAGTAAGACGGGAAACACCACAACCTGGATCGATCAGATGAGTTGGGAAATGTCGGATCGATGAATAAAAAAAGGGAGGGAAAAGACTATGGAAGGAACTTGCAGGTGTGTGTATGTGTGTGTGTTATGGGGGAGAGGGAGAGATGTTATGAGACCTTTTAATTTTTTTAATTTATTAAAATATAAAAATAAGTGAGCTGGCACAAGGGGTAACCGGGTTACCCCTTCATTTTCTCAAAAAGGACATATTGGACCCGACAAAAGCAAATTTGTTCCCTTAAAAAGCCACTTAAAAACTTAAGTGACTAAAAGAGTAAACCCTAGAAACTTCATACGGTGTATGTGTCATTTTCCCTTTATTATAACGTTCTGACTTAAAAGAAAATGTTTAACTGTAATTTTCAATTTTATAGTGATAGAGAATTTTAAAATATATTAATATAGAAAAAATAACCAATTGTAGGCTATAATAATTAAAGAGAAATTTTTCTTATCGTCTAAAACAAGTTCTTTTAGTATCGTCTATTGGTATCGAAATTTGAATTTGGCTTTTTATTCGAGTTTTGATTTCATAAAATTTCTTGTTAAATAACCCATTTATTAAGTACAAAAGAATGGTACATGTATGAAGTTCTTTTCATACAACTGTCGACATCTTGGTATATGACCAAGATGTTACCGTTGTAATAAAGATACAACGAATCATAAAAATTGTCTCTATCTTCTCTATCTTCTCCTTCTCTCTGCAATTCTCTGTATTTCAAGAACACAAATCATTACAAAGTATTTTTATGTTTTTTAAGTTGAAAGATTATTGAGAAAACATCTTAGTTATCATCGTACAAGAAATAAGAAGGCAAACGGGTAACAAGTTGCGCCGCTAAGCTTTTTTGTATGGCAAACCCAATTCTCTTGAAGACTATATCCATAGATCTAGGGAGATATAGCATTGCTATGCATGTTCCGTTGTACTCTATTAAGAAGCTCCACTGCATCCGACGCAAGAAAACCAAACGTATAAAATGCAAATGGTATGAACACGTGTTGATTTTCCGTGCACGATTTCTCATGTTTGGTGACATTGCATGTGACAGCTTTTTAATGTAACCTGTCCTGCCGTGAAACCCCTGACTCTCAAGCCTACGAGAGGGGATACCCCTGTAAGGTCCACACATGCATGTTTTCCTTCAACCCATCCAAAAATCAAAACATCAACTGGTCTAAGGGTTGACCTTCCTTATATTTTATGATTTTGGATTAAGCCTTTAATACAAATAAATTTTTTTGGATTATCCTACTTCTGAAATTATATAAATGCAGACAATAATAGATGAATTACAGATCTCGAAAAGTAAATTAATCACAATCCAAACAATATCCAAGTGTTTATTGTTATTCCGAATCTTATATCTAACAAAATAAAAATAATTTCTATAATATAAACATTAAATACAAACATTTTTTATTTTCTTTATGTGTTCAAGTTGAATTACCATAAATATTCGATAAGTAATGAAGGTAAAGTTAAACATAATGGGATTCATCGCGATGCTCTCCCACTCTCCCTCGAAAACCATCAAACAAAAAGTCATGTCCTTAATTCACGACTCAAAAGAACTCCATATCATCTTCCAAATACATGCATTCCTTCTAAAAACTTCCTTACAATCCAACAACTTCATCATCACCAAGCTGCTTCGGAACTTCTCTTTGAATTCTTCAAACAATTTGCGTTATGCCAGATCCCTTTTCGACGAAATGCCATGTCCAGACACATTTCTTTGGAACACCATGATCAGAGCTTACTTAAATTCCCAAAACCACGACGAATGTCTGTCTTTATTTCACCATTTGCGTCGCCAAGATCACCTCTTTATAGACAGTTTCAGCCTCTCTCTTGTGGTTCAAGCGTGTGGGAGATCGGGTTTTTTTCAAAACGGTCAAACGATACATACCCAGGTATTGAAACTTGGTTTTGGGAATGATCTCTTTGTCCAGACGGGTCTCACTGAAATGTACGTGAAATTCGGGTGGATAGAGTTTGCGAGGAAGGTGTTTGGTGATATGAAAGATCCAGACTTGGTGTCGTATAATGTAATGCTAGCTGAGTATGTAAGGATTGGGGAAATAAGTTTAGCACGCCAACTGTTTGATAAAATGTCTCAAAGAGACTTGGTTTCATGGAACATCATGATCCATGGTTATGCCTCACTTCCCCATGGAGATAAAGATTTGGTTTCTTGGAGCAAGCAGTCTCACGAGGCTTTGAATCTCTTCCATGATATGCAATTAGCTAACTTTTTACCTGATAAAATCACAATTGTGAGTGTGTTATCCGCATGTGGAGATTTATGTGCTCTAACTACAGGCATGAAAGTTCACAAGTACATAATTCAAAACCGAATCGAAATAGACATAAAACTTGCAACTTCCCTTGTCAACATGTACGCAAAATGTGGAGATATAAACACTGCATTGAAAGTTTTCAATGGCATAAAAAATAAAGATGTGTTCTTATGGAGTGCTATGATCATGGGGCTTTCAAACCATGGGTATGGTGATCTTGCACTTGATCATTTCAACAATATGATAAATGAAGGAGTTAAACCAAATGGTGTCACTTTTATAGGTGTTTTAAGTGCTTGTAGTCATATTGGTTTAGTGGATAAAGGGTGGGAATACTTTAACTCCATGAGTGATGTATATGGATTAACACAAGAAATGGAACATTATGGTTGCATGGTTGATATTTTTAGTCGTGCAGGACATTTAGATAAAGCCAAAGATTTAATCATGAATATGCCTTTTGAACCGGATGTGGTGGTTTGGAGAGGGCCTCTTGGGGGATGTAAGATTCATAAAAATGTTGAAATAGGTGAAGAAGTTAATAGGAAAATAATGGCACTAGAAGGTTATGATGATGGAAATTATGTGTTGTTATCGGATATATATTGCGAAGGTAAGAGGTGGGAGGAAGCTGTAAACGTTAGGAAGAAGATGGAAGAAGTTAGAATACAAAAGTCTTCTGGAATGAGTTCAATCGAGGTTGATATCACACCCAATCAAGATCTAGATCTGACAGACATATTGTATCAAAATTCATAATTTTTTGTTCTCTACAGTATCGATATATTGTTATTATAATAATGATTACATCTATACATACAATTTATACATCCGTACATACAAAAGTTAGTTGGTCAGAATAACCAACGCAACCGATAAGACCAAATATTGTTGTTGATAATTTATAAATGAATGATTAAAATTCATAACTTTATTCTTTACAAAGAAATTATGAAACTAAAACATATATAGAGAAGAGAGGAGGTGGATGGAAGTTTGCACCATGTCTAGTAATAAGTTACATGCAAGTGTTCAAAAGCATCAAAAGAAAGAAATGAAAACAAAAAATTGTATATAACTTATAACTCTTACAATAATGCCATTTTAATGCATAAATCTATCTATAAATCATTGAAGCTCTTTTAACAAACTAGACACCAATATATACCATGTTACATCATTAGGTACAAACCCTTTAACAACACCTCTACTTAAAAGCAAATACGCTTTATCAAACATGCTTTCTTTACAATACGAAGATATCAAAGTATTATAAGTAATCACATCAGGACTCATACCTTTCAACTCCAAAACTTCAAACAGCTTCATACCTTCTTCCACATTTCTCATCTTGCATAATCCACTAATTAAAGTATTATAACTCACAATATCAGGAATCATCCCTGAATTCTTCATATCTTGTAAAAAATCAAACGCCTTTTGCAGTTTTCCAGTTTTAACAAATCCATTCATCAAAAGATTGCAAGAAACAGTAGTTTGATTGAAATCCTTCTCCCTCATCTTCCCAAAAACATCGTATGCTTTTTCAACAGCTCCATCTCTGCATAAAGCTTTTATTAGGCCATTATATGTGATTTCATCAAGTGAGCATCCATGGAATAACATCGTGTCTACGAGGTTAAAAGCGTCATTAATCAAACCTTGTTTAAGAAAAGAACGAATCAAAGTGTTGTAAGTTACAGTATCCGCAACAACACCTTCCAACACCATGTCTTTTTGACACATTCTCAATGCATGTTGAATCATTTCAATCTCACATAGCCCAAATATTAGTGAATTGAAAGTGAAAATGTCGCGTTTGCATCCATTCATACGCATTTCTTCAAACAAGTTTACAGCTTTATAGACATCACCATACTTACATAACGAATGTATGATTGAATTGTATCCAATTGTGTTTAAACTCAACCCCTTTTGTGACATTTCTTGAATCACCTCACTTGCTTCATCAAATCTTTGATTCTTACAAAATCCATCAATCAAGATTGTGTAAGTGATTGTGTTGGGTTCATAACCTTTTGATTCCATTTCTTTCAACAAATCATGAGCTGAAACCAAATGCCCAGTTTTGCAAAGACCATGAATGAGTGAAGTGTATGTATGAATATCGGGATGACAGCCATTAATGGACATCTTTTCACTCACAATGGCTTTAGCTTCATCAAACTGCCCTTTTGCAATAAACCCGTTTACTAACATGTTGTACATTATGCTATTTGGTTCATGAACTTTAGTAATTAGGGTTTTAGCTTCTTCCACTTGCTTATTTCGACATAATCCATGGATTAGAACCCCATAAGTTAGGGCATTTGGAGTGAACCCACGAAGAAGCATCCTATCCATTAATTTTGCAGCCTCATGGATTCGATTTGATCTACAAAGAGCATGAATAGCATCGTTGAAAGTTTCAAGATCAGGTGTACAACCCATGACTATCATCTCTTCCAAAAGTGTTAACGCTTTATCTACTCTATTATCTTTGGATAATGCGTGAATCAGGGTCTGGTAAACTTTTGAGTTTGGGGCACATCCGTACTTTGTCATGCGTCTAAGGAGAGTACATGCGGAATCAACTTCGTTAATGGAGCAATGTGCTTTCATTACAATCGCAAAACTGAAGACATCAGGAGGGATGCCTCTTTCAAGCATTTCGTCGAACAATTTGGGTGCGTCTTTGAAGCAACCTCCTTGAACGAGTATATCCAGAACGGCGTTATACGATTTGGAGGTCGGTTGACACAAGAAAACGTCTCGCATTTTTTCCAAAAGCAATCTCCTGGCTTGACCAGGTAAATCGGCTCTCTGGTAATGCCTCATGATCATAACGAAAAGGGTTTCTTGAAAAACTATCCCTTCGTCTTTCATCTGCATCAACAATCTATCGATGGTCTTGAATTCTCCAGCCGCTCCAATCTTATCGATTAATGCGTAATACACGTCGAACGTATGAGCGTAGCCTTTTTGGGTACTGGCGGAATTGAATATTTCAAGTGAAGTTGATACATCAAGTGGAAGGTGAAGTAATTTCTGAAGCTGAAGTGGGGTGATTCTATGGAGCGATTCCCTGAGTTGTTCAATGTCGAAAGGTTTAAGCAATCTCGCCCAATCGGTTTCAGACTCTGAACAACTTCCATTGCCGTTTGAAGTAGAAAATGGATAAATTTGGGTTTTGTTTAGAGATTTTAGGATTTGGAGAAGATGGGTTGATGAAAATTTTGATCTTTTCAACATGATTTGAAGGATTGACATGAAAATGCGTGTGGTGATGATAGTAGGATCGCAGAGAGCTCATATCTGGGTCGGAAGCGAAGAACACCGTAGTTGCCACTTCAACTGAAAACAAGATTCCAACATCTTCCTTTGTTGTTAACGACTCCAAACATAATATAGAGTAAAATTTAATTTTTAAATAACGAGCCTTTCATAAATCTATTAATAATAATTATTAATTTAAAAACCAATTCATAATATAATTCCTTTTACAAAAACAAAAAAGTATCATCTACACCTACAAACAACACAATTTAGAGATTTATTTCAACGCCTACTCATCAAAACCACAAGAATTATTCTTGTAAAACCAATCAAGTTAATATATATTTTTTGATATAAACAAGCAATGTAAAAATCTATTGCAATATCTTACTTTCAAAACCACAAGAGTTATAAATGATATAATAGATGACAATGGTTGTCCATCACTTCCATGTAAATAGAAGCCATCCATCCTAATGGAATCATTTTAATTTTTGGAGAAGATAAACATTGCATCATATGTTTTTTTTTGTAGTAAACGATTATTCTTCTAGCAACAGTGAAG
Source organism: Lactuca sativa (assembly GCF_002870075.4). Classification (NCBI taxonomy): domain Eukaryota; kingdom Viridiplantae; phylum Streptophyta; class Magnoliopsida; order Asterales; family Asteraceae; genus Lactuca; species Lactuca sativa. The sequence continues at coordinate 245,046,159 of NC_056623.2, read as the reverse complement.
TAAATCTGATATACAAATATACAATGCCCCATTAGATATTTGATATAAAGATCTAGTTCAATCCATTATGGACTTAAAACCTTTATATGACCATTTTTGCAGTATACCAAAACCTTTATTGAATTTTGGTTTGTAATTTCCGTACAACATCCCATTAAATAGAGAAAACACGTACGCAGTAAAACAAAAGTTTTTATACAATACAATATATAAGGGTTGAATGTCACGAAAGGGTAAGCGCGTTTTACAGATATTCCATGAATGAATGAGTAATTGACTATAAGAATGAACCACATTGAAGGTTGTGTGTTTCCAGAACATTTCTTGCAGCCTGTTTGACCTTTTGACCAGTCACATAATGGTTTCTACAAACAGGCATGTACACGTCAGCACCAGCCACTACTTCTCTCTCTGTCTCCTCTGTTTTCCTTAAAGTAAAAAAAGCAGGCTTCCCACACACCTCACATCTTGCCTTTAATTTCGTTACAGTTGGGTGTGGAGGGGTGGTGGAGTCCATTTCGAGCCCGGGGGGCAATGATGGTTCAGCTTGATGGTTCCCAATGGCACGTTTAAGAAGGGAGACGTGAAACACGGGGTGTATTTTTGAAGAATCTGGTAATTGGAGGCGATAAGCAACTGGACCAACACGAGTTGTGATGAGAAAAGGCCCATAGAAGCGAGGTGACACTTTTTGGTTGATCCGACGAATAACTGATTGTTGACGGTGGGGACGCAATTTGAGAAAGACCCAGTCCCCTTCGGAAAACTCGACGTCCCGTCGGTGTTTATTTGCATAAGTCCTCATGTAGGACTGGGAGCGTGCAAGGTGGTATTTTAGCTGTGATAGTGCCTCGTCTCGATCAGCCAAATCCGATGCCACTGATTCACAACTGATCTCACCTTGTGTGTACTGAAAAATTGTCGGAGGAAGACGACCATAGACTATATGGAAAGGAGTGGTATTTGTGGATACATGGTAAGCAGAGTTATGCCAGAATTCTGCCCATGGAAGCCAGTGGGACCAAGTCTTGGGTTGCTCAGATGCGAAACATCGGAGGTATGTTTCAAGACTACGATTTACCACCTCAGTTTGACCGTCGGATTCCGGGTGATATGCTGAGCTGAATTTCAAGTGACTCCCTTGTAGCTTAAAAATCTCCGTCCAAAATTTACTTAGAAACAAAGGATCACGGTCACTAAGGATGGTCTTGGGTGGACCATGTAACCGTATCACTTCTTTGACAAATATTTCAGCGAGGAAACGAGCTGTGATAGGATGTTTTAAAGGTATAAAGTGGCAATATTTGGACAGTCGGTCAACAACTACCAAGACCATTGCATGTCCTTTTGATTTGGGTAAGCCTGTGATAAAATCCAATGAGATATCGTCCCATATGTGCGATGGAATAGGAAGTGGCTGTAGAAGACCCGCAGGAGCAAGGGTTGAATGTTTGTAGCGTTGACAAGTGTCACAAGCCTGGACATAATCTTTGATAGTTTTGGTCATACCGATCTAATAAATTTGGGCTGCTAAACGTCGGTAAGTCCGGTAAAACCCCGAGTGGCCCCCAGTAGGACTGTCGTGAAATTCCGCAATCAGCTGAGGAATCCAACGTGAAGAAGCTGGAATGACCAATTTGCCTTTGTGGTATAGTTTATCCTGGATGAGGGAAAAACCAGGATGTGAAGAAGGGTTGGCCTGTAAAAATTTTTTTAAGTTGAGAATCAGACTCGAAACCCTCCAACAAGGAATCGCCATCCAGCCAACAAGGGTATGACAATAGGGTGCGAAGGTCTGGAGCTTCGGAGACACGGGAGAGAGCATCGGCAGCACTATTATCTCGTCCCGGTTTGTAGAGAATAGAGAAATTGTATCCCATAAGTTTGGCAAGCCAATTTTGTTGGTCAGTGGTGGTAATGCGTTGTTCTAGTAGATGGCGGAGGCTCTTTTGGTCAGTAAAAACTGTGAAAGATCGCCCCAAGAGATAAGGCCGCCAGTGTTGAATTGCTAAGACGAGAGCCATCAAATTTTTTTCGTACGCAGATTTGGAGAGCGTTTTGTCAGACAATGCCTTGCTAAAATAAGCAATTGGCTTGCGAGATTGCATGAGGACAACCCCAAGTCCATGGCCTGATGCATCACATTCGATTTCGAATGGTTTGGAGAAATCAGGAAGTGTGAGAAAAGGGGCTGTGGTCATTGTATGTTTCAGAAGATTGAAAGCAGCTTGTGCTTCAGGCCCCCAAGAAAACTTGTCTTTTTTTGTCAACTCAGTTAGAGGGCGGGCAATCTTGCCATACCCTGGAATGAACTTTCGGTAATAGCCGGTGAGGCCTAGGAAACCCCGAACTCCTTTCACGTTTTTTGGTGTAGGCCAAGCTTGGACAGCAGTAATCTTTTGAGGATCCATGGAAACGCCCTGTTGTGAAATAATGTGGCCAAGATATTCAACCGATTGGATACCAAACGAGCTTTTCTTTTTGTTAATGACCAATTTGTGGTCTTGTAGGAGTATGAGCACTTGGGTAAGGAGTTGAAGATGGGAGTCCCAATTTGTGTTGTGGACTAAAATGTCGTCAAAAAAGACCAGAACACCCCTACGAAGAAGTGGGCGGAAAACTTCATGCATTAAGGCCTGAAATGTAGAAGGCGCATTAGTTAGCCCAAAAGGCATAACTAAAAACTCATAGTGGCCATTATGAGTACGGAAAGCAGTCTTATGGGCATCCGATTCGCACATCCGGACTTGATAAAATCCGGATTTAAGGTCGATCTTCGAAAAGAAAGCAGAGCCATGAAGTTCATCGAGTAGTTCCTCGACAACTGGGATTGGATACTTGTCAGGGATTGTAACACGGTTAAGAGCTCGATAGTCAATACAGAGTCGCCAGGAAGAATCCTTCTTGCGGACAAGTATAACTGGACTGGAGAAAGCACTATGGCTTAGGAGAATAATTCCAGTAGAGAGCATCTCCTCGACCTGGCGTTGAATCTCATCTTTTTGGAGATGAGGGTATCTATAAGGACGTACACAGATAGGACCCTGTCCCGCGAGCAAGGTGATACGGTGTTAAATAGAACGAACAGGAGGAAGCCCTTGGGGAGATTGAAATAATGGTGTAAATTGTGATAGGATAATATTTAATTGGTCTTGCTGTGTAGTAGAGAGGGTAGTGGTGGGTTCCGGAGGATCGGTGATGGTGTTCAGATGGAGTTCCAGCCATGAATTAAGGGAGTGATGTGGAGGTGTAGGAGAAATGCCCTGTAATGTAATCTGTGAACCCTGGAACCAAAAACGCATCTCCTGTTTCAACCAATTAAACACAACGTCTCCTAGCGTACCCAGCCAAGCAACGCCCAAAATAATGTCCAAAGATCCTAGTTCGTAAACAAGAGCATCAACTGTACAAGAATAGGAACCTATGGACAGTGGAATACCTTTGCAGATTTCATCCATCGTGACCTTGGTACCGTTGCCCAAACTGATAGACAAAGGTTTTGTGCGAGAGATGGGGAGACCCAAAGCTGATACTACTGTTTTGGAGATGAAATTGTATGTGGCACCACCATCAATCAACATAAGAGCTGTGAAACCGTGGAGCTGACCCGCAAGCTTCAAGGTGCGTAGTGTAGTAGAGAGATCGGAAGTGAAACCATGAGAATCTAACACATGGCATTCTCCGTCGACGGGCGTATCTTCGATTGGGTCGGAATCGAGATGACAGAGGTCATCAGAATCATTGACAATATCACCATCAGTAAGCAGCAGCACACGAAATTGACCATCGGTACATTTATGTTGGGGAGAGTACTTTTGACCGCAGCTGAAACAGAGCCCTAGACGACGGCGTTCCTCCCAATCATGTTTGGTGAGGTGTTTGGTGCGATTGGGTCGGGGTGTAGTAGTAGCCGGTCGGGTCGGGTCTAGAGGTTTACCCATGGTTTGACCCGGAGTAGGCGCGGGTTTCGGTGTTGGGCTAAGCAGATCAGTGGGTTTAGGAGAGGATTGGGCCGGAGAAAAGGTACCTTTCCATGATGGATAGCCCGATCCAAATGAAGAAGTCTTCCGTTTGAAAGTTGTGGAATCGGCAGGGGTGGTTGTGGCGGTGGCAACATGGCGAGCTAATTCCATGGCGGTGTCACAGGTATTGGGGCGTAGAGCACGAACCCAGTTTCGGATGGTTGGTTGAAGACCACGTAAGAACATCCCAAGGGACTGGTCTTCAGATTGATCGGGAATTAGGGCAGATATTGACTCAAATTGCTCAATGTAGGTGTCGATGTCGGCTTCCTGAAAAAGAGAGCCCAGAGCTTCATGTGCGTTCAGGAATTGAGAACCGCCAAATCGAGTGATGAGTTTGTCTTTGAATTGTTCCCAAGTGGATTGGGGATGTTTGAACAACAACGTGGTGAACCAATTGAGTGCAGAACCTTCCATACACATCTGAGTAAGCTTTAATTTTTTGGAATCTGCGGTTTGATGAACGGAAAAGTAGAGTTCAGCTTTGGTTATCCACCCACGAGGGTCTTCTCCATCGAACACAGGTAATTTGACCTTCGGTAGAGAGAACAGCGAATCGTCTGTTGGTTGGAAAAGGGGATTGGAGAGGCCGGAGCGGAGGAAGGTACCGGAGGAAGCACCTTCTTCAACAGGATGGTCAGGGCGGTTGAGAGAAGTTTGCACCATTTTCTCCATGAGCTCCTTCAAGGATGAAAAAGAGACAGTCAATTCCTGCATCTGTGTTGAGATCTGGTCCATTTTCCCCTCCTGAGTATTCATTCTATTATGGAGAGATTGGAGACGAGTGGTAACGTGAGCATCAGTGTTATCAGGCATGGTGATGGAGGAGGAGAAACAGGGCAATGGAACCAATTGATAAGAAAGGTTTAGGTTAAGCAAATAGCTGTTAATAAGATTGAATCACAAACAATGGTTGAATGCTTGATTTATTTCTGAAACGATAATGGAAGGAATACAAAATGGAATGTCAGAGAAGAGAGCCAATAACTACTCTTCCTGCCCAAGCTAGCCACTAGCCGATTCTCTCTAACAGAAAATATTCTCTCCACACACTTATTCTAACATTCAACTAGATATATATAGTGCCCCTCTAGTGATGCAACAAACTATGACATCACTTTACACCTGTCCTATTTTCTTCTTGCGTGAGTAGACCTTCCAAGGCCTGGGCTCTTTGGTGGGCTTGTTAGTTGGACTGACCTGTTCCTTCTCAATCTGCAATTGGTATTATATCAAGCACCCCAAAGCTCCTTCTGCAAAAACCAACCTACTTTCATTAATAAAATCCTACTTTTTCTTTTCTTTTTTTATTCAAAAATCCACATCCAAATACAAAATTGTTGAATTACCACAAACGGAAAAAAATAAAAATTACCGCAAATAATCACCATCCAAGCCAGCAACAATTACAGTTTTGCCATCATGGTCAGCAGCTTTGATGCAGAAATCATACAAGTCTTCAAAAAACTAAGCTTCATCAATTCCAATCACCTCTAGCTATCATCACACATTTAAAAAAAATCACTAAAATTTAAATTTGGATTGATTTGAGTTAGAAGAAGAAAATAGAGAAGACAAGGGCAAAATGGTATTTTTTCAAAAGTTTACAAGCTGAGATGTTAAATTAGACAGCTCAAAACTAGAAAGGTAATTAAAAAGTTTCTTTTTTGGACTATATCCAACAAACTTGATATAATACAGGGACCAAAAGTGTAAATTAACCTTATGATAAGCTTCAAGACCAATTCTTTCTTTGAATGATGATAAAGCTTCAAGTGGCCAACATGAAAGCTTCTCCCCATCATGTGTCACAATTGAATCCAATCCATATCTTGTATCCTTACTAGACTTTATAACAGCTGCATTTCTACACACAAATATAAACATTAATCACACTACTATAAGCTAACAACAATTCAAACTAATAATTTTCCTCAACCAAAACAAAAAAAGAAAAAGATCCACATCAGCTAATGAACTCACAAAAAATTTATGCTATCATAAAAAAATATGATACTTGCTGGAAGAATAACCCTTTTGATCAGAAAAAGCAGCTAGAAAAGAGAATCTTTTAATATACAATTCATATCCTTGATAACTTCATATATCTCATCAGTTTCTTCATGCATGTTATCCCCCATAAAGAAAAAATGGACCTTTTTTTGCACCTCAATCATGCTATAACCAGGCTCCTTTTTCATCCCCAATTCCTTCAATCCACTCCTAATTTCAGCAACATTATCCCACTGACTAAAAGTCGCATAAGCATTTGATAAAACCACGTATTTACCAACATTATCACTTTCCAATTCAAAATACTTTTTTGCTGCAATTTTCACCATATCCATGTTTCCATATACCTTACAAGCTTGAATAAGTGCACCCCATATCACTGGATGATCTTTACAAGGTGCGCTTTTTACAAACTCAAAAGCTTCATCTAACCTTCCTGATCTCCCTAAAATGTCCACCATTGCTGCATAATGCTTTTCCCCAGGGGTAATCCCGTAATTTCTTCTCATTGATTGAAAATACTCCCAGCCCTCTTTTACCAAACCTCCATGGCTACAAGCGGAAAGAACTACAAGAAAAGTAACACTATTTGGTCTAAATCCTTCGTTTATCATTCTATGGAAAGCATCTAATACCTCTTTTACCCTTCCATGTTGTCCATATCCAGATATTAAGGAAGTCCATGTAACAATGTTTTTATCTGAGGCCTTGTTGAATACTAAATGTCCATCGTAGGGGCAGCTGCACTTGAAATACATATCGATTAGGGCACTATTGACTACAAGATTTCCATTCATTTGGGTCTTGATCATAACCCCATGTGCTCGTTTACCCTGTTCTAGTGTTGCCAGGGTGGCACATGCCCTGAAAACTGAAGAAAAAGTAAACTGGTCAGGTGTTAAACCATTTTGTCTCATTTTGTAATAAAGATTCAAGCCCTGTTCTTCAAGACCCTTTTGGACATACCCTGAAATCATGGCGTTCCATGAAATCACATTTGGGATGAGTAATTTCTTGAAAAGAATGTGGGCAGTGACTAGATCGCCTGATTTTGCATATAATATAAGCAACTTGATGTTTAGGTATTCATTGGGAACAAAACCAGATATAATCATTTGTGAATGGATTCTTTTCCCAAACTGATAATCTTTTTTGAATATGCAATCTTGCAAAAGAAGGGAGTAAGTCTCTGAGTCAACTTGGTGTCCTGTATGGCATAGGAGTCGAACTGCTTCTGCTAGTCTTCCTGAAAAACATAGACTCTTCAATGTTTCATCCATGTTGAGGAAGCCCTTTGAGACCTTATCCTGAAATCTGGGAATATCTTACCAGTGATAATTGCATTCAGCTATTGGAACAGAAAGCAAGGAGAAATTTATGAATTGAACATGTAAATCGATTAAACATCCAACAATAACATTCAGCTATAATTTAGATTGAACGCAAAATATGAAGGTGAGGTGAATATATTCCAGCTTTTGATGATGTTGTTGGAGCCGTTTTTGCTTTACTAATGATCAACTTAAAAATATTGTTTGGATGAATTGCGACAGATACAGTAAGACATTCATGTAATAAATTCAATTAGCAGACTACTAAGGTGAGGTACAAACCTGCCATTAGAGCTTTCAGATTTAATCCGGCGAAGCAAAGTGGTGGTTTTTCCAGCGAACATAGGGCCCACAATTAAGTGAATTTCACCCTCAGTTTGGTGGCAATGGCCGTTTTCTTCGGTGATTGGCGAAGAATAAGCTGAGGATAATCTAAGACGACGTAGTTGAGGGAGATAATTAGGATTTCTAACAGGTAAGAAATTAGAAATGGAAGAAAGCGAGTTAGACGGATTAAAAACAAGATTTGGAATTAAGATCGCGGCTGTTCTTGTTGGAAAGATTAGTGATTTCATCGTTAAGTTATCAGCGGCAGAGCTCAAGATATGGTGTATAATGTAATATGTGAAGACTGAAGAGTAAAACAGGGTTTAGGGTTTTAGGAATTTTGGCGCCGGAGACATACACGCAGCTGCCCTGGAACTACTCATACTTAAATTTCTATTTCTTTTATTATATCCTTTTTCATTTTTCATGTTTACAACGTTTTTTTTTTTTTTTTTTTTTTTTTTTTTTTTTTTTTTTTTTTTCCTTCTTCTAATTATAATTTTTTTTAAACGTTTAACACACCCATTAAATTTTATTTTTGAATTACTCTCTTATCCATAATAAGACTTGAACCATCAACCCTTTTAGCGGATACACATATTTCCAATTCCTTGGATGTATTTTGCTGACTAAAAAAAATGTAATGTAACATTTATATAATTGATTTAGAACAATTACTAATAAATTTGGTTATAGTTTTAAGGTTCGATAGGCTTTTAAAAGAGCCATCCTAAATTTTTATTTTTAGGAAAAAAGAAATCATAAGGTCACTAATATGTTAATGAAGTTCGATTTGAAAATGAAAGATATGGCTCGATTTTTCATTCATTTGCTCCTATTTTTTTTAACAACTTTATTACCGATGTTGGACTCTTTGATATTCCTCTGCCCAAATCTTGCACCGAACAATACAAGCGCCCCATTGCTAGCCAAACACAATGATCATTCAGCTCTGGAGATCCTGAAGATTACTCTTGTAATCTTAACCAATTGGATGATCCCAATCGCTTTCGAAGACACCATTTTACCAAAGAAATCTGAAGGTGAATACAAATTTACCACCATCTTACCACTGCCTAGAGACCGATAAATGCTACGGGCTACCCTGCAGTCCTAAAACAGTCTCGCCCCGACACAACAGTCCAAAACCTTGCCACCGATCCATCAGATTGGTCTCACCCAAGGTCAAGCACCCACTAGCAATGTCACCTGTTGACACGATCAATCCTGCTACGCTTGTAGCAACCCATACTCTTGGAGCGATAACCCCATCGTACGGTTCCCCGCACGTGCCATAATGACTCCGACCTTGCTGGCCTTTCAAACGTCGTTCAGAAGTCTTGGGTCTCTTCCCGAGACCCTCCACTAAATGCACCTGACCTAAACCTATCTTCTCGAGGTACTCCAAATCGATTTCCTGCCCTCGGGCTCTGGGATTCCTATCATTCATCTGGCACCCTGACACACTTACCAGCTCAATCGTTAACCGAAGAACTGCAATAGATGGAGCAACCTCTGCCCTAAACCGGACTACAATCTACTCCCCAGACATAGTCTCCAATCCCGAAAGTGCAATAGGTCGCACAATCAATCCTTGTCACTCGATACAAGAGATCCAAGGCGAACCGAACCTTAGCTCCTATGGGGTAGGGCTAGTGCAGAAAACACTTTCCATTCTCGTGAACTCAGAACTCTGGCAGTCCTTTCACTAACTAGCTCACCACCGAAGCCGGGACCAAACCCTGGTCCTTCCCCATGCATGCTCATCTTTATCTTGTAAAGCATCTATTCCCATGATCAAAGCATAACCAAGAATTTTCCTTCCTGTAAGCTTCTTAGATTCTCCAAGACTCTTCTCGATTCGAGTATGGATCTTGTGCTTTCAACAATACAGGCCTAATACTACCTTCCACACCTATCCATACTTTCCTCAACAATCATCCCGGATCCTCCAAGTCACCATCTCAAACTGGCACTCCAAATGTTCGCTAATAGCACAACGAGATCCACTAAAGCATTTCCTAGGTCTTCCTAGGTTTTCGTCCTCACCCTGCCATCAGCTGCTGAAGAACTCGCCATAATGTCAGTTAGCTACCTCATGAATATAGTCACATGAAATAAAGCTCAGATAATCCTTTGAGTGAAAGACTCATCCATGCAACGGTTAGACTCAAACGAGAGCTATGCAATAGGGTCAAATCCATCACTATGAGATTATTCAACCCTTACTACATGTGACTTAACACATTCACTTAATAGCTAACTTACTATTGGATTAGGTGTCTAAGCCCATAACTATAATTGGTATTGTTAGGCTATGAAGTGTTGTGTCATTGGGCCTTTCGTTTAGGTTTATTATGTTCTCGGTTTTTGGGCCTGTCCAGCCGCTTACATTTAGTAGGGTTTACCTTATATAGTGCATGCATGCATCATAACTATGAGGGCTTTTGATAATTACTTCTTGGATTGTATAGTAACCCTAACACAACCTCTATAGTAGCAGTTCTTCATAGAGCTCTTCTGAGGTTGTGGATTATTAATCATTCGACACAAGTTGATGATGGGTTTTGGCTATAAGAACATCCTATGTGCTCATACAAACCCTAATGCTTGGATCTAGGTTTCTCTATTGTACATGCAATTCATCCAAGACTATAAACCCTAGATCTAGAATATGATAATCAATATTATATATAAGAATGGGTTAAAGATATTACCTTGATTGTTATGTAGCAATAACAATCTCAAATCCTCCTTGTAATGACTTTAGAAAGCTTAGAGTCACAAATGTCACTCCTCTAATGGTTCACAAACGCCAAGAGCAAGAGGATGAAGAAGAGAAGAGAAGGAGGCTCTTAAAAACGTGTGGAAACCCTAGAGAACAAGTTCACCACGTTTTTGGAGCATAAGGGTTCTATATATAGTGAGGCTATCAGGGTTATCTAACAAGGAAACCCTAATTTGGATGCTTAAGCCCTAAGCAACCCATGGACTCCTTTCCTTAAAGGCCTTGGACGATTTCTCATGGGTTTCCCCATAGAATTCGTTCAACCTTATAATATAAGGTAATCCATGGCCCAATTGTAATTTTCTTATAATTACAATTCCAGTCCCTTAAGTTTAATTAATCTCTTTTAGTCACAAACTTAATTCTTATTAATTCTTGACTAATATTAATTAAACAATATGATTTCTCCTTTAATATATTATTCCCATAATATATTAATAAATCATATTTAATCCGTTCTCTCCATAATTCATCCTATCAAGTTGTTTTGGTGAAGGCAACCCAAAAGGACCATGCACCATCGGGTCAAGTACATACCAAAATAGTTATGGACTTAGACACTTATCCAACAGTTGATTCATCTCGTGTTATTATTTTCATTGTGTTCTTGATTTGTTCGTTTAAGAATCTTATCGATCTAAATATTTTAATCTCATCAATTGGTATCAGAGTAGGAGGCTGTGTAAATCATACGCATCTCTTCTGTTTGAAGAATATTTTTAGGGTTTTCGCTTTTATTGAATCTGTTGAGCCGTCATCTTTTCATTGACATTGTTCATAGATCTCGATATTACCCTAATACCGCTTTACAAGTATGATTCTTGACAAGTAAACAAATCAAGTCATTAGGTCTTACGACGAATCTCAAACCAATCCCATTAACATCTCCAACAACATTGGATCGACTATAAGGATTCCAATACAGTATACTCAAGAGTATGAAGTATGGGCTCTTCACTTTGAAGAGTATGTCCTTGGTTCAGAGGACAACGAATATTTAATCTGGGAAGCAATCATGTGGGTCCTTTTTCTCATACAGGAACCAAAAGAACAATCAAGACTCCAAAGGGGTATAATCAGCTGATGATTGATGTGAAGGATGTTACTCAAGACGAGAAGGACAAGTTGCTTAGCAACATAAAAGCAATGAAGATGGTCAGATTTGCTTTACAATTTGAAACCTTTCGCTTGGTGAGTGCATGTACCACTGCAAAGGAGATTTGGGATTGGCTTAAGGAGTTGTGTTCCACCAATGAAGATCTTGAACATTCTACTTAGACTCTTCTGCTTTCAGAGTTTGGTGACTTCAAGCAAAAACAATATGAAAGTCTCACTCAAACATTTGATCGTTACAACCATCTTCTCAGCAAGATGATCAAACATGGAATTGGTAGAGAGGTGATCGAGCAGAAAGTCACCTTTATGAATGGTCTAAGGCCAGAATGGATGGTTGTGGTTTCAACTATTAAAGCTCATGAAAAGTTTAAATCCTATTCGCTGGCGAAGCTCGTGGGAATTCTCAAGTCTCATGAAAGGGTTGTGACCAAGGAAACAAAAGTAGTTTCTGGAATGGGATCATTGGCTCTTATCTCAAAGGGTAAGAAATTGGTTGAAGAAAAACTGAGTCTAACCTTTCTGAATGTGATCTAACAGATGAAGAATATGCACTGATGGTATCTAATCCCAAGCGGTTTGCAGGAAAGAAGTTCCCAGCCAAGAACTGAAATTGGTAGGGAAGCTATAGTTCGGAGAAGGAAAAAGAGGAGGTTAAAAGTGCTCCTCAGAAAGAGGAGGAAAAGAAAGAAAGCAAACTTGTGGGTAATTCCGGCTATGACTGCAATTATTTTCATGGAAAAAACCATCTAGCAAAGGAGTGCATGTTAAGAAGGATGAACGAGAAGAAAGAGATCGAAGATGATGAAGCTTACCACACTCATAAACTTGAAGAAGCCAAGAAGAAAAAGTCTAACGATAAATCCATGCCTGTGTTACTTGTACAGGAAAATGTTGAAGAAAATGAGTTCGGCGGAGTAGAGATCTGGTCTACTGATTCGGAAGATGAGGAAGTACACAAGCCCACTCATGGCAGGGCATTCGTGGTGAAAGAAGATGGTTCTGGTTTAGCAGGAAATTGTCTGATGGTGATGGCTGGAGTGTCACAAATGAGAGGCTACACTATAGATGACGGGGATGATGATGCGAAAGAGAGGAAAGATAGATGCTTCACAGCGAAACCGTTTGGCGAACAGATCAACGAATGTGATCAGTTGATCAAGAAGGTAAATTCTATCCTTGAAAAACTCAAAATACCCGTTTCTAACTATGAAAAGGAATTAAATGATTTGAAATATAAATTTTATAGTCTAAGTGGTAGCCTAAAACAAACTCGCCTCACAAATGCTAACCTAACTGATCAAATGAGCAAGGTGTCGTCCAAGAGTGAGGAGCGAAGGATATGGATAGAGCAGAAGGAGTTAGAGTTGGTTAGGGCAAAAGACGAATTGATATATTTGCAAAGAGAAAATTTGAAAATTTTGAAACAAAGGAATATTTTTTGTTTAATTGCTAAGCGTCTTTATACAAATATTACTCAGTTGCATCTAGATTGTGATATTGGCAAAAAGATTCACAAAATGATTTTGCCTTTTCTTGAACTAAAGGAAGACGAAATAAATGTTGATTGTTATAACTTTGAATCAATTGTCTCATCAGAAGAAACCACTGCTGCCTATAGGATTGGTCTGGACAAAATTGAGTCCTTTATTAAGTCAAAAGACCACAAGGACATGCTTAAAAAATTATTGGACGAAAATGACAAGTTGAAAATTAAGACCGAAATTGTTCAAAATTTTGATTCATTGAGTACCAAGTTAAGTTTAGAAAACAAGATTGATGCCAACAATACTTCTGAATTTGATGAGGACGATGATATGAGTGAAATTTCTGTAGAGGATGTGGTTGACTGTTCTGAATTTGTTAAAACTAAACCCGAACCAACAAAAGTCCTTATATCTGAAAACTCTGTTGAGTTCACTCGATCGTCTAAAGATCAAAACAAAGTCCTGAAAGAAAAGGCGGTTGTATACCGAAAGGTACAACTGTACCGAATCAGGTGTACGCCACCACTGTAGTTACTAAGAAGCAAACAGTTGAGCTAACTTCCATGGTAGATGAAGATAATGCTGATGGTTGTGATGAGTACTTTTGGTCTGCCTCGATTGATAATGTAGATGAAACGAAAGGATTATCGGAAAGAACCTCTTGGAGGATGAAAGGTAGATATGTGGCTGAACCAATCATTAAGCCATCTAACTTCACCAAAGCAAGTACAAGTGGTACAAAAGAAGCTCAAAGCGAGACCAAAAGGATAAGCGAATCTCAGTTAGTAAGGAGCAAAACTTCTGCAAGGAAACCGAAACCAAATGTAAATATTCAAAAATCTTCCAAGCAACTTGCAGAGCAAAAGCATCAACAAAACAGAAGATATCAGAAGAATCTCAATGAAAGGAAGCAGTTTTGGCAATCCCAGAACTCTAACTATGTGCATAGAGATAAGTCTTCCAATCATGGAGCAAAAGCAAATTCGCAGGCGAAACCCAAGCAATGCTCTCACTATCATTCACGTGCTTTACAGAAACATAAGGAACATGTCTCTTACAGGTCATCTTCACTAAGAAACTTCACCAAGAAAAACAACCATCCTCGCTCTCAACCAAACCAAACTCCTCGAGGATGTTAAAGGAAAATGGAAGCTAGTCTCCGATTCAGAAGAGCAAATAAAGAAGATGACCTCTAACCTTACAAAGGATATGAAAGGAGTTGTTAAGAATCAACATAAAGTAAAACAAACCGATTCTAACAAAGCAAATAACAAAATCAAAGTTTTCACCATTAAAAGGAAAAATGAAACCACTTTAGAAAAATGGATGTATTTGGTTGATCCTGCAATTAGTTTTCCTTGTTCAGTAAAAGGCTCAGGAGGACCCAACCAACTTTGGGTTCCTAAATCTGCTTAATTTTTGCAGATTATACATGACGAGCAGGAATGGTATATTTGATGGGTTTTAGCCATAAGAACTTTCCTATGTGCACATGCAAACCCTAATGCTTGGATCTAGGTTTCTCTAATTGAATATGCAATGTATCCAAGGCTTACAATCCTAGATCTAGTGTAAACAATTGAATCATAACATATGAAATCAGATCTACAAGAATACCTTAAGTTGATTGCTTGAAACTTCTTGTTCTTGGAGCTTAGAGTCACAATTGTCACTCCTCTAATGGCTTACAAACACCAACTATCAAGAGGATGATTTGAGAGAGAGGAGAGGTGAGGAAATTGGCTCTAGGGTTTCTTTCTTTTCAAGAGTGGCCGATTTCCCTCACCCATGGGGTCTATTTATACTATGAGCTTACTAGGGTTACACCCTTAACCCTAATTGAATAACTTAGGCCCTAAGAAATCCAAAGATCCTTCTAGATATGAGGCTTGGACGATTTTAAGATATCCAATCCCTAAAAATCGTCCACCCTAATATCCATAAGGATTCATAGCCCAAAAACACAACTATCATACATTTGACAGTTTATGCCCCTTTATTCAATTAACCTCTTTAAGTCACCAAATTAATTCTTAATTAATTTATGACTTATATAAATAAAATAATATTATTATTCCTTTAATATATTACTCTTATAATACATTAATAATAATATCTCTTCTCTCTTTATAAATCACCGTGTCAAGTTGCTATGGTGAAGGCAACCCTAAAGGACCATGCACAACCGGGTCAGGTATTTACCAATTATAGTTACAGCCTTAGACACTAATCCAATAGTCTCCCACTTGGATAAGTCTAGTAACTATAAATGCAAACACAATCCGATTAGCAATCTTAGCTCTCAAAGACGCTGTCAAACTCTGATCTTATCAGTATCCTGTCCTTTAGATAAGGGATCATACAGTCCTCTGTTTTGATACTGTGCAGACAATCTCATGAAACATTGTCATACTTATTGTCTAGCAATTAGTTTCTCGATATCAGATTTATTTGACATAGAACTTAATTGAACACATCAATTCAGTCTTGATCGGGCCCGACACATAAGTCAAATCAAAGCATCGAGGGGCCCTGATATCGCCTTTAACCTCTTAGGATAAAAGTAATAGATAAACTTCGACTTATATGCATTTACTATTCACTAATCAAGTATACACAAAAATGCGTTTTATGACATCTATTTACTGATGTGGTTTCAAATTATCAACGCACAACCAATTAGTAAACAATAAAGCATATATCTTGGTTTTAAGACCATATGATATTATCGTCTCGCGATCACTTGCAGTACATTCCATAAAGTGATTCCAGCAAGCGCGGGTTTATTCCAATGCTAAAAACTCTTTCATAAGCACTCACGAATGTTGTAATAAACTTTTTTTTATGTCTAATACTTTTCAAACAATCTACACACTAATTCATGACAGTCTTCACTCATACCTACTTCCAACATATGAACGACTATGGACCGTTTGAATAATTCGATTATTCTTAATAAACTCAATTATTCTGGAAGTCAAAACATGTGACAACCCGAAATTTCCATTCTGTATAAACTATATCACTTCAATAGAAGTTATAGCAGTCACAGTTAATTTTCAGACTTTTCGCGTAAGTTTGAGTAATTTAGGGTTTACACTTCAGGAAATATCAGGAGAGTGGGTGCACTAGGGTTTTGTGCAACACTGTTATTCCAACACTCTATTATATTAGAGATCATTACAGGAATAAAAATATTTTCTGCCAAAAATATCTCAGGACTATAAATAGAATTCTGAACCAAATTCATTCATTATTCACATTTCCAACTAGAGAAAAGCCATTTTCTCTCTCACGGATCTTCGGGTTTTTATCCCAAATTGTGAGTACCTCTTTCTAGTAATGTTAGAAAGCTTAATATGTATTTATAACATGATTTAGAAGGCTAAATCACTAGATCTAGGAGTTTACTCCCCAAGGTGTTCGTGGGCGGTAAACTCTCGAAACCGAGCCTAGATTGTTCCTTGTGTTATGCTACTTCCTTAGACTCAATTGTAGGTGTATTAAGGACAAGAAAACAATCAAAGAACACAAACCAATGAGAGTTTACGGCCCAAGTGTATCTTAGGCCGTAAACTCCATAGAAATGGACCAAAGGGTGTTTTTAAGACACCTAAAGCCCTAGACCTTTACATGGAATTGTTTCCCACTTAATTGAAGGACAAAACCACATCAAAATCACCTCTTGAAGTGAGTTTACGGCCTTGGTAATGCTCCTAGGCCGTAAACACCAAACAATGGCACCAAAGTGTGCCTAGGGTCCTCATTAGCTTTAAACACATGCCTAGAAATTATCCCACTTGTGCATGAGGCTTGAAAACAACAAAAACAACACCCCAAGGGAGTTTACAACCGTAAAATCCAAGGGAAATGGCCTTGGGGCCGTAAACTCCTAAATGGAGTGTTTCTAGACCTTAAACCCTTCCAAGAATTTAACCACCAAGTTGGAATAATTCTAGGAATCATTTGGAACTTCAAAACACACAAAACACCCATGGTTGGGAGTTTACGGCTGTAAACTCAAGAGTTTACAACCGTAAACTCCATGTGTGTTAGTATATGAGGAGTAAACTCATATATGGGGTCCTTTGGAACCCTAAACACAAGTACCTTGTCCCACAATAGCTTAGATGCAATCCTTAGGGCTTAAAACACTTATATAAAGTGTTTATTATGTCTAGGATGTCTTAACATTATCAATTAGTGATTTGAGACTAATTGAGTGCATATATGTGTGATTATATGTTCATTAGGATCGTAGTGTGTGTACAAGTCCTCGCTTGACACCTAGCCATCCTATACCATTCAGTTCATCCCAATCACCAACTACAGGTGAGTTCATACCCCTAATCAATGTTTTAAATGATGTTAAATGCTTTAATGGGGGGGGGGGGGGAAATACAAGTAGAAACAAACATGTTATTAAATCATTGATATGTATTTTAAAACTGTGTTTGTCATTTAATAGATTTCACATACTACAAAATGTGATGCATGAAATGGTTTTCTATCTTCAAATACCTTGATAACAAAAGTATTAGTTTTGAAATGTTTATTAAAATGACACCAAGTCATTCTTAATTATTGTTCAAAACTCCTAGATATCTTGAAAAACCATTATTTTACATTCTTGAACTAAACTATGCATATACACTTATATTCTTATATATGTATTGATGTTTCAGTTTACACCTTTCATTCAGTTTCCCACACCCTTGAGTAGTAAGAGTGTATAAACCTACATGATCAACCAATTAACTCTTAGTTAATTATCATGGGGATAATTTGAAGATATCAAACATAATTCCTATTACAAGGAATCACACAAGAGTCAGTTCATTCATGAGTCTATTGTTGGGTTTTGAGCATTCTAACACTTCCTAAGTGTACATGCAACCCTAAATACCTTGGATCTATGTTTTCTCTATTATACATGCAAATAAGAACTTCCAAGGTATTATCCTAATCTAGCATACAAAACAATGAATGTAACAAGATAGAATACATACCTCTTTGATGTAGAAAGTCTTCATGAAGCTTGAGTGCCTAGTGCCCCAAGTGTGACACCTCAAATGGAATCACAATCATCAAAACACTTGGAATGATTTGAGAGAATTCTACACTCTTCAAAATCGGCTAGCCCTTTCTTCACTATCTCTAGTGGCCGATTTTTCCTCAATAATAAGATGCTTATATAGTTACACAATTAGGGTAAACTCTTAATTGTCATGGCTTTCCATTTCCTTGGATCCATGGGTACAAATACACCATGGAGCATCCATGGACCATCCTATGGGTTTTAGCCCAACTTGATTATCCATGGAGCATTAGCCCACTATACAAGTATGGATGATTTACACAATCAACCCATATATTTAATTAGTCTTCTTTTGATCACTTAATTAATCCTAGATTAATTCTTGATCAATACTAATTAAATAATCTTATTATTCTTATTATTAATATACTAGAACTTATAATATATTAATAACCATAAGTGTCTTATTTCTCTCATTCAAGTGCATGATGGTATGCAACCCAAATGGACCATGCCGGGTCGGGTCAAGTCTTACCAATTATAGTTATGGACTTAGACATTAATCCAACAGTCTCCCACTTGGATAAGTCTAAAACTATTATTGCGTATGACTTCAGGAACCAACCGGCAATCGTAGCTCTCAAAAGCTTCTGTCGAACTCTGACCTTGTCGATGAACTCTGACCTTTGTCAATGACTTGTCCATTAGATAAGGGATCATATATTCCTCCATTCTAGATATCATATGGACTGAGACATGGATTATAATCATTCTCTCTGTCCATTTGTTGTTTCCCGATTTCCGATTTATGACGACTGACTAATTGAACAAATCAAATCAGTCCTGGCCCGGCCAAGCACTTCCATTTGTCATCATCAAATCATCGAGGGGCCCACAGATATCGCTTTTATCCCGAAGGTAAAAGGAACGGATAAACTTCGACTCATATGGCTTGTTCTACTACTTGTTGAATCATACACAAAGGCACGTTTTATAGCACAGAGTTACCAAATGCGGTTTCGTGCAATCAATGTACTATCAACTCATAGTAACAACTCATATCTCTAGGTTTGAAGAATATAAGATATTATCGTCTCATGATCACTCGTGATAAAATCCATGAAGTGATTCCAATGAGCGCGGGTTGAATCCAATACTCAGAACTTATGAGCACTCATGATTGTTGTAGCCTTGTCCAACACCTTAGACCTCTACAACCCATCATGACAGTCTTAATTCATATCTACTTCCAAAATATGACCGACTGTAGATGGTTTGAATAACTTAGTCATTCCGGAAGAATAACCTAGTTTATTCGGGAAGTCAAAACATGCAAAGTGAAACACAATAACAATTGAATCTAATATGGTATCAACCCTTTGAACATAAATAAAACACCTTTTATTTATCACCATATGATTACACATTATTCATTGTATACTGTTTCAGCTATCAACTTTATTCTTGAATTTAAAACAATAGTTGTCCCATGCTCCAAGCATGTACACTATGTTTTCTTAAACACTAGTCATGCCACACACCAAGTATGCATACTATGTTTGTCTATGATCTTTACTTTGTGAACTAGATCAATTGAACATAACTTCAATGATTCTCTTTTCACACTCCCAAATCCTTACTGCAAATGCAAGAATTCCAAATTCATGCCATTTACTGAAATCTGTTAGATTCTAAACTTATATGCATTGATCCTCTCGTAATGATTATGCACAAAGTCATAAAGACTTGGCAACAATCATTACAGAGTATTCCAAAGGAGATCAACTCCTTGGAAATATCCTTCTTGCATTAAGTTTCCTTAATCTTACACAGATTGAAAATTCTAACTTTGAAACATTTCCAGATTCCATTTTGACTATCACTTCTGAACAAGAGTTGCCTCCTTACAGATTATGTCAATGTGGTCCTTCCAGAATTATCACTATACTTCCAACTGTCCTTGAGCAACCAATCTTTGGTAAACCTTAGATTGTCCTCGACAATTGTTTAATCCTTTTAGTCATATCCAGTTCTAAACCTTTTTCCCTTCTTAATGCCCCAGGCATTTGGAAAATTTTAGAACGGATGATTATAGCACATGTAATCGATCCTATATCCAAAGCATATGGGACACGATTCATGATGTCTTACATAAGACTAAACCAGTCTTTTGCTATAATATTTCCATTTCTATTTGCCAAGTTCTCATAATTCAGATTATGAAAAGGGATGCCGTAATCATAATCGAATTTTAGAACGCAAATAATGGACCCGTATATAGAATTTCCTTATGTTGAGCCATTCCAACATGAAATTCATATATATCCTTGACTAAATGATTAAAACCTCACGATCTAAGCTTATAGATTTGAGATGAAGTATAATTTCCTCTCCCTTAATTATAGCAAAACAACTTTTTCAACCCCTGCAACCTCACGAATTGAAACTTTTTGTTTTCTATAATTAACATTGCTAACTTGCAATACTTATCATAATTATCATGCTCCCACTAACATGATGATTATTAGCATAACACTTATGCTCCCACTAGCTTTGACATGTACTCAGAAAATAGCTGACTTTCTTACCAAAGTTCAGATTTCTGATACTAGATTGTTTTGATAAAACTCTATCAAAATCATACACCTTCCCTTAGATAGCACACTTGTGTGTCTAAACAATTATGAAGAGGTATGTCGTAATCATAATGGTTAGACCTTTTTTCCACTTCTCACAAGTCCATATTAGTGTGCCGGTTAACCACACGCGCTCCACTAACGACTTTGAGAATGCAAATATCATAATTGCTATCTAGATAAAATCTACTTAGTGAAAGTGTTTCCTCACCATCATTTTCATGAATCGGAGAGAAACCTTATGACACTTAGATTTACTGGTGTATGTGTTCTTATCCATGTGAATGGTCAAAATCATAGTCACAAGACAAGGATAATGACAAATCCAAACTCATATGGACTGAACTCAATCTTAATTTCTTGCCACCTGGCAGCTCAAGGGCCTGCCATTACTTCCAAGTTGTTTGTGCAACACTTTGAGAACTCTAAGAACTCATATGCAAAGCCAGCTCTAACTGGAATGGGCACATAATATGTCAACATGATAGGTTATAAAGCTCAAGTCATGTGCTAGAGAAAAACTTCAGGTTTATTCTTGATTAGTTCTTGAGACTTTCAAGACCTTTAAGACTCCCACTGTCCTCTTGACCTATAAGACTCTCTTGTCAAACATCCAAGAGACAGTGCAGATTCTAATCAAGACAAACACTTCACACAATTGGCCTTAGTTGGTCTCTGTTTTATCCAAAACATCACAACTTACCAATTTCAAATGTACAAGAGTAGGAAACTTTTACTCTTACATTTGACAAGTGTTTTATACCTTCTTTAAGACATGTCACTCAAATTACAATCTTGGAGTATGACTCTAAGACTTGCAGTATGACTCATCTTCTTGATTTAACCATTTCAACAATTCAAGATCCCTCTTCTTAGTCATAAGAATGCACTAAGACTTCCTTAGAGAACTAATTGTGCTATGGTTTCTTAATCATTAAGATGATCACAAAAACTGATACTAAAGTACTCTCCCATCTTTTCAGATTTGAGAAACTTTTATTCTTCTGCCTAATTTGATTCTTCTTATTCGCTCTGCCTTACATTGGAACCTTTTTCCAATGTCTCAGAGTTATACTTAAGCATGTAAGTATAATCATATTTACTGAGCTTTAGTAAACTATGATGAATAGTCTTATCAAACTTTCGTGGTAGACTTAATCAGTGCACAAGAATGTGTACTCGGTCCCTTAGTCCTTTACTTGACTCACACATCCATGTGAACAAGTAATTAGTCTTAATTTTCCAATACTTGAAAGTTCTCATTCATCATGCTATACAACTTGCATGATTCCAAGTTCCGGTCCAACTGAAACTTGGGTGATGAGAATCTTTCCTTATTTGGTAAATTTAGACATTACCACAAATGAAAGAATCAATTTCATATTTCCACTCTTGCTCTTAATGGAATCATATAAGCAACAATTTTTCCTCAAATGCCATTGTAAGGATATTTTAAAATAAATAAAATAAAAAATTTTCTTTTATTTTAAAACTTTGCGGAAAAACTTATCCTTACAATCCATATGAAAACTTGTTGTTATCTATTCCTTAAGCAATATCTCATAACTCCTAAGAAGTAGCTCAAGAATCCGATCTTCAAACTACGCGATAGAAATCCATCTACGCCATCAGATTCAGCATATTCTTTCTTTAAGTTTCTTCACTTTTCTTTCATTCTTAAAACATCACCATGTGACCCAGTCACATCATGTATCAAGAATCTCAGAATAGAAACTTAACAGAGTTAGATAGTGGACTTTACCTGAAGTAGAGTCAAACTTATTGACTTTAACATCCTTAGGTAAATTTTGGCAGCTTCGCAACCAATGCCCCTTTCTTTGGCAATATAAACATATGGACCCTTTGATAAAGACACACAGGACTATCACAGACTTAGCTTTTCTCTTTACCATTTGGTCAACCGAATTGACTATGGCCGATCCCTTTCCATTGGGAAGAGAATGCTTTACTGGATTTCCTGTGTCACTATTGTCAATGTCCATCAAGTATTAAGGAAGTTGATCTTAACAAATAGATAAGATCATTAAGGGTCTTGTCATAGTCTGTTTCATAGGTGTCCCAAAGGAACTCACTATGTGACTTAGAAAGTGATTGAACCACCAACTTTCTCAAGACTTTGACACCCAACTCTCCCGGCTTGTCAATATGTGACTACATCTCCAAGATGTGCTCACACCTAGACCTTGCCTTGCCAATAGGGCTTGAGTGACCTTAAACTTTTCAAGAACTTGTGGGTTAGGGAGAATAATTGGAGGAGGAGAAAGAAGTATGATATCCATGGGACATCATCTTCATTAGGAAACCTTGTTTCAAGAGACTTGGGAAGATCATAAGTGTCTAAACCAGACATCTTTTGGGAGATATTCAAGATAGTTGATCTTAAGTCCTTAATATGACACCCAATATGAAATATTAAGGCTAGGACCCAACAAACTATTTTATAACTTAGAAGAGGTATGCCGTAATCCAAGCTATAAAATATTTGAAGGTAGGTGAATGACGATTCACCAATTTCCACCAAGATAAACGAAATGTATTATTAGGTTTTAATTGGTTTTGAAACTCCTAGATCTTTGAGATTCATTGAACTTTTCAAAGGCATGTTTCAATCTCGAGTGTGCCCTTCAGGTTTTGTGACTGGGATGCCGAGGATCACAAAACAAGGTGTGAAGTAACCATGCAAATCACTTGGTACCCTTAATAAATTACCCCTCAATCGATGTGCCGGTTAACCACACACGCTCCATCAATACTATGATAAATATTAAGTCACCCTTTACCTACCTTGTTAAGTCCAAGTTAGTGTGCCGGTTAACCACACACGCTCCACTAAATACCTTGGATCTATGTTTTCTCTATTATACATGCAAATAAGAACTTCCAAGGTATTATCCTAATCTAGCATACAAAACAATGAATGTAACAAGATAGAATACATACCTCTTTGATGTAGAAAGTCTTCATGAAGCTTGAGTGCCTAGTGCCCCAAGTGTGACACCTCAAATGGAATCACAATCATCAAAACACTTGGAATGATTTGAGAGAATTCTACACTCTTCAAAATCGGCTAGCCCTTTCTTCACTATCTCTAGTGGCCGATTTTTCCTCAATAATAAGATGCTTATATAGTTACACAATTAGGATAAACTCTTAATTGTCATGGCTTTCCATTTCCTTGGATCCATGGGTACAAATACACCATGGAGCATCCATGGACCATCCTATGGGTTTTAGCCCAACTTGATTATCCATGGAGCATTAGCCCACTATACAAGTATGGATGATTTACACAATCAACCCATATATTTAATTAGTCTTCTTTTGATCACTTAATTAATCCTAGATTAATTCTTGATCAATACTAATTAAATAATCTTATTATTCTTATTATTAATATACTAGAACTTATAATATATTAATAACCATAAGTGTCTTATTTCTCTCATTCAAGTGCATGATGGTATGCAACCCAAATGGACCATGCCGGGTCGGGTCAAGTCTTACCAATTATAGTTATGGACTTAGACATTAATCCAACATCTATACCAGTACATTACCTGATACATGAGTACATTTACAGTTGATTACATGATACCTGAGTACGTTTACATATACTTACATGATACATGATCACACTTACATGAACACATTACATGAGTACCTTTGCGTTAATACACTCACCTGTGTATATTAACATGAATACTTGTATCTCGAATTGCGAGGATGATTTATTAGTACCTTCTGTGTAAATCTTCCTGCATATCCCTAGTACCTCGGGATATCTACACGGGACCCTATCCCTAATACCTCGGGATACCTAGATGGGCCCCTATCCCTAGTACCTCGGGATATACGGACGGGACTAACCATTCTGGAACCCATCTGTTAGCAACAGTGGGTGATGAACATCTACGGATGCCTACGGTTATTACTTATACTAGGAGTACCTTTACAGGGAATAACCCTTCCTCTGCCCTGCTGCTGCTACAGAGGACAATTGGACAATCTTCGGATGTTCATTAGGATATATAGATCGTGTTAACCCTAGTACCTCGGGATAACAGTTACATATGCTGTGTTAGTCCTAGTACCCAGTGACAACACTTACATTAGTACTTTTTCCTGTTCACTTTATTTTGTGATACTTTCACATAAACAATGAGTTAGACTAAGTACTTTTAGTACTAGTCAATAGAAAGGAAAAACTATCATTTTACTAACAAAACATTCGGGTCTTGGTAGAAGACTACATCTCAAACTGATAGAAAATAAGGGATTTTCTAGGGCTTTTCATACTTACATCATCATTTTCATTTAAAGGTTTACACGACTTTTAAAACAGCTTTTGGTAAGCAAGACAACGACACTTAAATACTTATGAATTCACCAGCTTTAAAGCTGACACTCTCTTTCAAAATAACTTATATTCTCAGGTCATCAGTAGACAGGTACGGTGGCCAGGTTTTGAGAAGATGGAGCAGACAAGTCTCGTCTTTTATTTTGATTGTATATTTTTGGTGTCTTACTACCATGAAAGAACACACATGTATTAAAACTTTACTTATAATGCAATGGATGATGTTGTTTCTTGTTTATTATATTACACTGTTGTGATACTTTACATGACATCCTCCACCCCTGAACGTTTCCGCCGTTCGTGGTTTTGGGGTGTGACAAAACATGCAAAGTGAAAACAATAGTTAAATAATTAACACAAGACAAAACCTTTAAATAATACTCCTTTATTTAATCATCAAATGTTAATTACATTTATCTATTACAAGTTTCCAAACTATCTAATACAAACTAATATCATCCTTCAGCCCAATGCTCTTAGCGTGTTGCAAGTGCTTAACCCTACTCAGTCCCTTCGTAAGAGGATCTGATGGTTCACCTCTGATGATATCCTCTTAACTACGAGGTGTGCTTCTTCTACTCGATGTCTAATAAAGTGATATTTTCTGTCGATATGCCGAGATCTACCATGATCCCTTGGTTCCTTGGTTAAGGCAACCGCTCCTTCATTATCACAAAAAATCTCCATAGGCTCCTTTATGGCAGGCACAACTCCAATGTCTCCAATGAAGTTCTTCAACCATATCGCCTCTTTTGACGCTTCGCTCGCTGCAATGTACTCTGATTCACAGGTTAAATCAACTACGGTTTCCTGCTTGGAACTTTTCCAAGTCACCACTCCTCCATTAAGGGTAAAGACCCAGCCCGACTGCGAACGGTAGTTGTCCCTGTCGGTCTGGAAGCTGGCGTCACTATACCCTCGCACCTTTAAGTCATCACTCCCTACGAGGACCAAAAACCATTCCTTGGTCCTCCGAAGGTACTTAAGAATATTCTTGACTGTGATCCAATGAGCTCTGCCAAGGTTCCCTTGATATCTACTGACCATGCTCAAAGCAAAGGCCACATCAGGGAGAGTACAAGTCATAGCATACATGATCGAGCCAACTGCGGAAGCGTAAGGTACTCGGCTCATCTCAGCTATCTCGGCTTCTGTACTCGGACTTTGAGTCTTACTCAATTTGGCATTACTTTGTATCGGTAGTTCTCCCTTCTTTGAGTTTTCCATACTAAAACGTTTTAGTACCTTATCCAAGTAAGTATTCTGACTAAGTCCTATTGGCCTCTTACTTCGTTCTCTTATTATCCTTATTCCCAAAATAAAGGAAGCCTCTCCGAGCTCCTTCATAGTGAAGCACTTCCCGAGCCAGGACTTAACTTCCTGCAGAGTCGGGATGTCATCGACATACAAAACAAGGAAGCTAACTATACTCCCACTGGCTTTGATATATACACATGATTCATCTTCACTTCGTACAAATCCAAACTATTTGACTTTCTCATCAAAGCCAAGATTCCATCTGCGAGATGCTTACTTAAGTCCATAAATGGACTTTTCAAGCTTGAACACTCTATTGGGATGCTTTGCATCGACAAAACCCTCTGGCTGAGCCATGTAAACATCCTCAGCCAACTTCCCATTAAGGAAAGCGGTCTTGACATCCATATTCCATATCTCATAATCATGAAATGCAGCGATGGCTAGCATCACCCTAATAGACTTTATTTTAGCAACTGGCGAGAAGGTCTCATCATAGTCAACTCCGAGAGTTTGAGTAAAGCCCTTCGTAACCAATCGCGCCTTATACGTGTGTACATTCCCATCCACGTCGGTCTTCTTCTTGAAGATCCATTTGCACTCAACCGTCTTACGTCCGGGTACATTGTCAACCAAATTCGAAACTTGGTTGTCATACATGGACTGAATCTCGCTGTCCATCGCGTCTTTCCATTTTGCAGACTCTGGGCCTGCCATGGCTTCCTTATAGCTATTAGGTTCATCGAGATTTATTAGTTTACCATCACTAATATACGTGTCCCCTTCAGTAGTAATATGAAAACCATAAAACTGGGGTTGAACTCTAACTCTTTCGGAACGTCTAAGAGGTAAGGACTCGTCAATTGGTTCAACCGGAATTTCCTCCTCGGGTTGAGTGCCAGCGATAGAGGTTCCTTCATCACTCGACTCTTGAATATCTTCAAGATCGATTTGCCTCCCACTGTCTCCTTGGTTTATGATTTCTCGCTCTCGGAAAACCCCTCTCCTCGCAACGAAGACAACATTGTCACTCAGTCTATAGAAGAGATATCCAAAGGATTTCTATGGGTAGCCGATGAAAATACATCGCTTACTACGAGATTCGAGCTTGTCATAAGTCTCTCGTCTTATAAAAACCTCACAACCCCAAACCTTGATATGTGCCAACGAGGGAGCTTTCCCTGTCCACGTCTCGTGAGGTCTTTTGGAAACCTTCTTTGTAGGGACTTGGTTAAGGATATGGGTAGCAGTCTCTAAGGCATACCCCAAAAATTAGATAGGTAGTGAAGCACGACTCATCATAGAACGAACCATGTCCAACAAGGTTCGATTACGCCTTTCTGCCACACCATTCAACTGTGGTGTCCTAGGTGGTGTCAATTGCGAAATTATTCCGCATTCCTTGAGATAGTCGTGGAATTCAAGACTTAGGTACTCTCCTCCTCGATCAGATCGAAGCATCTTGATTATCCTGCCCAATTGATTCTCCACTTCATGTTTGAACTCTTTGAACTTTTCAAACATTTCTGACTTATGCTTGATTAAGTAAATATACCCATATCTACTATAATCATCGGTGAAAGTCACGCAAAAGCGGTTCACATCCTTTGTGGTGGATCTAAAGGGCCCATACACGTCGGTGTGTATGAGATCCAATAAACCCTCACCCCTCTCACAAGTGCTAGTGAAGGGTTACTTGGTCATCTTTCCAAGTAAACAAGATTCGCACGTGTCATCTTCCCTAAGGTCGAATTGTTGGAATAGTATCTAAGGCTGCAACTATATTAGGCAAGTATTTGACTCGGTTGTGCATGGTCCTTTTGGGTTGCCTTCACCATAGCAACTTGACAGGATGATTTATTATGAGAGAATAAATATTATTAATATATTATGAGAATAATATAAAGAATAATAATATTATTATTTGATTAATATAAGTCATAAATTAATTAGGAATTAATTTGGTGACTTAAAGAGATTAATTAAATAAAAGGGTATAAACTGTCAATTGTTTGATAGTTACACTTTGGACTATAAATCCTTTAAGGATAAGAGGTGGACAATTTCTAGGGCTAAGGATAGCCATAAAATCGTCCAAGGCTTATCATGGAAAGGATTTGGATTGATTAGGGCTTAAGTTATCCAATTAGGGTTTAAGGGTGAAACCCTAGGAGCCTTGCAAGTATAAATAGACCCTTAGGGTTAAGAGAAATCGACACCTGTGCTTGGAAAAGAAACCCTGGCCGAATTTCTCTCCCTTTCTCTCTCTCAAATCATCCTCCTTGCTAGTTGGTGTTTGTAAGCCATTAGAGGAGTGACATTTGTGACTCTAAAGCTCCAAGAACAAGAAGATCAAACAAGTGTTTCAAGGTAAGCTTCTAACTCTGATTTATTATTGCTCTTATACTCTATTAGCCATTAGAAGTCTTGGATTCAATGCATGTTTAATTAGAGAAACCTAGATACAAGCATTTGGGTTTGCATGTGCACATAGGAATGTTCATATGGCCAAAACCCGTCACGAATGACTCCAACACTCCATCCTTTTGGAGTTGGGCTATGCGCTTTTTGTTGACATGTCCAAGACGACAATGCCACAAGCATGCTTTATCCGTACTATTGGAAGAATCCATACACAACACATCATTTCCTAAGTTATCTACAACCATAACAGTTTCATAAATTCCATTACAAGGCATTGCTTCAAAATATAAAACACCATTTAGATAAGCATAAATCGAACCATTCTCATTATTAAACGAATATCTAAATCCTTGTCTAAACAAACCATGATATGAAATGATGTTTCTTGACATATCTGGCGAGTAGCAACAATTATTTAAATCTAAACCTAATCCATTACTAAGTACTAGAGAATACACTCCAATCTTGGTGACAGGCGACGATCTTCTATTCCCCATGATTAGATTTATTCTTCCACGCTCCACATCCCTATTTCTTCTTAGTCCCTGCAAATCAGAACAAATGTGGTAACCACATCCTGTATCAAGAACCCAAGAAATAGCATGAGATGAATCATTAGATTTAATTATGTAAATACCTGCAAAAGACGACTTGATCTTCCCATCCTTGATGGCTTGCAGATATTCCGGGTAGCTTCTCTTCCAATGCCCTATTTTGTGGCAATAGTGGCACTCTACCTCCTTTGGGTTTGAGTTGGGCTTAGCAGGGCCAACCTTGGTCCCACTAGAAGAGAAACCATCTTGGGACTTTCCCTTGTGGTGACTCTTAGAAGGAGACTTCCTCTTCTTGCCTCTTCCTTGCCCAATTGCCAAAACAGGAGCAACGGGTGGAGTGGGAGTTGATGCAACAGACGTTTCATTGAGGTTGCTCTCAGCAGTCCTTAGGAGCCCTTGGAGTTTGCTTAGGGTGACCTCTTCTTTGTTCATGTGGTAGGTCATCCTAAATTGGTTGTAGCACGAGGGCAAGGAGTGAAGAACAATGTCGATAGCCAAATCTTCTCCAAAGTTAACATTCAACCTGCGAAGACAATCAACATATCTTTGCATCTTTTGCAAGTGCACGGTTAGAGACTCTCCACTTCCCATCTTAGCGGTGATCATGTTCGTGATGATCTCATAGCGCTCTTGCCTCGCTCTTTGGTGGTATCTTTCCATTAAGTCTTGATGCATTTCATACGGATACATGTCCTCATAGGACTTTTGGAATTTGGGGTTCATTGTGGCTATCATGATGCAATGGACTTTCGTTGCATCACGGTCATGGGTCTCAAAGACGGCCATTTCTTCGGGAGTAGCGATTTCTGGATTGACCTTTTCGAGCTTCTCGTCGAGGACATACTCTTTGTCCTCGTAGCGCGCAATCGTGCGAATGTATCTTATCCATTCGCTAAAGTTTGATCCATCAAAAGTCACTTTTTGACAAAGGCTCATTAGCGTGAATGAGCTAGCAGCAGTGTTGTTCGTGTTAGACATCTACAAATAGAAAGGAACAAGGTTTGATTAGAATTAAATCCCTAATTAAACACCCAATATGAAAAATTAGGGCTAGGACCCAACAACATTATTCACACATTAGAAAAGGGATGCCGTAATCCAACACGCAAATAATTTGGAGGTAAGTGAATGACGATTCACTAATTCTTCACCATGAAAAACATAAGCTTAAGTTTTAAATGTATTGAGAATTCCTATATTTTCTTAGAAATTCATTGAACTTTTCAATGGCATGTTTAAATCTCGATATGCCCATCTCGTTTCTGACTGGGATGCCGAGGATCACAAAGTGGGTGTGAATAACCATGCAAATCTACGTGGTGTCTTCATTGTTATAGTCACTTATTCGATGTGCCGGTAAACCACACACGCTCCATCGAACTATGACAAATAATGAATCACCCTTTGCCACCTTTGCTTAGAACCAATTATTTTGCTGGTTAACCACACACGCTCCACTAACTTCTTAGCAAGGGTGCAAAGTGTAATTTCATGGGATTGCATTAATTCACTTTTGCCTAAAGTAACTAGGATTGGGAATTTGAAAAAACATGTAGTTACTTTGTATTTTACATTATACTTTTAATGAGGAGAGTATTGCCCTATCCTACCCGTTCGGCTAACGACCCTCCACCAGTCAAGCAAGTGGTGGATGTGAGTGTACACCCATTAAGCGCTATTTTATAGGCAGCAACCTTTTACCCACCTTTTAGACCGACTTCGTGAATGAGGCATACTAACGGTAAGACTAGCATTTTAAATCATATATATATATATATATATATATATATATATATATATATATATAAAGCTTGTAATAATATAATAGTATAGTGTTGAATTTTAAACTTGTAAAATTCTAGGGTTTGAAATTTTAATAATTCAAATTAAACTTTTAATCACAAAAACTTAAATTTCAAAACTTGAGGAAAAGTTTTAAACTTTTCAAAACATAAAGGATCAAAAAAGCAAATAATATAAATCAACTGATTAATTTAATGATTATTTAAATTTGACCTATTTAATATTACTTGCAAGACAATTTACCAATTTAATTCAAATAATAAATTATTATCATATAAGGAAATTATCATTCAATCAAATGGTAATTATCTTTTGTTTTGTCAAGAATATACTTAAATATATGATAAAATTTCGGATATTAATGACCCAAAACAATTAAGGCAAGTATCCTCAAGCAAAACAACAAGAAATCCCAAAATCAGCTTTAACTGACGCAAGAACTCGCCGAGTTGGAGATACTCGCCAAGTCCACAATGGAACTCGCCGAGTTCACCAATCAGAGTCACAAAAACCGAATTTTTCAAGCAAAAGCAATTAACCAAGGCATCAATTCAATAGAAATCAATCAAATCTCTGATACCACTGATGGGTTTTAGCCATAAGAACTTTCCTATGTGCACATGTAAACCCTAATGCTTGGATCTAGGTTTCTCTAATTGAACATGCAATGTATCCAAGGCTTACAATCCTAGATCTAGTGTAAAAAATTGAATCATAACATATGAAATCAGATCTAGAAGAATACCTTAAGTTGCTTGCTTGAAACTTCTTGTTCTTGGAGCTTAGAGTCACAATTGTCACTCCTATAATGGCTTACAAATACCAACTAGCAAGAGGATGATTTGAGAGAGAGGAGAGGTGAGGAAATTGGCTCTAGGGTTTCTTTCTTTTCAAGAGTGGCTGATTTCCCTCACCCATGGGGTCTATTTATACTATGAGCTTACTAGGGTTACACCCTTAACCCTAATTGAATAACTTAGGCCCTAAACAATCCAAAGATCCTTCTAGATATGAGGCTTGGACGATTTTAAGATATCCAATCCCTAAAAATCGTCCACCCTAATATCCATAAGGATTCATAGCCCAAAAACACAACTATCATACATTTGACAGTTTATGCCCCTTTATTCAATTAACCTCTTTAAGTCACCAAATTAGTTCTTAATTAATTTATGACTTATATAAATAAAATAATATTATTATTCCTTTAATATATTACTCTTATAATACATTAATAATAATATCTCTTCTCTCTTTATAAATCACCATGTCAAGTTGCTATGGTGAAAGCAACCCAAAAGGACCATGCACAACCGGGTCAGGTACTTACCAATTATAGTTACATCCTTAGACACTAATCCAACAGTCTCCCACTTGGATAAGTCTAGTAACTATAAATGCAAACACAATCCGATTAGCAATCGTAGCTCTCAAAGACGCTGTCAAATTCTGATCTTATCAGTATCCTGTCCTTTAGATAAGGGATCGTACAGTCCTCTGTTTTGATACCGTGCAGACAATCTCATGAAACATTGTCATACTTATTGTCTAGCAATTAGTTTCTCGATCTCAGATTTATTTGACATAGAACTTAATTGAACACATCAATTCAGTCCTGACCGGGCCCGGCACATAAGTCAAATCAAATCATCGAGGGGCCCTGATATCTCCTTTACCCTCTTAGGATAAAAGTAACAGATAAACTTCGACTTATATGCATTTACTATTTACTAATCAACTATACACAACAATGCGTTTTATGACTTTTCAAGCTTTCACACTCTATTGGGATGCTTTGCATCGACAAAACCCTCTGGCTGAGCCATGTAAACATCCTCAGCCAACTTCCCATTAAGGAAAGCGGTCTTGACATCCATCTGCCATATCTCATAATCATGAAATACAGTGATGGCTAGCATCACCCTTATATAATTTATTTTAGAACTGGTGAGACGGTGTCATCATAGTCATCTCCGGGAGTTTGAGTAAAGCCCTTCGCAACCAATCGCGCCTTATACGTGTGTACATTCCCATCCACGTCGGTCTTCTTCTTGAAGATCCATTTGCACCCAACCGTCTTACCATCTTGAAGTTTGATAAGGAGCATCTATGCGCTGCATGCAAAATGGGAAAGCAAAGCAGAAAGAGACATCCAATTCTTGTAAATACAAAGATCATCGAGCCTCTTGAGCTCCTTCATATTGATCTATGTGGACCATCTGCAATTGAAAGTATCGGTGGTAGTAAGTTTATACTTGTTGTCGTTGATGATTTTTCCCGTTTCACTTGGGTATATTTTCTTAAATAGAAATCAGAGGTTACTTTAAAGCTGAAGAACTTCATAAAGCAAGTGGAAGTTCAGTTGCGAAAGCTAGTTCATAACATCATAAGCGACAACGGATTGGAATTCAAGAACAACGATTTTGAAGAATTTCTAGCTGAAAATGGAGTTATACACAATTTCTCTGCTCTTTACACTCCATAGCAGAATGGAGTCGTTGAAAGACGCAATCGATCCTTTTGTGAAGCAGCCCAAACCATGCTCAGATTCGCTTCTCTGCCTCTATATTTCTTGGCCGATGCTATCACTATTGCATGCTATACCCAGAACCGATCTGTAACATCCAAAAATTTTACACTAAATTTAAACTTTTTCAATCGTAAATAAAACCCAATAGTATTGTTTACAAAAAAATGTTTTCAAATCATTATTTGATTAGAGTGTCCCAAAAGCCAGATCATAAGGATGAGGAGTGGTACGGTCACGCCTTCTCCTTGCCATGATCTCCTGAAGTACCTGAAACAATAAAATGAAAACTGTAAGCCGGAGGGCTTAGTGAGCTACCCCCGAAATACCAATACCACATTGATAATACCATATCAGTAGTAATCAATCAATTAACATGCATACTGGGCCATCGGCCTGACTGGAACGCCTTACAGGGCCTACAGTTTGACTGAATCTATACCGAGCCTTCGACATGAATGGACCGCCACGTGGGTCTACAGTCTCCCCAGACTGCTCATAGGGTATGTTGGCCTTCAACACAAAGCAGGACCGCCTCAACCCAACCAACGAGCAAATAATCATGTGCACATAGCTAACATATACTGGCATATACAGAAATCAAACAGATCTATCTCACTAATCATCAATCATAGCAATCTCTCATAACTAGAGCACCGACCTAGCAGGCCACTAACATACCAATCCCTAAGGATCATAAAAGCATAACATACTGTCTATCCTGATTCCGATCTATCAGACCATAACCACATATCATATCATAACCATAACAACTAAAGGGCCAGCCTTGGTGCCTTAGACCCTTTTTGATATAGTGATGATAACTCACCTCGTAGATGTCAACTCAGTAGATAAAATCCAACTCTCGGATCACTTGCCAAAGACTCCACCACCTATTACCATAATACGAATATACCCATAAGTCCTCAACCTTACAAGGTACTCCATAAACCAACTAGTCAACCCTTGGTCAAGGTCAAAATCCTCAGTCAAGGTCAAAAGTCCATGTTGACCCTACTCGCCGAGTACCCTCGGCTACTCACCGAGTTCCTTGAAGTACTTGTGCACTCGCCGAGTCAACCGAGTGAGTCGTCGAGTTCCTTTGGTTTACGATCAAAATCTAAGGCCACTCGTCGGGTTTTCTTTTTGCAACTCGATGGTTACACATGCATACATAAGTTGGGGAAACCTCATTCGACTCGTTGAGTTGTTCATACAACTCGTCGAGTCTATGGCAATATTCAACGGACTCGCCGAGTTGTTCTTCCAACTCGTCGAGTTCGTAGCTATCTTCATATGACTCGCTGAGTCGACCATGTGACTCGCCGAGTCCCTTCAGTCCTTTTTCCATACAGACTCATTTGAGTCATGTAGCGGGTCCAAACTACAGATCCAAGCTTCTAAGGCATGCTTTTCATGTAAAGTTGCAAACTTTATGTGCATGCATAGCTATAAGGGCTCTAAATGTCCAATCCAAGCCCATAATGAGGTTTCCTACCCAAGGAAGGTTTCATTTACGTCCAAACCATAAGCTTTATGACTCTAGGACTTATGAAGGGTCCAGATCTAAACTTACAACTTCAGATCTAGCTCATATCTCACTATATCATCTCATTCAAACAATAAAAACCCTAGATCTCCACCAAATGAGGTCTATAAGGAAAAAGAGGTAAATATGATGACTTGATACCTTCAAATGATGCTAACTGAGGTAGATCTCAGTTTCCCACACCTTCCTTGCTCCTATCCTCTTGCTCTCTAAGTTCTTCCTTTCCAAAAACCTTTTTTCCAAGCTTAAAACACACAAGAATGAAGCACCACACGAATTAGGGTTTCCATGAGCTCTCAAGGACTGCAAAGAGGCCAAATGAAGCTTATGCTTCCTTAAATAGAGTGCAGAACCCAGGGATTTAGGGTTTCATCTGCCAGCTTCTACTCATCGAGTCCCTTTATGGACTCGGCGAGTAGGTTACTAAACACGCGATCCCACCTCACTGCTACTCGACGAGTAGGGAAACCAACTCGTCGAGTGGGACTTAAAACCAAATAAATTCTTATTTAAATTACTACCTGCGAATTGGGGCGTTACAATTCTCCCCCACTCGAACTAGACTTCTCCCTCAAAGTCCTCTGGAATAAACAATGCCGAGTAGTGCTCGCGCGTCTCCGACTCCGGCTCCCATGTCCACTCGGATCCCCTCCGATGTTCCTATTGCACCTTCACCAAAGGTATTTCCTTGTTCTGTAAAATCTTCTTCTTCCTCTCCAAGATGGCCACAGGCCTCTCCACGTAATTCAGGCGCTCATCGACCTGAATATCATCCAGTGATACTACTGCCTCCTGGTCCATGATGCACTTTCGCAACTGCGAAACATGGAACATGCTATGAATCCGACTAAGCTCCTCCAGAACCTCAAGCCTATAAGCCACTTTGCCAACTCTAGCAATGATCCTGAATGGCCCAATATACCGGGGACCCAATTTTCCATTCTTCTTGAAGTGGATCAAACCCTTCCAGGGCGAGACCTTCAGAAGCACCATGTCACCCACCTGATGCTCGACCTTGACCATCCTATAGGTCAGGCACCTCTCAACATACCAAGCGATTTCTCGCTTCATACCGGGCCACCAGTAACTCAAACTCAGATCACGGTACATCTTGGTGCCCCCCGGGTGTATAGAAAAGTGAGACTTATGATCCTCCTCCATTATTGGTTGCCGGACCCCTCCGGATATCGGAACCCAATCCCAACCGTGTCGGGTCAATAATCCACGACTATCATGAACAAACCGGGCGCCCTCGCTCTTAATCCTCTCCAACTTCCAGTTCTCTGGCCTCATTCCCTCAACTTGAGCATCCTTAATCAAGCTCACAAGCGGGGAGTCCACTGCTATCCTCATACACCTTGCTGGGGTAGAAGACCCAGCTGACTTGCGGCTCAAAGCATCCGCAACCACATTCACTTTACCAGGATGGTAAAGTATCTCAGAATCATAGTCCTTTACTACATTCAGCCACCTGCGCTGCCTCATGTTCTGGTTCGGCTGATCCATGATGTGTCTCAAACTCTTGTGATCCGTGTATATAGTGGAACAGACCCCATACAGATAATGCCTCCAAATCTTGAGAGCGAATACCACCGCTCCTAACTCAAGATCGTGCGTATGGTATCTCGTTTCATGCGGCTTCAACTGCCGCGATGCATAGGGTATCATTCGTCCCCTCTGTATGAGGACTGCCCCCAAGCCTGTGATAGATGCATCACAAGATACTACAAAATCCTCAACTCCCTCGGGGAGCATCAACACTGGCGCCCCACATAACACCGTCGGAGGGTCTCAAACGCCCTCTGCTGCTCAGGGCCCCACCGAAAATCCACCCCCTTCCTCGTTAAACGAGTGACGGATACTGTAATCTTGGAGAAATCTCGAATGAATCTCCAGTAGTACCCTGCTAAACCCAAGAAACTCATGATGTCTGAGGGATATTTCAGATTCTCCCACTGCATAACCGCCTCCACCTTGGCCGGATCGACCAAAATCCCCTCCTGGTTAACGAGATGTCCGAGGAACTGGACCTCTCATAACCAAAACATACACTTCGAGAACTTGGCATACAACCGTTCTTGCCGTAGAACTTCCAGCAGTTCCCTGAGATGCTCCTCGTGCTGCTCTCGGGTCTTAGAATACACTAAGATATCATCTATGAACACAATAACCGAGCGATCGAGAATCGGTCTGCAGAATCGGTTAATCAAATCCATGAACATTGCCGGCGCGTTGGTGAGCCCAAACGGCATCACCACAAACTCGTAATGACCATAACGAGTCCAAAAGCGGTCTTCTCCACATCTTCCTCCCTCACCCTGACCTGGTGATATCCGGAACTCAAATCGATCTTAGAGAACCAAGATGCACCCTTCAGCTGATCGAAAAGATCATATATCCTCGGGAGTGGATAACGGTTCTTCACTGTTAACTTGTTCAACTCCCTATAGTCAATGCACATCCTGTGCGAACCATCATTCTTCCTGACGAAGAGGATCGGTGCTCCCCAGGGTGAACTACTCGGACGAATAAATTGCTTACCCAGCAGCTCCTGCAGCTGAGATGACAGCTCCCGCAACTCAGGTGGTGCCAGCCGGTACGACGCCTTGGCGATAGGGGCCGCACCCAGCACTAGATCACTCCTGAACTTAACCAGCCTCTATGGAGGCACTCCGGGTAACTCCTCCGGAAACACGTCAGCAAACTCCCTAACCACCGGGACCTTTGAGACTGAGGGCTGCCCCCTAACCCGCATATCCACCACATATGTTAAATAACCAGCACACCCGTGTTGAATATATTGCCGAGCCCTGGCTGCCGAACAAAACCCTGATCCGATCCTTGTGCCCTCGCCATATACCATCAGTTCTCCCCCACTTGGGGTTTGAACCACCACTCGCTGTCCCTCACAGTCGATCATGGCGGCGAATCGACTGAGCCAATCCATCCCTACTATTATGCATACTTCCCCCATGGGAATAGGAATCAAATCTATCGGGAAGGATACCTCAAAAATCTCCAACTCGCATCCCCAGTAGACCAAAGAAGCAGAAACCCCGTGCTCGTTGGCGATCGAAACTCGCAACGGACACTCAAGCTCATCTACCGGCACACTGTATCCTCTACCTAAAGCCTTATATACAAACGACCGAATCGCTCCTGAGTCGAATAATACCAAAGCAGACAAAGAATTTACCAAAAAAGTTCCTAAACACAGGTACAACCAATAAGCATAACACAGATATAATAATTGAAATAGAAAAATAGAAACATACTAGCAACCACATCCGGTGCTGCCTTGGCCTCCTTGACCGTAAGTTGGAAGGTGCGCCCCTGAGCCTTCGGAGGCTCCACCTTGACTGGCCTCCCATCCCCAATCCTCAAAGTAGTCGATACAGAACCCTGCATCGGCTTGGCGGCGAGCTGCGGATAGTTGGTCTTCACGTGACCAACCTGATGACAATGGAAACAAATCCTCATATCTGCTGGAGGGGCGGACTGACGACAGTCCCTGGCATAATGCCCCACCTTGCCACATTTATGGCAACCACCTCCTGCTCGAAAAACCCCAAAACGACCCCAACCACACTTTCCACAAGTGCGGCTTTGCTGACCCCCGGTTCGAGTATCAGCGGTCTTAGACCGCTTAGGTGCCGGCTGAGACTATGCCAGAACCTGACGCTGCTCCCTCAACTGCATCTCAATCTCTAACTCACGCCACATGGTAGCTTCCTGAAGATCCAGGAAGGTATCACAACGTTGTGTAGCCATAAATTCTCGAATATCCGTCTTGAGCATACTCAGATAACGAGTCATCTGAGACTGCTCTATAGCAAACTCCGGGTAGAAAATAGCCCTCTCTGTGAACATACGAGTAATCTCCATCATAGACTCCCCATCTTGCCTCAATGTCAAAAACTCCTGAGCCAGCCGCTCCAGCTCAACACGTGGAACGTAGCGGGTGCGGAACTTATCCCAAAATTGCTCCTAAGTAACAGCAGCTCGCTGGTTATCAGTGTACGACCCTGTCGTCAATCTCCACCAATCCTTTGCCCCGAGCCTCAGCAGGTTCAGGGCACACCTGACCTTCTGGTCAGCAGGGCATGATCACGTGAAGAAACAACCCTCCACGTCAGATAACCACCTAATGGCCCGAATCACATCCTGTGTACCATCAAACATTAGGGGCTTCGTGTTATCGAAGTCCCGATACTGGAAAGCCCTGCCGGCTCCTCCTCCAACCCCTACCGCGATTATAGCCGATGTGGCTGCCGCGACAACTGTCTCTGCTAGAGTTGCATATCGCTCATCAAAGTACTCAACCATCACAGTCTTAATCGACCCAAACATCTCTGGAAGCTGCGCTCGGAATGCCGCAACAACCTCGTCGTGCAAAATCTCCCGGATCCTGGCATCCAACTCCTCTGTCCCTATCTGTACCACGGGCTCAGGTGCTACCGGCACCTCTGACCCTCCGTCTCCCGATCCTGACCCTAATCCAGATCCTGATTCTGATCCGGACCCAGTTGAAAAATGTCTCATCACCACCATACTGAAAAAAAAGTATACTCAAGACATCAGATAAACAACATAATATTGGGAGGCGAAAACCCACAAACCCTAGGGGTTGTGACTTCTGACTTCCTTGCTACACATACGGGTCTTGTGCTTTCAGTAGTACGGGCCCATACTACCTTCCACACCTACCCATATTTGTCTCAACTATCACCACAACACCCTAACACTATCATCAACATGATATGCGCTCAACCCTCACTCCTAGGTGAACATTGCCTATCTCGCAACTGATCTCACAGCTCCTCACAACTCACACATCCATGAAACTTTCATCAACCCCGACAGTGCTAGTGCATGCTAGTCGCACATAACACTGGACCCAATAGACTTTCGAATATCCGATCCTATCCGAAGACTGAATCAAACATTCTCAGGCTATAAGATCTTGATTACGCACAGTCGTGATGCATACACTAACAACTACAGTAATGATGTCAATTCCATATACAAGAAACCCTAGGCTAGTAGGCATCATATAATCAGGTAAGTCTATCATGCGATTCCTGAAGATCCCTAGCCTAGCACTAGCATGCTGTTCTAACATATCATAATATCAATAATTGTATGGTATTTTGGGGTTTACTTACAGGCTCCGGCTGATCGTACCCTCTGTATCCTCCATCCTTTATTTTGAAAACCATTTTAGTATTTATTCTGAAAATTTCCTTGATTTGAGACTGGATTCACACGAGTGTTCCTCCAATTCACACAAACCAAGGCTCTGATACCTATTTGTAACATCCAAAAATTTTACACTAAATTTAAACTTTTTCAATCATAAATAAAACCCAACAGTATTGTTTACAAAAAAGTTTTCAAATCATTATTTAATCAGAGTGTCCTAAAAGCCAGATCATAAGGATGAGGAGCGGTATGGTCATGCCTTCGCCTTGCCATGATCTCCTGAAGTACCTGAAACAATAAAATGAAAACTGTAAGCCCGAGGGCTTAGTGAGCTACCCCCAAAATACCAATACCACACTCATAATACCATATAAGTAGTAATCAATCAATCAACATGCATACTGGGCCATCGGCCTGACTGGACCGCCCTACAGGGCCTACAATCTGATTGAATCTATACCGAGCCTTCAGCATGACTGGACCGCCACGTGGGTCTACAGTCTCCCCAGACTGCTCATAGGGTATGTTGGCCTTCAGCACAAAGCAGGACCGCCTCAACCCAACCAACAAGCAAATAATCATGTGCGCATAGCTAACATATACTGGCATACACAGAAATCAAACACATCTATCTCACTGATCATCAATCATAGAAATCTCTCATAACTAGAGCACCGACCTACCAGGCCACTAACATACAAATCCCTAAGGATCATAAAAGCATAACATAATGTCTATCCTGATTCCAATCTATCAGATCATAACCGCATATATCATATCGTAACCATAACAACTAAAGGGTCGACCTTGGTGCCTTAGACCCTTTTTGATATAGTGAGGATAACTCACCTCGCAGATGTCAACTCGGTAGATAAACTCCAACTCTCGGATCACTTGCCAAAGACTCCACCACCTATTACCATAATATGAATATACCCATAAGTCCTCAACCTTACAAGGTACTCCATAAACCAACTAATTAACCCCTGGTCAAGGTCAAAGTCCTCATTCAAGGTCAATAGTCCATGTTGACCCTACTCGCCGAGTACCCTCGACTACTCTCCGAGTTCCTTGAAGTACTTGTCCACCTGCCGAGTCAACGGAGTGACTCGTCGAGTTCCTTTGGTTTACGATCAAACTCTAAGGCCACTCGCCGGGTTTTCTTCTTGCAACTCGACGGTTACACACGCATACATAAGTTGGGGAAACCTTATTCGACTCATTGAGTTGTTCATGCAACTCGTCGAGTCTTTGGCAATATTCAACGGACTCTCCGAGTTGTTCTTTGTGACAACCCGAAATTTCCATATTACGAACATCATCTATTCAATAGAAGCTAGTTCAGTTTCTGTGATTTTCAAGCTTTTCCGAACAAGTTTGTGTACATTAGGGTTCATGTTTTAGATGATATCAGGAGAGTGGATACTCCTGGTTTTGTGAAACTTGGGCATTTCAAGTTTCATAATGTTACAGTCCAATATCAGGAATGAAAATATTTTCTGTCAAAATATTCCAGGACTATAAATAGTTTTCTGAATTAAATTAATTCATTATTCACAATTCCAAATAGAGAAAAGCCATATTCTCTCTGACGGATCTTCGGGTTTTCATCCCAGATTGTGAGTCTACTTTTCTATATGCGTTTCAATACTTGTTTAATGCATATTAACAACAATTACTTGTCTAGATATCAAGATCCGGGAGTTTACCGCCCAAGAACGTTCTTGGGGAGTAAACTCCAAAATGGAACATAAATGCTTCCTAGTCCCGATTCCTTGTTAGAAGACTTGTTTAGGAGATAGGGTATGATCTTTATAGGCCAAGAAACATCCAAGAAACATAAGTTCTAGGAGTTTACGGCCAAGGAACTCCCTTGGGCCGTAAACCCCTTTTCAAAGGGCTTAAATGCCCTAAAACTTTCCCCAAATGCTTAAGGACTTTAACTACTAGTACTTGTGCTTGTTTAGAACACCAAAAGCTCATCAAAATCACAAGTTAGTAGGAGTTTACGGCCAAGAACTCCTCTTGGGCCGTAAACCCCTTTTTGTGGGACAAAAATCATTCCAAGCAACCCTTAAGCCTTTAGACAATTTACCTTGCACCTTTGGGACTAGAATGGAGAGTAGAACACCTCTAAACCACTCCTTGAAAGGAGTTTACGGCCAAGGAACATGGCTTGGGCCGTAAACTCCAAGTGAAGTCACCAAAGTGTGCCTCTTGTCCCCATTAGCCTTAGATAAAATCATGGATGCCATTCTTGATGTTTAAGAGCCTCAAATCAATTAATTTCCTAGAGTTTACGGCCGTAAACTCTAAGGTGAAGGACCTTAGGCCGTAAACTCCCTTATGGAGTGTTCTAGAGCCTTAAAACTACTTCATGCATTATTCCAATAAGGATAGAAGTGTTCTAGATGCAAGATAACACCACAAAACACCCAAAAAACACCATTTGAGGAGTTCACGGCCATAAACCTATGAGTTTACGGCCGTAAACTCCAAGGTGTGGGGTTTGTTGGATGGTGAACTCCTATACAAGGCCCTTTGATGTTTCAAACCCTTTTGCCTTGTCCCGTAGCAACTTAGTGATGGGTTTTAGCCATAAGAACTTTCCTATGTGCGCATGCAAAACCCTAATGCTTGGATCTAGGCTTTCTAATAAACATGCTTTGAATCCAAGACTTCTAATTTACTAATTAGGTTACATAACAACATTGAAACAGATCTAGAATCATACCTTTGAGTTCCTTGTTGATCTTGAGGTCTTGGAGCTTCTAGAGTCACAAATGTCACTCCTCTAATGGCTTACAAACACCAAAGCAAGGAGGATGATTTGGGAGAGAGGAGAGGGGAGGAATTCGACCAGAGTTCTCTTGCTTTTTCAGAAGTGTCGAATTCCCTATGCCATGGGGTCTATTTATACTTGTAGATTCCTTAATGATTACAGATAAGTCCCTATCAGATAATCTTCTCTTAAGGCTATCCAAATCCATTCCTAGATAAGCATATGGACGATTTTAGCTTTCCTAAAGCTCTTAGAATCCGTCCAAAGTATATCCAAATGGATTTACAGTTTAAAGCTTAACTATCAAACAATTGACAGTTTATACCCCTTTATTTAATTAATCTCTTTAAGTCACCAAATTAATTCTAATTAATTCTATGACTTATATTAATCAAATAACAATATATTACT
The DNA here is from genome assembly GCF_002870075.4 of Lactuca sativa. NCBI lineage: Eukaryota > Viridiplantae > Streptophyta > Magnoliopsida > Asterales > Asteraceae > Lactuca > Lactuca sativa. The sequence continues at coordinate 245,002,517 of NC_056623.2, read as the reverse complement.
CATTATATTATTCCCATAATATATTAATAATATTTATTCTCTCTTAATAAATCATCCTATCAAGTTGCTATGGTGAAGGCAACCCAAAAGGACCATGCACAACCGGATATAGTTACAGCCTTAGACACTATTCCAACAGTCTCCCACTTGGATAAGTCTAGTAACTATACTAGTACAATTCGGTTTGCAATCATAGCTCTCAAAGACGCTGTCAACTCTGATCTAATCAATCTTGTCCTTTAGATAAGGGAACGTACAGTCCTCTGTTAGATATCATGCTGACAATCCTATGGAATGGTTAGTCAAGCATTTAGGTTTCTCGATCTCTGATTTATTCGACATAGAACTTAATCGAACACATCAATTCAGTTCTGACCGGGCCCGGCACATAAGTCAAATCAAATCATCGAGCGGCCGAGATATCGCTTTTACCTTCTTAGATAAAAGTTACAGATAAACTTCGACTTATATGCATTTACTTATTCATTAACCAACTATACACAACAATACGTTTTATAACATCAAGTTACTGATGCGTTTTCGCATTATCAATGTACAATCAATTAACAAATAATAAACCATATATCTAGGTTTTAAGACTATATGATATTATCGTCTTGCGATCACCTTCTATATCGTATTCCACAAGGTGATTCCAGCAAGCGCGGGTTTATTCCAATGCTCAAAACTAGTTCATAAGCACTCATGAACGTTGTAGCAATCCTTTGCTATGTCTAACACCATTTAGACATTCTACACACCAATTCATGACAATCTTCTTTCATATCTACTCCCAACATATGAACGATTGTGGACTATTTGAATAATCCGATTATTCCTAATAAACTCAATTATTCTGGAAGTCAAAACATGCAAAGTGAAACAATAGCTAAACAATTAACATAAGATAGTATCATTACTCATAAATAAAACTCCTTTATTTAATCATCAAATGTTAATTTACATTTATCTATTACACGTTTCTAATACTATCTAATCTATGCTAATATCATCCTTCAGCCCAATACTCCTAGCATGCTGTAAGTGCTTAACCCTACTCAGTCCCTTCGTAAGCGGATCTGCTGGGTTATCTTCTGATGATATCCTTTTTACTATGAGTTGTCCTTCTTCTACATGATGTCTGATGAAGTGATATTTTCTGTCGATATGTCTTGATCTACCATGATCCCTTGGTTCCTTGGTTAAGGCAACCGCACCTTCGTTATCACAGAAAATCTCCATTGGCTCCTTTATGGCAGGTACGACTCCAAGATCACTGATGAAGTTCTTTAGCCATATTGCCTCCTTCGACGCTTCGCTCGCTGCAATGTACTCTGATTCGCACGTTGAATCAGCTACGGTTTCCTGCTTGGAACTTTTCCATGTCACTGCTCCTCCATTTAGGGTAAAGACCCAGCCCGACTGCGAACGGTAGTTGTCCCTGTCGGTCTGAAAACTGGCGTCACTATACCCTCGCACCTTCAAGTCATCACTTCCTCCGAGGACTAAGAACCATTCCTTCGTCCTCCGAAGGTACTTAAGGATATTCTTCACCGCAATCCAATGTGCTTTGCCAGGATTCCCTTGATATCTGCTAACCATGCTCAAAGCGAAGGCTACATCAGGGCGAGTACAAGTCATAGCGTACATGATTGAGCTAACTGCGGAAGCGTATGGTACTCGGCTCATTTCTGCTATCTCAGCTTCGGTACTCGGACTTTGAGTCTTACTCAATTTGGCATTACTTTGTATTGGTAATTCTCCCTTCTTTGAGTTTTCCATACTAAAACGTTTCAGTACCTTCTCCAAGTAAGTGTTCTGACTAAGTCCAATTAGTCTCTTACTTCTTTCTCTCACTATCCTTATTCCCAAAATGTAAGAAGCTTCTCCGAGGTCCTTCATAGCGAAGCACTTCCCGAGCCAGGACTTAACTTCCTGCAGAGTCGGGATGTCATTTCCTATGAGCAATATGTCATCAACATATAGGACGAGAAAGCTTACTATACTCCCACTGGCTTTGACATATACACAAGACTCGTCTTCGCTTCGTACAAATCCAAACTCTTTGACTTTCTCATCGAAGCAAAGATTCCATCTGCGAGACGCTTGTTTAAGTCCATAAATGGACTTTTCAAGCTTACACACTCTATTCGGATGCTTCGGATCCACAAACCCTTCAGGCTGAGCCATGTACACATCCTCAGCCAGCTTCCCATTAAGGAAAGCGGTCTTGACATCCATTTGCCAAATCTCATAATCATGAAATGCGGCAATTGCTAACATCACTCTAATAGATTTAATCTTCGCAACTGGTGAGAAGGTCTCATCATAGTCAACTCCGGGAGTTTGAGTAAAGCCCTTCGCGACCAATCGCGCTTTATATGTGTGTACGTTCCCATCCACGTCGGTCTTCTTCTTGAAGATCCATTTGCACCCAACGGTCTTACGTCCGGGCACAAAATCAACCAAATTCCAAACTTGGTTATCATACATGGATTGGATCTCGCTATCCATTGCCTCTTTCCATTTTTCAGACTCCGGGCCTGCCATGGCTTCCTTATAGCTATTAGGTTCATCAAGGTTTACTAGTGTACCATCACTAATATACGTGTCCCCTTCGGTAGTAATATGAAAACCATAAAACTGGGGTAGAACTCTAACTCTATCGGAACGTCTAAGAGGTAAGGATTCGTCAATCGGTTCAACCGGAGTTTCCTCCTCGGGTTGAGTGCCAGCGGTAGAGGTTCCTTCATCTATCGACTCTTGAATCTCTTCAAGTTCGATTTTCCTCCCACTGTCTCCTTGGCTTATGAGTTCTCGCTCTCGGAAAACTCCTCTCCTTGCAACGAAGACAACATTGTCCTTCGGTCTATAGAAGAGATATCCAAAGGATGTCTGCGGGTAGCCGATGAAAATACATCGCTCACTTCGAGGTTCAAGCTTGTCGTGAGCATCTCGTCTTACGAAAGCCTCGCAACCCCAAACCTTGATATGTGCCAACGAGGGAGCTTTCCCTGTCCACATCTCGTGAGGTGTTTTGGCAACCTTCTTAGTAGGGACTCGGTTAAGGATATGGGCGGCAGTCTCTAAGGCATACCCCCAAAAAGAGATTGGTAGTGAAGCACGACTCATCATAGAGCGAACCATATCCAATAAGGTTCGATTACGCCTTTCTGCCACACCATTTAACTGCGGTGTCCTAGGAGGCGTCAATTGCGAAACTATTCCACACTCCTTGAGATAATCGTGGAATTCAAGACTTAGGTACTCTCCTCCTCGATCGGATCGAAGCATCTTGATTTTCCTGCCCAATTGATTCTCCACTTCATTCTTGAACTCTTTGAACTTTTCAAAGGTGTCTGACTTTTGCTTGATTAAGTAGATATACCCATATCTACTATAGTCATCGGTAAAAGTCACATAGAAGCGGTTCCCATCCTTCGTGGTTGATCTAAACGGTCCACATACATCGGTATGTATTAGGTCCAATAGACCCTCGCCCCTTTCACATGTACTCGTGAAAGGCGACTTAGTCATCTTTCCAAGCAAACAAGACTCGCATGTGTCATCTTCCCTAAGGTCGAATGACTCCAACACTCCATCCTTTTGGAGTTGGGCTATGCGTTTCTTGTTGACATGTCCAAGACGACAATGCCACAAGGAAGCTTTATCCATACTAGTGGAAGAATCAATATTCAAAACATCATTTCCTAAGTTATCAACAATCATAACAGTTTCATATATTCCATTACATGGTATAGCTTCAAAGTAAAAGACACCATTTAGATAAGCCAAAATAGAACCATTCTCATTATTAAAAGAAAATCTAAATCCTTGTCTATATAAACCATGAAATGAAATGATGTTTCTTGCCATTTCTGGCGAATAGCAACAATTGTTCAAATCTAAAACTAAACTATTCCTAAGCACTAAGGAGTACACTCCAATCTTGGTCACAGGCGACGATCTTCTGTTCCCCATGATTAGATTGATCCTTCCTTGCTCCACATCCCTACTTCTTCTTAGTCCCTGCACATTAGAACAAATGTGATAACCACAACCGGTATCAAGAACCCAAGAAATAGCATGATTAGAATCGTTAGATTTGATTGTATATATACCTGCGAAAGATGGCTTGATCTTTCCTTCTTTGATTGCTTGCAGGTAATCCGGGCAGCTTCTCTTCCAATGTCCTATCTTGTGGCAGTGGTGGCACTCTGCCTCCTTCGGGTTAGAGCAGGGCTTGGCGGGATCAACTTTGGTCCCACTAGAAGAGGCACCATCTCGGGCTTTCACCTTGCGATGGTTCTTGGATGAAGCTTTCCTCTTCTTTCCCTTCCCTTGTCCAATAGCCAAGACAGGAGCAGCGGGTGGATTGGGAGTGGGTGCAACAGACTTGTCCTTGAAGTTGCTCTCAGCAACCCTCAAGAGACCTTGGAGCTTGCTTAGGGTGACCTCTTCTTTGTTCATGTGGTAGGTCATCCTAAATTGGTTGTACATCGGAGGCAAAGAGTGAAGCACCATGTCGATCGCCAAGTCTTCACCGAAGTCAACATTTAACTTGCGGAGGCGGTCAACATACCTTTGCATCTTTTGCAAGTGCACGGTAAGTGATTCTCCATGACCCATCTTCGCGGAAATCATGTTAGTGAAAATCTCGTACCTCTCTTGTCTCGCGTTTTGGTGGTACCTCTCCAATAAGTCTTGATGCATCTCGTACGGGTACATGTCCTCGTAGGACTTTTGGAATTCGGAGTTCATGGTGGCGATCATGATGCAATGTACCTTCGTTGCATCTCGCTCATGAGTTTCAAAGGCGGTGATTTCGGCGGGAGTAGCAATTTCGGGGTTGATTTTCTCGAGCTTCTCATCGAGGACATACTCCTTATCCTCATAGCGAGCAATGGTGCGAATGTATCTTATCCATTCGCTAAAGTTCGTTCCATCGAAGGTGACCTTTTGGCAAAGGCTCATCAATGTGAAAGAACTAGCAGCAGCGTTGTTTGCGTTTGACATCTATAATTAGAAAAGGACAAAGATAGATTAGAATAAGAATCCCTAATTATCACCCAATAAGAAAATTAGGGCTAGGATCCAACAATAACATTTACATACTAGAAAAGGGATGCCGTAATCTAACATGCAAATAAATTGAAGGTAAGTGAATGACGATTCACTAATTCTCCATCAAAAGCTTACACTATTAGTCCTAAGTGTTTTTTGAGAATTCCTAGGTTCGGATGAGATTCATTGAATCTATTCAATGGCATGTTTAAATCTCGATATGCCCCTCTTGTTTGTGACTGGGATGCCGAGGATCACAAAGCGGGTGTGAATTACCATGCAAATTCACATGGCGCCTTCATTGTAACAATCACCTATTTGACGTGCCGGTAAACCACACACGCTCCATCGAACTATGATAAACAACGAATCACCCTTTGCCACCTTCGCTTAGAACCAATTAGTGTGCCGGTAAACCACACACGCTCCACCAACATCTTAGCAAGGTGCAAAGTGTAATTTCATGGGATTGCATCAATTCACTTTTCCTAAAGTAACTAGGATTGGGAAATTTTAAAATATGTGTAGTTACTTGTATTTCTTATTATACTTTTAATGAGAGGATGAGGTTGCCCTATCCTACCCGTTCGGCTAACGACCCTCCACCAATCAAGCAAGCGGTGGGTGTGAGTGTACACCCATTAAGCGCCATTTTATAGGCCGCAACCTTATACCCACCTTATAGACCGGCTTCGTGAATGAGGCCTACTAACGGTAAGACTAGCATTTAGTTATACATATATATATTAGTATAGGGTTGTATTTTAAAACTTTTAAAATCTAGGGTTTGAAATTTAAGTTGTCTAAATTAAAGCTTTTAATCACAAAAGTAAATTTCAAATCATGAGGGTAGGTTTTAAACATTTAAAACATGGAGGATCAAATAACAAATAATTCCAATTAACAATTAATATCCTAATTATCTATATTTGATTTATTCAAGATTTCTTTTTAAGATAATTACCAAAATAATTAAAATAATTAATTAATTATCATATAAGGAAATTAAATATTTAATTAGTTGATAATTACCCTTAACTAGATCAAGATAATAGTCATATTTATCAGAAAAACGAATTAATGTTGATCTAATTAGTTTATGGTAAGTTAAGATAAGATAAACACAAAGAAATCCCGAATCTGGCCATTCCTGACGCCTGGACTCGCCGAGTGCACAAATGGACTCGCCGAGTCAGGCCTACTCGCCGAGTCCACTTTGAGACTCGCCGAGTCCATGACTCAGAAACCAAAAATTCGAATTTTGCAGGTTTTTGTTTCAGTTAATCAAGCAACAATTTACAGAAAACCAAACTATGCTCTGATACCACTGATGGGTTTTAGCCATAAGAACTTTCCTATGTGCGCATGCAAAACCCTAATGCTTGAATCTAGGCTTTCTAATAAACATGCTTTGAATCCAAGACTTCTAATTTACTAATTAGGTTAAATAACAACATTGAAACAGATCTAGAATCATACCTTTGAGTTCCTTGTTGATCTTGAGGTCTTGGAGCTTCTAGAGTCACAAATATCACTCCTCTAATGGCTTACAAACACCAAAGCAAGGAGGATGATTTGGGAGAGAGGAGAGGGGAGGAATTCGACCAGAGTTCTCTTGCTTTTTCAGAAGTGTCGAATTCCCTATGCCATGGGGTCTATTTATACTTGTAGATTCCTTAATGATTACAGATAAGTCCCTATCAGATAATCTTCTCTTAAGGCTATCCAAATCCATTCCTAGATAAGCATATGGACAATTTTAGCTTTCCTAAAGCTCTTAGAATCCGTCCAAAGTATATCCAAATGGATTTACAGTTTAAAGCTTAACTATCAAACAATTGACAGTTTATACCCCTTTATTTAATTAATCTCTTTAAGTCACCAAATTAATTCTAATTAATTCTATGACTTATATTAATCAAATAACAATATATTACTCATTATATTATTCCCATAATATATTAATAATATTTATTCTCTCTTAATAAATCATCCTATCAAGTTGCTATGGTGAAGGCAACCCAAAAGGACCATGCACAACCGGATATAGTTACAGCCTTAGACACTATTCCAACACTTAGATGCAACCATTTGAACCCTAAACACTCATAAAAGTGTTTAAATGCTTTCTAAGTGCCTTAACTTATTTATTTAAGTTATTATATGTCTAATTAGTTATATATATGTTTATTATATGATAACTAGGCTCGTGCGTGTAAACCAGTCCCCGTTTGTCACCTAGCACGGTAGCCGACACTGCAATTCAAACGACTCACCACAAGTGAGTTCATACCCCTTGAATCAACCTTTGAAATGATTTTAAGTGTTTTAAATACTTTATGGGGGGGGGGGATACAAGTCAAATACTTATAAGTTATTACTTCAATCACATGTGATTGTGTTTAATCACATGTGATTAATAACTAGGAAAACAACGATTGTTACCACTGTTCAAACTGTTTATCAAATTGTTTTACTTTGAAATGTTTTACAAACTGTTTTACTATCCAAAATTACTTATAGACTGTGATTCAATCAAATGCTTCTTATACTTAAACTATTTTATCAACTTATGCTTTTAAAATGATTTATAGATCGACATCAAGTCAATCTTCTCTTGAAATTATATTTATGCTTCAAAATGTTTTATGAAAACTTATTTATACTTAGTATATACAATTGCATGCCCATATATGTATAGATATATAAATAATGTTCAAAAGGCTTAGGAATGCCATCCGCCCTATTTCCTTTTCCTCGATTTGGATGTGGTCTGGTGGGATTTCGGATGACCATCCGAAAGTCGTTTCCATATTACTTATATATCATATATACATGTATAGACATAAAGGTACTTCCATATTCATATTCATCAGTACATCTTTAGCTGGTTACCATCGGGGTAACGCATGATCATATACAGATATACTAGAAACAATACATATACAGATATACTAGAAACAATACATATACAGATATACGAGAAACAATACATATACAGATATACTAGAAACAATACATATACAGATATACTAGAAACAATACATATACAGATATACGAGAACCAATACATATACAGATATACGAGAAACAATACATATACAGATATACTAGAAACAATACATATACAGATATACTAGAAACAATACATATACAGATATACGAGAAACAACACATATACAGATATACGAGAAACAATACATATACATAAATACGTAATAATTGTGATCCACTGTATCGGGCATGCCTTAATTGTCATGGCCCGAGTTGTAGCCATAATTCTCCTGGAGGGAGAGCGTGAGTTTGTGTATAGATCTATACTGGATTGACTATCCTACACCTTGCTGCTAGCTACAGCCGGACCTGCAGGTCTGCGGGTGCCAAACGTCATTTCTTATTACGACCATTCATTATGTCGTTGATTTCCAGTCGATAGCATGGTACAATTTATCACATTATGCCTTAATATAAATCCGGTTTAAGGTAGTAGTATTTAGTACATCAGTAGTCTTATTATACAAAGCTACAGTACTACAATGATTTACCCATTACATATTTTAGTGATAATCTCACTTAAGCATTAGTGTACAAACTATATTTTTAATAAATGATAGTTATACTTGGGTAATTACACACTTTTACAACAGACAAGTTTACAAAACAGTTTAGCCTTGGTAGAAGGTTACTTTTATAGAAAATATAGGATTTTCTGAGAGATCCAAACTTTTACAAACACTTTCAAACATTTGCTTACATTTTTACAAAGTTATACATTGAGACAGGTTCAAACATTTTTTACAAGAAACATTGACACTAAAATACTTATGAACTCACCAGCTTAATGCTGATAAACTCTTTCAAAATAACTTGTATTCTCAGGTCATCAGTAGACAGGTACCGAGGCCAGCTTTTGAGAAGATGGAGTGCATTCAAGACTCATCTCATATTATTTTGTGTTTCATTATTTTGGTGTCTATAACTGTGCAGAACACAATTGTATTAAAATTATTTATTTAATGCAATGGATGATATTGTTTGCTTATTTACATTTACTGTGTTGTGATACTATACATGACGTCCTCCGCCCCAGAACGTTTCCGCCGTTCTTGGTTTTGGGGTGTGACAGATTGGTATCAGAGGATTGTTTATAGTGAATCAAGTATATCAACCCATAAAAGATATACTAATCTATAAACCCAAAAGGGACTAAAACACTCTGACCATGAGTCTATACTTTAAATAATAAAATATTTAATTAAGTATACTAGTCTGCATTCATACTAAAATCAGTGTCACAATGACAAGAACAAAAGTATTACGATTGTTGAATATCACAAGTAAGCTCGGGGATGTATGGTCAGTCCTGGGAATGGCATAGCCTGATCAACTATGCTGGTCCTAGGAGTGATTAGAATATGCCCTAGAATGGTTGTGATATGTTAACAAGTCTAAAAACTTACCAACAATACCACAAGAAGATCAGTAGAACTTAACCTTAAAATACTATAGGAGTATTTTGTGCTATTAGTTACACGAATACCATATTCTTATACCTCTCTTCTCGCGTAGATCTAAATGGCTGGATTCCATCATGGCGAACCCGTACTTTCCCAATGAAGGCAATGCCGGATGGATCGATGAAGAGCCCGAAGATGATCATCCAATACCTTTGGATGATCACCTCGCAGAAGGCTTTTCGGATGGATTTGACTCCGAGCCTGAAGTCAACAATCTACCGCTTGTAGGTCAAGCCCCGAACAACAACCCTTGGCCAGCGTTTCCAGGCCCTACTCCCATGTGGGCAAACAACTTGAATCGCTGGAGTGATGAGCAGGGTCAGCCCTTACCATACTTTGGGGACCGAACCTATTACAATGTTAGCGATGGTGGATCTGCTGATAGAGCTCTGCCGGTAATCATCCGCAGACTAGCTCGTAATGTCGAGCAGGGTCGAGCAGCCATCGACCGGGTCATGGAGATTGATGCCAATTCAGGTGTCAATACAGTCCGCATTCACCGTCTCGAAGAAGACATGGAACGGACTCGGAGAACCAACGAAACTCTACAACAACAGCTGGCTGCCTCCCGTGCTGAAGTCTTAGAACTTCGAGCTCGTCAGAGAGCTCAGGACCGACACCTTCAAGAGGTGTTTCGCCAAGTGTCCGACCTCAGGGATCGCCCGAGAAATTCCCATCGCCATTAGATGATGTCTAGTACATCTCTGTCTTTTGATTTAGGGATAGCCTTGAACTTATGTGCTCTAAGTAGCACTTGTCTGTAAAATATTCCTAACTTTCGGTACTCTAATTAGGAATCTAGGACTGTCAGTATTGTCCTTATGGTATGATGTAAGACCTACTGTTAGGTCGATTTTCCTTGAACTTATTACATCAGTAATACCCGTACTATTGAAATCTATTGTGTGGGAAAAATTTGTACACTTGTGTATTCCTACTAATATTTCTTATTGTGATTTCTAACACTCATTCAACTGTTGGGCTATGGGTAATTAGTCCATGGGTCACTCTCACATTGCTTACAGATTGATTCTTATCATCTTTCTTGTTTTTATAAACTTATAGCTGAAGGATGCCTCCTCGCAAGTCTCCCAGAAATAGGAATAATCCTGTACCGCCACCGCCTCCACCACCTGCAGTCATCGATACTGCAGCTCTGAATGCTGCCGTAGCTGCAGCAGTGGCAACTGCCATGGCTCAGTATCACTCGTCGGATGCTAGCAGAGGTGGAACCCCTGTTGAATCTATTCCAGTTGAAATCCCAGTGCGCTCCAGGGAGTGCTCTTACAAGGATTTCACAAACTGCAAGCCGAAGCCTTTCTATGGCACCGGCGGAGTCATTGCTCTCTCGCAATGGTTCGAGAAGACTGAGTCAGTCTTCGAAATATGTTCGTGCCCTGCAGCATTCAAGGTGAAATATGCCGCATGCACCCTCGAGGATAAAGCCCTAACATGGTGGAACGGCCACGTCAAAGCCCTAACTCTCGTCGTGGCTAACGACATGGGCTGGGCAACGATGAAGGACCTCATGACTGAGGAGTACTGCCCTAGGGGCGAAGTCCAGAAGTTGGAACATGAACTCTGGAATCTAACAATGAAGGGCACCAACGTGATCGCTTACACTGCCCACTTTAGCGAATTGGTGGCCCTATGCCCCAACATGGTTCCCACTGAAGGGAAAAAGATTGAGCGGTATATATGGGGGCTAGTGCCTCCGTACCAGGGGAACGTCTTAGCATCCAACCCTGCTACTTTCGACAGTGCCAAGCGATTGGCACAAAGACTTATTGACCATGGAGTCAAGACCCCTGCAACTACAACCACCCTAGCCATCCCAGAACCCTCTAAACCCGCTGGCAACAAGCGGAAATTCTGGGACGAGAAGAAGAAGCAGCGTGCTTCAAAGAAACAGCAAATCGTAGCAGTACATGCTGCGGTAGCCCCTACTGCTGTTACTGCTCCGGGGAAGCAGTATTCTGGAAGTTTGCCGAAGTGCAACAAGTGCAACTTCCACCATAACGGCGCCTGCCGTGAAATGCAGTGTTCTAACTGCCACAGGAAAGGACACACCGTCCGATTCTGTAGGTTCCCGGCGCAACCGATCTCCCAAGTTCCTGGCTCTGGCGTGAGCCCAACTTGCTATGGATGTGGCGAAACAGGCCACTTTAAAAGGGACTGCCCAAAGGCGAGGAATACTGGAGGAGCAGGGAGGGTACTAGCAATAGGCCACGGGGAAGCAGTTGCTGACCCGACAGTGGTGACTGGTACGTTCCTCCTTGATAACTCCTATGCATGCATTCTGTTCGATAGTGGAGCGGAGCGAAGCTTCGTAAACCACAAATTTGCTCGCATGCTTAAGCAACAACCACACGCACTTAATGAACAATTCACAGTAGAAATGGCCAATGGGAAAACTGAAAGTACTAATAGCATATACTTAGGTTGTCTTCTAACCTTAGATAACCATTCTTTCCCAATTGACCTTATGCCGGTCTCGATAAAAAGTTTCGATGTTATTATCGGTATGGATTGGTTAAGTCTTCATCGCGCCGACATCATGTGCTACGAGAAAGCAGTCCGACTAAACCTCCCGTCTAGCGAAACTCTTATAGTCTACGGCGACAAACCTGGTGCGAGTCTTCGCATTATTTCTAGTATTCGGGCTCATAAATATCTGCGCAAAGAATACCACGCATTTCTTGCTCACGTCGTCGACACGAACCTAGAAACGAAAGAACTGAAGAACCTCCCAGTAGTGAGCGACTTTCCCGACATTTTCCCAGAAGAACTACCCGGGTTACCTCCGCAACGACAAGTCGAGTTCAGAATAGACTTAGTCCCAGGAGCTACCCCAGTAGCCAAGTCGCCTTACCGTCTAGCACCAGCCGAGATGCAAGAACTCTCTGGTCAACTTAACGAACTGCTCAGCAAGGGCTTTATAAGACCAAGTTTCTCACCTTGGGGAGCACCGGTCCTGTTCGTTAAGAAGAAAGACAGATCATTCCGTATGTGTATTGACTACAGAGAACTCAACAAATTGACGATCAAAAATCGTTACCCTCTGCCACGCATAGATGATCTATTCGACCAACTGCAAGGGGCGAACTACTTTTCCAAGATTGATCTGAGATCCGAATATCACCAGTTACGAGTGCTCGAGGAGGATGTGCCGAAGACGACCTTCCAAACTCGTTACGGACACTACGAGTTCGTGGTGATGCCATTCGGATTGACCAATGCGCCCGCAGTCTTCATGGATCTGATGAATAGAGTATGCCGACCTTACTTAGATCAGTTCGTCATCGTTTTCATTGACGACATCCTGATCTAATCCCGAAGTAAGGAAGAGCATGGTGATCATCTACGACAAGTTCTAGAGACACTACGAAAGGAGAAACTTTATGCGAAGTTCTCGAAATGTGAATTTTGGATCCGAAGAGTCGAATTCTTAGGACACGTGGTTAGCAAAGAAGGAATTCACGTGGACCCATCCAAAATAAAAGCCATTGAGAACTGGTCAGCACCAAAGACACCTACAGAAATTCGTCAATTTCTAGGTCTCGCTGGCTACTACCGCAGGTTCATTCAGAACTTCTCACGAATAGCAAAGCCTCTTACGACCCTGACCCAGAAAGGCGTGGCCTTTGACTGGGAAGAGAAGCAAGAAAGAGCGTTCCAAACGCTCAAACGAGCCTTGTGCACCGCACCAATACTGTCCCTTCCGGAAGGAATAGAAGACTTTGTAGTCTATTGCGATGCATCCAATCAAGGACTTGGATGTGTTCTGATGCAGCGAGGTAAGGTCATCGCCTACGCCTCGAGACAGTTGAAGACACATGAGGTTAACTACACGACCCACGATCTTGAACTAGGAGCAGTAGTGTTTGCTCTGAAGATCTGGAGACATTACCTGTATGGAACGAAGAGCACTATCTTTACCGACCACAAGAGTTTACAACACATTTTCGATCAGAAGGAGCTCAACATGAGACAACGACGGTGGGTTGAACTACTTAGTGACTACGAATGCGATATTCGTTATCATCCGGGTAAAGCCAACGTAGTAGTAGACGCTCTAAGTCGGAAAGAATATTCTGGTCGCAAGGTCAAGTCATTATCCATAAACATCCATTCACACTTGACTAAGCAAATTCAGGCGGCTCAACTAGAGGCCATGAAACCTGAAAATGTGTCGAGTGAATCCCTTAGGGGAATGGACAAGAACTTCGAAGCCAAGGGTGACGGAGCTTTATATTTCATGAACCGGATCTGGACACCGAAACACGGTGGTTACCGAGACTTGGTCATGACCGAGGCGCACAACACTCGGTATTCCGTCCACCCAGGTTCAGATAAGATGTATCTGGATCTTAAAAAGCTTTACTGGTGGCCTAATATGAAAGCAGAGATTGCTACCTTCGTGAGTAAATGCCTTACTTGCGCAAAGGTAAAGGTCGAGTACCAGAAGCCCTCTGGTTTACTGCAACAACCAGAAATCCCGGAATGGAAGTGGGAGCGGATCACTATGGATTTCATAACCAAGTTGCCCAAGACGACGGGTGGACTTGACACCATATGGGTCATCGTTGATAGATTGACCAAGTCTGCACACTTCCTACCTATCAAAGAAACCGACAAGATGGAGAAACTTACAAGAACATACATTAGGGAAATTGTACGGTTGCATGGTGTACCTATTTCCATTATCTCCGATAGAGATAGTAGGTTCACTTCAAGATTTTGGCAATCCCTACAACATTCCCTGGGAACAAGGCTGGACATGAGCACAGCCTACCATCCACAGACCGACGGACAGAGTGAGAGAACCATTCAAACATTGGAAGACATGTTGCGAGCCTGTGTGATTGATTTTGGGAAGGCATGGGATACTCATTTACCCCTTGTCGAATTTTCCTATAATAACAGTTATCACACGAGCATCAAGGCTGCTCCATTCGAAGCTCTCTACGGCCGCAAGTGCAGATCCCCTCTGTGCTGGGCTGAGGTTGGTGATACCTAATTAGCAAGAGGGCAAGCTTCCGACAGTACTCTCACTGGTCCGGAAATCATTCGGGAAACAACAGAGAAAATTGTTCAGATCCGTGAACGATTGAAAGCCTCTAGAGACGGACAAAAGAGCTACGCCGACAAGCGAAGAAAACCTTTGGAGTTTCAGGTGGGAGACCGAGTCCTTCTCAAAGTCTCACCCTGGAAAGGCTTGATACGCTTCGGCAAGCGCGGGAAGCTAAATCCGAGGTACATAGGGCCTTTCGAGATTCTTGCCAGAGTCGGCCCCGTAGCTTACAAACTTGATCTACCCGACACACTTCGTAACGTACATTCTACATTCCATGTATCTAACTTGAAAAAGTGTGTATTTGACGAGACTCTCGTAATCCCACTCGACGAGATCGAGATCAACGAGAACCTCAACTTCATGGAAGAACCTGTAGAGGTCATGGACCGTGAGGTCAAGTAGACGAAACAAAGCCGTATCCCTACCGTGAAGGTTCGCTGGAACGCTAAGCGAGGACCGGAATTCACTTGGGAACGCAAAGATCAGATGAAGTTGAAATACCCTCATCTTTTCGCTTAATTGTTTGTAACTTTTATTTGCTTAAATTCTAATTTCGGGACGAAATTCCCTCTAACAGGGGGATGATGTGACAACCCGAAATTTCCATATTACGAACATCATCTATTCAATAGAAGCTAGTTCAGTTTCTGTGATTTTCAAGCTTTTCCGAACAAGTTTGTGTACATTAGGGTTCATGTTTTAGATGATATCAGGAGAGTGGATACTCCTGGTTTTGTGAAACTTGGGCATTTCAAGTTTCATAATGTTACAGTCCAATATCAGGAATGAAAATATTTTCTGTCAAAATATTCCAGGACTATAAATAGTTTTCTGAATTAAATTAATTCATTATTCACAATTCCAAATAGAGAAAAGCCATATTCTCTCTGACGGATCTTCGGGTTTTCATCCCAGATTGTGAGTCTACTTTTCTATATGCGTTTCAATACTTGTTTAATGCATATTAACAACAATTACTTGTCTAGATATCAAGATCCGGGAGTTTACCGCCCAAGAACGTTCTTGGGGAGTAAACTCCAAAATGGAACATAAATTCTTCCTAGTCCCGATTCCTTGTTAGAAGACTTGTTTAGGAGATAGGGTATGATCTTTATAGGCCAAGAAACATCCAAGAAACATAAGTTCTAGGAGTTTACGGCCAAGGAACTCCCTTGGGCCGTAAACCCCTTTTCAAAGGGCTTAAATGCCCTAAAACTTTCCCCAAATGCTTAAGGACTTTAACTACTAGTACTTGTGCTTGTTTAGAACACCAAAAGCTCATCAAAATCACAAGTTAGTAGGAGTTTACGGCCAAGAACTCCTCTTGGGCCGTAAACCCCTTTTTGTGGGACAAAAATCATTCCAAGAAACCCTTAAGCCTTTAGACAATTTACCTTGCACCTTTGGGACTAGAATGGAGAGTAGAACACCTCTAAACCACTCCTTGAAAGGAGTTTACGGCTAAGGAACATGGCTTGGGTCGTAAACTCCAAGTGAAGGCACCAAAGTGTGACTCTTGTCCCCATTAGCCTTAGATAAAATCATGGATGCCATTCTTGATGTTTAAGAGCCTCAAATCAATTAATTTCCTAGAGTTTACGGCCGTAAACTCTAAGGTGAAGGACCTTAGGCCGTAAACTCCCTTATGGAGTGTTCTAGAGCCTTAAAACTACTTCATGCATTATTCCAATAAGGATAGAAGTGTTCTAGATGCAAGATAACACCACAAAACACCCAAAAAACACCATTTGAGGAGTTCACGGCCATAAACCTATGAGTTTACGGCCGTAAACTCCAAGGTGTGGGGTTTGTTGGATGGTGAACTCCTATACAAGGCCCTTTGATGTTTCAAACCCTTTTGCCTTGTCCCGTAGCAACTTAGATGCAACCATTTGAACCCTAAACACTCATAAAAGTGTTTAAATGCTTTCTAAGTGCCTTAACTTATTTATTTAAGTTATTATATGTCTAATTAGTTATATATATGTTTATTATATGATAACTAGGCTCGTGCGTGTAAACCAGTCCCCGTTTGTCACCTAGCACGGTAGCCGACACTGCAATTCAAACGACTCACCACAAGTGAGTTCATACCCCTTGAATCAACCTTTGAAATGATTTTAAGTGTTTTAAATACTTTATGGGGGGGATACAAGTCAAATACTTATAAGTTATTACTTCAATCACATGTGATTGTGTTTAATCACATGTGATTAATAACTAGGAAAACAACGATTGTTACCACTGTTCAAACTGTTTATCAAATTGTTTTACTTTGAAATGTTTTACAAACTGTTTTACTATCCAAAATTACTTATAGACTGTGATTCAATCAAATGCTTCTTATACTTAAACTGTTTTATCAACTTATGCTTTTAAAATGATTTATAGATTGACATCAAGTCAATCTTCTCTTGAAATTATATTTATGCTTCAAAATGTTTTTTGAAAACTTATTTATACTTAGTATATACAATTGCATGCCCATATATGTATAGATATATAAATAATGTTCAAAAGGCTTAGGAATGCCATCCGCCCTATTTCCTTTTCCTCGATTTGGATGTGGTCTGGTGGGATTTCGGATGACCATCCGAAAGTCGTTTCCATATTACTTATATATCATATATACATGTATAGACATAAAGGTACTTCCATATTCATATTCATCAGTACATCTTTAGCTGGTTACCATCGGGGTAACGCATGATCATATACAGATATACTAGAAACAATACATATACAGATATACTAGAAACAATACATATATAGATATACGAGAAACAATACATATACAGATATACTAGAAACAATACATATACAGATATACTAGAAACAATACATATACAGATATACGAGAACCAATACATATACAAATATACGAGAAACAATACATATACAGATATACTAGAAACAATACATATACAGATATACTAGAAACAATACATATACAGATATACGAGAAACAACACATATACAGATATACAAGAAACAATACATATACATAAATACGTAATAATTGTGATCCACTGTATCGGGCATGCCTTAATTGTCATGGCCCGAGTTGTAGCCAGAATTCTCCTGGAGGGAGAGCGTGAGTTTGCGTATAGATCTATACTGGATTGACTATCCTACACCTTGCTGCTAGCTACAGCCGGACCTGCAGGTCTGCGGGTGCCAAACGTCATTTCTTATTACGACCATTCATTATGTCGTTGATTTCCAGTCGATAGCATGGTACAATTTATCACATTATGCCTTAATATAAATCCGGTTTAAGGTAGTAGTATTTAGTACATCAGTAGTCTTATTATACAAAGCTACAGTACTACAATGATTTACCCATTACATATTTTAGTGATAATCTCACTTAAGCATTAGTGTACAAACTATATTTTTAATAAATGATAGTTATACTTGGGTAATTACACACTTTTACAACAGACAAGTTTACAAAACAGTTTAGCCTTGGTAGAAGGTTACTTTTATAGAAAATATAGGATTTTCTGAGAGATCCAAACTTTTACAAACACTTTCAAACATTTGCTTACATTTTTACAAACTTATACATTGAGACAGGTTCAAACGTTTTTTACAAGAAACATTGACACTAAAATACTTATGAACTCACCAGCTTAATGCTGATAAACTCTTTCAAAATAACTTGTATTCTCAGGTCATCAGTAGACAGGTACCGATGCCAGCTTTTGAGAAGATGGAGTGCATTCAAGACTCATCTCATATTATTTTGTGTTTCATTATTTTGGTGTCTATAACTGTGCAGAACACAATTGTATTAAAATTATTTATTTAATGCAATGGATGATGTTGTTTGCTTATTTACATTTACTGTGTTGTGATACTATACATGACGTCCTCCGCTCCAGAACGTTTCCGCCGTTCTTGGTTTTGGGGTGTGACATTCTTCCAACTTGTCGAGTTCGTGCCTATCTTCATATGAGTCGTCGAGTCGACCATGCGACTCGCCGAGTCCCTTTAGTCCTTTTGCCATACAGACTCATTTGAGTCATGCAATGGCTCCAAACTACAGATCCAAGCTTCTAAGGCGTGCTTTTCACGTAAAGTTGCAAGCTTTACGTGAATGCATAGCTATAAGGGCTCTAAATGTCCAATCCAAGCCCATAATGAGGTTTCCCACCCAAGGAAGGTTTCATTCACGTCCAAACTAGAAACTTTATGACTCTAGGACTTAAGAAGGGTCCATATATGAAGTTACAACTTCAGATCTTGTAGTGGTGTTGATTCTGATGGCATGTGTGGAATTAGAAAGATCTAGTAATTCATCATACAAATTCAAGAACACAAGGAGTAAATAAATCTTTGTAAGCTCTTATTAAAGATTATACAAATGGGTTTGTATACAATTTCTCTCTCTAGTCTAACACTCCAAAATAGACTCTTACATCCTTTCATAATGGGAGTCACTCACTTCCTATTTATAGGAAAGACTCAACCCATTTACACATACAAAGAGGAAAGCCTAAAACATTACATCCAAGCATGACTTTGCACCATAACATTCTCCCCCTCAAAGTTAGGATTGGATGTCCGGCTTTAATCTCCAACGAGCTAGCGCGATCAAGACCAAACTCCCCCTAGAAGTAACACTGGTCTTCAAATCCGCAAATGAATATTCGACAAACCCGAGAAGCTTCGAATACCCATCATTCTCCCCCTTTTTATAATCAAAAATTGATTATAAAACCCACTAAGGATGAGAAGCGCCCGAGGAATAAACTTCACGATACTCCCCCTTGATGTGTACCAAAAATGAATCACCAAAAATCTTGCACGGAAAAACAATCACGAAAAAGCCATAAAATTTTTCAATTTATGAAAAATTTTGACTTTTTGGGTGAAAGTTGCAAGATTTTTCAAAAACTGGGTAGAAATTGTCACTTTCTGAAACTTGCAGGGACCCGTTGCGCCAAAAACAACCAAATATGCGAAACTCTATCCCATCTGCGAAACTGGGCATAAAGCGTAATTTCGCACAAACTACAGGGACCAGAACTGTAAAATCTTCATTTTCTCAGAAAATAAGTCCAAATTCGAAGTTGGGTATTTTCTGCCAAGTTTTCGAAACTGTAGGGACTCACTTCGAAAATTAGGTATTCTCATCAAGTTTCGCTCCAAATTCGAAACTGGACCAATTTTTCCATGTTTTCAAAAGTTCAGGGACTAATTTTGAAAATCTGAACATCTTCTTCCCGATTAACACTAAAAATTTGTTATCACGCTCTTCCCATCAATCGGTGAATTCAAAGTGAACAGAATGTTCGACATCAAACTCCATCTGATTCAAATCTCAATTTCGATTGTTCTATCCCAAGTCAATAGCTACCTTCGGTGAGATTGATTTCAATTTTGACTGGAACTCGACACCGAACATCAGTAGAACTTTCGATTTATCAAATTGGATATTCAATTTCGTTTCCAAGTATTCCCAATCAATTCGACTCCAACCTCAATTCCAATCACAAATTTGATTTCGACTAGACATTTTATCAACCAATTTCAAGTCCAGATTCACTGATAAAAAATGAAAAAACCAATTTTGACTTTCGGTTTGACTTTTCATTAGCCCATTGAAACCAATTCATTCTTCTGTTCTTGACTACGTTTCATCAGTTCTTCAACATGTTTATCAATGGAAACCTTCTTCTTCTTCTTTTTTTAATCAACAAACAATAATAATCCGGAAATTATCTCCAATCTCCTCAAATCAAGCATCTAGACATCATCATTAGATTAGATTTGAAGGAAATTGATTCACAAATCGAATATGAATGAAACAAGATTCACGAACTGTTTTGTGTTCGATATTCAACACAATCGACTCTAGAGATGAATTCAACAATCAGAAAGCATCGATTGTTAAGAATGATGATAAGAACCCAAATTCGTATGAACAGAAGCCAAGAACAATAGAACGTACAAACACTTTAAGCGTATGAGTAGGAACGAACAAAGTGAATGTGCTTCATATCTGATTAATGGATTCTCTGGGCTTCAACAGTGAAATTGGATCAAAAACGGACTGATTAGCTAAAGTTAGTGTGATGGTTCGATTTGGGCTCAATCATTCGAATATGAACAGTTGCAGAAAGAATTTGGGCTCAAAATAAAAGACGAACAGTAAAATTCAACGCAGATCGATGAACAGTAAATTTCGTTATTTTGAACTTATGAATTAATCAAAACAAAATTAAATGTTTGTTTTGAGCTTGATCTTTTAAAAAAAATATTGGATCAATCAATGGGATCGAAACGGATTTGATCCAATGAGGCAAATCGATCAAAAATGAAAAACGTAAACTACGAATTGAAATCATGGATGTTTTGGAATCCATTTGAGAATTTGAGATACCTTTTTGACGAATCGAGATCCATTTTCAACGAACGAATCAAATTTGGAAGATCTTGGTTCTTTTGTCGGAATGAGAAAATCTCCAAATCGAACATTGTACCACCCACCATGCGAGTGTACAACTCGTTCTTTGTGTTCTTCGTGTTCTTCAATGATCCAAGAACATCTTCAAAAGAAACACCAACACTTTTGGGTTTTGACTTCAAATTCAATGCAAGCTTTGGAGATTGTTTCTTTGGAACCCAGATTTGCTTCACGGATTTTGGCTTCACAACATATGACGATTTTTTTGAGTAAACCCGCTTATTCTTCCGATTCATCTTCTTCTTCTTTTTCTTTCTCATCTTTTTGCATCTTGAAGACTTGACTTTATGAACAAACCCACTTTCAACAACATGAACATTTTGAGTTTGAATCAAATCTTTTGGAGTTTGATACTTGTGATTTTCTTGGATCACCGGCTTCCGATAAGGAATCATTCCTTCAAACGAATCACAAGAACACAAAATATCATCAGTTTGAACTCCAATTGAGCAAAAAACTTTTTCATCTTGAGAATCAACTTGAACCCCTTTTTCTTGAACATCAAGAACATCACATTGAACTCCATTATCAAGAACTTCAAGAAATTTAAGAGCACGAAGATCATTTGGGTCTTCAATAAGAGAAACATATTTCTTATTGAACAAATCTCTTTCTTCTCCTTCCTTTTGATTTCTACTACGAACTAATATGGACAAGGCAATTTTATTCAACCATGCAATCTTACAAAGTGGTTGAAATACCAAGCTTCCATGATCATCCTTCAAACCTCCATAAGAAACTATATTCCCCCATGAAATCAATTTGCTTAACACCAACCCATAAAATTGATCTTCATTGACTTTGTATTTCACATCTTTAACGATCACAATCCAAGAATCATAAGGCAAACCCACCATGATCACAAAAACTTGAAGAATTCTAGAGAGAGAAAGTAATTTTGAATGGGTTTTCTAGAGAGAGAAAGTAACACAAACAAGTATTCTAGAGAGAGAAAGTCGAATTATGGATCAAATCAAGGAAAAATTCGACTTCTAGAACACACAACGCTCTCTAATCACGAAGATCCATGATCAAAAATTGAATCACTAAATCAAAATCGCCATCAAGGATCAATTCTTGATGAAATCAAGAACACCCGCTCTGACACCAATTGTAGTGGTGTTGATTCTGATGGCATGTGCGGAATTAGAAAGATCTAGTAATTCATCATAAAAATTCAAGAACACAAGGAGTAAATAAATCTTTGTAAGCTCTTATTAGATCTAGAAAGATTATACAAATGGGTTTGTATACAATTTATCTCTCTAGTCTAACACTCCAAAATGGACTCTTACATCCTTTCATAATGGGAGTCACTCACTTCCTATTTATAGGAAAGACTCAACCCATTTACACATACAAAGAGGAAAGCCTAAAACATTACATCCAAGCATGACTTTGCACCCTAACAGATCTAGGTCATATCTCACAATATCATCTCATTCAAACCATAAAAACCCTAGATCTCCACCAAATGAAGTCTAGAAGGAAAAAGAGGTAAAGATGACGACTTGATACCTTCAAATGATGCTAACTAAGGTAGATCTCGGTTTCCCAAACCTTGCTTGCTCCTATCCTCTTGCTCTCCATGTTCTTCCTTTCCAAAAACCTTCTTTCCAAGCTTAAAACACACACGAATGAAGTACCACGCGAATTAGGGTTTCTATGAGCTCTCAAGGACTGCAAAGAGGCCAAATAAGGCTTATGCTTCCTTAAATAGAGTGCAGAACCCTGGGATTTAGGGTTTCATCTGCCAGATCCTACTCGTCGAGTCCCTTTATGGACTCGGCGAGTAGGTCACTAAACACACGATCCCACCTCGCTGCTACTCGACGAGTAGGGCAACCAACTCGTTGAGTAGGACTTAAAACCAAAGAAATTCTTATTTATATCACTACCTGAGAATCAGGGCGTTACATGATTGTTTCTCAATAAGTGATTTTATGTCACTCCTTATGAAATCCTTAATAATCGCAAACCTAACAAAGTTTTTCCATGTCTTCGGTTCCAGATGTTTCATCTTCAACTTCAAAGAAAACCGCAACAAATTTGATGTGAAATTTCATGAATGGATTTTATGGGGGTACTCTCTAACCTCGAAGGCATATAGGGTTCTTAACAATAGATCAAAGAAGATGACAATTACATGAAGAAATTTCAATCAAGCGAAGGTTCCGTGGAGGATATCTTTCCTGTTACTGGTAAAGTCACTGCACTAATATCCAACATGTTTGAAGAGTACATGTTACTTTTTGACGAACCAGAAAAGGCTATCCACTCTAAAGTGAATGCAGCCGATAACAAAGTCGATAACCTAAAGAAGATAATCGATGACGCTGCAAAATGCATGGAACGTGAACCCCAGAGTCCAAGAGAACCTCATGCTTCAAGAACGCCAAATGAAAGTGTTGGGTTGAAGATTCGCTAAAGGATTGCATCATTGGGCTCGGCTATTAGTCCAATTGTTTTGTACTCCAGTTTGGGCTTGTCCAACCGAGAGCCTGTTAGGTTTATTATATAAGTATATGCTTGCATGCATATTAGGTTAACGATCTAGATTACAGATAGAGAATTACGATTACTTTGATTTTCTTTATCGTTCTTGTAAACCTACCAACCTTCTACAGTTCATGTTCTTGATCGAGCTCTTCTAGGGGTTATTTTATAATCATTCGACACGTTTGATTCATTCTTGACTTGTTCTTATTTTCGTGTTCTTGCTGTTTTATATTTACTTACCTGTTTAAGATCTAATCGATCTTCAAGATTAAGTTTTAATCTCATCAATTGGTATCAGAGCAGGAGGCTGTGTAATCGATACACATCTTTTCTGTGAAAAGGTTTCAATTAGGGTTTTCCCGCAATTACTGATATTTATTGAGCCGTCATCTCATTATTGACGTATCTTGATATTTATTGTTTTGCCCTAATCTGATTTATTACAAGTCTGATCTTTGAACAGGTTTTTCGATCATAATGGACGAGTCGCAATCAAACCCCATCAATATTTCCAACAGCATCGGTTCAACCACGAAGATTCCAATCCTATATACCCATGATTATGAAGTCTGGGCGCATCACTTCGAAGACTACGTTATAGGATTTGAGGATAATGGATACCTCATATGGGAAGCAATCATTAATGGACCTTTTTCTCATTCTGCAACGTCAAGGATTATTAAAACTCAAAAGGAGTATAATGATCTGCTGAAGGATGTTAAAGATATTGCGCAAGATGAAAAGGATAAATTCCAGTGTAATATCAAGGCGTTAAGATTGATAAGATTCGCCCTTCAGTCCGACACCTTCAGGTTAGTCAGCTCATGCACGACGACAAAGGAAGTTTGGGATAGACTTCGCGAACTGTACTCTACAGACGAGGATCTTGAACATTCTATCCAAACCTTGCTCTTATCTGAGTTTGGAGAATTCAGGCAAGGAGCCGAAGAAAATGTGACCCAGACGTTCGATTGCTTCAATCATCTTCTCAGTAGGATGATCAAACATGACATCGAAAGGAAGCTTATCGAGCAGAAGGTTACGTTCTTAAATGGTCTAAGGTCAGAATGGAGAGCAGTGGTGTCAACAGTTAAAGCCCATGAGCAATTTAAATCATACTCTTTGGCGAAACTGGTGGGTATTCTCAAGTCCCAGGAGAAGATTGTGCTGCAGGAAAAGAACGTTGTTTCAAGCCTAGGTTCACTGGCCCTCCTGTCAAAAAAGTAAAGCTGTGATGGAGGATGAAGACCTCAACTTGGAGGAGTATGACCTCACGTCTGAGGATTATGCTATGATGGTGTCTAACCCCAAGAGGTTCGTTAAGAAGAGATTCCCCAGTAACAAAAACCGAAACTGGCAGGGGAGTTATAGTTCAGAAAAGGTTAACAATGAACCGAAGGTTGAAGAGCCCAAGAAGGAACCGAAGGCAGATGGTGATTCTGGAGTAAGCTGTTACTACTGTGGAGGGAAAAACCACTATGCTAAGGATTGTGTCCTCAAAAAGATGGCTGAAAAGGATGAAGAAAAGGATGAGGAAGCCTTGTTGCAGAAAAGGCTTGATGAGATGAGAAAGAAGAAATCTACCGCTAACCCTTCCATGAATGCTCTAATTGTGCAGGGTTCGGTTGCTGATGACGAGTTCGGTAGCGTGGAAGTTTGGTCAACCGACTCAGAAGACGATGAAGTGAGGAAGCCTACTCATGGAAAGGCTTATGTGGCAAAGGAGGAGAGCAGTGGAGGAAGGTGCTTCATGGTGTCCGATGTATCTCAGATGAGGGGATACAACACTGATGGTGGAAGCAATGAACTGAAGGAGCAGCAGGATATGTGCTTTACGGCCAAACCGCTCAGCGTGCAGTTCAATGAGCTCGATGAACTGATCAAGAAGGTACAATCGGTTTTCGTTTCGTTTAAAGTACCACAATCCTCATATGAGAAAGAACTAAAAAATGTTAATACAAGAATTTCTCATCTAGACAGTAGCTTAACTCAAACTCGAGTCACCAATTCTAACCTAACTGATCAATTAAGCAGGGTGTCTTCGAAGAGTGAGGAGCGGCGCATGTGGATCGAGTTGAAGGAGTCTGAATTAGTTAAAATAAAAGACAAAAACATTTATTTACAAAGAGACAATTTAAAATTGTTAAAACAGCGGAATGTTTTCTGTTTAATTGCAAAACGTCTTTATTCTAATATTACTCAGCTTCACTTGGACTGTGAGATAGGCCAAAAGATCCATCGCATGATTTTGCCCTTCCTTGAGTTTAAGGAGGATGAAATCGATGCTGAAGCTTATAATTGTGAGAGTGTGATATCATCTGATAACATTAATCCGACCTACATGTATGGACTGGACAAAATAGAATCTTTCATTAAATCCAAGGACCACAAGGACATGCTTAAAAACCTTTTGGATGAAAATGATAGACTTAAACTGAGAACCGAAACCATACAAAAATTTGACTCTTTAAACGCCAACTTGAGCTCATAAAACAAAATTGATGTGGAAAATGCATCTGAGCTTAATGAGGACGACAACATGAGTGAAATTTCTGTAGAGGACACGGTTGACTGCTCAGAATTTGTAAAAAGCGAACCTGAAAACCACAAGAATCTAATTTCTGAAAATTCAGTGGAGTTCGCTCGATTGTCCCAACAAAAGGCCCCGATCTTAGCAGAGAAAGTGGTTGTATATCAAAAGGTCAGGACCACTCCAAATCAAGTGTACAAGGTCACTGGAGTAACCGAACATCAGACCGCTGAACTCACAGCTATTGTAAACGAAGACAATGCTGATGGCTGCGATGAGTACTTCTGGTCAGCTCCAATAGATAATGCAAACAAAACGATAGGCTTATCAGAAAGAACCTCATAGATGAGCAAAGGTAGATACATACAAGAACCCTTGAATAAGCCAGATAACTTCGATATACCAAGTACTAGTGGTACGAAAGACATTCCTCAAGAGAATGGAAGTTCGGCAAAAGAAGACATTCCCTCTAGTTCCTCAGTTCAAAGTGAAACTCCCACAGTTCAAAGTGAACCAGCCAAGGAGAAACCGAAAATGAAAGCCAATATTCATCATCAACCGAAGCAGATGAGGAATAAGAAACGTGAAAGGAACCAAAGATACAGGAAGAATTTCTCCGAAAGGAAACAATTCTGGCAGTCCCAGAATGCATATTTCTCACATCAAGACAAGAATCTGAAGTTTGAGAACAATCCTGTCAAAAAGCATGAGAGCCACAACAACCGAAAGCCAAGGTTCGGTTCGGAAGAGAATACCAACCGAAAGCAAAGGTTCGGTTCTGAGAATGACTTCAACCGAAAGCAAAGGTTCGGTTCATAGAACGACTCCAACCGAAAGCATAGGTTCGTTTCTAAAGTCAAAAGAGATCAAAACTCTAA
This sequence comes from Lactuca sativa, assembly GCF_002870075.4. NCBI lineage: Eukaryota > Viridiplantae > Streptophyta > Magnoliopsida > Asterales > Asteraceae > Lactuca > Lactuca sativa. The sequence goes on along the minus strand of NC_056623.2, from coordinate 244,975,477 downwards.
GGTCAATCCCACCAATGATCAAAAGCAAAAGGGTCACCTAGAGTCTCCAGCTAAGAAGTCATCTCAATCTAAGTCCACTCCTTCTCATTCATCTAATTCTTCTACTTCTTCCAATTCATCTCCATCTTGCTCTAAAGCTCATTCTGTTCGTTCTCAAAAATCTCATTCGTCACCTGAACAAAAAGGCAAACAGAAGGTTAATGCATCCAAACCAGAGTCTAAACCGAACGCACCTAATCCTGATAAAATCAAAGTTTTTACCATCAAAAAGAAAGATGAAACAACTCTTATAAAACGAACATATCTTGTTGACATCTCTCTTACTATTCCTGTTCCTATGAAAAGCTCACGTGGACCCAAGAAACTTTGGGTTCCTAAATCTGCTTAATTTTTGCAGGTTATAAGTGACGAGCAGTTCGACGAAGAATGATACATAGATAGTGGCTGCTCACGTCACATGACAGGAAGGAAAGAAGAGCTCAGGGAATACAGGTCTCTTGCAAATGGTGGCAACGTCAAGTTTGGAAACAACTCTTTCGGCACCATAAAGGGATACAGAATGATAACTAACGGTGATTTTTCTATAAGGAAGGTGGCTTATGTGGAAGGACTACAACACAACCTCATCAGTGTATCTCAGCTTGTTGGAGGTACAGGTCTCAAAGTCTCATTCGACGATGAAGGTTCTGAAATTATTGAGAAGAAGACAAAGAAAATAATCCTCAAGTCGGAGCGTAAGGGTGAAATGTTTCCTCTAAACCTTAAACCCATCAAAGGAAACCCAGCTATATGTTTGTTATCAAAAGCTCAATTTGACGAAAGCTGGTTGTGGCACCGAAGACTCTCTCATCTCAACTTTAAAGACATCAACAAACTTGTCACTGGAGGTCATGTTCGAGGCCTTCCATTGCTCAAGTTCGACAGAGATCATTTGTGTGCTGCATGCGAAATGGGGAAGCAGAGTCGTCAAAGTCATCCATCTGTAATTAACACAAAAGTTGTTGAACCACTCGAATTACTTCATATTGATTTGTGTGGACCATCATCTATCGAAAGCATCGGTGGTAGCAAGTATATTCTTGTTATTGTTGATGACTTTTCACGATTTACATGGGTGTTCTTTCTAAAGCTCAAATCTGAAGCGACACATAAGCTGAAAGTGTTCATCAAGCAGATTGAAGTACAACTCAAGAAGGTCACTCGCAACATCAGGAGCGACAATGGTCTGGAATTCAAGAACAGGGAATTTGAAGAATTTCTAGCAGAAAGGGAATAAGTCACAACTTCTCAGCTCCCTACACACCTCAACAGAACGGAATTGTCGAAAGACGAAACCGATCTTTGTGTGAAGCTGCCCGAACTATGCTAAGTTTCGCTTCCTTACCTCTTTATTTTTGGGCTGATGCTATTTCTGCTGCTTGTTTTACACAGAACAGGTCCTATCTCAACAAGCGATTCACGCTCACACCATACGAGATTCTCAACAACAGGAAGCCCAATGTGAAATTTTTCCATGTGTTCGGCTCACGGTGTTTCATCTTTAATTCAAAGGAACACCGCAACAAGTTCGATGTCAAAGCCGACGAGGGAATCTTTCTATTACGTGACTTTTGACGATAGCTATGTCAAAAAGCTACAGACCAAAGAAGACACCGTTGGGGAAATCTTTCCTCAAACTGGCCAGGTCACAGTCTCGATCGCTAATCTATTCGAGAAGTTTATGGAGCTATTTGACAACAAGGTAGACCACATGAAGAAAATTGTCGAAGAAGCTGCCAGGAGAATGAATGAAGCAGGATTGAATTCTGATGAACCTCCATCCAACGATGCTTCAGTCGAGGGGGAGCCAAGCTCACATGTTGAGGGGGAGCCAAGCTCTACAACTGCAACCGAAAGTGCTTCTCCAACCGAAAGTGCTTCTCCAACCGAAGGTGCATCAACACCTGAAAGTCCAGAACCACAAGAAACCTCTAAACCTCAAGTTTCTCGTAGCTCATTAATCGAGGGGGAGCATGGTAATATGACGCTTGAATACGAAAGCGAATCCGAGCCAGAAGAAATGATCAATGCTGAACTAGACCCAACCTTTGATCCAAACTATCCTCCTCTTACTAAATGGACCAGAGATCATCCTATCTCTCAAGTGGTTGGTGATGTCTCTGAAAAGGTCCTGACTCGATCACAACTGAAGGCAAAATAGACTTCCTTATTTTCAAAGGTTGAGTTTTGTATGTTTAACTCATTCGTCTCAAAAGTTGAACCGAAGACAGTTAACACTGCTCTCGATCACTCCGATTGGGTTCAAGCAATGCAAGACGAACTGAACGAATTTGAAAGGAACAAAGTCTGGCGCCTCATTCCAACTCCTCCAGATGCCTTGGTTGTTGGTCTCAAATGGGTCTTTAGGAATAAAATGGACAAGGAAGGGAATGTTATAAGGAACAAAGCTCGTCTGGTAGTAAAGGGATATTGTCAGGAGGAAGGGATTGATTATGAAGAGACTTTCGCTCCCGTAGCTAGGCTGGAATCTGTCAGAATATTTCTTGCTTACGCTGCCCACAAAAACTTTGAAGTTTTCCAAATGGACGTCAAGTGTGTATTTCTTAATGGAGAACTCGAAGAAACCGTGTATGTGGAGCAACCTCCTGGGTTCGTGAACGAAAAATATCCAAATCATTGCTACATTCTGGATAAAGCTGTGTATGGCCTCAAACAAGCTCCGAGAGCCTGGTATGAAACGCTAACTAAATTCTTAAAGATGTCTAAATTCAAACAAGGTTCGCTTGACCCAACCTTCTTTCGCAAAAAGGAAGGTAACCACCTTATGATAGTTCAAATTTATGTCGATGACATCATCTTTGGCTCTACGAATCCCAGCCTAACAGCTGAATTCAGAAAGCTGATGGAGACTAAATTTGAAATGAGCTCAATGGGTCCTATTAACTTTTTCCTTGGTTTAAATATTAGACAGGGACCTGAAGGCATCTTTATCAATCAGGAAGCTTACACGAAGACTCTCCTAGCAAAGTTTGGTATGATGGGAGACTCCAAAGTCAAAGTCCCAATGGCATTCGGCACCAAGCTAACTCCTTCCCTAGACAAACCGGCGGTTGATATCACGCTCTATCGTCAAATGATAGGCTCACTAATGTATCTTACTGCTAGCAGGCCTGACATCATGTTTTCTGTATGTTATTGTGCTCGATTTCAGGCAAACCCACGCGAACCTCACTTGCTTGCAGTGAAGAACATTTTACGCTATCTCAAGCGAACCACCTCTTTAGGTCTATGGTATCCTTCCAACTCAGGCTTCTTCGTTCAAGCCTATTCAGATGCTGACCTTGGAGGATGTGGACTCGACAGAAAAAGCACCACTGGTGGCTGTCAATTCCTTGACGGGAAGTTGGTTAGCTGGCAATCCAAGAAACAAACGTGCGTGTCGTTGTCTACTGCCGAAGCGGAATACATAGCCGCTGCATCCTGCACCTCCCAAGTGATTTGGATCCAGAGTCAACTTCGAGACTATGGACTCAATATGAAGAAGATCCCACTATATTGTGACTCTGAAAGTGCAATTAGGATCTGTCATAACCCAGTGCAACACTCTAAAACCAAACACATAGCACTGAGGTATCACTTCATTAAAGATCACGTGGAAGATGGAAACGTCGAAGTGCACTTTGTAAGAACCACTGATCAACTGGCTGACGTCTTTACCAAAGCTCTTCCTGAAGCATCATTCAACAGAATATTGCAAGGGCTAGGTATGATGGAATCAGAGTCAGTACCTCATACCACCTCTCAACCTCAAACGTAAGAAGTGAAATTAACCGAACGTTCGGGTTCGGTTAAATCATCTGACTCGCTCATCACCACAAAGGTAGTTTTCTTGGTTGTATATTTCTTGTACAAAGTTGTTTATCTTATTGTTAAAAATATTTTCTGATTGCATGTCTAAATTCCTTGGTTTTCTAAAAATTTTCCAAAATCGAAACCTACCGAAGGTTCGGGTTCGGTTTCTCAAAATTTTCCAAAACCGAAACCTACCGAACGCTCGGGTTCGGTTTTTCAAAATTTTCTTGAACCGAAACCAACCGAACGCTCGGGTTCGGTTTTTCAAAATTTTCTTGAACCGCAACCAACCGAACGCTCGGGTTCGGTTTTTCAAAATTTTCTTGAACCGAAACCAACCGAACGCTCGGGTTCGGTTTTTCAAAATTTTCCCAACCGAAACCAACCGAACGTTCGGGTTCGGTTTTTCAAAATTTTTCCAAAGTTTTTTTTTTTTACTCTTTCCAAGTCTTATTTTCTTTGCTTATTTTTTTCTCTTTTAATTTTTTTCTTTTAATTTTTTTTATCTATTTCAAAAACTCCAAAAATATTTTTCTCTTTTAATTTTGTTTGTGTTCGTTCGTTTATGGGAATATAATTGTTGGATTACTTAAGTGTCCCTAGAAGCATGCTGCTGTATGTGTCCCAAGCCTCATAAGATTTTGAATAATAACCTTCATGACCTGGTATAAACAAACCTTGTCTTCCCAATAAGGCTACCACATTTATTCTAATCGTGAGCTACCTCACTCTCTTCTCACATGAGTTAAGAGTTTTCTGCTTGGTCCTTATTTTCGCAGCAGAGGTACTTTAATTTCTTACACCATCTCTATTACATTTCTCCATTACATTCGTTTCATCAACGTAACCCTTGAGACTCTCAGGAATTACCACTGAGGTTTATGGTTACACAACATCTGTGTTTATGATCTTAGTTTCGTGCCACTACGAGCTGAGTGAAACCCAAAATTCAACACCAAATCTGAATTGACGGTGAACAATTAATTTGATCAAGTTTTCACCAAAGAATTGACGGATGTACCTTCATGAAATCTCAAATTTTATTTTGTGTGATTCCTATGAAATTGTTAAACACCATAACATTTCTTCCCTTGGGATCCAGTTTTTAATTTTTTTTTTGAGATTTTATATTTTCCAAGCCAATCTAATATTAATTCCTACCTACTTGTTCAACAGACTACACCGGTCTCACAAATACTTTGATCACTTTCTTTCTTATTTCAAGATTAGAATTGTTGCATCAAAGCGAAAGCCACCCTGAAGTAGCCTAATTAAAAGAAGCCTTTCAACATTTATTAATAAGTGTTTGATCGTAATTCAACAGGAATCCACATTAACACTTTAAGGTCTCTCTTGACCTTGAAGGAAGAGATTCGTGCCCGGGATCATTTGTTTCGTGTCATTATTGACATCACAGTTATTCCTAAAAAGAGTTGCTTTATTTCTTTTCTTTTTACACTCTTCGCACGAAAATCTTAGATTTTCCAAAATTCCGTTACTAATTATTACAGGCTGTATTATTGGTTTGGTGGTTAATTATTAAGATGTGGTCAACAATCATCCACGTGGGCAATTCATTCAAAAGATGCCATTTACAAGATAAGACGAAAGGTTGCTGACTCAGGCGGGAAATAAAAGGATTGAATTTCAACCGGTGGTTAAAAAGGGGCGCGTGTGAATTTGAAACGCCCATTCTTTTACTGACATCATGGACGCGTGTGTGAATTTCAAGCGACACCCATCTAGCACTTAATGGCGCGTGAGGATTTGAAACAGTTTGTTCTGAAACGGCGCTTGTTGGGCGGCGTGATCCTAGGAATCTGACACTCTCTTTCCTACGTTATCATCGCATGCCTTAACTTTCACGCATCTGTCATTCCGGAAACCTTTTCGTATTTCCATAGAAGATTTGAAACGATTTTTCTCTCTCCTTTCACCCACTATAAAAGGCAGTCTTCACTACCATTTACCTCTTTACTGCTTCAGAATTTACAAGAGAGCAAAAACTCGAAAAAGCTTTACTGTTCATCTTCTTCTTCCTACATTCAACAATGGCAGAATCATCATCTGTCCATGCCACCTCACACATCCTTCCTATTCGTCCACAACAATGCTTGGTGATCGATCTAAACCCTCTGGCGTACGACTCTTATATGTCGCCGATCATCGAGTGCCTGAAGTACTCCCAAATCGCTCCAGCTCTCTCCAGGATTGAGTCTGTGCCAATGGAGGTTCTCTCGCAGGTGTATGCGACTGCCTATTACGACAAAGCAGTCGAGCGGGTGTTCTTCGAGGTTGCTGATCACAAGACCTCCATTTCTCGACAAAGATTTGGTACTTTGCTAGGTTTGGCTTCTGACCCATCGAGAATAAATCTGGAGACGATTCCAGTTGGGTATCTTTACAACATGTTCTACAACATGGGGTACACGGAGGTGCTCACCTCCGTTGCGAAGTTCAAGAAATCCTGTTTGCCGCCACAGTGGAACGACATGTTCACAGTCCTCTTCAAGGGCTTATCTGAATGGAGCTCAGGATCCGATGGTGCTAGTCGACTGTTCTTGTCGATTATGTATGCAGTTTACAACGGAGTCAACTTAGACTTTGGATTGGTCCTATGGCAACAGCTCATCCAGAGCCTTTCTTCTTCATCACGACATTCTGAGGTGTCGTTTGCCCGGTTCTGGATTTTTATTACAAAATGGGTGATGGATAAGTTGGATATTCCCACTGCTGCTGGTGCATCGATGTCTTCGGTCGGTACTTTTCATACCACGAAGATCATCGTCTCTGATGCATCTAAGTTTTCCTTCATTGGCTCCATTCCGGAGACAATGTATGGCGATGTTCCCTCTGACAGCAGGCTGATCCGGACGATTAAGGAGTTCAAAGCGACTGGACCTAGGAAACTTACACCGGAAATGCTAAATGTAACAGCCCGGAATCTCAGGTATTGTTAAATTATGTTTTTGGGGTGATTTAAGAGGGGACTCGGCGAGTTGGAGCCTAGACTCGCCGAGTAGGATCGCAGGCTTGGTCGCGGGTTCGCGACTGGACTCAACGAGTCCAGATATGGACTCGGCGAGTCTACGCTGTTTAGCGAAAACCCTAACCGTTCAGGTTTGGGTCGTATATAACGCATTATATGCCGTCATTGTTCGTCTTTTAGTCGATTGAGAAGAACCCTAAGCGGCTGTGGGCATCTAGAGCAAGATTTAAGGCCATTGGTGACTTGAAGAAATTGTGGTGCAAGGAGGAGAAGAGTTTTGGCTAAAGGAACTGCAAGGGATTCGAGTTCTGAAGTTTGGGGACACAGAGAGTGCATTATTCAGGTAACATTTCGGATCATTTCTGTTATATTGATGTGTGCATGGATCTAGGGTTTATGGAACCCATTTGGTGATTAGATGGATTATTACCTTATTACCCAAACGAATATAACCCTGTATTAGGACCTTTAGAGGTCCAGAAGGTCCCATGCTTGTGTATTTCGGAACCATACTTATCCCAGGATGCAGTTTGAGCGGTTGCATGGCATGGACTCGCCGAGTCGATGAACAGACTCGGCGAGTAGCTTGAAGATTAACTGGGACTCGTCGAGTTGTTCTTCAGACTCGGCGAGTTGAGTCGGGGTGGCCCCGCGATTCTTCCAGGAGTAACTCGTCGGGTCAAGGAGGATACTCGACGAGTAGATAGGGACTCTCAGAGAGTTGGAGGACGTCTAGACTCGCCGAGTCGCCATGGCACTCGCCAAGTCCGGTCAAGTTGACCGTTGACCGTTGACCAGGGTTGACCTGCATGTAAATTCTTAGGGTCAGTTGTCTTGAATGATAAGAGTATTAATAAGGGGTATATGGTATTATAGGGAGTCTGTAGCTCGGCGGATCGAGCACGAGTGATTTCGAGATTTGCTAGCTTTCGATATTCACGAGGTGAGTCTTCTCACTATACTGTACCCGTAAGGGTTTGACTGTATGACCGGAAGGTCAGATATGATATGTGATATGTATGCTATATTTGGTAAGCTGTTTGTTATGTATGTTATGGGTCGGAAGGCAATTATATTATGGGCCGGAAGGCAATATGTTATGGGCCGGAAGGCAATATGTTGTGTGATGGACCGGAAGGTCGGCGTGGGTAGGACCGGAAGGTTTACCCAGCAGGGACGGAAGTCCCCTGAGACACATGGACCAGAAGGTCAGGGCCTGGAAAGGCGTATGTGCGTAAGTTGTATATTGGGGAACTCACTAAGCATTTATGCTTACAGTTGTTATGTATGTGTTTTAGGTACTAGTGAGGACCGTGGGAAGGCGCCGGCGTGATCGATACACACTGAAGAATGCTTTTATGATCTTGGGATTTTGACTATTTGTATTTGACAGAATACTTAACTATTTATGCCTTGTTTTGAATGGAAATTACTCTATTTATAAAAAGAAAAATTTGTTTGAAAATTTGCGTTGTTACAATTGGTATCAGAGCCTTGGTTTGAGGGATTCGGGTGCACCTTCGGGAGTAATTGAACTCAAACCGAGGATTTGAGGAAAACTTTTTAAATAAAGGCATAAACTTTTGTAAATGGTTTTGTGGTGAGCAAGAAAGAAGCAGTGTGTACGATCAGTCAGCGCCCGAACGGTAAAGATCCCTAAAATACCTTACAATGTTATATGATATGAATTGTTATGCATGCTAGAAGACTAGGTATTCATGATAGGACTAGAGTGGCCTGATTTGTGATGCCTTAGTCTAGGGAAGTTTGCCGATATGAGATGCTTGCTAGTGTGCGGGTAGATAGTGCATATCAGAAGTAGAGTACTCACTATCCGGGGTTTGGGGAGGAAGACTTGGGATGAATGCTGATGCGGTGTGGTCGGTAGTATTGGGCCCGTACTACCGAAGACACCGGGTCAGTGGGAGGCTCAAGTAAGAATCCCTGGATATCGGAGACCGAGTAGGGTTGCGTTATCGAGTGCGATTATACTCGATGGAGTCTCTGATAGTTTTATGTTGTATTTCAGAGACATCATGGTTAGACCACGCCACGGAGCGAGTTCGAGCGGTGTGAGTGACGAGGAGATTCGTCAGATGATTCACGAGGAGGTAGCTGCGGCAATCCAGGCTGAGATCCCGGAGATGTTTGGGTCTATTAAGACCACCCTAATGGAGACGTTCGATGAGCGGTACGCCGCATTGACTGAGGCTGCAACCGCTGCAGCTACCGCAGCTGTGGCCGCTGCTAGGCCACAGGGGGGTGACTCGTTGCTGTTCCGAGAGTTCAGCAACACGAAGCCACCAGAGTTCGATGGGACGCAGGATCCGATTGCTGCGATGAGGTGGATCGCGGATATAGAGGGGTGCTTCTACACTTGTTCATGCCCGGAGCACCTGAGGGTACGGTTCGCATTGAACCAGCTCCGTCTGGGAGCGAAGGACTGGTGGAAGTTCGTGACGGCAAACTTCACTTTGGCAGAGACTATAACAGTGACATGGGAGGGGTTTACTGCCATGTTCAGGGATGAGTACGTTCCCCCGGTGGAGAGGGAACGATTGGTTCAGGAGTTCTTAACCCTCAAGCAGGGTACTGATTCTGTTGCGGTGATCACGCGGAAGTTTCATGAGAGGGCGATGTTCTGCCCCGAGCTGGTGTCCACTGATCAGGCTCGGATGAGTCGGTACTTGGGAGTGTTGAGGAGGGATATCCGGGAGTTTGTGTCAAACTCCACTTACCATACTTTTGCTGAGCTTCAGGCGAATGCCAGGAAGCGCGAGATCGAGTTGGAGACCCAGGCCAGGGAGGAGGCCGAGTCTCAGCGGGTGGGCCGGCGACCGGCTCAGTTCCAGCCGGCAGCCAAGCGGATAAAGTCCGCCGATGCGAGCAAAGGAGGTTCGAAGGGCCGCACTTGCGGAAAGTGCGGCAAGGGTCATGAGGGGGCGTGTCGATCTGGTGCTTGCTACAAGTGTGGCAAGGAGGGGCACATTGCTAGGGAGTGTCCCAAGGGATTTACGGTTTGCTTTCATTGCAAGCAGACAGGCCATAGGAAGGCCGAGTGCCGTCAGCTTCTTCAGGGATTTGCACCTGCTGCCGGAGCTACTGTGACTCGATCGGTGAAGGCCAAGGCCCCGAGGGCTCGGGGAAGAGCCTTTCAGCTGACTGCGGAGGAGGTCCGCGCTGCGCCCGATGTCGTGGCAGGTATGTTGTAATTCATGTATTTATTTTAATGTCGAGATGTTATGCTTATGTTATTATATGCATAGGTACTTTCCTTGTGAACTCTGTGCCTGCCTTAGTGTTATTTGACTCGGGTGCGAGCAGGTCCTTTGTGTCCTTAGCCTTTAGTCAGCATATCAGCGTTAGTCGTGAGTCGTTGAGTCGACCTTTGAGAGTTTCTATAGCTGACGAGAAAGTGATTTGTGCCACGGAGGTTCTTCGGGGATGTGTACTAGAGATTTTCGGGGTTGAATTCCCGATTGACCTGATTCCTATTGCGATGGGTGATGTCTGTGTCATCGTGGGCATGGACTGGTTGAGCCGATTCGGCGCTGTCATCGACTGTGAGCGTCAGTTGGTGACTATACGAGACCATAGTGGGGGAGTTCTTTCGGTGTACGGCGAGGGTACCCGTTCGGGATCAGCTTTTTGTTCGGCCGCTAGGGCGAGGCAGTGTCTACAGCAGGGCTGTAAGGGTTTTGTGGCGTATGTGATGGATACGCGGGAGGTTTCCGAGAGACCGAAGTCAGTTGAGGAGGTCCCTGTGGTGCGTGAGTTTCCAGATGTTTTCCCCGAGGAGCTGCCGGGAGTACCTCCTGTGAGGCAAGTAGAGTTTGGTATCGATCTGGTTCCGGGGGCCGCGCCTATTGCTAAGGTGCCTTATCGTCTTGCACCTCCAGAGATGCAAGAGTTGTCCTCGCAGCTCCAGGAGTTGCTGGGGAAGGGATTCATTCGGCCGAGCAGCTCGCCGTGGGGAGCACCTATTCTGTTCGTCAAGAAGAAGGATGGTTCACACCGGATGTGCATTGATTACCGGGAGTTGAACAAGTTGACGGTCAAGAACCGTTACCCGTTACCGAGGATCGATGATTTATTCGATCAGTTGCAGGGAGCGTCTTGGTTTTCCAAGATCGATCTGAGGTCAGGGTACCATCAGGTGAGAGTACGGGATGGGGATGTCCAGAAGACAGCGTTTAGGACGCGATATGGGCATTATGAGTTTGTGGTGATGCCTTTCGGGCTCACCAATGCCCCGGCTGTGTTCATGGATCTCATGAATAGGGTATGCAGACCGATGTTGGATCGGTCAGTGATTGTATTTATCGACGACATTCTAGTGTATTCTAGATCTAGAGAGCAGCATGAGGAGCATTTGAGGGAGGTCCTCGAGGTATTGAGGTCGGAGAAGCTTTATGCAAAGTTCTCCAAATGTGACTTCTGGCTGCGGGAGGTCCAATTTCTAGGACATGTTGTCAATCAGAAAGGGATATTGGTCGATCCGGCCAAGGTTGAGGCGGTGATGAGTTGGGAGGTGCCGAAGTCACCTTCTGAGATCAGGAGCTTCCTTGGGTTGGCAGGGTATTATCGGAGATTCATCAAGGATTTCTCCAAGATCGCAGTGCCACTCACCAGATTGACCCGGAAGGGTGTTGCATTCTCATGGGGGCCCGAGCAGCAGACCTCCTTTGAGACACTTTGCCAGAGGTTGTGCGAAGCCCCGATATTAGCTCTCCCAGAAGGGATGGAAGATTTTGTGGTATATTGCGACGCATCGATTTCGGGACTGGGTGCAGTGTTGATGCAGAGGGGTCATGTGATAGCTTATGCGTCGAGGCAGCTGAAGCCTCATGAGGCGAGATACCCCACGCATGATTTAGAGTTGGGAGTAGTAGTGTTCGCTCTCAAGATTTGGCGTCACTACCTGTATGGGGTTCGATGTACGATATATACAGACCATAAGAGCTTGAAGTATTTGATGGATCAGCCCAACCTAAATATGCGTCAGAGGAGGTGGTTGGATGTGGTCAAGGATTATGATTGTGAGATCCTGTACCACCCAGGTAAGGCTAATGTGGTAGCCGACGCGTTGAGACGCAAGGCGGAGAGCACTCCATTGCGAGATGTATGCTTGAGACTGACTGTGATGACTCCTGTATTGGACGCTATTCGTGGGGCACAGGCCAAAGCTGTGCGACCAGAAATGCAGAAGAAAGAGCGGGTTGTGGGGTTAATTTCAGAGTTCGTTAAGGATGGGTGAGGGCTTATGACGTTTCAGGGTCGGATTTGGGTACCGTTTGTGGGCGGTACGCGTATTACTTTGATGGAAGAGGCTCATAGATCGAAATTCTCGATCCATCCTGGTGCTACGAAGATGTATTTGGAATTGAGGAAGGAGTATTGGTGGCCCTGTATGAAGAGGGACGTTGCATGGTTCGTTGAGAGGTGCTTGACCTGCCGTAGGGTTAAGGCCGAGCACCAGAGACCGCACGGCAAGTTACAGCCATTGGAGATCCCCGAGTGGAAGTGGGAACAGATCACTATGGATTTCATCACCAAATTGCCGAGAACTGCCAGAGGAGTTGATGCAATTTGGGTGATTGTGGATAGGTTGACGAAGAGTGCACACTTCCTTGCCATCAGCGAGAGTTCTTCAGCGGAGAAGTTGGCAGAGATATATGTGAGAGAAGTGGTATCTCGGCATGGAGTGCCGATCTCGATTGTTTCAGACCGTGATGTGCGCTTCACTTCCAGGTTCTGGAAGAAATTCCATGAGGAGCTGGGTACTAAATTGCATTTTAGTACCGCATACCATCCCCAGACAGACGGTCAGAGCGAGCGGACGATTTAGACGCTGGAGGACATGCTCCGGGCGTGTGTGTTAGACTTCGGGGGTAGTTGGGATGCGTATTTACCATTGGCAGAGTTTTCCTACAATAACAGCCATCATTCGAGCATTGGTATGCCACCTTTTGAGCTGTTGTATGGTAGGAGATGTCGGACCCCCATTTGCTGGGGAGAGGTGGGACAGAGAGTGATGGGCAGCACAGAGATCGTGCTTCAGACGACAGAGCAGATTCAGCAAGTTAGACAGAGGCTATTGACCGCCCAGAGCCGACAGAAGAGTTATGCAGACAGGCGCCAATCCGAGCTTGAGTTTCAGGTCGGCAACTTCGTTCTCCTGAAGGTTTCTCCTTGGAAAGGAGTGATTCGATTCAGGAAGAGGGGCAAGTTGGGGCCCCGGTACATTGGGCCATTTCGTGTGATTGCAAGGATAGGCCGGGTAGCCTATCGGTTGGAGTTGCCAGCGGAGTTGGGACAGATCCACGACACTTTCCATGTGTCGCAATTGAGAAAGTGCATAGCCGATGAGTCAGCAGTGGTTCCATTAGAGGACATTCAGGTGGATGCGAGCCTGAATTATGCCGAGAGACCAGTGGCCATCAGGGATCGGAAGATCAAGGTTCTAAGGAACAAGGAGGTACCTCTGGTGTTGGTTCAATGGCGACACCGTAAGGGATCGGAGATGACTTGGGAGCCGGAACGTGAGATGCGGGAGCAGCATCCGGAACTATTTTTAGAGTGAGACTTCGAGGGCGAAGTCTAATCCTAGCGGGGGAGAGTTGTAACAGCCCAGAATCTCAGGTATTGTTAAATTATGTTTTTGGGGTGATTTAAGAGGGGACTCGGCGAGTTGGAGCCTAGACTCGCCGAGTAGGATCGCAGGCTTGGTCGCGGGTTTGCGACTGGACTCGACGAGTCCAGATATGGACTCGGCGAGTCTACGCTGTTTAGCGAAAACCCTAACCGTTCAGGTTTGGGTCGTATATAACGCATTATATGCCGTCATTGTTCGTCTTTTAGTCGATTGAGAAGAACCCTAAGTGGCTGTGGGCATCTAGAGCAAGATTTAAGGCCATTGGTGACTTGAAGAAATTGTGGTGCAAGGAGGAGAAGAGTTTTGGCTAAAGGAACTGCAAGGGATTCGAGTTCTGAAGTTTGGGGACACAGAGAGTGCATTATTCAGGTAACATTTCGGATCATTTCTGTTATATTGATGTGTGCATGGATCTAGGGTTTATGGAACCCATTTGGTGATTAGATGGATTATTACCTTGTTACCCAAACGAATATAACCCTGTATTAGGACCTTTAGAGGTCCAGAAGGTCCCATGCTTGTGTATTTCGGAACCATACTTATCCCAGGATGCAGTTTGAGCGGTTGCATGGCATGGACTCGCCGAGTCGATGAACAGACTCGACGAGTAGCTTGAAGATTAACTGGGACTCGTCCAGTTGTTCTTCAGACTCGGCGAGTTGAGTCGGGGTGGCCCCGCGATTCTTCCAGGAGTAACTCGTCGGGTCAAGGAGGATACTCGACGAGTAGATAGGGACTCCCAGAGAGTTGGAGGACGTCTAGACTCGCCGAGTCCGGTCAAGTTGACCGTTGACCGTTGACCAGGGTTGACCTGCATGTAAATTCTTAGGGTCAGTTGTCTTGAATGATAAGAGTATTAATAAGGGGTATATGGTATTATAGGGAGTCTGTAGCTCGGCGGATCGAGCACGAGTGATTTCGAGATTTGCTAGCTTTCGATATTCACGAGGTGAGTCTTCTCACTATACTGTACCCGGAAGGGTTTGACTGTATGACCGGAAGGTCAGATATGATATGTGATATGTATGCTATATTTGGTAAGCTGTTTGTTATGTATGTTATGGGTCGGAAGGCGATTATATTATGGGCCGGAAGGCAATATGTTATGGGCCGGAAGGCAATATGTTGTGTGATGGACCGGAAGGTCGGCGTGGGTAGGACCGGAAGGTTTACCCAGCAGGGACGGAAGTCCCCTGAGACACATGGACCGGAAGGTCAGGGCCTGGAAAGGCGTATGTGCGTAAGTTGTATATTGGGGAACTCACTAAGCATTTATGCTTACAGTTGTTATGTATGTGTTTCAGGTACTAGTGAGGACCGTGGGAAGGCGCCGGCGTGATCGATACACACTGAAGAATGCTTTTATGATCTTGGGATTTTGACTATTTGTATTTGACAGAATACTTAACTATTTATGCCTTGTTTTGAATGGAAATTACTCTATTTATAAAAAGAAAAATTTGTTTGAAAATTTGCGTTGTTACACTAAAGTCCATCCATGATGCTGACAAACCGGTTAACATGGGCAAAAAGGCAGAAAAAGGGAAGCAAGTGACCAAAGCTACGAAAGGTCCTTCTCCCAGGAAGAGGAAACAAACAAAACCTGCCCAGTCACCACAGCCGAAGAGAAGGAAGACTCAACCAAAGCGAAAACTTCTTATCCCTTCTTCTTCGAGTGACTCAGAAGGCGAGCGTTCGGGTTCGGACGACTCTCAAAGAGGCGAAACCCCTCCAAGAGGCAACACCCCACCCTGATCTCCTACCCCAGACATGGAAATCCATAATTCACCCATCCCTTCACCCACTCAAACAATCCCTACTTCCATTCCCACCATAACCCCCACTACCACTATTCCACCAACCTCTTTCCCTATACCACCACTCATTTTCACAACTGCAACCGAAACACCACCTGTAACCGAAACCCCACCCGTAACCGAACCACCTCAAACCGAAACCCAGCATACAACCGAACCTACCCACACCCAACCACCACCAGAAACTACCCCAACCAACACTCAACCTGAACCTACAAAAACTACTACACCCCCAGCTCCACCACCCCCACCATCTCCAGATCATGTCTCTGATGGAGATAACCCGTTCCTTGGCGGTGACAACATGACCTTCGATTCGGTCTACTTTAGTCCGTTTCAGGTTCAAAGCGACGAAGAGGATGATGCTCCAGTGACAAAGAAGCATCTTAAGGAGCTAAACGAGAAGGTTGACTTACTTCTTGCTTCATCTTCCAACAACCAGTCCTCTCTCTCTGAAGCCGCTCTTCAGAAGATTGTTGATGCCTTCTCCAGGGCTCAGCATGATTCTGTAGCTTCAGCCTCAGCCGCCATCGACGCCTCTACAAAAGCCTGTGAGGCTGCGACCGCAAAAGTCGATAAACTATTCTCAGACGCTTCTTCCCTGTTGAAGTCCTTACAGGAGAGCGCTGATGCCACCAAGACAACTTTGGAACCAATCGTTCAACAATTGGCCAAGTTCGTCTGAACGGAGTTACAGTCATTCGCCTTACTTTGCCAACCAATCAGCGATGACAACTCGGCTCTTCGTGCCTCCATTGATGAGCGCCTCGCTAAGCTACAAGAGGATCTTGCAGCTGAAAACTCTTTAATGGACGTTCTGGCAAGCAAAACCACCGCCCTTAAGGTCAAGAGCACTCAGCTTTCAAACTCACAGCAATAGCTTAAAGCTCTTCAATCCGAACAGGAGGTCATAAAAACATGTGTTTCGGATGTACACGCTGCCCTATCTAACATCCTAGAAGCACACGATCCGATTCTAAACCATTCGGTGAGGCGAACCCTTGCTGAAAAACTTGCTCCTGCCATGGACCTTCTCAGCAAAATCGAAGGCTTACCTAGTTTCGTGTCCGATCCAAAACAAGGGGGAGAAGTCAAGTCCGGATCGAAACCATCTCCTTCCTCCAAAGCTACTCACACAACCGAACCACCTCCGACTGGTCAAGCTTCGGGTTCGGGTGCGAAGGATAAAGGGAAGAACATAGCTGAGGAAGAAGATGAAGATGAAGATGATGAAACCATTGCGGACATGTTGAAACGTAAAAATAGTCGTAATGTTGATGATGATGTCAATCGTGTGGCGCGAGAGGCTGAAGAAGCCGAAAGCAAGCAGAAAGAAGCCCACGATCTCCTTGAGAGCAGGAAGACTCTCTTCCCTGCCTGGACTCGGGAGCGAATGATTAAGGAGGCCATAGATACTCCTAGCATCCTATGGCTTGAGCCGGTGATCTCATTCGACTGCTATAATTATGTCGATTCGCAGTTCGACATGCCGTTGAATCGAAAGGCGTTTATCTTCCACGCCTTCTCAAATATTTTTGAAGTCCTTCATCCGAACCCTGAGGTTGATAGGGAGCTGATCGAATTCTATCTGAAGGCTGCTCGTCCTCAGTATCAAACATGGAGCGCCCAGAAGATAGTGAATGTTCAGGTATTGAAGCCTTATACTGAAGGAAGATTCATCAATGTTCGGTTCAGGGTAATTCGAGGATCTGCAAGAACTGAACATCTTATATCCTTGGCAGATCTACCGAACCTAAATCCTCATGATTGGATCGTTTTGCATAGCATCCTCTTGACAAATGAAGCTGAATATGGTCCGATTATAGACCATCTCAAAAGGATGTTAGTCTGTTACATCATGGAGGTAGCCCTAATGGATCAGGAGGTAGCCACCGTCTTCAAGAAGAAACCGAAGATAGCTCCTGTGGGATCGGCCAGTGATCTCAATCAAATGAAGATGGGCAAGATCGATCCGAGACGCAATTCGGTCATGTTCACTAGAGCAGAAGGACAGAAATGTCTCTTTGCTTTAGCTGACAAACATCTTTACACCACTGCTTGTCTAGAGCATGTGTTGTCGATCATCCGAAGGTGTAAAGAGAATGCAGCAGACGATGTTAAATACTTCAACGACATGATTCAATGGTACATCAGGTTTAGACAGACGATACTGGCTCTTATCTCGCGTCTGTTTAATACCGTGAAGAAGAAAGTACCTGCTGCTGCTGGCCCAGGTAACAAGTGAAGATCTCGCTCCAATTGACGCAAAGGGGGAGATTGTTGGGTTGAACATTCGCTAATGGATTGCGTCATTGGGCTCGGCTATTAGTCCAATTGTTTTGTACTCCAGTTTGGGCCTGTCCAACCGAGAGCCTGTTAGGTTTATTATATAAGTATATTCTTGCATGCATATTAGGTTAACGATCTAGATTACAGATAGAGAATTACGATTACTTTGATTTTCTTTATCGTTCTTGTAAACCTACCAACCTTCTACAGTTGATGTTCTTGATCGAGCTCTTCTGAGGGTTATTTTATAATCATTCGACACGTTTGATTCATTCTTGACTTGTTCTTATTTTCGTGTTCTTGCTGTTTTATATTTACTTACCTGTTTAAGATCTAATCGATCTTCAAGATTAAATTTTAATCTCATCAGAAAGCACTCCAAAAGATAGCACACCACTATAGAGGGATGATTCGCCTTCATCCAGTAAACAAGCTTCGCCTCTCTAGGGGAGAACTCATCTCCAACCAAGAACCATGAAAGTCCAATCGAGGGGGAGAATTCTAAACCTGATGTTGAAATCATCTCATCATTCGAGGGGGAGAATCAGAATACAGATGATAATTCAGACGTTCAGTCAGAATTCGAAGATGAAGTGATGCCTACGATCCGGATTACCCTCCACTCGCTAAATGGACAAGAGATCATCCGAAAACACAAGTGATTGGTGAATCATCTGAGGGAGTCCTTACGCGCTCTCAAATTAAAGCAAAACAAACTGCTTTATTCTCACAAGTTGAATATTCATGTCTGATTCGTTTGTCTGGAAGATAGAACCGAAGACAGTCTACACTGCACTCGATCATTCTGATTGGGTACAGGCTATGCAAGATGAACTTAACGAGTTTGAGCGAAACCGAGTCTGGAGACTGATTCCTACTCCAAAGGATGCATTTGTAGTTAGCTTAAAATGGGTATTCGGTAACAATATGAATAAAGAAGGGATGTGATACGGAACAAAGCGAGACTGGTACTGAAAGGATATTGTCAGAAAGAAAGGATCGATTATGAGGAAACCTTTACTCCAGTTGCTAGGTTAGAATCCGTTCGTATCTTTCTGGCATACGTGTCACACAAGAATTTTGAAGTTTTTCAAATGGACGATAAGTGTGCCTTCCTGAATGGGGAATTGGAAGAAACCGTATATGTTGAACAATCACCGGGTTTCGTGAATGTTAAATATGCTGATCATTGCTACATTCTTGACAAAGCATTTTACAGTCTAAAGCAAGCTCTTTGGTATGAAACTTTAACTCGTTTTCTGAAAATGTCTAAATTCAAACAAGGTTCGATTGACCCAACCTTCTTTCGCAAGAAAGAGGGTGACCACCTAATGATAGTCCAAATTTACGTTGATGACATCATCTTTGGCTCTACAAATCCCAGTTTAATAGTTGAATTCCGAAAATTGATGAAGACTAAATTTGAGATGAGCTCAATGGGTCCAATTAACTTTTTCCTTGGCTTGAAAATACGACAGGGACCAGAAGGCATTTTTATCAACCAAGAGGCTTACACAAAGATGTTACTTGCAAAATTTGGCATGACGGGATATTCAAGAGTAAAGGTTCCAATGGCATTCACGACGAAGCTGACACCATCCCTGGATAAACCAGTTGCCGACATGACTCTCTATTGTCAATTAATTAGGTCACTAATGTATCTTACAACAAGTAGACCGAATATCATGTTTTCGGTTTCTATTATGCCAGGTTTCAAGCCAATCCACGCGAATCTCACATGGTGGCTGTCAAGAACATCCTCAGGTACTTGAAACGAACCTCGACTCTAGGGATATGGTATCCATCCAAATCAGGATTCTTTGTTTAAGCATTCTCTGATGCCGATCTTGAAGGATGTGGTCTAGACCGAAAGAGCACAACTGGAGGTTGTCAATTTCTTGATGGTATACTCGTTAGCTGGCAGTCCAAGAAACAAACTTGTGTATCCCTATTTACTGCTGAAGCTGAATATATTGCAGCAGCATCTTGTATCTCACAGGTCGTCTGGATCCAAAGCCAACTAATGGATTATGGATTGAATATGAAGAAAATTCTCTTATATTGTGACTCAGAAAGTGCAATCCGTATATGTCACAACCCACTGCAGCATTCCAAGATGAAACATATTGCACTATGATATCACTTCATCAAGGATCACGTAGAAGATGGAAATGTCGAAGTTCACTTCGTTCGATCTGCTGATCAATTGGTTGACATTTTCATGAAAGCTTTGCCTGAAGTAACCTTCAATCGTATACTCCATGCCTTGGGAATGATGGAAGCTGAATCTGTACCGAACCCATCTTTGCTTCATTAAATTCACGTTCGCTTTCACCTCTTTAAAATTCAACAAGCGAAATAGAGCGAATGCTCGGTCTATTTCGGTTCCAGATTTTTATGTAACCGAAATGAACCGAACGCTCGGTCCATTTCACCTCATCTATTCAAAGGCGAACGTTCGACTAGTTCATTATGTATACTTTTTGTACACTTATTTTTCCTTTCTGTTTTTATGTTTTTTTTTTCTTTTCAGAAAAATCTAAAATACAATTTTTTTTCGTTCTTTCCTTTGTTTTTAGTTTCTTATTTATCATCAAAAATACAAAAATAAAATTTTCATTAAGGTTTTATTTGTCTATTTTGATTGTTTCCACCAAATTTATCTTCTTCAAAGGTTAATGAACGCATTCACATGTAGCTGGGACAAGTATAAATCTCTTTCTCTGTATACTAGCTAAGTGTCCCTAGAAGCATGCTGCTGCATGTTGACTAAAGCCTCAATAGACTTTTCAAGTGAAGCCTTAATGAATCGATATACACAAATCATTTCTTCCTAATCAGGCTGCTATATCCACTTAAGTCATGAGCTAACTTACTCTTCTCATGACGAGATAAGAGTTTTCTGCTCGGTCAATTTCATATAGCAGAGGTACTTTCATTTCTTTAACCACATCTACTGTTTTCTCCATTACTTTCGGTCCATATGTATGTAACCCTTGAGACTCTTAGCATTTACCCCTGAGGTTTATGGTTACACAACATCTGTGTGATCTTAGCTTCGTTTCACCATGAGCTGAGTGGGACCCAAAATCCAACGCCATAAATGAATTGACAGTGAATAATCAAACGTTCTAGTTTTTCACCAGCGAATTAACGAAACCACTTTGATGGTCTATACCTTGAAATCTCTTTTATTTTTGCGAGATGTTCATGAAATGCTCTAAAACCAAGACATTTCTTCCTAAAATATCCACTTTTATTTTTGTTTTGAGATTTCTAATTTATCACCAAGTCACTGAAAATGAACCCACCTACTTGATGTTTTTGGCTACACTGGCCACACAAGTACTTCACTCGACTTTCGGTCTTATATCAAGGTCCGTAGCTCAGTTGAAGTGAAAGCCTCCCTTATAACCAAATCTTGAAAAGATGCCTTTCATTGCTTCTTAACAAGCACTTGATCGTACTTCAACGGGAAACAACATAAACACTTCTCAGTCTCTCTTGACTGTGATGGAAGAGATTTGTGCCTGGGATCCATAGTTTTGTGTCCTTTAAAGACATAATATCCTACATAAATAACTTGCTTTATTTCTTTTTCTTTGGCACACTCTTGCACAGAGTTCTTTATGATCTTCCAAATTCAGGTTTGTTATTTCAAGGGCAATGTTCAAAATTTTTGTTTCGCTTCTACAACCAATGGTGGTCTTTTAATTAAAGAGGTGACGAATGCTAAATCACTCTTTTTTGGTATTTAAGGCGAAATGGGAAAGTTGGTCTTGAAAGGGAATTTGAAACGATTGGTTACTGTAAGGAGAAGATGAATGGATAAGATTTTGAAAAAGGCGCGTGAATTTGAAACGATCACCTATCATCACGCCGCTCGACACGCCTTTTTGGGGAACGAAAGTTGTCAAATTGGTACTTTTTAGGTGATGTTTCTGTATGTCATGCCATCATCATTAAGGAAAATTTCTCTCTCCTGGAAATCGTATAAAGGATTTTCCTCTGTTCCATTTTCTTCTTTACCACCTTCATACGACGATTTCTTCACTACTACTATCATCTTCCCCACCAAGCTTCAACAATGGCAGACTCTTCTTCCATTCAAGATAACACTGCTCAATCCTCTCACCTTACAATCAAGCCTAATCAAAATCTGGTTATCAACTTGGTTTCGTTCTCCTATGATTCCTACATGTTGCAGATTATCGAATGTCTGAAATACGCAACATTGGTGAATGCCCTTACAAAAGTCGACCTTGTTCCAATGCCTCTTCTTTCTCAGGTTTATTCTTCTACAAAATACATCAAGGCTGATGAAAGAATTTCATTCGAGATTTTTGATAAGAAAACTTCTGTCTCGAAGGCTCGATTCTATTCACTTTTAGGGCTAGCTTCTGGAGACTCACTGGTGAACCCCGACTCGATTTCAACCGTACAACTCTTCGAGATGTTCTATAACATGGGGTACAACGATATTCTTGTCGGGTTTTGAGCATTCTAACACTCCTAAGTGTACATGCAACCCTAAATACCTTGGATCTATGTTTTCTCTATTATACATGCAAATAAGAACTTCCAAGGTATTATCCTAATCTAGCATACAAAACAATGAATGTAACAAGATAGAATACATACCTCTTGATGTAGAAAGTCTTCATGAAGCTTGAGTGCCTAGTGCCCCAAGTGTGACACCTCAAATGGAATCACAATCATCAAAACACTTGGAATGACTTGAGAGAATTCTACACTCTTCAAAATCGGCTAGCCCTTTCTTCACTATCTCTAGTGGCCGATTTTTCCTCAATAATAAGATGCTTATATAGTTACACAATTAGGGTAAACTCTTAATTGTCATGGCTTTCCATTTCCTTGGATCCATGGGTACAAATACACCATGGAGCATCCATGGACCATCCTATGGGTTTTAGCCCAACTTGATTATCCATGGAGCATTAGCCCACTATACAAGTATGGATGATTTACACAATCAACCCATATATTTAATTAGTCTTCTTTTGATCACTTAATTAATCCTAGATTAATTCTTGATCAATACTAATTAAATAATCTTATTATTCTTATTATTAATATACTAGAACTTATAATATATTAATAACCATAAGTGTCTTATTTCTCTCATTCAAGTGCATGATGGTATGCAACCCAAATGGACCATGCCGGGTCGGGTCAAGTCTTACCAAATATAGTTATGGACTTAGACATTAATCCAACAGTCTCCCACTTGGATAAGTCTAAAACTATTATTGCGTATGACTTCAGGAACCAACCGGCAATCGTAGCTCTCAAAAGCTTCTGTCGAACTCTGACCTTGTCGATGAACTCTGACCTTTGTCAATGACTTGTCCATTAGATAAGGGATCATATATTCCTCCATTCTAGATATCATATGGACTGAGACATGGATTATAATCATTCTCTCTGTCCATTTGTTGTTTCCCGATTTCCGATTTATGACAACTGACTAATTGAACAAATCAAATCAGTCCTGGCCCGGCCGAGCACTTCCATTTGTCATCATCAAATCATCGAGGGGCCCACAGATATTGCTTTTGTCCCGAAGGTAAAAGGAACGGATAAACTTCGACTCATATGGCTTGTTCTACTACTTGTTGAATCATACACAAAGGCACGTTTTATAGCACCGAGTTACCAAATGCGTTTTCGTGCTATCAATGTACTATCAACTCATAGTAACAACTCATATCTCTAGGTTTGAAGAATATAAGATATTATCGTCTCATGATCACTCGTGATAAAATCCATGAAGTGATTCCAATGAGCGCGGGTTGAATCCAATACTCAGAACTTATGAGCACTCATGATTGTTGTAGCCTTGTCCAACACCTTAGACCTCTACAACCCATCATGACAGTCTTAATTCATATCTACTTCCAACATATGACCGACTGTGGATGGTTTGAATAACTTAGTCATTCCGGAAGAATAACCTAGTTTATTCGGGAAGTCAAAACATGCAAAGTGAAACACAATAATAATTGAGTCTAATATGGTATCAACCCTTTGAACATAAATAAAACACCTTTTATTTATCACCATATGATTACACATTATTCATTGTATACTGTTTCAGCTATCAACTTTACTCTTGAATTTAAAACAATAGTTGTCCCATGCTCCAAGCATGTACACTATGTTTTCTTAAACACTAGTCATGCCACACACCAAGTATGCATACTATGTTTGTCTATGATCTTTACTTTGTGAACTAGATCAATTGAACATAACTTCAATGATTCTCTTTTCACACTCCCAAATCCTTACTGTAAATGCAAGAATTCCAAATTCATGCCATTTACTGAAATCTGTTAGATTCTAAACTTATATGCATTGATCCTCTTGTAACGATTATGCACAAAGTCAGAAAGACTTGCCAAAAATCATTACAGAGTATTCCAAAGGAGATCAACTCCTTGGAAACATCCTTCTTGCATTAAGTTTCCTAATCTTAAACAGATTGAAAATTCTAACTTTGAAACATTTCCAGATTCCATTTTGACTATCACTTCCGAACAAGAGTTGCCTCCTTACAGATTATGTCAATATGGTCCTTCTAGAATTATCACTATACTTCCAACTGTCCTTGAGCAACCAATCTTTGGTAAACCTTAGATTGTTCTCGACAATTGTTTAATCCTTTTAGTCATATCCAGTTCTAAACCTTTTCCCTTCTTAATGCCCCAGGCATTTGGAAAATTTTAGAACGGATGAATATAGCACATGTAATCGATCCTATATCCGAAGCATATGGGACACGATTCATGATGTCTTACATAAAGACTAAACCAGTCTTTTGCTATAATATTTCCATTTCAATTTGCCAAGTTCTCATAATTCAGATTATGAAAAGGGATGCCGTAATCATAATCGAATTTTAGAACGCAAATAATGGACCCGTATACAGAATTTCCTTATGTTGAGCCATTCCAACATGAAATTCATATATATCCTTGACTAAATGATTAAAACCTCACGATCTAAGCTTATAGATTTGAGATGAAGTATAATTTCCTCTCCCTTAATTATAGCAAAACAACTCTTTCCCAATTGAAACTTTTGTTTTCTATAATTAACATTGCTAACTTGCAATACTTATCATAATTATCATGCTCCCACTAACATGATGATTATTAGCATAACACTTATGCTCCCACTAGCTTTGACATGTACTCAGAAATCAGCTGGACTTCTAGAAATCAATACTTCATTGACTTTCTTACCAAAGTTCAGATTTCTGATGCTAGATTGTTTTGATAAAGTTGTATCAAAATCATACACCTTCCCTTAGATAGCACACTTGTGTGTCTAAACAATTATGAAGAGGTATGCCGTAATCATAATGGTTAGACCTTTTTGCCACTTCTCACAAGTCCAGGTTAGTGTGCCGGTTAACCACACGCGCTCCACTAACGACTTTGAGAATGCAAATATCACAATTGCTATCTAGATAAAATCTACTTAGTGGAAGTGTTTCCTCACCATCATTTTCATGAATCGGAGAGAAACCTTATGACACTTAGATTTATATGGTGTATGTGTTCTTATCCATGTGAATTGTCAAAACCATAATCACAAGAC
This sequence comes from Lactuca sativa, assembly GCF_002870075.4. NCBI lineage: Eukaryota > Viridiplantae > Streptophyta > Magnoliopsida > Asterales > Asteraceae > Lactuca > Lactuca sativa. Next base: position 244,950,252 of record NC_056623.2, on the reverse strand, counting down.
AAAGATAATGACAAATCCAAACTCATATGGACCGAACTCAATCTTAACTTCTTGCCACCTGGCAGCTCAAGGGCCTGCCATTGCTTCCAAGTTGTTGTGCAACAAATTGAGAACTCTAAGAACTCATATGCAAAACCAACTTTAACTGGAATGGGCACAGAATATGTCAACACAATAGATTATAAACCTCAAATTGTGTGCTAGAGAAGAACTTTAGGTTTTATTCTTGATTAGTTCTTGAGACTTTCAAGACCTTTAAGACTCCCACTGTCCTCTTGACCTATAAGACTCCCTTGTCAAATATCCAAGAGATAGTGAGGATTCTAATCAAGACAAACACTTCACACAATTGGCCTAAGTTGGTCTTTGTTTTATACAAAACATCACAACTTACCAATTTCAAATGTACAAGAGTAGAAAACTTTTACTCTTACATTTGACAAGTGTTTTAAACCTTCTTTTGAGACATGTCACTCAAGTTACAATCTTGGAGTATGACTCTAAGACTTGTATTGGAACGAAGTATGAACCATTTCAACAATTCAAGATCTCTCTTCTTAGTCATAAGAATGCACTAAGATTTCCTTAGAGAACTAATTGTGATATGGTTTCTTAATCATTAAGATGATCACAAAACTGATACTAAAGTACTCTCCTATCTTTTCAGATTTGAGAGACTTTTATCCTTCTGCCTAATTTGATTCTTCTTATTCGCTCTGCCTTACATTGGAACCTTTTTTCCAATGTCTCAGAGTTACACTTAAGCTTGTAAGTATAATCATATTTACTGAGCTTTAGTAAACTATGACGAATAGTCTTATCAAACTTTTGTGGTGGACTAAATCAGTGAACAAGACTATGTACTCGATCCCTTAGTCCATTACTTGACTCACACATCCATGTGAATAAGTAATTAATCTTAATTTTTCCAAAACTTGAAAGTTCTCATTCATCATGCTATACAACTTGCATGATTCCAAGTTCCGGTCCACTTGAAACTTGGGTGATGAGAATCTTTCCTTATTTGGTAAATTTAGACATTACTGTTGGATTAATGTCTAAGTCCATAACTATATTTGGTATGTACTTGACCCGACCCGGCATGGTCCATTTGGGTTGCACTTCACCGACACAATTTATATGGATAATCTTTTGAGAATAGTATGTTTATGATTAATATTAATATGTTATAAGTTCTAATATATTAATATGGAATCATATTATTTAATTAGTATTGATCAAGAATTAATTCATAATTAATTAAGTGATCAAAAGGAACTAATTAAATATGGACTCTTATATATATGGAATGGGCCAAGTTCATTTAGGTTGGGCTAAGCTTTCATGGATAGTCCATGGAGTGTTTAACCCATGGATCCTAGGAAATGAAAGGTCATGGGTATTAGGGTTTAACCCTAATCCTCCATACTATATAAAGATGTCTTTGGTTGGTGAAATTGGCACTAGTGTGGATACACTAAAGAAGGGCTAGCCAATTTCACTAGAGAGAACCAAGTAATCATATTCTCTAAAGTATTCCAAGGTGTCTTGGTGATTTGTGATTCCACTTGAGGCTTCCACACTATTGGGGCTAAGCTCTTAAAGCTTGAAGACATCAAGCTACATCAAGAGGTATGTATTCTATCTTGTTACATTCATAGTTTTTGTATGCTAGATTAGGATAATACCTTGGATGTTCTTATTTGCATGTATAATAGAGAAAACATAGATCCAAGGTATTTAGGGTTGCATGTACACTTAGGAAGTGTTAGAATGCTCAAAACCCAACAGTGGTATCAGAGCCAGGTTGTTTTCTGTTATATTGATGCAAATATTTTATTTTCAAAGTTGAAAAAACAAAAACATGAAGTTTGTCAAATTTTAAGATAATTACTTGTTCTTGTGAAAAACTAATTATTTGTAAAATTTGAATAATTTGCTTTATGAGTTGAATTAGGTCAAATTTAATAAAAGATAAAATAATATGATTATTTTATTAGTTTTAAAAGTTTGATCTAAAGAGTTTTATTTTTTGAAACCTCCATAAGTTATGGATATGAAAAGGTTTTAAAAAAAAAATTGATTAAAAGTTTTTTTTTTTGGAGTTACAAAATTTGGTGTTAATGTTTTAAATGATTCCATAACTTAAGAATAAGTTATGGATCACCAAAAGTTTTTTGTGTTACCTTGTTTTATGAGTGAATTTATATTAATGAATAAAATTATGTGTTAATTGGTTTTAATCCAAATTAATCTAAGAATTGATTCTAAAATGTGTTTTTGTAACTTGTCCTCAAGTTATATGAAAAGTCACATTTAAGAATCATAAAACTCATAAAAATTGGCAAAGGTTACAAAAATGAAGAGTCTAGTTCTAATTAAATGGTTTTATGACTCCATAACTTGTCCTCAAGTTATGGAGGACCAAGAGTCTCTTCATTTAATAAAATAAAATAAAATAAAAAAAGGTGTAACCTTAATTAATTCCATAAGTTATAAAATAAAGAAAAGTTAATTCTTTTATTAGTTTAAAGTCTTCCATAACTTGTCCTCAAGTTATGGAACTTGAAGAGTTTTTGGATTAAAACTACTTTAAACACATAAGTTATGGAATTAATTAGTTTTGAATAGTTTCAAAACTTGCCCTCAAGTTTTGGAATTTGTAAAGTTTTCACTTATGAATACTTTAATTCCAAGTTAGCCCTTAGAATTTTAAAAGTTAAAATCCAACCCTTATACTTTATAATATTATAAGTTAATAATATATATATATATATATATATATATATATATATATATATATATATATATATATATATGTATAAGAGTAAAGTCAGTCTTACCGCTAGTACGCCTCATTCACGAAGCCGGTCTATAAGGTGGGTATAAGGTTGTTGCCTATAAAATGGCAACTTAATGGGTGTCCACTCTCACCCACCGCTTGCTTGACTGGTGGAGGGTCGTTAGCCGAACGGGTTTGACAGGACTAGAATTCTCCCTTCATTAAAAGTATTAATGATAATACTAAGTAACTAAACTCTTAATAATACCCAATCTTAGTTACTTAGGAAAAATGTGAATAAGGTGCTAACCCATGAAATTACACTTTACACTTTGTCTAAGTCGTTAGTGGAGCGTGTGTGGTTAACCGGCACACTAACTTGGACTTAACAAGGTAGGTAAAGGGTGACTTAATATTTATCATAGTATCGATGGAGCGTGTGTGGTTAACCGGCACATCGATTGAGGGGTAATTTATTAAGGGTACCAAGTGATTTGCATGGTTACTTCACACCTTGTTTTGTGATCCTCGGCATCCCAGACACAAAACCTGAAGGGCACACTCGAGATTGAAACATGCCTTTGAAAAGTTCAATGAATCTCAAAGATCTAGGAGTTTCAAAACCAATTAAAACCTAATAATTCATTTCGTTTATCTTGGAAATTGGTGAATCGTCATTCACCTACCTTCAAATATTTTATAGCTTGGATTACGGCATACCTCTTCTAAGTTATAAAATAGTTTGTTGGGTCCTAGCCTTAATATTTCATATTGGGTGTCATATTAAGGACTTTAAATCAACTATCTTGAATATCTCCCAAAAGATGTCTGTAATAGACACCTATGATCTTCCCAAATCTAGTGAAACAAGGTTTCCTAAATGAAGATGATGTCCTTTGGAAATCATACTTCTTTCACCTCCTCCAATTATTCTCCCCAACCCATAAGTTCTTGAAAAGTTTAAGGTCACTCAAGCCCTATTGGCAAGGCAAGGTCTAGGTGTGAGCACATCTTGGAGATGTAGTCACATATTGACAAGCCGGGAGAGTTGGGTGTCAAAGTCTTGAGAAAGTTGGTGGTTCAATCACTTTCTAAGTCACATAGTGAGTTCCTTTGGGACACCTATGAAACAGACTATGACAAGACCCTTAACGATCTTATCTATTTGCTAAGATCAACTTCCTAAAACTTTATGGACATTGACAATGATGACATTGGATATCCAGTAAAGCATTCTCTTCCCAATGGAAAGGGATCGGCCATAGTCAACTCGGTTGACCAAATGGTAAAGAGAAAAGCTAAGTCTGTGATAGTCTCGTGTACCATTATCAAAGGGTCCATATGTTTATATTGCCAAGGGAAGGGGCATTGGTTGCGAAGCTGCCAAATTTACCTAAGGATGTTAAAGTCAATAAGTTTGACTCTACTTCAGGTAAAGACCACTATCTAACTCTGTTAAGTTTCTATTCTGAGATTCCTGATACATGATGTGACTGGGTCACATGGTGATGTTTTAAGAATCAAAGAAAAGTGAAGAAACTTAAAGAAAGAATATGCTGAATCTGATGGCTTAGATGGATTTCTATCGCATAGTTTGAAGATCGGATTCTTGAGCAACTTCTTAGGAGTTATGAGATATTGCTTAGGAATAGATAACAACAAGTTTTCATATGGATTGTAAGGATAAGTTTTTCCGCAAAGTTTTAAAATAAAAGAAAAAATTTTTGATTTTATTTATTTTAAAATATCCTTACAATGGCTTTTGAGGAAAAATTGTTGCTTATATGATTCCATTAAAAGCAAGAGTGGAAATATGAAATTGATTCTTTCATTTGTGGTAATGTCTAGATTTACCAAATAAGGAAAGATTCTCATCACCTAAGTTTCAATTGGACCGGAACTTGGAATCATGCAAGTTGTATAGCATGATGAATGAGAACTTTCAAGTTTTGGAAAAATTAAGACTAATTACTCGGCGACATGGATGTGTGAGTCAAGTAAAGGACTAAGGGATCGAGTACACATTCTTGTGCACTGATTAAGTCCACCACAAAAGATTGATATGACTATTCGTCATAGTTTACTAAAGCTCAGTAAATATGATTATACTTACAAGCTTAAGTGTAACTCTGAGACATTGGAAAAGGTTCCAATGTATGGCAGAGCGAATAAGAAGAATCAAATTAGGCAGAAGGATAAAAGTTTCTCATATCTGAAAAGATGGGAGAGTACTTTAGTATCAGTTTTGTGATCATCTTAATGATTAAGAAACCATATCAAAATTAGTTCTCTAAGGAAATCTTAGTGCATTCTTATGACTAAGAAGAGGAACTTGAATTGTTGAAATGGTTAAATCAAGAAGATGAGTCATACTTCGTTCCAATACAAGTCTTAGAGTCATACTCCAAGATTGTCATTTGAGTGACATGTCTTAAAGAAGGTTTAAAACACTTGTCAAATGTAAGAGTAAAAGTTTTCTACTCTTGTACATTTGAAATTGGTAAGTTGTGATGTTTTGGATAAAACAAAGACCAACTTAGGCCAATTGGGTAAAGTGTTTTTCTTGATTAGAATCCGCACTATCTCTTGGATGTTTGACAAGGGAGTCTTATATGTCAAGAGGACAGTGGGAGTCTTAAAGGTCTTGAAAATCTCAAGAAATAATCAAGAATAAAACCTGAAGTTCTTCACTAGCACACGACTTGAGGTTTATAACCTATCGTGTTGACATATCTGTGCCCATTCCAGTTAAAGTTGGCTTTGCATATGAGTTCTTAGAGTTCTCAGTTTGTTGCATAACAACTTGGAAGCAATGGCAAGCCCTTGAGCTGCCAGGTGGCAAGAAGTTAAGATTGAGTTCAATCCATATGGTTTTGGATTTGTCATTATCTTTGTCTTGTGATTATGGTTTGACAAATTCATATGGGTAGGAACTCATACACCATATAAATCTAAGTGTCATAAGGTTTCTCTCCGATTCATGAAAATGATGGTGAGGAAACGCTTTCACTAAGTAGATTTTACGAAGATATCAATTGTGTTATTTGCATTTTCAAAAGTCGTTAGTGGAGCGCGTGTGGTTAACCGGCACACTAACATGGACTTGTGAGAAATGGCAAATGCCTAAGCAATTGAGACCATGATTACGGTATCCCTTTTCATGGTTCTTGAAATTGCTTAGACACACAGGTGAGCTATCTACGAAAAGGGTGTATGAATCTAAATTTCAGACTGTCCAGCTGATTTCTGAGTACATGTCAAAGCTAGTGGGAGCATAAGTGTTATGCTAATAATCATCATGTTAGTGGGAGCATGATAATTATGATAAGTATTGCAAGTTAGCAATGTTAATTATAGAAAACAAAAGTTTCAATTGGGAAAAAGTTGTTTTGCTATAATTAAGGGAGAGGAAATTATGCTTCATCTCAAATCTATAAGCTTAGATCGTGAGGTTTTAATCATTTAGTCAAGGATATATATGAATTTCATGTTGGAATGGCTCAACATAAGGAAATTCTGTATATGGGTCCATTATTTGCGTTCTAAAATTCGATTATGATTACGGCATCCCTTTTCATAATCTGAATTATGAGAACTTGGCAAATTGAAATGGAAATATTATAGCAAACGACTGGTTTAGTCTTTATGTAAGACATCATGAATCGTGTCCCATATGCTTCGGATATAGGATCGATTACATGTGCTATATTCATCCGTTCTAAAATTTTCCAAATGCCTGAGGCATTAAGAAGGGAAAAGGTTTAGAACTGGATATGACTAAAAGGATTAAACAATTGTCGAGGACAATCTAAGGTTTACCAAAGATTGGTTACTCAAGGACAATTGGAAGTATAGTGATAATTCTGGAAGGACCATATTGACATAATCTGTAAGGAGGCAACTCTTGTTCAGAAGTGATAGTCAAAATGGAATCTGGAAATGTTTCAAAGTTAGAATTTTCAATCTGTGTAAGATTAAGGAAACTTAATGCAAGAAGGATATTTCCAAGGAGTTGATCTCCTTTGGAATACTCTGTAATGATTGTTGCCAAGTCTTTGTGACTTTGTGCATAATCGTTACAAGAGGATCAATGCATATAAGTTTAGAATCTAACAGATTTCTGTAAATGGCATGAATTTGGAATTCTTGCATTTGCAGTAAGGATTTGGGAGTGTGAAAAGAGAACCATTGAAGTTATGTTCAATTGATCTAGTTCACAAAGTAAAGATCATAGACAAACATAGTATGCATACTTGGTGTGTGGCATGACTAGTGTTTAAGAAAACATAGTGTACATGCTTGGAGCATGGGACAACTATTGTTTTAAATTCAAGAATAAAGTTGATAGCTGAAACAGTATACAATGAATAATGTGTAATCATATGGTGATAAATAAAAGGTGTTTTATTTATGTTCAAAGGGTTGATACCATATTGGATTCAATTATTATTGTGTTTTATTTTGCATGTTTTGACTTCCCGAATAAACTGGGTTATTCTTCCTGAATGACTAAGTTATTCAAACATCCACAGTCGGTCATATGTTGGAAGTAGATATGAATTAAGACTGTCATGGGTTGGCTTGTAGAGGTCTAAGGTGTTGGACAAAGGGCTACAACACTCATGAGTGCTCATAAGTTCTGAGTATTGGATTCAACCTGCGCTCATTGGAATCACTTCATGGATTTTATCACGAGTGATCATGAGACGATAATATCTTATATTCTTCAAACCTAGAGATATGAGTTGTTACTATGAGTTGGTTGTACATTGATTGCACGAAAACGCATTTGGTAACTCGGTGCTATAAAACGTGCATTTGTGTATGATTCAACAAGTAGTAGAACAAGCCATATGAGTCGAAGTTTATCCATTCCTTTTACCTTTGGGATAAAAGCGATATCTGTGGGCCCCTCGATGATTTGATGATGACAAATGGAAGTGCTCGGCCGGGCCAGGACTGATTTGATTTGTTCAATTAGTCAGTAGTCATAAATCGGAAATCGGGAAACAACAAATGGACAGAGAGAATGATTATAATCCATGTCTCAGTCCATATGATATCTAGAATGGAGGAATATATGATCCCTTATCTAATGGACAAGTTCGTTGATAAGATCAGAGTTCGACAACAGCTTTAAGAGCTACGATTGCCAGTTAGGTTTGAAGTCATACGCAATAATAGTTTTAGACTTATCCAAGTGGGAGACTGTTGGATTAATGTCTAAGTCCATAACTATATTTGGTATGTACTTGACCCGACCCGGCATGGTCCATTTGGGTTGCACTTCACCGACACAATTTATATGGATAATCTTTTGAGAATAGTATGTTTATGATTAATATTAATATGTTATAAGTTCTAATATATTAATATGGAATCATATTATTTAATTAGTATTGATCAAGAATTAATTCATAATTAATTAAGTGATCAAAAGGAACTAATTAAATATGGACTCTTATATATATGGAATGGGCCAAGTTCATTTAGGTTGGGCTAAGCTTTCATGGATAGTCCATGGAGTGTTTAACCCATGGATCCTAGGAAATGAAAGGTCATGGGTATTAGGGTTTAACCCTAATCCTCCATACTATATAAAGATGTCTTTGGTTGGTGAAATTGGCACTAGTGTGGATACACTAAAGAAGGGCTAGCCAATTTCACTAGAGAGAACCAAGTAATCATATTCTCTAAAGTATTCCAAGGTGTCTTGGTGATTTGTGATTCCACTTGAGGCTTCCACACTATTGGGGCTAAGCTCTTAAAGCTTGAAGACATCAAGCTACATCAAGAGGTATGTATTCTATCTTGTTACATTCATAGTTTTTGTATGCTAGATTAGGATAATACCTTGGATGTTCTTATTTGCATGTATAATAGAGAAAACATAGATCCAAGGTATTTAGGGTTGCATGTACACTTAGGAAGTGTTAGAATGCACATAACCCAACAATTACCACAAATGAAAGAATCAATTTCATATTTCCACTCTTGCTCTTAATGGAATCATATAAGCAACAATTTTTCCTCAAATGCCATTGTAAGGATATTTTAAAATAAATAAAATAAAAAATTTTCTTTTATTTTAAAACTTTGCGGAAAAACTTATCCTTACAATCCATATGAAAACTTGTTGTTATCTATTCCTTAAGCAATATCTCATAACTCCTAAGAAGTTGCTCAAGAATCCGATCTTCAAACTATGCGATAGAAATCCATCTATGCGATCAGATTCAGCATATTCTTCCTTTAAGTTTCTTCACTTTCCTTTGATTCTTAAACCATCACCATGCGACCCGGTCACATCATGTATCAAGAATCTCAGAATAGAAACTTAACAGAGTTAGATAGTGGATTTTACCTGAAGTAGAGTCAAACTTATTGACTTTAACATCCTTAGGTAAATTTGGCAGCTTCGCAACCAATGCCCCTTCCTTTGGCAATATAAACATAGGGACCCTTTGATAATGGTACACGGGACTATCACAGACTTAGCTTTTCTCTTTACCATTTGGTCAACCGAGTTGACTATGGCCGATCCCTATCCACTGGGAAGAGAATGCTTTACTGGATAACCAATGTCACTATTGTCAATGTCCATCAAGTATTAAGGAAGTTGATCTTAACAAATAGATAAGATCATTAAGGGTCTTGTCATAGTCTGTTTCATAGGTGTCCCAAAGGAACTCACTATGTGACTTAGAAAGTGATTGAACCACCAACTTTCTCAAGACTTTGACACCCAACTCTCCCGGCTTGTCAATATGTGACTACATCTCCAAGATGTGCTCACACCTAGACCTTGCCCTGCCAATAGGGCTTGAGTGACCTTAAACTTTTCAAGAACTTGTGGGTTAGGGAGAATAATTGGAGGAGGAGAAAGAAGTATGATATCCATGGGACATCATCTTCATTAGGAAACCTTGTTTCAAGAGATTTGGGAAGATCATAAGTGTCTAAACCAGACATCTTTTGGGAGATATTCAAGATAGTTGATCTTAAGTCCTTAATATGACACCCAATATAAAATATTAAGGCTAGGACCCAACAAACTATTTTATAACTTAGAAGAGGTATGCCGTAATCCAAGCTATAAAATATTTGAAGGTAGGTGAATGACGATTCACCAATTTCCACCAAGATAAACGAAATGTATTATTAGGTTTTAATTGGTTTTGAAACTCCTAGATCTTTGAGATTCATTGAACTTTTCAAAGGCATGTTTCAATCTCGAGTGTGCCCTTCAGGTTTTGTGACTGGGATGCCGAGGATCACAAAACAAGGTGTGAAGTAACCATGCAAATCACTTGGTACCCTTAATAAATTACCCCTCAATCGATGTGCCGGTTAACCACACACGCTCCATCGATACTATGATAAATATTAAGTCACCCTTTACCTACCTTGTTAAGTCCAAGTTAGTGTGCCGGTTAACCACACACGCTCCACTAACGACTTAGACAAAGTGTAAAGTGTAATTTCATGGGTTAGCACCTTATTCACATTTTTCCTAAGTAACTAAGATTGGGTATTATTAAGAGTTTAGTTACTTAGTATTATCATTAATACTTTTAATGAAGGGAGAATTCTAGTCCTGTCAAACCCGTTCGGCTAACGACCCTCCACCAGTCAAGCAAGCGGTGGGTGAGAGTGGACACCCATTAAGTTGCCATTTTATAGGCAACAACCTTATACCCACCTTATAGACCGGCTTCGTGAATGAGGCGTACTAGCGGTAAGACTGACTTTACTCTTATACATATATATATTATTAACTTATAATATTATAAAGTATAAGGGTTGAATTTTAACTTTTAAAATTCTAAGGGCTAACTTGGAATTAAAGTATTCATAAGTGAAAACTTTACAAATTCCAAAACTTGAGGGCAAGTTTTGAAACTATTCAAAACTAATTAATTCCATAACTTATGTGTTTAAAGTAGTTTTAATCCAAAAACTCTTCAAGTTCCATAACTTGAGGACAAGTTATGGAAGACTTTAAACTAATAAAAGAATTAACTTTTCTTTATTTTATAACTTATGGAATTAATTAAGGTTACACCTTTTTTTTTATTTTATTTTATTTTATTAAATGAAGAGACTCTTGGTCCTCCATAACTTGAGGACAAGTTATGGAGTCATAAAACCATTTAATTAGAACTAGACTCTTCATTTTTGTAACCTTTGCCAATTTTTATGAGTTTTATGATTCTTAAATGTGACTTTTCATATAACTTGAGGACAAGTTACAAAAACACATTTTAGAATCAATTCTTAGATTAATTTGGATTAACACCAACTTTTGTAACTCCAAAAAAACTTTGAATCAAATTTTTTTTTAAAACCTTTTCATATCCATAACTTATGGAGGTTTCAAAAAATAAAACTCTTTAGATCAAACTTTTAAAACTAATAAAATAATCATATTATTTTATCTTTTATTAAATTTGACCTAATTCAACTCATAAAGCAAATTATTCAAATTTTACAAATAATTAGTTTTTCACAAGAACAAGTAATTATCTTAAAATTTGACAAACTTCATGGTTTTTTTTTCCAACTTTGAAAATAAAATATTTGCATCAATATAACAGAAAACAACCCGTGGCTCTGATACCACTGTCGGGTTTTGAGAATTCTAACACTCCTAAGTGTACATGCAACCCTAAATACCTTGGATCTATGTTTTCTCTATTATACATGCAAATAAGAACTTCCAAGGTATTATCCTAATCTAGCATACAAAACAATGAATGTAACAAGATAGAATACATACCTCTTGATGTAGAAAGTTTTCATGAAGCTTGAGTGCTTAGTGCCCCAAGTGTGACACCTCAAATGGAATCACAATCATCAAAACACTTAGAATGACTTGAGAGAATTCTACACTCACCAAAATCGGCTAGCCCTTTCTTCACACACACTAGTGGCCGATTTTTCCTCAATAATAAGATGCTTATATAGTTACACAATTAGGGTAAACTCTTAATGGTCATGGCTTTCCATTTCCTTGGATCCATGGGTACAAATACACCATGGAGCATCCATGGACCATCCTATGGGTTTTAGCCCAACTTGATTATCCATGGAGCATTAGCCCACTATACAAGTATGGATGATTTACACAATCAACCCATATATTTAATTAGTCTTCTTTTGATCACTTAATTAATCCTAGATTAATTCTTGATCAATACTAATTAAATAATCTTATTATTCTTATTATTAATATACTAGAACTTATAATATATTAATAACCATAAGTGTCTTATTTCTCTCATTCAAGTGCATGATGGTATGCAACCCAAATGGACCATGCCGGGTCGGGTCAAGTCTTACCAAATATAGTTATGGACTTAGACATTAATCCAACAATTCTCACTACATCACCAAGGTTAAAAAGTCATGCCTTCCTCCTCACTAGAATGGATTATTTACTCTTCTATCGAAGAGTTTTTCTGAACGTGTTGCAGGTTCTGATGGCGCTAGCAAGAGTTTCATGACCATTCTCTATGGTCTGTATCACATAATCAATCTTGACTATGGGTCGATACTCTAGGCCCAGTTGATTCAAAGTCTGAACTCTTCATCTCGTCACACTAAGATATCTTATGGGAGATTCTGGACGATTCTCACACAACGTGCAATGGAGAAGTTCCAAGTTCCAGTTATGACGGATTCCTTGAAGTCTGCGATTACCACTTTTCACACCACCAAAATCATTTTAGCTGATTTCACCAGATTTCCTTTTATTAGCTTAATTCCGGAGTCCATGTATTCGTGTGTCTCAAAGGCCAGCAAACAAATCAGTGAGTACAAAAAGCTTCCAGCTTCTGGACCACGACTGTTGACCCCAGAGATGCAACAATCGCTTGATTTGGATGATAAACCAGCAAATAGGGGCAAGAAAGGGGATTTGAGGAAGGAAATTCAAGAAGGGCCTTCTTCTAAGCCTATCACTCCAAAGAAGCGAAAGGGTTCCACTATAGACCCTTCGGCTCCAAAGAAGAGCAAAATGAAAAAGATGGCTACCAAGGCTAAAGCTCCATCATCAAGTGATAGTGAATATGTTCCTTCAGATCAAGATGTTGAAGATGAACAAGAGCCGGAGCTAGATAATTCTGATGACTCGTTCCGAGAAGTCACTCCAAAGGTAATCTATACTAACATTGTTTTGTCTCCACCACCTTCTCCTCTTCATTCCACTGTTCCTATTTCAATCACTCCATGCCCTCCACAAACTTCCACTCAAATTCCTACTTCAACACCTCTACCACCACCTGTTTTCACTGAAGCGACCACCACCACAACTTCTATAATACCCACACCTCCTGTCAACGTATCTGAAGTGGGGGCAAAAACTTTAGGTGTTGAAAACCCCATTAACTCAAAACCTATGTCGCCAATCAACTCAGACGAATCAGATATTGTTCTCGGTGGCACTGATATGGATTTCGATTCTTTTCACTACAGTCCCTATACTGTTCAAAATGATAATGATGACGATGCCCCTATCACCAAGAGGCATATCAAGGCGTTAAATGACAAGCTTGATACTTTGATCGCTTCTTCATCCCAATCCTCCACTTCGGCGTATTATGATGCTGCTATCAAAGCTTTAGTAGCCACTTTGGTTCAGTAGCATGATACTTCAATCGAGAAAGCCACCAAAGCTGTCGATGAATCCACTAAGACAGCAACCGAAAAAGTCGATAAGCTAATGAAAGATGCTAAGGACTTCTTGCAGTCTCTTCAAGCTGAGTCGCAGCAACATGTCAATACAGTGACTTCTTCTGTTGAGAAGCTTATTTCCTCTCTCCATGCCGAACTAGTAGAGCTTGAAATGGTTCGGTCTGACATCCAAACTGATCACTCAGCGCTCACCAACTCAATCAACTATTTCTTAGACAAACTCCAAGGTAATCTGGCTATGGAAAATAAAGTGATGGATGAGGTCGCTTGACAAACCACTCTACTCAAAACTCAGTCTATCAATCTCAATCAAGCACATAAAGAGATTTCCGATCTCAAGACCAAACATACAATTGTGAAAACCTATGTTGCTGATATTCATGCTCTTTTGGTCGATCTCCTCGATGCTCATGATGAAGTTCTCACTATTACTATCAGGGGGCGTTTGGCTGAAAAATTATGTCTTGCCCTTGAAATTTTGAGCATGATCAAAGGTGTTTCGGAGATGGAAGTCCCTCAAAAATAAGGGGGATATGAAAATAAAGATGCACCAAAACAAACCTCTAAAATTCAAACAACCGAACATCCTCTACCTCCTCCTGTTAAACCAAGTATCATCACAGAACCAAAGGATAATGAAGTTTCGGGTTCAATTGTTCAAGATAAAGGAAAGAAAGTTGTTGGTGAAAGTGGAGTCGAAGATGATGTGAATGAAAAAGAATTATTAAAGAAAACTTGTGAAATCGAAGAGAGGGAAAGGAAAGATAAAGCTGCCCATGACATATTGGAACGAAGTAAATCACTTTTTCCATTATGGACGTTGGAAAACTTGCTGAAGGAATCAATTGAATTCCCGAGCACACATTGGCTTGAACCAGTCATTTCCTTTGACTTGGTTAACTCTAAAGATGCGCAATTTGATGTGCCGATCACCCGAAGGGCATTCGTCTTTCACTGTTTTGACCTAATTGCTGCTGTTCCCTCATCAGACCTGAAAGTAGATAGAGAGCTGATCGATTACTACCATGCTTTCTCGCAACCTTAGTATTTGACCTGGAGTGCAAAGAAAATTACTATGGTCAAGGCTCTGAAGCCATTTGCTGCGGGGAAGTTTATCAATGTGAAGTTTCGGGTTACTCGTGGATTGGATGATTCGGTTCATGAATTTTCTCTTGCAGATTTGCCAAATCTCAATCCTCACGACTGGATTCTATTGACTAACATTTTGTTGTCAAATGATCATAAGTACGAACCCATTCTTGATCATATAAAGAGAATGTTGGTGTCGTATATTCATGAAGTAGCGAAGCTTGATCAAGAGATCGCTTCGGCTTTGAGGAAGAAGACTATTGTCAGATCAATTGGTAGAGCTAGTGATGTGAACAAGATGCGTTATGGGCAAGATTGAAACCGAACATCTAATGGTGATGTTTACTAAAGATGTTCGAGGTTCGGCTCCTCCACTAAAGTGCTTGTTCGCCTTGACTGATAAGCATCTGTTTTCCATTGTTGCTCTTGAACATATTCTGGATATAATCAACAGATGTAAATTCAACAATGATACTGAAAAGAAGATATTCAATGACATGTTTCTATGGTATATCAACTTTCGATGCACCATTGTCGCTATCATACCGAAGCTGTTCAAAACCGTCAAGAAGACCACACAGGTTCTGCAGCAGTGATCTCTCGCCTCAATTAACGCAAAGGGGGAGATTGTTGGGCTATGAAGTGTTTCGTCATTAGGCCTTTCGTTTAGGTCTGTTATGTTCTCAGTTTTTGGGCCTATCCAGTCGCTTACATTTATTAGGGTTTACCTTATATAGTGCACACATGCATCATAACTATGAAGGCTTTTGATAATTACTTCTTGGATTGTATGGTAACCCTAACACAACCTCTACAGTAGCAGTTCTTCATAGAGCTCTTCTGAGGTTGTGGATTATTAATCATTCGACACAAGCATTGCTTCATCTCTTGCTATTATTTTCATTGTGTTCTTGATTTTTTCGTTTAAGAATCTTATTGATCTAAATATTTTAATCTCATCTGGTATGTACTTGACCCGAGATTAGCATGGTCCATTTGGGTTGCATATCATCAGGACAATTTGATAGGATGGACTTTTGAGAAAAGGTTATTTATGATTTGTTAATATATTATAAGTTCTAATATATAAATATGAAATCATATGATTCAATTAGTATTGATCAAGAATTAATTTTGAATTAATTTTGTGATCAAAAGAGACTAATTAAATATATGGGGATTGATTTGGTAAATCATTCATTATTATGGTGTGGGCCAATGATCCATGATTCCTTAGGTTGGGCTAAACCCATGTGACAACCCATGGATGATCCATGGAGGTTTAAACCCATGGAGCCTAAGGAATATGGATGGTCATGAACATTAGAGTTTACATGGTGCAACCCTAATCTTGCCACACTATTTAAGAAGCCCCTTAGCATCCAAAATTGACTACTAGATGCACTAGTCTTCTTGGAGATCAATGAGACGATTTTGGTGCAAGCAAATACTCTCTCAAAAGTCTCATTTGTTCTAGGTGTGTTGTGATTCCATTTGAGGTGCAACACTTGGGGCGCTAAGTTCTTAAAGGCGAAACTCAAGAAGTTCTACAAGCTACAACAAAGAGGTAATTCTATAACTCTCTTTTATGTTGATTATTATTGGGTTTTGAGCATTCTAACACTCCTAAGTGTACATGCAACCCTAAATACCTTGGATCTATGTTTTCTCTATTATACATACAAATATGAATATCTAATGTATTATCCTAACTAGCATACCAAAACATTGATACTAGGGTAAAAAAATAGATAGAATACATACCTTGTTGTTGTAACTTGTCTTCATGTAGCTTGAGTGCCTAGTGCCCCAAGTATGACACCTCAAATGGTTCACACAACACCATGAACACTTGAAATAACCTTGAGAATAAGGATACTTTGGTTCTCTCTAGTGAAATCGACCTTGCCCTTTTGTGTACACACACTAGTATCAATTTCACCAACCAAGGACATCTTTATATAGTGTGGAGATTAGGGTTAAACCCTAATACCCATGACCTTTCATTTCATATGATCCATGGGTTAAACACTCCATGGAATATCCATGAAAGCTTAGCCCAACCTAAATAAACTTGGCCCATCACATGTATATATCTAAGAGTCCATATTTAATTAGTTCCTTTTAATCACTTAATTAGTTACAAATTAATTCTTGATCAATACTAATTAAATAATATGATTATATATTAATATATTAGAACTTATAATATATTAATATAAATCACTAGTATCCTTTTTCCTCATCATGTCTATCCAATTGTCCTGATGCCATGCAACCCAAATGGACCATGCTTGGTCGGGTCAAGTCTTACCAATTATAGTTATGGACTTAGACATTAATCCAACAGTCTCCCACTTGGATAAGTCTAAAACTATTATTGCAAGTATGACTTCATAACCCGACTAGCAATCATAGCTCTCAAAAGCTTCTGTCGAACTCTAAACCCACCGATGATCTCTGACCTTTGTCAATGACATGTCCATTAGACAAAGGATCATATATTCCTCAATTCTAGATATCATATGGACTGAGACATGGATTATAAATCATTCTCTCTGTCCATCTGTTGTTTCACGATTTCCGATTCATGATGACTAACTGATTGAACAGATCAAATCAGTCCTAGCTTGGCCAAGCATTCACATGTGTCATCATTAAATGATCGAGGGGCCCACAGACATCGCTTTTATCCTAAAGGTAAAAGGAATGGATAAACTTCAACTCATATGGCTTGTTCTACTACTTGTTGAATCATACACAAAGGCACATTTTATAACATCGAGTTACCAATGCGTCTTCGTGCAATCAATGTATAACCAACTCATAGTAACAACTCATATCTCTAGGTTTGAAGAATATACGATATTATCGTCTCATGATCACTCGTGATAAAATTTATGAAGTGATTGAATGAGCGTGGGTTGAATCCAATTCTAAGAACTTATGAGCACTCATGAGTGTTGTAGCACCACTTTTTCCAACATTTTAGACCTTTACAATCCAACCCATGACAGTCTTGATTCATATCTACTTCCAACATATGACCGACTGTGGATGGTTTGAATAACTTAGTTATTCGGGAAGAATGATCTTGTTTATTCTAGAAGTCAAAACATGCACAATGAAACACAATAATAATGGAATCCCATATGGTCTCAGAACTTATGAACA
Source organism: Lactuca sativa (assembly GCF_002870075.4). Taxonomy (NCBI): domain Eukaryota; kingdom Viridiplantae; phylum Streptophyta; class Magnoliopsida; order Asterales; family Asteraceae; genus Lactuca; species Lactuca sativa. The sequence goes on along the minus strand of NC_056623.2, from coordinate 244,932,512 downwards.
TAAATAAAACACCTTTTATTTATCACCATATTGATTACACACTATTCATTGTATACTGTTTCAAACGATCAACTTTATACTTAAATTAAAAACACTAGTTGTCCCATGCTCTAAGCATGTACACTAAGTTTTTCTAAACAATAGCTTTGCTATACACCAAGTATGTGTTGGATAAGGTGTCTAAGTCCACAACTATTTCTGGTATGTACTTGACTCGACCTGACATGGTCCATTTGGGTTGCATGGCATCATGCAATTGGATAAACTAAATGAGAGAAATAGCACTTATGGTTTATTAATATATTATAAGTTCTAATATATTAATAATATTATTTAATTAGTTTTGATCAAGAATTAATCTAGAATTAATTAAGTGATCAAAAGATAACTAATTAGATATATGGGTAGATTAAGAAAATCTTCCATATCTTATATAGTGGACTAAGATGCTCCATGGATTATCAAGTTGGGTTCCACCCATGGATCAAGAAATGAAGAGTCATGGTAAATTAGGGTTTACCTAATGCAACACACTATATAAGAAATGTAACTCTCCCCAAAATCGGCTACACACTAAGAAACAAGAGGGCTTGGCCGATTTTGCATGTGTTAGAGTATTCTCTCAAGTTTATTCTTTCCATTTGGTGTTGTGTGAAGCATTTGAGGCATCACACTTGAGGTGCTAGGCTCACAAGATTTCAAGGAACACTTTCATAAACAAGGTATGTAGTTCTATCTTTTATACAAAGAAAATTGTTCCCCATGTATGCTAGATAGGTTCATAACCTTGGAAAACAACTTTGCATGATTATTAGACAAACATAGATCCAAGGTTATTAGGGTTGCATGTACACTTAGGAAGTGTTAGAATGCTCAAAACCCATCAGTGGTATCAGAGCCTAGGCTTGCTTGTTTGATTTTTGTGCAAACTGCTTGAAAAAATTGAGTTTTCTGCTTTCTGCCCGAATGAACTTGCCGAGTCCATGGGGGGACTCGACGAGTCCATGAAAAAAAGCAAGCTACTCGTCGAGTCAATTCATGCACTCGACGACTAGAGGCTACAATTTTGAGAATTTCGATTTTTGTTGCTGGAAATGGACTAGGAACATTACCCTAAACTATTTTAGTGTTTTAAAACTTGTTTTAATTGGTGTAATGTTCATGTTAATCTATTTACAATGACAAATTATCAAAATTACAAGTTTCTAAGTGTAATTTTTTGATTCATGAAAGTATTCATATTCATGTTCTTGATCTTATGATGTTTAGATGATCATAGGAATTGTTTGTAACATATGTGGTAGATTAATTCATGATCATAACGTGTTTTAATGGAGTCCATAACTTGCCCTCAAGTTAGGGAAAACCAAAAGTCACACTTTTAATAAAACCATTAAAAGAACACAAGAGTTATAAAAAATGAAGAGTCTTAATTTTTAATACTCTATTAACACATAAGTTACAAGAAATGAAAAGTTTTGAAGGTTTACAAAACTTGCCCTCAAGTTTTGGAACAAGTAAAGTCTTGATTAAAACTTTAGTTCCAACCCTTAGAATTTTAAAAGTTAAAATTCAACCCTTATACTTTATAATATTATAAGTTAATAATATATATATATATATATATATATATATATATATATATATATATATATATATATATATATATATATATATATATATATATATATATATATATATATATGTATGTATGTATAAGATCAAGTTGTCTTACCGCTAGTACGCCTCATTCACGAAGCCGGTCTATAAGGGGGGGGGGGTATAAGGTTGTTGCCTATAAAATGGCAACTTAATGGGTGTCCACTCTCACCCACCGCTTCCTTGATCGGTGGAGGGTCGTTAGTCGAACGGGAAGGACAAGGAATTATAAATTCTCATTAAAAGTATGATGGATATTATAAAGTAACTAAATACTTTTATTAAATTCCCAATCTTAGTTACTTTAGGAAAATGTGAATAAGGTGCTAATCCATGAAATTACACTTTACACTTTGTTTAAGTCGTTAATGGAGCGTGTGTGGTTAACCGGCACACTAACTTGGACTTAACAAGGTAGGTAAAGGGTGACTTAAATTTATCATAGTATCGGCGGAGCGTGTGTGGTTAACCGGCACATCGATTGAGTGATAAACATTAAGGGTACCAAATGATTTGCATGGTTACTTTACACCTCGTTTTGTGATCCTTGGCATCCCAGTCACAAAACTTGGAGGGCACACTCGAGATTGAAACATGCCTTTGAAAAGTTCATTGAATCTCAAAAGAATCTAGGAGTTTCTAAGAACCAAATTAAATATTTTTAATATTTCATCTTTGGTGGAAATTGGTGAATCGTCATTCACCTACCTTTCAAATATGTTATTACTTAGATTACGGCATACCTCTTCTAAGTATAATATATTGTGATCGGGTCCTAGACTTAATATTACATTTGGGTGTTTTATTAAGGACTATCTCTATATCTAAACTAAACTTTTCTACTTTTCAGATGTTTGCAAACAATGCTGCTTCTGGCTCTAATCCTAATGGCTCCTTTTCTCTAATGAACTTGTGTGGGAAAGTCACTTTTGATGGATCCAACTTTAATGAATGGATCAGAAACATCAGAATGATTACTCGCTACGAGGACAAGGAATATGTCCTCGATAAGGAGCTTAAGGAGATTGATGAGACAGTTGCTACTCCTGAAGAGATCGCTGACTTTAGGGCATATGAAAGGGATGCCACCAAGGTGGCATGCATCATGATGGCCACTATGACAGCCGACCTCCAAAAGTCCTACGAGGACTTCTACCCTTTTGAAACGCACCAATATTTGATGGAAAGATACCTTCAAAGTGCAAGAAAAGAGAGGTATGAAATCATCTCCTCCATGATAACAACACGAATGAAGGATGGTGAACCCATCACGAGCCACATGCAGAAAATGCAAAGGTTTGTGGATCGCTTGCTGAAGCTTAATGTGAACTTCCCCGAGGAGCTTGCAATAGATATCATTTTGCACTCCTTACCTTCATGTTATGATCAATTCCGCATGACATACCACATGAACAAGGAAGAGGTCACTCTCAGCAAACTTCAAGGACACTTAATGACCGCCGAAAGTGGTTTTAAGGGTAAGGCGGTTGTTACTACTCCTACTCCTACCAACTCTGCCCATGTCTTGGCAATCGGGAAAGGACGAGGGAAGAAGAGAAAGAGTTCTTCGAAGGGTACCAAGGCTAGGACCCTTGATGGCTCTTCTGTTGGAATAGTGTCTAAGGCTGCAACTATATTAGGCAAGTAATTGACCCGGTTGTGCATGGTCCTTTTGGGTTGCCTTCACCATAGCAACTTGATAGGATGATTTATTAAGAGAGAGTAATTATTATTAGTATATTATGAGAATAATATAAAGAATAATATATTGTTATTTGATTAATATATGTCATAGAATTAATTGGAATTAATTTGGTGACTTAAAGAGATTAATTAGATAAGAGGGTATAAACTGTCAATTGTTTGATAGTTAAACTTTAGACTGTAAATCCATATAGATATGGATTGGACGGCTTCTAGAAGCTAAAGGATAGCTTGAATCGTCCATTGCTTATCTAAGGAATGGATTTGGATAGCCTTAAGAGAAGATTATCCAATTAAGGTTTAGGTTGTAACCCTTAAGGCGTCTACAAGTATAAATAGACCCTATGGCAAAGGGGAATCGACACTTCATCTAAAGTAAGAGAACCCTGGCCGATTTCCTCCCCTCTCCTCTCTCCCAAATCATCCTCCTTGCTATTTGGTGTTTGTAAGCCATTAGAGGAGTGACAATTGTGACTCTAGAAGCTCAAAGACAACAAGATCAACAAGGAATTCAAAAGGTATGATTCTAGATCTGTTTCAATATTGTTATTACATCTAAATAGTCATTAGAAGTCTTGGATTCAAAGCATGTTTAATTAGAAAGCCTAGATCCAAGCATTAGGGTTTTGCATGCGCACATAGGAAAGTTCTTATGGCTAAAACCCATCAGTGGTATCAAGTGGAACCAAGAAAGGTTTCCTCACTCCTTCTTCTGACCTAAAAGAGGCTAAATGCTTCTATTGCCATGAAAAGGCACATTGGAAGCGGAACTGCCCAAAGTACTAGCAAAATGTGAAGGATGGGAAATTCAAACCCAACAATGCAGGTATTTACACTATCTTATCTAATAACTCACCCCATTCTAACTCATGGGTCCTTGATACCGGTTGTGGTATTCATATCTGTTCTAATTTGCAGGGACTAAAAAGAAGTGAGAATGTGGAGCAAGGAAGAATAAACTTGATCATGGGAAACAGGAAAGCTTCACCTGCCACCAAGATTGGAGTTTATACTTTATCGATAAGTAGTGGGTTTAGTTTAGATTTGAATAAATGTTTTTATTCGCCAGAAATGGAAATAAATATTATTTCCTTTCATGCATTGTACAAAGAAGGTTTTACCTTTTTATTTAATAATGAGGTTGGTTCGATTAATGCTTTCTTTAATAATATTCTTTATTTTAAATCATTACCTTGTGATGGTGTGTACAAAACTGTATCTGTGGTTGATAACTTAGGAAATAATGTTTTGTGTATTGATTCTCCTAATAATAATAACTTGGATAAAGCATCATTATGGCATTTTCGTCTTGGACATATAAGCAAGAAACGCATAGGCCCAATCCAAAAGGATGGAGTCTTGGAGTCATTTGACCTCAAGTCAGATGACAGTTGCGATTCATGCTTACTTGAAAAAATGACAAAGTCACCCTTCACAGGTTCTTGTGAGAGGGGTGAAGGTTTGCTGGATCTTGTACACACGGATGTGTGTGGACCCTTCAAACATGCCACAAGGGATGCTAATCGTTATTATTTGACTTTTACTGATGATTATAGTAGATATGGGTATGTCTACTTAATCAAGCATAAGTCAGAGACTTTCGAAAGGTTTAAGGAATATAAACAGGAAGTCGAGAATCAATTCGACAGGAACATTAAGATGCTTCGATCCGATCGTGGTGGTGAGTATCTTAGTTCAGAGTTCCTTGACTATCTTAGGGAGTGTGGGATTGTCTCACAATTGACACCTCCTAGGACACTGCAGTTGAATGGTGTAGCTGAGAGGCGTAATCGAACCTTGTTGGATATGGTTCGTTCCATGATGAGTCGAGCTTTGCTACCAATCTCATTCTGGGGGTATGCCTTAGAGACTGCTGCCCACATCCTTAATATAGTCCCTACAAAGAAAGTTGCCAAAACTCCTCACGAGATGTGGACTGGTAAAGTACCCAAACTAGACCACATCAAGATTTGGGGTTGTGAGGCTTTTGTGAGGCGCGAGTCTCATGATAAGCTAGGACCCCGAAGCAAGAGGTGTATTTTCATCGGCTACCCACAAAGATCATTTGGTTACCTCTTCTACAAACCTAGTGATAATGTGGTCTTTGTAGCAAGAAGAGGAGTCTTTCGAGAGAGAGAGTTTATAAGCCAAGGAGACAGTGGGAGGAAAATTGACCTTGAAGAACTTCAAGAGTCAAGTGTTGAAGGAACTTCAAACCCTAGCCCTCAACTTGAGGAGGAAACTCCTGTTGAGCCAATGGACGAGTCTGTACCTCTGAGGCGTTCCATGAGAGTTAGGAATGCGCCTGAGCATTACTATGGTTTCCATATTACTACGGAAGGTGAGACACTTATTAGTGATGAGACACTAGTAGGTATGGATGAACCTAACAATTACGCGGAAGCCATGGTAGGCCATGAGGCTGCTAAATGGAAAGAGGCTATGGATAGCGAGATACAGTGCATGTATGACAATCAAGTTTGGAACTTGGTTGACCATGTACTAGATCGTAAGGTAGTTGGGTGCAAATGGATCTTCAAGAAGAAGACTGACATGGATGGTAATGTACACACTTATGAGGCTCGACTGGTTGTAAAAGGCTTCTCTCAAACTCCTGGAGTGGATTATGATGAGACTTTTTCTCTAGTAGCCAAGATTAAGTCTATTAGGGTTATGTTAGCCATAGCCGCATTCCTTAATGGAAAGTTGACTAAAGATGTTTACATGAGTCAACCAGAAGGTTTTGTTAGTAATGAGTACCCTAATAGAGTGTGTAAGCTTGACAAATCCATTTATGGATTAAAGCAAGCACCTTGCAGATGGAATCTTTGCTTTGATGAGAAAGTCAAGGAATTTGGCTTTTCTAGGAGTGAAGATGAATCTTGTGTGTATGTCAAGGCTAGTGGGAGTATAGTTAGCTTTTTGGTATTGTATGTGGATGACACACTACTCATAGGAAATGACATCCCAACTCTGCAGGAAGTTAAGTCCTGGATTGGGAAGTGTTTCTCTATGAAGGACTTAGGAGAAGCTGCCTATATTCTAGGGATAAGGATTTTGAGAGACCGGAGTAAAAGACTAATTGGACTTAGTCAAAGTACCTACTCGGACAAGGTGTTGAAGAGATTCAGCATGCAGAACTCCAAGAAAGGAGAGTTACCCATCCAGAGTAACGCCAGATTGAGTAAGACACAAAGCCCTAGTACTGAGGTTGAGATAGCAGAAACGAGTCGAATGCCTTATGCTTCGGTAGTAGGCTCGATCATGTATGCTATGACTTGTACTCGATCTGATGTAGCCTTTGCCTTGAGCATGGTTAGCAGGGATCAGGGGAACCCTGACAAGGCTCGATCATGTATACTAAGGACTGGGTCCTTACCCTAGGTGGGAGTGATGACTTGAGAGTTGTAGGGTATTGTGATGCTGGCTTCCAGACTGATAGGGATAATTTACGCTCTCAGTCGGGCTGGGTCTTCACCTTAAACGGAGGAGCAATCACTTGGAAGAGTTCCAAGCATGAGACAGTGGCTGATTCTACTTGTGAATCAGAGTATATAGCAGCGAGCAAGGCAGCAAAGGAGGCTATATGGATGAAGAACTTCATTGGAGACCTTGGAGTAGTACCAGCTATAAAGGAGCCCATGGAAATTTTCTGTGATAGTGAAAGTGCTGTTGCCTTAGCCAAGGAACCAAGGGATCACAGGAGATCCAGACACATCGACATAAAATTTCATTTTATCAGACATCGCATAGAAGAATGAATCCTCGTGGCAAAGTGGGTATCATCGGATGAGAACCGAGCAGATCTACTCACGAAGGGACTGAGTAGGGTTAAGCATCTCCAACATGCTCGGAGCATAGGGCTGAAGGATGATATAAGTTTTAGTAGTTAGATAAATTATGAAATTTGTAAAGTGTAATTGACATTTGATGATGAATAAAAGTTGTGTTTATTCATGAGTAAAGTGTTGCTATCTTTTGTCAATCGTTTACTATAATTTCTTTTACATGTTTTGACTTCAAGAATATTATGTTTTGTTTTACATATTATTCAAATTTTCCACAGTCAGTCATATGTTGGAAGTAGATATGAAGTAAGACCGTCATGAAGTTGGTTGTAGGTGTCAGGATATAAGACAACACTTCATGAGTGCTCATAAGTTATGAGTATTGAAATCAACCCACGCTCACTGGAATCACTTAATGGATTTTTATCTCGAGTGATCGTGAGACGGTAATATCATATAAGTCTTCAAACCTAGAGATATGATTTGTTGCCTATGAATTGATTATGCATTGATTGTAAGAAAACACATTGGTAACTCGATGTTATAAAACGTGCTTTTGTGTATAATTCAATGAGTAGTAGAACAAACATATGAGTCGAAGTTTATCTGTTCCTTCTTGGATTAGAAGCTGATATCTGGGCCCCTCGATGATTTTGTTTTGACCTATGTACCGGGCCCGGTCAGAACTAAGTTGATGTGTTCAATTAAGTTCTTTGTCAAACAAATCGGAAATCGGGAAACAAACTGCTGGACAATAAGGAAGACATTGTTCCATGTAATAGTCTGGTTGATATCTAGAACAGAGGATTATATGATCACTTATCTTAAATGGCGTATCAATGTTTTCTCAGTTCCGAGAAACCTTGAAAGAACTAAGATTGCTGATCGGTTCCTAAAGTATTACAATTATAGTTATTAGACTTATCCAAGTGGGAGACTGTTGGATAAGGTGTCTAAGTCCATAACTATTTCTAGTATGTACTTGACCCGACCCGGCATGGACCATTTGGGTTGCATGGCATCATGCAATTGGATAAACTAAATGAGAGAAATAACACTTATGGTTTATTAATATATTATAAGTTCTAATATATTAATAATATTATTTAATTAGTTTTAATCAAGAATTAATTTAGAATTAATTAAGTGATCAAAAGATAACTAATTAGATATATGGGTAGATTAAGAAAATCTTCCATATCTTATATAGTGGACTAAGATGCTCCATGGATTATCAAGTTGGGTTCCACCCATAGGCTGCTCCATGGATGCTCCATGGAGTTAACCTATGGATCAAGAAATAAAAAGTCATGGTACATTAGGGTTTACCTAATGCAACACACTATATAAGCAATATAACTCTCCCCAAAATCGGCTACACACTAAGAAACAAGAGGGCTTGGCCGATTTTGCATGTGTTAGAGTATTCTGTTAAGTTTATTCTTTGCATTTGGTGTTGTGTGACGCATTTGAGGCATCACACTTGAGGTGATAGGCTCACAAGATTTCAAGGAACACTTTCAACAACAAGGTATGTAGTTCTATCTTTTATACAAAGAAAATTGTTCCCCATGTATGCTAGATAGGTTCATTACCTTGGAAAACAACTTTGCTTGATTATTAGACACACATAGATCCAAGGTTATTAGGGTTGCATGTACACTTAGGAAGTGTTAGAATGCTCAAAACCCATCAGTATGCACTCTATGTTTGTCTATGATCCTTACTTTGTGAACTAGGTCGATTGAACATAATTTCAATGATTCTCTTTATCGATTTTTTTTTATTTTAAACTTATATGCATTGATCCTCTTGTAATGATTATGCACAAAGTCTCAAAGACTTGTCAACAGACATTACAGAGTATTCCAATGGAGATCAACTCCATGGAAACATACTTCTTGCATTACGTTTTCCTAATCTTACACAAATTGACCAACTTCCACCTATGGAATCATTTCCATATTCCCATTTTGACTATCACTTCTGAACAAGAGTTGCATTTTCTCAAAATATGTCAATATGGTCCATCCAAAAATTAACACTATACTTCCAACTGTCCCTGAGCAACCAATCTTTGGTAAACCTTAGATTATCCTCGACAATTGCTTATCATTTTAGTCATATCCAATTCTAGACCTTTTCCCTTCTTAATGCCCCAGGCATTTGGAAAATTTTAGAAAGGATGAATATATAGCACATGCAATCGATCCTGTACCCAAAGCAAATGGAACACGATTCATGATGTCTCACATAAAGACATGATCCTAGACCAGTCTTTTGCTTCAAAATTTTTTATTTGCCATGTTCTCAAAATTTGACTATTAAGAAGGATGCCGTAATCATAATCGAATTTTAAGAACGTAATATATAGAATTTTCTTATGTTGAACGAAACCAACATAAAATTCATATATATATATATATATATATATATATATATATATATATATATATATATATATATATATATATATATATATATATATATATATATATATATATATATATATTCTTGACTAAAGATGATTAAAATCTCAATCTAAGCTTTTAGAATTGAAATGAAGTATAATTTCCTCTCCGTTAATTATAGCAAAACAACTTTTCAACCCCTGCAACTCCACGAATTGAAACTTTTGTTTTCTATAATTAACATTGTTAACTTGCAACCTTTATCATAATTATCATGCTCCCACTAACATGATGATTATTAGCATAACACTTATGCTCCCACTAGCTTTGACATGTACTCATAAATCAGCTGGACTTCTAAAAGTCAATACTTTACTGACTTTCTTACCAAAGTTCAGATTTCTAAGATAAGATTGCCTTGATAAGACTTTATCAAAATCATACACCTTATCTTAGATAGCTCACAGGTGTGTCTAAACAATTTTAGAACTATGAAAAGGAATGCCGTAATCATAGTCTCAGTTGTTTAGATCTTTGCTATCTGCTTCAAATCTACTTGGTGGAGTGTTTCCTCACCATCATTTTCATGAATCAGAGAGAAACCTTATGAACCTTAGATTTTATGGTGTATGTGTTCTTATCCATGTGAATTGTCAAAACCATAGTCACAAGACAAGGATAATGACAAATCCAAACTCATATGGACTGAACTCAATCTTATTTTCTTGCCACCTGGCAGCTCAAGGGCCTACCATTGCTTCCAAGTTGTTATGCAACAAATTGAGAACTCTAAGAACTCATATGCAAAGCCAACTTTAACTGGAATGGGCACATAAATAGAAATATGTCAACACGATAGGTTATAAACATCATCTCGTGTGCTAGTGTTAAACTACATGTTTTTATTCTTGATTAGATCTTGAAATTCTTCCAGGATCTTTAAGACTCCCACTATCCTCTTGACACATAAGACTCACTTGCCAAATATTCAAGAGATAGTTTGGATTCTTTATCAAGACAAACACTTCACAAAATTAGTCTTAGTTGGTGTTTGTTTTATCCAAAACATCCCAACTTACCAATTTCAAATGTACAAGAGTAGGATACTTCTACTCTTACATTTGACTAGTTTTATGAAACCTTCCTTTAAGATATGTCACTCAAGTTACAATCTTGGAGTATGACTCTATGAATCATCTTCTTGATTTAACCACTTCAACAATTCATAACTCCTCTTCTTAGCTATCAGAATGCACTTAGAGGATGAATTGTGATAAGGTCTCTTAATCATTAAGATGATAATATATCATGATACTAATGTACTCTCCCATCTTTTCAGATTTGAGAAACTTTTATCCTTCTGCCTTATTTGATTCTTCTTATTCGCTCTACCAAACATTGGAACTTTTTCCAATGTCTCAGAATTATACTTAAGCTTGTAAGTATAACCATGTTTACCAAACCTTAGTAAATCATGATGAATAGCCTTATAGATTATTTGTGGTGGACTTGATCAGTGCACAAGAATGTGTAGTCGATCCCTTAGTCCTTTACTTGACTTGCACGTCCATCTGAACAAGGAATTAGTCTTAATTTTCCAAGTCTGAAAGTTCTCATTCATCATACCATACAACTTGCATGATTCCAAGTTTCTATCCAATTGAAACTTAGGTGATGAGAATCTTTCCTTGTTTGGTAAATTTAGACACTACCACAAATAAAAGAATCAAATCCACTTACCAATATTGCTATCAATGGAATCATATAAACAACAATTTTTCACAAATGCCATAGTAAGGATACTTAGAATAAATAAAACCAAAAATTTTATTTTAAAACTTTGCGGAAAACTTATCCTTACAATGCAAAAGCATATGAAAAACTCGTTGTTATCTATTCCTAAAAAATATTACATAACTCCTAAGTAACAGCTCAAAATTCTGATCACCGAACCATGTGATCGAAATCCATCTTCGCGATCAGAATCAGCATATACTTCCTTCTTCACTTTTTCTTTGATTCTTAAAACATCAATATGTGACCTAGTCACATCATTTAATAAGAATCTCAGAATAGAAACTTAATAGAGTTTTATAGTGGACTTTACATGAAGATCTTTCAGGTAAATTTGACAGCTTCGTAACCAATGCCCCTTACCATGTACCATTTTCAATATCCATGGAAGTTTGGGAAGTTGATCTTCTAATCAAATTTGCTTTACTAGTCCTCCTAATCATTGCTGATTTAGAAGCACCAAGCAAATAAATAAGATCATTAAGGGTCATGTTATAGTCTGTTCCATAGTAGTCCCAAAGGAACTCACTATGTGACATAAAAAGTGATTGGACATCCAACTTTCTCAAGACTTTGACACCCAACTCTCCCGGCTTGCCAATATGTGACTTTATCTCCAAGATGCGATCACACATAGACCTTGCTTGCCAATAGGGCTTGAGTGACCTTGAACTTGTGGGTTAGGGAGAATAATTAGAGGAGGTGGAGGAAGTGAAGTTCCAAGAGATTTGGGAGGATCATAGATGTCTGAACCAAACATCTTTTAGGAGATATTCAAGATAGTTGATCTAAAGTCCTTAATATAACACCCAATATGAAATATTAAGGCTAGGACCCAACAAACTATTTTATAACTGGGAAGAACGATGCCGTAATCCAAGCTATAAAATATTTGAAGGTAGGTGAATGGCGATTCACCAATTTCCACCAAGATAAACAAAATGTATTATTAGGTTTTAATTGGTTTTGAATGTAACAACGTAAATTTTCAAACAAATTTTTCATTTCAAAATAAATTATTTTCATTCAAAACAAGGCATAAACATTTCAAGTGTCATGTCAAAATACAAATCATCTGAATCCCAAGATCAAAAAACATCTATCAGTGTGTACAGATCACGCCGGCGCCTTCCCACGGTCCTCGCTAGTACCTGAAACACATACATAACAACTGTAAGCATAAATTCTTAGTGAGTTCCCCAAAATACAACTTACGCACATACGCCTTTCCAGGCCCTGACCTTCCGGTCCATGTGTCTCAGGGGACTTCCGTCCCTGCTGAGTAAACCTTCCGGTCCTACCCACGCCAACCTTACGGTCCACAACACAACGCCTTCCGGCCCATAACATAATCGCCTTCCGGCCCATAACATAATGCCTTCCAGCCCATAACATAACATACATAGCACGTATAACAATTAACTTATCACATATAGCACATATATCTCATATCATATCCGACCTTCCGGTCACACAGTCAAACCCTTCCGGGTACAGTATAGTGAGAAGACTCACCTCGTGAATATCGAAAGCTAGCAAATCCCGAAATCACTCGTGCTCGATCCGCCGAGCTACAATCTCCCTATAACATCATATATCTCTTATTAACACTTTTATCTTATAAGTTTGACTATCCCTAAGAAGTCAGACATAGGTCAACTCTGGTCAACGGTCAACGGTCAACTTGACCGGACTCGGCGAGTGCTAGGTTGACTCGGCGAGTCTAGACGTCCTTACCAATTCTCTAGGATTCCCTTTCTACACGTCGAGTATCCCCCTTGACTCGACGAGCTCCTCCTGGAAGAATCGCGGGGCCACCCCGACTCAACTCGCCGAGTCTGAAGAACAACTCGGCGAGTCCCAGTTAATCTTCAAGCTACTCGCCGAGTCTATTCATCGGACTCGGCGAGTCCATGCCATGCAACCGCTAAAACTGCTTTCTAAGGTCAGATCTGCTCCGACCATTCATAGGTCCGGCCTCCTAGACTGATTCATCACGTAAGGTCCTCATTTCGGTGCTCATAATACACCCCATGACTCATAATTTACATTTTGACCTAAGGCACAAGGATTCCAATCCAAAACCTCCATTGATTCCCGAAATACTCAGGCATGGGACATTCTGGACTTCCAAAGGTCCCAATACAGGGTTGCAATCGCTTGGGGGACTAAGGTAACACTCAATCTAGCCACAAAAGGGTTCAATAAACCCTAAATCCATATACACATCAACATAGAAGAATGCAACTCGAAATATTACCTGAATAACGTGCTCTCTGTGTCCCCAATACTCAGAATGTGGCTTCTCTTGTTGTTCCCTTAACCAAGCCTCCTCTTCCTTGCAAAACAACACTTCCAAAATCAACAATGGTCTTCTACCTTGCTCCAGATACTCACAATCGAATTAGGGTTTCTCTCAGAGGACTAGGGTGAACAATGACGGCCATAAGGTCCCTCATATACGTCCCAAACCTGAACGGTTAGGGTTTTCGCTAAACAGCGCAGACTCGCCGAGTCCATATCTGGACTCGTCGAGTCCAGTCGCGAACCCGCGACCAGATCCGCGATCCTACTCGGCGAGTCTAAGCTCCAACTCGCCGAGTCCCCTCTTAAAACACCCAAAATCATAAATATAACAATACCTGGAATTCCGGGCTGTAACAACTCTCCCCCACTATGACTAGACTTTGCCCTCGAAGTCTCACTCTAAAATTAGCTCCGGGTGCTGCTCCCGCATCTCACGCTCCGGCTCCCAAGTCATTTCCGATCCCTTCCGGTGTTGCCACTGAACCAACAACAGAGGTACCTCCTTGTTCCTCAGAACCTTGATCTTCCGATCCCTGATGGCCACTGGTCTCTCGGCATAATTCAGGCTCGCATCCACCTGAATATCCTCTAATGGAACCACTTCCTCAATTGCGACACATGAAAAGTGTCGTGGATCTGCCCCAACTCTGCTGGCAACTCCAAACGATAGGCTACCCGGCCTATCCTTGCAATCACACGAAATGGCCCAATATACCGGGGTCCCAACTTGCCCCTCTTCCTGAATCGAATCACTCCTTTCCAAGGAGAGACCTTCAGGAGGACGAAGTCGCCGACTTGAAACTCAAGCTCAGATCGGCGTCTGTCTGCATAACTCTTCTGTCGGCTCTGGGCGGTCAATAACCTCTGTCTAACCTGCTGAATCTGCTCTGTCGTCTGAAGCACGATCTCTGTACTGCCCATCACTCTCTGTCCCACCTCTCCCCAGCAAATGGGGGTCCGACACCTCCTACCATACAACAGCTCAAAGGGTGGCATACCAATGCTCGAATGATGGCTGTTGTTGTAGGAAAACTCTGCCAAGGGTAAATACGCATCCCAGCTACCCCCGAAATCTAACACACACGCTCGAAGCATGTCCTCCAGCGTCTGAATCGTTCGCTTTCTCTGACCGTCTGTCTGGGGATGGTATGTGGTACTAAAATGCAATTTAGTACCCAGCTCCTCATGGAATTTATTCAAGAATCTGGAAGTGAAGTGCACATCACGGTCTGAAACAATCGAGATCGGCACCCCATGCCGAGATACCACTTCTCTCACATATATCTCCGCCAACTTCTCCGCTGAAGAACTCTCACTGATGGCAAGGAAGTGTGCACTCTTCGTCAACCTATCCACAATCACCCAAATTGCATCGACTCCTCTGGTAGTCCTCGGCAATTTGGTGATGAAATCCATAGTGATCTGTTCCCACTTCCACTCGGGAACCTCCAATGGCTGCAACTTGCCATGCGGTCTCTGGTGCTCGGCCTTAACCCTACGGCAGGTCAAGCACCTCTCAACGAACCATGCGACGTCCCTCTTCATACAGGGCCACCAATACTCTTTCCTCAAATCCAAATACATCTTCGTAGCCCCGAGATGGATTGAGAATTTCGATCGATGAGCCTCTTCCATCAAAGTAATACGCGTACCACCCACGAACGGTACCCAAATCCGACCCTGAAACGTCATAAGCCCTCGTCCATCTGTAACGAACTCTGAAACCAACCCAACGACCCGCTCTCTCTTCCGCATCTCTGGTCGCATAGCCTCGGCCTGTGCCCCACGAATAGCATCCAATACTGGAGCTATCACAGTCAATCTCAAACATACATATCGCAGTGGAGTGCTCTCCGCCCTGCGGCTCAATGCATCGGCTACCACATTAGCCTTGCCTGGGTGGTACAGGATCTCACAATCATAATCCTTGACCATATCCAACCACCTCCTCTGACGCATATTTAGGTTGGGCTGATCCATCAAATATTTCAAGCTCTTATGGTCCGTGTATATCGTACATCGAACCCCATACAAGTAGTGACGCCAAATCTTGAGAGCGAACACTACTGCCCCCAACTCTAAATCATGCGTGGGATATCTCGCCTCATGAGGCTTCAGCTGCCTCGACGCATAAGCTATCACATGACCCCTCTGCATCAACACTGCACCCAGCCCCGAAATCGATGCATCGCAATATACTACAAAATCCTCCATCCCTTCCGGGAGAGCTAATACCGGGGCTTCGCACAACCTTTGGCGAAGTGTCTCCAAGGAGGTCTGCTGCTCGGGTCCCCATGAGAATGCAACACCCTTCCGGGTTAATCTGGTGAGCGGCACTGCGATCTTGGAGAAATCCTTAATAAATCTCCGATAATACCCTGTCAACCCAAGGAAGCTCCTGATCTCAGAGGGTGACTTCGGCACCTCCCAACTCATCACCGCCTCAACCTTGGCCGGATCGACCAATATCCCTTCCTGATTAACAACATGTCCTAGGAATTGGACCTCCCGCAACCAGAAGTCACATTTGGAGAACTTTGCATAAAGCTTCTCCGATCTCAATACCTCAAGGACCTCCCTCAAATGCTCCTCATGCTGCTCTCTAGATCTCGAATACACTAAAATATCGTCGATAAATACAATCACTGACCGATCCAACATCGGCCTGCATACCCTGTTCATGAGATCCATGAACACAGCCGGGGCATTGGTGAGCCCGAAGGGCATCACCACAAACTCATAATGCCCATATCGCGTCCTAAACGCTGTCTTCTGGACGTCCTCATCCCGCACTCTCACCTGATGGTACCCTGACCTCAGATCGATCTTGGAAAACCAAGATGCTCCCTGCAACTGATCGAATAAATCATCGATCCTCGGTAACGGGTAACGGTTCTTGACCGTCAACTTGTTCAACTCCCGGTAATCAATGCACATCCGGTGTGAACCATCCTTCTTCTTGACGAACAGAATAGGCGCTCCCCACGGCGAGCTGCTCGGCCGAATGAATCCCTTCCCCAGCAACTCCTGAAGCTGCGAGGACAACTCTTGTATCTCTGGAGGTGCAAGACGATAAGGCACCTTAGCAATAGGCGCGGCCCCCGGAACCAGATCGATACCAAACTCTACTTGCCTCATAGAAGGTGCTCCCGGCAGCTCCTCGGGGAAAACATCTGGAAACTCACGCACCACTGGGACCTCCTCAACTGATCTCGGTCTCTCGGAAACCTCCCGCGTATCCATCACATACGCCACAAAACCCTTACAGCCCTGCTGTAGACACTGCCTCGCCTTAGCGGCCGAACAAAAAGCTGATCCCGAACGGGTACCCTCGCCGTACACCGAAAGAACTCCCCCACTAGGGTCTCGTATAGTCACCAGTTGGCGCTCACAGTCGATGACGGCGCCGAATCGGCTCAACCAGTCCATGCCCACAATGACACAAACATCACCCATCGCAATAGGAATCAGGTCAATCGGAAACTCAACCCCGAAAATCTCTAACACACATCCCCGGAGAACCTCCATGGCGCAAATCACTCTCTCGTCAGCTATAGAAACTCTCAGAGGCCGACTCAACGACTCACGACTAACGCTGATATGCTGACTAAAAGCTAAAGATACAAAGGACCTACTCGCACCCGAGTCAAATAACACTAAAGCAGGCACAAAGTTCACAAGGAAAGTACCTACGCATATCATAACATAAGCATAACATCTCGACATCAAAATAAATACATGAAATACAACATACCTGCCACAACATCGGGCGCAGCGCGGACCTCCTCCGCAGTCAGCTGAAAGGCTCTCCCACGAGCCCTCGAGGCCTCGGCCTTCACCGGTCGAGTCGCAGTAGCCCTGGCAGTAGGTGCAGATCCCTGAAGAAGCTGAGGGCACTCGACCTTCCGATGGCCTGTCTGGTTGCAATGAAAGCAAACCGTAAACCCCTTGGGGCAATCCCTAGCAATGTGCCCCTCCTTGCCACACTTGTAGCAAGCACCAGATCGACATGCCCCATCATGACCCTTGCCGCACTTTCCGCAAGTGCGGCCCTTCGGACCTCCCGTCCTCGAATCGGCGGACTTAGTCCGCTTAGCTGCCGGCAGAGACTGAGCCGACCGCCGGTCCACCCGCTGAGACTCGGCCTCCTCCCTGGCCTGGGTCTCCAACTCAATCTCGCGCTTCCTGGCATTCGCCTGAAGCTCAGCAAAGGTATGATAGGTGGAGTTTGACACAAACTCCCAGATATCCCTCCTCAAAACACCCAAGTACCGGCTCATCCGAGCCTGCTCTGTGGACACCAGCTCGGGGCAGAACATCGCCTTATCATGAAACTTCCGCGTGATCACCGCAACCGAATCAGTACCCTGCTTGAGGGTCAAGAACTCCTGAACCAATCGTTCCCTCTCCACCGGGGGAACGTACTCGTCTCTGAACATACAGGTAAACCCCTCCCATGTCACTGCTGAAATCTCTGCCAAAGTGAAGTTCGCCGTCACGAACTTCCAGCAATCCTTCGCTCCCAGACGGAGCTGGTTCAAATCGAACCGTACCCTCAGATGCTCCGGACATGAACAAGTGTAGAAGCACCCCTCAATATCAGCGATCCACCTCATCGCAACAATTAGATCCTGCGTCCCATCAAACTCAGGTGGCTTCGTGTTGCTGAACTCCCGAAACAGCAACGAGTCACCCCCCTTGTGGCCTGGCAGCGGCCACAGCTGCGGTAGCTGCAGCGGCTGCAGCCTCAGTCAATGCAGCGTACCGCTCCTCAAAAGTCTCCATCAAGGTGGTCTTAATAGACCCAAACATCTCCGGAATCTCAGCCCGGATCGCTGCAGCCACCTCCTCATAAATCATCTGACGAATCTCCTCGTCACTCACACCGCTCGTACTCGCTCCGTGGCGTGGTCTAACCATGATGTCTCTGAAATACAACATAAAACTATCAGAGACTCCATCGAGTATAATTGCACTCGATAACGCAAACCTACTCAGTCTCCGATATCCAGGGATTCTTACTTGGGTCTCCCACTGACCCGGTATCTTCGGTAGTACGGGCCCAATACTACCGACCACACCGCATCAGCATTCATCCCAAATCTTCCTCCCCAAACCCCGGATAGTGAGTACTCTACTTCTGATATGCACTATTTATCTGCACGCTATCAAGGCATCTTATATCGACAAACCTACCTAGACTAAGGCATCACAAATCAGGCCACTCTAGTCCTATCATGAATACCTAGTCTTCTAGCATGCACAACAATTCATATCATATCTTATCTCTTAACATAATATTGTAAAGTATTTTGGGGATCTTTACCGTTTGGGCGCTGACTGATCGTACACACTGCTTCTTTCTTGTTTACCACAAAATCATTTACAAAAGTTTATGCCTTTATTTTAAAAGCTTTCCTCAAATCCTCGGTTTGAGTTCAGTTACGCCCGAAGGTGCACCCGAATCCCTCAAACCAAGGCTCTGATACCAATTTGTAACAACATAAATTTTCAAACAAATTTTTCATTTCAAAATAAATTATTTTCATTCAAAACAAGGCATAAACATTTCAAGTGTCATGTCAAAATACAAATCATCTGAATCCCAAGATCACAAAACATCTATCAGTGTGTACAGATCACGCCGGCGCCTTCCCACGGTCCTCGCTAGTACCTGAAACACATACATAACAACTGTAAGCATAAATGCTTAGTGAGTTCCCCAAAATACAACTTACGCACATACGCCTTTCCAGGCCCTGACCTTCCGGTCCATGTGTCTCAGGGGACTTCCGTCCCTGCTGAGTAAACCTTCCGGTCCTACCCACGCCAACCTTACGGTCCACAACACAACGCCTTCCGGCCCATAACATAATCGCCTTCCGGCCCATAACATAATGCCTTCCAGCCCATAACATAACATACATAGCACATATAACAATTAACTTATCACATATAGCACATATATCTCATATCATATCCGACCTTCCGGGTACAGTATAGTGAGAAGACTCACCTCGTGAATATCGAAAGCTAGAAATCCCGAAATCACTCGTGCTCGATCCGCCGAGCTACAATCTCCCTATAACATCATATATCTCTTATTAACACTTTTATCTTATAAGTTTGACTATCCCTAAGAAGTTAGACATAGGTCAACTCTGGTCAACGGTCAACGGTCAACTTGACCGAACTCGGCGAGTGCTAGGTTGACTCGGCGAGTCTAGACGTCCTTACCAATTCTCTAGGATTCCCTTTCTACACGTCGAGTATCCCCCTTGACTCGACGAGCTCCTCCTGGAAGAATCGCGGGGCCACCCCGACTCAACTCGCCGAGTCTGAAGAACAACTCGACGAGTCCCAGTTAATCTTCAAGCTACTCGCCGAGTCTATTCATCGGACTCGGCGAGTCCATGCCATGCAACCGCTAAAACTGCTTTCTAAGGTCAGATCTGCTCCGATCATTCATAGGTCCGGCCTCCTAGACTG
Organism: Lactuca sativa; assembly: GCF_002870075.4. NCBI lineage: Eukaryota > Viridiplantae > Streptophyta > Magnoliopsida > Asterales > Asteraceae > Lactuca > Lactuca sativa. The sequence continues at coordinate 244,912,360 of NC_056623.2, read as the reverse complement.
ATTCATCGCGTAAGGTCCTCATTTCGGTGCTCATAATACACCCCATGACTCATAATTTACATTTTGACCTAAGGCACAAGGATTCCAATCCAAAACCTCCATTGATTCCCGAAATACTCAGGCATGGGACATTCTGGACTTCCAAAGGTCCCAATACAGGGTTGCAATCGCTTGGGGGACTAAGGTAACACTCAATCTAGCCACAAAAGGGTTCAATAAACCCTAAATCCATATACACATCAACATAGAAGAATGCAACTCGAAATATTACCTGAATAACGTGCTCTCTGTGTCCCCAATACTCAGAACGTGGCTTCTCTTGTTGTTCCCTTAACCAAGCCTCCTCTTCCTTGCAAAACAACACTTCCAAAATCAACAATGGTCTTCTACCTTGCTCCAGATACTCACAATCGATTTAGGGTTTCTCTCAGAGGACTAGGGTGAACAATGACGGCCATAAGGTCCCTCATATATGTCCCAAACCTGAACGGTTAGGGTTTTCGCTAAACAGCGCAGACTCGCTGAGTCCATATCTGGACTCGTCGAGTCCAGTCGCGAACCCGCGACCAGATCCGCGATCCTACTCGGCGAGTCTAAGCTCCAACTCGCCGAGTCCCCTCTTAAAACACCCAAAATCATAAATATAACAATACCTGGAATTCCGGGCTGTTACATTGAAACTACTAGATTCTTTTGAGATTCATTGAACTTTTCAAAGGCATGTTTCAATCTCGAGTGTGCCCTTCAGGTTTTGTGACTGGGATGCCGAGGATCACAAAAGAAGGTGTGAATAATCATGCAAATATACTTGGTACCCTTAATATTTACTCTTTAATCGATGTGCCGGTTAACCACTTACGCTCCACCGATACTATGATAAACATTAAGTTACCCTTTGCCTACCTTGTTAAATCAAGCTAGTGTGCTGGTTACCCACACACGCTCTACTAACTGACTTAAGCAAAGTGCAAAGTGTAATTTCTTGGATTAGCACCAAATTCACATTTTCCTAAGTAACTATGATTGGGTATTAATTAGAGTTGAGTTACTTAGTATTTACATTAATACTTTTAATGAAAGGAGAATTATAGTCCTTGTCCTACCCGTTCGGCTAACGACCCTCCACCGGTCAAGGAAGCGGTGGGTGAGAGTGGACACCCATTAAACTACCATTTTATAGGCAGTAACCTTATACCTTCCTTATAGACCGGCTTCCTGAATGTGGCCTACTAATGGTAAGATGACTTTTCTCTTATACATATATATAAATATTATTAACTTATACTATTATAAAGTATAAAGGTTGAATTTTAACTTTTAAAATTCTAAGGGCTTAACTTGGAATTAAAGTATTTATAAGTGAACACTTTACAAATTCCAAAACTTGAGGGCAAGTTTTTGAAACTATTCAAAACTTTTCATTTCATAACATATGAGTTTAATGGTTCATTAAACTGAATACTCTTCAGTTTTTATTTAACCTATTATTCTTTAATTACGCTTTTAAAGAAGTGACTCTTAAACGTCCATAGCTTGAGGACAAGTTATGAAGTCATAATACTATTTAATGAAAAAGACTCTTCATTTTTTTATGTAACCTATGACACTTTTATGAGTTTTAAGATTCATAAATGTGACCTTTTATGTAACTTGAGGACAAGTTACAAAAACACATTTTATGAACTACCTCTAGATTAATTAGGATTGAAAACAACTAAAACACAATTTTTTTTCATTAATCTAAACTGACTCATAAATCAAGGAAACATAAAACTATTGGTAATCCATAACTTATGGAGTTAAATGCTTGTTTTATGATGAAACTTTTCATGTTCCATAACTTAAGAATAAGTTATGGAATTCTTTAAAACATTAACACCAAATTTTGTAACTCCATAAAAACTTTGAATCAATTTTTTTAAAACCTTTTCATATCCATAACTTATGGAGGTTTAAAAAAAGAACTCTTTAGATCAAACTTTTAAAACTAATAAAATAATCATATCATTTTATCTTTTACTAAATTTGACCTAATTCAATTCATATAGCAAATGATTCAGATTTTGCAAATAATTAGTTTTTCACAAAAACAAGTAATTATCTTTAAATTTGACAGACGTCATGTTTTTTTCCCTTTTTTTCAACTTTGAAAATAAAACATTTGCCTCAATATAACAAAAAAAACCCATGGCTCTGATACCACTATTGGGTTTTGAGCATTCTAACACTCCTAAGTGTACATGCAACCCTAAATAACTTGGACTATGTTTTCTCTATTATACATACAAATATGAATATCCAAGGTATTATCCTAACTAGCATACCAAAACATTGATACTAGGGTAATAAAATAGATAGAATACATACCTTGTTGTTGTAACTTGTCTTCATGAAGCTTGAGTGCCTAGTGCCCCAAGTATGACACCTCAAATGGTTCACACAACACCATGAATACTTGGAATAACCTTGAGAATAAGGATACTTTGGTTCTCTCTAGTGAAATCGGATTTACCCTTCTGTATACACACACTAGTATCAATTTAACCAACCAAGGACATCTTTATATAATGTAGAGATTAGGGTTAAACCCTAATACTCATGACCTTTCATTTCATATGATCCACAGGTTAAACACTCCATGGAATATCCATGAAAGCTTAGCCCAACCTAAATGAACTTGGCCCATCACACATATATATCTAAGAGTCCATATTTAATTAGTTCCTTTTGATCAATTAATTAATTACAAATTAAATTTTGATCAATACTAATTAAATAATATGATTATGTATTAATATATTAGAACTTATAATATATTAATATAAATCACTAGTATCCTTTTTCCTCATCTTGTCTATCCAATTGTCCCGATGCCATGCAACCCAAATGGACCATGCCGGGTCGGGTCAAGTCTTACCAATTATAGTTATGGACGTAGACATTAATCCAACAATTATGTCATTTCCATGCTAGTTGTAGGCTTAATGCATTGGAAACAATATTTCATGTATAATTAGAGAAAACATAGATCCAAAACATTTAGGGTTGTATGTGTTGGATAAGGTGTCTAAGTCCATAACTATATTTGGTATGTACTTGACCTGATTTGGCATAGTCCATTTGGGTTGCATGGCATCGTGACAATTGGATAGACAACATGAGAAAAGGGAAACTTGTGATTTGCTAATGTATTATAAGCTCTAATATATTAATATGAAATCATATTATTTAATTAGTATTGATCAAGAATTAATTTGGAATTAATTTATGATTAAAAGAGACTAATTAAATATATGGGGATTGATTTTATAAATCATTCATTCTTATATAGTGGGCTTATGATCCATGACTCATTAGATTGGGCTAGGACCCATATGGTGCTCCATGGATGCTCCATGGAGGTCAAAACCCATGGATCATGGTGGAAATGAAAAGTCATGCACATTACGGTTTTCATGGTGTAACCCTACATGTGACACTATATAAAGAACCTCATAGTAAGAAAAATTGACCACTAAGACAAAAAGGTGAGGGCTAGCCGATTTTGTGCTCAAGTGTTCTTCTCTCAAGTTATACCAAGAGTTGTGGTGTTGTGTGAAGCATTTGAGGCATCACATTTGGGGTGCTAGGCTCACAAGGTCTTAAGAAATCCAAGATACAAAAGGGTATGCCATTCTACTAAGTTTTGTAATACATATACCTCATGATATGTTAGTTATGATGAAAACCTTGGGAAATGAATGTTTGCATGTATAATGGAGAAAACATAGATCCAAGGTTTCTATGGTTGCGTGTACACCATAGGAGTGTTAGAATGCTCAAAACCCATCAGTGGTATCAGAGCCTAGGCTTGTTTTCAATTATACTTGATGTAAATTGTTGGAAAAAGTCGAAATTGTGCTCACTGATTAGTGGACTCGCCGAGTCCATGTGGGGGGGGGGGGGGGGGGGGGTGCTCGACGAGTCCAAGTGAAAACTCATCCTACTCGTCGAGTAGGTTCTTGCACTCGGCGAGTAGGAGTCCTTGTGTGCCGAATTTCGAGTTTTGTTGCTGAAAATGGACTAGAATCATTACCCTAAACTGTTTTGGACTTGTAAAATCTGTTTTTGATGTGGTAATGATTATACTAATCCATTTTCAAAGGTTATTATCAAAGTTTCAAGTTTTATATATGCTTATTTCATTCTTGAAAATTGTTGATATGAATGTTCATGCTTATGAGTTTTGGTAGATCATAAGAATTATTTGCAAATTGGTTGTTAGTGTAATTCTTGATCTAAATGCCAATTAATGGACTCCATAACTTGTCCTCAAGTTATCGAATAACAAAAGTCTTTTCTTTAAAACCATTAAGACTCATAAGTTATAGAAATGAAAAGTTTTGAATAGTTTCAAAACTTGCCCTCAAGTTTTGGAATTTGTAAAGTTACTTTAGAAAACTTTAATTCCAAGCCCTAGAATTTTAAAAGTTTAAAATTCAACCCTTATACTATTATAGTATTATAAGTTTATATATATATATATATATATATATATATATATATATATATATATATATATACATGTATAAGATTAAGTCAGTTTTATCGTTAGTAGGCCTCATTCACGAAGCTAGTTTGTAAGGGGGGTATAAGGTTGTTGCCTATAAAATCACAGCTTTATGGGTGTCCACTCTCACCCATCGCTTCCTTGACTGGCGGAGGGTCGTTAGCTGAACGGGTAGGACAACGACTATAATTCTCATTAAAAGTATGATGGTACAACATAAAGTAACTAAACCTTTTATAAATTCCCAATCTTAGTTACTTTAGGAAAATGTGAAATTGATGCTAACCCATTAAATTACACTTTGCACCTTGATAAAGCCGTTAGTGGAGCGTGTGTGGTTAACCGACACACTAACTTGGACTTAACATGGATGAAAAAGGGTGGCTTAAGGTTTATCATAGATCGGTGGAGCATGTGTGGTTAACTGACACATCAATTAGGTGATAAAATTAAGAGTACCAAGTTAATTTGCATGGTTATTCACACCTTGTTTTTGAGCCTCGGTATCCCAGACAGAAACTTGAAGGGCATAATCGTGATATAAACATGCCTTTGAATTGTTCAATGAATCTCCAAATATCTAGGAGTTTCAATCCAATTAAAACCTAATAATCTATGTCATTTTTCATGGTGGAAATTGGTAAATCGTTATTTACATACCTTCAAATATTGTAGCTTGGATTACGACATTCCTCTTCCAAGTTATAAAATATTGTGTTGGGTCCTAGCCTTAATATTTCATTTGGGTGTCTTATTAAGGATTCTATATTTAATCTAAACTTGTCTTTCTTCCTTTTTCAGATGTCTTCCAACAATGCTGCTTCTAGCTCAAACCCTACCGGCTCCTTCTCTCTCATGAGCCTTTGTGTGAGAGTCATCTTTGATGGAACTACATTCAATGATTTGATTAGGAATGTAAGGATGGTCACTTGTTATGTGGACAAGGAATATGTCCTCGACAAGGAGCTTAAGGTCATCGATGAGTCGTCTGCTACTCCCGAGGAGATTGCTGAGTACACTACCCATGAGAAGGATGCCACTAAGGTGTCTTGTATCATGTTTGCTACCATTACAGCTAGGGATGGCAAAAAGCCCCATACCCAAAGAGGAACCCGAAATCCGCATCCGTTTTGACTAGGGAATCCCCAGGTTGACCGGGGATGGGGAATACCCGAATAAAAAAAGTGGGGATGGGGATACCCTTAATCCTCGACCCTGTACCCGCCCCCATCATATATTAATATATAAAAACAATACATAACATATATTTATACTATAGTTTATAATACATAAAACTTGATCTAAGTAACCTAACTCATTAGTAATTACTTGGTTGAAATTATACTTTTTTCTTTTTCTTTTATCTAATTTAAACTCGTGTATATATATTTTTTTCTCTTTGGTTGATCTATTTTACCTTAAATATCAACCTGATAATTATTTTCTACTTGATTTTTCATGTATGTATTTAAATTTGGTAGAAAATTTATTTATATTTTTTATGCAATTTATGGGTACTTATATATTTTATAAAATCTTTAAACTTATGCTGGTAAAATTGAAATATAGAGTTTTTTCTTACGTAAAAGTTTGCATGTTAAAAGAGATAAAGAAATCCCCATTTCCCCATTGGGGATCCCCAGTCCCCGTTGGGGATGGGGATGGGGGTTTATTTATATTCCCTAATGGGGATGGGGGTGGGGATGGGGATTGGAATGAGGATTCGGGGATGGGGATGGGGATTGGGGTCCCCTGTGTTCCCTGCCCCCGTTGCCATCTCTAATTACAACAGAACTCCAGAAATCCTATGAAGATTTCTACCCTTATGAGATGCACCTTGACCTGGTGGAAAGATACTGTCAGAGTGCTCGTCAGGAAAGGTATGAAATCATCACCTCCATGATAACAAAAAAATGAAGGATGGAGAGTCTATCACGAGCCACCTGTAGAAAATGCAAGGATTCGTGGACCGGTTGCTTAAGCTGAATGTTAATATTGATGAGGAGTTAGCAATAGAAATTAGTCTACATTCCTTACCCTCTTGTTATGATCAGTTTCGTATGACTTATCATATGAACAAAGAGGAAGTTACGTCAAGGACTTTTTAGGACCGCTGAAAGTAGTCTCAAAGGTATGAATGTTGTTCCTAGTCCTACTACCGCTCCTGTCCTGAAAATCGAGCAAGGTAAAGGGAATAAGAAGAAAACCCCTTCGAAGGGTACCAAGGGAAAGTCTCTTGATGGCTCCTCTTCGAGTGGAACTGAAGGCGGTTCTGTCACTCCCTTTTCCAACCCGAAGGATGCACAATGCTTCTATTGTCAGGAAAAGGGGCACTGGAAGCGAAGATGCCCCAAGTATTTGCAGGATGTTAAGGATGGGAAAGTTAAACCCACCCATGCATGTATTTACACTATATTGTCTAGTAACTCACCACATACTAATTATTGGGTCCTTGATATAGGGTGTGGAATTCACATTTTTTCTGATTTGTAGGGCCTAAAAAGAAGTGAGGATGTGGAGCACGAGAAGATAAACTTGATCATGGGGAATAGAAAAGATTCACCTGTCACCAAGATTGGAGTTTATTCTTTATTGCTTAGTATTGGGTTAATATTAGATTTGAGTAAATGTTGTTACTCGTCTGAAATGGCGAGAAATATTATTTCCTTTCATGGTTTTTACAAACAAGGATTTACTTTTTCATTTGATAATGAATGTGGTGGTATTAATGCTTTTTTATAATGGTGTTCTTTATTTTAAAGCATTACATTGTGGTGGTGTATATGAAACTGTGTCGGTTGTAGACAACTTAGGAAATAATGTATTGAATATTGATTCTTCCACTAGTTTGGATAAGGCATCCTTGTGGCATTGTTGTCTTGGACATGTCAACAAGAATCATATAGGCCAACTCCAAAAGGCTGGAGTCTTGGAGTCATTTGACTTAAAATCGGATGATAGTTGTGAATCTTGTTTACTTTGAAAAATGATTAAGTCACCCTTCACTGGTACTTGTTCCAGGGGTGAAGGTTTGTTGGATCTCATACACACCGATGTGTGTGGGCCCTTCAGAACCCCCACAAGGGATGCTAACCGCTTCTACGTGACTTTTACTAATGATTACAGTAGATATGGTTATGTCTACTTAATCAAGCATAAGTCAGAAACCTTTGAGAAATTCAAAGAGTTTAAACAAGAAGTGGAGAATCAGTTGGGCTGGATGATAAAGATGCTCCGATCCGATCGGGATGGTGAGTATGTTAGTATCAAGTTCCTTTACTATCTTAAGGAATGTGGAATTGTTTCACAATTGACACCTCGTAGAACACCACAGCTGAATGGTGTGGCTGAGAGGTGCAATCGAACCTTTTTGGACATGGTTCGTTCCATGATGAGTCGCGCTTCGTTACCAATACTGCCGCCCATATCCTCAATCTAGTCTCAACCAAAAAGTTTGCCAAAAAACCTCACGAGATGTGGACTTGGAAAGTTCCAACATTATACCACATCAAGATTTAGGGTTACGAGGCTTTCGTAAGGCGCGAGACTCACGACAAGCTCGAACCTCGAAGTGAGTGGTGTATTTTCATCGGCTACCCACAGAAATCCTTTGGCCATCTCTTCTATAGACCAAATGATAATGTTGTCTTCGTGGCGAGGAGAGGAGTCTTTCGTGAGAGAGAGTTCATAAGCCAAGGAAACAGTGCGAGGCAAATTGACCTTGAAGAAATTCAAGAGTCAAGCGGTGAAGGAACCTCAAACACTAGCAATCAACTTGAGGAGGAAACTCCTGTTAAGCCGATTGATGGGTCTGTACCCATGAGGCGTTCCACTAGTGCTAGGAATGCACCTGAGCATTATTATGGTTTCCATATTACTACAGAAGGTGATGCGTGTTGGATTAGTGTCTAAGTCCATAACTATAATTGGTATATACTTGACCTGACTCGGCGTGGTCCATTTGGGTTGCATGGCATCGGAACATTTGGGTAGACCTTTTAATGAGAAGAAGATATTTGTGACATATTAATATAGTATAAGTTCTAATATATTAATATGAAATCATATTATTTAATTAGTATTTATCAAGAATTAAATTGGAATTAATTTAGTGATCAAAAAGAGACTAATCAAATATATGGGGATTGATTGTGTAAATCCTTGATTCTTATATATGTGGGGTTATGATCCATGATTCCTTACGTTAGTTTTAACCCATGTGGTGGCCCATGGATACTCCATGGAGGTTAAAACCCATGAAGGTGATACATTGATTGCACGAAAAAACGCATTAGTAACTCGATGTTATAAAACGTGCCTTTGTGTATGATTCAACAAGTAGTCAGTACAAGCATATGAGTCGAATTTTATCAATTCCTTTTACCCTTAAAAGGATAAAAACGATATTTGTGGGCCCCTCGATGATTTAGTGACGACACCCATAAGTGCTTGGCCAAGCCTAGACTGATTCGATTTGTTCAATTAGTCGGTTTTCATAAATCAGACATGGAGAAACAATAAATGGACAGAGAGAATGATTATAATCCATGTTTCAGTCCATATGATATCTAGAATGGAGGAATATATAATCACTAATGTAATGGACGTGTCATTGATTTGTTTAGAGTTCGGCAGCAGCTTTTAAGAGCTACGATTGCTGGTCAGGTTGTGAAGTTATACTTGCAATAATAGTCATTAGACTTATCCAAGTGGGAGACTATTGAATTAGTGTCTAAGTCCATAACTATAATTGGTATATACTTAACCTGACTCGGCATGGTCCATTTGGGTTGCATGGCATCAGAACATTTGGGTAGACCTTTTAATGAGAAGAAGATATTTCTGGCATATTAATATATTATAAGTTCTAATATATTAATATGAAATCATATTATTTAATTAGTATTGATCAAGAATTAATTTAGTGATCAAAAAGAGACTAATCAAATATATGGGGATTGATTGTGTAAATCATTGATTCTTTTATATATGGGCTTATGATCCATGATTCCTTATGTTGGGTTTAATCCATGTGGAGGCTCATGGATACTCCATGGAGGTTAAAACCCATGGAGCATAAGGAATGGGTAAAGTGATGGGTTACATGGTGTAACCTTAATGTGCATAATATATAAAGACCCTATTGGTTGGTGAAATTGGCACTAGTGTATAATATAGAGGGCAAGCCAATTTCTATGAACTCATATCCTCTCTCATGGTTATTCCAAATGTTCATGGTGTTGTGTGAACCATTTGAGGTGTCATATTTGGGGCACTAGGCTCTTGAGCTCCATGGAATCAAGCACCAACAAAGAGGTATGTAATTCTACTAGTTTTATATTACCTGTACTTCATAATATGCTAGTTAGGATAATACCTTGGAAAAATTGATATTTGCATGTATAATAGAGAAAACATAGATCCAAGGTATTTAGGGTTGCATGTATACCATAGGAGTGTTAGAATGCTCAAAACCCAATAGTAGTATTAGAGCCTAGGCTTGTTTTCACTTATACTTGCTTAAACTGCTTATAAAACGAAGGTTTGTGTTGTCTGGACAGGGGACTCAATGAGTCCATGAAGGGAATCGACGAATCCAAGGCAAAATGCATCCAACTCGCCGAGTTGGTTCATGCACTCGATGAGTTGGACCCCCAAAAAGCATATCTTCGAGTTTTGGTGCTGGAATGCGTCTACAATCATTACCTTTGACTGTTGTGGACTTATAAAACCTGTTTTTAATGTGGTAATGATTATGTTAATCTAATTTCAATGCTATAATCAAAGTTTTAAGTTTATATATGTTTATGTAACTCTTGAAAAATTATTGATTATGAATGTTCATGCTTGTGAATTTTAGTTAGATCATAGGAATTATGTGCAAATTGTTTTGTTAGTATAATTCTTGATCTTAATGAAATTGCATGGACTCCATAACTTGTCCTCAAGTGATGGATTACCAAAAGTTTTTTGTGTTACCTTGTTTATGAGTTGATTTAGATTAATTATGTGTTAGTTGTTTTCAATCCATATTGATCTAAAAGAAGTTCATAAAATATGTTTTTGTAACTTGTCTTCAAGTTATATGAAAAGTCATATTTATGAATCTTAAAACTCATAATTATTGCCAAAGGTTACACAAAATGAAGAGTCTTATTCATTTAATTGTTTTATGACTCCATAACTTGTCCTCATGTTATGGATGTTTAAGAGTGACTTCTTTAAAAGTGTTATTAAAGAATAAGGAGTTACATAAAATGAAGAGTCTTCATTTTAATGTACATTAAACTCATAATTTATGAAAATCCAAGAGTTTTGAATAGTTTCAAAACATGCCCTCAAGCTTTAGAAATTGTAAAGTCTTACACTCTAATACTTTAATTCCAAATTAAAACCTTAGAATTTTAAGAGTTTAAAATTCAAACATTATACTTCTATAATATTAAGAGTTTAATTATTATATATATGTATAAGAATAAGTCAATCTTACCATTAGTAGGCCTCATTCATGATGCCGGTCTATAAGGGAGGTATAAGGTTACTGCCTATAAAATGGCTGTTTAATGGGTGTCCACTGTCACCCACTGCTTCCTTGACTAGTGGAGGGTCGTTAGCCGAACGGGTAGGATAGGACTATAATTCTCCCTTCATTAAATGTATAATGATAAATACTAAGTAACTAAACACTTATAAATTCCCAATCATAGTTACTTAGGAAAATGTGAAAAGGTGCTAACCCATGAAATTGCACTTTGCACCTTGTTAAGTTGTTAGTGGAGCATGTGTGGTTAACCGACAGACTAACATGGGACTGACAATGTTTGGCAAATGGTAACTTAGGTTTATCATAGATCGGTGGAGCGTGTGTGGTTAACCGGCACATCGATTAGGAGATAAATATTAAGGGTACCAAATGTATTTGCATGGTTATTCACACCTTGTTTGTGATCCTCGGCATCACAGTCAGAAACTTGAGAGGGCACAATCGAGATTCAAACATGCCATTGAAAGTTCAATGTATCTCAAAAGATCTAGGAGTTTCAAATCCAATTAAAACTTAATTATATTTCGTTTTTCATGGTGGAAATTGGTAAATCGTCATTTACCTACCGTTAACTATTTTATAACTAGGATTACGGCATCCCTCTTCTAGTTATAAGTAGGTTGTCGGGTCCTAGCCTTAATATATCATATTGGGTTTTATATTAAGGACTTTAAATCAACTAACTTGAATTTCTCCCTTATAGATGTCTCCTTCAGACAACTATGGTCTTCCTAAATCTTTAGCAACAAGCTTTCTAATGAACATGATATCCCAAATGGCAACCAAGGTTAAAGATCAATCCCTTCACTTCCTCCACCTCCTCCAATAAATCTCCCTATCCTACAAGTTTCAAGACCTGATAAGTTCTAAGTCACTCAATCCCTATTGGAAAGGAAAGTCTATATGTGCTTACATCTTAGAGGTTAAGTCACATATTGACAAGCCAGGAGAGTCGGGTGTCGAAGTCACGATGTAACGCCCCATTTCTGATATGTGATTTAAATAAAGTATTTTCTTTTCTTGAGGGGTACTCGACGAGTCTATAGCCCGACTCGTCGAGTAAAGACGGGATGATCACACGATTTAAGTTGGCTACTCAACGAGTCCATACGCTAGGACTCGGTAAGTCTGCCTGTCTGGATGAAGCCCTAATTTGAAGGCTTTGCACCATATTTAAACCCACTTATATGCCCCCAACCTCGCCTCTATCACTATCAGAACATTTGCCTGTAAACCCTAGCCCCCATTGTTGAGTTTGAGTGTGTTTGTGATAGCTTGGAAGCTTTGGGAAGGAAAGAAGGTCCATAGAAGAGAAGGAACATCCAAGAGTTAGCTTACATCTGTTTTTCATTCAGGTAATGAAGTTATGACCTTGTGTAGTCCTCCATTACAACCTCCTTTATGTGTGTTATGCCTTTTTTGGAGCCTCTTATGACTCAAACTTGAGATGTGGAATTCCCTTTTTATGGAAACTTCAGATCTGGACCCTCATTGCATTCTAGAAGTGTAAAGTTTCAGTCATGATCGTGATTGAGGTCCCTCTTGAGCTTAGAACCCCATTAAGAGCTTAGTTTTGACATTTGAAGCCTTTAAAGCCATGCATGCACGTAAAGTTTTCAACTTTACGTGATAAGCATGGCCTAGAAGCTTGGATCTATGATTCGGAGCCGCTTGACTTGGCTCCAAAAAAGGGACTGAATGGACTCGACGAGTCGCAAGCTTGACTCGGCGAGTCATACGAAGAGAGCCGTTGACTCGACGAGTTGGATGAGTAACTCAACGAGTTCGATGAAGATTGCTTTAGACTCGATGAGTTGTTTAAACAACTCGGCGAGTCGGATGAGTTTTCCCGAGAAAAGTAGTGTTTGATTGAAATAGCTTCATTCCTTCTTAGTTACACGTAAAGTCAGCAACTCTACGTGCTTAGATGGTTCCAGGGGCTCAGATCTATGAGTTAGATGCTCTGGAATGGATTAGAATTCAATTTTATGGAATCTGCACGACAGGACTCAGCGAGTTGTTCTTCGGACTCAATGAGTCGAGTCTCGAGTCCCCACCTTTCTTCGATTTGTGAGTTCAGGGTGAATCAGTGAGTAGGAAAGAGGACTCAGTGAGTTAAAGTCAGAGTTAGTAAAGAAGGGACTCAGCAAGTCTGGGCCCTGACTCGGCGAGTTCGGTCAACTAGAATTTGACTTTGACCAGGGGTAAAATAGTCATTTTACCCTGAGAGCATTTACAAGTAACTGATCGAGTGTTTTTGGAATTTGTAGCTGGACAGGTCCAGAGCAGCAGTCAACCACTTTTAGAGTTAGCATCTCAGCAGCCAACACTACGAGGTGAGTTTCCTTCCAGTAGGAACGGGTCTATGGCCATAATGCCGGCATGTTTAGTTAGCAGTGGTTCCAGACTTCGGTTCGTTGCAGTAGTTCCGAGGTACTTGATGTCTTCGTGATTCAAGCATGTCTTTGTGTTATGTGTTCCGGACTTCGGTCCGATGCAGTATGCAATATATGTGTTTATGCTAGTTGATATGCGTTTATGCTATGCTATGTTCAGTCAGTTCTAGACTTCGGTCCGATGCAGGGGACAAGGTCCCAGTCAGTTCTGGACTCCGATCCGAAGCAGCTAGTTCTAGACTTCGGTCTGATGCAGGGGACAAGGTCCCAGTTAGTTCCGGACTTCGGTCCGATGTAGTTTCCGGGCTTCGGTCCGATGCAGAGGGCAAGGCCCTGGTTAGTTTCCGGACTTCGGTCTGATGCAGTTTCCAGACATTGGTCCGATGCATTGGGCAAGGCCCAGTATGTGCTTTATATGTTATTGTCTGATATGTCATAGTTTGGGGGAGCTCACTAAGCTTTGTGCTTATAGTTTTAGTTTTGGTTTCAGGTACTTCCGCAAGCAAAGGGAAGAGCTTGGGATGATGGCATTTTACACACCACAGTTTCAACTTTAATCCTGGGAGTTTATTTCAGATACTATGTTATGTTGATACAGTTCTTTTGTCATGGCACATCTATTATAACTTTTTAGGATTTATGACGTACTATTACATGATATATTATAAATGGTTGATATCTTTAGTATTATTTAAACAAATATTTTTGGGTTGTTATTTTCGGTCGTTACAAGTTGGTATCAAAGCCTTGGTTTTAGGGATTCAGGCACACTTATGGGTGTAACTGAACTCAAACTAAGGAAATAGTAAAAAGATTTTCGAAAGAAAAATGTTTTCAAAAGTATTTTTGAGAAAGAGACTTAAAAAGAAAAGAGTTTTGAAAACGAGAAAAGGGTGTGGTGCATGCGATTAGCCGAGCCCTAATTACCCTTGCAAATTTATATATTATGATTATCTGTTTTAGTTTTAGTAGAACAGCATGCTAGAATAGGACTAAGGATCTAGGAAGATGCCTTATGTGCATGCTATATGTGTTTCAGCTTTATGAGAATTCCATGCTAGTATTGAGTAGACAGCAGTAGGATAGCCTGTTTAGGTTATGCTTGATAGTATGAGCTTAGCAATGTATGCTAATACAGTTTCTCGTTATGAGGATAAAATTGCTTGAGTAGTTTCCTGTGTCCGAATGCTGTTTTCTTTGTGCTTTGTGGGACTCCGAGTAATGGGAGTTAACCATTAGGTGAATACGTCACATCGCATGTGATCAGGGTTGAATAATCCCAGAGTGGTGAATTTGGCCCTACTGCACAACTCTTGTTTGAGTCTAACCATTGTAGGGACGAGTCTTTTACTCAAAGGATTATCCGAGCCTCGTCACATGTGATGGTATTCAGGTGATGAATAATTGGCATTACAAGGAGGCCTTCAACAACTGAGGACTGGTTTTGGTTGAGTCAGAGATTTCCCTAGGGCAAGCCTATGATGAGAGTAGCAGAGATCAGTAGCAGTAGTAGTGACTTGGTGGACTCGAGGCAGTCTTGAGGAAGGTACGGGTAGATGTGGAAGGTAGTAAGGGCCTACACTACTAGAAGCAGAGGATCTGTACTTGAATCAAGGAAGGCTGAGACGAGACTGGGAAACCTGTAGTAGTAGCGATCCCTCGAGATATATCAATGTTTCTGATGTTTATCGTAATGTGTTTTCAGAATGGTGGTTTTACGCCCAAGACCAGCAGGCGGCAGTTTAGGTGCCGGGGAGGGATCAGGATCAGGCTCGGGGGCCGAGCAGTTGGATGAGTAGACTAGGGAGTTTTTCATTCAGAGGCTACCCGTATTATACTTTAACAGACTCCGATGATCTTCGGTTCGATCAAGGAGGGTATCTTAGAGTTGATGGATGGGAAGTTGAGCACGTTCCATGCTGAGATGGCGGCCATGATGGGGGCACACACACTCACCTTCAGAGAGTTCCGGGCTTGTGGAGCTCCAGACTATCATGGGGCGTGGGACCCCATAGCGAGTACCAGGTGGTTGGAAGATGCTGTCAACGCTTTCCACACGAGCTGATGTCCCGAGGGGGACAAGGTCATATTAGCATCCTGTCTTCTGAAGGACAGGGCCCATGATTGGTGGGAAGAAGTTGGGCATGTCATTATGGATGACGCATCACTTGATGCCATGACTTGGGCTGATTTTACTACAAGGTTCAGAGTCAAGTTTGCACCAGTTATTGAGGTGCAACAGTTATCCAGAGAGTTCCATGATCTTACCCAGACTACAGAGTCAGTGGCGGAGATTACCACCAAGTTCAGGGAAAGGGCCCTTTTTGTTCCTCAGTACGCAGCTGATGAGGAAATGAAGAAGGCCCGTTATCATGAAATGCTGCGGAGTGATATCCGCCAATTTGTGAGCCGATCCAACTGTAAGACGCTGGATAATATGATTGAGAAGGCGAGAGTGAGAGTGAGAGAGAGAGATTGATCTTGAGATGGAGAAAAAGAGGAAGCCGGAGGCGGCTTCGGGTACAGGGAGTTCGGGCAAGAAGTCCAAGGTTTCAGATCATAGGTCCAGAGGTTAGCAGAGCCACAGTCAGTGTGGCAAGTGTGGGAGATTGCACGATGGGATGTGCAAGGCAGGGTGTTCCGACTGCTACAAGTGCGGTCGGACTAGGCATATGAGCAGAGATTGTACAGCTTCTACCACCACCACCGCAACATCAGATCTGATTTGCTTCCATTTGATGGGTTTGATTCATAAGAACTTTCCTATGTGCACATACAATCCCTAAAGCTTGGATCTAGGTTTCTCTAATTGAACATGCATTATTTCCAACACTTTCATGTCTAGATCTAATGTAAACAAACAATCAAAACATTTAAGAATAGATCTAGAAGAATACCTTGAATTACTTGCTTGAAAACTTCTTCTTCTTAGAGCTTAGAGTCACAAATGTCACTCCTCTAATGGCTTACAAACACCAACAAGCAAGAAGGTAATTTGAGAGAGTGGGAAGAGGGTGAGAAGTCGGACCTAGGGTTCCTTGCCTTGCATGAGTGCCGATTTCCCTCACCCTATGCATCTATTTATACTATGAGCTCCTAGGGTTTAACCTTTAACCCTAATTGGATAACTTAGCCTCAAAGCAATCCAATAACCTTTATGGATAATGCCTTGGACGATTTCTAGGTGATCCACATCCCTAAAATCATCCAACCCTATATCCATAAGGATTCTTAGCCCAAAATACAACTATCACACATTTGACAGTTTATGTCCCTTTATTTAATTAATCTCTTTAAGTCACCAAATTAATTCCTAAATAATTTATGACTTACATTAATCAAATAATATTATTATTCCTTTAATGTATTATTATTATAATATAATAATAATAATCTTCTCTCTATACAAATGACCCTGTCAAGTTGCTATGGTGAAGGCAACCCAAAAGGACCACGCACAATCGGGTCAAGTACTTACCAAATATAGTTACAGCCTTAGACACTAATCCAACAGTCTCCCACTTGGATAAGTCTAGTAACTATAAATGCAAACACAATCCGATTAGCCATCGCAGCTCTCAAAGACGCTGTCAACTCTGATCTTATCAGTATCTTGTCCTTTAGATAAGGGATCGTACAGTCCTCTGTTAAGATATTATGCGGACAATTCTATGGAACTAATTGTCCAGCAGTTGGTTTCTCGATCTCAGATTTATTTGACATAGAACTTAATTGAACACATCAATTCAGTCCTGACCAAGCCCGGCACATAAGTCAAATCAAATCATCGAGCGGCCGTCATATCGCTTTTACCCTCTTAGGATAAAAGTAACAGATAAACTTCGACTTGTATGCATTACTTATCGACTAATCAACTGTACACAACAATGCGTTTTATGACATCAATTTACTGATGCGGTTTCACATTATCAATGTACAACCAATTAGTAAATAACAAACCATATATCTTGGTTTTAAGACCATATTATATTATCGTCTTGCAATCACCTTTTGTCACATTCCATAAGGTGATTCCAGCAAGCACGTGTTTATTCCAATGCTCAAAACTTATTCATAAGAACTCATGAACGTTGCAACAAAGTTTTTCTATGTCTAACACCATTTAGACAATCTACACACCAATTCATGACAATCTTCATTCATACCTACTTCCAACATATGAACGATTGTGGACTGTTTGAATAATTCGATTATTCTTAATAAACTCAATTATTCTGGAAGTCAAAACATGCAAAGTGAAACCAAAGTTAAACAATCAACAAAAGATAGTAACTTACTCATAAATAATACTCCTTTATTTAATCATCAAATGCTTAACCCTACTCAGTCCCTTCGTAAGCGGATCTGCTGGGTTATCTTCTGATGATATCCTCTTAACCACGAGGTGTCCTTCTTCTACTTGATGTCTAATAAAGTGATATTTTCTGTTGATATGCCGAGATCTACCATGATCCCCTCGGTTCCTTGGTCAAGGCAACCGCTCCTTCATTATCACAGAAAATTTCCATGGGCTCCTTTATGGAAGGCACAACTCCAAGGTCACCAATGAAGTTCTTCAACCATATTGCCTCCTTTGATGCTTCGCTCGCTGCAATGTACTCTGATTCGCAGATTGAATCAACTATAGTTTCCTGCTTGGAACTTTTCCAAGTTACTGCTCCACCATTAAGGGTAAAGACCCAGCTCGACTGTGAACGGTAGTTGTCTCTGTCGGTTTGGAAGCTGGCGTCACTATACCCTCGCACATTTAAGTCATCACTCCCTCCGAGGACTAAGAACCATTCTTTGGTCCTCCGAAGGTACTTAAGTATATTCTTAACCGCAATCCAATGCGCCTTGCCAGGGTTCCCTTGATATCTACTGACCATGCTCAAAGCAAAGGCTACATCAGGGCGAGTACAAGTCATAGCATACATGATCGAGCCAACTGCGGAAGCGAAAGGTACTCGGATCATCTCTGCTATCTCGACTTCGGTACTCGGACCTTGAGTCTTACTTAACTTGGCATTACTTTGTATCGGTACTTCTCCCTTCTTCGAGTTTTCCATACTAAAACGTTTTAGTACTTTATCTAAGTATGTATTCTGACTAAGTCCTATTAGTCTCTTACTTCTTTCTCTCACTATCCTTATTCCCAAAATGTAAGAAGCCTCTCCGAGGTCCTTCATAGCGAAGCACTTCCCGAGCCAGGACTTAACTTCCTGCAGAGTTGGGATGTCATTTCCTATGAGTAGTATGTCATCGACATACAAAACAAGGAAGCTAACTATACTCCCACTGGCCTTGACATATACACATGACTCATCTTCGCTTCGTATAAATCCAAACTCTTTGAATTTCTCATTAATGCAAAGATTCCATCTGCGAGATGCTTGCTTAAGCCCAAAAATGGACTTCTCAAGCTTGCACACTCTATTGGGATGCTTCACATCAACAAAACCCTCTGGCTGAGCCATGTAAACATCCTCAACCAACTTCCCATTAAGGAAAGCGGTCTTGACATCCATTTTCCATATCTCATAGTGATGAAATGCAGCAATGGCTAGCATCACCCTAATAGACTTTATTTTCGCAACTGGTGAGAAGGTCTCATCATAGTCAACTTCGGGAGTTTGAGTAAAGCACTTCGCCACCATTCGTGCCTTATAAGTGTGTACATTCCCATCCACATCGGTCTTCTTATTGAAGATCCATTTGCACCCAACTGTCTTACGTCCGGGCACATTGTCAACCAAATTCCAAACTTGGTTGTCATACATGGATTGAATCTCGTTGTCCATCGCCTCTTTCCATTTCTTAGACTCTGGGCCTGCCATGGCTTCCTTATAGCTATTCGGTTCATCTAGATTTATTAGTGTACCATCACCAATATACGTTTCCCCTTCGGTAGTAATATGAAAACCATAAAACTGGGGTTTAACTCTAACTCTTTCGGAATGTCTAAGATGTAAGGACAATCGGTTCAACCGGAGTTTCCTCCTCGGGTTGAGCACCAGCGGTAGAGGTTCCTTCATCACTTGATTCTTGAATCTATTCAAGAACAATTTGCCTCCCACTGTCTCCTTGGCTTATGAGTTCTCTCCCTCGGAAAACCCCTTTCCTTGCAACGAAGACAACATTGTCACTCGGTCTATAGAAGAGATATCCAAAGGATCTCTGCGGGTAGCCGATGAAAATACATCGCTCACTATGAGGTTCGAGCTTGTCATGAGTCTCTCGTCTTACGAAAACCTCACAACCCCAAACCTTGATATGTGCCAATGAGGGAGCTTTCCCTGTCCACATCTCGTGAGGTGTTTTGGCAACCTTCTTTGTAGGGACTCGGTTAAGGATATGGGCAGCAGTCTCTAAGGCATACCCCCAACAGGAGATATGTAGTGAAGCACGACTCATCATAGAACGAACCATGTCCAACAAGGTTTGATTATGCCTTTCTGCCACACCATTCAACGGTGGTGTCCTAGGTGGCGTCAATTGCGAAATTATTCCGCATTCCTTGAGATAGTCATGGAATTCAAGATTTAGGTACTCTCCTCCTCGATCAAATCGAAGCATCTTGATTATCCTGCCCAATTGTTTCTCCACTTCATGCTTGAACTCTTTGAACTTTTCAAACGTTTCCGACTTGTGCTTGATTAAGTAAATATACCCATATCTACTATAATCATCAGTGAAAGTCACATAGAAGCGGTTTCCATCCTTTATGGTGGATCTAAAGGGTCCACATACATCGGTATGTATGAGATCCAATAAACCCTCACTCCTCTCACAAGTACCAGTGAAGGGTGACTTGGTCATCTTTCCAAGCAAACAAGATTCGCACGTGTCATCTTCCCTAAGGTTGAATGACTCCAACACTCCATCCTTTTGGAGTTGGTCTATGCGTTTCTTGTTGACATGTCCAAGACGACAATGCCACAAAGATGCTTTATCCATACTACTGGAAGAATCCATACACAACACATCATTTCCTAGGTTATCTACAGCCATAACAGTTTCATAAATTCCATTACAAGGCATTGCTTCAAAGTATAAAACACCATTTAGATAAGCATAAATAGCACCATTCATATTATTAAATGAATATCTAAATCCTTGTCTAAATAAACCATGAAATGAAATGATGTTT
Organism: Lactuca sativa; assembly: GCF_002870075.4. Lineage (NCBI taxonomy): Eukaryota > Viridiplantae > Streptophyta > Magnoliopsida > Asterales > Asteraceae > Lactuca > Lactuca sativa. The sequence goes on along the minus strand of NC_056623.2, from coordinate 244,891,721 downwards.
CTTGCCATATCTGGCGAGTAGCAACAATTATTTAAATCTAAACCTAATCCATTACTAAGCAGTAAAGAATACACTCCAATCTTGGTGACAGGAGACGATCTTCTGTTTCCCATGATTAGATTTATTCTTCCATGCTCCACATCCCTATTTCTTCTTTGTCCCTGCAAATCAGAACAAATGTGGTAACCACATCCTGTATCAAGAACCCAAGAAATAGCATGAGATGAATCATTAGATTTAATTGTGTATATACCTGCGTAAGACGGCTTGATCTTTACATCCTTGATGGCTTGCGGATATTTCGGGCAGATTCTCTTCCAATGCCCTATTTTGTGGCAATGATGGGACTCTGCCTCCTTCGGGTTAGGATTAGGCTTAGCGGGATCAACCTTGGTCCCACTAGAAAAGGAACCATCTTGGGACTTTCCCTTGAGGTGGCTCTTTGACGGAGCCTTCCTCTTCTTGCCCCTTCCCTGCCCTATTGCCAAAACAGGAGCAGCGGTTGATGCGGGATTTGGTGCAACAGACTTCTTGAGGTTGCTCTCAGCGGTCCTTAGGAGTCCTTGGAGTTTGCTTAGGGTGACCTCTTCCTTTTAATGTGGTAGGTCATCCTAAATTGATTGTAGCATGCAGGCAAGGAGTGAAGAACAATGTCGATAGCCAAATCCTCCCCGAAGTTAACATTTAACTTGCGAAGATGATCAACACATCTTTGCATATTTTGCAAGTGCAGGGTTAACGATTCTCCACTTCCCATCTTGGCGGTGATCATGTTGGTGATGATCTCATAGCGCTCTTACCTTGCGCTTTGGTGGTACCTCTCCATTAAGTCTTGATGCATTTCGTAGGGATACATGTCCTCATAGGACTTTTGGAATTCTTGGTTCATAGTGGCTATCATGATGCAATGGACTTTCGTTGCATCACGCTCGTGTGTCTCAAAGACAACCATCTCTTTGGGAGTAGCGATTTCTGAGTTGACTTTCTCGAAGTTTTCGTCGAGGAGGTACTCTTTGTCCTCGTAGCGTGCAATGGTGCGAATGTATCTTATCCACTCGCTAAAGTTTGTACCATCGAAAGTCACCTTTTGGCAAAAACTCATTAACGTGAATGAGTTAGCAGCAGTGTTGTTCGCGTTCGACATCTACAAATAGAAAGGACAAAGTTGATTAGAATTGAATCGCTAATTAAACACCCAAAATGAAAAATTAGGGCTAGGACCCAACAACATTATTTACATATTAGAAAAGGGATGCCGTAATCCAACACACAAATAATTTGGACGTAAGTGAATGACGATTCACTAATTCTTCACCATGAAAAACATAACCTTAAGTTTTAAATGCATTGAGAATTCCTAGATTTTTCTTTGAGATTCATTGAACATTTCAATGGCATGTTTAAATCTCGATATGCCCCTCTCGTTTGTGATTGGGATGCCGAGGATCACAAAGTGGGTGTGAATAACCATGCAAATCGACATGGTGCCTTCATTGTTACAATCACCTATTCGATGTGCCAGTAAACCACACACGCTCCATCGAACTATGATAAACAATGAATCACCCTTTGCCACCTTTGCATAACACCAATTAGTGTGCCGGTCAACTACACACGCTCCACTAACTTCTTAGCAAGGGTGCAAAGTGTAATTTCATGGGATTGCATCAATTCACTTTTCCTAAAGTAACTAGGATTGGGAATTTTTGAAAAACATGTAGTTACTTTATATTTTAACATTATACTTTTAATGAGGAGAGAGAGTTGCCCTATCCTACCTGTTCGGATAACGACCCTCCACCAGTCAAACAAGCGGTGGGTGTGAGTGTACACCCATTAAGCGCCATTTTATAGGCCGCAACCTTATACCCACCTTATAGACCGACTTCGTGAATGAGGCCTACTAACGGTAAGACTAGCATTTTAATTATACTCATATATCTATTAAGCTTTTAATAATATAATAGTATAGGGTTGAATTTTAAACTTGTAAAACTCTAAGGGTTGAACTTTAAATTCTTCTAAATTAAACTTTTAATCACAAAAGTCAAATTTCAAAACTTCGGGATAAATTTTGAACTTTTCAAAGCTAAGAGTATAAAATAACAAATAATTCAAATTAAACAATTAATTCCATAATTATCTATATTTGACCTAATCTTATTTTAATCATTAGATAATTACCAAACAATCTTAAATTGTCCATATTTATCATATAAATAACCAATATCCAAAAGATTTGAAATTATCTATTGTTATGTCAAGGATAATCATTATATTAGGTTCAAATTCGGATTTTTACATAATAAAACGATTTAGGTATCAATCCAAGACAAAACACCAACAAAATCCTGAATTATCCTCTGTCTGACGCTTGGACTCGCCGAGTCAAGCTTTGGACTCGCTTAGGAGGACCAACTCGCCGAGTCCAAACACTGACTCGCCGAGTTGGGTCGGACAGAGGTGAAGAAAACGATTTTCCAGCAAGCAAAACAGTTAAGCATCACATTCAATTGAAACCAATCAAGGCTCTGATACCACTGATGGGTTTGAGTCATAAGAACTTTCCTATGTGCACATACAAACCCTAAAGCTTGGATCTAGGTTTCTCTAATTGAACATGCATTATTTCCAACACTTTCATGGCTAGATCTAATGTAAACAAACAATCAAAACATGTAAGAATAGATCTAGAAGAATACCTTGAATTACTTGCTTGAAAACTTCTTCTTCTTGGAGCTTAGAGTCACAAATGTCACTCCTCTACTGGCTTACAAACACCGACTAGCAAGAAAGTAATTTGAGAGAGAGGGAAGAGGGTGAGAAGTCGGTCCTAGGGTTCCTTGCCTTGCATGAGTGCCGATTTCTCTCACCCTATGCATCTATTTATATTATGAGCTCCTAGGGTTTAACCTTTAACCCTAATTGGGTAACCTAGCCTCAAAGCAATCCAATAACCTTTATGGATAATGCCTTGGAAGATTTCTAGGTGATCCACCTCCCTAAAATCATCCAACCCTATATCCATAAGGATTCTTAGCCCAAAATACAACTATCACACATTTGACAGTTTATGTCCCTTTATTCAATTAATCTCTTTAAGTCACCAAATTAATTCCCAATTAATTTATGACTTATATTAATCAAATAATATTATTATTCCTTTAATATATTATTCTTATAATATATTAATAATAATCTTCTCTCTATATAAATCACCCTTTCAAGTTGATATGGTGAAGGCAACCCAAAAGGACCATGCACAATCTGGTCAAGTACTTACCAAATATAGTTACAGCCTTAGACACTAATCCAACACCATTGCAATCAGAGGGTACATAAAAAGTCCCAGTGCCCGAGCTTAGCCACAGCAGGGAAGGTATAGGCACCTGCCCCTTCTACCTTGAGGATTACGGTCGGTCGTCAGGGTCGGGCTGAGGCGCCAGTTGCGAAGAGTAGAATTTTTCAGATGACAGCAGAGGAGGCGCGAGCGACTCCTGATCGTTTGTGTATAGGGTCGTTCTTAGTGAACAACATTTCAGCTACAGTGTTAATTGATTCGGGGGCTACCCGATCGTTTGTCTCTCTTGCAGTTAGAAAGAGGTTTAGAAGAGCTCCAAGGGAGCTAGATTGTTGACTCGCGGTGGAGATAGCTGATGATAGGACTGTCAGAGTTGCGAGAGTGCATAAGGCGTGCTCGATGCAATTATTCGATGAGCAGTTTTCGGTAGACCTGGTCCCTATTCCTTTGCGAGGGAACAAGGTCATAATTGGCATGGATTGGCTGAGCCCCAATGGGGTGGTGATCGATTGCGAGTTACAACTAGTGAGGGTTCGCACTCCCAGCGGGGTAGAGTTAGTGATTCAGGGCGAGAGGCCACAACGCAGACCGATTCTTTGTTTAGCAGCGAGAGCGAGGCGCTACTTCCAGTAGGGTTGCGCATGGTTCGTCGCCTACGTTTTGGATGCTCGGGAGAAGGGCAACGTGACAGTCGAGGATGTACCGGTAGTGCGAGACTACCCAGACGTATTCTCGGAGGATCTGCCTGGTATACCTCTGGAGAGACAGGTTGAGTTCGGGATTGACCTGGTTCCTGGTGCGACTCCGATAGCCAAGGCACCGTATCGGTTGGCTCCTCCGGAGATGCAGGAGTTGTCTACGCAGATGTAAGAGCTGTTAGATAAGGGTTTCATCAGACCGAGTAGTTCACCATGGGGAACTCCGATCTTGTTCATGAAGAAGAAGGATGGGTCGCACCGTATGTGCATAGATTATCGGGACTTGAACAAGGTAACGATGAAGAACCGTTATCCACTCCCGAGGATAGATGACTTGTTCGATCAACTTCAGGGAGCATCTTGGTTTTCCAAGATTGATCTGCACTCCGGTTGTCATCAGATGCGGGTCAGGGGTGAGGATGTTCAGAAGACAACTTTTAGGACCCGTTACGGTCATTATGAGTTCGTGGTGATGCCTTTTGGGCTCGCCAACGCTCCAACCGTGTTCATGGATCTCATGAACCGTGTATGCAGGTCGATGTTGGATCGGTCTGTGATAGTCTTCATTGATGACATCTTGGTTTACTCTAAGACTCAGGAGTAGCACGAGGAGCTCTTGAGAGAAGTGTTGGAGATGCTGAGGAAGGAGATACTTTTTGCGAAGTTATCCAAGTGCGAGTTCTGGTTGCGCGAGGTGCAGTTCCTCGGTCACCTCGTCAACCAGAAGGGTATTCTAGTGGATCCGGCCAAGATCAAGGCTGTGATGCAGTGGGAGGTCCCGAGGTCTCCATCAGAGATTCAGATCTTCCTAGGTTTGGCAGGGTACTATAGGAGATTCATCCAGGATTTCTCCAAGATAGCAGTACCACTCACCCGACTGACCAAGAAGTCGGTGGTGTTCCATTGGGGGCCAGAGCAGCAGGCAACATTTGAGACCCTCAGACAGCGATTGTGCGAGGCACCGATTCTTACCCTGCCAGAGGGAGTGGATGATTTTGTAGTCTACTGTGATGCCTTGATCACATGTATGGGAGCGGTGTTGATGCGGTGGGGGCATGTGATAGCTTACGCCTCCAGACAGTTAAAGCCTCATGAGGCTAACTATCTGACACACGATTTGGAGTTGGGGGTGGTGGTGTTCTCCCTCAAGATTTGGAGGCACTACCTCTATGGGGTCTGTTGTACCATCTGTTGGGTTTTGAGCAATCTAACACTTCCTAAGTGTGCATGCAACCCTAATAAACCTTTGATCTATGTTTTCTTCTAAAATACATGCAAATAATAACTTCCAAGGTTTCTTCCTAACTAGCATAGCATAAGGATTATGAATCATAAAATTACTAGTAGAAATACATACCTTTTGATGATGGTTGATTGTTTGGAGTTTAAGAGCCAAGCACCAATAGTGTGAATGCCTCAAATGGAATCACAAATCACCACAAACACTTGGAAAACTTTGAAAGAGTAGTATACTTTCTTGTGGAATCGGCCACCACTAAGTCTCACACTCCTAGTGTCATTTATTGCATCATATGCTTCTTTATATAGTGTGCATGGTTAGGGTGAAACCCTAATAACCCATGTCTTTTCCTTTCCAAGGATCCATGGGTTAAAAGCTCCATGGACCATCCATGGACTTCCATATTAGCTTAGCCCATTAACAAATAAGTATTAGCCCACACTATATAAAATATAATAGCCCATAATTTAATTAGTCTTCTTTTTAATCTCTAAATTAATTCATAATTAATTTAAGACTAAAACTAATTAAATAACATGACTTTGTATTAATATATTATAACTTATAATATATTAATAAATCGTAAGTATACAATTCTCATAAAATTATCCATAAATCGTTTGGGTGAAGTGCAACCCAAATGGACCATGTCGGGCCGGGTCAAGTATGTACCAAGTAAGTTATGGACTTAGACACCTTATCCAACAGACTCCCACTTGGATAAGTCTAATAACTATATTTGCGTATGTTACTTCAGGAACCAACCAGCAATCATAGCTCTCGAAAACTCTGTTGAACTATGAAGCGCCATTTTAGATAAGTGATCATATAATCCTCTGTTCTCATGATATCAGTCAGAAAAATACATGGAACAACGTCGTACTTATTGTCCAGCAGTTTGTTTCCCGATTTTCGATTTGTTTGACAAAGAACTTAATCGAACACATCAATTTAGTTCTGACCGGCCGGTACATAGGTCACAACAAAATCATCGAGGGGCCCAGATATCGCTTCTATTTCTAGAAGGAACAGATAAACTTCGACTCATATGCTGGTTCTACTACTTGTTGAATTGTACACAACGGCACATTTTATAACAACAAGTTACTGATGTGTTTACGTGCAATCAATGCATAACCAACTCATAGGTAACAACTCATATCTCTAGGTTTGAAGATTTATATGATATTACCGTCTCACGATCACTCGAGATAAATTCCATGAAGTGATACAAGTGAGCGTGGGTTTATTCCAATACTCATAACTTATGAGCACTCATGAATGTTGTAGCAACCATTGCTATGACTAAACCCATTTAGCCATCTACAAACTCGATTCATGACAGTCTTGATTCATACCTACTTCCAACATATGAACGACTGTGGAGTGTTTAAATAACTTAGTCATTCGAAAAGAATAACCTAGCTATTTTGGAAGTCAAAACATGCAAAGTGAAACACAATAATAATCGAATCCAATATGGTCTCAGAACCCTTTTGAATATAAATAGAACCACCTTTTAGTTATCACCATATTGATTACACATTATTCATTGTATAATGTTTCAAACAATCAACTTAAGACTTGAATAAAACAACAGTCATCCCATGCTCCTAGCATGTACACTTTGTTTTTCTAAACAATAGTTATGCCATACTCCAAGTATGCACACTATGTTTGTCTATGATCCTTACATTGTGATGTAGATCAGTTGAACATGATTCCAATGATACTCATTTCACAATCCCAAATCCTTATTGTAAATGTGAGAATCCCCGATTCCTATCATTTACCAAAAAACTGTTAGATTTTAAACTTTTATCCAATGTTCCTCTTGTAATGATTATGCACAAAGTCACCAAAACCTTGTCACCAGTCATTACAGAGTATTCTAAAGAAGGTCAACTTCTATGGAACGGAAGTCTCATATTCAAAGTACATTGCTTTGAACATCCTTCTTGCATTATGGTTTTCTAATCTTACATAGATTGAATAACTTCCACATATGGAGACATTTCCATAGTCCCATTTTTACTATCACTTCCGAACAAGAGTTACTTCTTTTCAAAATATGTCAATATGGTCCTTTCCGACAACTTATATCATACTTCCAACTGTCCCTGAGCAACCAATCTTTGGCGAACCTCAGATTTGTCCTCGACAATTGCTTAATCACTTTAGTCATATCCAGTTCTAGACTTTTCCCTTCTCAATGCCTTAAGCATTTGGAAAATTTAGAAAAGATGAATATTATAGCACATGCAATCGATCCTATATCCGAAGCATATGGGACACGATTCATGATGTTTGACATAAAGACATGATACTAGACCAGTCTTTTGCTACAATATTTTTTTATTTGCCATGTTTTGAAAATTTAACTATGAAGAGGGATTCCGTAATCATAATCGAATTTTGAAAACGCAATATATATAGAATTTCTTCAAGTTGAACCATTCCAACATAAAATTCATACATATATATTCTTGACTAAAGATGATTAGAATCTCAATCTAAGCTTTAGAATTGAAACGAAGTATAATTTCCTCTCCCTTAATTATAGCAAAACAACTTTTCAACCCCTGCAACTTCACGAATTGAAACTTTGTTTTCTATAATTAACATTGCTAACTTGCAACACTAAACGTAATAATCATGCTCCCACTAACATGATGAATATCAGCATAACACTTATGCTCCCACTAGCTCTGACATATTTCCAGAAATCTGCTGGACTTCTGAAATTTAGATTCATACACCCTTTCTTAGATAGCTCACATGTGTGTCTAAACAATTTTTAGAACTATGAAAAGGGATACCGTAATCATAGTCTTAATTGTTTAGACCGTTGCCATTTCTCACAAGTCCATGTTAGTGTGCCGGTGAACCACACACGCTCCACTAACGACTTTTGAAAATGCAAATAACACAATTGATATCTAGTTAGTGAAAGCGTTTCCTCACCATCATTTTCATGAATCAGAGAGAAACCTTATGATACTTAGATTTTATAGTGTATGAGTTCCTATCCATGTGAATTTTTCAAAACCATAATCACAAGATAAGGTTAGTGACAAATTCAGCCTTATATGGATTAAACTTGTTCAATCTTAGTTTCTTGTCACCTTGGTAGCACAAGGCTCACCAATGCTTCCAAGTTGAACACTAATAACTCACATGCAAATTCAACTTATTTGAAGTAGGTACAGAAACAAGAGTTATGTCAACATGATAGGTTGCAAACCTTAAGTTGTGTGCTAGTGATAAATTACAGGTTTTACTCTTGATTAAATCTTGAAACTCTTTCAGGATCTTTAAGGCTCCCACTGTCCCCTTGACATATAAGTTTCCCCAGTCAAGAACCATTCCTTGACAAAACAAATATTCAAGGGATAGTGCGGATTCTTATCAAGACTAACACTTCACACAATTGGTCTTAGTTGGTCTTTGTCTCATCCAAGACATCACAACTTACCAATCTCAAATGTACAAGAGTAGAAACATTTTACACTACATTTCATAAGTGTTTTAAACCTTACTTTATGTCACTCAATGTTACAATCTTGGAGTATGACTCTAAGAATTGTTTTGGAACGAAATATGACTCATCTTCTTGATTTGAACCAATCCAACAATTCATGACCTCTCTTCTTAGCCATAACAATGCACTAAGACGTCCTTAGAGTATGAATTTGTGATATGGTTTCATAATCATTAAGATGATCATGAAATAGGATACTAAAGTACTCTCCCATCCTTTCAGATTTGAGAAACTTTTATCTTTCTGCCTAATTTGATTCTTCTCATTTGTTTTGTCATACATTGTAACCTTTCCAATGTTACAAAATTATACTTAACCTCATAAGTATAATCATATTTACTAATCTTCAGTAAATCATGACAAATCAATCTTTGTGGTGGACCTTGACCAGCGTACACCCAGTGTACCTAATTCCTTAGTCCTTCAATTGACTCACATATACATGTGATCAAAGAAGTAGTCTTAATTTTCAAAGATGAAAATTCTCATTCATCATACAATACAACTTATATGATTCCAAGTTTCTGTCCAATTGAAACTTGGGTGATGAAAAACTTTCTTCATTTGGTAAATTCAGACACTACCACAAATGAAAGAATCAAACCCCCTTTCCAATATTGCTATTACTGGAAACATATAAGCAACAATTTTCCACATATGCCATTGTAAGGATATTTTTAAAATAAATAAAATTAAAACTATTTTTTTTCTTTTATTTTAAAACTTTGCGGAAAAACTTATCCTTACAATCCACATGAAAACCTTGTTGTTATCTATTCATAAGCAATATATTATAACTCTTAAGCAACAACTCAAAATTCTGATTGCCGAACCATGCGATCGAAACCCACCTTTGCAATCAGAATCAACATATACTTACTTTAAGCTTCCTATCTTTTCTTTGATTCTTAAAAACATCAGCATGTGACTCATTCACATTATGTAATAAGAATCTCCAAATAGGAACTTAATAGAGTTAGACAGTGGTATTTACCCGAAGTAGAGTCAAACCTCTTGACTTGATCAACCTTATGACCTTTCAGGTGAATAGGGCAGCTTCGCAACCAATGCCCCTTCCTTTGGCAACAAAACACATGGACCCTTTGGTAATGGCACATGAGACTATCTCAGACTTAGCCTTTCTCTTTACCATTTGGTCAACCGAGTTGACTATGGCCGATCCCTTTCCATTGGGAAGAGAAATCTTTTTCTAGATATCCAATGCTACCGTTGTCAATGTCCATGTAGACTTGGGAAGTTGTTCTTTTAATCAAATTTGCTTTACTGGTGTTACGAATCATTTCTGATTCCACAACACCAAGTAAAAAGATAACATCGTTAAGGGTCATGTCATAGTCTGCCTCATAGTAATCCCAAAGAGACTCACTATGTTACTAAGAAAGTGATTGAACATCCAACTTCCACGAGACTTTGACACCCAACTCTCCCGACTTGTCAATATGTGACTTTATCTCCAAGATGTGAGCACACATAGACTATGCTTGCCAATAGGGATTGAGTGACTTTAAACTTTTCAAGAACTTGTGGGTGAGGGAGAATGATTGGAGGAGGTGGAGGAAGTGAAGCATGATGTTGAGGGACACCATCTTCAAGAGATTTGGGAAGATCATAGTTGTCTGAACCAGACATCTATAATGGGAGAAAATCAAGTTAGTTGATTCAAAGTCCTTAATATAACACCCAATATGAAATATTAAGGCTAGGACCCAACACAATATTTTATAATTTGGAAGAGGGATGCCGTAATCCAAGCTATAAAATATTTGAAGGTATGCGTTCACCAATTTCCACCATGAAAAACGAAATAATTTATTAGGTTTTAATTGGATTTGAAATTCCTAGATCTCTTGAGATTCATTGAACTTTTCAATGACATGTTTCAATCTCGAGTGTGCCCTCTCAAATTTTGTGACTGGGATGCCGAGGATCACAAAACAAGGTGTGAATAACCATACCAATTCACTTGGTACCCTTAATATTATCACCTAATCAATGTGCCGGTTAACCACACACGCTCCATTGATCTATGACAAACATTAAGTCACCCTTCGTGATCCTTACTAGTCCAAGTTAGTGTGCCGGTTAACCACACACGCTCCACCAACGACTTGGTAAGGTACAAAGTGTGAATTCCATGGGCTAGCACCAAATTCACATTTTTCCTAAAGTAACTAAGATTGGGAATTAAATAAAACATTTAGTTACTTTATAATATTCATCATACTTAATGATAATTTATAAGTCCTTGTCTTACCCGTTCGGCTAACGACGCTCCACCAGTCAAGCAAGCGGTGGGTGAGAGTGGACACCCATTAAGTTGCCATTTTATAGGCAACAACCTTATACCCACCTTATAGACCGGCTTCGTGAATGAGACCTACTAACGGTAAAATGACTTGTTCTTATACATATATATAATAATTAACCATTAATATTATAATAGTATAAGGGTAGAATTTTAACTTTTAAAACTTCTAGGGTATGGAATTAAAGTTTGTGTGAAACTTTACAAATTCCAAAATTTGAGGGCAAGTTTTGAACAATTCATAAACTTTTGGATATTCATAACTTATGAGTTTTAATTAAGTGTTTAATACTTTTAATGAAGAGTCTCTTGGAAATCCATAACTTGAGGACAAGTTATGAAGTCCATAAAAGCATTTATTAGAAAAACTCTTCTAAAGTGTAACTTATGACTTCTTAAAAAAAACATTTAAAAGAAAAAAACTTTTGGAATTCCATAACTTGAGGAAAAAATATGAATTCTATTAAAACACATTAAGATCAAGAATTAACTAACAAACAATTTGCAAATAATTCCTATGATCTAACAAAACTCATATGAACATTAACATCCACATCAACAATTTCAAGAATCATATGAACACATATAAACTTGAAATTTTGATTATAACTTTGAAATTGGTCCACCATCATCATTACCACATCAAAAACAGGTTTTATGAGTCCAAAATAGTTTAAGGTAATGATTCTAGACCAATTCCAACACCAAAACTCGAAGATATGCTGTCTGGGGTTCCAACTCGTTGAGTGCATGAACCAACTCGCCGAGTTGGATGAATTTTTTCTTGGACTCGTTGAGTCCCTTCATGGACTCGACGAGTCTACTGTGCAGACAGCACATAAACTTCGATTTTCAGCAATCTGCATCAAGTATTCAAGAAAACAAGCCTAGGCTCTGATACCACTATTGGGTTTTGAGCAATCTAACACTTCCTAAGTGTGCATGCAACCCTAATAAACCTTGGATCTATGTTTTCTTCTAAAATACATGCAAATAATAACTTCCAAGGTTTCTTCCTAACTAGCATAGCATAAGGATTATGAATCATAAAAGTACTAGTAGAAATACATACCTTTTGATGATGGTTGATTGTTTGGAGTTTGAGAGCCAAGCACCAATAGTGTGAATGCCTCAAATGGAATCACAAATCACCACAAACACTTGGAAAAATTTGAGAGAGTAGTATACTTTCTTGTGGAATCGGCCACCACTAAGTCTCACACTCCTAGTGTCATTTCTTGCATCATATGCTTCTTTATATAGTGTTCATGGTTAGGGTGAAACCCTAATAACCCATGTATTTTCCTTTCCAAGGATCCATGGGTTAAAAGCTCCATGGACCATCCATGGACTTCCATATTAGCTTAGCCCATTAACAAATGAGTATTAGCCCACACTATATAAAATATAATAGCCCATAATTTAATCAGTCTTCTTTTTAATCTCTAAATTAATTCATAATTAATTTAAGACTAAAACTAATTAAATAACATGACTTCATATTAATATATTATAACTTATAATATATTAGTAAATCGTAAATATACAATTCTCATAAAATTATACATAAATCATTTGGGTGAAGTGCAACCCAAATGGACCATGACGGGCCGGGTCAAGTATGTACCAAATAAGTTATGGACTTAGACAGCTTATCCAACACCATCTACACGGATCACAAGAGTCTAAGATACCTCATGGACCAGCCAAATCTTAACATGAGGCAGCGTCGGTGGTTAGATGTGGTAAAGGATTACGATTGTAAGATCCTTTATCACACGGGGAAGGCTAACGTAGTGGCTGACGCCCTGAGCCGCAAGGCGGCAGCAACCCCGATCAGGGATATATGCCTGAGGATGACAGTGATTACTCCATTGTTGGAGCAGATCAGGGAGGCACATGTCGAAAGCCTCAAGGAGGAGAGGCAGAAGTGTGAGAGGATCGTGGGCCGAGTAGCTTCTTTTGATTATGACAGTCGGGGATTGTTGACCCTTCATGGGAGAGTTTGGGTACCATACTAGGGCAGAGTACGGCAGGTGTTGATGGACGAGGCCGATAAGTCTCGATTTTCCATTCACACAGGGGCGATGAAGATGTACAGAGACCTTCGACCCGACTATTGGTGGCCCTGCATGAAGTGGGATGTCTCCTGGTATGTGGAGAGATGCCTGACCGGCAGGAAGGTCAAGGCAGAGCACCAAAGACCCCATGGATAGATGCAGCCATTGGACATTCCTGTATGGAAATGGGATGACATTACCATGGATTTTATCACTAAGCTTCCCAGGACCGCATAGGGAGTGGATTCGATTTGGGTCATAGTCGATCGGCTGACCAAGAGTGCACATTTTATACCGATCCAGGAGAGCATATCGGCTGAGAAGCTAGCCGACATCTATGTGCGCAAGGTAGTGGTACGACACAGAGTACCTGTTTCGGTAATGTTAGACCGAGACGTCCGTTTTACTTCCAGATTTTGGAAGCGGTTTCATGACGAGATGGGGACTCGTCTTCATTTCAGTACCGCTTTCCACCCCCAGACGGACGGGCAGAGTGAGAGGACTATTTACAGTCTCGAGGACATGTTTTGGGCATGTGTCTTAGATTTCGATGACAGTTGGGATACGTATCTTCCATTAGCGGAAACAACAGTTACCATGCTAGGATTGACCGTCCTCCTTTTTAGATGCTTTATGGGAGGAAGTGCAGGACCCCGATTTGTTGGGGCAAGGTCGGTCAGCGAGTCATCGGGAGCACCGAGGTGGTGCTCAAGACCACAAAGTTGATTCAACAGGTTTGTAACAGATTGCATACTGTGCAAAGTAGGCGGAAGAGTTACACCGATAGGAGGCGTTTAGACCTGGAGTTTCAGGTGGGTGATATGGTCCTCCTGAAGGTATCACCCAGGAAGGCCGTTATTAGGTTTCGGAAGAGGGGCAAGCTGGGCCCCAGGTTTATTGGTCCTTTTAGGGTTTTGGCCCAGGTGGGTCGGGTGGCTTATCGGTTGGACCTTCCTGTAGAGCTTAGCCAGATCCACAACACTTTCCATGTCTCCCAGTTGAGAAAGTGTTTGGTGGACGAGTCAACATTTGTACCATTGGAGGATATTCTAGTTGATAGTAGCCTGAATCATATCGAGATACCAGTTCTGATCTTGGATTGAAAGATTAAGACCTTGAGGAATAAGGTGGTACAGTTAGTGAATGTGTAGTTGCAGCATCGGAAGGGTTCAGAGTGGACGTGGGAGGCCGAATGGGAGATGAGGGAGCATTATTCGGAGTTATTTTCAGATACAGCAACAGCAACAGAGATAAGTGGGGGAGAGTTGTAACGTCCCATTTCTCGTATGTGATTTAAATAAAGTATTTCTTTTCTTGAGGGGTACTCGACGAGTCTGTTTCCCGACTCGTTGAGTAGAGACGGGATGATCACGCGATTTAAGCTCGCTACTCGACGAGTCCATACGGTGGGACTCGGTGAGTCCGTCTGTTTGGATGAAGCCCTAATTTTAAGGGTTTGCACCCTATTTAAGCCCACTTATACTCCCCCAACCTCGCCTCTATCACTCTCAGAACATTTCCCTGTAAACCCTAGCCCCCATTGTTGAGTTTGAGTGTGTTTGTGATAGCTTGGAAGCTTTGGGAAGGAAAAAAGGTCCATAGAAGAGAAGGAAGATCCAGGAGTTAGCTTACATTTGTTTTTCATTCAGGTAATGAAGTTATGAGCTTGTGTAGTCCTCCATTACAACCTCCTTTATGCTTTTTATGCCTTCTTTGGAGCCTCTTATGATTCAAACTTGAGATATGGACTTCCCTTTTTATGGATACTTCAGATCTGGACCCTTATTGCATTTTAGAAGTGTAAATTTTCAGTCATGATCGTGATTGAGGTTCCTCTTGAGCTTAGAACCCCATTAAGAGCTTATTTTAGACATTTGAAGCCTTTAAAGCCATGCATGCATGTAAAGTTTGCAACTTTACGTGATAAGCATGCCCTAGAAGCTTGGATATGTGATTCGGAGCCGCTGCATGGCTCAAATCAGGTCTGTATGGAAAAGGGACTGAATGGACTCAGTGAGTCACAAGCTTGACTCGGTGAGTCATATGAAGATAGCCGTCGACTCAACGAGTTGGATGAGTAACTCGGCGAGTTCGATGAAGATTGCCTTAGACTCGACGAGTTGTTTAAACAACTCGGCGAGTCGGATGAGTTTTCCTGAGAAAAGTAGTGTTTGATTGAAATAGCTTCATTCCTTATTAGTTACACGTAAAGTCAACAACTCTACGTGCTCAGATGTTTCCAGGGGCTCAGATCTACGAGTTAGATGCTCTAGAATGGATTAGAATTCGATTGTATGGAAGCTGCACGACAGGACTCGACGAGTTGTTCTTTGGACTCGACTAGTCGAGTCGCGAGTCCCCGTCTTTCTTCGATTTGTGAGTTCAGGGTGAATCAGTGAGTGGGAAAGGGGACTCGGTAGTCAGAGTTAGTAGAGAAGGGACTCGGCGAGTCTGGTCAACTGGAAGTTGACTTTGACCAGGGAATTGACTTTGACTAGGTGTAAAATAGTCATTTTACCCTGGAAGCATTTACAAGTAACTGATCGAGTGTTTTTGGAATTTGTAGCCAGACAGTTTGAAGCAGCAGTCAGCCACTTTTAGAGTTCGCATCTCATCAGCCAACACTACGAGGTGAGTTTCCTTCCAGTAGGAACGAGTCTACAACCACAATGCCGACCCATTTAGTTAGGATTGGTTCCAGACTTCGGTCCGATGCAGTAGTTCA
Organism: Lactuca sativa; assembly: GCF_002870075.4. Classification (NCBI taxonomy): domain Eukaryota; kingdom Viridiplantae; phylum Streptophyta; class Magnoliopsida; order Asterales; family Asteraceae; genus Lactuca; species Lactuca sativa. The sequence continues at coordinate 244,875,830 of NC_056623.2, read as the reverse complement.
GGGTGCTTGATGTCTTCGTGATTCAAGCATGTCTTTGTGTTATGTGTTCTGAAATTCGGTCCGATGCAGTATGCAGTATATGTGTTTATGCTAGTTGATATGTGTTTATTCTATGCTATGTTCAGTCAGTTCCGGACTTCGGTCCGATGCAGGGGACAAGGTCCCTGTCAGTTCCGGACTCCGGTCCGAAGCAGATAGTTCCGGACTTCGGTCTGATGCAGGGGACAAGGTCCGAGTTAGTTCCAGACTTCGGTCTGATGCAGTTTCTGGGCTTCGGTCCGATGCAGAGGGCAAGGCCCTGGTTAGTTTCCGGACTTCGGTTCGATGCAGTTTCCGTACTTCGATTTGATGCAGTGGGCAAGGCCCAATATGTGCTTTATATGTTATTGTATGGTATGTGGTAGTTTGGAGGAGCTCACTAAGCTTTGTGCTTACAGTTTCAGTTTTGGTTTCAGGTACTTCCGCAAGCAAAGGGAAGAGCTCGGGATGATGGCATTGCACACACCACATTTTCAGCTTTTGTCTTGGGAGTTTATTTCAGATACTATATTATGTTGATACAGTTCTTTTGTCATGACACATCTATTATAACTTTTTGGGATTTATGACGTACGATTTCATGATATATTATAAATGGTTGATATCCTTAGTATTATTTAAACAAAAATTTTTGGGTTGTTATTTTGTGTAGTTACACTCGAGGTAGCTTGCTGTTGACTTGGTTCTTCAGTCACTCCCTAATGATAGATCACGACATCACCCTTAATGATCTTACCAATTTGCTTGATGATGCTGAATAAATAATGATTTGGAGCACTGGTAAAGCAAATTAGATTGGAAGATCTACTTCCCAAACCTATTTGGACATTGACAATGGTGATATTGGAAGTCCAGAAAAAATTCTCTTCCCAATTGAAAGGGATCGGCCATGGTCAAGTCGTTTGACCTAATGGTAAGGAGAAAGGCTAAGTCTGTGATAGTCTCGTATATAATTTCCAAAGAATCCATATATTTCTTTTACCAATAAAAGGGACATTGGTTGCTAAGCTGCCCAATTTATCTGAAATTTCATAAGGAGGGTAAAAGTAAAAAAGTTTGACTTTGCTTCGGGTAAACTCCATTATCTAACTCTATTAAGTCTCTTTTTGAGATTCTTAATACATGAGGTAATGTAATTACATTTTGATGTTTTGTAAGAATCAAAGGAAGCTTAAAGTATGATTATGCTGATTCTGATCGCGAAGATGGATTTCGATTGCATGGCTCGATGATCAGAATTTTGAGTTACTGCATAAGAGTTATGATATATATTGCTTAGGAATAGACAACAACATGTTTTTCATATGTATTTGCATTGTAAGGATATGTTTTTCTGCAAGTTTTAAAATAAAATAGAATTTTGTTTTTATTTATTTTAAGTATCCTTACAGTGACATTTGTGAAAAATTATTGTTTATACTGATACACAGTATTGGAAAATGGATTTGATTCTTTCATTCATGGTAGTGGCATAATTTACCAAATAAGGAAAATTCTCATCACCCAAGTTTCAATTTGATAGAAACTTGGAATCATGCAACTTGTATTGTATGATGAATGAGAATTTTTCATCTTTGGGAAATTAAGACTAATTCCTTGTTCACATGTACATGTGAGTCAAGTGAAGGACTAAAGGATTGGGTACACTTGATTGTGTGCTGGTCAGGTCCACCACAAAGGTTGATAAGATTATTCATTATGATTTACTAAAGTTTAGTAAATATGGTAATGCTTACAAGTTTAAGAGTAATTCTGAAACATTAGAAAGGTTTCAATGTATGACAGAACGGATAAGAAGAATCAAATAAGGCAGGAAGACAAAAGTTTCTCCAATCTGAAGAGATGGGAGAGTACTTGAGTATCTTGTTTTATGATTATCTTAGTGATTATGAAATCATATCACAATTGATCCTCTAAGGACACCATAGTTCATTTGTTTGGCTAAGGAGAAGAATCATGAATTGTTGAAATGTATAAATCAAAAGATAAATCATACTTCGTTCCGAAATCAAATCTTAGAGTGATACTCCAAGATTGAGCCTCGAGTGACATAATCTTAAGAAAATTTTAAAACACTTGTCAATTGTAGATTAAAAATGTTTTCTTACACTTGTACATTTGAAACTGGTAAGTTGTGATGTTTTGGATAAGACAATGACCAACTAAGACCAATTGTGAGGAATGTTTTTCCTTGATAAGAATCCGCACTAACTCTTAAATATTTGTTTTGTCAAGGATTGGGTCTTGACAAAGAGAGTCTTATATGTCAAGAGGACAGTGGGAGTCTAAAAGATCCTGAAATAGTTTCAAGAACTAATCAAGAGTATTATTAATCACTAGACCAAGACTTGAGTTTTGTAACCTATCATGTTGACATATTCTTGTTTTATGCCCATTCCAGTTAGATTTGACTATGGATGTGAGTTCTTTGAGTTCTCAATTGTTTGCATAACAACCTGGAAGCAATGGTAGGCCCTTGTGCTGCTGGGTGGCAATACATTAAGATTGAACAAGTTCAGTCCATATGTGTTTGGATTTGTCACTAACCTGGTCTTGTGATTATGGTTATGACAAATTCACATGGATAGGACCACTTATACCATAAAATCTAATTGTCATAAGATTTCTCTCCAATTCATGAAAATGATGGTGAGGAAACTCTTTCACTAAGTAGATTTAGGTGGATAGCAATTATGATGTTTGGATTCTCATGTCGTTAGTGGAGAGTGTGTGGTTAACCAACACACTAATTAGTGAGAATGGTAAAAGGTTTAGATACAAATGTGAGCTATCTAAGGAGAGGTGTATGATTTTGATAAGTCTTATCAAAGCAATATCTTGTCAGAAATATGAACTTTGGTAAGAAAGTCAATAAAGTATTGATTTCTAGAGGTCCAGTTGATTTCTAGATACATGTCAAAGCTAGTGGGAGCATAAGTGTTATGTTAGTAAGATAATAATAATTATGCTAGTGGGAGTATGATGAGTATGTTGTAAGTTAGCAATGTTTGCAATGTTAATTATAGAAAACAAAAGTTTCAATTCGCTTTGATAAGTTGTTTTGCTATAATTAAGGGAAAGGATTTTTTACTTCATTCCAATTCTACAAGCTTGGATTGAGATTTGAATCAACTTTAGTCAAGAATATATATATATAAATGTTATGTTGGAATGGTTCAACATAAGGAAATTCTATATATGTTGCATTCTCAAAATTTGATTATGATTATGACATCCCTCTTCATAGTTCGAATTATGAGAACATGGCAAATTAAAATTTATAGCAAAAGACTGGTAAAGTATCATGTATTTATGTAAGACATCATGAATTGTGTCCCATATGCTTCGGGTATAGTATCGATTACATGTGATATAATATTCATTCGTTCTAAAATTTTCTAATGCATAGGGCATTAAGAAGGGAAAAGGGATTAGAACTGGATATGACTAAAATGATTAAGCAATTGTCGAGGACAATTTGAGGTTTACCAAAGAGTGGTTTCTCATGGACAATTCGAAGTATAGAGTAAGTACCATATTGACATATCTTGAAAAGAGGCAATTCTTGTTCAAAAGTGATTGTCAAAATGAGAATATGGAATTATTTCCATAGGTGGAAGTTGTTCTTTGAATCTGTGTAAGGTTAAAGAACTTAATTCAAAGGAATGTAATTTGAATTTGAGACTTCATTTCCATGGAATTTCTTTCCATTGGAATACTCTATAATGTTTGTTGCCAAGTCTTTGTGACTTCTGTGCATAGTCATTGCAAGGGTATCATTGCATATAAGTTTAGAATCTAACAAATTATAGTAAATGGCAAGAGTTTGGTACTCTTACATTTACAATAAGGATTGGAATTGTGAAATAACCATCATTGAAATGTTGTCAATCGATCTGTTTCACAAAGAGAGGACCATATGTAAACATAGTGTGCATACTTGGAGTATGGCATATCTATTGTTTAGACAAACATAGTGTGCATGCTTGGAGCATGGCATCACTAATGTTTTAATTCAAGTATTAAGATGATTAATCAAAACATGAATAATGAATAATCCATATGGTGCTTAGATAAAAGATGTTTTATTTGCAGTCAAAGTGTTGAGGCCATACAAGATTAGTATTATTTTGTGTTTCACTTTGCATGTTTTGACTTCCAAAATAACTAGCTCATTCTTCCCGAATGACTAAGTTATTCAAACCATCCACAGTTGGTCATATGTTGGAAGTAGATATGAATCAAGATTGTCATGAATCTGGCTTGTAAGATTTGTCTAATGTGCATTAGACATAGTAATGGTTGCTACAACATGCATGAGTGCTCAAAGGTTTTGAGTATTGGATTAAACCCAAGCTCATTTGAATGACTTCATGGATTTTATCACAAGTGAATCATGAGACAATAATATCTTATATTCTTCAAACTTAGAGATATGAATTGTTGACTTTAAGTTGGTTATACATTGATTGCACGAAAACGCATTAGTAACTCGATGTTATAAAATGTGCCTTTGTGTATGATTCAACAAGTAGTCAGTACAAGCATATGAGTTGAAGTTTATCAATTCCTTTTACCCTTAAAAGGAAAAATGCGATATCTGTGGGGCCCTCGATGATTTAGTGATGACACCCATAAGTGCTTGGCCAATCCTAGACTGATTTGATTTGTTCAATTAGTCGGTCTTCACAAATCAGACATGGAGAAACAACAAATGGACAGAGAGAATGATTATAATCCATGTCTCAGTCCATATGATATCTAGAATGGAGGAATATATGATTACTTTTCTAATGGACGCGTCATTGATTTGTTCAGAGTTCAGTAGTAGCTTTTAAGAGCTACGATTGCTGGTCAGGTTGTGAAGTTATACTTGCAATAATAGTTATTAGACTTATCCAAGTGGGAGACTATTGGATTAGTGTCTCAGTCCATAACTATAATTGGTATATACTTAACCCGACTCGGCATGGTCCATTTGGGTAGACCTTTTAATGAGAAGAAGATATTTCTGACATATTAATATATTATAAGTTCTAATATATTAATATGAAATCATATTATTTAATTAGTATTGATCAAGAATTAATTTGGAAATAATTTAGTGATCAAAAAGAGACTAATCAAATATATAGGGATTAATTGTGTAAATCATTGATTCTTTTATATATGAGCTTATGATCCATGATTCCTTATGTTGGGTTTAACCCTTGTGGAGGCCCATGGATACTCCATGGATGTTAAAACCCATGGAGCATAAGGAATGGGTAAAATCATGGGATACATGATGTAACCCTAATGTGCACACTATATAAAGACCATATTGGTTGGTGAAACTGGCACTAGTTTATAATATAGAGGGAAAGCCAATTTCAATGAACTCATATCTTCTCTCATGGTTATTCCAAATGTTCATGATGTTCTGTGAACCATTTGAGGTGTCATATTTGGGGCACTAGGCTCTTGAGCTCCATGATCAAGCACCAATAAAGAGGTATGTAATTCTACTAGTTTTATATCACTTGTACTTCATAATATGCTAGTTAGGATAATACCTTGGAAAAATTGATATTTGCATGTATAATAGAGAAAACATAGATCCAAGGTATTTAGGGTTGCATGTACACCATAGTATGTTAGAATGCTCAAAACCCAACAATGCATTTTTCAATGATAGTATACTGATAAATTTGGATGAACCAAACAACTTTTAGGAAGCCATGACATGCCCTGAATCAGGCAATTGGAAAGAGGCTATGGACAACAAGATTCAGTCTATGTATGACAATGAAGTGTGGAACTTGTTTGACAATGTACCGGGTCATATGACAGTCGGGTGCAAATGGATCTTCAAGAAGAAGAACAACATGGATGGGAATGTACACACTTATAAGGTGCGACTGGTTGCGAAGGGCTTTACTCAAACCTTGAGAGTTGACTATGACGAGACATTCTCACTAGTAGCAAAGATTAATCTATTAGGGTTATACTGGCCATTGATGCATTTCATGATTATGAAATATGGAAAATGGATTTCAAAACCGCTTTCCTTAATGGAAAGTTGGCCGGGGATGTTTACATGAGTCAGCCAGAGGGTTTTGTCAATGAAAAGTACCCTAATAGAGTGTGTATGCTTGAGAAATCCATCTATGTTTTAAAACAAGCGTCTCGTAGAAGGAATCTTTGTTTCGATGAGAAAGTCAAAGAGGTTGGCTTTTCGAGGAGCGAGGACGAGTCCTGTGTATATGTAAAGGCTAGTGGGGGCATAGTTACCTTTTTTGTATTGTATGTGAATGACATACTACTAATAGGAAATGATATCCCAGCCTTGCAGGAGGTTAAGTCCTGGCTTGGGAAGTGTTTCACTATGAAGGACCTTGGAGAAGCTGCCTACTCATACAAGACACCTTGTCTTTCTTCCTTTTTCAGATGTCTTCCAACATTGCTCCTTCTAGCTCAAACCCTACCGACTCCTTCTCTCTCATGAACCTTTATGGGATAATCATATTTGATGGAACTAATTTCAATGATTAGATTAGGAACATAAGGATGGTCACTCATTATGAGGACAAGGAATATGTCCTCGACAAGGAGCTTAAGGTCATCGATGATTCGTCTGCTACTCCTGAGAAGATTGCTGAGTACACTACGCATGAGAAGGACGCCACTAAGGTGTCTTGTATCATGTTGGCTACCATGACAGCAGAACTCCCGAAATCCTATGAAGATTTCTACCCTTATGAGATTCTCCTTGACCTGATGGAAAGATACCATCAGAGTGCTTGTCAAGAAAGGTATGAAATCATCACCTCCATGATAACAACAAAAATGAAGGATGGAAAGTCTATCACGGGCCACCTGCAGAAAATGCAAAGATTCGTGGACCGGTTGCTTAAGCTGAATGTTAACATTGATGAGGAGTTGGAAATAGACATTAGTCCACATTCCTTACCCTCTTGTTATGGTTAGTTTCGAATGACTTATCATATGAACAAAGAGGAAGTTACGCTTAGCAAACTTCAAGGACTTTTGAGGACCGCTCAAAGTAGTCTTAAAGGTAAGAATGCTGTTCCTACTCCTACTACCGCTCCTGTCCTGACAATCGGGCAAGGTAAAGGGAAGAAGAGGAAAACCCCTTCAAAGGGTACCAAAGGAAAGTCTCTTAATGGTTTCTCTTCGAGTGGAACGAAAGGTGGTTCTGTCACTCCCACTTCCAACCCAAAGGATGAACAATGCTTCTACTGTCAGGAAAAGGGGCACTGGAAGGGAAGATGCCCCAAGTACTTGCAGGATGTTAAAGATGTGAAAGTTAAACCCACCCATGCATGTATTTAGACTATATTGTCTAATAACTCACCACATACTAAATCTTGGGTGTCTTTTACAGAGTGTGGAATTCACATTTGTTCTGATTTGCAAGGCCTAAAAAGAAGTGACGATGTCGAGCACGGGAAGATAAACTTGATCATGGGGAATAGGAAAGCTTCACCTATCTCCAAGATTGAAATTTATTCTTTATTTCTGAGTAGTGGGTTAATATTAGATTTGAATAAATGTTGTTACTCATCTGAAATGGTGAGAAATATTATTTCCTTTAATGGTTTTTACAAACAAGGATTTAATTTTTCATTTGATAAAGAATGTGGTGGTATTAATGCTTTTTATAATGGTTTTCTTTATTTTAAAGCATTACCTTGTGATGGTGTATATGAAACTGTGACGGTTGTAGACAACTTAGGAAATAATGTATTGGATATTGATTCTTCCACTAGTTTGGATAAGGAATCCTTGTGGCATTGTCGTGTTGGACATGTCAACAAGAAGTGCATAGGCCAACTCCAAAAGGCTGGAGTCTTGGTGTCAGTTGAGTTAAAGTCAGATGATAGTTGCGAATATTGTTTACTTGAAAAAATGACTAAGTCACCCTTCAATGGTACTTGTGCCAGGGGTGAAGGTTTGTTGGATCTCATAGACACCGATGTGTGTGGGCCCTTCAGAACCGCCACAGGGGATGCTAACCGCTTCTATGTGACTTTTACTAATGATTACAATAGATATGGTTATGTCTACTTAATCAAGCATAAGTCAGAAACCTTTGAGAAATTCAAAGTGTTTAAACAAGAAGTGGAGAATCAGTTGGGCTGGACGATAAAGATGCTCTGATCCGATCGGGGTGGTAAGTATGTTAGTATCAAGTTCCTTTACTATCTTAAGGGATGCATAATTGTTTCACAATTGACACCTCCTTGGACACCACAGCTGAATGGTGTGGCTGAGAGGCGCAATAGAACCTTCTTTGACATGGTTCGTTCCATGATGAGTCGAACTTTATTACCAATCTCATTTTGGGGGTATGCCTTAGAGACTGCCGCCCATATCCTTAATCTAGTCCCAACCAAAAAGGTTGCTAAAACACTTCACGAGATGTGGACTGGGAAAGTTCCAACTTTAGACCACATCACTATTTTGGGTTGCGAGGCTTTCATAAGGTGCGAGACTCACGACAATCTCGAACCTCGAAGTGAGCGGTGTATTTTCATCGGCTACCCACAAAAATCCTTTGGCCATCTATTCTTCAAACCGAATAACAATATTCTCTTCGTGGCGAGGAGATGATTCTTTCATGAGAGAGAGTTCATTAGCCAAGGAAACAATGGGAGGCAAATTGACCTTGAAGAAATTCAAGAGTCAAGCGATGAAGGAACCTCAAACACTACCAATCAACCTGCAGAGGAAACTCCTGTTGAGCCGACTGATGAGTCTGTACCTCTGAGGCGTTCCACTAGTGCTAGGATTGCACCTAAGCATTATTATGGTTTCTATATTACAATAGAAGGTGATGTGTTTATCAGTGATAGTACACTGATAATTTTAGATGAACCTAACAACTTTAAGGAAGCATGGTGGGCCTTGAATCTGCCAATTGGAATGTAACATTCCAAAATTCAAGCCCGAAAATTTCATTTTTGAATTAATAATTGAATAAAAATTTTTAGCAAAGTATTGTCAAATAAACCACACGTTGCAAAATCATAATGATGTGTCCCAACCATGACATCAAAAGTAATGAAAATCAGAGTACAATCCCAGAAACTCAATGCGGAAACCATATGTGTGTGTGATGCGCTGCTACACCGCCGGCTATTTCCCCTTCGACGAAGAGGTACCTGAAACCAAAAACCAAAACCAAAACTGTAAGCACAAAGCTTAGTGAGTTTCCCCATCATACCACATACCATACAATATCGTCGGTATCTTTCAACCGATAACCTTCATCGGTATCTTTCAATCGGTAACCTTCATCGATATCTTTCTACCGGTAACCATCATCGGTATCTTTCAACCGATAATCATCATCGGTATCTTTCAATCGGTAACTGGGGACTATTCCACCCCCTACTACTAACATATAACAACAGATATAATCATACAGCTAGGAATATCCGGGTACTGACCTACCCTTTGGTCCTAAGGATCTCTGTCAGGGAAAACTAATCCCTACTATACACATAACATATCATACATATAAGTCTCATGACCAAAGCACATAACCAGACCAAGATAATGATGGGTTTTATACAAACAATTCTATGTGTGCATGCAACCCTAGATTTGGATCTATGTTTTCACTATTAGATACACAACATTATGAACACATGAATAAAACCCTAATGTAGCCTACTATTTTCAAAAATGACATATAAGGTTAGATCACATACCTCTTGTTGTTATATTGCAATAACAACTTAAATCTTCAAACTCTATGTCTTGAAAGCAAGCACCACAAGTGTAGTGCCTCTAATGGCTCACGAACACCACAAGCAATTGGAGAGGCTATAGAGAGAGAAGGGGAGAGGTAGAAATCGGCCTTATGATCTCTTAGAATCAAGTGGACGAATTCTTAAGGCCTAGGGGTCTTTATATAGGGTTGAGATTAGGGTTTTAGTCCTTATCCTTATCTAGTTGCTTGCCAACCAAGCAATCATAAGATAAGCCTTGATAATCCTTATCTTTTGGACCTTTGGACGAGTTCAAGGATATCCTATCCCTTGAATTCGTCCATCCGACTATTAGGATAAGCATTGCCCTATTTTGCAACTATCACATAATTACAATTCAACCCCTCTAGTTTAATTAATTACACTTGATCACAAAATTTATTCCTAATTAATTATTGACCAATATTAATTAAACAAATATGATTTCTCCTTTAATATATTACTCTTATAACATATTAATAAATCATAATAACCTCTCTCTCTCTCTATATATATTTCTCTAGTCAAGTTGCTTTGGTGAAGGCAACCCACAAGGACCATGCACAACCGGGTCAAGTACTTACCAAATATGGTTACGGGCTTAGACACTAATCCAACACTCCCACTTGGATAAGTCTAGTAACCACAATTGCAACGCACAAATCAATTAGCAATCGTAGCTCTCAAAGACATTGTCGAACTCTGATCTTATCAGTAACCTGTCCTTTAGATAAGGGATCGTACAATCCTTTGTTTTGATATCGTGCAGACAATCTCATGAAACACTGTCATACTTATTGTCTAGCAATTAGTTTCTCGATATCAGATTTATTTGACATAGAACTTAATTAAACACATTAATTCAGTCCTGAACGGTCCTGACACATAAGTCAAATCAAATCAACGAGCGGCCGTGATATCGCTTTTACCCTCTTAGGATAAAAGTAATAGATAAACTTCGACATATATGCATTTACTATTCACTAATTAACTATACACAACAATGCGTTTTATGACATCAATTTACTAATGTGGTTTCGCATTATCAATGCACAACCAATTAGTAAACAATAAACCATATATCTTGGTTTTAAGACCATATGATATTATCGTCTTGCGTTCACATGTGGTACATTCCATAAGGCGATTCTAGCAAGCGTGGGTTTATTCCAATGCTCAAAACTTGTTCATAAGCACTCATGAACGTTGTAGCAAACCTACTTCCAACATATGAACGACTGTGGACCGTTTGAATAATTCGATTATTCTTAATAAACTCAATTATTCTGGAAGTCAAAACATGAAAAGTGAAACAATAGTTAAACAATTAACATAAGACAAAACCTTTAAATAATACTCCTTTATTTAATCATGAAATGTCAATTACATTTATCTATTACAAGTTTCCAAACTATCTAATCCAAACTAATATCATCCTTCCGCCCAATGCTCCTAGCGTGCTGCAAGTGCTTAACCCTACTCAGTCCCTTCGTAAGCGGATCTGTTGGGTTATCTTCTGATGATATCCTCTTAACCACGAGGTGTCCTTCTACTCGATGTGTAATAAAGTGATACTTTCTGTCGATATGACGAGATCTACCATGATCCCTCGGTTCCTTGGTCAAGGAAACTGCTCCTTCATTATCACAGAAAATTTCCATAGGCTCCTTTATGGCAGGTACAACTCCAAGGTCACCAATGAAGTTCTTCAACCATATCGCCTCCTTTGACGCTTCGCTCACTGCAATGTACTCTGATTCGCACGTTGAATAATGGCTAGGGTTTCAATGAGAGGTGTTCTGGGAGCATAAGGGACCTTGTGGCCAACATAACATTGTTTAATCAGGGTTCAAACCCTCAGATTAGGGTTTTTGTCCAGATAGGGTCTACTCGTCGAGTCCGGGACCCGACTCTTCGAGTCCATCGCTTAAATCCCGCATCCCACCCCGCTCCTACTCGGCGAGTTGGTCCTTCAACTTGTCGAGTCCAAGGCCAAAAATGCAAAATACTTAGATAAAAATAAAAGAAATACGTACCAAGAACCAGGTGCTACAAATCTCCCACACTTATTTTAGAATTCGTCCTCGAAGTCTGCTGCTCGTTCCTGAAACAGCTCTGGGTAGTGTTCCATCATCTCGTTCACCGGCTCCCAAGTCCATTCCGAGCCCTTCCGGTGCTGCCATTGCACCTTCACGAGCTCCACCCTCTTGTTCCTCAAATTCTTCGACTTCCGGTCGAGGATTGCCATAGACCGCTCGATGTAATTCAGGCTGTCATCAACCTGAATGTCCTCCAAGGGTACCACTGCTGAGTCGTCCACCAGGCACTTTCGCAACTGAGAAACATGGAAAGTGTTGTGTATCTGACTGAGTTCGGCTGGCAGATCCAGCCTATACGCCACCTTGCCCACCCGAGCTATAACCCTGAACATTTGTCACACCCCGAAAACCGAAGACGGAAACATTTCCGGGGTTGACTCCACGTTGAGTATCAAATCCAATGTACATAGTAAGTAAAGTGAAACAAACATTACATTACATATAAAAAGTTTTACAATTTGTTTCAAAAGACACAGTTTATACAGTTGTGTTACATAATATAGATATAAACAAAACGAACGAGCCTTGCACGCACACGATCCTGAATTAAGCAAGTCTTCGAGTACCTGTACTATCTTTGACCTAAGAACACAAGCAGTTTGAAAATCAGCATAACGCTGGTGAGTTCATAAGTGGTTTTGTTTTGTAAAAATGTTTATGTTTCCTTTCTGTTTCTGAAATGTAACACACGCCAAGAAAATCCCATATTTTCTTAAATGTTGGTTGTGGTATCATAAATGTAAAGTATAGTTTGATTATCCAATTCATTGTTCTATTGCTTTTATGTACCAGTGTATTCCCAGGAAAGTCCTATACTTTCCTAAATAGTTAGTTATCGTAAAAGATGTAATGATATACAATTGGTTACACTTTTCTGGTTATGTGTATGTTACCCAGGAATGCCCCATGCTTTCCTGTATGTTGGTTTTCAATGTGAAAGATGTATTCTATTAATCCTGGTTATGTACAAAGTTTTCCTCAGAAAGGTCCCATACCTTCCTAAATGTTGGTTATCATTTGTAAAAGATGTAAAAGATGTAAAAGATGTAAACTGAATCCTGGTTATCTGTAAAATGTAGTATGTGGTTCATTATTACTATAAGTAAATCTCTGTTATCCTAGTTGCGAGTTCCATAACCATACTAAAGACTGAACCTGTGGCAATAAGTAGTCCACAGCCTTGTGGCAATAAGTAGTCCACAATACTTATGACTTTCGTCACCCTTGAACCATTTCAGTTCGGCTGTAGCTAGCAGCCAGGTGTGGGGTAGTCAGCCCCATATAGATCTATACACTCAAGTCACACTCTCTAAATTCCAGAGATTCTGGTTACGGGTGTAGTCCTCCACTCGCGTATCTCTGTGGAGTGTTCGCCGAGGACGTGTCTCCAATCATATGGAATAACAAATTTACTAGTAATAATAGGATAATCCTCCATTCGCGTATCTCTGTGGAATGTTACCGAGGACAAGACAGTGTACGAAATATATTGTTCATGTGTTGTAAAGTTGTGCTTTTAACTGATAAAATGTGGAAACCGTTTGTGAAATATATAAAACATAACAGTTTATAAAACTCATTTCACAAATAAATGTTTAAGTGATCTGTATATTCTGCTAGTTATCAGTTGTGTAATCAATATTCAAAGCATATGAAATGTGAAACACACACACATGAAAATAAGTTTCGAGTACAAGAAAACTCTTGTACTTTGCTTGTGTTCCCCCCTGAAAACAGTGAAAAACAGTGAAAAGGGTAGGGGTATGAACTCACCGGACTCGGAAATGTGTCGGTTCTGGATACTAGACGTTGGTTCGGGGATTGTTTACTCGCGATGTCCCTATGTAAAATGAAATAATGTCCATATATATACAATTAGGGATACATTCACTAATTATATGGAACATTACATTCTAACGAGGTTAAACACCTCAAAACGAGCGTTTGGAGGGACCCGGGTGACATCTTTGGACTTGTAATGGAACTAGGGACTTGGGACTTGAGTTTACTCCCCAAGAGTAAACATTTAAAAAAGTTTACAACCACAAAACACACCCACACATGAGTTTACGGCCGTAAACTCATGTTGGTGTGATTTTGATGGTTTAAGGGCTTAAATGGACATGGGGATTGCTAGAATGGATTATCTAAAATGCCTTGGAACACTTGGAATGAATTTACATCATTTAAAACATGAGTTTACGGCCAAACTCTTAGAGTTTACGGCCGTAGACTCACCCATGCCCAAGAATGGTTAATTTAAGCTACAAAGGACAATCACATGTGATTCTAGTTAATTTTCCAAGCCTTTCTATGAATTTAGTACATTATTTAACACACTTTTTGGTGTTTACGGCCTAGAGGTATGTTCTAAGGCCGTAAAATCTCTTATACCCATGAAAAAGTTAGTTTTTGATGCTTAAAACAATCACATGTGATTCTAGAAATTTATACAAGTCATTTGAGTGTATTTGATGCATCATTAATATGATTTTATGAGTTTACGGCCAAGGGTGTGTTCCTAGGCCGTAAACTCCTATAAATGACATTTTTGATATGTTTCAAACCTTTAAACTATTTTTAGATGCATCTAGATTTTACCACAAGGCCATTGGTTGAGTTTTAAGGCATTTGGACATGTTTTAAGGCATTAAATCCCCTTTTAAGTGGAGTTTACGGCCCAAGAATATGACTTGGCCGTAAACTCACTTTTGTCCTCCAAAAATCATGTTTAAGGTGTTCTAAGCCTAGTTTAGCAAGCTTTAAAGTCATATCTAAGTCCCAACTATGATTTGGAAGGGTTATTTGGCTCAAAAACCCCATGAATATGAGTTTACGCCCAAGCTTATGCCTTGGCCGTAAACTCCTTCAAATGGCTCAAAATTAATGTTTCAAATGTTATAAGTCCTTTCCATTAAGTCATTAAGCCATATCTAATGTCCAACATTGCTTAAGAGGGGTTTTAGGGCTTAAAAACCCATGCTATATGAGTTTACGGCCCATGAAGGTTCCATGGCCGTAAACTCATGAATATGGTCTTAATCCATGTTTTGAACTCAAATTTGAAGGCTAAGAAGGTTACAATACAAGCTAGGGAAAGTACCTTAGAGATTTGAAGCCTTAGATTTGAGATTTGGACCTTAATTCTAGCTTGAGGAGAGAGGTTGTGAGAGTTTAGTGAGAAATTGGCCAAAGGCTTCAAATGGAGTCTTAAAACACTTTATATAGTGTTCGGGAATTGGACACGACGGAATTTTACCCGATACCGATATTAAGTGGGGCTTTTGGTCGTACCCGACCAAATTGTCGTGACTCGATATGGCCGATCCTATAATTATTCCGATCGCTAACGTGGGGTGTAAAAATGATTTCTAAATGTATTAAGACACCCATTAAGTCATTTTAGGTCGATATAAACTAATGACTTAATCAAATGGCGAAATTAGAAATGAATTTGAAAATGACGTTTGGTTGATCGGATTGGATTACAAGTTGTGGTACAAGAAGTGATATGAAATTTCGGGTTGTTACATTATCCCCCCGTTAGAGGGAATTTCGTCCCGAAATTCAAGACAAGAAATAAAAGAAGATACAAATCATGGCTCTAGAAAGTGTTGTGGATACTTCAGTTTCATTGAGTCTTCTTGCTCCCAAGTGAACTCCGGTCCCCGCTTGGCATTCCAGCGAACCTTCACCAACGGGATGCGACTCTGTTTCGTACGTTTGACTTCTCGATCCATGATTTCAATTGGTTCCTCCACGAAGTTGAGGTTTTCATCGATCTTAATCTCGTTTAATGGAATCACTAGGGTTTCATCGGATAGGCACTTCTTGAGGTTTGAAACATGAAAGACGGGATGGATGTTACTAAGTTCGTGAGGTAGATGAAGCTTATAGGCTACCGGACCAACTCTGGCGATGATTTCAAAAGTTCCAATGTACCTTGGATTAAGTTTCCCACGTTTACGGAAGCGTACAGTGCCTTTCCAGGGTGAGACCTTCAACAGAATACAGTCTCCAACCTGGAATTCTAGTGGTTTCCGACGATTATCAGCGTAACCCTTCTGACGATCGCGCGAGGCCTTTAGTCGTTCACGGATTTGGATAATCTTCTCAGTGGTTTCACGGATGATTTCAGGACCGGTAAGTGCACTGTCGGGGACTCGACTCTTGGCTAACTGTGTATCTCCCAGTTCGGCCCAGCACAGAGGGGATCTGCACTTTCGACCATATAGGGCTTCGAACGGGGCACCCCTAATGCTGGTGTGGTAACTGTTGTTGTACGAGAATTCAATCAAAGGTAGATGTGCATCCCACGACTTTCCAATGACAATGACACATGTGTTGGGTTTTGAGCATTCTAACACTTCCTAAGTGTACATGCAACCCTAAATACCTTGGATCTATGTTTTCTCTATTATACATGCAAATAAGAACATCCAAGGTATTATCCTAATCTAGCATACAAAAACTATGAATGTAACAAGATAGAATACATACCTCTTGATGTAGCTTGATGTCTTCAAGCTTTAAGAGCTTAGCCCCAATAGTGTGGAAGCCTCAAGTGGAATCACAAATCACCAAGACACCTTGGAATACTTTAGAGAATATGATTACTTGGTTATCTCTAGTGAAATTGGCTAGCCCTTCTTTAGTGTATCCACACTAGTGCCAATTTCACCAACCAAAGACATCTTTATATAGTATGGAGTATTAGGGTTAAACCCTAATACCCATGACCTTTCATTTCCTAGGATCCATGGGTTAAACACTCCATGGACTATCCATGATAGCTTAGCCCAACCTAAATGAACTTGGCCCATTCCATATATATAAGATTCCATATTTAATTAGTTCCTTTTGATCACTTAATTAATTATAAATTAATTCTTGATCAATACTAATTAAATAATATGATTCCATATTAATATATTAGAACTTATAACATATTAATATTAATCATAAACATACTATTCTCAAAAGATTATCCATATAAATTGTGTCGGTGAAGTGCAACCCAAATGGACCATGCCGGGTCGGGTCAAGTACATACCAAATATAGTTATGGACTTAGACATTAATCCAACAGTCTCCCACTTGGATAAGTCTAAAACTATTATTGCGTATGACTTCAAACCTAACTGGCAATCGTAGCTCTCAAAAGCTTTTGTCGTACTCTGACCTTGTAGATGAACTCTGACCTTTGTCAGCGACTTGTCCATTAGATAAGGGATCATATATTCCTCCATTCTAGATATCATATGGACTGAGACATGGATTATAATCATTCTCTCTGTCCATTTGTTGTTTCCCGATTTGCGATTTATGACGACTGACTAATTGAACGAATCAAATCAGTCCTGGCCCGGCCGAGCACTTCCATTTGTCATCATCAAATCATCGAGGGGCCCACAGATATCGCTTTTATCCCGAAGGTAAAAGGAATGGATAAACTTCGACTCATATGGCTTGTTCTACTACTTGTTGAATCATACACAAAGGCACGTTTTATAGCACCGAGTTACCAAATGCGTTTTCGTGCAATCAATGTACTATCAACTCATAGTAACAACTCATATCTCTAGGTTTGAAGAATATAAGATATTATCGTCTCATGATCACTCGTGATAAAATCCATGAAGTGATTCCAATGAGCGTGGGTTGAATCCAATACTCAGAACTTATGAGCACTCATGAGTGTTGTAGCCCTTTGTCCAACACCTTAGACCTCTACAAGCCAACCCATGACAGTCTTAATTCATATCTACTTCCAACATATGACCGACTGTGGATGTTTGAATAACTTAGTCATTCAGGAAGAATAACCCAATTTATTCGGGAAGTCAAAACATGCAAAATAAAACACAATAATAATTGAATCCAATATGGTATCAACCCTTTGAACATAAATAAAACACCTTTTATTTATCACCATATGATTACACATTATTCATTGTATACTGTTTCAGCTATCAACTTTATTCTTGAATTTAAAACAATAGTTGTCCCATGCTCCAAGCATGTACACTATGTTTTCTTAAACACTAGTCATGCCACACAGCAAGTATGCATACTATGTTTGTCTATGATCTTTACTTTGTGAACTAGATCAATTGAACATAACTTCAATGATTCTCTTTTCACACTCCCAAATCCTTACTGCAAATGCAAGAATTCCAAATTCATGCCATTTACAGAAATCTGTTAGATTCTAAACTTATATGCATTGATCCTCTTGTAACAATTATGCACAAAGTCACAAAGACTTGGCAACAATCATTACAGAGTATTCCAAAGGAGATCAACTCCTTGGAAATATCCTTCTTGCATTAAGTTTCCTTAATCTTACACATATTGAAAATTCTAACTTTGAAACATTTCCAGATTCCATTTTGACTATCACTTCTGAACAAGAGTTGCCTCCTTACAGATTATGTCAATATGGTCCTTCCAGAATTATCACTATACTTCCAATTGTCCTTGAGTAACCAATCTTTGGTAAACCTTAGATTGTCCTCGACAATTGTTTAATCCTTTTAGTCATATCCAGTTCTAAACCTTTTTCCCTTCTTAATGCCCCAGGCATTTGGAAAATTTTAGAACGGATGAATATAGCACATGTAATCGATCCTATATCCGAAGCATATGGGACACGATTCATGATGTCTTACATAAAGACTAAACCAGTCTTTTGCTATAATATTTCCATTTCAATTTGCCAAGTTCTCATAATTCAGATTATGAAAAGGGATGTCGTAATCATAATCGAATTTTAGAACGCAAATAATGGACCCATATACAGAATTTCCTTATGTTGAGCCATTCCAACATGAAATTCATATATATCCTTGACTAAATGATTAAAACCTCACGATCTAAGCTTATAGATTTGAGATGAAGCATAATTTCCTCTCCCTTAATTATAGCAAAACAACTTTTTCCCAATTGAAACTTTTGTTTTCTATAATTAACATTGCTAACTTGCAATACTTATCATAATTATCATGCTCCCACTAACATGATGATTATTAGCATAACACTTATGCTCCCACTAGCTTTGACATGTACTTAGAAATCAGCTGGACAGTCTGAAATTTAGATTCATACACCCTTTCCGTAGATAGCTCACCTATGTGTCTAAGCAATTTCAAGAACCATGAAAAGGGATACCGTAATCATGGTCTCAATTGCTTAGGCATTTGCCATTTCTCACAAGTCCATGTTAGTGTGCCGGTTAACCACAAGCGCTCCACTAACGACTTTTGAAAATGCAAATAACACAATTGATATCTTCATAAAATCTACTTAGTGAAAGCGTTTCCTCACCATCATTTTCATGAATCGGAGAGAAACCTTATGACACTTAGAGTTATATGGTGTATGAGTTCCTACCCATATGAATTTGTCAAACCATAATCACAAGACAAAGATAATGACAAATCCAAAACCATATGGATTGAACTCAATCTTAACTTCTTGCCACCTGGCAGCTCAAGGGCCTGCCATTGCTTCCAAGTTGTTATGCAACAAACTGAGAACTCTAAGAACTCATATGCAAAGCCAACTTTAACTGGAATGGGCACAGATATGTCAACACGATAGGTTATAAACCTTAAGTCGTGTGCTAGTGAAGAACTTCAGGTTTTATTCTTGATTATTTCTTGAGACTTTGAAGACGTTTAAGACTCCCACTGTCCTCTTGACATATAAGACTCCCTTGTCAAACATCCAAGAGATAGTGCGGATTATAATCAATAAAAACACTTTACCCAATTGGCCTAAGTTGCTCTTTGTTTTATCCAAAACATCACAACTTACCAATTTCAAATGTACAAGAGTAGAAAACTTTTACTCTTACATTTGACAAGTGTTTTAAACCTTCTTTAAGACATGTCACTCAAATGACAATCTTGGAGTATGACTCTAAGACTTGTATTGGAACGAAGTATGACTCATCTTCTTGATTTAACCATTTCAACAATTCAAGTTCCTCTTCTTAGTCATAAGAATGCACTAAGATTTCCTTAGAGAACTAATTTTGATATGGTTTCTTAATCATTAAGATGATCACAAAACTGATACTAAAGTACTCTCCCATCTTTTCAGATACGAGAAACTTTTATCCTTCTGACTAATTTGATTCTTCTTATTCGCCCTGCCATATATTGGAACCTTTTCCAATGTCTCAGAGTTACACTTAAGCTTGTAAGTATAATCATATTTACTGAGCTTTAGTAAACTATGACGAATAGTCTTATCAATCTTTTGTGGTGGACTTAATCAGTGCACAAGAATGTGTACTCGATCCCTTAGTCCTTTACTTGACTCACACATCCATGTGGCCGAGTAATTAGTCTTAATTTTCCAAAACTTGAAAGTTCTCATTCATCATGCTATACAACTTGCATGATTCCAAGTTCCGGTCCACTTGAAACTTGGGTGATGAGAATCTTTCCTTATTTGGTAAATTTAGACATTACCACAAATGAAAGAATCAATTTCATATCTCTACTCTTGCTATTAATGGAATCATATAAGCAACAATTTTTCCTCAAATGGCATTGTAAGGATATTTTAAAATAAATAAAATCAAAAAATTTTCTTTTATTTTAAAACTTTGCGGAAAAACTTATCCTTACAATCCATATGAAAACTTGTTGTTATCTATTCCTAAGCAATATCTCATAACTCCTAAGAAGTAGCTCAAGAATCCGATCTTCAAACTATGCGATAGAAATCCATCTACGCGATCAGATTCAGCATATTCTTTCTTTAAGTTCCTTTACTTTTCTTTGATTCTTAAAACATCACCATGTGACCTAGTCACATCATGTATCAAGAATCTCAGAATAGAAACTTAATAGAGTTAGATAGTGGACTTTACCTGAAGTAGAGTCAAACTTATTGGCTTTAACATCCTTAGGTAAATTTGGCAGCTTCGCAACCAATGCCCCTTCCCTTGGCAATATAAATGTATGGACCCTTTGATAATGGTACACGAGACTATCACAGACTTAGCTTTTTCTCTTTACCATTTGGTCAACCGAGTTGACTATGGCCGATCCCTTTCCATTGGGAAGAGAATGCTTTACTGGATATCCAATGTCATCATTGTCAATGTCCATAAAGTTTTAGGAAGTTGATCTTAGCAAATAGATAAGATCATTAAGGGTCTTGTCATAGTCTGTTTCATAGGTGTCCCAAAGGAACTCACTATGTGACTTAGAAAGTGATTGAACCACCAACTTTCTCAAGACTTTGACACCCAACTCTCCCGGCTTGTCAATATGTGAGTACATCTCCAAGATGTGTTCACACCTAGACCTTGCCTTGCCAATAGGGCTAGAGTGACCTTAAACTTTTCAAGAACTTGTGGGTTGGGGAGAATAATTGGAGGAGGTGAAAGAAATATGATTTCCAAAGGACATCATCGTCATTTAGGAAACCTTGTTTCACTAGATTTGGGAAGATCATAGGTGTCTATTACAGACATCTTTTGGGAGATATTCAAGATAGTTGATTTAAAGTCCTTAATATGACACCCAATATGAAATATTAAGGCTAGGACCCAACAAACTATTTTATAACTTAGAAGAGGTATGCCGTAATCCAAGCTATAAAATATTTGAAGGTAGGCTAATGACGATTCACCAATTTCCACCAAGATAAATGAAATAAATTATTAGGTATTAATTGGTTTTGAAACTCCTAGATCTTTGAGATTCATTGAACTTTTCAAAGGCATGTTTCAATCTCGAGTATGCCCTTCAGGTTTTGTGACTGGGATGCCGAGGATCACAAAACAAGGTGTGAAGTAACCATGCAAATCACTTGGTACCCTTAATAAATTACCCCTCAATCGATGTGCCGGTTAACCACACACGCTCCATCGATACTATGATAAATATTAAGTCACCCTTTACCTACCTTGTTAAGTCCAAGTTAGTGTGCCGGTTAACCACACAAGCTCCACTAACGACTTAGACAAAGTGTAAAGTGTAATTTCATGGGTTAGCACCTTATTCACATTTTTCCTAAGTAACTAAGATTGGGTATTATTAAGAGTTTAGTTACTTAGTATTATCATTAATACTTTTAATGAAGGGAGAATTCTAGTCCTGTCAAACCCGTTCGGCTAACGACCCTCCACCAGTCAAGCAAGCGGTGGGTGAGAGTGGACACCTATTAAGTTGCCATTTTATAGGCAACAACCTTATACCCACCTTATAGACCGGCTTCGTGAATGAGGCGTACTAGCGGTAAGACTGACTTTACTCTTATACATATATATATTATTAACTTATAATATTATAAAGTATAAGGGTTGAATTTTAACTTTTAAAATTCTAAGGGCTAACTTGGAATTAAAGTATTCATAAGTGAAAACTTTACAAATTCCAAAACTTGAGGGCAAGTTTTGAAACTATTCAAAACTAACTAATTCCGTAACTTATGTGTTTAAAGTAGTTTTAATCCAAAACTCTTCAAGTTCCATAACTTGAGGACAAGTTATGGAAGACTTTAAACTAATAAAAGAATTAACTTTTCTTTATTTTATAACTTATGGAATTAATTAAGGTTACACCTTTTTTTTTATTTTATTTTATTGAATGAAGAGACTCTTGGTCCTCCATAACTTGAGGACAAGTTATGGAGTCATAAAACCATTTAATTAGAACTAGACTCTTCATTTTTGTAACCTTTGCCAATTTTTATGAGTTTTATGATTCTTAAATGTGACTTTTCATATAACTTGAGGACAAGTTACAAAAACACATTTTAGAATCAATTCTTAGATTAATTTGGATTAAAACCAACTATCACATAATTTTATTCATTAATCTAAATTCACTCATAAAACAAGGTAACACAAAAAAACTTTTGGTGATCCATAACTTATTCTTAAGTTATGGAATCCTTTAAAACATTAACACCAAATTTTGTAACTCCAAAAAAACTTTGAATCAATTTTTTTTAAAACCTTTTCATATCCATAACTTATGGAGGTTTCAAAAAATAAAACTCTTTAGATCAAACTTTTAAAACTAATAAAATAATCATATTATTTTATCTTTTATTAAATTTGACCTAATTCAACTCATAAAGCAAATTATTCAAATTTTACAAATAATTAGTTTTTCACAAGAACAAGTAATTATCTTAAAATTTGACAAACTTCATGTTTTTTTTTTCCAACATTGAAAATAAAATATTTGCATCAATATAACAGAAAACAACCCGTAGCTCTGATACCACTGTTGGGTTTTGAGAATTCTAAAACTTCCTAAGTGTACATGCAACCCTAAATACCTTGGATCTATGTTTTCTCTATTATACATGCAAATAAGAACATCCAAGGTATTATCCTAATCTAGCATACAAAAACTATGAATGTAACAAGATAGAATACATACCTCTTGATGTAGCTTGATGTCTTCAAGCTTTAAGAGCTTAGCCCCAATAGTGTGGAAGCCTCAAGTGGAATCACAAATCACCAAGACACCTTGGAATACTTTAGAGAATATGATTACTTGGTTATCTCTAGTGAAATTGGCTAGCCCTTCTTTAGTGTATCCACACTGGTGCCAATTTCACCAACCAAAGACATCTTTATATAGTATGGAGTATTAGGGTTAAACCCTAATACCCATGACCTTTCATTTCCTAGGATCCATGGGTTAAACACTCCATGGACTATCCATGATAGCTTAGCCCAACCTAAATGAACTTGGCCCATTCCATATATATAAGAGTCCATATTTAATTAGTTCCTTTTGATCACTTAATTAATTATAAATTAATTCTTGATCAATACTAATTAAATAATATGATTCCATATTAATATATTAGAACTTATAACATATTAATATTAATCATAAACATACTATTCTCAAAAGATTATCCATATAAATTGTGTCGGTGAAGTGCAACCCAAATGGACCATGCCGGGTCGGGTCAAGTACATACCAAATATAGTTATGGACTTAGACGTTAATCCAACAACATGCCCTAAGCATGTCCTCCAGGGTTTGGATTGTTCTCTCGCTTTGTCCGTTGGTCTGAGGGTGGTATGCCGTGCTCATGTCTAGTTGGGTTCCAAGAGCTTTCTGGAGAGACTGCCAAAAGCGGGAAGTAAACCTGCTATCTCGATCAGAGATAATGGATGAAGGTACTCCGTGCAGTCGGACTACCTCATGAATATATATCCGTGCGAGTCTTTCCATCTTGTATGTTTCTTTGATTGGAACGAAGTGGGCTGACTTTGTCAAAGGATCAATAATCACCCAAATGGTATCATACCCATTCGAGCACTTGGGTAGTTTGGTGATGAAATCCATGGTGATCATCTCCCATTTCCATTCAGGTATCTCAGGTTGCTGGAGCAGACCCGAGGGTTTCTGATGTTCAACTTTTACTTTGGCGCAAGTCAGACACTTGCCCACAAAATGAAGCTATCTCAGCCTTCATATTTGGCCACCAATATTGTTTCTTGAGATCTAAGTACATCTTGTCAGAGCCCGGGTGAACAGAGTATCTGGTTCTGTGTGCTTCCTCCATGACTAATTCTCTAAGTCCTCCGGACTTGGGAATCCAGATCCGATCCATGAAACAATGGACTCCGTCACTTCTGATCTCAAGTTTCTTTTCCATTCCTCTCAAAGCTTCAGTTGTCATGTTCTCGGGTTTCAGGGCTTCTAACTGAGCTTCTCGGATTTGTATGGGTAGGTTGGAATGGATGGTTATCGACTGGCTCTTCACCTTGTTGCTTGTACTCTCCTTTCGGCTAAGGGCATCTGCTACCACATTGGCCTTGTCGGGTGGTAACGGATCTCACACTCATAATCACTGAGTAGTTCTACCCATCGCCTTTGTCTCATATTCAAGTCTTTTTGGTCGAAGATATGTTGTAGGCTCTTATGGTCAGTGAAGATCGTGCACTTGGTTCCGTAAAGGTAATGCCTCCAAATCTTCAATATAAAAACTACGGCTCCTAGCTCCAAGTCATGTGTGGTATAGTTGACCTCGTGTGCTTTCAACTGTCTAGAGGCATAAGCAATTACTTTTCCTCTCTGCATAAGTACACAGCCTAAACCTTGAGTAGACGCATCGCAGTAGACCACAAAGTCCTTTGTACCTTCGGGTAGGGACAGGACAGGCGCGCTGCAGAAAGCTTTCTTCAACGTCTGAAATGCGGTTTCTTGTTTATAACTCCAACAAAAGGGTACACCTTTCTGTGTTAGAGTGGTTAGAGGTTTGGCGATTCGGGAAAAGTTTTGGATGAACCTTCGATAATAGCCAGCGAGACCCAAGAATTGTCGGATTTCCGTGGGTGTCTTTGGTGCTGACCAATTCTCTATTGCCTTAATCTTGGAAGGATCGACATGAATACCCTCCTCACTTACCACGTGACCAAGGAAAGTTACCTTCCGTATCCAGAACTCACATTTTGAAAACTTCGCGTATAACTTCTCGGATTGCAGGGTCTCCAACACTAGCCTTAAGTGTTGTTTGTGGTCTTCTACACTTCGGGAATAGACGAGTATGTCATCGATGAATACTATGACAAACTTATCCAAATAAGGACGACACACTCGGTTCATTAGATCCATGAACACTGCCGGTGCGTTGGTTAAACCAAAGGGCATCACTACGAACTTGTAGTGTCCATATCGAGTCCTGAAAGCTGTTTTGGGCACATCACTTTCATGAACTCGCAACTAATGGTACCCTGACCGAAGGTCTATCTTAGAGAAGTAACTGGCTCCCTGGAGTTGATCGAAAAGGTCATCTATTCGTGGAAGAGGATATCGGTTTTTGACAGTCAACTTGTTTAACTCACGATAATCAATACACATACGAAAGGATCCATCCTTCTTTTTGACAAACAAAATCAGGGCTCCCCAGGGTGAGGAACTCGGTCTAATGAATCCTTTGCTAAGCAATTCGTTAAGTTGACTGGATAGCTCCTGCATCTCTGCTGGAGCTAAGCGATACAGAGACTTCGCTATAGGAGTAGCCCCAGGAATTAGGTCAATACAGAACTCGACCTGACGCTCGGGAGGGATTCCTGGAAGCTCTTCGGGAAACACATCAGGAAAATTGCAGACCTCGGGGATGCTCGCAAGGTTTTTAATTTCTTGATTCTCGTTGATTACATGGGCCAAGAATGCAATACACTCCTTTCGCAGGAGTTTCTGAGCTTTGATGCAGGAAATGATACGAAGGTTGGAACCGAGTTTATCGCCATAGATCACTAGGGTTTGACCCGAAGGAAGGTTGAGACGGATGGCTTTTTCGAAGCAAAGGATATCTGCATGATTGGGACTCAACCAATCCATGCCAATGATGACATCAAAGCTCTTAATGGATACAGACATAAGATCGATAGGAAATGAATGGTCGTTTAAGGTAAGAGTGCAATCTACGAATACCTCACTCGCACTTTCTTTCTCTCCGTTTGCCATCTCGACGGTAAATATTTCGGTTAGAGGTTGGGAATCATGTTTTAGGTTATGTTTGAATGCATGACTAATAAAACTTCTCTCAGCACCCGAATCGAAAAGAATATTAGCATACGAGTTGTCGAGAAGAAACGTACCCGAGACAACATTGGGATCGGCGACTGCTTCTTCCCGTCCCATAGCCAGGACCCGTCCGGTGTTGCCAACAGTAGTCTTCTTGGGGCAATTCCTTTTAAAGTGCCCGGCTTCACCACAGTTATAACAGGCTTGACCAACGCCTGTTCCAGAGGATTGATTTGCTGATTGAGTCGGAGCTTTGCAGTATCGAACAGTGTGCCCCTTCTTACCACAATTTGTACAGGATAGTTCTCGACAGGGACCAGGGTTGTGGTGATACTTGCATTTTTCACAAAGAGGGAGGTTACCAACATATCGGCTGGTAGGAGTTGGTGTTGTGGATCCCACAACAGAAGCAGCAGCTACGGGGGTAGTAGCAGCATGAACTGCTACTGTTTGTTGTCTTTTGGAGGAGCCTTGGAAAGATTGAGCCTTCTTCTTCTTCCAGAATTTCCTTTTCTCACCACTGCTTTTGGTACACTCAGGGGTAGCAGTGGTGGTTTCCTCAACATCATCACTATGGTGAATTATGGCTTGTCCTAAAGTCTTAGCACTATCATAAGTATCTGGGCGAGCAGCTAAGACATGACCTTTTGTAGGATTGGTTAACCCCCAAATAAACCTCTCGATCTTTTTGCTCTCAGGGGTGACTAGACCAGGGTAAAGAAGGGCAAGATCATCAAATCGGGAAGTGTAGGCAGCAATATCGGAACCTTTCATCTTTAGGGTCCAGAGCTCGTGTTCTAGCTTCTGCATTTTACCTCGGGGACAATATTCAGCAAGGAGGAGTTCTTTCATAGCCTCCCAGCCCATGACATTGGCTACAGGGGGAGTTAAGGATTTGACTCGGCCATTCCACCAAGTCAATGCTTTATCAAGGAAGGTACAAGCTGCGAACTTGACCTTATCGGACTCATCACAGGCACAGATTTCGAAGATGGATTCGATTCTCTCGAACCATCGGGATAAGGAAATGACACCACCAGTGCCATTGAAGAAAGAAGGCTTCGCATTCATGAAGTCCTTATAGGAACCCTCCTTACGGCGTTCCTGATTACCATCTTGATTTTGATTACTACCTCCTAAACCACCGGTATTTAGCTGGGACATGGCAGCGTCCACCGCGGCGGTAACAGCTGTTTGAAATAACACGGGATCGATTTCAGGAGGAGGTGGCGGAGGGTTGTTGGAGCTGGGTCTCTTCCTGGGAGGCATCTTGATATAATAAGATCAATAAAGAGAGAGGATGATAAGTCCTCTAAATCGAGAGATATGACAGATATTAATTCCAATTAAGCGGTAAAGCAGGAAAGAGTTATTGAAGCAAGTAAACTATCGTTAACGGAATGATCGAGGTCTATACATGTACGATGATTCGAGAAATACTCCCATAGTATTTCATGGTTTGTTACGATACTGGCTCGATGTTTGTGGTATTAGGGTAAGTTTTAGGCATGCCGTATACCACAATCACTCCCAAGCACATGTTGGCCGTGTCTCGAATGAATATAGTTGGCCAGGCTATATTGACCCTAGACACGACTACATAACTGCCCAGGTTTAACTGTAATACACAACACCCATTTACTTATGTTTTGTTCTACTTATAAATACGAATCTCGACGGTTCGGTATACTTGTATATTTTTGAAAATACTTGTAGTCTGAAGATACTTTTATTTTCAGAGCACTTAGGCCCTTTAGTGTTTATAGTTTTATACCATGTAAGGTTTGGTATAATTTATTCACTATAAACAAGGGCTCTGATACCAATCTGTCACACCCCGAAAACCGAAGATGGAAACATTTCCGGGGTTGACTCCACGTTGAGTATCAAATCCAATGTACATAGTAAGTAAAGTGAAACAAACATTACATTACATATAAAAAGTTTTACAATTTGTTTCAAAAGACACAGTTTATACAGTTGTGTTACATAATATAGATATAAACAAAACGAACGAGCCTTGCACGCACAAGATCCTGAATTAAGCAAGTCTTCGAGTACCTGTACTATCTTTGACCTGAGAACACAAGCAGTTTGAAAATCAGCATAACACTGGTGAGTTCATAAGTAGTTATGTTTTGTAAAAATGTTTATGTTTCCTTTCTGTTTCTGAAATGTAACACACGCCAAGAAAATCCCATATTTTCTTAAATGTTGGTTGTGGTATCATAAATGTAAAGTATAGTTTGATTATCCAATTCATTGTTCTATTGCTTTTATGTACCAGTGTATTCCCAGGAAAGTCCTATATTTTCATAAATAGTTAGTTATCGTAAAAGATGTAATGATATACAATTGGTTACACTTTTCTGGTTATGTGTATGTTACCAAGGAATGCCCCATGCTTTCCTGTATGTTGGTTTTCAATGTGAAAGATGTATTCTATTAATCCTGGTTATGTACAAAGTTTTCCTCAGAAAGGTCCCATACCTTCCTGAATGTTGGTTATCATTTGTAAAAGATGTAAAAGATGTAAAAGATGTAAAAGATGTAAACTGAATCCTGGTTATCTGTAAAATGTAGTATGTGGTTCATTATTACTATAAGTAAATCTCTGTTATCCTAGTTGCGAGTTCCATAACCATACTAAAGACTGAACCTGTGGCAATAAGTAGTCCACAACCTTGTGGCAATAAGTAGTCCACAATACTTATGACTTTCGTCACCCTTGAACCATTTCGGTTCGGCTGTAGCTAGCAGCCAGGTGTGGGGTAGTCAGCCCCGTATAGATCTATACACTCAAGTCACGCTCTCTAAATTCCAGAGATTCTAGTTACGGGTGTAGTCCTCCACTCGCGTATCTCTGTGGAGTGTTCGCTGAGGACGTGTCTCCAATCATATGGAATAACAAATTTACTAGTAATAATAGGATAATCCTCCATTCGCGTATCTCTATGGAATGTTACCGAGGACAAGACAGTGTACAAAATATATTGTTCATGTGTTGTAAAGTCATGCTTTTAACTGATAAAATGTGGAAACCATTTGTGAAATATATAAAACATAACAGTTTATAAAACTCATTTCACAAATAAATGTTTAAGTGATCTGTATATTCTACTAGTTATCAGTTGTGTAATCAATATTAAAAGCATATGAAATGTGAAACACACACACATGAAAATAAGTTTTGAGTACAAGAAAACTCTTGTACTTTGCTTGTGTTCCCCCCTGAAAACAGTGAAAAACAGTGAAAAGGGTAGGGGTATGAACTCACCGGACTCGGAAATGTGTCGGTTTTGGATACTAGACGTTGGTTCGGGGATTGTTTACTCGCGATGTCCCTATGTAAAATGAAATAATGTCCATATATATACAATTAGGGATACATTCACTAATTATATGGAACATTACATTCTAACGAGGTTAAACACCTCAAAACGAGCGTTTGGAGTGACCCGGGTGACATCTTTGGACTTGTAATGGAACTAGGGACTTGGGACTTGAGTTTACTCCCCAAGAGTAAACATTTTAAAAAGTTTACAACCACAAAACACACCCACACATGAGTTTCCGGCCGTAAACTCATGTTGGTGTGATTTTGATGGTTTAAGGGCTTAAATGGACATGGGGATTGCTAGAATGGATTATCTAAAATGCCTTGGAACACTTGGAATGAATTTACATCATTTAAAACATGAGTTTACGGCCACACTCTTAGAGTTTACGGCCGTAAACTCACCCATGGCCAAGAATGGTTAATTTAAGCTACAAAGGACAATCACATGTGATTCTAGTTAGTTTTCCAAGCCTTTCTATGAATTTAGAACATCATTTAACACACTTTTTGGTGTTTACGGCCTAGAGGTATGTTCTAAGGCTGTAAACTCTCTTATACCCATGAAAAAGTTAGTTTTTGATGCTTAAAACAATCACATGTGATTCTAGAAATTTATACAAGTCATTTGAGTGTATTTGATGCATCATTAATATGATTTTATGAGTTTACGGCCAAGGGTGTGTTCCTAGGCCGTAAACTCCTATAAATGACATTTTTGATATGTTTCAAACCTTCAAACTATTTTTAGATGCATCTAGATTTTACCACAAGGCCATTGGTTGAGTTTTAAGGCATTTGGACATATTTTAAGGCATTAAATCCCTTTTTAAGTGGAGTTTACGGCCCAAGAATATGACTTGGCCGTAAACTCACTTTTGTCCTCCAAAAATCATGTTTACGGTGTTCTAAGCCTAGTTTAGCAAGCTTTAAAGTCATATCTAAGTCCCAACTATGATTTGGAAGGGTTATTTGGCTCAAAAACCCCATGAATATGAGTTTACGGCCCAAGCTTATGCCTTGGCCGTAAACTCCTTCAAATGGCTCAAAATTAATGTTTCAAATGTTATAAGTCCTTTCCATTAAGTCATTAAGCCATATCTAATGTACAACATTGCTTAAGAGGGGTTTTAGGGCTTAAAAACCCATGCTATATGAGTTTACGTCCCATGAAGGTTCCATGGCCGTAAACTCATGAATATGGTCTTAATCCATGTTTTGAACTCAAATTTGAAGGGTAAGAAGGTTACAATACAAGCTAGGGAAAGTACCTTAGAGATTTGAAGCCTTAGATTTGAGATTTGGACCTTAATTCTAGCTTGAGGAGAGAGGTTGTGAGAGTTTAGTGAGAAATTGGCCAAAGGCTTCAAATGGAGTCTTAAAACACTTTATATAGTGTTCGGGAATTGGACACGACGAAATTTTACCCGATACCGACATTAAGTGGGGCTTTTGGTCGTACCCGACCAAATTGTCGTGACTCGATATGGCCGATCCTATAATTATTCCGATTGCTAACGTGGGGTGTAAAAATGATTTCTAAATGTATTAAGACACCCATTAAGTCATTTTAGGTCGATATAAACTAATGACTTAATCAAATGGCGAAATTAGAAACGAATTTGAAAATGACGTTTGGTTGATCGGATTGGATTACAAGTTGTGGTACAAGAAGTGATATGAAATTTCGGGTTGTTACAACGTTCCACTATACC
The DNA here is from genome assembly GCF_002870075.4 of Lactuca sativa. Classification (NCBI taxonomy): domain Eukaryota; kingdom Viridiplantae; phylum Streptophyta; class Magnoliopsida; order Asterales; family Asteraceae; genus Lactuca; species Lactuca sativa. The sequence continues at coordinate 244,844,357 of NC_056623.2, read as the reverse complement.
TGGGGCCCAACTTGTCCTGTTTCCTAAATCGGATAACGCCCTTCCGTGGCGACACCTTCAGGAGAACCATATCCTCGACCTAGAACTCCAGGTCTGTTTGGCGCTTATCGGTATAACTTTTCTGCCGACTCTGAGCAGTCTAAAGCCTGCTCCGGACCTGCTGAATCCTCTCTGTCGTCTTGCGCACTACTTCAGTGCTCCCCATTACCCTCTGGCCAACCTCGCCCCAACATATCGGGGTCCTGCACCTCCTCCCATACAACATCTCGAAGAGAGGGTGGTCGATACTCGCGTGATAACTATTTTTATAGGAAAACTCTGCCAATGGAAGGTAGGTATCCCAACTACCTTCGAAGTCTAACACGCATGCTCGCAGCATGTCCTCCAGAGTCTGGTGGGTCCGATCGCTCTGACCATCCGTCTAAGGGTGAAAGGTGGTGCTAACATGCAGACGAGTACCCAGCTCATCGTGAAACTTCTTCCAAAACCTGGAAGTGAACCACACATCCATGTCTGAAATCACTGAAACTAGCACCCCGTGCCGCGCCACCACCTCCCGAATATAGATGTTGGCCAACTTCTCGGCCGAGATGCTCTCCTGAACCGGGATAAAACAGAGCTCTTGGTAAATCGATCGACGACAACCCAGATCGAATCCACACACCGCGCGGTCCTGGGAATATTTGTGATTAAATCCATCGTGATATCTTCCCATTTCCACAATGGAATGTCTAACGGCTGCATCTTGTCGTGAGGTCTCTGATGCTTGGCCTTGACCTTCCTGCAGGTCAAGCACCGCTCCACGTGCCATGCCATATCCCGCTTCATGCAGGGCTACCAATAGTCCAGACGAAGATCCCTGTACATCTTCGTCGCCCCGGGATGAATGGAGAATCGAGATTTGTGCGCCTCCTTCATCAGAACCTGGCGCACACCCCTGTGGCACAGAACCCACACACTACGGTGTAGTGTTAGTATTCCTTGGCTTTCATAGTCGAAGGTGGAAACCTGTCCCACTATCCGCTCGCTCTTCCAATGTTCCTCCTTCATGGCCTCCTGCTAGGCCTCTCGAATCCACTCCAATAGCGGAGTCACCATTTCCATCCTCAGACAGACATCCCTAATCGGTGCTGCCTTACGGCTAAGCGCGTCGGCCACCACATTAGCCTTCCCCGGATGGTAAAGGATCTCACAATCGTATTCCTTCACCATGTCCAACCACTGACGCTGCCTCATGTTTAAGTTCGGCTGGTCGATGAGGTACCTCAAACTCTTGTGGTCTGTGTAGATGGTATAGCGAACCCCAAAGAGGTAATGATGCCAAATCTTGAGGGCGAATACAACAGCCCCCAGCTCCAAATTATGAGTCGGGCAGTTCGCCTCGTGAGGCTTTAGTTGCCCAAACCCGAGATGGATGCTTAAACCCGAGATGGACGCGTCGCAGTACACGATGAAATGACATGCCCTCTCTGCATCAATACTACGCCCAAACCTGAGATGGACGCGTCACAGTACACAACGAAATCCTCCATGCCCTCTGGCAGGGCTAAGATTGGCGCCTCGCACAATCTCTGCCTCAGTGTCTCGAATGCAGCTTGTCGCTTAGGCCCCCAATGAAATAGCACGACCTTCCTCGTTAGCCTGGTCAGGGGTGCGACTATCTTGGAGAAATCCTAGATGAATCTCCGATAGTAGCCGGCTAATCCTAGGAAACTCCGAATCTCAGATGGAGACTTTAGAAACTCCCATCTCATCATGGCCTCCACCTTGGCCGGATCTACCGAAATTCCATTCTGGTTGACAAGGTGCCCAAGAAACTGCACCTCGCGCAACTAGAACTCATGCTTTAAGAAGTTAGCATACAATTTCTCCCTTCTCAAAGTCTCTAGAACCTCTCGTAGATGCTCCTTGAGTTCTCCCTGCGTCTTGGAATAAACCAAGATATCATCAATAAACACTATCACATACCGGTCTAACATCGGTCTAAACACGCGATTCATGAGGTCCATGAACACGAAAGGAGCATTGGTGAGCCCGAAGGGCATCACCACGAACTCGTAATGGCCATAGCGTGTCCGGAAAGCAGTCTTCTGTACATCCTCCTCTCTGAACCTCATCTGATGGTATCGTGAATGCAGATCAATCTTGGAGAACCAAGATGCTCCCTGTAGCTGGTCAAAGAGGCCGTCAATCCTCGGGAGTGGGTAACGGTTCTTCACCATTACTTTGTTCTGCTCCCGATAATCTAAACACATCCGATGCGACCGATCCTTCTTCTTCACAAATAGAATCGGGGCTCCCCAGGGAGGACTACTTGGTCTAATGAATCCCCTGTCTAACAGCTCCTGTAGCTGTGTAGTCAACTCCTGCATCTCAGGAAGAGCCAACCGATATGATGCCTTGGCTATCAGAGCTGCACCAGGGACTAGGTCAATCCTGAACTCCACCTGCCTCTCCGGAGGTATCCTAAGCAACTCCTCGGGGAATATGTCCGTAAACTCTCGTACCACGGGCACATCACCCACCGTCGCCTTACCCACCTCCCGGGTGTCCATAACATAGGCGACATAAGATGTGCAACCCTTCTGGAGGTAGCGCCTAGCCCTCGTTTCCGAACATAAGGCTGGTCCTCGCTGTGGCCTTTTGCCCTGAACCACCAGCTCTCCCTCACCAGGGGTCCTAATCTGCACTGACTGCTGCATGCAGTCGATCACTGCCCCATTGGGGCTCATCCAATCCATACCAATAATAACCTTGTTCCCCCGCAAAGGTATGAGAATCAAGTCTACCAGGTAACATTCCTGGAACAGCCTCAAAACACAATCCCAGTAAACCTCTGACGCTCATACCTACCGTTCGTCCACAATGTCGAACTCTAGTGGGCAATCCAACATGCCCGAAGACTCTGGAAACTTCTTGTTAAGCACAAGAGAGACAAATGATCGGGTGGCACCCGAATCAAACAACACCTTAACTGGGATACCGTTCACATGGAACGATCCTAGGCAAAGCACATAATATATCAAAATCACAACGACATCACATAAAAGCATAAAGATAAGAAATCACACCCATCACCAGATCGGGTGCAGCGCGTGCCTCCTCGACTGTTAGCTGAAATGCTCAGCTCCAAACCACTAGAGCCTCCAACTTGGCCTTCCGGCCATCCACAACCCATGCTGTTGCTGGAGTCGGTGCCGCTGCTGCTGTCAATCTAAGGCAATTGTCCTTTTTATGGCCCTTCTGATTGCAATGAAAGCAAATCAGGTCTGATATCTGAATCGCAGGAGTAGGGGCAGTACAATCTCTGCCAAAATGCCTAACCTTGCCACACTTATAGCTGCCCGAACCCAACCCAGTTCGACAAGCTCCCTCGTGTGACCGATCGCATTTCCCACAGTGGTCCCGCCTTGAATGGCCTTTTGGCCTACAATCGGATCCCTTGGGCTTCTTCCCCGAAGCCCCCATCGTCAGCCCCTCTGTTGCCTTCCTCTTCATTATGTGCTCCAGATCAATCTCCCTCTCCCTAGCCCTGGCAATCAAGGAATCCAGGGTAGGGCAAGCTGAGAAACTGACTTGCTCCCGGATGTCAGCTCGTAGCATGTCATGGTAGCAGGTCCTCTTCATGTCCTCGTCCCCCGCATACTGGGGAACCAACAATGCACTCTCCCGGAACATGGCGGTGATCTCCGCCACAGTATCTATAGTCTATCTCATATCCAAGAACTCCCTGGCCAGCTGCTGAAGCTCCACAGGTGGTGCAAACTCCGCCCTGAATCTGGTCCCAAAGTCTGACCAGGTCATAGCCTTAATGGCTGGGGTTCCCAACGTGTCACCATTCAACTCCCACCAATCTCTGGCTTGGTCCCTCAAACATCCTGCAGCGAAACAGACCTTCGACCCCTCCGGAAAGAAGCTCATCAGCTGCACAGACTCGATACCTACGATTCATCTCCTAGCAGCAATGGGGTCCTTCGCCCCAAGGAAATCCGGCACACCACTACCTCTGAAGTCCTTAAAGGACAATGTGCGCATACCTGTCTGGCGAGACGCCAGCTCACTCATGAAGGATCGGAGGCGATCCTCCATCAGCTCAATGATCCCCTCCTTGATCGACCCGAAGATTACTGGTGTCACATCAAGGATACCCCTACTGATCCCGGACGCGATGAACTTGCGTAACCCATCATCCACATGCTCGGATCCTGCTCCCAAGCCCGATCCTGAACCTCCTTCCCCATGTCACGTGACCACCATTCTGAAAAATAAACATATGAATGTCAGGGTCACATATACTTTTTAGAGGTTCCATACACTTTCCAAGTTTCCCAGTTCCTTCTAGGCCCTCCTTGATTCGAGTACGGATCCTATACTTTTAGTAGTACGGGCCTATACTACCTTCCACATCTATTCGTACTTTCTTCAAGGATTGCTTCGACTTCACCAAGTACCTTTTACCAATATCCTTTCCACTGACCTCATCCTAGGCTTCCCTAGGGTACTCTCCCGACCTACTCTCTGCCATCAGCTGCACTAAGAGTCCCCACCACCTCCCCCCTAACTAGCTCGCGGATACTGTTACATATCCATTCCTTAGTTAGTTGAAGTTGGCTAGAACCCCCATAGCACAAACCCAACAGCATTCTTGCATTGAGTAACCAAACCAGGCATAACCTACATAGGCCATCCTACTGCTGACTAAACAGTTCTAGTGTACAACTCATAAAACAAGCATATAAGGTATCCTTCCTAGACCCTTAGCCCTAACTAGCATGCAATTTTCAGAATCATATATCAGGAAAACAAGGCATCCTCCTAGATCCTTAGTCCTATTCTAGCATGCAGTTCTCTTAATCAAAACCATATAACATAACATAGCAAATATGGGTATCTTGGGGAAAACTTGAGCCCAGCCGGTCGCATGCATCACACACTTCGTCTTTCTTAAAATTTCTCAATTTAGATTTTAGAAAACCATCTTCCTTGTAAAAATATTTTAGTCCTTTCGTTTGAGTCAAGACACCCCCGAGGGTGTGTCCGAATCCCTCAAACCAGGGCTCTGATACCAACTTGTAACATCCCAAAATTCAAGCCCAAAAATTTCATTTTTGAATTAATAGTTTAATAAACATTTTTACCATAGTATGGTCAAATAAACCACACGTTACAAAATCATAATGTTGTGTCCCAACCATGACATCAAAAGTAATGAAAATCAGAGTACAATCCCAGAAACTCAATGCGGAAACCATGTGTGTGTGATGCGCTGCTACACCGCCAGCTCTTTCCCTTTTGACGAAGAGGTACCTGTAACTAAAACCAAAACCAAAACTTTAAGCACAAAGCTTATTGAGTTCACCCATCATACCACATACCATACAATATCGTCAGTATCTTTCAATCGGTAACCTTCATCAGTATCTTTCAACTGATAACCTTCATCGGTATCTTTCAACCGGTAACTATCAACGGTATCTTTCAACCGGTAATGGGGAATATTCCACTCCCTACCACCAGCATACAACAACAAATATAAGCATACAGTCAGGTATATCCGGGTACTGACCTACGCTTTGGTCTTAAGGACCGTTGTCAGGGAAAACTAATCCCTACTATACACATAACATATCATACAGATAAGTCTCATGACCAAAGCACATAACCAGACCAAGATAATTATCACAAAGACAATCATCTCCTTTATACCCCTTTTTGGTGGGCCGGCATTGTGGCCTTAGACCCACCCCTACTGGAAGGTAACTCACCTCAATGTCGTGTAGTGTTTGAACTATCCTCGGCGCACAAGTCGACTTCCTTCGACTCCTTGATCCCTACACAACAACCTTCAAGTCAACACACAGCACGTGCAACCCTAAAAAGGATTAGTCCAAGTCCAGTCAAAGACAACTTCAAGTTGACCCGACTCGCTGAGTTGGGCCGTCAACTCGTCGAGTCCCTAGTCCTTTACTCGTCCTTATCCATAACTCGACTCGTCGAGCTTGGCATCGACTCGTCGAGTTCCTCTCTCATATGAACATCGTATGAACCTCATCCAATTCGCCAAGTTGTATGAACAACTCGTCGAGTTCATCTTCAATCTTAAGGAGATTGCCTTGGACTTGCCGAGTCTGTTTTAGCACTCGTCGAGTCCCATGAACTCCATGTCTAAAATTACATCCAATGCATTGGGCCACTCATTCTGTCCGGTTACAACCCTTCTAACACTAAACTGAGTTCTTTTGACCTTCAACAGATATGAGACTCAAAGCCTTGGACTCGTCGTGTCCCAGGAACGGACTCGCCGAGTCGGTCACGTCCACACTCTAAATCCTCTATTTCTGATGTACAACCTTTGATCAAAAGATAGATCCAAGCTCCTACAATCAATCTAGCACGTAAAGTAACAAACTTTACGTGCATGCATGGGACTTTGAGCTCAAAAAGACATAAAACAAGATCTTATGATGCATGGGACCTTTCATGGTGCAAAAAGTAGCCCCCAACTGCCTTGTGACTCGCTAAATGACTTGATTCAGAAGCCCCCACCCCTAACCATGTTTGCAATCATGGTTGGTCAACAAAAATAGCTTATAAAAGCCCTAAATCTCCCCAAAGAGGGATCTAACAAATGAAAGAGCAAGGTTAAAGCTTTTTTACCTTCAATGAGCTGTAGAAGGTGCACAAACTCGGGTTCCCTTGGTCTTTAGTTGCTTCCTCAAGCTTTTATCCATCCTTATTAAGACCACAAGCACCAAAAACCACCAACAAGGCTTAGATTGCTTCAATAATGGCTAGGGTTTCAATGAGAGGTGTTCTGGGAGCATAAGGGACGTTGTGGCCGACATAACATTGTTTAAATAGGGTGCAAACCCTCGGATTAGGGTTTTTGTCCAGACAGGGTCTACTCATCGAGTCCGGGACCCGACTCGCTGAGTCCATCGCTTAAATCCCACGACCCACCCCGCTCCTACTCGGCGAGTTGGTCCTTGTACTCGTCGAGTCCAAAGCCAAAAATGCAAAATACTCAGATAAAAATAAAAGAAATATGTACCAAGAACTAGGTGCTACATGGAAAGAGGCTATGGACAGTGACTATGATGAGACCTTCTCACCAGAAGCAAAGATTAAGTCTATCAGGGTTATATTGGCCATTGCTGCATTTCATGCTTATGAAATATGGCAAATGGATGTCAAAACCACTTTCGTTAATGGAAAGTTGGCTGAGGATCTTTATATGAGTCGGCCAGAGGGTTTTGTCAATGCAAAGTACCCTAATAGAGTGTGTAAGCTTGAGAAATCCATCTATCGATTAAAACAAGCATCTCGCAGATGGAATCTTTTTTTTGATGAGAAAGTCAAAGAGTTTGGCTTTTCGAGGAGCGAGGATGAGTTCTGTGTATATGTTAAGGCTAGTGGGAGCATAGTTAGCTTTTTGTATTGTATGTGGATGACATACTACTCATAGGAAATGACATCCCAACGTTGCAGGAGGTTAATTCCTTGCTTGGGAAGTGTTTCGCTATGAAAGACCTTGGAGAAGCTGCCTACTCATACAGAAAACCTTGTCTTTATTCCTTTTTCAGATGTCTTCCAACAACACTGCTTCTAGCTCAAACCATACTGACTCCTTCTCTCTCATGAACCTTTGTGGGAGAGTTATCTTTGATGGAGCTAATTTCAATGATTGGATTAGGAACATAAGGATGGTCACTCGTTATGAGGACAAGGAATATGTCCTCGAAAAGGAACTTAAGGTCATCGATGATTCGTCTGCTACTCCCGAGGAGATTGCTGACTACACTACCCATGAGAAGGATGCCACTAAGGTGTCTTGTATCATGTTTGCTACCATGACAGCAGAACTCCAGAAATCCTATGAAGATTTGTACCCTTATGAGATGCACCTTGACATGATGGAAAGATACCATCAGAGTGCTCGTCAGGAAAGGTATAAAATCATCACCACCATGATAACAACAAAAATGAAGGATGGAGAGTTTATCACGAGCCACCTGCAGAAAATGCAAAGATTTGTGGACCGGTTGCTTAAGCTGAATGTTAACATTGATGAGGAGTTAGCAATAGACCTTAGTCCACATTCCTTACTCTCTTGTTAAGTTCAGTTTCGTATGTCTTATCATATGAACAAAGAGGAGGTTACGCTTAGCAAACTTCAAGGACTTTTGAGGACCCCTGAAAGTAGTCTTAAAGGCAAGAATGTTGTTCCTACTCCTACTACCGCTCCTGTCCTAACAATCGGGCAAGGTAAAGGAAAGAAAAGGAAAACCCCTTCGAAGGGTACCGAGGGAAAGTCTCTTGATGGCTCCTCTTTGAGTGGAACCAAAGGTGGTTCTATCACTCCCTCTTCTAACCCGAAGGATGCACAATGCTTCTACTGTCAGGAAAAGGGGCACTAGAATCAGAGATGCCCCAAGTACTTGCAGGATGTTAAGGATGGGAAAGTTAAACCCACCCATGTTGCTATTTACACTATATTGTCTAATAACTCACCACATACTAATTCTTGGGTCCTTGATACAGGGTTTGGAATTCACATTTTTTCTGATTTGCAGGGCCTAAAAAGAAGTGAGGATGTGGAGCATGGGAAGATAAACTTGATACTGGGGAATAAGAAAGCTTCACCTATCACCAAGATTGGACTTTATTCTTTATTGCTTACTAGTGGGTTAATATTATATTTGACTAAATGTTGTTACTCATCTGAAATCGCGAGAAATATTATTTCCTTTCATGGTTTTTACAAACAAGGATTTACTTTTTCATTTGATAATGAATGTGGTGGTATTAATGCTTTTTATAATGGTGTTCTTTATTTTAAAGCATTACCTTGTGATGGCGTATATGAAACTGTGTCGGTTGTAGACAACTTAGGAAATAATGTATTGCATATTGATTCTTCCACTAGTTTGGATAAGGCATCCTTGTGGCATTGTCGTCTTGGACATGTCAACAAGAAGCGAATAGGCCAACTCCAAAAGGCTGGAGTCTTGGAGTCATTTGACATAAAGTCAGATGATAGTTGTGAATCTTGTTTACTTGGAAAAATGACTAAGTCACCCTTCACTGGTACTTATGCCAGGGGTGAAGGTTTGTTGGATATCATACACACCGATGTGTGTGGGCCCTTCAGAACCACCACAAGGGATGCTAACCGCTTGTATCCGACTTTTACTAATGATTATAGTAGATATGGTTATGTCTACTTAATCAAGCATAAGTCAGAAACCTTTGAGAAATTCAAAGAGTTTAAACAAGAAGTGGAGAATCAGTTGGGCTGGACGATAAAGATGCTGTGATCCGATCGGGGTGGTGAGTTTGTTAGTATCGAGTTCCTTGACTCTCTTAAGGAATGTGGAATTGTTTCACAATTGACACCTCCTAGGACACCACAGCTGAATGGTGTGGCTAAGAGGCATAATCGAGCCTTGTTTCACAATTGACACCTCCTAAGAAGTTGCCTATATCCTAGGGATAAGGATATTGAGAGACAGGAGTAAGAGACTAATTGGACTTAGTCAAAGTACCTACATGGATAAGGTGCTGAATAGGTTCAGCATGCAGGATTCGAAAAAAGGTGACTTACCAATCTAGAGTAACACCAAAATAAGTAAGATTCTGAGCCCAAGTACAGAGGCTGAGATAGCTGAGATTAGTCGAGTACCATAAGCTTCCGATGTAGGCTCGAACATGTATGATATGACTTGTACTCGCCCTGATGTGGCCTTTGCTTTGAGCATGGTCAACAGATATCAAGGGAATCCTGGCAAGGCTCACTGGATTGCGGTGAAGAACATTCTCAAGTACCAACGGAGGACTAAGGACTGGGTCCTTACCCTTGGTGGGAGTGACGACTTGAGAGTAGTGGGGTATAGTGACACTAGCTTTCAGACTGATAGGGATAATTTCCGCTCTCAGTCGCTCTGGGTCTTTACCCTAAATGGAGCAGCGATTACTTGGAAAAGTTCCAAGCAGGAGACAGTAGCTGATTCAACTTGCGAATCAGAGTATATAGCAGCGAGCAAGGCGGCGAAGGAGGCAATATGGCTGAAGAGCTTCATTGGAGACCTTGGAGTTGTACCAGCTATAAAGGAGCCCATGGAGATTTTCTGCAATAATGAGAGTGTAGTTGCCTTAGCCAAGGAACAAAGGGATCACGATAGATCCAATCACATCGATCGAAAATACCATTTTATTAGACATCGAATCGAAGGACTCCTCGTGGAAAAGAGGGTATCATCAGATGAGAACCCAACAGATCCCCTCACGAAGGGATTGGGTAGGTCTAAGCATTTACAACATGTGAGGCGCATTGGCCTGAAGGATGATATTAGTTTTAGTAGTTAGATAGCTTTCAAAACTTGTAATAGTTGAAATGTAATTGACATTTGATGTTTAAATAAAATGTGTCTTTACTTACTAGTATGGTACTATCTTGTGTCAATCATTTACAATTGTTTCATTTTGCATGTTTTGACTTCTAGAATAATTTGGTTATGGTATATCATATTATTCAAAACTATCCACATTCGATCATACTTTGGAAGTAGGTATTAAAATAAGACTTCCATGAATTCGATTTGTAGATTTGTCGGAATTGTATTAGACATAACAATTGTTGCTGCAACATTCATGAGTGCTCATAAGTTTTGATGTAACACCCGTTTAATTATTAGTTAAATAAATAAATTAATGAATGAATAGTAGCCCTAAAATAAATAATTATATAGAACAGGATGGTCTCAAAGGGCTAATTGTCATAAATTTTGAAGTCGGGGGTTAAAAGTGTGAATTCCGAACTCAGTTTGTAAATATTTATGAAGACAGGGGCTCCGTGGTAATTATTTGGATTTAATTTGAAAGTGAAAGAGGTGGAAGGACTAAATATGTCATAATTAAGATATTGGGGTAAAAAAACGGTAACATAGGGAGCTGAATGGTAAAGATATTAGGAGCTGGGGGCTGTTTGGTAATTTATGGGACTTAATTTGTAATGGATTTTGATGCTGAGGGTTTAAATGGTAAATATAGGCCTTATTTTGAAAGGAAATGTCATGAGGAGGGACTGTTTATGTCAATATGGCAGGATGTTTAGTAGCACTGGGTATATAAGCTTAGCATCACCGGCTCTAACCCTAACCCTAGCGGGTAAAGACAGCCGCCACTTTTCTCTCCATCTTCAGCCGCCACTCCCACTTGCTTGACCTCAGGCACCGCACCGCCACCTCCATTGAGGTTGTCATCCACCGGATACCGCTACATGCTGCTGCCTGACGTCTTGGGCCTCCGAGACCAAACCTTAAAGCTGTTAACGGATCCTTATACCGCCGCTTCTCCGCCATCAACGAGTTCTTTCGTTCTCAGACCACCAACCACCGCGTAGGAGCTATAAAACCTTCGTGGGGCTATCCTTGTCATCTAACTGCCGACGAAGGATGATGTGCTCATCGTGGTTGCTGCTTGCGCGTTGATATGCTGTCGCTCGCCATCACCACCTGATGACGTTGATGTTGTTGTTTCCGTTGAAATCGGTTCGTTCCCGGTCGTGGGATGAATGCTCGTGTGTGTTGTAGTTGCTGCTTGACGGGAAACTGTGAGAAACCACCGCCACCACCACGAGATGGTGGTTGTCATCGCCAAACCTTCGCTGCTGGTCGCCTTACGCCACCAAGAAGGTGGTTGGGTCCCTTTTCAACCAGTGCATGTACGTGTGTGTTGTGTATGGTTGCGTTTGATTGGAAAATCGAGGAAGGCCAACACCACCACCGTGAGGTGGTGGCTGCCCCCACTTACCCCTGTCGGCCACCATTAGGTGGCTGTGTGTGTGTGCTTACTTTGCTTAGTGTAGTGTGTGTGCGTTTATTTTTTGTATTTTTCTTTGTAAATTGTAAAATGGAATAATGAAAGGAAATTCCACCGCCTTAGGGTGGTGGCTGCCGCCACCGGCCGCCGTGTCGGGTGGCAGTGCGCCTTGTCTCGATTGTGTTGATTCGTTTGGAGGGTTTGAAACCCTAATGGGCCCAAGGAAGCCCTAATGGACCCAATAAGATTTAATGGGCTTAATAAAACCTTAATGGACTCTAATAAAACCCTAATGGGTTTAATGACATTCTAGTGGGCCCAGTAGGCCCAATAAAGCCCTAATTGATCTAGAAGCCCAACAAGTTAATAAATGGGTTAGTCCTTGGGTTGGAAAACACTAATGCCAATTAAAACCTAATTTTTGAGAATTAATCAGGACGCACACGAGAATTATTTAATAACTTGAGATATTAAATAATAAACTTTGGCAAAGATTAATCTAAGTGATAATGGACTTAATGGATTAAGTCCTTAATGGTTTAAGTAGGAAACTTAACCCTAATCATCGTTTTATGTTAAACCCTAATTTCACTAGGGTTTGTTGTTGCTTCTTTCTTTTGGGCATTGAGGGTTGGGTAATTAATGGGCCATCCAAAGTCAAGCCAATGAACTAGAATAATTTAATGGGCCTGGGGTAAGGCCTATGTAAGGGGCTTGGGCGCAATTTGGGAAAATTGGGCCATAGATGGGCCATAGTTGGGCCTTAATGATTATATGATGTTAGGCCTTAGAATGAAATCATGTATAGGCCTAGGCCCAATTTGGAAAATTGGGCCATGTGTTGGGCTTTGATTCCTAGTTGACTTTGGGCCTCCGGATTGGGCCTTGGGCTTGAATAAGCCAAGCTTGGGGTAATGTAATTATCCAAAGTAAGTGTTTATGGTTATGTAGTGGGACCCAATTATTAATTGGGTGATGTTTTGATATTGACCGATCGGGAATCTGTCATCCAGCAGCTGGGGTTGAGTCTGCGGGACTTCAGCAGTGTGGGATTGTGTCTACGGGAGTTCAGCAGTGTGAGGTGAGTTACCTTCCAGTAGCGGTGGGTCTACGGCCACAATGCCGGCCCACCAGTAGGAGTTGTATGTTAGATGACTGTCTTTGTGATATCATCTAGGTTTGCTACTATCTGATACGTTATATGCTGGCATGATATGTTATATGTGATAGTGGTAGAGTTCGGTTGTTAGGACCGAAGGGTAGGTCAGACACCCCAGATATGTTTGACAGCATGTGATGATATGTTTATATGTTGTCATGATATGTTATATGTGATAGTGGTAGAGTTCGGTTGTTAGGACCGAAGGGTAGGTCAGACACCCCAGATATGTCAGACAGCATGTGATGATATGTTTTTATGTGGGCATGATATGTTATATGTGAGAGTGGTAGTAGGAAGGGAATAGTCCCCAAATTCGGTTGTTAGGACCGAAGGGTAGTTCGGACACCCCCGGTATGTCTGGTAGTATGTTTGTGTTATGATATTTGTGATAGTAGCTGAGTGTGGGCAAGGCCCGTATCTCAGAGATAGTGGAGTTTGGGCGAGGCCCGTACCTCCATGAGTGTGGGCGAGGCCCGTATTTCCTAGTTGTTTAGTATATGATTGTATATACGTGTATGTTATGGTTTAGTAGCTGAGTGTGGGCGAGGCCCGTATCTCAGAGATAGTGGGGTGTGGGCGAGGCCCGTATCTCCCAACTAACGGAGTGTGGGCGAGGCCCGTACCTCCATGAGCGTGGGCGAGACCCGTATCTCCTATCTGTTCATTATATGATTGTATGGTATGTGGTATGATGGGGGAACTCACTAAGCTTCGTGCTTACGGTTTTTCATTTTGGTTTCAGGTACTTCGTGTTAAAAGGAAAGGAGTCGGCTTGATCGCAGCGCATCACACTATGTTTTCCGCACATGAGATCTTTGGGATTACACTCTGATATGATTTTATGATAATATGTTTTGAATATTGTCACTTTAGTTTGACACGAGATACTATTATGAATGTTTTTATACTGATGGTTTTATGTAATAACTTAATAAAAACGAAATTTTTGGCCTTGAATTTTGGGATGTTACATTTGAGTATTGGAATCAACCCACGCTCCCTTGTATCACTTCATGGAATTCTATCTTGTGTGATTGTGAGACGGTAATATCATATAAGTCTTCAAACCAAGAGATATGAGTTATTGACTATGAGTTGGTTGTACATTGATAGTACAAAAACGCATCAATAACTTGATGTTATAAAACGTGCTATTTTTTATAATTTGATGATTAATTAGTACAAGAATATGAGCCGAAGTTTATCTGTTCATTTTAGTCCTTAGAGGATTAAAAGCGATATCTTAGGCCCCTCGATGATTTTTTTTGACCTATGTACCGGGCCCGGTCAGAACTCAATTGATGTGTTCGATTAAGTTCTATGTCAAACAAGTCGGAAATCAGGAAACAAGCTGCTGGACAATAAAGTGTCTAAGTCCATAACTATATTTGGTATGTACTTGACCCGATCTGGCATGCTGCATTTGGGTTGCATGACATCATAACAATTGGATAGACAAAATGAGAAAATGGACACTTGTGATTTGTTAATATATTATAAGCTCTAATATATGAATATAAATCATATTATTTAATTAGTATTGATCAAGAATTAATTTGGAATTAATTTTGTGATCAAAAGAGACTCATTAAATATATGAGGATTGATTTCGTAAATCATTCATTCTTATATAGTGGGCTTATGATCCATGACTCATTAGATTGGGCTACGACCCATAGAGTGCTCCATGGAGGTTAAAACCCATGGATCATGGAGGAAATGAACAGTCATGCACATTAGAGTTTGCATGGTGTAACCCTACATGTGACACACTATATAAAGAACCTCATAGTAAGCAAAATTGGCCACTAAGAGAAGAAGGTTGGGGCTAGCCAATTTTGTGCTCAAGTGTTCTTCTCTCAAGTTATTCCAAGAGTTGTGGTGTTGTGTGAAGCATTTGAGGCATTGCATTTGGGGTGCTAGGCTCACAAGGTCACAAGGAATCAAAGCTACAAAAAGGTATCTCATTCTACTAAGTTTTGTAATACATATACCCCATGATATGTTAGTTAGGATGAAAACCTTGGAAAATGAATGTTTACATGTATAATAGAGAAAACGTAGATCCATGGTTTCTAGCGTTGCATGTACACCATAGGAGTGTTAGAATGCTCAAAACCCATCAGTATGTGCACCATAGGATGTTGTAACATACCATAACCCAATAGTGGTATCAGATCCTAGGATTGTTTTCCATTTTACTTGATGCTACTTGCTTTCAAAGCTTGAAAAAAAATCAATTTTCTGCTTTTTGGACAGTGAACTCGCCGAGTACACTGGGGAACTCGACGAGTCCACCCTATAATCTGACCAACTCACCTATTCAGTTCATGCACTCGACGAGTTGGTGCTCCAGAATACAGATTTTCGAGTTCTAAAGTTGGAATTGGACTAGGATCATTACCATAAACTGTTTTTGAACTTATAAACATGTTTTTGATGTGGTAATGATCATGCTTATCCAATTTAAAAGATAATTGTCAAAGTTTCATGTTTTGTATTAGTTTGTATGGTTAGGCTAATTACATGAAATTTGTTTGATATGAGTTGTCTTGTCTTAACAGTTTAATTAGATCATAGGAAAATTGTTTGATGGAGTTTTTGATCTAATTGTTTTGGTGAAATCCATAACTTGTCCTCAAGTTATGGAAAGTGAAAGGCCTCATTTTTAAATGTCATCTTAAATGGTTTTAAATCTTCCATAACTTGTCCTCAAGTTATGGAACATGAAAAGTCTTTTACATAAATGTTTTTGTGAACTCCATACTTTGTCCTCAAGTTATGGAATGTCAATACTCTTTTCATATAACCTAAATTAAACTCATAAGTTATGGATACCAAAATTTTTTTAATAGGTCAAAAGTTGCCCTCAAGTTTTGGAGTTTGTAAATGCAAATTCTCACTTTGAAACATCTAGTTCCAAACCCTAGAATTTTAATTTTAAATTCAGCCCTTATACTATTATAATATTATAGGTTTAATATTTATATATATGTAAAAGAACAAAGTCAGTCTTACCATTAGTAGGCCTTATTTACGAAGCCGCTCTATAAGGGGGGGGGGGGGGGGTATAAGGTTACTGCCTATAAGATGGCAGTTTAATGGGTGCCCACTCTCACCGACCGTTTCCTTGATCGGTGGAGGGTCATTAGCCGAATGAGTTTGACAAGACATTTAAATTCTCATGAAAAGTTTAATGAAATACTAAGTAACTAAACATTTATAAATTCCTAATCTTAGTTACTTAGGAAAATGTGAATTTGGTGCTAACCCATGAAATAGCACTTTACACCTTGTTAAGTCGTTATTGGAGCGTGTGTGGCTAATCGACACACTAATCTGGGTCTAACAGTGCGTGGAAAATGGTAGCTTGATGTTACTCATAGATCATTGGAGCGTGTGTGGTTAATCAGCACATTGATTAGGCAGTTGTAACATTAGGTGTACCAAGCTAATTTGCATGGTTATTCACACCTTGTTTGTGATCCTCGACATTCCAGTCACAAACTTGAAGGGAACAATCGATATTTAAACATGCCGTTGAAGTATTCAATGAATCTCAAAGGATCTACGAATTTCAATCCATTTAAAACTTAATTATCAATTTCATTTTTTGTGGTGGAAATTGGTAAATCGTCATTTACCTACCTTCAAATATTTTACAATTGGATTACGGAATCCCTCTTGCGAATTGTAAAATATTGTGTTGGGTCCTAGCCTTAATATTTTATTTGGGAGTTATATTAAGGACTTAAATCAACTAACTTGAATTTCTCCCATTGTAGATGTCTAGTTTAGACAACTATGGTCTTCCCAAATCTTTTGGAACAAGATTTCCTCTTAAAGATGATGTACCATAAAATCATGCTTCACTTTCTCCACCACCTCCAATAATTCTTCCAAACCCACAATATCAAAGACTTGAAAATTTCAAGGTCACTCAAGACCTACTTGCAATGAAACATCAAGATGGAAGGCCTGTGTATACTCACATCTCAGAGATGAAGTCACATATTGATAGGCTGACAGTATTGGGTGTCATTGTCTCGAGGAAGTTGGCTGTTGACTGGGTTCTTTAATCACTTCCCGAGTCATATAGTGAGTTCATTAAGGACCAGTACATGACAAACCATGACATGACCTTATTGATCTTACATATTGGCTTGTTTCTGCTTAATCAACAATGATTTGGTGCACTGGAAAAGCAAATTTGATTGGAAGATCTACTTCTCAAACTTCCATGGGCATTAAACAATGGTAACATTGGAAGTACATAAAAGATTTCTCTTCCCAATGGAAAGGTATTGGCCGTAATCAACCCGGTTGACTAAATGGTAAAGAGAAAGGCTAAGTCTGATATAGTCTCGTGTACCATTCCCAAAGAGTGCATATGTTTCTACTTCCATTTGAAGGGACATTGGAAGTGAAGCTGCCCTGCCTACCTGAAGGATCTGAGAGAAGGTAGAATCATAAATTATGACTCTGCTTCAGGTAAGTCTACTATCTAACTCTATTAAGTTCCTAATAGTTGATTCTTAATACATGATGTGACAAGGTTGCATTTTGATTTTTTGTAGGATCATGCAAAGGGAAGGAAGCTTAAAGGAAGAGTATGTTGAATCTCCTCGCGAAGATGGATTTCAAGCGCCGTGTTCGAAGATCGGATTTTTGAACTGCTGCTGAGGAGTTATGATAGATTGCTAGGAAATATGTAATAACATAGTTTTCATTTGTAATTGCATTGTAAGCAAAAGTTTTTTTTTCGTTTTATAAATAAATAAAATATTGTTTTATTTTATTATATCTCCTTGCAATGACATTTGTGAAATTAATGTTTATATGTTTCTATTTTAGCAATATGAATTTGATTCTTTCATTTGTGGTAGTGTCGAGAATTTGCCAAATAAGGAAAGATTCTCATCACCCAAGTTTCAGTTGGATAGAAACTTGGAATCATGAACCTTGTAGTGTGTGATGAATGAGAACCTTTGACTTTGGGAAATTAAGACTAATTCCTTGTTCATATGTATATGTGAATCAAGTGAAGGACTAGGGGATCAGGTACACTGGGTGTGCGCTGGTCAGGTCCACCACAATGAACGATAAGATTATTCGTCATTATTTACTAAGGTTTAGTAAATATGGTTATGCTTACAAGTTTAAGTATAATTCTGAAACATTGGAAAATTTTCAATGTATGGCAGAGCGAATTAGAAGAATCAAATTAGGCAGAAAGATAAAAGTTTCTCCAATCTGAAAAGATAGGGGAGTAATTTAGTATCGTGTTTTATGTTCATCTTAATGATTATGAAATCCATATCACAATTGATCCTATAAGTTTTGGATTAGATGTCTAAGCCCATAACTATTATTGGTATGTACTTGACCCGAGAGTAGCATGGTCCATTTGGGTTGCATATCATCAGGACAATTTGTTAGGATGGACTTTTTAGAGAAGGTTATTTATGGTTTATTAATATATTATAACTTATAATATATTAATATGAAATCATATGTTTTAATTAGTATCGATCAAGAATTAATTTAGTGATCAAAAGAGACTAATTAAATCTATGGGGACTAATTATGATAATTAGTTATATTTATATTTGTTGGGCTTATGACCCATGTTGGACCAAGTTTATGTATGGATACATAAAGAGTTGGGCCACACGAACCATGGATCATAAAACCCATGGGTATGGATTATGGGTTATACCCATGACCCTTGGAATCCTACATATAAATAGGTTACTCCATAGCCAAAATCACCACTTCTTTTCTTAGACAAAATATGGAGGTGTTTTGGTGCATGGAATTCTCTCTGAAGAGCCACCTTTGTCCTAGGTGTGTTGTGATTCCATTTGAGGCATTTCATACTATTGGTGCTAAGCTCTTAAGGCCAAATACATCAAGACTTCAAGCCACATAAAAGGTATGTTTCCCTAACTAGTATATTATATGGTTTATGTCAAATGCATGCTAGTTATAAGTTTAATTCCTTGGAAACCATTTGCATGTATAATTAGTGAAAACATAGATCCAAGGTATTTAGGGTTGTATGTGCACCATAGGATGTTGTATTATACCAAAACCCAACAGTGGTATCAGAGACTTGGGTTGTTTTCTAATATATTTGATGCAAATGCGTTTTTTTTTTTTCAAGTTGATGGAAAAAAAAGTAAAACAACATGAAGTTTGTCAAATTTTATGATAATTAATTGATTTTATGAAAAACTAATTATTTGTAAAATTTGAGTCACTTTACTACAAGAGTTAAATTAGGTCAATTTATTAAAAGATTGAATGATATGATTATTTTATTTGTTTTTAAAAGTTTGATCTAAGTGGTTTTAAGGAGTTACAAATTTTGTCATAAAATTTTGGAACTCAAAAGTTTTTTTTAAAGTTATGATCTTAAGAGTTTTGAAACTCCCATAAGTTATGGATGTGAAATGTCTCATTTATTAACTCTTTAGGTTATGAAGTCCAAGAGTCTTCAAAGGATAATTGTCAAAGTTTCAAGATTTGTATTAGTTTATATGATTATCTAATTTCTTGAAAATTGTTGATGTGAATTACCTTTACTTATGAGTTTAATCTAGATCATAGAAAGATTATTTGATTATTGTGTTAATTGGAATATTTGATCTTAATGGTTTTTATGAACTCCATAACTTGTCCTCAAGTTATGGAAAGTGAAGAGTTTTTCTTTTTAAAGTGTCATTAAGTCTCATAGGTTATGAAAATAGAAGAGTCTCTTTTTTTAATGTCATCATTAAATGATTTAATGTCTTCCATAACTTGTCCTCAAGTTATGGAACTTGAATTTTTTTTTTTACATTAAACCTTAATTAAACTCATAAGTTATGAAAAACCCAAGAGTTTTGAAAGGTTTCAAAACATGTCCTCAAGTTTTCGAATTTGTAAAGTTACCCCCATGTATACTTTAATTCCAAACTAGACCTTAGAATTTTAAAAGTTAAAATTCAACCCTTATACTTTATAATATTATAAGTTAATAATATTTATATATATATATATATATATATATATATATATACATATATATATATATATATATATATATATATATATATATGTATAAGTGTAAAGTCAGTCTTACCGTTAGTAGGCCTCATTCACGAAGTCGGTCTATAAGGGGGGTATAAGGTTACTGCCTATAAAATAGTAGTTTAATGGGTGCCCACTCTCACCCACCGCTTCCTTGACCGGTGGAGGGTCGTTAGCCGAATGGGTAGGACAAGGACTATAATTCTCCCTTCACTAAAAGTATTAATGATAAATACTAGGTAACTAAACCTTTTATAAATACCCAATCTTAGTTACTTAGAAAAATGTGAATAAGGTGCTAATCCATGAAATTACACTTTGCACTTTGTTTAAGTCGGTTAGTGGAGCGTGTGTGGTTAACCGGCACACTAACTCGAATTTAACAAGGTAGGAAAAGGGTAACTTAATGTTTATCATAGTATCGATGGAGCATGTGTGGTTAACCGGCACATCGATTGAAGGGTAAACACTTAAGGGTGCCAAGTAATTTGCATGGTTACTTCACACCTTGTTTTGTGATCCTCGACATCCCAGTCACAAAACCTGAAGGGCACACTCGAGATTGAAACATGCTATTGAAAAGTTCAATGAATCTCAAAAGATCTAGGGATTTCAAATCCAATTAAAACCTAATAAATTATTTCGTTTTTCATGGTGGAAATTGGTGAATCGCCATTCGCCTACCTTCAAATATTCCATAGCTTGGATTATGGCATCGCTCTTCTAAGTTATAAAATAGTTTGTTGGGTCCTAGCCTTAATATTTCATATTGGGTGTTATATTAAGGACTTTAAATCAACTATCTTGAATATCTCCCAAAAGATATCTAGTTCAGACATCTATGATCTTCCCAAATATCTTGGAACTTCACTTCCTCCACCTCCTCCAATTATTCTCCCTAACCCACAAGTTCAAGGTCACTCAAGCCCTATTGGCAAGGATAGGTCTAGGTGTGATCACATCTTGGAGATGAAGTCACATATTGACAAGCTAAGAGAGTTGGGTGTCAAAGTCTTAAGAAAGTTAGTGGTTCAATCACTTTCTAAGTCACATAGTGAGTTCCTTGGGACTCCTATGAAACAGACTATGACAAGACCCTTAATGATCTTATCTATTTGCTTGGTGCTGCTAAATCAGAAATGATTTAGTGTACTAGTAAAGCAAATTTGATTAGGAGATCAACTTCTCAAAACTTTATGGACAGGGACAATATTGACACAGAAAATACAGAAAAGCATTCTCTTCCCAATGGAAAGGGATCGGCCATAGTCAACTCGGTTGACCAAATGATAAAGAGAAAGGCTAAGTCTGAGATAGTCCCATGTACTATTACCTAAGGGTCCATATGGTGCTATTGCCAAAAGGAAAGGGCATTGGTTGCGAAGCTGTCAATTTTACCTGAAAGATCACAAGGCTAGTAAAGTCAATAAGTTTGACTCTATCTCAGGTAAGGTCCACTATCTAACTCGGTTAAGTTTCTATTATGATATTATTATTACAAGATGTGACTAGGTCACATGTTGATGTTTAAGAATCAAAGGAAAAGTGAAGGAAACGTAAAGAAAGAGTATGTTGCATCTGATCGCGATGATGGATTTATATCGCTTGATTGAAGATTGGATTCTTGAGCTACTCTTAGGAGTTATGATAGATTGCTAGGAAACAAGTAATAACATAGTTTTCATTTCAGGTTACATTGTAAGGATAAAGTTTTTTCCGCATTTTAAAATAAATAAAAGTTTGTTTTACTTTATTTTTATCTCCTTCCAATGGCATTCATGAAAACTTGATGTTTGTATGTTTATAGCAATATTGGAAATATGAATTTGATTCGTTCATTTGTGGTAGTGTCTAAATTTACCAAATAAGGAAAGATTCTCATCACCCAAGTTTCAATTGGACCGAACTTGGAATCATGCAAGTTGTATAGTATGATGAATGAGAACTTTCAAGCATTGGAAAAATTAAGACCAACTACTTGTTCACATGGATGTGTGAGTCAAGAGAAGGACTAAGGGATCAAGTACACTTTCTTGTGCACTTGTCAAATTGTACCACAAAAGATGGATAAGACTATTCATCATGATTTACTAAGGTTTAGTAAATATGATTATACTTACAAGCTTAAGTATAATTCTGAAACATTGGAAAATTTTCAATGTATGACAGAACGAATAAGAAGAATCAAATTAGGCAGAAGGATAAAAGTTTCTCAAATATGAAAAGATGGGAGAGTACTTTAGTATCATGTTTTAAGGTCATCTTAATGATTTTGAGAACTTATCACAATTCATCCTCTAAGTACATTCTGATAGTTAAGAAGAGCAGTTATGAATTGTTGAAGTGGTTAAATCAAGAAGATGATTCATACTTCATTCCAAAACAATTCATAGAGTTATACTCTAAGATTGTAACTTGAGTGACATGTATTAAAGAAGGTTTAAAACACTTGTCAAATGTAAGAGTAAAAGTTTTCTACTCTTGTACATTTGAAATTGGTAAGTTGTGATGTTTTGGATAAAACAAAGACCAACTAAGGATAATTGTGTTAAGTGTCTGTCTTGAGTAGAATCCACACTATCTCTTGAATATTTGGCAAGAAAGTCGTATAGTTCAAGGAGACAGTGGGAGTCTAAAAGATCCTGAAAATGGTTTCAAGAAGTAATCAAGAATAAAACCTGTATTTCATCGCTAGCACACAAGTAGAGGTTTATAACTTATCGTGCTGACATTTTTGTGCCCATTCCAGTTAAGTTGGCTATACATTTGAGTTCTACATGTTATCAATTGTTTGCATTGATGGGTTTTGAGCATTCTAACACTTCCTAAGTGTACATGCAACCCTAATAACCTTGGATCTATGTTTTTCTAATAATCATGCAAAGTTGTTTTCCAAGGTTATGAACCTATCTAGGATACATGGGGAACATTTTTCTTTGTATACAAGATAGAACTACATACCTTTTTTATGAAAGTGTTCCTTGAAACCTTGTGAGCCTAGCACCTCAAGTGTGATCCCTCAAATGCTTCACACAACACCAAATGCAAAGTATAAACTTGAGAGAATACTCTAACACACTCAAAATCAGCCAAGCCCTCTTGTTTCTCTTTTTGTGTGGCCGATTTTGGGGAGAGACATGGTCTTTATATAATGTGTTGCATTAAGTAAACCCCTAATGTAACATGACTCTTCATTTCTCAATCCATGGGTTAACTCCATGGAGCATCCGTGGAGCATCCTATGGGTGGAACCCAACTTGATAATCCATGGAGCCTTTTAGCCCACTATATAAGATATGGAAGATTTACATAATCTACCCATGTATTTAATTAGTTATCTTTTGATCACTTAATTAATTCTAAATTAATTCTTGATCAAAACTAATTAAATAATATTATTAATATATTAGAACTTATAATATATTAATAAACCATATGTGTTATTTCTCTCATTTAGTTTATCCAATTGCATGGTGCCATGAAACCCAAATGGACCATGCCGGGTCGGGTCAAGTACATACCAAAAATAGTTATGGACTTAAACACCTTATCCAACAGTCTCCCACTTGGATAAGTCTAATAACTATAACTACAACACTTCAGAAACCAATCGGTAATCGTAGCTCTTTCAAGGTCTCTCGGAACTGAGAAGATGTTGATACGCCATTTAAGATAAGTGATCATATAAGCCTCTGTTCTAGATATCACCCGGACAATTACATGGAACAATGTCTTACTTATTGTCTAGCAGTTTGTTTCCTGATTTCTGATTTGTTTGACAAAGAACTAAATATAACACATCAATTAGGTTCTGATCGGGCCCGATACATAGGTCAAAACAAGATCATCGAAGGGCCCAGATATCAGCTTCTAATCCAAGAAGGAACAGATAAACTTCGACTTATATGTTTTTTCTACTACTAGTTGAATCATACAAAAAAGCACGTTTTATAACATCGAGTTACCAATGCGTTTTCGTACAATCAATGCATAACCAATTCATAGGCAACAAATCATATCTCTAGGTTTGAAGACTTATATGATATTACCGTCTCACGATCACTCAAGATAAAATTCCGTGAAGTGATTCCAGTGAGCGTGGGTTAATTCCAATACTCAGAACTTATGAGCATTCATGATTGCTGTAGTCATGTCTAACACCTTAGACCTCTGCAACCAATCATGACTGTCTTACATCATATCTACTTCCAACATATGACCGACTGTGGAGAATTTGAATAATATGTAAAAACACAACATACTATTCTAGATGTCAAAACATGCAAAAAGAAATTATAGTAAGCGATTGACAAAAGATAGTAACACTTTACTCATAAATAAACACAACTTTTATTCATAATCAAATGTCAATTACACTTTACAAATTTCATAATTTATCTAACTACTAAAACTTATATCATCATCCAGCCCTATGCTCCGAGCATGCTGGAGATGCTTAACCCTACTTAGTCCCTTCGTGAGTGTCACACCCCCGAACCAGACGGCGGAAACGTTCGGGAGCTATTGTGACTCAATTGAATACCATCACAATGAATATACATGAAACATAACATCATTCGTCACCAACATTTCAATATTACAACTGATAGTGTTTACATCCGTTAAATTGTCTCAAAACATTACATTCCCAAAAATAAATTGTTCAGTTCGTTAATAAGTAAACTACAAGCCATCACTGAGTACATTTTCCTTTGATTCACTGGTTACCTGAGAATACAAGTATTTTGAAAAACGTCAACATGTGAAATGTTGGTGAGTTCATAAGCGGTATTTGAAAAACAATGTTTTGTATCGTTTTGAAAACCACCAGAAAATCCGATATTTTCTGAAAAGAAAAGCTTTTGAAAACGTTTGTGAAGATCCATAGGTATGCTTGTTTGTTTCTATATTTAAAAAAAATGTTCATTAAACTTGTATACATTTCGAATCCGTATGTATTGAAAAACCCTAGGAAAACCCGATGTTTTCCTAATTCTTGAATTCCATGAAGTTAAAATAAAACCATTGTAACACGTGAAGTTATCAATCCCAGGCGACGTCGGATTATTTTTGAGCATGATTAATTGCTATAAACACGCGTTACACAAACGACCAGTTTATAACTATACTAACGATCCCGTAGGCGTCTTCCGTACTAATCACGTTATCCAACCGCCCTGACTTCCCCACATCCGAAGAGAAAGAGGACACGAAGACCCCGATGACTCCATTAACCGGTTGGGGATAAAAAAAAAGGTATGAGGGGTCCCTGACCCGCCTCGCATGAAATACCGACTTTACTAGCAATACCAAAGGACTCTTGGGGACCGATAGTATACAAGCCATTGAAAGTCCTTTTACGCTGTGTTAGATCGTGTAAGACCCAACACCTCGTAAGGTAGAAGTCTTCGGGCCTTAAGATCAGGTCATTGGGCTAGCTAGGCCCAACAAACAAGATTTTACACTTTTGGGGCCCAAAGATAGTGCGTAGACGTCTGTGCACTCTCATGTGTATATTGAATTCCCAAATGTTACTTGTATGAATCGAGGTATCGTCGCGTTAGTAGTTTCGGGTTTTTATTGGTTCGAGACCGAACCAATTCGTTTAACAACGACTTTTGGTATTGTTGTGTATTGTATTTCGTCGATAGTCGCGGTGCCATTTTTGATCAAATTGCGTGTATTGAATTAGCCTTGAAAGTTTTCTGTTTTCAGCCCCTCATTGTTTGTAAAATTTACTTTTTCAACCCTTTAATTAAATAACTTTCCGGTTTGGTCCTTAAATCATTTTTCTTGACATTTTAACACCAAAAATTATTGAAATTAATATTTTTCAGCATATTTTTCATTGAAAACAGTTTAAGTCCCTGAAAATGCAGATTTCTCGGTTATAACCCCTCTTTTTCGCAGTTTTGACAATTTTGGCCCAAATTGGAAAATTTTTGCAACTTTGGTCCTTTTTAAATTTAAAAAGCATTTTAAACCTTTGAAAAGTACTTGGAACACTAATAGTCCACTGTTTTACAGAAAAATATAGTTTTGGCCCTCCAAAACAGAAAATTTCGCATAATGGGCCTTATTGGGCCGAAAATGTCATTTTTAGCCCATTAAGCTTGAAATTTATGTTTTTAATCCCCAACAAGTATATTTTCGGAAAATACATTATGGAAACTGTTTTGACTCATCTCCCCCATCAGATTTCGAAATATTTCAATTTGGGCCCTTTAACTTTATATTTCTAGCATTTTATGTCCAAAAATTGAGTTTTTAGCCCAAAGAAAATGTTACTAAGCCATTTAGCTATTTTTCTTGGAACACTTTGTATGTAGAAATATACTTGATGCTAGTATCATTTAACATAAAGTATATCTCGGTTTTTTAGGGGTTTTATGGCTAGATCCAACATTATAACACACAAAAACACACATATAAGCATAGAAATCATACAAGGCATACAAAACACATATAGATCTACACTTTCACTTGTATTCCCCCCCCCCACAAAACTCATAAAAACAGAAAACAGGGGGTATGAAGCTCACCTTTGGATGTTGATTCGGTTTTTGAAGAAAGGATGGAAGAAAGTTTGGTGATTTTTGGCCCTAGCACCCCTTGATGGAGATCTCGAGTTTATGGAGTTTTCTAGGAGTATATTCACCAAAATTGTTTAAGAGAAAGGATCAAATCATGAGAAAAAGAGTTATAAATTCCTTAGATATGTGTAACTTACCAAGAAGTGATGATATTTTCTTGAAATCCTCTTGATTCACAAGCAAAGTTTCGAAATTTTTGATGAAGAGGGAGGATGGTTTCTTGAGTAATCTAGAGAGAATTTGTGAGGTGTGTGTGTGTGTTTGAAATGGCCGAGAGCAAGAGAAAGGAAGAAGAGGAGAGATGCATGAAAGGATGGTGCATGGAAGTATGAGTCTCCTTGCATGGAAGTCCTTTGGTTAATAGTGAGGTGTCACTCACAAGGTCAACCCTTCCTCTTGGGCTTGTTTTGGGCCGAAAATATGGAAGGAAGAAAAAGGGTATTGGGCTTTAATGCCCACAAGCCCATGTGTAAGTTAAGTTGGGTGAGTTTTAATCTAAAAGAAAATATAATATGATTTTCACACCATGTTGGGCTAGTTTAGGTTAATCATGGATCAAAGCTTTTAATTCATTTCATTCTAGGCCCAAAATGGCCCAAAATGTTGAAATAAATGATTGTGGGTCCAAATTAGAGCCCAATTAGGGTTCTAAGCCCATGGTAGTCAAATTGGAAACTTATTGGTCCATTTGGGTCCAATAAGGAAGTCCTAGTCCAAAGTGGACCTAAACAAGAACTTCTAGGGTTTCCAATTGTTTGATGACTATTTGTAGTACTTGTATGATGTATTGGATTGAAGTTTTTGATGTCATAATAATAGGTATCACACATGCTCTTAAGTTTTTGATTCACATTAACTTGAGTGTATAGATTACATGACACAAAATTTCCAGTTGTGACATCATCCCCCCGTTAGAGGGAATTTCGTCCCGAAATTCTGTTTGAAAGCTAGATTTGAGAATGTTAGAATAGGTGAGGGTACTTTTGCTTTATTTGATCTTCGCGTTCCCACGTGAATTCTGGCCCACGCTTTGCGTTCCACCGTACTTTCACGATCGGGATGCGACTTTGCTTAGTACGCTTCACCTCCCGGTCCATGATTTCGATTGGTTCTTCAACGAACAGGAGATTCTCATTGATTTTGATTTCATCAAGAGGAATGACAAGGGTTTCATCTGATAGGCACTTCTTCAGGTTAGAGACATGAAACACGGGGTGTACACCGTTTAGCTCGGCGGGTAGTTGCAGTCTGTAGGCTACCGGACCTATTCGGGCGACGATTTCGAAAGGTCCAATGTATCGCGGGTTCAGCTTTCCCCATTTTCCGAAACATATAACCCCTTTCCAGGGTGAGACTTTCAACAGTACTCGATCACCGACCTGGAATTCTAAGGGCTTTCGCCGTTTATCGACGTAGCTCTTTTGTCGGTCACGCGATGCTTGTAATCGAGCTCGGATCTAGACGATCTTTTCTGTGGTTTCGCGAATGATCTCCGGTCCCGTTAGTGCCCTGTCCGACGTATGTGTTCTTGCTAGCTGGGTGTCACCTACTTTAGCCCAACATAACGGTGATCTACATTTACGCCCGTACAGTGCTTCGAAAGGAGCCACCTTGATGCTCGAATGGTAACTATTGTTATATGAGAACTCGATCAAAGGTAGGTGGGTATCCCAAGACTTCCCAAAGTCTATCACACATGCACGAAGCATGTCTTCAAGCGTTTGAATGGTTCGTTCACTTTGACCGTCCGTTTGTGGGTGATATGCGGTGCTCATGTCGAGATGAGTTCCGATTGCCTTGTGGAGTGATTGCCAAAAGCGCGATGTGAACCTACTGCCCCTATCCGAGATAATAGATTTTGGCACTCCATGGAGTCTCATGATTTCTCGTAGGTACAAACGCGTCAATCTCTCCATCTTGTAGGATTCTTTGATTGGCAGGAAATGGGCAGATTTCGTCAGTCGGTCGATTATTACCATATGGTGTCCAGTCCGCCCGACGTCTTGGGTAGCTTGGTCACGAAATCCATAGGAATCCCCTCCCATTTCCACTCAGGGATTGCTGGTTGCTGTAACAATCCTGAAGGTTTCTGGTATTCCACCTTTACTTTGGCGCACGTAAGGCACTTACTAAAATAGGTCGCGATTTCCGCCTTCATGTTAGGCCACCAATAGTGTTGTTTAATGTCCAAATACATCTTGTCCGAACCGGGATGAATGGAGTATCGTGTCTTGTGGGCTTCCTTCATAACGGCCTCCCTAAATCCTCCAATTTTTGGGACCCAAATACGGTTCATGAAGTAGTATACCCCATTCTCCCTTGCTTCTAGGTTCTTCTCCATCCCGCGCAATGCCTCGCTAGCTCTATTTTCCGTTTTCATAACCTCCGACTGGACTGATGCAATTTGAGGGCCAGATGAGATTGAATGGTTATCGAGAGAGTTTTCGTACGGTGATTAGAGTACTCCTTCCGACTTAATGCATCAGCTACCACGTTAGCCTTGCCTAGGTGGTACTTGATCTCACATTCGTAGTCGTTTAGTAATTCCACCCATCTTCGTTGTCTCATGTTCAGCTCCTTCTGATTCAAGATGTGCTGGAGGCTCTTGTGGTCCGTGAAGATGGTGCACTTTGTACCGTACAGGTAGTGCCTCCAAATTTTCAGAGCGAAGACCACGGCTCCCTGTTGTAGGTCATGGGTCGTGTAATTTACTTCGTGCGTCTTTAGTTGGCGGGACGCATATGCTATCACTCTTCCACGTTGCATGAGAACGCAACCTAAGCCCTGATTCGACGCGTCACAGTAGACCACAAAATCTTCCATTCCTTCAGGTAGAGATAGTACAGGAGCGCTACAGAGAGCTTGCTTCAAGGTTCGAAACGCAATCTCTTGTCTGTCTGTCCATTTGAATGGTACGCCCTTTTGCGTAAGTGAGGTAAGCGGCTTGGCGATCTTAGAGAAGTTTTGAATGAATCTCCTATTGTAGCCTGCTAGGCCTAAAAATTGACGAATTTCTGTGGGCGTGGTCGGAGTTGCCCATCCTTCCACAGCTTTGACCTTAGAGGGATCCACATGAATTCCGTCTTGGCTAACTAGGTGGCCTAGGAAATTCACACTCCGGAGCCAGAACTCACACTTGGAGAGTTTGGCGTACAGTTTTTCCGATCGCAGAGTTTCTAGGACTTGTCGAAGATGTTGGCCATGCTCCTCTTTGCTTCGATAATAGACGAGGATGTCATCGATAAACACAATGACGAAGTTGTCAAGAAACGGTCGACAGATTCGATTCATTAGGTCCATAAATGTGGCAGGTGCATTTGTTAGACCGAAGGGCATTACGACGAATTCATAATGTCCGTAGCGGGTTCGGAAAGCGGTTTGAGGAATATCCTCCTCCCAGACTTTGAGTTGGTGGTATCCGGACCGTAGATCTATTTTAGAAAAATAACTAGCTCCTTGGAGCTGGTCGAATAGATCATCGATTCGTGGGAGTGGGTAGCGGTTTTTAACAGTGAGTTTATTTAACTCTCTGTAATCGATGCACATTCTGAAAGATCCGTCCTTCTTTTTGACAAAGAGCACCGGAGCTCCTCATGGCGAGTAGCTAGGTCGGATAAATCCCTTGTCCAGAAGCTCACTGAGTTGGCTGGACAATTCCTGCATTTCAGCAGGAGCCAACCGATAGGGTGATTTAGCGAGAGGAGTTGCTCCTGGAACAAGGTCGATTCGGAACTCAACCTGTCTCTCTGGGGGTACTCCTGGAAGATCTTCAGGAAACACGTCTGGAAATTCACACGCTATCGGAATATCTTGGATGTTAGTTTCTTCTTTGGTCTTGTCCACTATGTGAGCCAAGAACGCCAAGTTGTTCTTTCGCAGATGTTTTTGTGCCTTGATGCACGAGATGAGACGAAGATTCGTACTTGGTTTGTCTCCGTAAATTACTAGGGTTTCGTGATTTGGGAGACGAAGGCGAACGGCCTTCTCGTGGCACATAATCTCAGCATGGTGGGGGCTTAACCAATCCATGCCGATAATCACATCGAAACTCCTAATTGACACTGGCATTAGGTCTATTCGAAAGACGTGTTGGTTAAGGGTTAGGGTACATCCGATGTAGATCTCCCCAGTGGATTCGGTTTTCCCATTGGCCATTTCCACCGTATAGGTTTCATTTAGCTTCTTGGGTTGTTGTTTTAATAAATGTTTAAACTTCTCGCTTACGAAACTTCGCTCCGCTCTGGTGTCAAATAAGATGCATGCATAAGTGTGGTTTAGGAGGAACGTACCGGTCACAACTGCGGGGTCCAGAACTGCATCACCCTGACCCATAGTCAGCATCCTTCCTGCTCCTCTGTTTCCTGAATTGTTGTTGTTAGGGCAATCTCGGCGGAAATGCCCCGTGCTTCCACACCCAAAGCAGGTGTGGCTAGGCCCTGCATTGTTGCCGCCGGCATTGGTGTTATTGTTATTGCGGTGGTTGTTGTTGTTGTGGTTGTTTCCCTAACTTTGGTTCTGAGAAGGATAAGTTCTGCAGAACCTCGCAGTGTGTCCCCTTCGGTTGCAACTGGTGCAATGGAATTCCCTGCATTCGCCGTGATGATGAAGACCGCACTTATTGCATTTGCGAAGATTACCGGAATAGGGTATTGAAGCATTTGAAGCAGCTGAGGCTGGAGCATGTGGTGTGGCTGGAACCGATGCGGTGACAATGTTAACTGCCACTGTCTTCTGCTTTTTAGAGGTCTTGGGGCCCTGACGCCCCTTCCTCTTGTTGTTCCTCCCTTTCTTGCCATCACCCTCCTTTTTCTTCTCAGCCTCCACTGGCTTCTCGCCCTTCTTGTTGTTATGATCATACAACCTCTTCGCCAATCTCTTCGCACTGTCAAACGTTTCAGGGTTCGCAGCTATCACATTCCCTTGAATGGGGGATGTCAGTCCCCAGATGAATCGCTCAATCTTCTTTCCTTCTAATGTGATCATACCCGGGCACAACAGAGATAGTTCACTAAATCTTGATATGTAGGCATCGATATTCGCATTCTGCACGGTGAGGTTCCATAGCTCTTGCTCCATCTTCTGTATTTCGCCTCGTGGGCAGTACTCAGCCATCAACATTTCTTTCATTTTTGTCCATGGCATAGAGTTGGCTACAGGGAGCGTCATGGCTTCCACGTGTCCGTTCCACCAGGTGAGCGCTTGATCGACAAGAGTGCAGGCTGCGAACTTCACCTTCAGCTGCTCAGGGCATTCGCATATCTCGAATACCGACTCCACCTTCTCGATCCATCGCTTCAGAGTGATCACCCCTCCAGTGCCGTTGAAAGTTTGTGGTTTAGCGTTTGTGAAGTCCTTGTAGGTGCACGTTTTAGTGGGTCCTTGATTCGTCCCGTTGTTCGAACTTCCGGACCCTTGCCCGTTGCCTCATCTGTTGTTCCCTCGGTGAAGTTGTGCCATAGCTGCTGTGACCGCAGTAGACACGGCTTCCTGGAAAGCAGTGGAGTCAACTTCGGGCGGGATTTCCGCGAGTAGCTCGGCGAGGCATCTTTCTGTCATGAAACGGAAAGATGTTGAGTGTATGTGGTTTTTGTGAGGTTGTGATCCTACTAACTAGGTGTATGGTACGAACTTAGACATTGCTACCATCGGACATACAATCATAACGTCTCAACACATAACAACTTGTAATATCATAGCAAAACACATAAAAGTTCATTAATATTATCCGCATTTAATACAAGAAAATTTTGCTCGTAAGAGCATACATGAGTGACACTAATTTGACAGCATAACGGCTCCATGAGTAGTGTAGTCACTTAAACATAGAGTCGGAGTACATAGCATAGTTCCTAATGACCTACTATGATAAGTCTATCCCTAGCCGTGATGAGCTGCGTCTGGAGGTGGTACCGAAGATGTGGATGCTCCCTGAAGACGAGCCACCAAGCGTTCTGCGTCCTGAAGTCGAGACTCCCACCTTACCTGCCTCATGTGAAACTCCCGAAGGACGTCACGTGTCTCCTGTTCCGCACGCTCGACCCTAGTCCACAACTGGCGTACTTGATCAGCAGTGCCCTGAGCAAGGTCGTCGGTGTCCCGTAATCGTCTCACCATGACCGGTAGGGCTCGGTCGGTCGGTCCTCCGTCCCTCAGGTGAAAGAACTCACGTGACATGCCAAACGAGGATCGTTGTCCCTGATGTCTGCTCCATCTCCAAAGATCAATGCCCCAAGGAGGGGTAGGCCCAGTGGGGCCCACACGATAAGCAGGCACCCTGATCAGGTAAGGGGGGTTGATGACCTCAGACTCTGCGTCCGAATCACCCCCTTCGCTATCATCGAGCTCCTCTTCGAAATTCTCTTCGTCTTCTTCAGGTTCGACAGGCTCACCCTCGACTTCTGCCTCCGGTTCCCCGTCAGACTCCTCTTCGGGGTCTTCCTCAGGTTCCTCTTCAGGCTCTTCCTCAAGCTCCTCCTCCTCTAGCCATCCGTTGTTTCCCTGATTAGGGAAATAGGGGTCTTCAGGGTGATGAAAACCAGCCATGCTGTCTGCACGAATATGTAAATATGCTAACATTATTCCTAGGATGCTATGACTATTGTACGGACTAAGCAAGCGTTCTCTTTTTAGTGATAAAGGGTATAGTTTTAGATTCCTTAGCTATCCCGATCTCATCAAGACGTGTGTTAGTTTTACTTTGGAGAGAATGTAGTTGATCAGGCTACATTCACTCCTTGGTATCACTAAGAACAGTCCTGAATTAACCAAGATACCAGCATTATTGTGTTTGATTCGGCATTATGTTCTTATTCCTAATGCAAGCAAGCGTGTTTTATTTACTTGTTTTGTTCAGAGTTATGTTAGTCCCTCTTTTTTTTTTCCTTTATAGTTGCATATCAATGTGTGGCTCGACATGCTAGTTCACTATAAACAAAGCTCTGATACCAACCTGTCACACCCCCGAACCAGACGGCGAAAACGTTCGGGAGCTGTTGTGACTCAATTGAATACCATCACAATGAATATACATGAAACATAACATCATTCGTCACCAACATTTGAATATTACAACTGATAGTGTTTACATCCGTTAAATTGTCTCAAAACATTACATTCCAAAAAATAAATTATTCAGTTCGTTAATAAGTAAACTGCAAGTCATCACTGAGTACATTTTCCTTTGATTCACTGGTTACATGAGAATACAAGTATTTTGAAAAACGTCAACATGTGAAATGTTGGTGAGTTCATAAGCGGTATTTGAAAAACAATGTTTTGTATCGTTTTGAAAACCACCAGAAAATCCGATATTTTCTGAAAAGAAAAGCTTTTGAAAACGTTTGTGAAGATCCATAGGTATGCTTGTTTGTTTCTATATTTAAAAAAAATGTTCATTAAACTTGTATTCATTTCGAATCCGTATGTATTGAAAAACCCTAGGAAAACCCGATGTTTTCCTAATTCTTGAATTCCATGAAGTTAAAATAAAACCATTGTAACGCGTGAAGTTATCAATCCCAGGCGACGTCGGATTATTTTTGAGCATGATTAATTGCTATAAACACGCGTTACACAAACAACCAGTTTATAACTATACTAACGATCCCGTAGGCGTCGTCCGTACTAATCATGTTATCCAACCGCCCTGACTTCCCCACATCCGAAGAGAAAGAGGACACGAAGACCGCGATGACTCCATTAACCGGTTGGGGATAAAAAAAAAGGTATGAGGGGTCCCTGACCCGCCTCGCATGAAATACCGACTTTACTAGCAATACCAAAGGACCCTTGGGGACCGATAGTATACAAGCCATTGAAAGTCCTTTTACGCTGTGTTAGATCGTGTAATACCCAACACCTCGTAAGGTAGAAGTCTTCGGGCCTTAAGATCAGGTCATTGGGCTAGCTAGGCCCAACAAACAAGATTTTACACTTTTGGGGCCCAAAGATAGTGCGTAGACGTCTGTGCACTCTCACGTGTATATTGAATTCCCAAATGTTACTTGTATGAATTGAGGTATCGTCGCGTTAGTAGTTTCGGGTTTTTATTGGTTCGAGACCGAACCAATTCGTTTAACAACGACTTTTGGTATTGTTGTGTATTGTATTTCGTCGATAGTCGCGGTGCCATTTTTGATCAAATTGCGTGCATTGAATTAGCCTTGAAATTTTTCTGTTTTCAGCCCCTCATTGTTTGTAAAATTTACTTTTTCAACCCTTTAATTAAATAACTTTCCGGTTTGGTCCTTAAATCATTTTTCTTGACATTTTAACACCAAAAATTATTGAAATTAATATTTTTCAGCATATTTTTCATTGAAAACACTTTAAGTCCCTGAAAATGCAGATTTCTCGGTTATAACCCCTCTTTTTCGCAGTTTTGACAATTTTGGCCCAAATTGGAAAATTTTTGCAACTTTGGTCCTTTTTAAATTTAAAAAGCATTTTAAACCTTTGAAAAGTACTTGGAACACTAATAGTCCACTGTTTTACAGAAAAATACAGTTTTGGCCCTCCAAAACAGAATTTTCGCATAATGGGCCTTATTGGGCCGAAAATGTCATTTTTAGCCCATTAAGCTTGAAATTTATGTTTTTAATCCTCCAACAAGTATATTTTCAGAAAATACATTATGGAAACTGTTTTGACTCATCTCCCCCATCAGATTTCGAAATATTTCAATTTGGGCCCTTTAACTTTATATTTTTAGCATTTTATATCCAAAAATTGAGTTTTTAGCCCAAAGAAAATGTTACTAAGCCATTTAGCTATTTTTCTTGGAACACTTTGTATGTAGAAATATACTTGATGCTAGTATCATTTAACATAAAGTATATCTCGGTTTTTTAGGGGTTTTATGGCTAGATCCAACATTATAACACACAAAAACACACATATAAGCATAGAAATCATACAAGGCATACAAAACACATATAGATCTACACTTTCACTTGTATTCCCCCCCCCCCCCCCAAAAAAAAAAACAAAAAAACTCATAAAAACAGAAAATAGGGGGTATGAAGCTCACCTTTGGATGTTGATTCGGTTTTTGAAGAAAGGATGGAAGAAAGTTTGGTGATTTTTGGCCCTAGCACCCCTTGATGGAGATCTTGTGTTTATGGAGTTTTCTAGGAGTATATTCACCAAAATTGTTTAAGAGAAAGGATCTAATCATGAGAAAAAGAGTTATAAATTCCTTAGATATGTGTAACTTACCAAGAAGTGATGATATTTTCTTGAAATCCTCTTGATTCACAAGCAAAGTTTCGAAATTTTTGATGAAGAGGGAGGATGGTTTCTTGAGTAATCTAGAGAGAATTTGTGAGGTGTGTGTGTGTGTGTTTGAAATGGCCGAGTGCAAGAGAGAGGAAGAAGAGGACAGATGCATGAAAGGATGGTGCATGGAAGTATGAGTCTCCTTGCATGGAAGTCCTTTGGTTAATAGTGAGGTGTCACTCACAAGGTCAACCCTTCCTCTTGGGCTTGTTTTGGGCCGAAAATATGGAAGGAAGAAAAAGGGTATTGGGCTTTAATGCCCACAAGCCCATCTGTAAGTTAAGTTGGGTGAGTTTTAATCTAAAAGAAAATATAATATGATTTTCACACCATGTTGGGCTAGTTTAGGTTAATCATGGATCAAAGCTTTTAATTCATTTCATTCTAGGCCCAAAATGGCCCAAAATGTTGAAATAAATGATTGTGGGTCCAAATTAGAGCCCAATTAGGGTTCTAAGCCCATGGTAGTCAAATTGGAAACTTATTGGTCCATTTGGGTCCAATAAGGAAGTCCTAGTCCAAAGTGGACCTAAACAAGAACTTCTAGGGTTTCCAATTGTTTGATGACTATTTATAGTACTTGTATGATGTATTGGATTGAAGTTTTTGATGTCATAATGATACGTATCACACATGCTCTTAAGTTTTTGATTCACATTAACTTGAGTGTATAGATTACATGACACAAAATTTCCAGTTGTGATAGTGAGGGGATCTGCTGGGTTCTCATCTGATGATACCCTCTTTGCCACCAGGATTCCTTCTTCTATGCGATGTCTGAGAAAATGATATTTTCTGTCGATGTGTCTGGATCTCCCATGATCCCTTGGTTCCTTGGCTAAGGCAACAACACTTTCACTATCACAGAAAATTTCCATGGGCTCCTTTATAGCTGGTACAACTCCAAGTTCTCTAATAAAGTTCTTCAGCCATATAGCCTCCTTTGCTGCCTCGCTCGCTACTATATACTTTGATTCACAAGTGGAATCAGCCATTGTCTCCTGCTTGGAACTCTTCCAAGTGATTGCTCCTCCGTTTAGGGTAAAGACCCAGCCCAACTGAGAGCGGAAATTATCCCTATCAGTCTGGAAACCAGCATCACAATACCCTACAACTCTCAAGTCATCACTCCCACTGAGGGTAAGGACCCAGTCCATAGTCCTCCGTAGGTACTTGAGAATATTCTTTACCGCAGTCTGGTGAGCCTTGCCAGTGTTCCCCTGATACCTGCTAACCATGCTCAAGGCAAAGGCTACATCAGATCGAGTACAAGTCATAGCATACATGATCGAGCCTACTGCCGAAGCATAAGGTACTCGACTCATTTATGCTATCTCAGCCTCAGTACTAGGGCTCTGAGCTTTACTCAATCTGGCGTTACTTTGGATAGGTAATTCTCCTTTCTTGGAATTCTCCATGCTGAATCTCTTCAGCACCTTGTCCAAGTAGGTACTTTGACTAAGTCCAATTAATCTTTTACTCCGGTCTCTCAAAATCTTTATCCCTAGAATATAGGCAGCTTCTCCTAGCTCCTTCATAGAGAAACACTTCCCAAGCCAGGACTTAACTTCCTGCAGAGTTGGGATGTCATTTCCTATGAGTAGTATGTCATCCACATACAATACCAAGAAGCTAACTATACTCCCACTAACCTTGACATAAACACAAGATTCATCTTCACTCCTAGAAAAGCTAAATTCCTTGACCTTTTCATCAAAGCAAAGATTCCATCTGCGAGGTGCTTGCTTTAATCCATAAATGGATTTCTCAAGCTTACACACTATATTAGGGTACTCGTTGCTGACAAAACCTTCTGGCTGACTCATATAAACATCTTCAGTCAACTTTAAATTAAGGAAAGCGGTTTTGACATCCATTTGCCAAATTTCATAGTCATGAAATGCAGCTATGGCTAACATAACCCTAATAGACTTAATCTTGGGTACTGGAGAAAAGGTCTCATCATAATCCACTCCAGGAATTTGAGAGAAACCCTTTGCAACCAGTCGAGCCTTATAAGTGTGTACATTACCATTCATGTTGGTCTTCTTCTTGAAGATCCATTCGCATCCTACAGTCTTACGACCTGGTACATTCTCAACCAAGTTCCAAACTTGATTGTCATACATGGGTTGTATCTCACTATCCATAGCCTCTTTTCATTTCGCAGACTCGGGGCCTGCCATGGCTTCCGCGAAACTGTTAGGTTCATCCAAACGTACTAGTGTCTCATCACTAATAAGTGTCTCACCTTCCGCAGTAATATGAAAACCATAGTAGTGCTCATGTGCATTCCTAACTCTCGTGGAACGCCTCAGAGGTACAGACTCGTCAATTGGCTCAACAGGAGTTTCCTCCTCAAGTTGAGGGCTAGGGTTTGAAGTTCCTTCACCACTTGACTCTTGAATTTATTCAAGGTAAATTTGCCTCCCACTGTCTCATTGGCTTATAAACTCTCTCTCTCGAAAGACTCCTCTTCTTGCTACAAAGACCACATTATCACTAGGTCTGTAGAAGAGGTAACCAAAGGATCTTTGTGGGTAGCCGATGAAAATACACCTCTCGCTTCGGGGTTCTAGCTTATCATGAGACTCGCGCCTCACAAAAGCTTCGCAACCCCAAATCTTGATGTGGTGTTGTTTGGGTACTTTACTAGTTCACATCTCGTGAGGAGTTTTGCCAACTTTCTTTGTAGGGACTATGTTAAGGATATGGGCGACAGTCTCTAAGGCATACCCCCAGAATGATATTGGTAGCGAAGCTCGACTCATCATGGAACGAACCATATCCAACAAGGGTCGATTACGCCTCTCAGCTACACCATTCAACTGCGGTGTCCTACTGGTGTCAATTGTGAGACAATCCTACATTCCCTAAGATAGTCGAGGAACTCTGAACTAAGATACTCACCACCTCGATCGGATCGAAGCATCTTAATGTTCCTGCACAATTGATTCTCGACTTCCTGTTTAAATTCCTTAAACCTCTCGAATGTCTCTGACTTATGCTTGATTAAGTAGACATATCCATATCGACTGTAATCATCAGTAAAAGTCGAATAATAACGATTAGCATCCCTTGTGGCATGTTTGAATGGTCCACACACATCTGTGTGTAGAAGGTCCAACAAACCTTCACCCCTATCAC
Organism: Lactuca sativa; assembly: GCF_002870075.4. NCBI lineage: Eukaryota > Viridiplantae > Streptophyta > Magnoliopsida > Asterales > Asteraceae > Lactuca > Lactuca sativa. The sequence goes on along the minus strand of NC_056623.2, from coordinate 244,805,285 downwards.
AAGAGCCTGTGAAGGGTGACTTTGTCATTTTTCCAAGTAAGCATGATTCACAACTATCATCTGACTTTAGGTCAAATGATTCCAAGACTCCATCCTTTTGGAGTTGGCCTATGCGTTTCTTGCTTATATGTCCAAGACGACAATGCCATAATGATGCTTTATCCAAGTTATTATTAATAATAGAATAAACACAAAACATTATTTCCTAAGTTATCAACCACATATACAGTTTCATACACACCATCACAAGGTAATACTTTAAAATAAAGAACATTATTAAAGAAAGCATTAATCGAACCAACTTCATTATCAAATGAAAAGGTAAAACCTTGTTTATACAATGCATGAAAGGAAATAATATTTCTTGCCATTTCTGGCGAATAACAACATTTATTCAAATCTAAACTAAACCCACTAATTAGCGATAAAGTATAAACTCCAATCTTGGTGACAGGTGAAGCTTTCCTGTTTCTCATGATCAAGTTTATTCTTCCTTGCTCCACATTCTCACTTCTTCTTAGTCTCTACAAATATGAACAGATATGAATACTACAACCGGTATTAAGGACCCATGAGTTAGAATGGGGTGAGTTATTAGATAAGATAGTGTAAATACCTGCATGGATGGGTTTAACTTTCCCATCCTTCACATCTTGCTGGTACTTTGGGCAGTTCCGCTTCCAATGTGCCTTTTCATGACAATAGAAGCATTCAGCCTCTTTTGGATCAGAAGAAGGAGTGATGAAACCTTTCTTGGTTCCACTTGAAGAAGAGCCATCAAGGGTACTAGCCTTGGTACCCTTGAAAGAACTCTTTCTCTTCTTCCCTCGTCCTTTCCCGATTGCCAAGATAGGGGCGGAGTTGGTAGGAGTTGGAGTAGTAACAATCGCCTTACCCTTAAGACCACTTTCCGCGGTCTTTAAGAGTCCTTGAAGTTTGCTGAGAGTGACCTCTTCCTTATTCATGTGGTATGTCAAGCGGAATTGATCATAACATGAAGGTAAGTAGTGCAAAATGATATCTATTGCAAGCTCCTCGGGGAAGTTCACATTAAGCTTCAGCAAACAATCCACAAATCTTTACATTTTTTGCATGTGGCCCGTGATGGGTTCACCATCCTTCATGCGAGTTGTTATCACGGAGGAGATGATTTCATACCTTTCTTGACGAGCACTTTGATGGTATCTTTCCATCAAGTCTTTTTGCATCTCATAGGGGTAGAAATCTTCATAGGATTTTTAGAGATCAGCAGTCATGGTGGCCATCATGATGCATGCCACTTTGGTGGCATCGTTTTCATGTGCCCTAAAATCAATGGTCTCTTGAGGAGTAGCAACTGTCTCATCAATCTCCTTAAGCTCCTTATCGAGGACATATTCCTTGTCCTCGTAACGAGTAATCATTCTGATGTTTCTAATCCATTCAAAAAAGTTGGATCCATAAAAAGTGACTTTCCCACACAAGGTCTTAAGAGTAAAGGAGCCACTAGGATTAGAACCAGAAGCAGCGGTGTTTGCAGACATCTGAAAAATAAGAAAGAAGGTTTTAGTCTAGATATATAGATACTCCTTAATAAAACACCCAAATGTAGTATTAAGGGTAGGACCCAATCACAATATATTATACTTAGAAGAGGTATGCCGTAATCTAAGTAATAACATATTTGAAAGGTAGGTGAATGACGATTCACCAATTTCCACCAAAAAATGAAAGATTAAATATTAAGTTTTAATTTGGTACTTAGAAATTCCTAGATTCTTTTGAGATTCAATGAATTTTTCAAAGGCATGTTTCAATCTTGAGTGTGCCCTCCAAGTTTAGTGTTTGGGATGCCGATGATCACAAAACGAGGTGTGAAGTAACCATGCAAATCACTTGGTACCCTTAATGTTTACGCCTCAATCCATGTGCCGGTTAACCACACACGCTCCATCGATGCTATGATAAATAATAAGTCACCCTTTACCTACCTTGTTAAGTCCAAGTTAGTCTGCCGGTTAACCACACACGCTCCACTAACGACTCAGACAAAGTGTAAAGTGTAATTTCATGGATTAGCACCTTATTCACATTTTTCCTAAAGTAACTAAGATTGGGAATTTCATAAAACATTTAGTTACTTTATAATACTCATCATACTTTAAATGAGCATTTATAAGTCCTTGTCCTACCTGTTCGGCTAACGACCCTCCACCAGTTAAGCAAGCAGTGGGTGAGAATGGACACCCATTAAGTTGCCATTTTATAGGCAACAACCTTATACCCACCTTATAGACCGGCTTCGTGAATGAGGTGTACTAGCGGTAAGACGACTTTGATCTTATACATATATATATATTATTATTAACTTATAATATTATAAGTATAAGGGTTGAATTTTAACTTTTAAAATTTTAAGGGTTTGAACTAAAGTTTTTAATATGACTTTACTTGTTCCAAAACTTGAGGGCAAGTTTTGTAAACTTTCAAAACTTTTCATTTCTTGTAACTTATGAGTTAAATAGAGTAATAAAAATGAAGACTCTTCATTTTCCTAACTCTTGTGTTCTTTTAATGGTTTTAATTCAAGAGTGACTCTTGGTTTTCCATAACTTGAGGACAAGTTATGGACTCCATTAAAACACATTATGATCAAGAATTAAACTACCAAGAAGGTTACAAACAATTCCTATGATCATCTAAACATCATAAGATCAAGAACATGAATATGAACACTTTCATGAATCAAACATTACACTTAAAACTTGTAATTTTGATAATTTGTCATTGTAAATGGATTAACATGAACACTACACCAACTAAAACAAGTTTTAAAACACCAAAACAGTTTAGGGTAATGTTCCTAGTCCATTTCCAGCAACAAAGGTCGAAATTCTAAAAATTGCAGCCTCTACTCATCGAGTGCATGAACTGACATGACGAGTAGCTTGCATTTGGTCATGGACTCATTGAGTCCCCCCATGGACTCGGCGAGTTCATACGGGTAGAAAGCAGAAAACTCAATTTTTCAAGCAGTTTGCACAAAAAGCAAACAAGCAAGCCTAGGCTCTGATACCACTGATGGGTTTTTGGCATTCTAACACTTCCTAAGTGTACGTGCAACCCTAATAACCTTGGATCTATGTTTGTCTAATAATCATGCAAAGTTGTTTTCCAAGGTTATGAACCTATCTAGCATACATGGGGAACATTTTTCTTTGTATAAAAGATAGAACTAGATGCCTTGTTTATGAAAGTGTTCCTTGAAACCTTGTGAGCCTAGCACCTCAAGTGTGATGCCTCAAATGCTTCACACAACACCAAATGCAAAGTATAAACTTGAGAGAATACTCTAACACACTCAAAATCAGCCAAGCCCTCTTGTTTCTATTTTTGTGTAGCCGATTTTGGGGAGAGACATGGTCTTTATATAGTGTGTTGCATTAGGTAAAACCCAAATGTAACATGACTCTTCATTTCTTAATCCATGGGTTAACTCCATGGAGCATCCATGGAGCATCCTATGGGTGGAACCCAACTTGATAATCCATGGAGCCTTTTAGCCCACTATATAAGATATGGAAGATTTACATAATCTACCCATGTATTTGATTAGTTATCTTTTGATCACTTAATTAATTCTAAATTAATTCTTGATCAAAACTAATTAAATAATATTATTAATATATTAGAACTTATAATATATTAATAAACCATATGTGTTATTTCTATCATTTAGTTTATCCAATTACATGGTGCCATGCAACCCAAAACGACCATGCCGGGTCGGGTCAAGTACATACCAGAAATAGTTATGGACTTAGACACCTTATCCAACATGCATAACTACTTGGAAGCAATGGCGGGCCCTTGAGCTGCCAGGTGGCAAGAAGTTAAGATTGCACAAGTTAAATCCATATGAGTTTGGATTTGTCATTATCCTTGTCTTGTGACTATGGTTTTGACAATTCACATGGAAAAGAACACATACACCATTAAATCGAAGTGTCATAAGGCTTCTCTTCGATTAATGAAAATGATGGTAGGGAAACTCTTTCACTAAGTAGATTTTGAGTAAATGCCAATTGTGGGAATGACAAAAGGTCTAAACATTATGATTACGACATCCCTCTTCATAATTGTTTAGACACACATGTGAGTTATCTAAGAGAGGTGTATGATATTGATAAAGTCTTATCAAGGCAATCTAGTATCAAAAATCTGAACTTTGGTAAGAAAGTCAATAAAGTATTGATTTCAAGAAGTTCAGTTGATTTCTGGGTACATGTCAAAGCTAGTGGGAGCATAAGTGGTATGCTTATAATCATCATGTTAGTGGGAGCATGATAATTATGATAAGTATTGCAAGTTAGCAATGTTAATTATAAAAAACAAAACTTTCAATTCGTGAGGTTGCAGGGGTTGAAAAAGTTGTTTTGCTATAATTAAGGGAGAGGAAATTATACTTCATCTCAAATCTAAAAGCTTAGATTGAGGTATGAATCGTATTTAGTCAAGAATATATATGAATTTCATGTTGGGATGGCTCAACATAAGGAAATTCTATATATGGGTTCATTATTTGCGTTCTAAAATTCGATTATGATTACGACATCCCTTTTCATAATATGAATTATGAGAACTTGGCAAATAGAAATGGAAATATTATAGCAAAAGGCTTATTTAGTCTTTATGTGACACATCATGAATCGTGTCCCATATGCTTCGGATATAGGATCGATTACATGTGCTATATATTCACTCTTTCTATGTTTTTCCAAACGCCTGGGGCATGAAGAAGGGAAGAAGGTCAAGAAATTGATATGACTAAAATGAATAAGCAATTGTTAAGGACAATCTAAGGTTTACCAAAGATTGGTTGCTCAAGGACAGTTGGAAGTATAGTATTAATTCTGGAAGGACCATATTGACATAATCTGTAAGGAGGCAACTCTTGTTCAGAAGTGATAGTCAAAATGTGTAACAACCCGAAGTTGTTCATCGCCGAAAACCAGTTCTACCCGAATAACTCGTCGGAAATCGAAATGTCCCGTTATCGTTTTTGGGCTTAGTTAACTAAAATTATATATATTTATTTTCATTCAATGAGGGTCCAAACCATTTAGGAACTCATGAATTTAGCCCAAAACATTTATTTCATAAGTTTTAGAAATATCCTCGTCGGGTGACGGAAACTCAATCGGGTGCGACCCAAAGCATCGTTTAAGGCCGGTATCGGGTAGAATTCCTCCGTGTCCAAGTTTTGGGGACTATATAAACATGTTTTAGCACTCATTTGAAGCTTTTTCCTTCTCTCTCTACTCTCTCTCTAACCTCTCTCCTAAATCCAAAGATTAAGTGTCCAAAACTCAAATTTAAGGCTTCAAATCCTTAAGGTACCTTCCTAGCCTTAATCTATAGCATGTTTAGCTTCCAAATTAGACACTTAATCTTAAAAATTGGACATTGTATGTGAGTTTACGGCCCAGGAGGCAGCCTAGGCCGTAAACACCATTTTGAAGGGTTTTTAGCCCTTAAACTCCTTCCTAGACTTAATTGGACTTTAGATATGGCTAAGGGACTTCAAGATATGGACTTAGAACACCTAAAACTATAATTTTGTGGACTTTGAAAGAGTTTACGGCCAAGGCATAAGCTTGGGCCATAAACTCATGAAAATGGTGTTTTTCATGCCTTTAAATCCTTCCAAATCACCCCTACAGCTTAGATATGAATTATAGGACTTTGATTCTTGCATTTGGACACTTGAAACATTAATTTTGAGGGACTTAGATGAGTTTACGGCCAAGGAGAGTTCTTGGGCCGTAAACTCCACAAAACTTGACATAAATCTCATTCTAAGGTGTTAGAAAGCCATCCAACACCACCAAAAGCCTTGGAATAAATCAAGGGACCAACCAAAAATACTTTGAGGGCTTAAAACACAACATTTATGGGGTTTATAAGAGTTTACGGCCAAGACATGTTCTTGGGCCGTAAACTCCAAAATTTTTGGTGTTAGAATGCAAACTACACACCCCTAAGGCCCTTAGATGAATTTTAGAAGTCCTTTCATGCATGTTCTAGACCTTGAAACACTTTAGAACACCACACACAAGAGTTTACGGCCATGAAGGGGGTTTCATGGGCCGTAAACTCCACAAATTCCCCAAAAATCCCATGCAAACTCATGTTAGGCCTTGGATAAATTTTACCAATCACATGTGATTTGTTCTAGCACCATTTAACACCATTTCCTTGAGTAATTAGGAGTTTACGGCCAGGAGCCTATGCTAAGCCGTAAACTCCCATAAATTAATCATTTTGGTGATTTTAATCCATTCCATGCATTTAGAACAAAGCCTAGAATCATTTCCCATTTCCATGTAAGCCATTTAAGCCATTTAAACACACAAAACCACACCCACATGAGTTTACTGTTGGAATAGTGTCTAAGGCTGTAACTATATCCGATTGTGCATGGTCCTTTTGGGTTGCCTTCACCATAGCAACTTGATAGGATGATTTATTAAGAGAGAATAAATATTATTAATATATTATGGGAATAATATAATGAGTAATATATTGTTATTTGATTAATATAAGTCATAGAATTAATTAGAATTAATTTGGTGACTTAAAGAGATTAATTAAATAAAGGGGTATAAACTGTCAATTGTTTGATAGTTAAGCTTTAAACTGTAAATCCATTTGGATATACTTTGGACGGATTCTAAGAGCTTTAGGAAAGCTAAAATCGTCCATATGCTTATCTAGGAATGGATTTGGATAGCCTTAAGAGAAGATTATCTGATAGGGACTTATCTGTAATCATTAAGGAATCTACAAGTATAAATAGACCCCATGGCATAGGGAATTCGACACTTCTGAAAAAGCAAGAGAACTCTGGTCGAATTCCTCCCCTCTCCTCTCTCCCAAATCATCCTCCTTGCTTTGGTGTTTGTAAGCCATTAGAGGAGTGACATTTGTGACTCTAGAAGCTCCAAGACCTCAAGATCAACAAGGAACTCAAAGGTATGATTCTAGATCTGTTTCAATGTTGTTATTTAACCTAATTAGTAAATTAGAAGTCTTGGATTCAAAGCATGTTTATTAGAAAGCCTAGATCCAAGCATTAGGGTTTTGCATGCGCACATAGGAAAGTTCTTATGGCTAAAACCCATCAGTGGTATCAGAGCATAGTTTGGTTTTCTGTAAATTGTTGCTTGATTAACTGAAACAAACCTGCAAAATTCGAATTTTTGGTTTCTGAGTCATGGACTCGGCGAGTCTCAAAGTGGACTCGGCGAGTAGGCCTGACTCGGCGAGTCCATTTGTGCACTCGGCGAGTCCAGGCGTCAGGAATGGCCAGATTCGGGATTTCTTTGTGTTTATCTTATCTTAACTTACCATAAACTAATTAGATCAACATTAATTCGTTTTTCTGATAAATATGACTATTATCTTGATCTAGTTAAGGGTAATTATCAACTAACTAAATATTTAATTTCCTTATATGATAATTAATTAATTATTTTAATTATTTTGGTAATTATCTTAAAAAGAAATCTTGAATAAATCAAATATAGATAATTAGGATATTAATTGTTAATTGGAATTATTTGTTATTTGATCCTCCATGTTTTAAATGTTTAAAACCTACCCTCATGATTTGAAATTTACTTTTGTGATTGAAAGCTTTAATTTAGACAACTTAAATTTCAAACCCTAGATTTTAAAAGTTTTAAAATACAACCCTATACTAATATATATATGTATAACTAAATGCTAGTCTTACCGTTAGTAGGCCTCATTCACGAAGCCGGTCTATAAGGTGGGTATAAGGTTGCGGCCTATAAAATGGCGCTTAATGGGTGTACACTCACACCCACCGCTTGCTTGATTGGTGGAGGGTCGTTAGCCGAACGGGTAGGATAGGGCAACCTCATCCTCTCATTAAAAGTATAATAAGAAATACAAGTAACTACACATATTTTAAAATTTCCCAATCCTAGTTACTTTAGGAAAAGTGAATTGATGCAATCCCATGAAATTACACTTTGCACCTTGCTAAGATGTTGGTGGAGCGTGTGTGGTTTACCGGCACACTAATTGGTTCTAAGCGAAGGTGGCAAAGGGTGATTCGTTGTTTATCATAGTTCGATGGAGCGTGTGTGGTTTACCGGCACGTCGAATAGGTGATTGTTACAATGAAGGCGCCATGTGAATTTGCATGGTAATTCACACCCGCTTTGTGATCCTCGGCATCCCAGTCACAAACAAGAGGGGCATATCGAGATTTAAACATGCCATTGAATAGATTCAATGAATCTCATCCGAACCTAGGAATTCTCAAAAAACACTTAGGACTAATAGTGTAAGCTTTTGATGGAGAATTAGTGAATCGTCATTCACTTACCTTCAATTTATTTGCATGTTAGATTACGGCATCCCTTTTCTAGTATGTAAATGTTATTGTTGGATCCTAGCCCTAATTTTCTTATTGGGTGATAATTAGGGATTCTTATTCTAATCTATCTTTGTCCTTTTCTAATTATAGATGTCAAACGCAAACAACGCTGCTGCTAGTTCTTTCACATTGATGAGCCTTTGCCAAAAGGTCACCTTCGATGGAACGAACTTTAGCGAATGGATAAGATACATTCGCACCATTGGTCGCTATGAGGATAAGGAGTATGTCCTCGATGAGAAGCTCGAGAAAATCAACCCCGAAATTGCTACTCCCGCCGAAATCACCGCCTTTGAAACTCATGAGCGAGATGCAACGAAGGTACATTGCATCATGATCGCCACCATGAACTCCGAATTCCAAAAGTCCTACGAGGACATGTACCCGTACGAGATGCATCAAGACTTATTGGAGAGGTACCACCAAAACGCGAGACAAGAGAGGTACGAGATTTTCACTAACATGATTTCCGCGAAGATGGGTCATGGAGAATCACTTACCGTGCACTTGCAAAAGATGCAAAGGTATGTTGACCGCCTCCGCAAGTTAAATGTTGACTTCGGTGAAGACTTGGCGATCGACATGGTGCTTCACTCTTTGCCTCCGATGTACAACCAATTTAGGATGACCTACCACATGAACAAAGAAGAGGTCACCCTAAGCAAGCTCCAAGGTCTCTTGAGGGTTGCTGAGAGCAACTTCAAGGACAAGTCTGTTGCACCCACTCCCAATCCACCCGCTGCTCCTGTCTTGGCTATTGGACAAGGGAAGGGAAAGAAGAGGAAAGCTTCATCCAAGAACCATCGCAAGGTGAAAGCCCGAGATGGTGCCTCTTCTAGTGGGTCCAAAGTTGATCCCGCCAAGCCCTGCTCTAACCCGAAGGAGGCAGAGTGCCACCACTGCCACAAGATAGGACATTGGAAGAGAAGCTGCCCGGATTACCTGCAAGCAATCAAAGAAGGAAAGATCAAGCCATCTTTCGCAGGTATATATACAATCAAATCTAACGATTCTAATCATGCTATTTCTTGGGTTCTTGATACCGGTTGTGGTTATCACATTTGTTCTAATGTGCAGGGACTAAGAAGAAGTAGGGATGTGGAGCAAGGAAGGATCAATCTAATCATGGGGAACAGAAGATCGTCGCCTGTGACCAAGATTGGAGTGTACTCCTTAGTGCTTAGGAATAGTTTAGTTTTAGATTTGAACAAATGTTGCTATTCGCCAGAAATGGCAAGAAACATCATTTCATTTCATGGTTTATATAGACAAGGATTTAGATTTTCTTTTAATAATGAGAATGGTTCTATTTTGGCTTATCTAAATGGTGTCTTTTACTTTGAAGCTATACCATGTAATGGAATATATGAAACCGTTATGATTGTTGATAACTTAGGAAATGATGTTTTGAATATTGATTCTTCCACTAGTATGGATAAAGCTTCCTTGTGGCATTGTCGTCTTGGACATGTCAACAAGAAACGCATAGCCCAACTCCAAAAGGATGGAGTGTTGGAGTCATTCGACCTTAGGGAAGATGACACATGCGAGTCTTGTTTGCTTGGAAAGATGACTAAGTCGCCTTTCACGAGTACATGTGAAAGGGGCGAGGGTCTATTGGACCTAATACATACCGATGTATGTGGACCGTTTAGATCAACCACGAAGGATGGGAACCGCTTCTATGTGACTTTTACCGATGACTATAGTAGATATGGGTATATCTACTTAATCAAGCAAAAGTCAGACACCTTTGAAAAGTTCAAAGAGTTCAAGAATGAAGTGGAGAATCAATTGGGCAGGAAAATCAAGATGCTTCGATCCGATCGAGGAGGAGAGTACCTAAGTCTTGAATTCCACGATTATCTCAAGGAGTGTGGAATAGTTTCGCAATTGACGCCTCCTAGGACACCGCAGTTAAATGGTGTGGCAGAAAGGCGTAATCGAACCTTATTGGATATGGTTCGCTCTATGATGAGTCGTGCTTCACTACCAATCTCTTTTTGGGGGTATGCCTTAGAGACTGCCGCCCATATCCTTAACCGAGTCCCTACTAAGAAGGTTGCCAAAACACCTCACGAGATGTGGACAGGGAAAGCTCCCTCGTTGGCACATATCAAGGTTTGGGGTTGCGAGGCTTTCGTAAGACGAGATGCTCACGACAAGCTTGAACCTCGAAGTGAGCGATGTATTTTCATCGGCTACCCGCAGACATCCTTTGGATATCTCTTCTATAGACCGAAGGACAATGTTGTCTTCGTTGCAAGGAGAGGAGTTTTCCGAGAGCGAGAACTCATAAGCCAAGGAGACAGTGGGAGGAAAATCGAACTTGAAGAGATTCAAGAGTCGATAGATGAAGGAACCTCTACCGCTGGCACTCAACCCGAGGAGGAAACTCCGGTTGAACCGATTGACGAATCCTTACCTCTTAGACGTTCCGATAGAGTTAGAGTTCTACCCCAGTTTTATGGTTTTCATATTACTACCGAAGGGGACACGTATATTAGTGATGGTACACTAGTAAACCTTGATGAACCTAATAGCTATAAGGAAGCCATGGCAGGCCCGGAGTCTGAAAAATGGAAAGAGGCAATGGATAGCGAGATCCAATCCATGTATGATAACCAAGTTTGGAATTTGGTTGATTTTGTGCCCGGACGTAAGACCGTTGGGTGCAAATGGATCTTCAAGAAGAAGACCGACGTGGATGGGAACGTACACACATATAAAGCGCGATTGGTCGCGAAGGGCTTTACTCAAACTCCCGGAGTTGACTATGATGAGACCTTCTCACCAGTTGCGAAGATTAAATCTATTAGAGTGATGTTAGCAATTGCCGCATTTCATGATTATGAGATTTGGCAAATGGATGTCAAGACCGCTTTCCTTAATGGGAAGCTGGCTGAGGATGTGTACATGGCTCAGCCCGAAGGGTTTGTGGATCCGAAGCATCCGAATAGAGTGTGTAAGCTTGAAAAGTCCATTTATGGACTTAAACAAGCGTCTCGCAGATGGAATCTTTGCTTCGATGAGAAAGTCAAAGAGTTTGGATTTGTACGAAGCGAAGACGAGTCTTGTGTATATGTCAAAGCCAGTGGGAGTATAGTAAGCTTTCTCGTCCTATATGTTGATGACATATTGCTCATAGGAAATGACATCCCGACTCTGCAGGAAGTTAAGTCCTGGCTCGGGAAGTGCTTCGCTATGAAGGACCTCGGAGAAGCTTCTTACATTTTGGGAATAAGGATAGTGAGAGAAAGAAGTAAGAGACTAATTGGACTTAGTCAGAACACTTACTTGGAGAAGGTACTGAAACGTTTTAGTATGGAAAACTCAAAGAAGGGAGAATTACCAATACAAAGTAATGCCAAATTGAGTAAGACTCAAAGTCCGAGTACCGAAGCTGAGATAGCAGAAATGAGCCGAGTACCATACGCTTCCGCAGTTGGCTCAATCATGTACGCTATGACTTGTACTCGCCCTGATGTTGCCTTCGCTTTGAGCATGGTTAGCAGATATCAAGGGAATCCTGGCAAAGCACATTGGATTGCGGTGAAGAATATCCTTAAGTACCTTCGGAGGACGAAGGAATGGTTCTTAGTCCTCAGAGGAAGTGATGACTTGAAGGTGCGAGGGTATAGTGACGCCAGTTTTCAGACCGACAGGGACAACTACCGTTCGCAGTCGGGCTGGGTCTTTACCCTAAATGGAGGAGCAGTGACATGGAAAAGTTCCAAGCAGGAAACCGTAGCTGATTCAACGTGCGAATCAGAGTACATTGCAGCGAGCGAAGCGTCGAAGGAGGCAATATGGCTAAAGAACTTCATCAGTGATCTTGGAGTCGTACCTGCCATAAAGGAGCCAATGGAGATTTTCTGTGATAACGAAGGTGCGGTTGCCTTAACCAAGGAACCAAGGGATCATGGTAGATCAAGACATATCGACAGAAAATATCACTTCATCAGACATCGTGTAGAAGAAGGACAACTCATAGTAAAAAGGATATCATCAGAAGATAACCCAGCAGATCCGCTTACGAAGGGACTGAGTAGGGTTAAGCACTTACAGCATGCTAGGAGTATTGGGCTGAAGGATGATATTAGCATAGATTAGATAGTATTAGAAACGTGTAATAGATAAATGTAAATTAACATTTGATGATTAAATAAAGGAGTTTTATTTATGAGTAATGATACTATCTTATGTTAATTGTTTAGCTATTGTTTCACTTTGCATGTTTTGACTTCCAGAATAATTGAGTTTATTAGGAATAATCGGATTATTCAAATAGTCCACAATCGTTCATATGTTGGGAGTAGATATGAAAGAAGATTGTCATGAATTGGTGTGTAGAATGTCTAAATGGTGTTAGACATAGCAAAGGATTGCTACAACGTTCATGAGTGCTTATGAACTAGTTTTGAGCATTGGAATAAACCCGCGCTTGCTGGAATCACCTTGTGGAATACGATATAGAAGGTGATCGCAAGACGATAATATCATATAGTCTTAAAACCTAGATATATGGTTTATTATTTGTTAATTGATTGTACATTGATAATGCGAAAACGCATCGGTAACTTGATGTTATAAAACGTATTGTTGTGTATAGTTGGTTAATGAATAAGTAAATGCATATAAGTCGAAGTTTATCTGTAACTTTTATCTAAGAAGGTAAAAGCGATATCTCGGCCGCTCGATGATTTGATTTGACTTATGTGCCGGGCCCGGTCAGAACTGAATTGATGTGTTCGATTAAGTTCTATGTCGAATAAATCAGAGATCGAGAAACCTAAATGCTTGACTAACCATTCCATAGGATTGTCAGCATGATATCTAACAGAGGACTGTACGTTCCCTTATCTAAAGGACAAGATTGATTAGATCAGAGTTGACAGCGTCTTTGAGAGCTATGATTGCAAACCGAATTGTACTAGTATAGTTACTAGACTTATCCAAGTGGGAGACTGTTGGAATAGTGTCTAAGGCTGTAACTATGTCCGGTTGTGCATGGTCCTTTTGGGTTGCCTTCACCATAGCAACTTGATAGGATGATTTATTAAGAGAGAATAAATATTATTAATATATTATGGGAATAATATAATGAGTAATATATTGTTATTTGATTAATATAAGTCATAGAATTAATTAGAATTAATTTGGTGACTTAAAGAGATTAATTAAATAAAGGGGTATAAACTGTCAATTGTTTGATAGTTAAGCTTTAAACTGTAAATCCATTTGGATATACTTTGGACGGATTCTAAGAGCTTTAGGAAAGCTAAAATCGTCCATATGCTTATCTAGGAATGGATTTGGATAGCCTTAAGAGAAGATTATCTGATAGGGACTTATCTGTAATCATTAAGGAATCTACAAGTATAAATAGACCCCATGGCATAGGGAATTCGACACTTCTAAAAAAGCAAGAGAACTCTGGTCGAATTCCTCCCCTCTCCTCTCTCCCAAATCATCCTCCTTGCTTTGGTGTTTGTAAGCCATTAGAGGAGTGACATTTGTGACTCTAGAAGCTCCAAGACCTCAAGATCAACAAGGAACTCAAAGGTATGATTCTAGATCTGTTTCAATGTTGTTATTTAACCTAATTAGTAAATTAGAAGTCTTGGATTCAAAGCATGTTTATTAGAAAGCCTAGATCCAAGCATTAGGGTTTTGCATGCGCACATAGGAAAGTTCTTATGGCTAAAACCCATCATTTACGGCCGTAAACTCATGTATGTGTGTGTTTTGTGGTTGTAAACTCATTTAAAAGTTTACTCATGGGGAGTAAACTCAAGTCCCAAGCCCCTAGTGTCATTTCCCATCCCTAAACGCCACCCGGGTCCCTCCAAACACTCGTATCGGAGCGTTTTCACGACTTGAGGCAATTGTCCCTATCCAACAATTAATCAAAGTCCTAATTAGATACAAATGTGTATCTTTACATATTAATTAGGAATCTCGTGTATTTGCAAGCCCCGGATCAACTCTTAGCATCCAAATCGTCCTACTTCTCGTCCGGTGAGTTCATACCCCTACGCCTTTTTCATTGTTTTTAACTGTTTTCAGGGGGGGAATACAAGGAAACCAAAACTGTTTACAAATCATAAACTATGTGTTTCAAATAACATCTGGCAATCTTATAAATTCTTTTTACTCCTTATGTATTATGTTGAGCATAAGGAATGATTTTCTATTACAATTAAATGGATTTTAGTTAAGAAAATAAACAATCTAATCAAATTATTATGGGAATAATTTGGGGTTCTATGTTACTTTTTATATATCAAGTATTGATACCTGTATTAAGTTACTAGATAAACTATGTCTGGTACAGTTTATCTTTATACCATTCGAATATTTTGCCAGATAGTCTCATTGTATGTAACTATTTTCACTGTATCATGTCTTAAAGTCTTTATATGTTTGTTATCGTATGAGAATCCTGTGAATAGTTTAATACTAGTTTGTGAGATAGTCACTACCCTTTATGGATGATCAAGTAAATCCTCTCCGGAAGTGTAACCAGAGTCTCCTGGAGGGAGAGCGAAGAGTTTGTGAATAGATCTATTCGGGACTGACAATCCCACACCTTAACTGCTAGCTACAGTTAGGCGGGCACGCCTGAGGTGACAAATTCTGGATATCATTCGACGTCTGACTAACGTCAAGGAGGTCTCGTTGTCATATCAGCATGGTTACCCGACTCACAATACGTATTAATATAACTTATTCACAGCTAGGGTTTATTTAGAATTTATATCTTGTTCGGGATGGTAATCCCATGGTCTTGTATCTATATCTCATTCGGGATGGTATTCCCATGGTTTTATGTCTATATCTCGTTCGGGATGATAATCCCATGATCTTGTGTCTATATTTCGTTCGGGATGGCAATCCCATGGTTTTGAAACTAAATCTTATACGGGATGATAATCCCATGATTTTATCAATCTATCATATATCTAGTTTCGGGATAGTGGTCCCATGGTTTATCGAACTATCTTATATCTACTTTCGGGATAGTAATCCCATGGTTTTTATCGAATCATCTTATAACTGGTTCGGGATGTAGTCCCAAGGTTTTCAAAATGCACTCTATTTACAGTTCATCTAAATTATAGTTTTGTTTATTAAACTATACTATGGGTTATTCAATTAATCTTACAATTAGGAAAATATGGGATTTTCCTGGGGTTAACTTATATCTGTAACAGAACTGTAATGAAAGATAACTTAACTACTTTACATAAGAAAATATGGGATTTTCTTGAATATCAAATCTTTTCAGAATACTAAAGGAAACCGATACATTTTCACAAAACAAAACCGCTTATGAACTCAACAGCTTTATGCTGATTTTCAAACTGCTTGTATTCTCAGGTCCAAGTTAGACAGGTACCCGGCGATATCTTTTGGTGAAGACGGAGTGCTCCGAGGACTCGTCTCTTTTGTTCATATGATATATGTATAACTTTTGTACAATTTACTTTTGAACCAAATGTAAACTTTCACATATATGTAATGTAATGGTTGTTTACTGTGATTACTATGTACATTGGATTTGATACACAACATGGAGTCAACCCCGGGAACGTTTCCGCCTTTGGTTTTCGGGGTGTGACAGATTGGTATCGGAGCCCTTGTTTATAGTGAACAGAGTATACCAAACCTTACATGGTATAAAACTATAAACACTAAGGGGCCTAAGTGCTCTGAACTAAAAGTATCCTACAAGATATAAGTATTTTCAAAAGTATTTAAGTATGCCGAGCCGTCGAAATCCGTAACTATAAGTAGAACAAAACATAAGTAAATGGGTGTTGTACACTGCGGTTAAACCTGGGCAGTTATGTAGTCGTGTCTAGGGTCAATATAGCCTGGCCAACTATATTCATTCGACACACGGCCAACATGTGCTTGGGAGTGACTGTGTCACACCTCCGAACCAGACGGCGGAAACGTCCGGGGGCTGTCGTGACTCAATTGAATACCATCACAATGAATATACATGAAACATAACATCATTCATCACCAACATTTGAATATTACAACTGATAATGTTTACATTCATTACATTGTCTCAAATCATTACATTTCCAAAAATTAAATTGTTCGGTTCATACATAAGTAAACTGCAACCGTCACTGAATATGTTTTCCTTTGGTTCACTGGTTCCCTGAGAATACAAGTATTTTGAAAAACGTCAACATATGAAATGTTGGTGAGTTCATAAGTAGTGTTTGAAATCCAATGTGTTGTATTGTTTGAAAACCACCAGAAAATCCGATATTTTCTGAAAAGAAAAGCTTTTGAAAATGTTGTGAAGATCCATAGGTATGCTTGTTTGTTTCTATACTTAAAAAAATTTGTTCGTTAAGGTTGTATGCATTTTGAATCTGTATGTATTGGAAAACCCTAGGAAAACCCGATGTTTTCCTAATTTCTTGTATTACATGAAGTTACATTGAAACCATTGCATAGCGTATAGTGTCAGTCCCAGGCGACGTTGGATTATTTTTTAGCATGATTAATTACTACAAACCCGCATTACACAAACGCCCAGTTTATAGCTATACTAACGATCCCGAAGGCGTCGTCCGTACTAATCACGTTATCCAATCGCCCTGACTATGTGTAGTCCCACATCCGAAGAGAAAGAGGTCACGAAGACCCCGGTGACTCCATTAACCGGTTGGGGATAAAATGTACGAGGGGTCCCCGACCCGCCTCGCATAAAATGTAGACTTTACTAGCTATACCAAAGGACCCTTGGGGACCAGTAGTCTACAAGCCATTGAAAGTCCATTTACGTTGTGTCAGATCGGTAAAACCCAACACTCCGTAAAAAAAAATGTCTTCGGGCCTTAAGATCAGGTCATTGGGCTAGCTAGGCTCAACGAACAAGATTTTACACTTTTGGGGCCCAAAGATGGTGCGTAGACGTCTGTGCACACTCGCATGTATAATGTATTACCAAACGTTACTTGTATGAATCGTAGTATCGTAGTGTCGTAGTGTTAGTAGTTGTAGGTTACTATTGGTTCGAGACCGAGCCAATTCGTTTAACAACGACTTTTGGTATTGTAATGTATTGTATTTCGTCGATAGCCGCGGTGCCATTATTTGATCAAATTGTGTATATTGAATTAGCCTTGAAATTTTTCTATTTTCAGCCCCTCATTGTTTGTAAAATTTACATTTTCAACCCTTTTATTAAATACTTCCCGGTTTGGTCCTTAAATTAATTTTCTTGACATTTTAACACCAAAAATTATTGAAATTAATGTTTTTCAGCATATTTTTCATAGAAAACAGTTTAAGTCCCTGAAAATGCAGTTTTCTCGGTTTTAATCCTTCTTTTTCGCAACTTTGACAATTTTGGCCCAAATTGGAAAATTTTTGCAACTTTGGTCCTTTTTAAATTTAAAAAGCATTTTAAACCTTTGAAAAGGACTTGGATCACTTATGGTCCACTGTTTTACAGAAAATCACAGTTTTAGCCCTCCAAAACAGAAAAATTCGCATAATGGGCCTCATTGGGCCAAAAATGTCATTTTTAGCCCATTAAGCTTGGAATTTATGTTTTTAATCCCCTAAATGAGTGTATTTTCAGAAATTGATTTATGGAAACTGTTTTGGCACACTTCATCCATCAGAATTTGTGATATGCCAATTTGGACCCTTAATTTTGTATTTTTCACATTTTAGGTCCAAAATTTGTGTTTTTAACCCAAAGAAAATTATTACTAAACCACTTAACCATTTTTCTTGAAACACTTTGTATTTAGAAATATATTTGAAGCTAAAATCATTTATCACAAGATATATCTCGGTTTTGAGGGGTTTTATGGCTAGATCCAACATTATAACACACAAATGCATACATATAAGCATGGAAATCATACAAGGCATACAAACACATATAGATCTACACTTTCACTTGTATTCCCCCCCCCCCCCCCCACAAAACTCATAAAAACAGAAAATAGGGAGTATGAAGCTCACCTTGGGTGTGGTTTCGGTTTTGGAAGAAAAGATGGAGGAAAACTTGATGATTTTTGGCCTTAGCACCTTTCCTTGGTAGATCTCGAGTTTGAGATGGTTCTAGGGTGCAAGATCACGGTTTTTGCATAGATTAGGAAAGGATTTTGATAAAACAAAGAATTTAGTTCATAGATTCTAGCAACTCTTACCTTAGATGAAGAATTTTGTGGAGATTTCCTCTTGAATGCCTCCTAATTTTCGAGATTTTTGGAGAGGGGAGAAGGGAGTGTTCTTGAGTGATCTAGAGAGAATTTGTGAGAGATTTGTGGTGTGTGTGTGTGCTTGTGGCCGAGAATGAGAGAGGAGAGAAGAAAGAAGTGATTTTGAAGTGATGTTGCATGGAAACATGGACTAATTTGCATGGATATCCAAGGGACAATAATGAGGTGGCATACTAAAGTCAACTCTTCCTTATCTTCTTGGATTTGGGCCTTGGGCCGAGATTTTTGAAAGGGAAAAGAAAAATTTGGGCTTTTTCCCTTAAGCCCAAAATTTGAGTTTGTTAGAGTGTGTTTTATACCTAAAAGAATGTGGTAGGATTTTTACATTTTTGTTGGACTAGTTTAGGTCATTTATGGAGAAAAGCTTTTAATTCATTTCATTCTAGGCCCAACATGGCCCAAAATGTTGAAATAAATTAGTGTGGGTCCAATTAGAGCCCAATTAGGGTTCTAAGCCCATGATAGTCTAATTGGAAGCTTATTGGTCCACTTAGATCCAATAAGGAAGTTCTAGTCCAAGGTGTACCTAAACAAGAACTTTTAGGGTTTCCAATTGTTTGATGACTACTTGTAGTACTTGTATGAGGTATTTGATTGAAGTTTTTGATTCACATTAACTTGAATGTATAGATTACATGACACAAAATTTACAGTTGTGACATCATCCCCCCGTTAGAGGGAATTTCGTCCCGAAATTCTGTTTGAAAGCTAGATTTGAGAATGCTAGAATAGGTGAGGGTACTTTTGCTTCATTTGATCCTCGCGTTCCCACATGAATTCTGGCCCACGCTTTGCGTTCCACCGTACCTTCACGATCGGGATGCGACTTTGCTTAGTACGCTTCACCTCCCTGTCCATGATCTCGACTGGTTCTTCGATGAACAAGAGATTCTCATTGATTTCGATTTCGTCAAGAGGAATGACAAGGGTTTCATCTGATAGACACTTCTTCAGATTAGAGACATGAAACACGGGGTGTACACCGTTTAGCTCTGCGGGTAGTTGTAGTCTGTATGCTACCGGACCTATTCGGGCGACGATCTCGAAAGGTCCAATGTACCGTGGGTTTAGCTTTCCCCGTTTTCTGAAACGTATAACCCCTTTCCAGGGTGAGACTTTCAACAATACTCGATCACCGACCTGGAATTCTAAGGGTTTTCGCCATTTGTCTGCGTAGCTCTTTTGTCGGTCACGCGATGCTTGTAATCGGGCTCTGATCTGAACGATCTTTTCTGTGGTTTCGCGGATGATCTCCGGTCCTATTAGTGCCCTGTTGGACTTATGCGTTTTTGCTAGCTGGGTGTCACCTGTTGGGTTTTGAGCATTCTAACACTTCCTAAGTGTACATGCAACCCTAAATACCTTGGATCTATGTTTTCTCTATTATACATGAAAATAAGAACATCCAAGGTATTATCCTAATCTAGCATACAAAACAATAACTATAGCAAGATAGAGTACATACCTCTTTGGTGTAAAAAGTCTTCATGAAGCTTGAGTGCCTAGTGCCCCAAGTGTGACACCTCAAATGGAATCACAATCATCAAAACACTTGGAATGATTTGAGAGAATTCTACACTCTTCAAAATCGGCTAGCCCTTTCTTCACTATTTCTAGTGGCCGATTTTTCCTCAATAATAAGATGCTTATATAGTTACACAATTAGGGTAAACTCTTAATTGTCATGGCTTTCCATTTCCTTGGATCCATGGGTACAAATACACCATGGAGCATCCATGGACCATCCTATGGGTTTTAGCCCAACTTGATTATCCATGGAGCATTAGCCCACTATACAAGTATGGATGATTTACACAATCAACCCATATATTTAATTAGTCTTCTTTTGATCACTTAATTAATCCTAGATTAATTCTTGATCAATACTAATTAAATAATCTTATTATTCTTATTATTAATATACTAGAACTTATAATATATTAATAACCATAAGTGTCTTATTTCTCTCATTCAAGTGCATGATGGTATGCAACCCAAATGGACCATGCCGGGTCGGGTCAAGTCTTACCAAATATAGTTATGGACTTAGACATTAATCCAACAGTCTCCCACTTGGATAAGTCTAAAACTATTATTGCGTATGACTTCAGGAACCAACCGGCAATCGTAGCTCTCAAAAGCTTCTGTCGAACTCTGACCTTGTCGATGAACTCTGACCTTTGTCAATGACTTGTCCATTAGATAAGGGATCATATATTCCTCCATTCTAGATATCATATGGACTGAGACATGGATTATAATCATTCTCTCTGTCCATTTGTTGTTTCCCGATTTCCGATTTATGACAACTGACTAATTGAACAAATCAAATCAGTCCTGGCCCGGCCGAGCACTTCCATTTGTCATCATCAAATCATCGAGGGGCCCACAGATATCGCTTTTATCCCGAAGGTAAAAGGAACGGATAAACTTCGACTCATATGGCTTGTTCTACTACTTGTTGAATCATACACAAAGGCACGTTTTATAGCACCGAGTTACCAAATGCGTTTTCGTGCTATCAATGTACTATCAACTCATAGTAACAACTCATATCTCTAGGTTTGAAGAATATAAGATATTATCGTCTCATGATCACTCGTGATAAAATCCATGAAGTGATTCCAATGAGCGCGGGTTGAATCCAATACTCAGAACTTATGAGCACTCATGATTGTTGTAGCCTTGTCCAACACCTTAGACCTCTACAACCCATCATGACAGTCTTAATTCATATCTACTTCCAACATATGACCGACTGTGGATGGTTTGAATAACTTAGTCATTCCGGAAGAATAACCAAGTTTATTCGGGAAGTCAAAACATGCAAAGTGAAACACAATAATAATTGAATCTAATATGGTATCAACCCTTTGAACATAAATAAAACACCTTTTATTTATCACCATATGATTACACATTATTCATTGTATACTGTTTCAGCTATCAACTTTATTCTTGAATTTAAAACAATAGTTGTCCCATGCTCCAAGCATGTACACTATGTTTTCTTAAACACTAGTCATGCCACACACCAAGTATGCATACTATGTTTGTCTATGATCTTTACTTTGTGAACTAGATCAATTGAACATAACTTCAATGATTCTCTTTTCACACTCCCAAATCCTTACTGCAAATGCAAGAATTCCAAATTCATGCCATTTACTGAAATCTGTTAGATTCTAAACTTATATGCATTGATCCTCTTGTAACGATTATGCACAAAGTCAGAAAGACTTGCCAAAAATCATTACAGAGTATTCCAAAGGAGATCAACTCCTTGGAAACATCCTTCTTGCATTAAGTTTCCTAATCTTAAACAGATTGAAAATTCTAACTTTGAAACATTTCCAGATTCCATTTTGACTATCACTTCTGAACAAGAGTTGCCTCCTTACAGACTATGTCAATATGGTCCTTCTAGAATTATCACTATACTTCCAATTGTCCTTGAGCAACCAATCTTTGGTAAACCTTAGATTGTCCTCGACAATTGTTTAATCCTTTTAGTCATATCCAGTTCTAAACCTTTTCCCTTCTTAATGCCCCAGGCATTTGGAAAATTTTAGAACGGATGAATATAGCACATGTAATCGATCCTATATCCGAAGCATATGGGACACGATTCATGATGTCTTACATAAAGACTAAACCAGTCTTTTGCTATAATATTTCCATTTCAATTTGCCAAGTTCTCATAATTCAGATTATGAAAAGGGATGCCGTAATCATAATCGAATTTTAGAACGCAAATAATGGACCCATATACAAAATTTCCTTATGTTGAGCCATTCCAACATGAAATTCATATATATCCTTGACTAAATGATTAAAACCTCACGATCTAAGCTTATAGATTTGAGATGAAGCATAATTTCCTCTCCCTTAATTATAGCAAAACAACTTTTTCCCAATTGAAACTTTTGTTTTCTATAATTAACATTGCTAACTTGCAATACTTATCATAATTATCATGCTCCCACTAACATGATGATTATTAGCATAAAACTTAT
This sequence comes from Lactuca sativa, assembly GCF_002870075.4. Lineage (NCBI taxonomy): Eukaryota > Viridiplantae > Streptophyta > Magnoliopsida > Asterales > Asteraceae > Lactuca > Lactuca sativa. The sequence continues at coordinate 244,782,552 of NC_056623.2, read as the reverse complement.
GCTCCCACTAGCTTTGACATGTACTCAGAAATCAGCTGGACTTCTAGAAATCAATACTTCATTGACTTTCTTACCAAAGTTCAGATTTCTGATGCTAGATTGTTTTGATAAAGTTGTATCAAAATCATACACCTTCCCTTAGATAGCACACTTGTGAGTCTAAACAATTATGAAGAGGTATGCCGTAATCATAATGGTTAGACCTTTTTGCCACTTCTCACAAGTCCAGGTTAGTGTGCTGGTTAACCACACGCGCTCCACTAACGACTTTGAGAATGCAAATATCACAATTGCTATCTAGATAAAATCTACTTAGTGGAAGTGTTTCCTCACCATCATTTTCATGAATCGGAGAGAAACCTTATGACACTTAGATTTATATGGTGTATGTGTTCTTATCCATGTGAATTGTCAAAACCATAATCACAAGACAAAGATAATGACAAATCCAAACTCATATGGACCGAACTCAATCTTAACTTCTTGCCACCTGGCAGCTCAAGGGCCTGCCATTGCTTCCAAGTTGTTGTGCAACAAATTGAGAACTCTAAGAACTCATATGCAAAACCAACTTTAACTGGAATGGGCACAGAATATGTCAACACAATAGATTATAAACCTCAAATTGTGTGCTAGAGAAGAACTTTAGGTTTTATTCTTGATTAGTTCTTGAGACTTTCAAGACCTTTAAGACTCCCACTGTCCTCTTGACCTATAAGACTCCCTTGTCAAATATCCAAGAGATAGTGAGGATTCTAATCAAGACAAACACTTCACACAATTGGCCTAAGTTGGTCTTTGTTTTATCCAAAACATCACAACTTACCAATTTCAAATGTACAAGAGTAGAAAACTTTTACTCTTACATTTGACAAGTGTTTTAAACCTTCTTTTGAGACATGTCACTCAAGTTACAATCTTGGAGTATGACTCTAAGACTTGTATTGGAACGAAGTATGACTCATCTTCTTGATTTAACCATTTCAACAATTCAAGATCCCTCTTCTTAGTCATAAGAATGCACTAAGATTTCCTTAGAGAACTAATTGTGATATGGTTTCTTAATCATTAAGATGATCACAAAACTGATACTAAAGTACTCTCCTATCTTTTCAGATTTGAGAGACTTTTATCCTTCTGCCTAATTTGATTCTTCTTATTCGCGCTGCCATACATTGGAACCTTTTCCAATGTCTCAGAGTTACACTTAAGCTTGTAAGTATAATCATATTTACTGAGCTTTAGTAAACTATGACGAATAGTCTTATAAATCTTTTGTGGTGGACTTAATCAGTGCACAAGAATGTGTACTCGATCCCTTAGTCCTTTACTTGACTCACACATCCATGTGGCCGAGTAATTAGTCTTAATTTTCCAAAACTTGAAAGTTCTCATTCATCATGCTATACAACTTGCATGATTCCAAGTTCCGGTCCAATTGAAACTTGGGTGATGAGAATCTTTCCTTATTTGGTAAATCTAGACATTACCCCAAATGAAAGAATCAATTTCATATTTCCACTCTTGCTCTTAATGGAATCATATAAGCAACAATTTTTCCTCAAAAGCCATTGTAAGGATATTTTAAAATAAATAAAATCAAAAAAATTTTCTTTTATTTTAAAACTTTGCGGAAAAACTTATCCTTACAATCCATATGAAAACTTGTTGTTATCTATTCCTAAGCAATATCTCATAACTCCTAAGAAGTTGCTCAAGAATCCGATTTTTCAAACTATGCGATAGAAATCCATCTATGCGATCAGATTCAGCATATTCTTCCTTTAAGTTTCTTCACTTTCCTTTGATTCTTAAACCATCACCATGCGACCCGGTCACATCATGTATCAAGAATCTCAGAATAGAAACTTAACAGAGTTAGATAGTGGATTTTACCTGAAGTAGAGTCAAACTTATTGACTTTAACATCCTTAGGTAAATTTGGCAGCTTCGCAACCAATGCCCTTTCTTTGGCAATACAAACATATGGACCCTTTGATAATGGTACACAGGACTATCACAGACTTAGCTTTTCTCTTTACCATTTGGTCAACCGAGTTGACTATAGCCGATCCCTTTCCATTGGGAAGAGAATGCTTTACTGGATATCCAATGTCATCATTGTCAATGTCCATAAAGTTTTAGGAAGTTGATCTTAACAAATAGATAAGATCATTAAGGGTCTTGTCATAGTCTTTTTCATAGGTGTTCCAAAAGAACTCACTATGTGACTTAGAAAGTAGTTGAACCACCAACTTTCTCAAGACTTTGACACCCAACTCTCCCGGCTTGTCAGTATGTGACTACATCTCCAAGATGTGACCACACCTAGACCTTGCCTTGCCAATAGGGCCTGAGTGACCTTAAACTTTTCAAGAACTTGTGGGTTAGGGAGAATAATTTGAAGAGGTGAAGAAGTATGATATCCATGGGACATCATCTTCATTAGGAAACCTTGTTTCAAGAGATTTGGGAAGATCATAGGTGTCTAAACCAGACATCTTTTGGGAGATATTCAAGATAGTTGATTTAAAGTCCTTAATATGACACCCAATATGAAATATTAAGGCTAGGACCCAACAAACTATTTTATAACTTAGAAGAGGTATGCCGTAATCCAAGCTATAAAATATTTGAAGGTAGGTGAATGACGATTCACCAATTTCCACCAAGATAAACGAAATGTATTATTAGGTTTTAATTGGTTTTGAAACTCCTAGATCTTTGAGATTCATTGAACTTTTCAAAGGCATGTTTCAATCTCGAGTGTGCCCTTCAGGTTTTGTGACTGGGATGCCGAGGATCACAAAACAAGGTGTGAAGTAACCATGCAAATCACTTGGTACCCTTAATAGATTACCCCTCAATCGATGTGCCGGTTAACCACACACGCTCCATCGATACTATGATAAATATTAAGTCACCCTTTACCTACCTTGTTAAGTCCAAGTTAGTGTGCCGGTTAACCACACACGCTCCACTAACGACTTAGACAAAGTGTAAAGTGTAATTTCATGGATTAGCACCTTATTCACATTTTTCCTAAGTAACTAAGATTGGGTATTATTAAGAGTTTAGTTACTTAGTATTATCATTAATACTTTTAATGAAGGGAGAATTCTAGTCCTGTCAAACCCGTTCGGCTAACGACCCTCCACCAGTCAAGCAAGCGGTGGGTGAGAGTGGACACCCATTAAGTTGCCATTTTATAGGCAACAACCTTATACCCACCTTATAGACCGGCTTCGTGAATGAGGCGTACTAGCGGTAAGACTGACTTTACTCTTATACATATATATATTATTAACTTATAATATTATAAAGTATAAGGGTTGAATTTTAACTTTTAAAATTCTAAGGGCTAACTTGGAATTAAAGTATTCATAAGTGAAAACTTTACAAATTCCAAAACTTGAGGGCAAGTTTTGAAACTATTCAAAACTAATTAATTCCATAACTTATGTGTTTAAAGTAGTTTTAATCCAAAAACTCTTCAAGTTCCATAACTTGAGGACAAGTTATGGAAGACTTTAAACTAATAAAAGAATTAACTTTTTCTTTATTTTATAACTTATGGAATTAATTAAGGTTACACTTTTTTTTTTAATTTATTATTTAATGAAGAGACTCTTGGTCCTCCATAACTTGAGGACAAATTATGGAGTCATAACACCTTTTAATTAGAACTAGACTCTTCATTTTTGTAACCTTTGCCAATTTTTATGAGTTTTATGATTCTTAAATGTGACTTTTTCATATAACTTGAGGACAAGTTACAAAAACACATTTTAGAATCAATTCTTAGATTAATTTGGATTAACACCAACTTTTGTAACTCCAAAAAAACTTTGAATCAATTTTGTTTTTTAAAACCTTTTCATATCCATAACTTATGGAGGTTTCAAAAAATAAAACTCTTTAGATCAAACTTTTAAAACTAATAAAATAATCATATTATTTTATCTTTTATTAAATTTGACCTAATTCAACTCATAAAGCAAATTATTCAAATTTTACAAATAATTAGTTTTTCACAAGAACAAGTAATTATCTTAAAATTTGACAAACTTCATGGTTTTTTTTTTTCAACTTTGAAAATAAAATATTTGCATCAATATAACAGAAAACAACCCGTGGCTCTGATACCACTGTTGGGTTTTGAGCATTCTAGCACTTCCTAAGTGTACATGCAACCCTAAATACCTTGGATCTATGTTTTCTCTATTATACATGCAAATAAGAGCATCCAAGGTATTATCCTAATCTAGCATACAAAACAATAACTATAGCAAGATAGAGTACATACCTCTTTGGTGTAAAAAGTCTTCATGAAACTTGAGTGCCTAGTGCCCCAAGTGTGACACCTCAAATGGAATCACAATCATCAAAACACTTGGAATGATTTGAGAGAATTCTACACTCTTCAAAATCGGCTAGCCCTTTCTTCACTACTTCTAGTGGCCGATTTTTCCTCAATAATAAGATGCTTATATAGTTACACAATTAGGGTAAACTCTTAATTGTCATGGCTTTCCATTTCCTTGGATCCATGGGTACAAATACACCATGGAGCATCCATGGACCATCCTATGGGTTTTAGCCCAACTTGATTATCCATGGAGCATTAGCCCACTATACAAGTATGGATGATTTACACAATCAACCCATATATTTAATTAGTCTTCTTTTGATCACTTAATTAATCCTAGATTAATTCTTGATCAATACTAATTAAACAATCTTATTATTCTTATTATTAATATACTAGAACTTATAATATATTAATAACCATAAGTGTCTTATTTCTCTCATTCAAGTGCATGATGGTATGCAACCCAAATGGACCATGTCGGGTCGGGTCAAGTCTTACCAAATATAGTTATGGACTTAGACATTAATCCAACATCACCTACTTCCGCCCAACATAACGGTGACCTACACTTACGCCCATACAGTGCTTCGAAAGGGGCCACCTTGATGCTTGAATGGTAACTATTGTTATATGAGAACTCAATCAGCGGTAGGTGGGTATCCCAAGACTTCCCAAAGTCTATTACACATGCACGAAGCATGTCTTCAAGCGTCTGAATGGTTCGTTCACTTTGACCGTCCGTTTGTGGGTGATACGCGGTGCTCATATCGAGATGAGTTCCCATTGCCTTGTGGAGCGATTGCCAAAAGCGCGATGTGAACCTACTGTCCCTATCCGAGATGATAGATTTTGGCACTCCATGGAGTCTTACGATTTCTCGTAGGTACAACCGCGTCAGTCTCTCCATCTTGTAGGATTCTTTGATTGGCAGGAAATGGGCAGATTTCGTCAGTCGGTCGATTATTACCCATATGGTGTCCAATCCGTCCGACGTCTTGGGCAGCTTGGTTACGAAATCCATAGAAATCCCCTCCCATTTCCACTCAGGGATTGCCGGTTGCTGTAACAATCCGGAAGGTTTCTGGTACTCCACTTTTACTTTGGCGCACGTAAGGCACTTACCAACATAAGTCGCGATTTCCGCCTTCATGTTAGGCCACCAATAGTGTTGTTTAATGTCCAAGTACATCTTGTCCGAACCAGGGTGAATGGAGTATCGTGTCTTGTGGGCTTCCTTCATAACGGTCTCCCTAAATCCTCCGATTCTTGGGACCCAAATACGGTTCATAAAGTAGTATACCCCATTCTCCTTGACTTCTAGGTTCTTCTCCATCCCGCGTAATGCCTCGCTAGTTCTATTTTCCGCTTTCATAGCCTCTGACTGGGATAATGCAATTTGAGTGGCCAGATGAGACTGAATGGTTATCGAGTGTGTTTTCATACGACGATTTGAGTACTCTTTCCGACTTAATGCATCGGCTACCACGTTGGCCTTGCCTGGATGGTACTTGATCTCGCATTCGTAGTCGTTTAGTAATTCCACCCATCTTCGTTGTCTCATGTTCAGCTCCTTCTGATTCAGGATGTGCTGGAGACTCTTGTGGTCCGTGAAGATGGTGCACTTTGTACCGTACAGGTAGTGCCTCCAAATTTTCAAAGCGAAGACCACGGCTCCCAATTCTAGGTCATGGGTCGTGTAATTTACTTCGTGCGTCTTTAGCTGGCGGGACGCATATGCTATCACTCTTCCACGTTGCATGAGAACGCAACCTAAACCTTGATTCGACGCGTCACAGTAGACTACAAAATCTTCCGTTCCTTCGGGTAGAGATAGCACAGGAGCGCTACAGAGAGCTTGCTTCAAGGTTCGAAACGCAATCTCTTGTTGGTCGGTCCACTTGAATGGCACGCCCTTTTGCGTAAGCAAGGTAAGCGGCTTGGCGATCTTAGAGAAGTTTTGGATGAACCTCCTATAGTAGCCTGCTAGGCCTAAGAACTGACGAATTTCTGTGGGCGTAGTCGGAGTTGCCCATCCTTCCACAGCTTTGACCTTAGAAGGATCCACATGAATTCCGTCTTGGCTAACTACGTGGCCTAGGAAATTCACACTCCGGAGCCAGAACTCGCACTTGGAGAGTTTGGCGTAAAGCTTTTCCGTTCGCAGAGTCTCTAAGATTTGTCGGAGATGTTAGCCATGCTCCTCTTTGTTTCGAGAATAGACGAGGATGTCGTCGATAAACACAATGACGAAGTTGTCCAGGAATGGTCGGAAGATTCGATTCATTAGGTCCATGAATGCGGCAGGTGCATACGTTAGACCGAAGGGCATTACGACGAATTCATAATGTCCGTAGCGGGTTCGGAAAGCGGTTTTAGGAATATCCTCTTCTCGGACTTTGAGTTGGTGGTATCCGGACCGTAAATCTATTTTTGAAAAATAGCTAGCTCCTTGGAGCTGGTCGAATAGATCATCGATTCGCGGGAGTGGGTAGCGGTTTTTAACAGTGAGCTTATTTAACTCTTTGTAATCGATACACATTCTGAAAGATCCGTCCTTCTTTTTGACGAAGAGCACCGGAGCTCCCCATGGCGAGTAGCTAGGTCGGATAAATCCCTTGTCCAGAAGCTCACTGAGTCGGCTGAACAATTCCTGCATTTCAGCAGGAGCCAATCGATATGGTGATTTAGCAAGAGGGGTTGCTCCTGGAACGAGGTCGATTCGGAACTCAACCTGTCTCTCTGGGGGTACTCCTGGAAGATCTTCAGGAAACACGTCCGGAAATTCACACGCTACTGGAATGCCTTGGATGTTAGTTTCTTCTTTGGTCTTGTCCACTATGTGAGCCATGAACGCCAAATTGTTCTTTCGCAGATGTTTTTGTGCTTTGATGCACGAGATAAGACGAAGATTCGTGCTAGGTTTGTCTCCGTAGATTACTAAGGTTTCGTGATTCGGGAGACGAAGGCGAACGGCCTATAATCTCAGCATGGTGGGGGCTTAACCAATCCATGCCGATAATCACATCGAAACTCCTAATTGATACTGGCATTAGGTTTATTCGAAAAACGTGTTGGTTGAGGGTTAGGGTACATCCGATGTAGATCTCCCTAGTGGATTCGGTTTTCCTATTGGCCATTTCCACCGTATAGGTTTCATTTAGCTTCTGGGGTTGTTGTTTTAGTAAATGTTTAAACTTCTCACTTACGAAACTTCGCTCCGCTCCGGTATCAAATAAGATGCATGCATAAGTGTGGTTTAGGAGGAACGTACCGGTCACAACTGCGGGGTCCTGAACTGCATCACTCTGACCCATAGTCAGCATTCTTCCTGCTCCTCTGTTTCCTGAGTTGTTGTTGTTAGGGCAATCTCGACGGAAGTGTCCCATCCTTCCGCACCCGAAACAGGTGTGGCTAGGCCCTGTGTTGTTGTTGCTGGCATTGGTGTTGTTGTTATTACGGTGGTTGTTGTTGTTCTAGTTGTTTCCCTGACTCTGGTTCTGAGAAGGATAAGTCCTGCAGAACCTTGCAGTGTGTCCCCTTCGGTTGCAACTGGTGCAATGGAACTCCCTACATTCTCCTTGGTGATGGAAACCGCACTTGTTGCATTTGGGAAGATTACCGGAATAGGGTCTTGAAGCATTTGAAGTAGCTGAGGCTGGAGCATGTGGTGTGGCTGGAACCGGCGCAGTGACAGCGTTAACTGCCACTGTTTGCTGCTTTTTAGAGGTCTCGGGGCCCTGACGCCCCTTTCTCTTGTTGTTCCATCCTTTCTTACCATCACCCTCCTTCTTCTTCTCAGTCTCCACTGGTTTCTCGCCCTTCTTTTTGTTGTGATCACATAGCCTCTTTGCCAATCTCTTTGCACTGTCAAACGTTTCAGGGTTCGCAGCCATCACATTCCCTTGAATGGGGGGTGTCAGTCCCCAGATGAATCGTTCGATCTTCTTTCCTTCTGATGTGATCATTCCCGGGCACAACAGAGATAGTTCGCTGAATCTCGATATGTAAGCATCGATGTTCCCATTCTGCACCGTGAGATTCCATAGTTCCTGTTCCATCTTCTGTATTTCGCCTCGGGGGCAGTACTCAGCCGTTAGCATCTCTTTCATTTCTGCCCATGGAATAGAGTTGGCGACAGAGAGCGTCATAGCTTCTACGTGTCCATTCCACCAAGTGAGTGCTTGGTCCACAAAAGTGCAGGCCGCGAACTTCACCTTCATCTGCTCGGGGCACTCGCATATCTCGAATACCGACTCTACCTTCTCGATCCATCTCTTCAGAGCGATCACTCCTCCAGTACCGTTGAAAGTTCAGGGTTTAGCGTTCGCAAAATCCTTGTAGGTGCACGTTTTAGTGGGTCCTTGGTTCGTCCCGTTATTCGAACTTCCGGATCCTTGCCCGTTACCTCCTCCGTTGTTCCCTTGGTGAAGCTATGCCATAGCTGCTGTGACCGCAGCAGACACGACTGCCTGGAAAGCGGTGGAGTCAACTTCGGGCGGGGTTGGTTCGGGATTTCTGTGACATCCCCAAAATCTCGGCCAGAAAAGACCGATTTTCATTTATGCTTTTAAATATTTTCAGAGTAAATCCTTTTGATTTGAAAGAGTTGCGGAATTTGTTCCCAAAACAAAACATGATAAAATAATATTTATCAAAGCATTTCATCAAGAGATGCATTTCATTATATAATCAAAACTCGGGATGTCATGTTCCGATACAGACCATAAAGCATAAACGATAAACATTACAAGTCATTCAAAAAATATATACATATACAGACTTGTAAACAAAACAACAAGATGATCCATCCATCTTACGCCCTTGTGCCACTTCCTGTAATACAAATAAAACTGAGTGGGTCAGGCTTGGGAGCCTGGTGAGCATATAGGGTTTTCAACCCACAATAAATAAGTTATATTTAATTTCACCAACCAAACACTATCCCGATTACCCATTCCCGTTATCCTCACTTTACGTCCCTAAAACAACTATCTCAAGGGACCTAATCTAGGATTTTCATCGGGACGGACATCACTGCGAAGGGGTTTCCTCAACAATAGATATCCTAAAGGCAACCATGAGGGGGATAGAGTACACCGGTGAACACATCGTTCACAACACCTACAGGTTATGAGCCTGCTAGCGTTCCACTGGACTGTCTAGAAAGAGTCCGTGGTCGTTATCCATACTCCGCTGAATAACTAGATCAACAACAACAACAACATCGAGGCCTCTCATCTATTTATTACACACCAACTATCTACCCATGTTCTACCCAACATATTAGTAGATAAAAATATATATTTTCATACGTAGTTTAAAGAAAACCTGTATAGCATGCTTTAATCAACACATATGTCACATAACAGATGAGGCACACACACATAACACATATCTCATAAAGAAATAAGCAGATCTATAAGATAGAAGAGAGTGAATACTCATTCACACATAACACAACCAAATATATACACATAGCACGTATTTTTATATAAAATACTTCGTATTATTGTATTAGAAGAAATAACTACACACTCACCTGATCAGAAGACGACCCGACAGCACTACGGCTTATAGAAGTAGTAATCCACAGCAGATCTGGAAGATCTCCTCGAAAATCGAACTTCTCGCGGGCAGAGCTTCGACTCGGGAACCGCGCTTCTCGGGATCTTCGGGATCTCGGGACTTGCCTCGGGGCTAGAGTATGATACCGGGACTTCGGGGTAGCTTCGGCACGAAAAACGATGCAAAAGACTAGAGAGAAGAGAAGAAAATGAACAAGAAATGAGGCTGTCTTCGGATCCTTTATATAGAGGCTGGAACCTCGGAGTACGCGGGGCGTACTGCGTTACGCGGGGCGTACTGCCCAAAACGTCATTGCTTACGTATCCGAAGTGCTCGAGTGCGAGTGTCGACATCCCTCGGAGTACGCGGGGCGTACTCGAGTACGCGGGGCGTACCTCGGATCAGATCGGTGACTCCTTCGGATAATGCTTCCGAATTTTGATTTAAATTTAAATACAAAATGATTAATAAACTTCGGAAATTCATAACTTCTTCATACGAACTCCGTTTTCGACGTTCTTTATATCCACGGAAAGGTGAGACCACGCTCTACGACTTTCGTTTAGACTCCGTCGGCTAATTTTGACTTTATTTTTATTAATTATTTTTAATAGGCCGCGACAGAAACTTTCGTTATAAATTCATAACTTCTTCGTTTGACGTCCGTTCTCGCCTAACTTTTTATCGCTTCGATACCAACAATGAGATCTTCGATTCTCATTTAGATTGCTTCGGCTAACAACCGCTCGATCTCAATTCGAGTAAAACAGGCTGTATACCGCTAAGCCGGAACTTCGATAAATCATAACTTCCTCATACAAAGTCAGATTTGGGCGTTCTATATATATTCGGAAACCTCGTTTCGACTACTACAACATTAACCAAAGATATTAAGTTTATTTTACACTTAAATTTTGACGCTTATTTTTATTCTTAATTAATCAGACCACATAATTAAGCAATTAAGCACAAAACACATAATACTCAAATAATACATTCTTATTATTTCAAAACGGGTTACAAAGGTTAACCTAGACTATTATATTGCTAAATATGGCAAGCCCGAAAACACAGGTGTTACAATTCTCTCCACCTTAGAATGATTCCGTCCCCGGAATCACACATCAACAAACAAATGCGGATAGCGACTCATCATGTCACTCTCCATCTCCCAGGTGAGATTCGGCCCATTCGTGTGTTTCCATAGGACAAGCACTAACCCAACCATCTTGCGTCGCAATTTCTTAGTCTTTCGGTCAACAATTGCCTCTGGTTCTTCAATCAACCTTTTTTTCTCATCAATTCTCAATTCAGAAATTGGAATTATGTCGGGAACTTCTCCCGTGAACTTCCTCAAATAACACACATGAAAAGTGTTATGAATTCCATTCAGTTCTTCGGGTAATTCGAGCTTGTAAGCTTGGTTCCCAATCCTCTGAAGAACTTTAAACGGTCCAATAAACCTTGGACTCAACTTTCCCCTTTTACCAAATCTTATAAGTCCCTTCCACGGCGAGACTTTAAGCAAAACCGAATCCCCAACCTCAAAAGTTATCGGTCTCCGCTTCTTGTCAGCATAGCTCTTTTGACGATCCTGAGCTGCTAACATTCTTTCCCTAATTATTTTCAACTTTTCAGCAGTTTGATGAACCAACTCCGGTCCCATAAACTGCTTTTCCCCAGCCTCAAGCCAACAAGACGGCGTACGACACTTCTGTCCATACAAAGCTTGGTAAGGTGCCATCTTAATGCTCGAGTGGAAACTATTATTATAGGAGAATTCTACCAACGGTAAATGTTCATCCCAATTACCTAGGAATTCCAGAGTACATGCTCTCAGCATATCTTCAAGTGTTTGTATCGTTCGTTCGCTCTGACCATCAGTCTGCGGATGGTAAGCTGTACTTAAACACAACTTGGTACCCTATTCCTCTTGTAGACTTTTCCAAAACCTCGATGTGAAACGGCTATCACGATCCGAAACAATCGTTAACGGAACACCGTGAAGCCTCACAATTTCCTTCACGTAAGAATTCGCAAGCTTCTCCATAGACCATTTCTCCCTGGCCGCTATGAAATGTGCACTCTTAGTGAATCGATCAACGACCACCCAAATCATGTCGTGACCATTCTTTGTTCTGGGCAGTTTAGTGACAAAATCCATAGCAATGTCTTCCCACTTACCCATAGGCACAGGCAAAGGTTCTAAACTCCCGTACGGTTTCTGATGTTGTGTCTTGACTCTCGCACAAGTCACACACTCGGCCACATACTTTGCAACATCAAGCTTCATCGTCGGCCACCAGTAGTAGGGTTTCAGGTCCCTATACATTTTAGTGCTACCCGGATGAATCGAGTACATGGTCTTGTGAGCTTCTTCCATCAGAAGATCTCTGACTCCTCTTGTCTTAGGTATCCAAATCCGATCTTGGAACACCTTCAGTCCATGACGGTTTACACCGAACACCAACGTTTTGCCCAAACGTTCCTCCTTTCTGTCATTCTTCTCAGAAGCTTCGCTCTGAGCTTTCTTTATACTTTCCAAAATAGTTGAGACAACTTCAATTCTCAACGCTCTTGGCCTTTTCCTTTCGGGATTGACTTTCCGACTGAGAGCATCAGCAACAACATTAGCTTTACCGGGGTGGTAAAGTATCTCGCAGTCATAGTCTTTAAGTAATTCTAGCCAGCGTCGTTGCCTCATATTCAATTCTTTCTGATTAAAGAGATATTGGAGACTCTTATGATCAGTGAAAAGTTTGCACTTCGTGCCATAGAGGTAATGCCTCCATATTTTCAGAGCGAAAACTACCGCTGCCAACTCCAAATCATGAGTCGGGTAATTCTTTTCATGCTCTTTCAGCTGTCGAGACGCATATGCTATCACCTTTTCTCTTTGGGTCAAAACACAACCCAAACCAACACCAGACGCATCGCTATAGACAGCGAAGTCTTCAACTCCATCGGGTAGAGAAAGTATCGGTGCCTCGCATAGCTTCTCCTTTAGCTTCTCAAATGCTTCCTTATGCTTCTCACCCCAAGCATAAGTAGCTCCTTTGTGGGTCAAAGCTGACAATGGACTAGCGATCGAAGAAAAGCCTTGGATAAACCTTCGGTAATATCCAGCTAATCCTAAAAAGCTTCGAATCTCCGTGGGACTTTTCGGTTGTTCCCACTTCGTCACAGCTTCGATCTTCGCTGGATCAACCATTATCCCTTCTTGGTTGACCACGTGACCCAAGAATTGGACTTCACGAATCCAAAAATCACATTTGGAGAACTTAGCATACAGCTTCTCCTTCTTCAAGACTTCTAACACTTCTCGCAAGTGTCTGCCATGCTCCTCCTGGCTTTTCGAGTAAATCAGAATGTCGTCTATGAACACTATCACGGATTTATCAAGGAACGGGTTACAAACCCTATTCATCAAATCCATGAACGCTGCTGGAGCATTGGTTAGTCCAAACGACATAACCAAAAACTCGTAGTGTCCATATCTAGTTCTGAATGCAGTCTTCTCGACATCTTGCTCTCTTACTTTTAGCTGATGATATCCTGACCTAAGATCGATCTTCGAGAAATAGCTCGAACCTTGCAATTGATCAAACAGGTCATCAATCCTCGGCAACGGATATCTATTCTTTATTGTTGCCTTGTTCAGCTCTCTGTAATCGATGCACATTCTCATACTTCCATCTTTCTTCTTTACAAATAACACCGGAGCTCCCCAGGGCGATGAACTAGGTCTAATGAAACCGTTGTCCAATAACTCCTGAAGTTGCATCATTAGCTCCTTCATCTCCGTCGGTGCTAATCGATAAGGTGCTTTCGCAATTGGCGTTGTTCCTGGCAACAAGTCAATACGAAATTCCACTTGTCGATCAGGCGGTAATCCAGGAAGATCTTCGGGAAATACTTCCGGATAATCACACACAACTGGAATATTCTGCATCACCTTCTTTTCCTTCTTAGCATCAATCACGAATGCTAAATACGATGTACACCCCTTGGTCAAACATTTTCTGGCTTTCATCAATGAAATGATTCCAGAATTCACTCTGCGTTTATCTCCATACACCATAAACGAATCTTTCCCAGGCGGGTTTACTTTGACTATTTTCTTCTTGCATAAAATTTCGGCGTCGTTGGCGCTAAGCCAATCCATTCCCAATACGATGTCGAAACCATTAAGTTCGATAGGCAATAATTCCTCGTGGAACTTATTCCCATTCAGATCAATTAAGATGTTTTTCATGCGATAGCTAACAGGTACAAACTTGCCACTAGCAACTTCGACTAATAAGGCATTATCTAGTCTAACAACAGGCAAAGCTAGCTTTCTACCAAATTCATGCGATATAAAGGAGTAGTTGGCTCCAGAATCAAATAAAATTTGGGCAGGCAATTCGTTAACGAGAAAGGTACCTGAAGCGACATCAGCTTCATCTTTAGCAGCTTCCAGTGTCATCTGGAATGCTCTCGCCTTTGGCTTTGGCGGAATGTTGGGTCTAGCTGCCTCCTTCTTCTTCGGGCAGTCTCTCGACATATGACCCTCCTCACCACAACCATAGCAAACTTTCTTTGTGAGGTTACACTCATTGGCATAGTGCCCTGGCTTTCCACACTTGTAGCACGTGTTCGCCACCTCACATCTTCCATGATGCTTCTTCTTACATTTGTCGCACCATTTCGCTTCACCTCCACCTCCCCTCGAACCAGACTTCGAGAACTTGTTTTTCTTGTTGGATCCTGAAGTTCCATCGAACTTCCTCTTTTCTCCAACATCTATCCTTTCCAGACCCTTTTCCTTCTGCTGGGCCTCCACATTCTTAGCTGCACGTACAGCGGTTTTCAGAGTGGTTGCCATCTTGACTGTCGGACCAAAGTCAGCAGGCAGTCCATTAGCAAACCTCTCAATCTTGGAGAGTTCCGTTGGTACTAGGTACGGAAACAACTTCATCTTCTCAGTAAATGCAGTAGCATAGTCATCTATGCTCATCTTCCCTTTCTTCAAGTTTTGGAACTCATTGTTCAGATCAATCAGATCTATCTCTGAACAATACTGCACCCTCAGCTGTTCCAAGAACTCCTCCCATGACATTTTCAGGGCCTCTCCTCGTGGCATAGTATCTGCCAACAACTTCCACCAACTCAAGACTCCAGTCTTCAGTTGTCTAACCGCAAATACGGTCTTCTGTTTGTTGCTACAGTCGCAACTTTCAAATACCATCTCCATTTCGGAGATCCAATCCATTATCTCAACAGGCTTTGGGCTCCCAGAAAGACTTGGCGGTTTGGCGCCCAAGAAATTCTTGTACATACGCCCATCCTTGTTGTTTCTCCTTTCCGGATCGTTCCTTCGTTCCTCTTGAGTCCCAACTTGACTCACCATGCGACTATTGTTCCCTTCCTCCGATTGCTCGGGAATCAATTCCGGTTCCTCAATAGGTATGATAGGTTCATCCCTATTATTATGCAACATTTGTCGCATCTCCTCCCTTTGTTCGGCTAGCATAGCCCGAATCATGGCTTGCACCGCAGCCATTGTTATTGGTTCTGGCGCTGCTGCTACAACAGGTATTTGCTCAATCACTGGCGGTTGATTCCTGTTTTCATCTGCGTTTCCAACGCCACTCCTTGTTCTCACCATTTTGATCTACACACCGAATAATTTCACCTTATTACTCCAAACGATTACATGCTAGTTCTAATATCGTATACATACACTTAGAATCCTAAACACATAAACCTTCAGATCCGGTTGGCAACAAACCGTAGATCCGAACAAATAATATCATATATGGCAACATATAACATTTAGCACATAAAAGCATTTTAGGCAACTTTCCTAAAATAAACTAGTGCTCGTGTCTAAAATCCAACAGACACACATCTCATCATTCCATTTAGCATTCTAAGTTTAAGTCTAGAAATCCTTCAAATTCCTAGTTCGCTTAAACTAATGCTCTGATACCAACTGTGACATCCCCAAAATCTCGGCCAGAAAAGACCGATTTTCATTTATGCTTTTAAATATTTTCAGAGTAAATCCTTTTGATTTGAAAGAGTTGCGGAATTTGTTCCCAAAACAAAACATGATAAAATAATATTTATCAAAGCATTTCATCAAGAGATGCATTTCATTATATAATCAAAACTCGGGATGTCATGTTCCGATACAGACCATAAAGCATAAACGATAAACATTACAAGTCATTCAACAAATATATACATATACAGACTTGTAAACAAAACAACAAGATGATCCATCCATCTTACGCCCTTGTGCCACTTCCTGTAATACAAATAAAACTGAGTGGGTCAGGCTTGGGAGCCTGGTGAGCATATAGGGTTTTCAACCCACAATAAATAAGTTATATTTAATTTCACCAACCAAACACTATCCCGATTACCCATTCCCGTTATCCTCACTTTACGTCCCTAAAACAACTATCTCAAGGGACCTAATCTAGGATTTTCATCGGGACGGACATCACTGCGAAGGGGTTTCCTCAACAATAGATATCCTAAAGGCAACCATGAGGGGGATAGAGTACACCGGTGAACACATCGTTCACAACACCTACAGGTTATGAGCCTGCTAGCGTTCCACTGGACTGTCTAGAAAGAGTCCGTGGTCGTTATCCATACTCCGCTGAATAACTAGATCAACAACAACAACAACATCGAGGCCTCTCATCTGTTTATTACACACCAACTATCTACCCATGTTCTACCCAACATATTAGTAGATAAAAATATATATTTTCATACGTAGTTTAAAGAAAACCTGTATAGCATGCTTTAATCAACACATATGTCACATAACAGATGAGGCACACACACATAACACATATCTCATAAAGAAATAAGCAGATCTATAAGATAGAAGAGAGTGAATACTCATTCACACATAACACAACCAAATATATACACATAGCACGTATTTTTATATAAAATACTTCGTATTATTGTATTAGAAGAAATAACTACACACTCACCTGATCAGAAGACGACCCGACAGCACTACGGCTTATAGAAGTAGTAATCCACAGCAGATCTGGAAGATCTCCTCGAAAATCGAACTTCTCGCGGGCAGAGCTTCGACTCGGGAACCGCGCTTCTCGGGATCTTCGGGATCTCGGGACTTGCCTCGGGGCTAGAGTATGATACCGGGACTTCGGGGTAGCTTCGGCACGAAAAACGATGCAAAAGACTAGAGAGAAGAGAAGAAAATGAACAAGAAATGAGGCTGTCTTCGGATCCTTTATATAGAGGCTGGAACCTCGGAGTACGCGGGGCGTACTGCGTTACGCGGGGCGTACTGCCCAAAACGTCATTGCTTACGTATCCGAAGTGCTCGAGTGCGAGTGTCGACATCCCTAGGAGTACGCGGGGCGTACCTCGGATCAGATCGGTGACTCCTTCGGATAATGCTTCCGAATTTTGATTTAAATTTAAATACAAAATGATTAATAAACTTTGGAAATTCATAACTTCTTCATACGAACTCCGTTTTCGACGTTCTTTATATCCACGGAAAGGTGAGACCACGCTCTACGACTTTCGTTTAGACTCCGTCGGCTAATTTTGACTTTATTTTTATTAATTATTTTTAATAGGCCGCGACAGAAACTTTCGTTATAAATTCATAACTTCTTCGTTTGACGTCCGTTCTCGCCTAACTTTTTATCGCTTCGATACCAACAATGAGATCTTCGATTCTCATTTAGATTGCTTCGGCTAACAACCGCTCGATCTCAATTCGAGTAAAACAGGCTGTATACCGCTAAGCCGGAACTTCGATAAATCATAACTTCCTCATACGAAGTCAGATTTGGGCGTTCTATATATATTCGGAAACCTCGTTTCGACTACTACAACATTAACCAAAGATATTAAGTTTATTTTACACTTAAATTTTGACGCTTATTTTTATTCTTAATTAATCAGACCACATAATTAAGCAATTAAGCACAAAACACATAATACTCAAATAATACATTCTTATTATTTCAAAACGGGTTACAAAGGTTAACCTAGACTATTATATTGCTAAATATGGCAAGCCCAAAAACACAGGTGTTACAATTTCCGCGAGTAGCTGGGCGAGGCATCTTTCTGTCATGAAACGGAAAGATGTTGAGTGTACGTGGTTTCTGTGAGGTTGCGATCCTACTAACTAGGTGTATGATACGAACCTAAACATCACTACCATTGAGCATACAATCATAACATCTCAACACATAACAATTGGTAATATCATAGCAAAACACACAAAAGTTCATTGATATTATCCGCAGGTAATACAAGAAAATTTGCTCGTAAGAGCATACATAAGTGACACTAATCTGATAGCATAACGGCTCCATGAGTAGTGTAATCACTTAAACATAGAGCCGGAGTACATAACATAGTTCCTAATGACCTACTATGATAAGGCTATCCCTAACCGCGATGAGCTGCGTCAGAGGGTGGTGCTGAAGATGTGGATGCTCCCTGAAGATGAGCCACTAGGTGTTCTGCGTCCTGAAGTCGAGACTCCCACCTCACCTGCCTCATGTGAAACTCCCGGAGGACGTCACGTGTCTCCTGTTCCGCACGCTCGACCCTAGTCCACAACTGGCGTACTTGATCAGCAGTGCCCTGAGCAAGGTCGCCGGTGTCCCGTAATCGTCTCACCATGACCGGTAGGGCTCGGTCGGCCGGTCCTCCGTCCCTCAAGTCAAAGAACTTACGTGACATGCCAAACGGGGGTCGCTGTCCCTGATGTCTGCTCCATCTCCAGAGATCAATGCCCCAAGGAGGGGTAGGTCCGGTGGGGCCCACACGGTAAGCAGGCACCCTGATCGGGTAAGGGGGGTCGATGACCTCGGACTCTGCGTCCGAATCACCCCCTTCGCTGTCCTTGAGCTCCTCTCCGAAATGTTCCTCGTCTTCTTCGGGTTCGGCAGGCTCGCCCTCGACTTCTGCCTCCGGTTCCCCGTCAGATTCCTCTTCGGGGTCCTCCTCAGGTTCCTCTTCAGGCTCTTCCTCAGGTTCCTCCTCCTCTAGCCACCCGTTGTTTCCCTGATTAGGGAAGTAGGGGTCTCCAGGGTGATGAAAACCAGCCATGCTGTCTGCGCGAGTATGTAAATATGCTAACATTATTCCTAGGTGCTATGACTATTGTACAGACTAAGCGAACGTTCTCTTTTTGGTGATAAAGGGTATAGTTTTAGGTTCCCTAGCTATCCCGATCTCATCAAGACGTGTGTTAGTTTTACCTTGGAGAGAATGTAGTTGATCAGGCTACATTCACTCCTTGGTATCACTAAGAACAGTCCCGAATTAACCGAGATACCAGTATTTTGTGTTTGATTCGGCGTTAGGTCCTTATCCCTAATGCAAGCAAATGTGTTTTATTTACTTGTTTTGTTCAGAGTTATGCTAGTCCCTCTTTTTGGTTTATAGTTGCATATCAATGTATGGCTCGACATGCTAGTTCACTATAAACAAAGCTCTGATACCAACCTGTCACACCCCCGAACCAGACGGCGGAAACGTTTGGGGGCTGTCGTGACTCAATTGAATACCATCACAATGAATATACATGAAACATAACATCATTCATCACCAACATTTGAATATTACAACTGATAATGTTTACATTCATTACATTGTCTCAAATCATTACATTTCCAAAAATTAAATTGTTCGGTTCATACATAAGTAAACTGCAACCGTCACTGAATATGTTTTCCTTTGGTTCACTGGTTCCCTGAGAATACAAGTATTTTGAAAAACGTCAACATATGAAATGTTGGTGAGTTCATAAGTAGTGTTTGAAATCCAATGTGTTGTATTGTTTGAAAACCACCAGAAAATCCGATATTTTCTGAAAAGAAAAGCTGTTGAAAATGTTGTGAAGATCCATAGGTATGCTTGTTTGTTTCTATACTTAAAAAAATTTGTTCGTTAAGGTTGTATGCATTTTGAATCTGTATGTATTGGAAAACCCTAGGAAAACCCGATGTTTTCCTAATTTCTTGTATTACATGAAGTTACATTGAAACCATTGCATAGCGTATAGTGTCAGTCCCAGGCGACGTTGGATTATTTTTTAGCATGATTAATTACTACAAACCCGCATTACACAAACGCCCAGTTTATAGCTATACTAACGATCCCGAAGGCGTCGTCCGTACTAATCACGTTATCCAATCGCCCTGACTATGTGTAGTCCCACATCCGAAGAGAAAGAGGTCACGAAGACCCCGGTGACTCCATTAACCGGTTGGGGATAAAATGTACGAGGGGTCCCCGACCCGCCTCGCATAAAATGTAGACTTTACTAGCTATACCAAAGGACCCTTGGGGACCAGTAGTATACAAGCCATTGAAAGTCCATTTACGTTGTGTCAGATCGGTAAAACCCAACACTCCGTAAAAAAAATGTCTTCGGGCCTTAAGATCAGGTCATTGGGCTAGCTAGGCTCAACGAACAAGATTTTACACTTTTGGGGCCCAAAGATGGTGCGTAGACGTCTGTGCACACTCGCATGTATAATGTATTACCAAACGTTACTTGTATGAATCGTAGTATCGTAGTGTCGTAGTGTTAGTAGTTGTAGGTTACTATTGGTTCGAGACCGAGCCAATTCGTTTAACAACGACTTTTGGTATTGTAATGTATTGTATTTCGTCGATAGCCGCGGTGCCATTATTTGATCAAATTGTGTATATTGAATTAGCCTTGAAATTTTTCTGTTTTCAGCCCCTCATTGTTTGTAAAATTTACATTTTCAACCCTTTTATTAAATACTTCCCGGTTTGGTCCTTAAATTAATTTTCTTGACATTTTAACACCAAAAATTATTCAAATTAATGTTTTTCAGCATATTTTTCATAGAAAACAGTTTAAGTCCCTGAAAATGCAGTTTTCTCGGTTTTAACCCTTCTTTTTCGCAACTTTGACAATTTTGGCCCAAATTGGAAAATTTTTGCAACTTTGGTCCTTTTTAAATTTAAAAAGCATTTTAAACCTTTGAAAAGGACTTGGATCACTTATGGTCCACTGTTTTACAGAAAATCACAGTTTTAGCCCTCCAAAACAGAAAAATTCGCATAATGGGCCTCATTGGGCCAAAAATGTCATTTTTAGCCCATTAAGCTTGGAATTTATGTTTTTAATCCCCTAAATGAGTGTATTTTCAGAAATTGATTTATGGAAACTGTTTTGGCACACTTCATCCATCAGAATTTGTGATATGCCAATTTGGACCCTTAATTTTGTATTTTTCACATTTTAGGCCCAAAATTTGTGTTTTTAACCCAAAGAAAATTATTACTAAACCACTTAACCATTTTTCTTGAAACACTTTGTATTTAGAAATATATTTGAAGCTAAAATCATTTATCACAAGATATATCTCGGTTTTGAGGGGTTTTATGGCTAGATCCAACATTATAACACACAAATGCATACATATAAGCATGGAAATCATACAAGGCATACAAACACATATAGATCTACACTTTCACTTGTATTCCCCCCCCACAAAACTCATAAAAACAGAAAATAGGGAGTATGAAGCTCACCTTGGATGTGGTTTCGGTTTTGGAAGAAAAGATGGAGGAAAATTTGATGATTTTTGGCCTTAGCACCTTTCCTTGGTAGATCTCGAGTTTGAGATGGTTCTAGGGTGCAAGATCACGGTTTTTGCATAGATTAGGAAAGGATTTTGATAAAACAAAGAATTTAGTTCATAGATTCTAGCAACTCTTACCTTAGATGAAGAATTTTGTGGAGATTTCCTCTTGAATGCCTCCTAATTTTCGAGATTTTTGGAGAGGGGAGAAGGGAGTGTTCTTGAGTGATCTAGAGAGAATTTGTGAGGGATTTGTGGTGTGTGTGTGTGCTTGTGGCCGAGAATGAGAGAGGAGAGAAGAAAGAAGTGATTTTGAAGTGATGTTGCATGGAAACATGGACTACTTTGCATGGATATCCAAGGGACAATAATGAGGTGGCATACTAAAGTCAACTCTTCCTTATCTTCTTGGATTTGGGCCTTGGGCCGAGATTTTTGAAAGGGAAAAGAAAAATTTGGGCTTTTTCCCTTAAACCCAAAATTTGAGTTAGTTAGAGTGTGTTTTATACCTAAAAGAATGTGGTAGGATTTTTACATTTTTGTTGGACTAGTTTAGGTCATTTATGGAGAAAAGCTTTTAATTCAT
The DNA here is from genome assembly GCF_002870075.4 of Lactuca sativa. Taxonomy (NCBI): domain Eukaryota; kingdom Viridiplantae; phylum Streptophyta; class Magnoliopsida; order Asterales; family Asteraceae; genus Lactuca; species Lactuca sativa. The sequence goes on along the minus strand of NC_056623.2, from coordinate 244,760,399 downwards.
TTCATTCTAGGCCCAACATGGCCCAAAATGTTGAAATAAATTAGTGTGGGTCCAATTAGAGCCCAATTAGGGTTCTAAGCCCATGATAGTCTAATTGGAAGCTTATTGGTCCACTTGGATCCAATAAGGAAGTTCTAGTCCAAGGTGTACCTAAACAAGAACTTTTAGGGTTTCCAATTGTTTGATGACTACTTGTAGTACTTGTATGAGGTATTTGATTGAAGTTTTTGATTCACATTAACTTGAATGTATAGATTACATGACACAAAATTTACAGTTGTGACAGACTGTGGCATGCGGCATACCTAAAAGTTACCCAATAACCCAAACAACAAATCGTCGCTGCAGCGAACCATGAAATACTATGGGAGTATTTCTCGAGCCGATCCTTTGTAGAAAATCCTCGTATACGCGTTATTCTTTGATCATTCCTCTAGCGATAAAATGTTCTATCTTTATAACTCCTTTCTGCTTTATCGCTTTATATGATACTATATTTTCCATGATGAGATATCTCCTGTCCCATATCTCTTGATTCAATTCAGAGGACTTATGATCCTCTCTTTCCCTGATCTTGTTAGATCACGATGCCTCCAAGAAAGAGACCCAGCTCAACGAACAACAACAATCCTCCTTTTCAACTTGATCTTGCATCGCTTCAGACAGTTCTGACTGCTGCAATGGTAGCAGCCATGTCGCAAATGAACTCCAGAAATTCAGGAGGTGATCCCCAACCCTAAAACCCAGAAGATAGCCAGGGACACCAAAAAGGGGGTTCCTATAAGGACTTCATGAACGCAAAACCGACATTCTTCGATGGCACAGGGGGTGTCATTGCTTTAACCCGATGGTTCGAGAGAATCGAATCAATCTTTGAGATACGTGGCTGTTCGGAGTCTGATAGAGTCAAGTTTGCCGCCTGTACCTTCCTAGACAAAGCCCTGACTTGGTGGAATAGCCGAGTCAAATCCTTAACTTTACCTGTAGCCAATGCTATGGGTTGGGAAGCTATGAAGGAGCTTCTCCTCGCAGAGTATTGCCCTCGGGGCGAGCTTCAGAAGCTAGAACACGAACTATGGAACCTTAAGATGAAGGGTTCTGACATAGCTGCTTATACCTCAAGATTCGATGATCTGGCGTTACTTTTATCCGGGAATGGTTACCCCGGAAAGTAAAAAGATAGAGAGATTCATCTGGGGGTTGACCCAGCCAACAAAGGGGAATGTCTTGGCTGCGAAGCCAGACACTTATGACAGTGCCAAGTGCCTTGCGAAAATCCTGATAGATCACGAAGACAACTCTGAGGAAGAAGCTACTACCCCCGAGCCAGTCACTAGTGGAGGCGGAAATAAAAGAAAATCCTGGAACAAGCGTAAGGCCCAGAGTACGCAAGGGTCTTCTAAGAAACAGCAAACGGTAGCAGTCCATGCTGCTACTGCCCCTGTTGCTGTTTCAGCGGTAGGTTCCACAGCCCAAACTCCCGCCAGTGGATACACTGGTACCCTTCCTTGGTGTGGTAAGTGCAACTACCACCACCGCATTCCTGGACCATGTCGTGAAAGGATCTGCGACAACTGTGGCAATAAGGGCCATCTGGCGTGAACCTGCAGAAAACCAGCCAAACCAACGAACCAATCATCCGGAGCGGGAATCAGTCCGGCCTGCTATAATTGTGGTGAAGCTGGGCACTTCAAAAGGAATTGTCCCAAGACAGCTACAACCACAGATCCCTCTGCTGCCGCATGTATATCTCTCTTTGAAAATTCTTATACTTACAAGTCTTTTTAATTTTGGGTGCAAAGGGGAAATCTGTTATCTATCTATTCGAACATTTTCTAAACTCAATCCTTCGTATGTAATCGAAATGTATACTGTCGAGATGACTAACTAGTGAGATAGAGAACACTAACTTCGTACCTATAGATTGAATCCTCGGTCCGGAGGACTATTCTATTCCATTCAATTTATAAAGGGGGAAACTTTCCATGAAAATACTTTGATGCCATGTTTAACCAGAAATGACCGAGTTTTCGTTCGCGTTGTTATCTTTACTTTCGAAAGGGTCGCTCGTATAGATTTCTTTCTCGACCATGTTCTCGTGATCTTTGGCATCAAACTTTCGTATCATTCTATGCCTTAGAACTCAAAAGTTTTCCCAATGTAAATTACCACGCATCCCTCGTTTCTGTGATTATTGAGAAACGAGAAGTTAGCAACTATTCCCTCTAAATGTCTATCCCGAAGGACTCCCGGAAGTTTCTTTCGAGCATCTAGTTTAGTCTCACCTCAAACCTTTCGAGATCTTCGTAGAAGATCGATTCAGCAGCTTTCAGGTTTCGGAAGCCCTTAGAGCTTGGTAATATTTATCTAGACCATCATGTCTCGAATCCTTAGAAACGTCTGCCCAACGAAACCCTAATGATTCCTTGAGGAAACCGAAGTCGTTCAAGGTTGGAACTTCCACGAGAAAGCAGATTGATATCGTGAATTGAGAGAGAGTCAAGAAACGAAACCAAGGCATGTTCCGATAATGAGAATTCGTTAGAACGCCCAGTAGAGACCTGATTCCACTTGAGAAAGTGAAGATTCGAAGCAACAAATCCATTCGTGTTACATTCCAATCCATGACCTGTATCTTATTCTTTGAATTTCGGGACGAAATTCCCTCTAACGGGGGGATAATGTAACAACCCGAAGTTGTTCATCGCCGAAAACCAGTTCTACCCGAATAACTCGTCAGAAATCGAAATGTCCCGTTATCGTTTTTGGGCTTAGTTAACTAAAATTATATATATTTATTTTCATTCAATGAGGGTCCAAACCATTTAGGAACTCATGAATTTAGCCCAAAACATTTATTTCATAAGTTTTAGAAATATCCTCGTCGGGTGACGGAAACTCAATCGGGTGCGACCCAAAGCATCGTTTAAGGCCGGTATCGGGTAGAATTCCTCCGTGTCCAAGTTTTGGGGACTATATAAACATGTTTTAGCACTCATTTGAAGCTTTTTCCTTCTCTCTCTACTCTCTCTCTAACCTCTCTCCTAAATCCAAAGATTAAGTGTCCAAAACTCAAATTTAAGGCTTCAAATCCTTAAGGTACCTTCCTAGCCTTAATCTATAGCATTTTTAGCTTCCAAATTAGACACTTAATCATAAAAATTGGACATTGTATGTGAGTTTACGGCCCAGGAGGCAGCCTAGGCCGTAAACACCATTTTGAAGGGTTTTTAGCCCTTAAACTCCTTCCTAGACTTAATTGGACTTTAGATATGGCTAAGGGACTTCAAGATATGGACTTAGAACACCTAAAACTATAATTTTGTGGACTTTGAAGGAGTTTACAGCCAAGGCATAAGCTTGGGCAGTAAACTCATGAAAATGGTGTTTTTCATGCCTTTAAACCCTTCCAAATCACCCCTACAGCTTAGATATGAATTATAGGACTTTGATTCTTGCATTTGGACACTTGAAACATTAATTTTGAGGGACTTAGATGATTTTACGGCCAAGGAGAGTTCTTGGGCCGTAAACTCCACAAAACTTGGCATAAATCTCATTCTAACGTGTTAGAAAGCCATCCAACACCACCAAAAGCCTTGGAATAAATCAAGGGACCAACCAAAAATACTTTGAGGGCTTAAAACACAACATTTATGGGGTTTCTAAGATTTTACGGCCAAGACATGTTCTTGGGCCGTAAACTCCAAAATTTTTGGTGTTAGAATGCAAACTACACACCCCTAAGGCCCTTAGATGAATTTTAGAAGTCCTTTCATGCATGTTCTAGACCTTGAAACACTTTGGAACACCACACACAAGAGTTTACGGCCATGAAGGGGGTTTCATGGGCCGTAAACTCCACAAATTCCCCAAAAATCCCATGCAAACTCATGTTAGGCCTTGGATAAATTTTACCAATCACATGTGATTTGTTTAAGCACCATTTAACACCATTTCCTTGAGTAATTAGGAGTTTACGGCCAGGAGCCTATGCTAGGCCGTAAACTCCCATAAATTAATCATTTTGGTGATTTTAATCCATTCCATGCATTTAGAACAAAGCCTAGAATGATTTCCCATTTCCATGTAAGCCATTTAAGCCATTTAAACACACAAAACCACACCCACCTGAGTTTACGGCCGTAAACTCATGTATGTGGGTGTTTTGTGGTTGTAAACTCATTTAAAAGTTTACTCTAGGGAGTAAACTCAAGTCCCAAGCCCCTAGTGTCATTTCCCATCCCTATACGCCACCCGGGTCCCTCCAAACACTCGTATCGGAGCGTTTTCACGACTTGAGGCAATTGTCCCTATCCAACAATTAATCTAAGTCCTAATTAGATACAAATGTGTATCTTTACATATTAATTAGGAATCTCGTGTATTTGCAAGCCCCAGATCAACTCTTAGCATCCAAATCGTCCTACTTCTCGTCCGGTGAGTTCATACCCCTACGCCTTTTTCAATGTTTTTAACTGTTTTCAGGGGGAATACAAGCAAACCAAAATTGTTTACAAATCATAAACTATGTGTTTCAAATAACATCTGGCAATCTTATAAATTCTTTTTACTCCTTATGTATTATGTTGAGCATAAGGAATGATTTTCTATTACAATTAAATGGATTTTAGTTAAGAAAATAAACAATCTAATCAAATTATTATGGGAATAATTTGGGGTTCTATGTTACTTTTTATATATCAAGTATTGATACATGTATTAAGTTACTAGATAAACTATGTCTGGTACAGTTTATCTCTATACCATTCGAATATTTTGCCAGATAGTCTCATTGTATGTAACTATTTTCACTGTATCATGTCTTAAAGTCTTTATATGTTTGTTATCGTATGAGAATCCTGTGAATAGTTTAATACTAGTTTGTGAGATAGTCACTACCCTTTATGGATGATCAAGTAAATCCTCTCCGGAAGTGTAACCAGAGTCTCCTGGAGGGAGAGCAAAGAGTTTGTGAATAGATCTATTCGGGACTGACAATCCCACACCTTAACTGCTAGCTACAGTTAGGCGGGCACGCCTGAGGTGACAAATTCTGGATATCATTCGACGTCTGACTAACGTCAAGGAGGTCTCGTTGTCATATCAGCATGGTTACCCGACTCACAATACGGGATTTTCTTGAATATCAAATCTTTTCAGAATACTAAAGGAAACCGATACATTTTCACAAAACAAAACCGCTTATGAACTCAACAGCTTTATGCTGATTTTCAAACTGCTTGTATTCTCAGGTCCAAGTTAGACAGGTACCCGGCGATATCTTTTGGTGAAGACGGAGTGCTCTGAGGACTCGTCTCTTTTGTTCATATGATATATGTATAACTTTTGTACAATTTACTTTTGAACCAAATGTAAACTTTCACATATATGTAATGTAATGGTTGTTTACTGTGATTACTATGTACATTGGATTTGATACACAACATGGAGTCAACCCCGAGAACGTTTCCGCCTTTGGTTTTCGGGGTGTGACAAAATGGAATATGGAAATGCTTCATAGTTAGAAAGTATTCAATCTGTATGATTAGGAAACTTAAAGATAGGGAAAAATGGTTCAAAGGAGTTGATCTCCTTTGGAATACTCTGTAATGATTGTTGCCAAGTCTTTGTGAATTTATGCATAATCATTACAAGAGGATCGATGCATATAAGTTTGAATCTAATAGATTTTAGTAAATGGCATGAATATGGAATTCTTTCATTTGCAGTAAGATTTGGGACTGTGAAATGAGAATCATTGGAGTTATGTTCAATTGATCTATTTCACAAAGTAAAGATCATAGACAAACATAGTATGAAAACTTGGTGTGTGGCATGACTAGTGTTTACAAAAACATAGTGTACATGCTTGGAGCATGGGACAACTATTGTTTTAATTCAAGAATAAAGTTGATAGCTGAAACATTATACAATGAATAATGTGTAATCATATGGTGATAAATAAAAGGTGTTTTATTTATATTCATAAGTTTTGAGAACATATTGGATTCGATTATTATTGTGTTTCACTTTTCATGTTTTGACTTCCAGAATAACTAGTTCATTGTTCTGATTGACTATGTTATCCAAACCATCCACATTCGGTCATATGTTGGAAGTAGATATGAATCAAGACTGTCATGGGTTGGGTTTGTAGAGGTCTAAGATGTTGGACAAGGTGGTGCTACAACACTCATGAGTGCTCATAAGTTTTGAGCATTGGATTCAACCCGCGCTCATTGGAAGCACTTTATGGATTTTATCACGAGTGATCATGAGACGATAATATCTTATATTCTTCAAACCTAGAGATATGAGTTGTTACTATGAGTTGGTTATACATTGATTGCACGAAAACGCATTGGTAACTCGATGTTATAAAATGTGCCTTTGTGTATGATTCAACAAGTAGTAGAACAAGCCATATCAGTCGAAGTTTATCCATTCCTTTTACCTTCGGGTTAAAAGCGATATCTGTGGGCCCCTCGATGATTTGATGATGACAAATGGAAGTGCTCGGCCCGGCCAGGACTGATTTGATTTTTTCAATTAGTCAGTCGTCATAATCCATGTCTCAGTCCATATGATATTTTGAATGGAGGAATATATGATCCCTTATCTAATGGACGCGTCATAGATTTGTTCAGAGTTCGAGAGCGTCTTTAAGAGCTACGATTGCTAGTTAGGTTATGAAGTCGTACTTGCAATAATAGTTTTAGACTTATCCAAGTGGGAGTCTGTTGGATTAGATATCTAAGCCCATAACTATTATTGGTATGTACTTGATCTGAGAGTAGCATGGTCCATTTGGGTTGCATATCATCAAGACAATTTGTTAGGATGGACTTTTGAGAGAAGGTTATTTATGGTTTATTAATATATTATAAGTTATAATATATTAATATGAAATCATATGTTTTAATTAGTATCGATCAAGAATTAATTTGGAATTAATTTAGTGATCAAAAGAGACTAATTAAATCTATGGGGACTAATTATGATAATTAGTTATATTTATATGTGTTAGGCTTATGACCCATGTTGGACCAAGTTTATGTATGGATACATAAAGAGTTGGGCCACACGAACCATGGATCATAAAACCCATGGGTATAGATTATGAGTTATACCAATGACCCTTGGAATCCTACATATAAATAGGTTACTCCATAGCCAAAATCACCACTTCTTTTCTTAGAGAAATATGGAGGTGTTTTGGTGCATGGAATTCTCTCTGAAGAGCCACCTTTGTCCTAGGTGTGTTGTGATTCCATTTGAGGCATTTCATAATATTGGAGCTAAGCTCTTAAGGCCAAACACATCAATACTTCAAGCCACATAAAAGGTATGTTTCCCTAACTAGTATATTATATGGTTTATGTCAAATGCATGCTAGTTATAAGTTTAATGCCTTGGAAACCATTTGCATGTATAATTATTGAAAACATATATCCAAGGTATTTAGAGTTGTATGTGCACCATAGGATATTGTATTATACCAAAACCCAACAATAAGGTCATTTTAGTGTATTTTTATGGATAAGAAGAGGATTCGTGAATTGTTGAGATGGTTAAATCAAGAAGATGAATCATACTTCGTTCCAAAACAAGTCTTAGAGTCATACTCCAAGATTGAGCCTTGAGTGACATAATCTTAAGAAAGGTTTATAACACTTATCAAATCTAGAGTAAAATTTTTTCTACTCTTGTGTAACGACATAATTTTTCAATCCAGATTTTTCAACTTTAAAACTCATAAAATATATGTCTCATCATTAATTCTCAACAGAAAAAACAACACGTGTGCAAAACAATTATTAAAATATAGGATCCTCTAACATATTCCATCTCAACTGTGTGTGTGTACAATCGTACCAGCTCCTTCCCGCTATCTCGCGAGGTACCTGAAACACAAAACACAAAACACATAACACGGTAAGCACAAATGCTTAGTGAGTTCCCCAAAATGCAACATACAACAAATTCGCCACTCGTGGGTACACTCTGTAGGACCCTCTGGTCCATGCGTCTCAGCAGGACCCTCCAGTCTTGTAGCTCGTTGGACCCTCTGGTCCAGTCTAGCTTGGACCCTTCGATTCGGTCTGATTGAGAACCCTCCGGCCTCATAGTTCGTTGAACCCTCCGGTCTGGTCTAAGCAACAAATAATATAGCATACAATGCATATCACACAATCATGCATAACTCAAGCAAGCACATAAGACCCTCTGGCCACACATAGTCACCACTATAGGTAAAGTATAGTGAGATGACTCACCTCGTAAGATAGCTAGTAAAAGCCTCGTGCCTGAAATTCTCAGTCTAGCCTCCACCTATCACTAGTTAATATTTCTAATTAATATTCTACTATTATCTATGAAAAGTGGGTAGAATACCATTCTACCCCTCCCTAGCCTCTTTCACTAATTTGACTAAACCCTAAAGTCAACAGAAGTCAACTCCAATCAACGGTCCAACTTTGACCAGACTTGTCGAGTGCACTCGTGAGACTCTTCGAGTCCAGTCGATTCATGGCAACCCCAACAAGCTCCAATTCGATGAGCTAACCCTTAACTCGATGGGTCACAATCTTACTCAGTTCATCGGGATAAAATCCTAGGCTACTCGCCAAGTCAGCGGCTCGACTCGGCGAGTCTATTAAAACTCTTTTGCATTAAGTCGATTTAGTGCAAGATACTTTCCCAAACCTCAGATCTATGTACTCAAGGTTCATTAATTACATAAAGGTTCAACCTTTATGTCAATGAATCACTCATCTAGTTCTATTTGACACAATAGCCCTCATAATGGTGTCTTAGGCTAAGTATTCTTATGTGACTGCATAAAGCTGGGTTCTTGGGGCTCTCTGAACCTCTCATGGTCTAAATCTGATGTCTAAGCCTCAAAGGGACTTCACATATTTCATAAATCAACTTAAAAAGGGTGAAGAAACCCTAACTTCAAGAGATCTACTAATCATACGAAAATAGGTATAGGTTCTTACCTTTAACAGCAGCCTTGAATGAAATAGTCAAAGATCTGAGCCCCTCTAGACAGCTAAGCTTGAACCCTCTCCTTTTTCCTTGCAAGAATGAACCAAAATGAAGAAATCAACTCTCTCTCTCTCTCTCTCTCTCTCTCTCTCTCTCTCTCTCTCTTTCTTTAAGCTCTCAAGATCGATTAGGGTCTTTCAAGGTAAAGTGTGTCCGCAAATGGAGGCTTTAAAAGCCTTTAAATAGGCCACAAACTCTAGTAATTAGCATTTTCCTTAGCAGCGCTAACTCGGCGAGTCAGATACCCGACTCATCGAGTCCATTCATTAAACACGTCACCCAATCGCGATCCCACTTGACAAGTTGAGGCACCAACTCGTCGAGTCCACCCAAAATCCTTAAAATAAATATTTAAAATAATATACCTGGAAAACCGGATGTTACAATTCTCCCCCACTGGGATCAGCCTTCACACTCGAAATCTTGCTCCGCAAACAGCTCGGGGTACTGCTCTCGTATCTCTGACTCCGGCTCCCAAGTTAGATCATACCCCTTCCGATGTTTCCACTGTACCTGAGCCAGGGGCACTTCCTTGTTCCTCAAAACCTTCATCTTCTAATCTATGATCGTGATTGGCCTCTCGATGTAATTCAGGCTCACATCCACCTGAATGTCCTCTAGTTGTACCACATCCTTCTCGTCGGCCACACACTTCCGCAATTGGGACACGTGGAAGGTGTTATGAATCTAACTTAACTCTTCAGGCAGCTCCAAACGGTAAGCTACTTTCCCCACTCTGGCGGTCACTCTGAAAGGACCGATATATCAGGGTCCCAGCTTTCCCCGCTTTCTGAACCGAATCACCCCTTTCCATGGGGAAACATTCAGGAGTACAAAATCTCTAACCTGGAACTTGAGCTCGGATCTTCGCCTATCCGCATAACTCTTCTGACGACTTTGGGCTATCAGTAACCTCTGTCTGAGCTGCTGAATTTGCTCAATCGTCTTCAGCACTATCTCAGTGCTGCCTATAACTCGCTGCCCCACCTCTCCCCAACAGATGGGGGTGATACACCTTCTCCCATACAGGAGCTCAAAGGGAGGCATACCAATGCTCGAGTGATGGTTGTTGTGATGGGTTTGAGACATAAGAACATTCCTGTGTGCACATACAAACCCTAATGCTTGGATCTAGGTTTCTCTAATTGAACATGAAACTATCCAAGACTTTGATTGATAGATCTAATGAAAAACATTCATATAAAACAGATAAGAAACATTACCTTTGATGACTTGCTTGAATCTTCTTGTCCTTGGAGCTTAGAGTCACAATTGTCACTCCTCTAATGGCTTAGAAACACCAACTAGCAAGAGGATGATATGTGAGAGAAGGGAGAGGGCAAGAAGTCGGCCAGGGTTTCTTCAAAAGCAAGAGTGTTGATTTCTTCACCCCAAGGGGTCTATTTATACTAATGAGGCTCGTAGGGTTTCACCCTTAAACCCTAATTGGATAACTTAAGCCCTAAGCAATCCAATCTCCTTATGATAAGCCTTGGACGATTCCTAGGCTTATCCTAACCCTAAAATCGTCCACCTCAATACCCATAACAGATTTTAGCCCAAAGTACAACTATCATACAATTGACAGTTTATGCCCTCTTATTTAATTCATCTCTTTAAGTCACCAAATTAATTCGTAATTAATTTATGACTTATATATTAATCAAATAACAATATTATTATTCTTTATATTATTCTCATAATGTATTAATAATATTTCTTCTCTCATTACAGATCATCCTGTCAAGTTGCTATGGTGAAGGCAACCCAAAAGGACCATGCACAATCGGGTCAAATACTTACCAAATATAGTTGCAGCCTTAGACACTATTCCAACAGTCTCCCACTTGGATAAGTGTAGTAACTATATATAAAAGTATAATCCGATTAGCAATTGTAGCTCTCAAAGATGCTGTTAAACTCTGATCTCTTCAGTCCTGTACATTAGATAAGGGATCGTACAGTCCTCTGTATAGATATCATGCGGACAATTCTTATGGAATTATTTTGTACAGTAGTTGGTTTCTCGATCTCAGATTTATTCGACATAGAACTTAATCGAACACATCAATTTAGTTCTGACCGGGCCCGACACATAAGTCAAATCAAATCATCGAGCGGCCGAGATATCACTTTTACCGTCTTAGGATAAAAGTAACAGATAAACTTCGACTTATATGCATTTACTTATTCATTAATCAACTATATGTTGGATAAGGTGTCTAAGTCCATAACTTATTTGGTACATACTTGACCCGGCCCGACATGGTCCATTTGGGTTGCACTTCACCCAAACGATTTATGGATAATTTTATGAGAATTGTATACTTACGATTTATTAATATATTATAAGTTATAATATATTAATATGAAGTCATGTTATTTAATTAGTTTTAGTCTTAAATTAGTTATGAATTAATTTAGAGATTAAAAAGAAGACTGATTAAATTATGGGCTATTATATTTTATATAGTGTGGGCTAATACTCATTTGTTAATGGGCTAACCTAATATGGAAGTCCATGGATGGTCCATGGAGCTTTTAACCCATGGATCCTTGGAAAGGAAAAGACATGGGTTATTAGGGTTTCACCCTAACCATGCACACTATATAAAGAAGCATATGATGCAAGAAATGACACTAGGAGTGTGAGACTTAGTGGTGGCCGATTTGACAAGAAAGTATACTACTTTCTCAAAGTTTTCCAAGTGTTTGTGGTGATTTGTGATCCTATTTGAGGCATTCACACTATTGGTGCTTGGTTCTCAATCTCCAAACAATCAACCATCATCAAAAGGTATGTATTTCTACTAGTACTTTTATGATTCATAATCCTTATGCTATGCTAGTTAGGAAGAAACCTTGGAAGTTATTATTTGCATGTATTTTAGAAGAAAACATAGATCCAAGGTTTATTAGGGTTGCATGCACACTTAGGAAGTGTTAGATTTCTCAAAACCCAACAGTGGTATCAGAGCCTAGCCTTGTTTTCTTGAATACTTGATGCAGATTGCTGAAAATCGAAGTTTATGTGCTGTCTGCACAGCAGACTCGTCGAGTCCATGAAGGGACTCAATGAGTCCAAGACAAAATTCATCCAACTCGGCGAGTTGGTTCATGCACTCGACGAGTTGGAACCCCAGACAGCATATCTTCGAGTTTTGGTGCTGAAATTGGTCTAGAATCATTACCTTAAACTGTTTTGGACTCATAAAACATGTTTTTGATGTGGTAATGATGATGGTGGACCAATTTCAAAGTTATAATCAAAATTTCAAGTTTATATGTGTTCATATGATTCTTGAAATTGTTGATGTGGATGTTCATATTCATATGAGTTTTGTTAGCTCATAGGAATTATTTGCAAATTATTTGTTAGTTAATTCTTGATCTTAATGTGTTTTAATGGAATTCATATTTTGTCCTCAAGTTATAGAATTCCAAAAGTTTTTTCTTTTAAATGTTTTTTTAAGAAGTCATAAGTTACACTTTAGAAGAGTTTTTCTAATAAATTCTTTTATGGACTTCATAACTTGTCCTCAAGTTATGGATTTCCAAGAGACTCTTCATTAAAAGTATTAAAAACTTAATTAAAACTCATAAGTTATGAATATCCAAAAGTTTATGAATTGTTCAAAACTTGCCCTCAAGTTTTGGAATTTGTAAAGTCTCACAAAAACTTTAAGTCCATACCCTAGAAGTTTTAAAAGTTAAAATTCTACCCTTATACTATTATAAGATTAATGGTTAATTATTATATATATGTATAAGAACAAGTCGTTTTACCGTTAGTAGGCCTCATTCACGAAGCCGATCTATAAGGTGGGTATAAGGTTGTTGCCTATAAAATGGCAACTTAATGGGTGTCCACTCTCACCCACCGCTTGCTTGACTGGTGGAGGGTTGTTAGCCGAACGGGTAAGACAAGGACTTATAAATTATCATTAAGTATGATGAATATTATAAAGTAACTAAATGTTTTATTTAATTCCCAATCTTAGTTACTTTAGGAAAAATGTGAATTTGGTGCTAGCCCATGGAATTCACACTTTGTACCTTACCAAGTCGTTGGTGGAGCGTGTGTGGTTAACCGGCACACTAACTTGGACTAGTAAGGATCACGAAGGTTGACCTAATGTTTTTCATAGATCAATGGAGTGTGTGTGGTTAACCGGCACATTGATTAGGTGATAATATTAAGGGTACCAAGTGAATTGGTATGGTTATTCACACCTTGTTTTGTGATCCTCGGCATCCCAGTCACAAAATTTGAGAGGGCACACTCGAGATTGAAACATGCCATTGAAAAGTTCAATGAATCTCAAAAGATCTAGGAATTTCAAATCCAATTAAAACCTAATAAATTATTTCGTTTTTCATGGTGGAAATTGGTGAATCGTCATTCGCCTACCTTCAAATATTTTATAGCTTGGATGAAGGCATCCCTCTTCCAAATTATAAAATATTGTGTTGGGTCCTAGCCTTAATATTTCATATTGGGTGTTATATTAAGGACTTTGAATCAACTAACTTGATTTTCTCCCATTATAGATGTCTGGTTCAGACAACTATGATCTTCCCAAATCTCTTGAAGATGGTGTCCCTCAACATCATGCTTCACTTCCTCCACCTCCTCCAATCATTCTCCCTCACCCACAAGTTCTTGAAAAGTTTAAAGTCACTCAATCCCTATTGGCAAGCATAGTCTATGTGTTCTCACATCTTGGAGATAAAGTCACATATTGACAAGCAGGGAGAGTTGGGTGTCAAAGTCTCGTGGAAGTTGGATGTTCAATCACTTTCTTAGTAACATAGTGAGTCTCTGTGGGACTACTATGAGGCAGACTATGACATGACCCTTAATGATGTTATCTTTTTGCTTGGTGTTGTGGAATCAACAATGATCCCAATTCTACATGGACATTGACAATGGTAGCATTGGATATCTAGAAAAAGATTTCTCTTCCCAATGGAAAGGGATCGGCCATAGTCAACTCGGTTGACCAAATGGTAAAGAGAAAGGCTAAGTCTGAGATAGTCTCACGTGCCATTACCAAAGGGTCCATGTGTTTTGTTGCCAAAGGAAGGGGCATTGGTTGCGAAGCTGCCCTATTCACCTGAAAGGTCATAAGGTTGATCAAGTCAAGAGGTTTGACTCTACTTCGGGTAAAGACCACTGTCTAACTCTATTAAGTTCCTATTTGGAGATTCTTATTACATAATGTGAATGGGTCACATGCTGATGTTTTTAAGAATCAAAGAAAAAATAGGAAGCTTAAAGTAAGTATATGTTGATTCTGATTGCAAAGGTGGGTTTCGATCGCATGGTTCGGCAATCAGAATTTTGAGTTGTTGCTTAAGAGTTATAATATATTGCTTATGAATAGATAACAACAAGGTTTTCATGTGGATTGTAAGGATAAGTTTTTCCGCAAAGTTTTAAAATAAAAGAAAAAAAAGAGTTTTAATTTTATTTATTTTGAAAATATCCTTACAATGGCATCTGTGGAAAATTGTTGCTTATATGTTTCCAGTAATAACAATATTGGAAAGTGGATTTGATTCTTTCATTTGTGGTAGTGTCTGAATTTACCAAATGAAGAAAGTTTTTCATCACCCAAGTTTCAATTGGACAGAAACTTGGAATCATACAAGTTGTATTGTATGATGAATGAGAATTTTCATATTTGAAAATTAAGACTAATTCTTTGATCACATGTATATGTGAGTCAATTGAAGGACTAAGGAATTAGGTACACTGGGTGTGCGCTGGTCAAGGTCCACCACAAAGATTGATTTTTCATGATTTACTAAAGATTAGTAAATATGATTATACTTATGAGGTTAAGTATAATTCTGTAACATTGGAAAGGTTACAATGTATAACAAAACAAATGAGAAGAATCAAATTAGGCAGAAAGATAAAAGTTTCTCAAATCTAAAAGGATGGGAGAGTACTTTAGTATCGTATTTCATGATCATCTTAATGATTATGAAACCATATCACAAATTCATACTCTAAGGACGTCTTAGTGCATTGTTATGGCTAAGAAGAGAGGTCATGAATTGTTGGATTGGTTACAATCAAGAAGATGAGTCATATTTCGTTCCAAAACAATTCTTAGAGTCATACTCCAAGATTGTAACATTGAGTGACATAAAGTAAGGTTTAAAACACTTATCAAATGTAGTGTAAAATGTTTCTACTCTTGTACATTTGAGATTGGTAAGTTGTGATGTCTTGGATGAGACAAAGACCAACTAAGACCAATTGTGTGAAGTGTTAGTCTTGATAAGAATCCGCACTATCCCTTGAATATTTGTTTTGTCAAGAAATGGTTCTTGACTGGTGAAACTTATATGTCAAGGGGACAGTGGGAGCGTTAAAGATCCTGAAAGAGTTTCAAGATTTAATCAAGAGTAAAACCTGTAATTTATCACTAGCACACAACTTAAGGTTTGCAACCTATCGTGTTGACATAATTCTTGTTTCTGTACATACTTCAAATAAGTTGAATTTGCATGTGAGTTATCAGAGTTCAACTTGGAAGGTGGGCCTTGTGCTACCAAGGTGACAAGAAACTAAGATTGAACAAGTTTAATCCATGTAAGGCTGAATTTGTCACTAACCTTATCTTATGATTATGGTTTTGACAAATTCACATGGATAGGAACTCATACACTATAAAATCTAAGTATCATAAGGTTTCTCTCTGATTCATGAAAATGATGGTGAGGAAACGCTTTCACTAAGTAGATATCAATTGTGTTATTTGCATTTTCAAAAGTCGTTACTGGAGCGCGTGTGGTTCACCGGCACACTAACATGGACTTGTGAGAAATGGCAATGGTCTAAACAATTAAGACTATGATTACGGTATCCCTTTTCATAGTTCTAAAAATTGTTTAGACATACATGTGAGCTATCTAAAAAAGGGTGTATGAATCTAAATTTCAAAAGTCCAACAGATTTCTGGAAATATGTCAGAGCTAGTGGGAGCATAAGTGTTATGCTGATACTCATCGTGTTAGTGGGAGCATGATTATTACGTTTAGTGTTGCAAGTTAGCAATGTTAATTATAGAAAACAAAGTTTCAATTCGTGAAGTTGCAGGGGTTGAAAAGTTGTTTTGCTATAATTAAGGGAGAGGAAATTATACTTCGTTTCAATTCTAAAGCTTTGATTGAGATTCTAATCATCTTTAGTCAAGAATATATATGTATGAATTTTATGTTGGAATGGTTCAACTTGAAGAAATTCTATATATATTGCGTTTTCAAAATTCGATTATGATTACGGCATCCCTCTTCATAGTTAAATTTTGAAAACATGGCAAATAAAAAATATTGTAGCAAAAGACTGGTCTAGTATCTTGTCTTTATGTCAAACATCATGAATCGTGTCCCATATGATTTGGATATAGGATCGATTGCATGTGCTATAATATTCATCTTTTCTGAATTTTCCAAATGCTTAAGGCATTGAGAAGGGAAAAGTTTAGAACTGGATATGACTAAAGTGATGAAGCAATTGTCGAGGAAAAATCTGAGGTTCGCCAAAGATTGGTTGCTCAGGGACAGTTGGAAGTATGATGTAAGTTGTCGGAAAGGACCATATTGACATATTCTGAAAAGAAGTAACTCTTGTTCGGAAGTGATAGTCAAAATGGGACTATGGAAATGTCTCCATAGGTGGAAGTTATTCAATCTATGCAAGATTAGAAAACCTTAATGCAAGAAGGATGTTCAATGCAATGTACTTTAAATATGGGACTTCCGTTCCATAGAAATTGACCTTTTTTGGAATACTCTGTAATGACTGGTGACAAGGTTTTGGTGACTTTGTGCGTAATCATTACAAGAGGAACATTGCATAAAAGTTTAAAATCTAACAGTTTTTTGGTAAATGATAGGAATCGGGGATTCTCACATTTATAATAAGGATTTGGGATTGTGAAATGAGTATCATTGGAATCAGGTTCAATTGATCTACATCACAATGTAAGGATCATAGACAAACATAGTGTGCATACTTGGAGTATGGCATAACTATTGTTTAGAAAAACAAAGTGTACATGCTAGGAGCATGGGACGACTGTTGTTTTATTCAAGTCTTAAGTTGATTGTTTGAAACATTATACAATGAATAATGTGTAATCAATATGGTGATAAATAAAAGGTGGTTCTATTTATATTCAAAAGGGTTATGAGACCATATTGGATTCGATTATTATTGTGTTTCACTTTGCATGTTTTCACTTCCAAAATAGCTAGGTTATTCTTTCCGAATGACTAAGTTATTTAAACACTCCACAGTCGTTCATATGTTGGAAGTAGGTATGAATCAAGACTGTCATGAATCGAGTTTGTAGATGGCTAAATGGGTTTAGTCATAGCAATGGTTGCTACAACATTCATGAGTGCTCATAAGTTATGAGTATTGGAATAAACCCGCGCTCACTTGTATCACTTCATGGAATTTATCTCGAGTGATCGTGAGACGGTAATATAATATAAATCTTCAACCCTAGAGATATGAGTTGTTACCTATGAGTTGGTTGTGCATTGATTGCACGTAAACACATCAGTAACTTGATGTTATAAAACGTGCCTTTGTGTACAATTCAACAAGTAGTAGAACAAGCATATGAGTCGAAGTTTATATGTTCCTTCTAGAAATAGAAGCGATATTTGGGCCCCTCGATGATTTTGTTGTGACCTATGTACCGGCCGGTCAGAACTAAATTGATGTGTTCGATTAAGTTCTTTGTCAAACAAATTGCAAATCGGGAAACAAACTGCTGGACAATAAGTACGACGTTGTTCCATGTATTTGTCCGGCTGATATCATGAGAACAGAGGATTATATGGCGCTTCATAGTTCAACAGAGTTTTCGAGAGCTACGATTGCTGGTTGGTTCCTGAAGTAACATACGCAAATATAGTTATTAGACTTATCCAAGTGGGAGTCTGTTGGATAAGGTGTCTAAGTCCATAACTTATTTGGTACATGCTTGACCCCGCCCGACATGGTCCATTTGGGTTGCACTTCACCCAAATGATTTATGGATAATTTTATGAGAATTGTATACTTACAATTTATTAATATATTATAAGTTATAATATATTAATATGAGGTCATGTTATTTAATTAGTTTTAGTCTTAAATTAATTATGAATTAATTTGGAGATTAAAAAGAAGACTGATTAAATTATGGGCTATTATATTTTATATAGTGTGCGCTAATACTCATTTGTTAATGGGCTAAGCTAATATGGAAGTCCATGGATGGTCCATGGAGCTTTTAACCCATGGATCCTTGGAAAGGAAAAGACATGGGTTATTAGGGTTTCACCCTAACCATGCACACTATATAAAGAAGCATATGATGCAAGAAATGACACTAGGAGTGTGAGACTTAGTGGTGGCCGATTCCACAAGAAAGTATACTACTCTCTCAAAGTTTTCCAAGTGTTTGTGGTGATTTGTGATTCCATTTGAGGCATTCATACTATTGGTGCTTGGCTCTCAAACTCCAAACAATCAACCATCATCAAAAGGTATGTATTTATACTAGTACTTTTATGATTCATAATCCTTATGCTATGCTAGTTAGGAAGAAACCTTGGAAGTTATAATTTGCATGTATTTTAGAAGAAAACATAGATCCAAGGTTTATTAGGGTTGCATGCACTCTTAGGAAGTGTTAGATTGCTCAAAACCCAACACTCTAGACACTAATGTGTTTTATAATATCAAGTTACTGATGCGGTTTCGCATTATCAATGTACAACCAATTAACAAATAACAAACCATATAGCTAGATTTCAAGACCATATGATATTATCGTCTTGCGATTACCCTTTATATTACATTCCACGAGGTGATTCCAGCAAGCGCGGGTTTGTTCCAATGCTCAAAACTAGTTCATAAGCACTCATGAACGTTGTAGCAAACTTTTGCTATGTCTAATACCATTTAGACAATCTACACACCAATTCATGACAATCTTCATTCATACCTACTTCCAACATATGAACGATTGTGGACAATTTGAATAATTCGATTATTCTTAATAAACTCAATTATTCTGGAAGTCAAAACATGCAAAGTGAAACAATAGTTAAACAATTAACATAAGATAGTAACATTACTCATAAATAATACTCCTTTATTTAATCATCAAATGTTAATTAGATTTATCTATTACACGTTTCTAATACTATCTAATCTAAACTAATATCATCCTTCAGCCCAATACTCCTAGCATGCTGCAAGTGCTTAACCCTGCTCAGTCCCTTCGTAAGCGGATCTGCTGGGTTATCTTCTGAGGATATCCTCTTAACCACGAGTTGTCCTTCTTCTACTCGATGTCTAATAAAGTGATATTTTCTATCGATATGTCGAGATCTACCATGATCCCTCGGTTCGTTGGTCAAGGCAACCACTCCTTCACTGTCACAGAAAATTTCCATGGGCTCCTTTATCGTAGGTACAACTCCAAGATCACCGATGAAGTTCTTCAACCATGTTGCCTCCTTTGACACTTCGGTCGCTGCAATGTACTCTGATTCGCACGTTGAATCAGCTACGGTTTCCAGTTTGGAACTTTTCCAAGTAACTGCTCCTTCATTCAGGGTAAAGACCCAGCCCGACTGCGAACGATAGTTGTCCCTGTCGGTCTGAAAACTGGCGTCACTATACCCTCGCACCTTCAAGTCATCACTCCCTCCGAGGAATAAAAACCATTCCTTCGTCCTCTAAAGGTACTTAAGGATATTCTTGACCGCAATCCAATGGGCTCTGCCAGGGTTCCCTTGATATCTACTAACCATGCTCAAAGCAAAGGCTACATCAGGGCGAGTACAAGTCATAGCATACATGATTGAGCCAACTGCGGAAGCGTATGGGACTCGGCTCATTTCTGCTATCTCGGCTTCGATACTCGGAATTTGAGTCTTACTCAACTGGGCATTACTTTGTATCGATAATTCTCCCTTCTTCGAATTTTCGATACCAAAACGTTTTAGTACTTTATCTAGGTAAGTGTTCTGACTAAGTCCTATTAGTCTCTTACTTCGTTCTCTCACTATCCTTATTCCCAAAATATAAGAAGCCTCTCCGAGGTCCTTCATAGCGAAGCACTTCCCGAGCCAGGACTTAACTTCCTGCAGTATCGGGACATCGTTTCCTATGAGTAGTATGTCATCAACATACAGAATGAGGAAGCTTACTATACTCCCACTGGATTTGACATATACACATGATTCATCTTCGCTTCGTACAAATCCAAACTCTTTGACTTTCTCATCAAAGCAAAGATTCCATCTGGGAGACGCTTGCTTAAGTCCATAAATGGACTTCTCAAGCTTACACACTCTATTTGGATGCTTTGGATCAACAAAACCCTCTGGCTGAGCCATGTAAACATCCTCAGCCAACTTCCCATTAAGGAAAGCGGTCTTGACATCCATTTTCCAAATCTCATAATCATGAAATGCGACAATCGCTAGCATCACTCTAATAGACTTTATCTTCGCAACTGGTGAGAAGGTCTCATCATAGTCAACTCCGGGAGTTTGAGTAAAGCCCTTCGCAACTAATCGCGCCTTATATGTGTGTACGTTTCCATCAACGTCGGTCTTCTTCTTGATGATCCATTTGCACCCAAAGGTCTTACGTCCGGGCACATTATCAACCAAATTCCAAACTTGGTTGTCATACATGGATTGGATCTCGCTGTCCATCGCCTCTTTCCAATTTGCAGACTCCGGGACTGCCATGGCTTCCTTATAGCTATTAGGTTCATCTAGATTTATTAGTGTACCATCACTAATATACGTGTCCCATTCGGTACTAATATGAAAACCATAAAACTGGGGTTGAACTCTAACTCTTTCGGAACGTCTAAGAGGTAAGGACTCATCAATCGGTTCAACCGGAGTTTCCTCCTCGGGTTGAGTGCCGGCGGTAGAGGTTCCTTCATCTATCGATTCTTGAATCTCTTCAAGCTCGATTTGCCTTCCGCTGTCTCCTTGGCCTATGATTTCTCGCTCTCGGAAAACTCCTCTCCTTGCAACGAAGACAACATTATCCTTCAGTCTATAGAAGAGATATCCAAAGGATTTCTGCGGGTAGCCGATGAAAATAAATCGCTCACTTCGAGGTTCGAGCTTGTCGTGAGTATCTCGTCTTACGAAAACCTCACAACCCCAAACCTTGATATGTTCTAACGAGGGAGCTTTCCCTGTCCACATCTCGTGAGGTGTTTTGGCAACCTTCTTAGTAGGGATTCGGCTAAGGATATGGGCGGCAGTCTCTAAGGCATATCCCCAAAATGAGATAGGTAGTGAAGCACGACTCATCATAGAGCGGACCATGTCTAACAAGGTTCGATTACACCTTTCTTCCACACCATTCAACTGCGGTGTCCTAGGTGGCGTCAATTGTGAAACTATTCCACACTCTTTGAGATAGTCGTGGAATTCAAGACTTAGGTACTCTCCTCCTCGATCGGATCGAAGCATCTTGATTTTCCTGCCTAATTGATTCTCCACTTCATTCTTGAACTCTTTGAACTTTTCAAACGTTTCTGCTATAGTCATCGGTAAAAGCAGTTCCCATCCTTCGTGGTTGATCTAAATGGTCCACATACATCGGTATGTATTAGGTCCAATAAACCTTCACCCCTTTCACATGAGCTAGTGAAGGGTGACTTAGTCATCTTTCCAAGCAAACAAGATTCGCATGTGTCATCTTACCTAAGGTCGAATGACTCCAACATTCCATCCTTTGGGTGTTGGGCTATGCGCTTCTTGTTGACATGTACAAGACGACAATGCCACAAGGATGCCTTATCCATACTATTGGAAGAATCCATGTATAAAACATCATTTCCTAGGTTATCTACAATCATAACAGTTTCATAAATTCCATTACATGGCATTGCTTCAAAATATAAGACACCATTTAGATAAGCATAAATTGAACCATTCTCATTATTAAAAGAAAATCTAAATCCTTGTCTAAACAAAGCATGAAACAAAATGATTTTTCTTGCCATTTCTGGCGAGTAGCAATAATTATTTAAATCTAAACATAAACGATTACTAAGCACTAAAGAATACACTCCAATCTTGGTCACAGGCGACGATCTTATGTTCCCCATGATTAGATTTATTCTTCCATGCTCCGCATCCCTATTTCTTCTTAGTCCCTTCAATTCCGAACAAATATGGTAACCACACCGGTATCAAGAACCCAAGAAATAGCAGGAGATGAATCATTAGATTTAATTGTATAAATACATGCGAAAGATGGCTTGAACCTTCCATCCTTGATGGCTTGCAGATATTCTGGGAAACTTCTCTTCCAATGCCCTATCTTGAGGCAATAGTGGGACTCTGCCTCCTTTGGGTTAGGACAGTGTTTAGCAGGATCAACTTTGGTCCCACAAGAAGAGGCACCATCTCGGGACATAACCTTGCGATGGTTCTTAGACGAAGCCTTCCTCTTCTTCCCTCTTCCTTTCCCAATAGCCAAAACAGGAGCAGCAGGTGGAATGGGAGTTGGTGCAACAGACTTGTCCTTGAGGTTGCTCTTAGCAACCCTTAGGAGACCTTGGAGCTTACTTAGGGTGACCTTCCTTGTTCATGTGGTAGGTCATCCTAAATTGATTGTAACACGGAGGTAAGGAGTGAAGCACCATTTCGATAGCCAAATCTTCCCCAAAGTCAACATTCAACTTGTGAAGACGATCGACATACCTTTGCATCTTTTGCAGGTGCACGGTAAGAGATTCTCCATGTCCCATTTTAGCGGAGACCATGTTAGTGAAGATCTCGTAACGTTCCTGCCTCGCATTTTGATGGTATCTCTCCAATAAGTCTTGGTGCATTTCGTACGGATACATGTCCTCATAGGACTTTTGGAATTCGGAGTTCATTGTGGCTATCATGATGCAATGAACCTTCGTCGCATCATGTTCATGAGTCTCATAAGCAGTCATTTCAGCCGGAGTAGTGATTTCTGAATTGATCTTTTCGAGCTTCTCATCAAGGACATACGCCTTGTCCTCATAGCGAGCAATCGTGCGAATGTATCTTATCCATTCGCTAAAGTTCGTTCCATCGAAAGTCACATTTTGGCAAAGGGTCATCAATGTAAATGAACTAGCAGCAACGTTGTTTGCGTTCGACATCTACAAATAGAAAGGACAAACACAGATTAGAATTTGAATCCCTAATTATCACCCAATAAGAAAAAATTAGGGCTAGGATCCAACAACAATATTTACATATTAGAAAAGGGATGCCGTAATCCAACATGCAAAAAATTTGAAGGTCAGTGAATGACGATTCACTAATTCTCCACCATGAAAACATAACATTAAGTTCTAAATGTATTGAGAATTCCTAGGTTTCGATGAGATTCATTGAACTTTTCAATGGCATGTTTAAATCTCGATATGCCTCTCTCGTTTGTGACTGGGATACCGAGGATCACAAAGTGGGTGTGAATAACCATGCAAATCTACACGGTGCCTTCATTGTAACAATCACCTATTCGATGTGTCGGTAAACCACACACGCTCCACTGAACTATGATAAACAATGAATCACCCTTTTCCACCTTTGCTTAGAACCAATTAGTGTGCCGGAAAACCACACACGCTCCACTAACTTCTTAGCAAGGGTGCAAAGTGTAATTTCATGGGATTGCATCAATTCACTTTTCCAACAATAACTAGGATTGGGAATTTTTGAAAATATGTAGTTACTTTGTATTTCTATATTATACTTTTAATGAGGAGATGAGGTTGCCCTATCCTACCCGTTCGGCTAACGACCCTCCACTGATCAAGTAAGCGGTGGGTGTGAGTCTACACCCATTAAGCGCCATTTTATAGGCCACAACCTTATACCCACCTTATAGACCGACTTCGTGAACGAGGCCTACTAACGGTAAGACTAGCATTTAATTATACGTACATATATATATATATATATATATATATATATATATATATATATATATATATATATATTAATCTTGTACTATTATATTAATATATGATTGAATTTTAAACTTGTAAAATTCTAGCGTTTGAAATTTAAATTGTCTAAATTAAACTTTTAATCACAAAACATAAATTTCAAAACTTGAGGACAAGTTTTAAACTTTTCAAAACTTAAGGGATCAAATAACAAACAATTCAAATTAACTATTTAATCTCATAATTATATTTATTTGATTTATTTAAATGTTTCTTGCAAAACAATTTACCAATTCAATTAAAATAATCAATCAATTATCACATAAGGAAATTATTATTTAATTAATTGATAAATATCTTTAATTAGGTCAAGGATATACTCAAATATATATTAAAATCGGATTTATATTGACCCATTAAGATAAAGGCAAGTTTCCATAAGATAAATATCAAGAAATCCCGAAATTAGCTGTTTCTGACGCTCAGACTCGCCGAGTACCACAATTGACTCGCCGAGTCGATCCTACTCGCCGAGTCTACTATGGAACTCGCCGAGTTCATCAGACAGAAAGACAAAAATCGACTTTTGCAATCAACAATCAAGCAACCAATGCATCAATTCAATAGAAACCAATCAAGGCTCTGATACCACTGATGGGTTTGAGCCATAAGAACATTCCTATGTGCACATATAAACCCTAATGCTTGGATCTAGGTTTCTCTAATTGAACATGCAACTATCCAAGACTTTGATTGATAGATCTAATGAAAAACATTCATATAAAACAGATCAGAAACATTACCTTTGATCACTTGCTTGAATCTTCTGGTCCTCGGAGCTTAGAGTCACAATTGTCACTCCTCTAATGGCTTACAAACACCAACTAGCAAGAGGATGATATGTGAGAGAGGGGAGAGGGCAAGAAGTCGGCCAGGGTTTCTTCAAAAGCAAGAGTGCCGATTTCTTCACCCCAAGGGGTCTATTTATACTAATGAGGCTCCTAGGGTTTCACCCTTAAACCCTAGTTGGATAACTTAAGCCCTAAGCAATCCAATCTCCTTATGATAAGCCTTGGATGATTTCTAGGCTTATCGTAACCCTAAAATCGTCCACCTCATTATCCATAAGGGATTATAGCCCAAAGTACAACTATCATACAATTGACAGTTTATGCCCTCTTATTTAATTAATCTCTTTAAGTCACCAAATTAATTCGTAATTAATTTATGACTTATATCTTAATCAAATAACAATATTATTATTCTTTATATTATTCTCATAATATATTAATAATATTTCTTCTCTCATTACATATCATCCTGTCAAGTTACTATGGTGAAGGCAACCCAAAAGGACCATGCACAATTGGGTCAAATACTTACCAAATATAGTTGTAGCCTTAGACACTATTCCAACATGTTGTTGTAAGAAAACTCAACCAGGGGTTGGTATGTGTCCTAACTCCCACCGAAGTCCATAACACATGCTCGAAGCATGTCCTCGATGTAACGACATAAAAATTTAAAACAATTTTTCATTTTGCAAACAATATAAAACTCATTCAATATTCTCAAATATCATATTCAACAAATGTGATCATGATAAAAACATATCCCAAGATCATCAAATAAATACTCTGCCGGTGTGTACGGATCATGCTGGCGCCTTCCCGCGATCCTCGTTAGAACCTGAAACACATAACACATAACACTGTAAGAATAAATGCTTGAGTTCCCCAGAATACCACATACAATACATATTATCCACTCGAGGCTATAACTCTGTATGACCCTCTGGTCAATGTGTCTTAGTGGGACCCTCCAGTCCTAACTATGTGTAACCTCTGGTCCTAACTCTGTGGACCTTTCGGTCCTAATTCTGTAAACTCTGAATCATACATAACACAAATCACACAAAAATAATGTAGTGTATCACATCATATAAATAGCATACAAGATACTGTCACATAACTCTAATTCCCACTCTAGGTGAAGTATAGTGAGAAGACTCACTCAGGTAACTCGGATAATCTCGCACACGAATATACTGATCTAGCCCCCGCCTAAACATAAACAATATCCTTAAATAAATAATGGCTCTCAAAGGCTAGATTAAATTCCTTTCTACAATCCTACAGAAGGGTAAAAGACTATTTTACCCCTCATTGATCCACAAGTCCAAATGTTGACTAAAACCCTAAAAGTCAACGAAAGTCAACAACAAGCAGTACGTGGGGCGTACCAACTCGTGTACGTAGGCCGTACTCTGGCTAACCAAAATCGGGGGACTCGACCCCTTACGCGGTGTGTACTAGGATTACGCCCATCGTAAGTCCCAATTTCCCATTCTCAAAAGTTTTGGTCTGAATCGATTTAGACAACGGTTCATATCATAGATCTAGGCACTCTACTACCTCCTAAACCATAAAGTCGAAACCTTTAAGCCTTTGCTTGGCTAAAAAGGTTATAACTTCTTCCAACCTCTTATCCCCTTTTCTCATTAAGACCATAACTCATGCATGACTCCATAGTGACGACCAAGTTTGGATTTTTATGCATCTACAACACATCCAAAGCTGAAATGGGGCATATCAAGGCTTATGGAGACCATTTACTCAAAAAGTCTCCATCTGGGGACAAAACCCTAAGAAATTGGACCTCCAAGTGATGCTCTCACCCTTGCAAAACTCAGATTCAAAGTTTGCACTCCAAGACTAGCTTCGGCAATGATCCTTTCTTCTTCTTCACAAACACAAAAAGGAACTTCCAAGCTCAACAGCACACACACAGGTTAAGAAGGAAGGGTAGCTCTCTCTTAGGGTTTCACTCTCTAAAATGGTGGTTGAGGATAAGGCCATCACATTCCTTATAAGGGGCTGAAGCCACAATTAGGGTTTTGCATCTGGTTTGGTTACGCCCGGCGTAACCTTCGTATGCCCAGCGTACCCAACCAGGTCCGTGTCCAACATATGCGCATGAGTATGTGCAACGTACTCTTCAATACGCCCAGCGTACTGATTTGTTATAATCTTCTTTTAAGGGCAAAACTTGACAACTTAGAAAAGAAGAAGGGTTTAAGAGATGCACATGAATTTCGGGATGTTACAATTCTCCCCCACTTAAAATAGGTTTCGACCTCGAAATTGCTCCTCAAACCACATAGATAGAAACCAAACACTCAAAAAGCACCACTGAGAGGTTCTCACACCAAAACATTATCTTTCTCCATGAATACCTGGATCCGACCAGAAACTCCAAACTTGGAACAAAACCGGCCCCTCAGACGCTAAAATACCACCTTTCTGATCTTCCCAGAATCGGGAAAGTCTAGTGGCCTGGCCTACTGCCAGACCGCTCACTCACGCTATCTCCATGATATTCGCTCCTTGAACATCAAACCCTGATAATTCACTACTCCTCTGATTCTCACAAGACAAAATCCGAAAATCGGCTACCGATCACTCATACCAATGTACCAAAACAATCCAAATCACGTCCCAAGGAACGAAAGGGTTCACATCTCACCAGGGCTTGTCCACTGAACTACTATCATATCCATCCGAACAATAAACTTTTAACTTCCTATTCTCTGACACAAGAAAATCATGCTCGCTCAAAAGTCCTCAGACATCTAAAATCATAAGCCTTAACTGCATTCCTCGTATCCCTTTTGAACACTGAGTACCAGGTCTACTCTCGACCCAACAATTGCACCTCTAGGGTCATCCGTTGCATTATCCCAACCGTCTCCATGGTTTCCTTCTTACTATAACCACATCGGCCCAATGCTACCTTCCCAACTGGAGATCGACTAAACCCCGACCTCTTTCATCTATTACTCATCGTTCCATGCAACTTGCGGTACTTCCTGTACCCGAGTACTGATGTAACACCCCAAAGTTTGGAAAGCCAAGAAAAGAAAGAAAACCTCAATTTTAAGGAGAGACTCGGCGAGTCCAAGGAGGGACTCGGCGAGTCCGAGCGGGATTCGGGTTGAGGTGTTAGCGACCGACTCGGCAAGTCGGCCAAGGAGACTCGACGAGTTGGGTCTGAACGAGGAAAACCCTAAATCCGGGACTTCGAGCCTATTTAAGCGTCTCATTCTCTTTCCTAGGGTTCCTTTAGTGCCTCTTTACCCCCAGAACATCAACCCTAGCCGCCATATCCGTTTTTGAGCTAGATCTTGCATTGAAGAGAGCACTATAAGCTTGGAGAAGGAAGAAAAGCCTTGGAAGTGCAAGAAGGGACTGTAGATCCGAGATTGAGAAGACATTTCAGATCATTTGGAGGTAATAAGCTGTTGATTGGACTCCCTTTGCATCTAGATCTATTCTTATGTGTGAGTTTTGGTCATTATTTGGTATGTTTTGTAACCATTTCGGGTTGGAGGTTCAGATCTGGGGTTGCTACCTCAGATCCATGTTGGTTTTGGTCTTGAATCCCCTAAAGTATCAGCCCTTGGTATGTTGAGGAAGCATGTTTGCCATAAACCCTAGTTTAGTGTGTTTTGGAGCATAGACCTCTCAATCTACACGTAAAGTTTGCCACTTTACGTGGGGAATAGGCCCTAGAAGTATGGATCTATGAGTTGGAAGTTCTGTTTGGCTCGAAAAGCCACTGCATGGATTGAGGACTGGATAGACTCGGCGAGTCCTTCGAGTGGACTCGGCGAGTAGCTTGAAGATGAGGAGGAACTCGACGAGTAGGATGAGCAGCTCGTCGAGTCGGTTGAAGTTAGGCATGGACTCGGCGAGTTGGATGAACAACTCGACGAGTTGGTTGAAGATTGTCTTGGACTCGGTGAGTCTGTTCTTGGACTCGGCGAGTCAGGTCGCGAAACCCTAAACCCTTTTGAGTTGAGACTCGAATCAGTGAGTCGGGTGATGACTCAGCGAGTTGGGCAGGACAGGACTTGGAACTAGTTGGACTCGGCGAGTCATGGACTGACTCGGCGAGTCGGGTCGCGAATAAGAAAGTCCCTAAGCTTGTGAACTCGGCGAGTCTTTAGGAAGACTCGGCGAGTAGGGTTGACCTGGAAGGTTGACTTTGACCAGAATTGACTTAGTTGACTGTCAGATTAAGTGTTATATGTATATTGATAGCTCGGAGAGCTAGAGGAGCAGCGGTTCAGGGGATTGTCGAGTAGCAGCCAGAGGTTTATCAGCAGGGCTCAGCAGTTCAGGTGAGTTTCCTTCCAGTAGGAACGGGTCTAAGGCCACAATGCCGGCCCGTTTAACTAGCAGTAGTTTTCGGACTTTGATCTGATGCAGTAGTTAGTATGTTTGATGCCTTCGTGGCTCAGACAGGAATTATGTGTTATGTGTTCCGGGCTACGGCTCGATGTAGTATGCAGTATACGTGTGTTCATGCTAGTTGATATGTTTATGTTATGTTCTGCCCAGTTAGCCCGGACTTCGGTCCGATGCAGGGGGCAAGGCCCCAGTTAGCCCGGACTTCGGTCCGATGCAGGGGGCAAGGCCCCAGTTAGCCCGGACTTCGGTCCGATGCAGGGGATAAGGTCCCAGTTAGTCCGGACTTCGGTCCGATGCAGGGGGCAAGGCCCCAGTTAGTCCGGACTTCGGTCCGATGCAGGGGGCAAGGCCCCAGTTAGTCCGGATTTCGGTCCGATGCAGGGGACAAGATCCCAGTCAGTTTCCGGACTTCGGTCCGATGCAGGGGGGCAAGGCCCCCAGTTAGTCCGGACTTTGGTCCGATGCAGTGGGCAAGGCCCAATATGTGCTTTATATGTTTCGTGTGGTATGTGGTAGATTGGGGGAGCTCACTAAGCTTCGTGCTTACGGTTTTCAGTTTTGGTTTCAGGTACTCGGTTTTCAAAAGAGGAGCTCGGGAAGATTGCAGAGCACACACCATAGTCAGTTAGCCTGGGAATGTTTGACTCTGATAATGATATTATGTTTTGAATTTAATACTCGGAAGTTATGTTTGACTTATGATACGTTTTATAAATCCAGTTTTAGTAATGTTTTAAAAGAAATTTTTAGTCGTGATTTTTGGGTCGTTTCAAGTTGGTATCAGAGCCTTGGTTTGAGGGATTCGGGCGCACTCCTGAGTGTGTCTGAACTCAAACTAAGGAAGTGGTATATAGTTTCAAAAGAAAAATCGTAATTACAAACGAATTTTGAGAAAAGAAAACAATTTTAGAAAAAGCAAAAAGAGTTTTGAAAAGAGAAAAGGGTGCGGTGCATGCAATCAGCCGAGCTCAGGTAAGTACTCCCAATTTACCCATACAAGTTATATTATGATTATCAGTATCGGCTTCAGTTTCAGTTTCAGTTCCAGCTTCAGTAGAACAGCATGCTAGAATAGGACTAAGGATCTAGGATGATGCCTTATGTGCCTGCTTTATGTGTTCAGTTTTATGAGAATTGCATGCTAGTATTGAGTAGACAGTAATAGGATAGCCTGTGTAGGTTATGCCTGATAGTATGAGCTTAGCATTATATGTTAGTGCAGTTTCTTGTTATGAGAATTGTTTTGCCTGAGTATGTTTCCCTTATCTGAATGCTGCTTGCTTTGTGCTTTGTGGGACTCTGAGTGATGAGAGTTAGCCATTAGGTGAATACGTTTCATCACATGTGATCAGGGTTGAATAATCTCAGAGTGCTGGATTTGGCCCTACTGCGCAGCTCTCGTTTGAGTCCAACCGTTGTAGGGACGAGTCTTTTACTTAAAGGATTATCTGAGCCTCGTCACATGTGATGGTATTCAGGTGGTGACTAATTGGCATTACTAGGAGGCCTTCAGCAGCTGAGGACTGTGTGGGTAGAGTCAGAGGTTCCCTAGGGCAAGCCTAGGATGAGAGTAGCAGAGATCAGTAGAAGAGTAAAGGGGACTTGGTGGAGTTGAGGTAACTCTTGGGGAAAGTACGGATAGATGTGGAAGGTAGTAGGGGCCCATACTACTGAAAGCAGAGGATCCGTACTCGATTCAAGAGGGGCCGAGACGAAACCAGGAATGGTGTAGTGAGGGAGAAATCCCTCAGCAATAGTGTGTAAATTGATCAGGATTTTGTTATATTTTCAGCATGGTGACGTTGCGCGAGATACCAGTTAGCAGTTCAGGTGTCGAGGAGGGGTCTGGCTCGGGCTTCAGAGCCGGGCAGCTTGATGATCAAATGAGGGATTTCATTTCCGCAGAGATTACGCGCAACATCATTGATCAGACTCCAGTGATTTTCGGTTCGGTTAGAGAGGCCATTGTGGAGCTCATGGATAGTCATCTTGAGGCCTTTAAGGCCGGGTTAGTTTCAGGACAGATTGGGGCTCGTCTAGGTCCCGAATCTCATGAAGTTCAGGGATCCATCAAGGAGGGAGATCCCATTTCTAGTTCCTGCCATCAGGGGGCAGGGGTGAGTGGGGAATTTTGTCTCCAAGAGAGACCATTGCATGATTGGATAGTTGAGGAAGTTTCGCGAGCCATTCGCGAGGATCTGCCCGACATGGTCGTGAGGATCACTGATAGATTGATAGCGAGGCTTCAGGATCAGACATCTGTTGTTCAGTTAGCAGGCATTGCCGTTGGGGTAACGCAGGAGCGAGAGTCGGGCAGGGAGTCAGAAGGGAAAAGGAAAATTGATGAGACTCAGGTAGCCACAGGTTCGGGTAAGAGGCCCAAGGGTCCAGATTTGAGGACGAGGAACTATCAGAGCCGCAGTCGATGCGGGAAGTGCGGAAGGACGCACATGGGTGTGTGTAGGCGTAGGAGTGGTGGCGATGCTGGGTGTTTCAAGTGCGGCCAGATTGGTCATTTTAGCAGAGACTGTGTTGTTACCATCGCCCAGGGGCTTGATCCGTTATGTTTCCATTGCAGTCAGAGGGGCCACAAGAAGGCCCACTGTCCGAGTTTGTATCCAGCAGGGCAGGTGCCCGCTCCTGCCCTTGGGACTTCGAATACCGCCAGCAGTTGACGAGGCCGGGCAAGGGTGCCTACGGCTCAGAGCCGAGTTTCCGGTAGATTTCAGCAGGGATTCGAGCAGCACTGAGTAATGAAGGTACGTA
This sequence comes from Lactuca sativa, assembly GCF_002870075.4. Taxonomy (NCBI): domain Eukaryota; kingdom Viridiplantae; phylum Streptophyta; class Magnoliopsida; order Asterales; family Asteraceae; genus Lactuca; species Lactuca sativa. The sequence goes on along the minus strand of NC_056623.2, from coordinate 244,728,331 downwards.
ACTTTTGTTGTTCGGTCAGCTTATGTCATGATCATATTGTTATGGTTCTGCATCAATTTGTGGTATAAGTGTTGTGTTTTTGTGTGGCTTGCTTGTGATTATGTTATATGCCATTTGCATACCTCGGATAATTGGTTGGTAGTTAGGGGATGTGCTCTTATGGAGAAGGTTTCGGAGGATGCAGTAACTATAGCATGGTTGGGAGAGATTTGGTTCGTTTCGCTAGTTCGGAGTGGTCAGTGATGGATGGATTGAGAAGTTCAGAATTAGGAGTTCGAGAACTTTTCCCAGCAGTTAGTTCATGTAATCGAGATGGTTAGAAGCTGGTTGGGAATCCAAGATTGGAGGACCACCTGTCGGACGCATGAGAGTCGGAATGAAGATCCTGAGAACGGGTAACAAGAGATGTTTTCGTATTAGTAGCCAGTGTCTGAGGCAGCATGCAGGTTGCGTAGATTCAGGACTTGGGAGGTTGGAAACTTCCCAACAATAGCTTCTTGTATCCGGATTAGTAGACGGTTGGTTTGGGAACCAAGCCGAAGGATTCCTCGACGAAGCGCTAAGTATATCAAGGATATAAGATGTCGAGGATGATGCAGAATTCAAAGTCTAAGGACTGTTTTTTTTAGAAATCGGGATGAGGAATCACTAGCGGGACTAGGGATAGTCAGGATGTTCTCGAGGCAGTAGTAGTGTTGTAAGTCTGCGGGGGTAGCCGTAGCATTCACTAGTAGTCAGATAGCAGTAGTAGTGTTGTAAGTCTGCGGGGGTAGCCGTAGCATTCACTAGCAGTCAGATGGTAGTAGTAGTGGTGTTGTAAGTCTGCGGGGGTAGCCGTAGCATCCACTAGCAGCCAGATAGTATTAGAGAGTTGTAAGTCCGCGAGCGTAGTCGCAGCCTTTTATCAGATTGGTAGGTAGCATGAGCGCGTGTTAGACGCGGGAAAGCAGTTGTACCCACCAGTTCGGGTGCAGCAGTGAGGATATGGGAATCCACGGGTTAGCTTTCGGATTTCCCAAAGGGATCAGTTATGGCTAAGTCAGCAATTTGGGCTATAGATCGTCACATCAGTTATGAGATCAGAGTCGCAGTGGACCGTTGGGGTTCGGGTATGTTGTGGGCTACCGTCAGTCTGGGAGCCATCATGTTGTTAGTCGTGGAATTGATGATGTCAGGATGTGACGTATGAACCCGATCGGTTGGATCGGAAGGTTGCTAGAGCCACAGTGACAGGATAACTAGTGGAAACTAGTCCTAGAGGAAGATTTCGTTTAGGAGTCGTGGAAGCGACTAAGTGAGGAGTCCCTTGACTCCACAGTTGGGTTGGAGTTCAGTGTTTCAGGCAGCTCAGTGTTTTAGCCAGTTCAATGTTTCAGGCAGCTCAGCGTTCCAGTCAGTTCAGTGTTTCAGGCCGTTCAGCGTTTCAGTCGGTTCAGCGTTTCAGGCAGTTTAGTGTTTCAGGCATGTTCATTATTGCAGGTAGTTCAGTGTTTGAAAGGTTTCAGGGTTTTGGGTCAGTATTGTTTTGCGTTGGAATGCAAGTGCTGACGGTATAGTTGGTTGATTTGGAATTGGCAAGTCCCTCTCAGCAGGATCAGTTGAGCCTTTTGCCGAGTATAAGTGATTTGTAGGGATGGCTAGGCAGGTAGCTTTTCATTCAGGAGGAAAGGCTCGAGTAAGTAGGAGATGAGTAATCAGGTGGGATAAAAGCAAGCTGGTTCTAGCAGCATCGTTTTGGTAGGAGCGGCAGGATGGATAGAACAGTTATAGATAATCGAAGTATCTTTAGGAGTCGCTGGAAGAGACTAGGAGTTTGCGATGGAGTGTAGTGACCGGTGGGAGTCCGATAACTCAGATATAGGGAGATTGGTTAGACCAGAGTAATCTCAGTACATCCGGTAGGCGGATGGGAGGCAGCAGGATTTTCAGTCGGAGGAAGTAACGTTGAGGAGATTATGGGAAAAAGAAGGATTTAGTATGTTCTATCGGTAGTGATCGGCACTGTGAGTGGCCGGAGTGATGGGCAAAAGGGTGAGGGATTTTCCAGACAAAGAGTTGGAGGCAGTTCGCAGGCAGTTGATCATAGCAAACTTCGAGGACGAAGTTTAGTTTAAGTGGGGGAGAGTTGTAACACCCCAAAGTTTGGAAAGCCAAGAAAAGAAAGAAAACCTCAATTTTAAGGAGAGACTCGGCGAGTCCAAGGAGGGACTCGGCGAGTCCGAGCGGGATTCGGGTTGAGGTGTTAGCGACCGACTCGGCGAGTCGGCCAAGGAGACTCGACGAGTTGGGTCTGAACGAGGAAAACCCTAAATCCGGGACTTGGAGCCTATTTAAGCGTCTCATTCTCTTTCCTAGGGTTCCTTTAGTGCCTCTTTACCCCCAGAACATCAACCCTAGCCGCCATATCCGTTTTTGAGCTAGATCTTGCATTGAAGAGAGCACTATAAGCTTGGAGAAGGAAGAAAAGCCTTGGAAGTGCAAGAAGGGACTGTAGATCCGAGATTGAGAAGACATTTCAGATCATTTGGAGGTAATAAGCTGTTGATTGGACTCCCTTTGCATCTAGATCTATTCTTATGTGTGAGTTTTGGTCATTATTTGGTATGTTTTGTAACCATTTTGGGTTGGAGGTTCAGATCTGGGGTTGCTACCTCAGATCCATGTTGGTTTTGGTCTTGAATCCCCTAAAGTATCAGCCCTTGGTATGTTGAGGAAGCATGTTTGCCATAAACCCTAGTTTAGTGTGTTTTGGAGCATAGACCTCTCAATCTACACGTAAAGTTTGCCACTTTACGTGGGGAATAGGCCCTAGAAGTATGGATCTATGAGTTGGAAGTTCTGTTTGGCTCGAAAAGCCACTGCATGGATTGAGGACTGGATAGACTCGGCGAGTCCTTCGAGTGGACTCGGCGAGTAGCTTGAAGATGAGGAGGAACTCGACGAGTAGGATGAGCAGCTCGTCGAGTCGGTTGAAGTTAGGCATGGACTCGGCGAGTTGGATGAACAACTCGACGAGTTGGTTGAAGATTGTCTTGGACTCGGCGAGTCTGTTCTTGGACTCGGCGAGTCAGGTCGCGAAACCCTAAACCCTTTTGAGTTGAGACTCGAATCAGTGAGTCGGGTGATGACTCAGCGAGTTGGGCAGGACAGGACTTGGAACTAGTTGGACTCGGCGAGTCATGGACTGACTCGGCGAGTCGGGTCGCGAATAAGAAAGTCCCTAAGCTTGTGAACTCGGCGAGTCTTTAGGAAGACTCGGCGAGTAGGGTTGACCTGGAAGGTTGACTTTGACCAGAATTGACTTAGTTGACTGTCAGATTAAGTGTTATATGTATATTGATAGCTCGGAGAGCTAGAGGAGCAGCGGTTCAGGGGATTGTCGAGTAGCAGCCAGAGGTTTATCAGCAGGGCTCAGCAGTTCAGGTGAGTTTCCTTCCAGTAGGAACGGGTCTAAGGCCACAATGCCGGCCCGTTTAACTAGCAGTAGTTTTCGGACTTTGATCTGATGCAGTAGTTAGTATGTTTGATGCCTTCGTGGCTCAAACAGGAATTATGTGTTATGTGTTCCGGGCTACGGCCCGATGTAGTATGCAGTATACGTGTGTTCATGCTAGTTGATATGTTTATGTTATGTTCTGCCCAGTTAGCCCGGACTTTGGTCCGATGCAGGGGGCAAGGCCCCAGTTAGCCCGGACTTCGGTCCGATGCAGGGGGCAAGGCCCCAGTTAGCCCCGACTTCGGTCCGATGCAGGGGACAAGGTCCCAGTTAGTCCGGACTTCGGTCCGATGCAGGGGGCAAGGCCCCAGTTAGTCCGGACTTCGGTCCGATGCAGGGGGCAAGGCCCCAGTAAGTCCGGATTTCGGTCCGATGCAGGGGACAAGGTCCCAGTCAGTTTCCGGACTTCGGTCCGATGCAGGGGGGCAAGGCCCCCAGTTAGTCCGGACTTTGGTCCGATGCAGTGGGCAAGGCCCAATATGTGCTTTATATGTTTCGTGTGGTATGTGGTAGATTGGGGGAGCTCACTAAGCTTCGTGCTTACGGTTTTCAGTTTTGGTTTCAGGTACTCGGTTTTCAAAAGAGGAGCTCGGGAAGATTGCAGAGCACACACCATAGTCAGTTAGCCTGGGAATGTTTGACTCTGATAATGATATTATGTTTTGAATTTAATACTCGGAAGTTATGTTTGACTTATGATACGTTTTATAAATCCAGTTTTAGTAATGTTTTAAAAGAAATTTTTAGTCGTGATTTTTGGGTCGTTTCAACTGACCCACACGGGTATAAGTTATCAGATGCAAAACAATACTCCTCAACATGGAACCCACCTCTGAATCCAGAATCTCATCTCACCTATTCAACGCATCACTAGAGGCAAACTCAAACTCGAGAGTTTGGTCCAACCCAGAGTTGGAACCACTCGTCCCGGTGAAGCACTCAACTCAGAACTCATTTCCCGTAACCCATGCGTACCACACTTATCCCATTCTTTCGTATTACAACAACCACAACCCAAATAAGAGTATAACGATTCCCGACAAATATAGAGGCCTCCGTCTCTTTCCTGATTTGGCCCCCAGGATCCCGATTACTCAACCCAATAAGGCCACTCAAGTTTAAGAAGTCTCCTGCGTCATGTTGTGATCAACAAATAACGCGGCTCCCTGCCGCACCATGACTCCCTCCTACTGACTAGTGAGTACTATGACTCCCCGCAGTATCACAACACCCTCTTGCTGACTAGTGAGTACTACGGCTCCCCGCAGTATCACAACACCCTTTCGCTGACTAGTAAGTACTACGGCTCCCCGCAGTATCACAACACCCTTTCGCTGACTAGTGAGTACTATGGCTCCCTGCACTATCACAACACTCTCTTGCTGACTAGTGACTACTATGGCTCCCCGCAGTATCACAACACCCTCTCGCTGACTCACATTCCGCAGATCATTTATAAATAGGTGCATGCACTTACCCAAACTATACATCACTATATTTGGCGGCAATTGCCATAACAAAACACCCTTCCATGTTGCAACCCATATTCTTGGACAATCTCACTTGCTGTCGTTAACCGGAAGGGCTCCCACTGGAATCATCGATGCTTGACCCACCACTTACCGTCTCCACTCAAGACCCAAAATTATCCGAAATCAAATGCATTTAATTCGGATACCTTGGTACACCACATAGGACCTCATGATGTCTCGACTCATCCACTAATCTTCCTGTTCCACAACCTGAAATGGTTGTGTAATCCACTTCTGCCCTTTCCAAGCTGAATAACAACCCCATCATTGAACCATAATTTCTCAATCGCCGAACACACCCTACGAGCCAACCATCTCGAATTCACCATTATGACTTTGAAGAATTCCCGTTCACCCCAAGGTCTCCGATCAACGGTCACTTGTCGTTGAGGCACTCATCCTTTTCAAACATAGCACATGCATTATCTCGCTCTGCACCTCGTCTCAATCACCAACAACCTTGGGCTTCAATGAATTCCCACCGCCAGTCTCTATATCCAGATCTCTAACCATTTCCGATCGAATCTCTGATCCCCTCAATACAATACTCGGTTCTCCCCCACTTAGGGTTCAAACCATCCCTAATCGGCACACTAGCAATCTATCACACAGACTGTTTCCACCAGTAATCATCGCACCTACTCTTGGAAGGTGCTACGCAACGCTCGATGATCTGCCGATAGAGATCGAGCAACTCCAAATTCCCCGAAACTTAGATGAAATCCTCAGAACTCCCAAACCATTACTGCCTCTAGTCATTCAGGATCTTACACCATTCCATTACCGGACCTCCCAACTGTCCAGTATTAACCCTGAATCTTAGTCTGGAAGTAATGATCTACCGTACTCCTCATCAGTGACTCCTCAACCAATGTTCCATCACATCACTTGTCACAGGAGCAGAAACGATACTTCCACTCTTAATATCTATCAAAGACAATAAGGGCCACCGCCCTGATATACTCCTCTTGATCGTCCATCGTTGCAGCTAACACATGCCATACTATACTCAATTAGGGTGTATTCTGGTCCTTGACCGTCTCAGTCCCCACTGACGACCTATTCAAGCTATTGTTGGGTTTTGAGCAATCTAACACTTCCTAAGTGTGCATGCAACCCTAATAAACCTTGGATCTATGTTTGTCTAAATACATGCAAAATAATAATTTTCCAAGGTTTATAACCTATCTAACATGGCATGGGGAACATTTCAACATAAAAGAGTTAGAAGAGATTACATACCTTTGTTGTGTTGGGTTCTTAGGAGTTTGAGGGCCAAGCACCAATAGTGTGAATGCCTCAAATGGAATCACAAACACCACAAACTCTTGGAAAACTTTGAGAGAGTATACACACTCTTGTATTTTCGGCCACACACATGCACACACACACTAGAACACTAGTCTTTCTCTTAGGCTATCTTAGGCTCTCTTTCATGCTCCATAAGCATGCTTATATAGTATGCATGGTTAGGGTAAAACCCTAATAACCCATGTCTTTTCCTATTCCAAGGATCCATGGGTTAAAAGCTCCATGGATCATCCATGGACTTCCACATAAGCCTAGCCCATTAACAAATGAGTATTAGCCCACACTATATAAAACAAATAGCCCATAATTTAATTAGTATTCTTTTAATCTCTAAATTAATCCATAATTAATTCAAGACTAAAACTAATTAAATAACGTAACTTCATATTAATATATTATAACTCATAATATATTAATAAACATATGTGTATAACTCTCATAAAATTATCCATAATAGTTTGGATGAGATGCAACCCAAATGGACCATGCCGGTCGGGTCAAGTATATACCAAATAAGTTATGGACTTAGACACCTTATCCAACAGACTCCCACTTGGATAAGTCTAATAACTATATTTGCCTATAACTTCAGGAACCAACCAACAATCGTAGCTCTCGAAAACTCCCTCGAACAATGAAGACTCTGTCGAACTATGAAGCGCCATTTTAGATAAGTGATCACATAATCCTCTGTTCTCATGATATCAGCCGGACAAACACATGGAACTATGTCTTGCTTATTGTCTAGCAGTTGTTTCTCGATTATCCGATTTGTTTGACGAAGAACTTCACTGAACACATCGGTTTAGTTCTGACCAGGCCTGGTATATGGGTCAACACAAAATCATCGAGGGGCCCGGATATCGCTTCTATTTCTAGAAGGAACAGATAAACTTCGACTGATATGCTTGTTCTACTACTTATTGAATTGTACACAAAGGCACGTTTTATAACATCAAGTTACTGATGCGTTTACGTGCAATCAATGCACAACCAACTCATAGGTAACAACTCATATCTCTAGGTTTAAAGATTTATATGATGTTATCGTCTCACGATCACTCGAGATAAATTCCATGAAGTGATACAAGTGAGCGTGGGTTTATACCAATACTCATAACTTATGAGTACTCATGAATGTTGCAGCAACCATTGCCATGCCTAAATACCTTTAAGGCATCTACAAACCCAATTCATGACAATCTTGATTCATACCTACTTCCGACGTATGATCGATTGTGGATGTTTGAACAAATTAATTATTCTGGAAGTCAAAACATGCAAAACTGAAACAATAGTAAATAATTGACAATGATAGTAACACTTTACTCATAAATAAATCACAAATTTTATTCATCATCAAATGTCGATTACATTTTACAAGTTTCAGGAAAACTATCTAATCTGTAAAACTAATATCGTCCCTCAGCCCGATGCGTCTCGCATGCTGAAAATGCTTAACCCTCGTCAGTCCCTTCGTAAGGGGATCTGCAGGATTCTCATCTGACGATATCCTCCTTGTCACAAGGAGTCCTTCTTCAATCTTGTGCCTTATGAAGTGATATTTTCTGTCAATGTGTCGGGATCTGCCATGATCTCTTGGTTCCTTGGCTAAGATAACCGCAGCATTGTTGTCACGGAAAATTTCTATAGGTTCCTTAATAGCTGGTACAACTCCAAGGTCTCCGATGAAGTTCTTTAGCCATATCGCCTCCTTCGCTGCTTCACTCGCTGCTATATACTCTGATTCACAAGTCGAATCAGCCACCGTCTCCTGCTTGGAACTCTTCCAAGAAATTGCCCCTCCATTTAAGGTAAAGATCCAGCCCGACTGAGAGCGGAAATTATCCCTATCAGTCTGAAACCCAGCATCACTATACCCTAATATTCTCAAGTCATCACTGCCACCAAGGGTAAGGGCCCAATCCTTAGTCCTCCGCAGGTACTTGAGAATGTTCTTTACCGCGGTCCAATGAGCCTTGCCAGGGTTCCCCTGATACCTGCTGACCATGCTCAAAGCAAATGCCACATCAGGACGGGTACAAGTCATAGCATACATGATCGAGCCAACTGCGGAAGCATATGGTAATTGGCTCATCTCAGCTATCTCAGCCTCTGTACTCGGACTCTGAGTCTTACTCAGTTTGGTATTGCTTTGGATCGGTAAATCTCCTTTCTTGGAATTCTCCATGTTGAACCTTTTCAACACCTTATCCAAGTAGATACTCTGACTAAGTCCAATTAGTCTTCTACTCCTTTCTCTTAATATCCTTATCCCTAGGATATAGGTAGCCTCCCCTAGGTCCTTCATAGCAAAGCACTTCCCAAGCCAGGACTTAACCTCCTGCAAGGTTGGGATGTCATTTCCTATGAGTAGTATGTCATCCACATACAGTACCAAGAAGCTAACTATACTCCCACTAGCTCTGACATACACGCAAGACTCATCTTCGCTTCTCAAGAAGCCAAACTCTTTTACCTTCTCATCAAAACAAAGATTCCAGCTACGAGATGCTTGTTTTAATCCATAAATGGATTTCTTAAGCTTGCATACTCTATTAGGGTGCTCTGCATTGACAAAACCCTCTGGCTGATTCATGTACACATCCTCAGCCAACTTTCCATTAAGGAAAGCGGTTTTGACATCCATTTGCCATATTTCATAATCATGAAATGCTGCAATGGCTAACATAACCCTAATAGACTTAATCTTGGCCACCGGCGAGAAGGTTTCATCATAATCAATACCTTGAGTTTGAGTAAAACCCTTCGCAACCAGTCGAGCCTTATAAGTATGCACTTTTCCTTCCATGTCGGTCTTCTTTTTGAAGATCCATTTGCACCCGACTATTTTACGGCCTGGTACATTGTCAACCAAGTTCCAAACTTGATTGTCATACATGGACTGTATCTCGCTGTCCATAGCCTCCTTCCATTTAGCAGACTCCGGGTCTGCCATGGCTTCCTTAACACTGCTAGGTTCATCCAAATTTACTAGTGTACTATCACTAATAAACGTATCACCTTCCGTAGTAATATGAAAACCATAATAAAACGAAGGTGTGTTCCTAACCCGTGTGGAACGTCTCGGAGGTACAGACTCGTCAGCTGGATCAACAGGAGTTTCTACCTCAGGTTGATTGCTAGTGTCTGAGGTTCCTTCACCAATTGATTCTTGAATTTCTTCAAGATCAATCTGCCTCCCACTGTCTCCTTGGCTTATAAATTCTTTCTCGCGAAAGATCCCTCTTCGTGCTACAAAGACCACATTCTCATTGGGTCTGTAGAAAAGGTAACCGAAGGATTTCTGTGGGTAGCCGATGAAAATACACCTTTCACTTCGGGGTTCAAGCTTATCATGAGTTTCACGCCTCACGAAGGCTTCGCAACCCCAAATTTTGATGTGGTCCAAATTGGGAACCTTCCCAGTCCACATCTCATGAGGTGTTTTGGTAACCTTCTTTGTAGGGACTAGATTAAGGATATGGGCGGCAGTCTCTAAGGCATACCCCCAAAAAGAGATTGGTAACGAAACTCGACTCATCATAGAGCGAACCATGTCCAACAAGGTACGATTACGCCTCTCAGCTACACCATTCAGCTGTGGTGTCCTGGGAGGAGTCAATTGTGAGACAATCCCACACTCCTTAAGATAGTCAAGGAACTCGGTACTAAGATACTCACCACCTCGATCGGATCGAAGCATCTTAATGTTCCTGCCCAATTGATTTTCTACTTCCTGTTTGAATTCCTTAAACCTTTCAAAGGTTTCAGACTTGTGTTTGATCAAGTAGACATACCCATATGTACTATAATCATCAATAAAAGTCACATAATACCGATTAGCGTCCCTTGTGGCGGTTTTGAATGGCCCACATACATCAGTATGTATTAGGTCCAACAAACCTTCACCCCTCTCACAAGTTCCAGTGAAGGGTGATTTTGTCATTTTTCCAAGTAGACAAGATTCACAACTATCATCTGATTTGAGGTCAAATGATTCCAAGACTCCACTCTTTTGGAGTTGGTCTATGCGTTTCTTGTTTACATGTCCAAGACGACAATGCCACAATGATGCTTTATCTAGGCTAGTAGAAGAATCAATATACAACACATTATTTCCTAAGTTGTCTACAATCGACACAGTTTCATACACGCCATCACAAGGTAATGCTTTAAAATAAAACACATTATTAAAGAAAGCATTAATACCACCACATTCATTATCAAACGAAAAGGTAAAACCTTGTTTGTACAAAGCATGAAAAGAAATAATATTCCTCGCCATTTCAGACGAGTATACACATTTATTCAAATCTAATTGTAACCCATTATTAAGCAACAAAGTATAAACTCCAATCTTGGAAACAGGTGAAGCCTTCCTATTCCCCATGATTAAGTTTATCTTCCCGTGCTCTACATCCTCACTTCTTCTTAGGCCCTGCAAATCAGAACATATGTGAATACCACATCCTGTATCAAGCACCCAAGAGTTAGAATATGTTGAGTAATTAGACAATATAGTGTAAATACCTGCATAGGTGGGTTTCACTTTCCCATCCTTTAGATCCTGCAAGTACTTAGGGCAGTTTCGCTTCCAGTGTGCCTTTTCATGGCAATAAAAGCATTCAGCATCCTTTGGAATGGCAGAAGGAGTGACAGAACCGTTCTTAGTCTTGGATGAGGAGCCTTCAAGAGACTTTCCCTTGGTACCCTTCGAAGGGTGCTTCCTCTTTTTCCCTTTGCCTTGCCCAATAGCTAAAACAGGGGTAGAAGTTGGAGTAGGAGTAGTAGAGGTAACAACCGCTTTACCCTTAAGACCGGTTTCAGCGGTCTTCAAGAGTCCTTGAAGCTTGCTGAGGGTAACTTCCTCCTTGTTCATATGATATGTCATTCGAAAATGATCATAACAAGAAGGCAAGGAGTGCAAAATGATGTCAATTGCTAACTCCTCGGGGATGTCAACATTCAGCTTCAGCAAACGGTCCACATACCTTTGCATCTTTTGCATGTGGCCCGTGACGGATTCACCGTCCTTCATGCGGGTAGTTATTATGGAGGAGATTATTTCATACCGCTCCTGACGAGCACTCTGATGGTACCTTTCCATCAAGTCTTGGTGCATCTCAAAAGGGTAGAAATCTTCATATGACTTTTGGAGCTCGGCTGTCATCGTGGCCATCATGATACATGCCACCTTAGTAGCATCTCTCTCATGAGTCCTGAATTCAGCGATCTCCTCAGGAGTAGCAGTAGACTCATCAAGTTCTTTTAACTCCTTATCGAGGACATATTCCTTGTCCTCGTAACGAGTAACCATCCTGATGTTCCTAATCCAATCCATGAAGTTGGAACCATCAAAGATGACCCTCCCACAAAGATTCATGAGAGAGAAAGAACCAGTTGGGTTAGAGCCTGAAGCATTAGTGTTGGAAGACATCTGAAAGAAGAAAGTAAGTTTAGATTAGATATTTAGGATCCTTAATAAGACACCCAAATGTAATATTAAGGCTAGGATCCAATCACAATATATTACACTTAGAAGAGGGATGCCGTAATCTAAGTAATAATATATTTGAAAGGTAGGCGAATGACGATTCACCAATTTCCACCATGAAAACAAAATGATTAATTAGGTTTAATTGGATTTGAAATTCCTAGATTCTTTTGAGATTCATTGAACTTTTCAATGGCATGTTTCAATCTCGATTGTGCCCTTCAAGTTTTGTGACTGGGATGCCGAGGATCACAAAACAAGGTGTGAATAACCATGCTAACTCACTTGGTACTCCTAATATTATCACCTAATCAATGTGCCGGTTAACCACACATGCTCCATTGATCTATGACAACATTAAGTTACCCTTCGTGATCCTTACTAGTCTAATTAGTGTGCCGGTTAACCACACACGCTCCACTAACGACTTGGTAAGGTACAAAGTGTGAATTCCATGGATTAGCACCATGTTCACATTTTCCTAAAATAACTAAGATTGGGAATTAAAAGAGTTTAGTTATTTTATAATATTCATTATACTTTTAATGAGGATTTAAAGTCGTTGTTCTACCCGTTCGGCTAACGACCCTCCACCGATCAAGCAAGCGGTGGGTGAGAGTATACACCCATTAAGTCGCCATTTTATAGGCAACAACCTTATACCCACCTTATAGACCGGCTTCGTGAATGAGGCCTACTAACGGTAAAACGACTTATTCTTATACATATATATAATAATTAACCATTAATGTTATAAATAGTATAAGGGTTGAATTTTAACTATTAAAACTCTAAGGTTTGGAATTAAAGTTTATTAAAGTGTGTGAAACTTTACAAATTCCAAAACTTGAGGACAAGTTTTGTAACTTTGCAAAACTCTTCATTTCATAACTTATGAATTAAAGGTTCATAAAAATGAAGACTCTTCATTTTCATGTAACTTATGTGTTTTAAGTGTGTGTTAAATGAAAGTGACCTTTGGTAATCCATAACTTGAGGACAAATTATGGACTCCATTAAAACACATAAATGATTAAGAATTAATTCTAAACAATTCAGCAAATAATTCCTATCATTTTCTAAATTCATAAGAACATGAACATGATCATCAAAAATTCAAGAATTATATGAACACATAAAATCATGGATTTTTGATGTATGCTATTGTAAATGGATTAGAACAACCATTACACCAACTAAAATAAGTTTTACAACACCAAAACAATTTAGGGTAATGTTTCCAGTCCATTTCCAGCAGCAAAAGTCGAGATTCTGCATTCTTTCGATCCTACTCGCCGAGTGCACGAACGGACTCGTCGAGTAGGTTGAAGTTTGCCTTGGACTCGGCGAGTCCCCCCAATGGACTCGGCGAGTCTAGCATGCAGACAGCAACGATTTCGACTTTTTTCACTATTTTGCATCAAGTATCAAACAAGCAAGCCTAGGCTTTGATACCACTGTTGGGTTTTGAGCAATCTAACACTTCCTAAGTGTGCATGCAACCCTAATAAACCTTGGATCTATGTTTGTCTAAATACATGCAAAATAATAATTTTCCAAGGTTTATAACCTATCTAACATGGCATGGGGAACATTTCAACATAAAAGAGTTAGAAGAGATTACATACCTTTGTTGTGTTGGGTTCTTAGGAGTTTGAGGGCCAAGCACCAATAGTGTGAATGCCTCAAATGGAATCACAAACACCACAAACTCTTGGAAAACTTTGAGAGAGTATACACACTCTTGTATTTTCGGCCACACACATGCACACACACACTAGAACACTAGTCTTTCTCTTAGGCTATCTTAGGCTCTCTTTCATGCTCCATAAGCATGCTTATATAGTATGCATGGTTAGGGTGAAACCCTAATAACCCATGTCTTTTCCTATTCCAAGGATCCATGGGTTAAAAGCTCCATGGATCATCCATGGACTTCCACATAAGCCTAGCCCATTAACAAATGAGTATTAGCCCACACTATATAAAACAAATAGCCCATAATTTAATTAGTATTCTTTTAATCTCTAAATTAATCCATAATTAATTCAAGACTAAAACTAATTAAATAACGTAACTTCATATTAATATATTATAACTCATAATATATTAATAAACATATGTGTATAACTCTCATAAAATTATCCATAATAGTTTGGATGAGATGCAACCCAAATGGACCATGCCGGTCGGGTCAAGTATATACCAAATAAGTTATGAACTTAGACACGTTATCCAACAGGTATATCTTTACCTCACGGCAGACCTACTGCCATATACTTTGGTTGCAGATCACCATCCGTGCAAACCCACATGGCTCACCCCCAAACTCAAAAACAGAAATCTCAACACCTCTTATGTCTCCCACAGGAAACGAAAATAGCACCACTCGAGTCACAGAAAGTGACATCTCCACTATCGGCCGGTCGCCCAGCCCAGACCGTATTCTCCTATAACACACCATCCCTACTCATCCCTGAGTCTTCCGAATCCTACTGATATATCATCCACAATCCCTCGGAGCACACTTGATTTCCCCTTTCAAGGGATGCTCCACTAAACTTGTTCATCATGGCCTTCTGGCCCCATAATCATTCACCTCTGATCTCAGTCTAGACAATCCCCACAGAATAACCTATAAAAACCAGAAACACTAACCGCCACCTGTCATGATACTCAAACCGGGTGGCCACCTCTCGATCTGCAATGAATCACGGTACCTATACCATGTTATCTCCTCTTAATCTTCTACGAATCATGGTACTCGAACCGTGCTCCCTTTTCTCAATCCACCTCACATCATGGAACTTGAACCATAACATCACCTCTTGACCTGCTACAAATCATGGTACTTGAACCATGACGTCACCTTTCAATCCGCTACTTATCATGGTACTCGAACCATGACATCGCTTCTCAATCCGCTACTTACCATGGTACTCGAACCAGGATATCACCTCTCGCGGCTATCAGATCCTTTCCTATCAAAGCCTGGTGACTTCCTGTTGCTGAGCTCCCGAAACAGCAATGAGTCACCCCTTTGTGGCCTAGTAGTTGCGACAGCTTCAGTGGCTGCCGTAGTAGCAGCTTCCGAATCAGCAGCGTATCGCTCATCGAACATCTCAATCAATTTGGTCTCGACATTTCGCACCACCGGTCTCTATACCCAGATCTCTAACCATTTTCGATCGAATCCTTGATCCCCTCAATACAATACTCGGTTCTCCCCCACTTAGGGTTCAACCATCCCCAATCGGTGCACCAGGAATCTATCACACCAACTGTTTCCACTAGTAATCATTGCACGTACTCTTGGAAGGTGCTACGTAACGCTCGATGATCACCCGACATAGTTCGAGAAACTCCAAATGCCCCGAACTCATATGATATCCTTAGAACTCCCCACCATGACTGCCTCTAGTCATTCAGAATCTCACCCCATTCCATCACCGGACCACCTAACTGTCCAGTACTAACCCTGACTCTTAGTCTAGAAGGAATGATTTACCGTACCCCTCATCATCGACTCCTCAACCAACGTTCCATCACGTCACTTGTCACAACAGCAGAAACCATATTTCCACTCTTAATACCCATAAAAGACAATAAGGGCCACCGCCCTGATATACTCCTCTTGATCGTCCGTCTCTGCAGATAACGCATGCCCTACTATACTCAATTAGGGTGTATTCTGGTCCTTGACCGTATCAGTCATTACTGACGACCTGATCAAGCTATATCTTTACCTCGAGGTAGACCTACTGCCATATACTATGGTTGCTGATCACCATTCGTGCAATCCCACCAGGTTCACCCCCAAACTCAAAAACCTGAAACCTCAACACCTCTTATGTCTCCCACAGGAAACAGAAATAGCACCACTCGGGTCACAGAAAGTGACTTATCCACTATTGGCCGGTCACCCAGCCCAGACCGTATTCTCCCATAACGCACCATCCCTGCTCATCCCTGAGTCCTGCGACTCCAACTGGCATATCACCCACAAACCCTCAGATCTCACTCGATTTCCCCTTTTAAGGGATGCTCCACTAAATTTCTTCATCATGGCCTTCTGGCCTCATACTCATTCACCGCTAATCTTAATATAGACAATCCCCACGGAATGACCGGTAAAACCAGAAACACTAACCGCCACCTATCATGAAACTCAAACCGGGTGGCCACCTCTCGATCTGCTATGAATCATGGTACCTACACCCAGTTATCTCCTCTTAATCTTCTACAAACCATGGTACTCGAACCATGCTCCCTCTTCTCAATCCACCTCACATCATGGCACTTGAACCATAACATCACCTCTCGAACTGCTACAACTCATGGTACTCAAACCATGACGTCACTTCTCAATCCATTACTTATAATGGTATTCGTACCATTACATCACTTCTCAATCTACTACTTATCATGCTACTCGAACCTGGATGTCGCCTCTCACGGCTAGCGGATTATGTCCTACTAGACACCGGTGACTTCATGTTGCTGAGCTCCCGGTACAACAACGAGTCGCCCCCTCGTGGCCTAGTAGTTGCAAAAGCTTCGGTGGCTACAGCAGTAGCAGTAGCAGCTTCTTAATCAGCAGCCTATTGCTCATCGAACGTCTCAATCAATGCGGTCTCGACAGACCCAAGCATCTCATGTATGACCTCACGTATGGTCGCGACCACCTCATCACGAATCATCCTGCGAATCTCATCATCGCTAACTACGCTGCTCTCTGGGGTGTGACGTGTACCCACCATGATGTCTCTGAAACACTACACAAAGTTACCAGAGACTCGATCAAGTATAATCGAACTCGATCGCCCAACCCTACTTGTTGCTTGGTACCCTAAGGAATATTACTTGGGCTGCTCACTAATCCCGTGTTTCTAGTAGTAAGGGCCCTATACTACCTTCCACACCGCATCAACATTCATTCCAAGTCCTCATCCTAGGATCCCATATCACAAGTACTCTACATCTCGCTAAGCATAGGCTACCCTTCGGTAGACTTTTCATAAGCTCCTCATTGCTACCTACTCGCTCTCGAAGTATCTCATAGTAGCAGTAATCTCCTAGGCTAAGGCATCACAAATTAGACCACTCTAGTCCTAATATGAATACCTATCCTACTCTAGCATGCATAGCATATCATATCATATCTCATAATAGATAATGTAAGCGTAATTTGGGAAATCACCATTCGGATGCTGGCTGATCGTACACACTACTCTGTTCTGCTCGTTTCAAAACCTTTTACTATTTTAGAAAAATTGTTTTATTGTGAAAAATTTCTCAAATCCTCAGTTTGAGTTCAGATACGCCCTAAGGTGCATCCGAATCCCTCAAACCAAGGCTCTGATACCAACTTGTAACAACATAAAAATTTAAAACAATTTTTCATTTTGCAAACAATAGAAAACTCTTTCAATATTGTTGAGAGAAAAACTTTGAGACACACTTGAACAAAGGTTAGAAGAACTATATTGTGGAATAGTTAATCTCAGAGGATCTAGGAGCTCAACAATAATATTTAAGTTAGATGGTTAAAGAGTTATTTGCGGAAAATAAAGAAATAAAAATGACAACAATTGTTATATCAAGTATACATATAAGTTGATTCATAACGAGGGATGCATTCTGTAACACCGTAAAAATCCGAACAATTTTTCATTTTTGAACACTATGAAATATCATTCGCATTTATAAATAAAACATTGTATCACATTGTATTAGTACAAAAACCCAAGATCAAAATATTTAAACTCCAACGTGCGTGTGTACGAGTCATGCCGGCACCTTCCCGCGATCATCACTGGTACATGAAACACATAACAAATAACACTGTAATCATAAATGCTTTGTGAGTTCCCAAAATACCACTCTAACACATATGCCTTTCCAGGCCATAACTCTGCGGGATCTTCCGATCCAAGTGTCTTAGGGGATTTCCATCCCATAACTATCTTGACCTTCCGATACATATCATGTTGACCTTCCGGCCCACATCATACTCATATCACATAACACATCACATATAACTTACATCACATATATAACATACACGTAAGTGTTGGATATAGTGTCTAAGTCCATAACTTTATTTGGTATGTACTAGACCCGACCCGCCATGGTCCATTTGGGTTGCATGGAATTGCAATACTTGGATAGACTAAATGAGAGAATAAGGCACTTATGATTATTAATATATTATAAGTTCTAATATATTAATAATACTATTATTTAATTTGTATTCATCAAGTATTAATTTGGTGATCAAGTTGAAACTAATTAAATATATAGGGTTGATTATGACAATCATCAATTCTTTTATGGTGGATTAATGATCCATGGTATATGGGTTATGGATGTAACCATTTGGTGCTCCATGGATAGTCCATGGGAGTTACAAACCCATGGGTCACAATAAATGAAGAGTCATGACAATTAGGGTTTACATTTGTAACTCCTAATTATGACACACTATAAAAGAAACCCTATAGCATGCAAAATTGGAACTAGTGTATTCATAAGAGGGCATAACCGATTTTTGAGGCTAAGTGAAACTCTCTCAAGTTATTCCAAGTTTGTAGTGTTGTGTGAATCATTTGAGGCACAACATTTGGGGTGCTAGGCTCACAAAAGTCTTGAAGGACTCGAAGCAACAACAAGGTATGTATTTCTACTAGTTTTTATGTTTATGTAATCCCCATGCCATGCTAGTTAGGAAATAACCTTAAAAAGAAATTTGCATGTATATAGAGAAAACATAGATTCAAGGTTATTAGGGTTGCATGTACACTTAGGAAGTGTTAGAATGCTCAAAACCCAACAGTGGTATCAGAGCCTAAGACTGTTTTCTGTATACTTGATGCAAAACCGTTTGAAAATCGAAAAATCTACTCACTGACGACTTGACTCGCCGAGTTCATGGGGAGGAATCGCCGAGTTCATGAACAAATTCATCCTACTCGTCGAGTAGGATCATGCACTCGATGAGTAGGAGCGTGCTGGGAAGCTTTTCGTGTTTTGTTGCTAGAAATGGTTTAAAGTCATTATCCTAATCAGTTTTGGACATGTAAAATATGTTTTTCAAAATGATAATGATTATGTTAACCCATTTTGCATGACTTTTATCAACTTTCAAGTATTGTATATGTTTATATAATTTCTTGAAATTGCTTGATATGAATTTGTGTTCTTATGAGTTTTTAGAAGATCATAGGAATTATGTGTAACCTCCTTGTATGTTTAATTCGTGATCTTAATGGCAATGATGGTGTCCATAACTTGTCCTCAAGTTATGGATAACCAAAAGTCACTTCTTTAAATTGTGATTAAAGAACTAAATAGGTTTCATAAAATGAAGAGTCTTTATTTTTATGAACCATTAAAACTCATAAGTTACAAATTGAAGAGACCTGGAATAGTTTCAATTCTTTCCCTCAAGTTTTGGAATTTGAAAAGTCTTACAATCTAATACTTTAATTCCAAATTAAACCTTAGATTTTTAAAAAGTTTAAAAATCAACCCTTATACTATTATTATAATTTTAATTATATAGATATGTATAAGAATATGTCATTCTTACTATTAGTAGGCCTCATTCACGAAGCCGGTCTATAAGGGGGTATAAGGTTGTTGCCTATAAAATGGTGACTTAATGGGTGTCCACTCTCACCCACTGCTTCCTGATAAGTTCTAAGTCAATCAATCCCTATGGGCAAACAAAGTCTATATGTGCTTAGGTCTTGGAGATTAAGTCACATATTGACAAGCCGGGAGAGTCGGGTGTCGAAGTCTCAAGGTAGCTGGCTGTTGGCTTGGTCACTCCTTGATGACAGATCACGACATGACCGTTAATGATCTTAACTATTTTCTTGATGATGTTGAATCAGAAATGATTTGGAGGATTGGTAAAGCAAAATTTGATTGGAAGATCAACTTCCCAAACTTCCATGGACATTGACAATGGTAACATTGGAAGTCCAGAAAAACTGTCTCTTCCCAATTGAAAGGGATTGGCCATAGTCAACTCGGTTGACCAAATGGTAAAGAGAAAGGTTAATTCTGTGATAGTCTCGTGTACCGTTTCCAAAGAGTCCATATGTTTCTGTTGCCAAAGGAAGGGCATCGATTGCGAAGCTGCCAAATTTACCTAAAAGTCCATAAGGATAGTAACGTCAAATGTTTGACTCTACTTTAGGTAAAGTCTATTATCTAACTTTATTAAGTTTGTATTCTGTGACTCTTACTGCATGATGTGACTGGGTCACATATTGATGTTTTAAGAATCAAAGAAGAGTGAAGAAACTTAAAGGAAGTATATGCTGATTCTGATCGTGAAGATGGATTTCGATCGCAAGGTTCGGTGATCAGAATTTTGAGTTATTCCTTAAGAGTTATGATATATTTCTTAGGAAAAGATAACAGCAAGTTTTCCATATGGATTGTAAGGATAAGTTTTCTGCAAAGTTTTAAAATAAAAGAAAATGGTTTTGATTTTATTTATTTTAAGTATCCTTACAATGACATTTGTGAAAAACATTGTTGCTTATATGTTTCCGTTGATAAGAAATATGCGTAAATTGTCACACCCCAAAACCAAGAACGGCGGAAACGTTCTGGGGCGGAGGACGTCATGTATAGTATCACAACACAGTAAACGTAAATAAGCAAACAACATCATCCATTGCATTAAATATATAATTTTAATACAAGCGTGTTCTGTACAGTTTTAGACACCAAAAATATAATGTAAATCAAAATAATAAGATGAGTCTTGAATGTGCTCCATCTTCTCAAAAGCTAGCCTCGGTACCTGTCTACTGATGACCGGAGAATACAAGTTATTTTGAAAGAGTTTATCAGCATTAAGCTGGTGAGTTCATAAGTATTTTAGTGTCGATGTTTGTTATCAAAACGTTTGAACGTGTCTCAAGTGTAAGTTTGTAAAATGTATGTAAGTGTTTGTAAAAGTTTGAATCTCTTAGAAAAACCTATATTTTCTATTAAAGTAGCCTTCTACCAAGGCCTAACTGGTTTGTATGCTCGTTTGTTGTAAAAGTGTGAAATTTCCCAAGTGTAACTATCATTTAACAAAATATAGTTTGTACATTAATGTTTAAGTGAAATAATCACTCAATAAATGTAATGGGTAAATCATTGTAGTACTGTAGTGTTGTATTATAGGAACTACTGCTGTACTAACTACCTTAAACCGGATTTATATTAAGGTATAATTGATGGGTTTTAGCCATAAGAACTTTCCTATGTGCGCATGCAAAACCCTAATGCTTGGATCTAGGCTTTCTAATAAACATCTTAGCAAGGTGCAAAGTGTAATTTCATGGGATTGCATCAATTCACTTTTCCTAAAGTAACTAGGATTGGGAAATTTTAAAATATGTGTAGTTACTTGTATTTCTTATTATACTTTTAATGAGAGGATGAGGTTGCCCTATCCTACCCGTTCGGCTAACGACCCTCCACCAATCAAGCAAGCGGTGGGTGTGAGTGTACACCCATTAAGCGCCATTTTATAGGCCGCAACCTTATACCCACCTTATAGACCGGCTTCGTGAATGAGGCCTACTAACGGTAAGACTAGCATTTAGTTATACATATATATATTAGTATAGGGTTGTATTTTAAAACTTTTAAAATCTAGGGTTTGAAATTTAAGTTGTCTAAATTAAAGCTTTTAATCACAAAAGTAAATTTCAAATCATGAGGGTAGGTTTTAAACATTTAAAACATGGAGGATCAAATAACAAATAATTCCAATTAACAATTAATATCCTAATTATCTATATTTGATTTATTCAAGATTTCTTTTTAAGATAATTACCAAAATAATTAAAATAATTAATTAATTATCATATAAGGAAATTAAATATTTAATTAGTTGATAATTACCCTTAACTAGATCAAGATAATAGTCATATTTATCAGAAAAACGAATTAATGTTGATCTAATTAGTTTATGGTAAGTTAAGATAAGATAAACACAAAGAAATCCCGAATCTGGCCATTCCTGACGCCTGGACTCGCCGAGTGCACAAATGGACTCGCCGAGTCAGGCCTACTCGCCGAGTCCACTTTGAGACTCGCCGAGTCCATGACTCAGAAACCAAAAATTCGAATTTTGCAGGTTTGTTTCAGTTAATCAAGCAACAATTTACAGAAAACCAAACTATGCTCTGATACCACTGATGGGTTTTAGCCATAAGAACTTTCCTATGTGCGCATGCAAAACCCTAATGCTTGGATCTAGGCTTTCTAATAAACATGCTTTGAATCCAAGACTTCTAATTTACTAATTAGGTTAAATAACAACATTGAAACAGATCTAGAATCATACCTTTGAGTTCCTTGTTGATCTTGAGGTCTTGGAGCTTCTAGAGTCACAAATGTCACTCCTCTAATGGCTTACAAACACCAAAGCAAGGAGGATGATTTGGGAGAGAGGAGAGGGGAGGAATTCGACCAGAGTTCTCTTGCTTTTCCAGAAGTGTCGAATTCCCTATGCCATGGGGTCTATTTATACTTGTAGATTCCTTAATGATTACAGATAAGTCCCTATCAGATAATCTTCTCTTAAGGCTATCCAAATCCATTCCTAGATAAGCATATGGACGATTTTAGCTTTCCTAAAGCTCTTAGAATCCGTCCAAAGTATATCCAAATGGATTTACAGTTTAAAGCTTAACTATCAAACAATTGACAGTTTATACCCCTTTATTTAATTAATCTCTTTAAGTCACCAAATTAATTCTAATTAATTCTATGACTTATATTAATCAAATAACAATATATTACTCATTATATTATTCCCATAATATATTAATAATATTTATTCTCTCTTAATAAATCATCGTATCAAGTTGCTATGGTGAAGGCAACCCAAAAGGACCATGCACAACCGGATATAGTTACAGCCTTAGACACTATTCCAACAGTCTCCCACTTGGATAAGTCTAGTAACTATACTAGTACAATTCGGTTTGCAATCATAGCTCTCAAAGACGCTGTCAACTCTGATCTAATCAATCTTGTCCTTTAGATAAGGGAACGTACAGTCCTCTGTTAGATATCATGCTGACAATCCTATGGAATGGTTAGTCAAGCATTTAGGTTTCTCGATCTCTGATTTATTCGACATAGAACTTAATCGAACACATCAATTCAGTTCTGACCGGGCCCGACACATAAGTCAAATCAAATCATCGAGCGGCCGAGATATCGCTTTTACCTTCTTAGATAAAAGTTACAGATAAACTTCGACTTATATGCATTTACTTATTCATTAACCAACTATACACAACAATACGTTTTATAACATCAAGTTACTGATGCGTTTTCGCATTATCAATGTACAATCAATTAACAAATAATAAACCATATATCTAGGTTTTAAGACTATATGATATTATCGTCTTGCGATCACCTTCTATATCGTATTCCACAAGGTGATTCCAGCAAGCGCGGGTTTATTCCAATGCTCAAAACTAGTTCATAAGCACTCATGAACGTTGTAGCAATCCTTTGCTATGTCTAACACCATTTAGACATTCTACACACCAATTCATGACAATCTTCTTTCATATCTACTCCCAACATATGAACGATTGTGGACTATTTGAATAATCCGATTATTCCTAATAAACTCAATTATTCTGGAAGTCAAAACATGCAAAGTGAAACAATAGCTAAACAATTAACATAAGATAGTATCATTACTCATAAATAAAACTCCTTTATTTAATCATCAAATGTTAATTTACATTTATCTATTACACGTTTCTAATACTATCTAATCTATGCTAATATCATCCTTCAGCCCAATACTCCTAGCATGCTGTAAGTGCTTAACCCTACTCAGTCCCTTCGTAAGCGGATCTGCTGGGTTATCTTCTGATGATATCCTTTTTACTATGAGTTGTCCTTCTTCTACACGATGTCTGATGAAGTGATATTTTCTGTCGATATGTCTTGATCTACCATGATCCCTTGGTTCCTTGGTTAAGGCAACCGCACCTTCGTTATCACAGAAAATCTCCATTGGCTCCTTTATGGCAGGTACGACTCCAAGATCACTGATGAAGTTCTTTAGCCATATTGCCTCCTTCGACGCTTCGCTCGCTGCAATGTACTCTGATTCGCACGTTGAATCAGCTACGGTTTCCTGCTTGGAACTTTTCCATGTCACTGCTCCTCCATTTAGGGTAAAGACCCAGCCCGACTGCGAACGGTAGTTGTCCCTGTCGGTCTGAAAACTGGCGTCACTATACCCTCGCACCTTCAAGTCATCACTTCCTCCGAGGACTAAGAACCATTCCTTCGTCCTCCGAAGGTACTTAAGGATATTCTTCACCGCAATCCAATGTGCTTTGCCAGGATTCCCTTGATATCTGCTAACCATGCTCAAAGCGAAGGCTACATCAGGGCGAGTACAAGTCATAGCGTACATGATTGAGCCAACTGCGGAAGCGTATGGTACTCGGCTCATTTCTGCTATCTCAGCTTCGGTACTCGGACTTTGAGTCTTACTCAATTTGGCGTTACTTTGTATTGGTAATTCTCCCTTCTTTGAGTTTTCCATACTAAAACGTTTCAGTACCTTCTCCAAGTAAGTGTTCTGACTAAGTCCAATTAGTCTCTTACTTCTTTCTCTCACTATCCTTATTCCCAAAATGTAAGAAGCTTCTCCGAGGTCCTTCATAGCGAAGCACTTCCCGAGCCAGGACTTAACTTCCTGCAGAGTCGGGATGTCATTTCCTATGAGCAATATGTCATCAACATATAGGACGAGAAAGCTTACTATACTCCCACTGGCTTTGACATATACACAAGACTCGTCTTCGCTTCGTACAAATCCAAACTCTTTGACTTTCTCATCGAAGCAAAGATTCCATCTGCGAGACGCTTGTTTAAGTCCATAAATGGACTTTTCAAGCTTACACACTCTATTCGGATGCTTCGGATCCACAAACCCTTCGGGCTGAGCCATGTACACATCCTCAGCCAGCTTCCCATTAAGGAAAGCGGTCTTGACATCCATTTGCCAAATCTCATAATCATGAAATGCGGCAATTGCTAACATCACTCTAATAGATTTAATCTTCGCAACTGGTGAGAAGGTCTCATCATAGTCAACTCCGGGAGTTTGAGTAAAGCCCTTCGCGACCAATCGCGCTTTATATGTGTGTACGTTCCCATCCACGACGGTCTTCTTCTTGAAGATCCATTTGCACCCAACGGTCTTACGTCCGGGCACAAAATCAACCAAATTCCAAACTTGGTTATCATACATGGATTGGATCTCGCTATCCATTGCCTCTTTCCATTTTTCAGACTCCGGGCCTGCCATGGCTTCCTTATAGCTATTAGGTTCATCAAGGTTTACTAGTGTACCATCACTAATATACGTGTCCCCTTCGGTAGTAATATGAAAACCATAAAACTGGGGTAGAACTCTAACTCTATCGGAACGTCTAAGAGGTAAGGATTCGTCAATCGGTTCAACCGGAGTTTCCTCCTCGGGTTGAGTGCCAGCGGTAGAGGTTCCTTCATCTATCGACTCTTGAATCTCTTCAAGTTCGATTTTCCTCCCACTGTCTCCTTGGCTTATGAGTTCTCGCTCTCGGAAAACTCCTCTCCTTGCAACGAAGACAACATTGTCCTTCGGTCTATAGAAGAGATATCCAAAGGATGTCTGCGGGTAGCCGATGAAAATACATCGCTCACTTCGAGGTTCAAGCTTGTCGTGAGCATCTCGTCTTACGAAAGCCTCGCAACCCCAAACCTTGATATGTGCCAACGAGGGAGCTTTCCCTGTCCACATCTCGTGAGGTGTTTTGGCAACCTTCTTAGTAGGGACTCGGTTAAGGATATGGGCGGCAGTCTCTAAGGCATACCCCCAAAAAGAGATTGGTAGTGAAGCACGACTCATCATAGAGCGAACCATATCCAATAAGGTTCGATTACGCCTTTCTGCCACACCATTTAACTGCGGTGTCCTAGGAGGCGTCAATTGCGAAACTATTCCACACTCCTTGAGATAATCGTGGAATTCAAGACTTAGGTACTCTCCTCCTCGATCGGATCGAAGCATCTTGATTTTCCTGCCCAATTGATTCTCCACTTCATTCTTGAACTCTTTGAACTTTTCAAAGGTGTCTGACTTTTGCTTGATTAAGTAGATATACCCATATCTACTATAGTCATCGGTAAAAGTCACATAGAAGCGGTTCCCATCCTTCGTGGTTGATCTAAACGGTCCACATACATCGGTATGTATTAGGTCCAATAGACCCTCGCCCCTTTCACATGTACTCGTGAAAGGCGACTTAGTCATCTTTCCAAGCAAACAAGACTCGCATGTGTCATCTTCCCTAAGGTCGAATGACTCCAACACTCCATCCTTTTGGAGTTGGGCTATGCGTTTCTTGTTGACATGTCCAAGACGACAATGCCACAAGGAAGCTTTATCCATACTAGTGGAAGAATCAATATTCAAAACATCATTTCCTAAGTTATCAACAATCATAACGGTTTCATATATTCCATTACATGGTATAGCTTCAAAGTAAAAGACACCATTTAGATAAGCCAAAATAGAACCATTCTCATTATTAAAAGAAAATCTAAATCCTTGTCTATATAAACCATGAAATGAAATGATGTTTCTTGCCATTTCTGGCGAATAGCAACAATTGTTCAAATCTAAAACTAAACTATTCCTAAGCACTAAGGAGTACACTCCAATCTTGGTCACAGGCGACGATCTTCTGTTCCCCATGATTAGATTGATCCTTCCTTGCTCCACATCCCTACTTCTTCTTAGTCCCTGCACATTAGAACAAATGTGATAACCACAACCGGTATCAAGAACCCAAGAAATAGCATGATTAGAATCGTTAGATTTGATTGTATATATACCTGCGAAAGATGGCTTGATCTTTCCTTCTTTGATTGCTTGCAGGTAATCCGGGCAGCTTCTCTTCCAATGTCCTATCTTGTGGCAGTGGTGGCACTCTGCCTCCTTCGGGTTAGAGCAGGGCTTGGCGGGATCAACTTTGGTCCCACTAGAAGAGGCACCATCTCGGGCTTTCACCTTGCGATGGTTCTTGGATGAAGCTTTCCTCTTCTTTCCCTTCCCTTGTCCAATAGCCAAGACAGGAGCAGCGGGTGGATTGGGAGTGGGTGCAACAGACTTGTCCTTGAAGTTGCTCTCAGCAACCCTCAAGAGACCTTGGAGCTTGCTTAGGGTGACCTCTTCTTTGTTCATGTGGTAGGTCATCCTAAATTGGTTGTACATCGGAGGCAAAGAGTGAAGCACCATGTCGATCGCCAAGTCTTCACCGAAGTCAACATTTAACTTGCGGAGGCGGTCAACATACCTTTGCATCTTTTGCAAGTGCACGGTAAGTGATTCTCCATGACCCATCTTCGCGGAAATCATGTTAGTGAAAATCTCGTACCTCTCTTGTCTCGCGTTTTGGTGGTACCTCTCCAATAAGTCTTGATGCATCTCGTACGGGTACATGTCCTCGTAGGACTTTTGGAATTCGGAGTTCATGGTGGCGATCATGATGCAATGTACCTTCGTTGCATCTCGCTCATGAGTTTCAAAGGCGGTGATTTCGGCGGGAGTAGCAATTTCGGGGTTGATTTTCTCGAGCTTCTCATCGAGGACATACTCCTTATCCTCATAGCGAGCAATGGTGCGAATGTATCTTATCCATTCGCTAAAGTTCGTTCCATCGAAGGTGACCTTTTGGCAAAGGCTCATCAATGTGAAAGAACTAGCAGCAGCGTTGTTTGCGTTTGACATCTATAATTAGAAAAGGACAAAGATAGATTAGAATAAGAATCCCTAATTATCACCCAATAAGAAAATTAGGGCTAGGATCCAACAATAACATTTACATACTAGAAAAGGGATGCCGTAATCTAACATGCAAATAAATTGAAGGTAAGTGAATGACGATTCACTAATTCTCCATCAAAAGCTTACACTATTAGTCCTAAGTGTTTTTTGAGAATTCCTAGGTTCGGATGAGATTCATTGAATCTATTCAATGGCATGTTTAAATCTCGATATGCCCCTCTTGTTTGTGACTGGGATGCCGAGGATCACAAAGCGGGTGTGAATTACCATGCAAATTCACATGGCGCCTTCATTGTAACAATCACCTATTCGACGTGCCGGTAAACCACACACGCTCCATCGAACTATGATAAACAACGAATCACCCTTTGCCACCTTCGCTTAGAACCAATTAGTGTGCCGGTAAACCACACACGCTCCACCAACATCTTAGCAAGGTGCAAAGTGTAATTTCATGGGATTGCATCAATTCACTTTTCCTAAAGTAACTAGGATTGGGAAATTTTAAAATATGTGTAGTTACTTGTATTTCTTATTATACTTTTAATGAGAGGATGAGGTTGCCCTATCCTACCCGTTCGGCTAACGACCCTCCACCAATCAAGCAAGCGGTGGGTGTGAGTGTACACCCATTAAGCGCCATTTTATAGGCCGCAACCTTATACCCACCTTATAGACCGGCTTCGTGAATGAGGCCTACTAACGGTAAGACTAGCATTTAGTTATACATATATATATTAGTATAGGGTTGTATTTTAAAACTTTTAAAATCTAGGGTTTGAAATTTAAGTTGTCTAAATTAAAGCTTTTAATCACAAAAGTAAATTTCAAATCATGAGGGTAGGTTTTAAACATTTAAAACATGGAGGATCAAATAACAAATAATTCCAATTAACAATTAATATCCTAATTATCTATATTTGATTTATTCAAGATTTCTTTTTAAGATAATTACCAAAATAATTAAAATAATTAATTAATTATCATATAAGGAAATTAAATATTTAATTAGTTGATAATTACCCTTAACTAGATCAAGATAATAGTCATATTTATCAGAAAAACGAATTAATGTTGATCTAATTAGTTTATGGTAAGTTAAGATAAGATAAACACAAAGAAATCCCGAATCTGGCCATTCCTGACGCCTGGACTCGCCGAGTGCACAAATGGACTCGCCGAGTCAGGCCTACTCGCCGAGTCCACTTTGAGACTCGCCGAGTCCATGACTCAGAAACCAAAAATTCGAATTTTGCAGGTTTGTTTCAGTTAATCAAGCAACAATTTACAGAAAACCAAACTATGCTCTGATACCACTGATGGGTTTTAGCCATAAGAACTTTCCTATGTGCGCATGCAAAACCCTAATGCTTGGATCTAGGCTTTCTAATAAACATGCTTTGAATCCAAGACTTCTAATTTACTAATTAGGTTAAATAACAACATTGAAACAGATCTAGAATCATACCTTTGAGTTCCTTGTTGATCTTGAGGTCTTGGAGCTTCTAGAGTCACAAATGTCACTCCTCTAATGGCTTACAAACACCAAAGCAAGGAGGATGATTTGGGAGAGAGGAGAGGGGAGGAATTCGACCAGAGTTCTCTTGCTTTTCCAGAAGTGTCGAATTCCCTATGCCATGGGGTCTATTTATACTTGTAGATTCCTTAATGATTACAGATAAGTCCCTATCAGATAATCTTCTCTTAAGGCTATCCAAATCCATTCCTAGATAAGCATATGGACGATTTTAGCTTTCCTAAAGCTCTTAGAATCCGTCCAAAGTATATCCAAATGGATTTACAGTTTAAAGCTTAACTATCAAACAATTGACAGTTTATACCCCTTTATTTAATTAATCTCTTTAAGTCACCAAATTAATTCTAATTAATTCTATGACTTATATTAATCAAATAACAATATATTACTCATTATATTATTCCCATAATATATTAATAATATTTATTCTCTCTTAATAAATCATCCTATCAAGTTGCTATGGTGAAGGCAACCCAAAAGGACCATGCACAACCGGATATAGTTACAGCCTTAGACACTATTCCAACAATAATGTGATAAATTGCACCATACTATCCACTGGTAACAACGACATACGAATGGTCGTAATAACGGAATGAGGTTTGGCACCCGCAGACCTGCAGGTCCGGCTGTAGCTAGCAGCAAGGTGTAGGATAGTCAATCAAGTATAAATCTATACGCAAACTCACGCTCTGCCTCCAAGAGAATTCTGGCTACAACTCGGGCCATGACATTTAAGGCATGCTCCGATACAGTGGATCACAATTGTTAACGTATTCTTGTATATGTAGTGTAATGTTTCTCGTCTAGTATAGTTGTATATGTTCTCCTCCTAGTATAGTTGTATATGTTCTCTTTCTAGTATAGTTGTATATGTTCTCCCCTAGTATAGTTGTATATGTTCTCGTAGTAATGGCTTTTCTCTAGTTGGAAATGTGAATAATGAATGAATTTAGTTCAGAAATCTATTTATAGTCCTGAAATATTTTTGGCAAAAAATATTTTTATTCTGGAATTGGACTCTAACATTATGAAGTTTTGAAATGCTCAAGTTTCACAAACCCATGAGCATCCACTCTCCTGATATCTCCTTAAACGTAAACCCTAATGTACACAAACTTATTCGGAAAAGTCTGAAATTCATTGAAACTGGACTAGCTTCTATTGAATAGATAATGTTCGTACAAAATGGAAATTTCGGGTTGTCACATAAATGGATTTGATTCTTTCATTAGTGGTAGTGTCATAATTTACCAAATAAGGAAAGATTCGCATCACCCAAGTTTCAGTTGGATAGAAACTTGGAATTATGCAAGTTGTATTGTGTGATGAATGAGAATTTTCATCTTTGGTAAATTAAGACTAATTCCTTATTCACATTCGCATGTGACTCGAGTGAAGGACTAAAAGATTGGTTACACTTGGTTGTGTGTTGTTCAGGTCCACCACAAAGGTTGATACGATTATTCATTATGATTTACTAAATTTTAGTAAATATGCTTATACTTAAAAGTTGAAGTATAATTCTGGATCATTGAAGAGTTTCAATGATAGACAGAATGAGTAAGAAGAATCAAATAAGGTAGAAAGATAAAATTTTCTCCAATCTGAAGAGATGGGAGAGTACTTGAGTATTTTCTTTTATGATTATCTTAGTGATTATGAAACCATATCACAATTGGTCCTCTAAGGACACCTTAGTTCATTTGTTTGGCTAAGGAGAGGAATCATGAGTTGTTGAAATGGTTAAATCAAAAGATAATTCATACATCAAAATCAAATCTTAGAGTCATACTCCAAGATTGAGCCATTGAGTGACATAATCTTTAGAAAGTTTATAACACTTATCGAATGTAGAGTAAGATGTGTCCTACTCTTGTACATTTGAGATTGGTTAGTTGTGATGTTTTGGATAAAACAAAGACCAACTAAGTCCAATTGTGGGAAGTGTTTAACTTGATAAGAATCCGCACTAACTATTGAATATTTGTTTTGTCAAGGAATGGCTCTTGACAAAGAGAATCATATATGTCAAGAGGTCAGTGAAAGTCTTAAAAAGATCTTAAGATAGGCTCAAGAACTAATCAAGAGATTTGTCAATCACTAGCCCACGACTTGAGGTTTGTAACCTATCATGTTGACATATTTTGTGCTCATGCCAGTCAAGGTTGGCTTTGCATTGGAGTCCTGAGAGTTCTCGACTGTTTGCATAACAACTTGGAAGCAATGTTAGGCCCTTGTGCTGCCGGGTGGCAAGAAATTAAGATTACACAAGTTCAGTCCATATGAATTTGGAAGTGTCACTAACCTAGTCTTGTGATTATGGTTTTGAAAAAATTCACATGGAAAAGAACACATACACCATAAAATCTAAGTGTCATAAGGTTTCTCTTCGATTCATGAAAATGATGGTGAGGAAACGCTTTCAATAAGAAGATTTTAAGTAGATAGCGGTTGTGATATTTGCATTCTCATCTAGTTAGTGGAGCGTGTGTGGTTAACCGGCACACTAACTAGTGAGAATTACAAAAGGTCTAGACAGACATGTGAGCTATCTAAGGAAAGGTGTACGTTTTTGATAAAGTCTTATCAAAGCAATCTAGTATCAGAAATATGAACTTTGGTAAGAAAGTCAATAAAGTATTGATTTCTAGAAGTCTAGTTGATTTCGGAGTACATGTCAAAGCTAGTGGGAGCATAAAGTGTTATCATTATGCTAGTGGGAGAATGATGATTATGTTAAGTATTGCAAGTTAGCAATGTTAATTATAGAAAACAAAAGTTTCAATTTGCTTCGAAAAGTTGTTGTCTATAATTAAGGGAGAGGATTTTATAATTCCTTCCAATTCTACCAGCTTAGATTGAGTTTTATCAACTTTAGTCAAGGATATATATGAATGTTATGTTGGAATTGCGTTCTCAAAATTTGATTATGATTACGACATACCTCTTCATAGTTCGAATTACGAGAACATGGAAAATAAAAATTTTATAGCACGAATCGTGTCCCATATGCTTCGGATATAGGATCGATTGCATGTACTATAATATTCATCCATTCTAACTTTTCCTAATGCTTAGGGCATTAAGAAGGGAAAAGGGATTAGAACTAGAAATGACTAAACTGATTAAGCAAACTTGTCGAGGACAATCTGAGGTTTACCAATGATTAGTTTCTCATGGACAATTAGAAGTATAGAGTAAGGACCATATTGACATATTTTGAAAAGAGGAAAATCTTGTTCAAAAGTGATGGTCAAAATGGTAATATGGAATTGTCTCCGTAGGTGGAGGTTATTCTTTGAATCTGTGTAAGATTAAAGAACTTAATGCTAAGAAGGATGCTCAAAGGAATGTACTTTGAATTTGAGACTTCATTTCCAAGGAATTGTTTTCCATTGGAATACTTTGTAATGTCTATTGCCAAGTCTTTGTGACTTCTGTGCATAGTCATTACAAGGGGATCATTGCATATAAGTTTAGAATCTAACAGATTACAATAAATGGCAAGAGTTTGGTATTCTTGTATTTACAACAAGGATTGGAATTGTGAAATGAGAATCATTGGAATATTGTCAATTGATCTATTTCACAAAGAGAGGACCATATGTAAACATAGTATGCATACATGGAGAATGACATAACTTTTGTTTGGAAAAACATAGTGTGCATGCTTGTAGCATGGCAGGACTATTGTTTTAATTCAAGTATTAAGTTGATAAATTGAAACATAAATAATGAGTAATCAATATGGTGCTTAAATAAAAGGTGTTTTTATTTACACTCAAAGTGTTGGGGCCATATAAGATTAGTATTATTCTTGTGTTTCACTATGCATGTTTTGACTTCCAGAATAACTAGGTCTTCTTCCTGAATGACTAAGTTATTCAAACCATCCACAGTCAGTCATATGTTGGAAGTAGATATGAATCAAGACTGTCGTGAATTTGGCTTGTATGATTTGTCTAAAGTGCTTTAGACAATGCAATGGTTGCTACAACATTCATGAGTACTCATAAGGGCTGAGTATTGGATTTAACCCACGCTCACTTTCATCACTTCATGGAATTTATCTCGAGTGATCGTGAGACGGTAATATCATATAAATCTTCAAACCTAGAGATATGAGTTGTTGACTATGAGTTGGTTATTCAGTGACTATACGAAAACGCATTGGTAACTCGATGTTATAAAACGTGCCTTTGTGAATAATTCAACAAGTAGTTAGTACAAGCATATCAGTCGAAGTTTATCTGTTCCTTCTAGAAATAGAAGCGATATCTGGGCCCCTCGATGATTTGGTTTTGACCTATGTACGGGGCCCGATCAGAACCTAATTGATGTGTTCAATTTAGTTCTATGTCAAAACAAATAAGAGATCGAGAAACAAATGTTGGACAATAAGTAAGACGATGTTCCATATGTTTGTCCAGCTGATATCATGAGAACAGAGGATTATATGATCACTTATCTTAAATGGCGTATCATCATCATCTCAGTTCCGAGAGACTTTGAAAGAGCTACGATTGCTAGTCGAATTTTGAAGTCATATTTGCAAATATAGTTATTAGACTTATCCAAGTGGGAGACTGTTGGATATAGTGTCTGAGTACATAACTTTATTTGGTATGTACTTGACCCGACCCGGCATGGTCCATTTGGGTTGCATGGCATTGCAATACTTGGATAGACTAAATGAGAGAATAAGGCACTTATGATTATTAATATATTATAAGTTCTAATATATTAATAATACTATTATTTAATTAATATTGATCAAGTATTAATCGAGTATTAATTTGGTGATCAAGTTGAAACTAATTAAATATATAAGGTTGATTATGACAATCATCAATTCTTTTATGGTGGATTAATGATCCATGGTTTATGGGTTACGGATGTAACCATTTGGTGCTCCATGGATAGTCCATGAGAGTTACAAACCCATGGGTCATGAGAAATGAAGAGTCATGACAATTAGGGTTTACATTTGTAACTCCTAATTATGACACACTATAAAAGAAACCCTATAGCATGCAAAATCGGAACTAGTGTATTGATAAGAGAGCATAACTGATTTTTGAGGCTAAGTGACGCTCTCTCAAGTTATTCCAAGTTTGTAGTGTTGTGTGAATCATTTGAGGCACAACATTTGGGGTGCTAGGCTTACAAAAGTCTTGAAGGAATCGAAGCAACAACAGGGTATGTATTTCTACTAGTTTTTATGTTTATGTAATCCCCATGCCATGCTAGTTAGAAATTACCTTGAAAAAGAAATTTGCATGTATATAGAGAAAACATAGATTCAAGGTTATTAGGGTTGCATGTACACTTAGGAAGTTTTACAATGCTCAAAACCCATCAGTAAGACCCTTCGGTCACACATAGTTACCCCATCGGGTAAGGCATAGTGAGAAGACTCACCTCAGACGTCTCGTAAATCTCTGACTCAGTAGAAATATTGCCTAGCCTCTGCCTATTTACACAAAGTAAATAGTCTTCATAAATATAACTCTCGAGGCTAGAATCAACCCGCTATTGTCACCCTTAGAAGGTGTCACACCCCAAAACCAAGAATGGCGGAAACGTTCTGGGGCAGAGGACGTCATGTAAAGTATCACAACACAGTAAAAGTAAACAAACAAACAACATCATCCATTGCATTAAATATATAATTTTAATACAAGCGTGTTCTGTACAGTTATAGACACCAAAAATATAATGTAAATCAAAATAATAAGATGAGTATTGGATGCGCTCCCTCCTCTCAAAAGCTGGCCTTGGTACCTGTCTACTGATGACCTGAGAATACAAGTTATTTTGAAAGAGTTTATCAGCTTTAAGCTGGTGAGTTCATAAGTATTTTAGTGTCGGTGTTTGTTATCAGAATGTTTGAACATGTCTCAAGTGTAAGTTTGTAAAATGTATGTAAGTGTCTGTAAGTGTTTGTAAAAGTTTGAATCTCTTAGAAAAACCTATATTTTCTACTAAAGTAGCCTTCTACCAAGGCTTAACTGTTTTGTATGTTCGTTTGTTGTAAAAGTGTGTAATTTCCCAAGTGTAACTATCATTAACAAAATATAGTTTGTACATTTATGTTTAAGTGACATAATCACTAAATATATGTAATGGGTAAATTATTGTAGAACTGTAGTGTTGTATTATAGGAACTACTGCTGTACTAACTACCTTAAACCAGATTTATATTAAGGTATCACGTGATTAATTGTACCATACTATCGACTGGATAAACAACGACAAATGAATGGTCATAAAACGGAATGGCATTTGGCACCCACAGA
Organism: Lactuca sativa; assembly: GCF_002870075.4. NCBI lineage: Eukaryota > Viridiplantae > Streptophyta > Magnoliopsida > Asterales > Asteraceae > Lactuca > Lactuca sativa. The sequence goes on along the minus strand of NC_056623.2, from coordinate 244,692,761 downwards.
CCTGCAGGTCCGGCTGTAGCTAGCAGCAAGGTGTAGGATAGTCAATCCAGTATAGATCTATACGCAAACTCACACTCTCCCTCCAAGAGAATTCTGGCTACAACTCGGGCCATGACATTTTAGGCATGCTCCGATACAGTGGATCACAATTGTTAACATATTCATGTATATGTAATGTAATGTTACTTGTTCTAGTATCGTTGTATATGTTCTCTTCCTAGTATAGTTGTATATGTTCTTCTCTAATATAGTTGTATATGTTCTTCTCTAGTATAGTTGTATATGTTCTTATAGTAATGTATATGTTTTCATAGTAATGTAATGTATATGATCTCATAGTACTAAGTATTGACTCATGAATAAACTGACTCATTGATCTAGCAATAGTATAAGTGAGATTTTGTGTTACCCCGATGGTAACTTACTAATGATGTATTGATACGCATGAATAAAGGAGTACTTTTATGTCTATATATGTACATATGATATATAATTAATCTTGAAACGACCCTCGGACGGCTAACCGACATCCCACCAGACCACATCCAAATCGAGGAAAAGGAAATAGGGCGGACGGCCTTCCTAAGCCTTTTAAACATTTCTTATATATCTATACATATATGGGCATGCAATTTATAAGAAATATAATAAAGTTTAAATAAAGGTATTTGGTACGAAAGGAGTTTGTAAAACATTTTGGAATAAAGCAGTTTGATAAACAGTTTAAACAGTGATAAAATCATTGGTATTATAGTTATTAATCACATGTGATTGATGTAATAACTATAAGTATTTAACTTGTATCCCCCCCATAAAAGCATTTAAATCATTTAAAAGTATTTCAAAGGTTAATTAAAGGGGTATGAACTCACTTGTGGTGACTGGATTGGATTGAAGTGTCGGATACTATACAAGGTGGCAAACGGAGACTTGTTCACACGCACGAGGCTAGTTATCATATAATGAGCACATATATAACTAAGTAGCCAATTAATAACTAATAAAATTTGTTGGGACACTCTAGAACATGTAAACACTTTGTATAAGTGTTATAAGTCCTAAGGGTTGCTTCTAGGTTGTTATGGGACACGGCTAAAAGGGTTTAATGTTCCAAAAGGCCTTAATTATTTGTTTAACATTCAATAAACTCCACACAAGGAGTTTTCGATCGTAAACCATAGTGCATCCACTCTCTAGATATTTACTGAAGTGTAAACCCTGGATTACTCCAACTTATACGAAAAGTCTGAAAATTGACTATGACTGTTATAACTTCTATTGAAGTGGTATTGTTTGTACATAATGGGAATTTCGGGTTGTCACATCATCCCCCCGTTAGAAGGAATTTCGTCCCGAAATTAGAATTTAAGCAATTAAGAAGTTACAAATAACTAAGCAAAAAGATGAGGGTATGTCAGTTTCATCTGATCCTCGCGTTCCCAAGTGAATTCCGGTCCTCGCTTTGCGTTCCAGCGAACCTTCACGATCGGGATACGGCTTTGCTTCGTCTGCTTTACCTCACGGTCCATGATCTCTACTGGTTCTTCCACGAAGTTGAGGCTCTCGTTGATCTCGATTTCGTCGGGTGGGATTACAAGAGTCTCGTCGGACAGACACTTTTTCAAGTTAGACACGTGGAATGTACAATGTGTTGGATTAATGTCTAAGTCCATAACTATATTTGGTATGTACTTGACCCGACCCGGCATGGTCCATTTGGGTTGCACTTCACCGACACAATTTATATGGATAATCTTTTGAGAATAGTATGTTTATGATTAATATTAATATATTATAAGTTCTAATATATTAATATGGAATCATATTATTTAATTAGTATTGATCAAGAATTAATTTATAATTAATTAAGTGATCAAAAGGAACTAATTAAATATGGACTCTTATATATATGGAATGGGCCAAGTTCATTTAGGTTGGGCTAAGCTTTCATGGATAGTCCATGGAGTGTTTAACCCATGGATCCTAGGAAATGAAAGGTCATGGGTATTAGGGTTTAATCCTAATCCTCCATACTATATAAAGATGTCTTTGGTTGGTGAAATTGGCACTAGTGTGGATACACTAAAGAAGGGCTAGCCAATTTCACTAGAGAGAACCAAGTAATCATATTCTCTAAAGTATTCCAAGGTGTCTTGGTGATTTGTGATTCCACTTGAGGCTTCCACACTATTGGGGCTAAGCTCTTAAAGCTTGAAGACATCAAGCTACATCAAGAGGTATGTATTCTATCTTGTTACATTCATAGTTTTTTGTATGCTAGATTAGGATAATACCTTGGATGTTCTTATTTGCATGTATAATAGAGAAAACATAGATCCAAGGTATTTAGGGTTGCATGTACACTTAGGAAGTGTTAGAATGCTCAAAACCCAACAGTGGTATCAGAGCCACGGGTTGTTTTCTGTTATATTGATGCAAATATTTTATTTTCAAAGTTGGAAAAAAAAAAAAAGAAAAAAAAACATGAAGTTCGTCAAATTTTAAGATAATTACTTGTTCTTGTGAAAAACTAATTATTTGTAAAATTTGAATAATTTGCTTTATGAGTTGAGTTAGGTCAAATTTAATAAAAGATAAAATAATATGATTATTTTATTAGTTTTAAAAGTTTGATCTAAAGAGTTTTATTTTTGAAACCTCCATAAGTTATGGATATGAAAAGGTTTTAAAAAAAATTGATTCAAAGTTTTATGGAGTTACAAAAAATTTGGTGTTAATGTTTTAAAGGATTCCATAACTTAAGAATAAGTTATGGATCACCAAAAGTTTTTTGTGTTACTTTGTTTTATGAGTGAATTTAGATTAATGAATAAAATTATGTGATAGTTGATTTTAATCCAAATTAATCTAAGAATTGATTCTAAAATGTGTTTTTGTAACTTGTCCTCAAGTTATATGAAAAGTCACATTTAAGAATCATAAAACTCATAAAAATTGGCAAAGGTTACAAAAATGAAGAGTCTAGTTCTAATTAAATGGTTTTATGACTCCATAACTTGTCCTCAAGTTATGGAGGACCAAGAGTCTCTTCATTTAATAAAATAAAATAGAATAAAAAAAAAAAGTAACCTTAATTAATTCCATAAGTTATAAAATAAAGAAAAGTTAATTCTTTTATTAGTTTAAAGTCTTCCATAACTTGTCCTCAAGTTATGGAACTTGAAGAGTTTTTGGATTAAAACTACTTTAAACACATAAGTTATGGAATTAATTAGTTTTGAATAGTTTCAAAACTTGCCCTCAAGTTTTGGAATTTGAAAAGTTTTCAAGTATGAATACTTTAATTCCAAGTTAGCCCTTAGAATTTTAAAAGTTAAAATTCAACCCTTATACTTTATAATATTATAAGTTAATAATATATATATGTATAAGAGTAAAGTCAGTCTTACCGCTAGTACGCCTCATTCACGAAGCCGGTCTATAAGGTGGGTATAAGGTTGTTGCCTATAAAATGGCAACTTAATGGGTGTCCACTCTCACCCACCGCTTGCTTGACTGGTGGAGGGTCGTTAGCCGAACGGGTTTGACAGGACTAGAATTCTCCCTTCATTAAAAGTATTAATGATAATACTAAGTAACTAAACTCTTAATGATACCCAATCTTAGTTACTTAGGAAAAATGTGAATAAGGTGCTAATCCATGAAATTGCACTTTACACTTTGTCTAAGTCGTTAGTGGAGCGTGTGTGGTTAACCGGCACACTAACTTGGACTTAACAAGGTAGGTAAAGGGTGACTTAATATTTATCATAGTATCGATGGAGCGTGTGTGGTTAACCGGCACATCGATTGAGGGGTAATTTATTAAGGGTACCAAGTGATTTGCATGGTTACTTCACACCTTGTTTTGTGATCCTCGGCATCCCAGTCACAAAACCTGAAGGGCACACTCGAGATTGAAACATGCCTTTGAAAAGTTCAATGAATCTCAAAGATCTAGGAGTTTCAAAACCAATTAAAACCTAATAATACATTTCGTTTATCTTGGTGGAAATTGGTGAATCGTCATTCACCTACCTTCAAATATTTTATAGCTTGGATTACGACATCCCTCTTCTAAGTTATAAAATAGTTTGTTGGGTCCTAGCCTTAATATTTCATATTGGGTGTCATATTAAGGACTTTAAATCAACTATCTTGAATATCTCCAAAAAGATGTCTGTAATAGACACCTATGATCTTCCCAAATCTAGTGAAACAAGGTTTCCTAAATGAAGATGATGTCCTTTGGAAATCATACTTCTTTCACCTCCTCCAATTATTCTCCCCAACCCACAAGTTCTTGAAAAGCTTAAGGTCACTCAAGCCCTATTGGCAAGGCAAGGTCTAGGTGTGAACACATCTTGGAGATGTAGTCACATATTGACAAGCCGGGAGAGTTGGGTGTCAAAGTCTTGAGAAAGTTGGTGGTTCAATCACTTTCTGAGTCACATAGTGAGTTCCTTTGGGACACCTATGAAACAGACTATGACAAGACCCTTAATGATCTTATCTATTTGTTAAGATCAACTTCCTTAAAACTTGATGGACATTGACAATAGTGACACAGGATATCCAGAAAAGCATTCTCTTCCCAATGGAAAGGGATCGGCCATAGTCAACTCGGTTGACCAAATGGTAAAGAGAAAAACTAAGTCTGTGATAGTCCTGTGCACCTTTATCAAAGGGTCCATATGTTTATATTGCCAAAGAAAGGGGCATTGGTTGCGAAGCTGCCAAATTTACCTAAGGAGGTTAAAGTCAATAAGTTTGACTCTACTTCAGGTAAAGTCCACTATCTAACTCTGTTAAGTTTCTATTCTGAGATTCTTGATACATGATGTGACTGGGTCACATGGTGATGTTTAAGAATCAAAGAAAAGTGGAGAAACTTAAAGAAAGAATATGTTGAATCTGATCGCTTAGATGGATTTCTATCGCATAGCTTGAAAATCGGATTCTTGAGCTACTTCTTAGGAGTTATGATATTTTTGCTTAGGAATAGATAACAACAAGTTTTCACATGGATTGTAAGGATTAGTTTTTCCACAATGTTTTAAAATAAAAGGAAATTTTTGATTTTATTTATTTTAAAATATCCTTACAATGGCATTTGAGGAAAAATTGTTGCTTATGTGATTCCATTAAGAGCAAGAGTGGAAATATGAAGTTGATTCTTTCATTTGTGGTAATGTCTAAATTTACCGAATAAGGAAAGGTTCTCATCACCCAAGTTTCAATTAGACCGGAACTTGGAATCATGCAAGTTGTATAGCATGATGAATGAGAACTTTCAAGTTTTGGAAAAATTAAGACTAATTACTTGTTCACATGGATGTGTGAGTCAAGTAAAGGACTAAAGGATCGAGTACACATTCTTGTGCACTGATCAAGTGCACCACAAAAGATTGATAAGACTATTCGTCATAGTTTACTAAAGCTCAGTAAATATGATTATACTTACAAGCTTAAGTGTAACTCTGAGACATTGGAAAAGGTTCCAATGTAAGGCAGAGCGAATAAGAAGAATCAAATTAGGCAGAAGGATAAAAGTTTCTCAAATCTGAAAAGATGGGAGAGTACTTTAGTATCAGTTTTTGTGATCATCTTAATGATTAAAAAACCATAGCACAATTAGTTCTCTAAGGAAGTCTTAGTGCATTCTTATGACTAAGAAGAGGGATCTTGAATTGTTGAAATGGTTAAATCAAGAAGATGATTCATACTACAAGTCTTAGAGTCATACTCCAAGATTGTAATTTGAGTGACATGTCTTAAAGAAGGTATAAAACACTTGTCAAATGTAAGAGTAAAAGTTTCCTACTCTTGTACATTTGAAATTGGCAAGTTGTGATGTTTTGGATAAAACAAAGACCAACTTAGGCCAATTGTGTGAAGTGTTTGTCTTGATTAGAATCCACACTGTCTCTTGGATGTTTGACAAGGGAGTCTTATAGATCAAGAGGACAGTGGGAGTCTTAAAGGTCTTGAAAGTCTCAAGAACTAATCAAGAATAAAACCTGAAGTTCTTCACTAGCACACGACTTGAGGTTTATAACCTATCGTGTTGACATATTCTGTGCCCATTCCAGTTAAAGTTGGTTTTGCATATGAGTTCTTAGAGTTCTCAATGTGTTGCACAAACAACTTGGAAGCAATGGCAGGCCCTTGAACTGCCAGGTGGCAAGAATTTAAGATTGAGTTCAGTCCATATGAGTTCGGATTTGTCATTATCCTTGTCTTGTGACTATGATTTTGACAATTCACATGGATAAGAACACATACACCATTAAATCTAAGTGTCATAAGGTTTCTCTCTGATTCATGAAAATGATGGTGAGGAAACACTTTCACTAAGTAGATTTTAGCTAGATAGCAATTGTGATATTTGCATTCTCAAAGTCGTTAGTGGAGCGCGTGTGGTTAACCGACACACTAATTTGGACTTGTGAGAAGTGGCAAAAAGGTCTAAACATTATGATTACGGCATCCCTCTTCATAATTGTTTAGATACACAAGTGTGCTATCTAAGGGAAGGTGTATGATTTTGATACAGCTTTATCAAAACAATCTAACATCAGAAATCTGAACTTTGGTAAGAAAGTCAATGAAGTATTGATTTCTAGAAGTCCAGCTGATTTCTGAGTACATGTCAAAGCTAGTGGGAGCATAAGTGTTATGCTATTAATCATCATGTTAGTGGGAGCATGATAATTATGATAAGTATTGCAAGTTAGCAATGTTAATTATAGAAAACAAAAGTTTCAATTGGGAAAGAGTTGTTTTGCTATAATTAAGGGAGAGGAAATTATACTTCATATCAAATCTATAAGGTTTAGATTTGAGGTTTTAATCATTTAGTCAAGGAAATATATGAATTTCATGTTGGAATGGCTCAACATAAGGAAATTCTGTATATGGGTCCATTATTTGCGTTCTAAAATTCGATTATGATTACGGCATCCCTTTTCATAATCTGAATTATGAGAACTTGGCAAATTGAAATGGAAATGTTATAGCAAAAGACTGGTTTAGTCTTTATGTGAGACATCATGAATCGTGTCCCATATGCTTCGGATATAGGATCGATTACATGTGCTATAATCATCCGTTCTAAAATTTTCCAAATGCCTGGGGCATTAAGAAGGGAAAAGGTTTAGAACTGGATATGACTAAAAGGATTAAACAATTGTCGAGGACAATCTAATGTTTACCAAAGATTGGTTGCTCAAGGATAGTTGGAAGTATAGTGATAATTCTGGAAGGACCATATTGACATAATCTGTAAGGAGGCAACTCTTGTTCAAAAGTGATAGTCAAAATGGAATCTGGAAATGTTTCAAAGTTAGAATTTTCAATCTGTTTAAGATTAGGAAACTTAATGCAAGAAGGATGTTTCCAAGGAGCTGATCTCCTTTGGAATACTCTGTAATGATTGTTGTCAAGTCTTTCTGACTTTGTGCATAATCGTTACAAGAGGATCAATGCATATAAGTTTAGAATCTAACAGATTTCTGTAAATGGCATGAATTTGGAATTCTCGCATTTGCAGTAAGGATTTGGGAGTGTGAAAAGAGAATCATTGAAGTTATGTTCAATTGATCTAGTTCACAAAGTAAAGATCATAGACAAACATAGTATGCATACTTGGTGTGTGGCATGACTAGTGTTTAAGAAAACATAGTGTACATGCTTGGAGCATGGGACAACTATTGTTTTAAATTCAAGAATAAAGTTGATAGCTGAAACAGTGTACAATGAATAATGTGTAATCATATGGTGATAAATAAAAGGTGTTTTATTTATGTTCAAAGGGTTGATACCATATTGGATTCAATTATTATTGTGTTTCACTTTGCATGTTTTGACTTCCCGAATAAACTGGGTTATTCTTCCGGAATGACTAAGTTATTCAAACCATCCACAGTCGGTCATATTTTGGAAGTAGATATGAATTAAGACTGTCATGATGGGTTGTAGAGGTCTAAGGTGTTGGACAAGGCTACAACAATCATGAGTGCTCATAAGTTCTGAGTATTGGATTCAACCCGCGCTCATTGGAATCACTTCATGGATTGTATCACGAGTGATCATGAGACGATAATATCTTATATTCTTCAAACCTAGAGATATGAGTTGTTACTATGAGTTGGTTGTACATTGATTGCACGAAAACGCATTTGGTAACTCGGTGCTATAAAACGTGCCTTTGTGTATGATTCAACAAGTAGTAGAACAAGCCATATGAGTCGAAGTTTATCCATTCCTTTTACCTTCGGGATAAAAGCGATATTTGTGGGCCCCTCGATGATTTGATGATGACAAATGGAAGTGCTCGGCCGGGCCAGGACTGATTTGATTCGTTCAATTAGTCAGTCGTCATAAATCGGAAATCGGGAAACAACAAATGGACAGAGAGAATGATTATAATCCATGTCTCAGTCCATATGATATCTAGAATGGAGGAATATATGATCCCTTATCTAATGGACAAGTTCGTTGACAAGATCAGAGTTCGACAGCAGCTTTAAGAGCTACGATTGCCAGTTAGGTTTGAAGTCATACGCAATAATAGTTTTAGACTTATCCAAGTGGGAGACTGTTGGATTAATGTCTAAGTCCATAACTATATTTGGTATGTACTTGACCCGACCCGGCATGGTCCATTTGGGTTGCACTTCACCGACACAATTTATATGGATAATCTTTTGAGAATAGTATGTTTATGATTAATATTAATATATTATAAGTTCTAATATATTAATATGGAATCATATTATTTAATTAGTATTGATCAAGAATTAATTTATAATTAATTAAGTGATCAAAAGGAACTAATTAAATATGGACTCTTATATATATGGAATGGGCCAAGTTCATTTAGGTTGGGCTAAGCTTTCATGGATAGTCCATGGAGTGTTTAACCCATGGATCCTAGGAAATGAAAGGTCATGGGTATTAGGGTTTAATCCTAATCCTCCATACTATATAAAGATGTCTTTGGTTGGTGAAATTGGCACTAGTGTGGATACACTAAAGAAGGGCTAGCCAATTTCACTAGAGAGAACCAAGTAATCATATTCTCTAAAGTATTCCAAGGTGTCTTGGTGATTTGTGATTCCACTTGAGGCTTCCACACTATTGGGGCTAAGCTCTTAAAGCTTGAAGACATCAAGCTACATCAAGAGGTATGTATTCTATCTTGTTACATTCATAGTTTTTGTATGCTAGATTAGGATAATACCTTGGATGTTCTTATTTGCATGTATAATAGAGAAAACATAGATCCAAGGTATTTAGGGTTGCATGTACACTTAGGAAGTGTTAGAATGCTCAAAACCCAACACAATGTACGTTACGAAGTTCGTCGGGTAGGTTGAGTTTGTAAGCCACAGGGCCGATCCTTGCGAGGATCTCGAAAGGTCCTATATATCTTGGATTAAGCTTCCCACGCATACCGAAGCGTATCAAGCCCTTCCAGGGTGAGACTTTGAGAAGGACTCGATCTCCCACCTGGAATTCCAAAGGTTTCCTTCGCTTATCAGCGTAGCTCTTCTGTCGGTCTCTAGAGGCTTTCAATCGCTCACGAATTTGAATGATCTTCTCTGTCGTTTCCGGAATGATCTCCGGACCCGTGAGAGTGCTTTCGGGAACTCGTCTCTTAGCTAAGTGGGTATCACCCACCTTAGCCCAGCACAGAGGGGATCTGCACTTTCGGCCATAGAGGAACTCGAATGGTGCTGCCTTTATGCTCGTGTGATAACTGTTGTTGTAGGAAATTTTGACGAGGGGTAAATGGGTATCCCAAGCTCTTCCAAAGTCGATTACACAAGCACGCAACATATCTTCTATGGTCTGGATTGTTCTCTAACTTTGTCCGTCGGTCTGTGGATGGTAGGCTGTGCTCATGTCCAGCCTTGTTCCTAGGGAGTGTTGTAGCGATTGCCAAAATCTGGAGGTGAACCTACTATCTCTATCGGAGATAATGGATATAGGTACACCATGTAGTCGTATAATCTCCCTAATGTATGTTCTCGTAAGCTTCTCCATCTTGTCAGTTTCTTTGATAGGTAGGAAATGTGCAGACTTGGTCAATCAATCGACGATGACCCATATGGTATCAAGTCAACCCGTTGTCTTGGGCAACTTGGTTATGAAATCCATAGTGATCCGCTCCCACTTCCATTCTGGGATCTCTGGTTGTTGTAGTAGACCGAAGGGCTTCTGGTATTTGACCTTGACCTTTACGCAAGTAAAGAATTTACTTACGAAGGTAGCAATCTCTGCTTTCATATTAGGCCACCAGTATAGCTTTTTAAGATCCAGATACATCTTATCTGAACCTGGGTGGACGGAATACCGAGTGTTGTGCGCCTCGGTCATGACCAAGTCTTGGAAACCACCGCGTTTCGGTGTCCAGATCCGGTTCATGAAATATAAGGCTCCTCCACCCTTGACTTCTAGGTTTCTATCCATTCCTCTAAGGGATTTACTCGTCACATTTTCTGGTTTCATGGCTTCAAGTTGGGCCGCCTGAATTTGCTTAGACAAGTGTGAATGGATGGTTATTGACAATGACTTGACCCTGCGACCAGAATATTCCTTCCGACTTAGGGCGTCTGCTACTACGTTGGCTTTACCCGGATGATAACGAATATCGCATTCGTAGTCACTAATTAGCTCGACCCACCATCTTTGTCTCATGTTGAGCTCTTTCTGGTCGAATATGTGTTGTAAACTCTTATGGTCGGTAAAGATAGTGCTTTTCGTTCCGTACAAGTAATGTCTCCAGATCTTTAGGGCAAACACAACTGCTCCTAGTTCAAGATTGTTGGTCGTGTAGTTAACCTCATGCGTTTTCAGCTTTCTCGAGGCGTAGGCGATGACCTTACCTCGTTGCATCAGAACACATCCGAGCTCTTGATTCGATGCATCGCAATAGACTACGAAGTCTTCTATTCCTCCGGGGAGGGATAGTATTGGTGTGGTGCATAAGGCTCGCTTGAGCATTTGCAACGCTCTATCCTGTTTCTCTTCCCAGTCAAAGGCCACGCCTTTCTGGGTTAGGGTTGTCAGAGGTTTCGCTATTTGGGAGAAGTTCTGTATGAATCTGCGGTAGTAGCCAGCGAGGTCTAGAAATTGACGAATTTCTGTGGGCGTCTTCGGTGCTGACCAGTTCTCAATGGCTTTAATTTTGGATGGGTCCACGTGGATTCCCTCTTCGCTTACCACGTGCCCTAAGAATTCGACTCTTCGGATCCAAAATTCACATTTTGAGAACTTCGCATAGAGTTTTTCCGTTCGTAAAGTTCCTAGAACTTGTCGCAGGTGATCGCCATGCTCTTCCTTACTTCAGGAGTAGATCAGGATGTCGTCTATGAAAACGATAACGAACTGATCTAAGTAAGGTCGGTATACTCTATTCATCGGATCCGTGAAGACTGCGGGCGCATAGGTCAATCCAAATGGCATCACCATGAACTCGTAGTGTCCGTAACGAGTTCGGAAGGTTGTCTTCGGGACATCCTCCTCTAGCACTCGTAACTGGTGATATCTGGATCTTAGATCAATTTTGGAGAAGTAGTTCGCCCCTTGCAGTTGGTCAAATAGATCGTCTATGTGTGGCAGAGGGTAACGGTTTTTGACCGTCAGTGTGTTGAGTTCTCTATAGTCGATACACATACGGAATGATCCGTCATTCTTCTTATCGAACAAGACCGGTGCTCCCCAAGGTGAGAAACTTGGTCTTATAAAGTCCTTGTTGAGCAGTTCGTTAAGTTGACCAGATAGTTCCTGCATCTCTGCTGGTGCTAATCGGTAGGGCGACTTGGCTACTGGGGTAGCTCCTAGGACTAAGTCGATTCTGAACTCGACCTGTCGTTGCGGAGGAAATCCTGGTAGCTCTTCTGGGAAGATGTCGGGAAATTCGCTCACTACTGGAATGCTCTTTAGTTCCTTCGTCTCTAGGCTCGTATCGACGACGTGAGCAAGGAATGCATGATATTCTTTACGCAGATACTTTTGTGCTTGAATACTTGAGATAATACGAAGACTCGCACCGGGTTTGTCGCCGTAGACGATACGAGTTTCGTTAGACGGGAGGTTTAAACATACTGATTTCTCAAAGCACATGATGTCGGCGCGATGAAGACTTAACCAATCCATGCCGATGATAACGTCGAAGCTTTTAATTGAGACCAGCATAAGGTCGATTGGGAATGAATGGTTATCTAGAGTTGGGGTACAACCTAAGTATATGCTATTCGTACTTTCTGTTTTTCCATTAGCCATTTCTACTGTGAATTGTTCTTTGAGTGCGTGTGGTGGTTGTTTAAGTATGCGAGCAAATTTATGATTTACGAAGCTTCGCTTCGCTCCACTATCAAACAGAATGCATGCATAGGAGTTATTGAGGAGGAACGTACCAGTCACCACTGTCGGGTCAGCAACTGCTTCCCCATGGCCTATTGCTAGTACCCTCCCTGCTCCGCCAGCATTCTTCTCTTTGGGATAGTCCCTCTTGTAGTGGCCTGCTTCTCCACATCCATAGCAGGTCGGGCTCGCGCCAGAGCCGGGGACCTGGGTGATCGGCCTCGCCGGGGATTTACAGAAACGGACGGTGTGTCCTTTTCTGTTACAGGTAGAGCACTGCATTTCACGGTAGGGGCCGTTGTGGTGGTAGTTGCATTTGTTGCACTTAGGCAAACTTCTAGCATACTGCCTCACCGGAGCAGTATCAGCAGCAGGGGTTATCGCAGCATGCACAGCCACCACCTGCTGCTTTTTAGCAGCTCGCTGTTTCTTCTTGTCTTCCCAGAACTTCAGCTTAGTGTCAGCGGGTTTGGAGGGTTCTGGGATGGCTAGGGTGGTTGTTGTTGCAGGGGTTTTGACTCCATGGTCAATGAGTCGCTGTGCCAGTCGCTTGGCACTGTCGAAGGTAGCGGGGTTTGATGATAGGACATTCCCCTGATACGGAGGCACCAGCCCCCATATGTACCTTTCGATCTTTTTCCCTTCAGTAGGAACCATATTGGGGCAGAGGGCCAACAGTTCGCTGAATCTGGCGGTATAAGCGACCACGTTGGTGCCTTTCATCGTCAGGCTCGAAAGCCCCTGCTCCAATTTCTGGATTTCGCCCCTCGGGCAGTATTCCTCAATCATGAGGTCTTTCATCGTTTCCCAGCCCATGTCATTGGCTACAACGAGGGTTAGGGCTTTAACGTGGCCGTTCCACCACGTCAGAGCCTTTCCTTCTAAGGAGCATGCGACATATTTGACTTTGCTCGCAGCTGGGCATGAACAGATTTCGAAGACTGATTCAGTCTTCTCGAACCATTGCGAGAGGGCATAGACTCCGCCGATCCCATGAAAGGACTTCAGTTTACAGTTGGTGAAATCCTTATAGGAGCACTCTCTCGAGCGCATAGGGGTTTCAACCGGAGTTGATTCAACAGGGGTTCCACCTCTGTTGGCATCGGAAGTGTGATACTGAGCCATGGCAGTTGCCACTGCTGCGGCTACGGAAGCATTCAGGGCTGCAGTATCGATGACCGGAGGAGGAGGTGGAGGTGGTGCAGGGTTTTGCCTTATTGAGCTTCGTGGAAGCATCTTTCAACTATAAGTTTATAAAGATAAGCAAAGTGGTAAGAATCAATTTGTAAGTAGGGTGAGAGTGACACATGGACTAACTAACCATTGCCCAACCATTGAATGAGTGTTTGAGATCACAACAAAGAATATTAGTAGGAAAACACAAGTGTACAGATTTTTCCCACAGATTAGATAGACGTAAATATTACTGGTATTACCGATGTAACAAGTTCACAGAAAAATCGACCTAGCAGTAGGTCTTACAACATACCATAAGGACAAGTTTGATAGTTCTTGGATTCCTAATTAGAGTACTTAAAGTTAGGAATATTTTACAGATAAGTGCTACTTAGAGCACAGATGTTAAAGGCTATTCCTTAACCAAAAGACAGAGATGTACTAGACATCTTCTAACGGCGATGGGAAATCCTCGGGCGAACCCTGAGGTCTGCTACTTGACGAAACACCTCCTGAAGGTGTCGCTCCTAAGCCCTCTAACGGGCTCGATGTTCGAAGACTTCAGGTCGGGAGGCAACTAGCTGTTGCTGCAGGGTTTCATTGGTTCTCCGGGTCCGATCCATGTCTTCTTCCAGACGGCAGATGCGGACTGTGTTGACACCAGAGTTGGCATCAATCTCCATGACCCGGTCGATGGCTGCTCGACCTTGCTCAACATTACGAGCTATTCTGCAGATAATGTGTTGGGTCGTGTTTTGTATTAAGTGTTGCGTCTATTGGGCTCGTTTGTTAGTCCGTTTTTGTATCTCCGGTATGGGCCTGTCCATCCGTGAGTATAGTAGGGTTTATTATAAATATAGGTGCTTGCATGCATCTTAGGTTAACGATAAAAAAGAAAGAATAGATTGATCAAAGAAGTTTTATTATCGTTCTTGTAACCCTAAATCCTCTACAGCGGAAGTTCTTAGTCGAGCTCTGCTGAGGATTGGTTGAATTAATCATTCAACACATTGTGATTCAATCTTGTCTTGTTTATTGTTTTCTGTTCTTCGCACTACCTGTTACAAAGATCTAATTGATCTTTAAGTTTATTTATTATCTTATCAATTGGTATCAGAGCAGGAGGCTGTGTAATTCATACACTTCTTTTCTGTGAAAAAGGTTGCGATTAGGGTTATTCTGCATTTACTGATATTTATTGAGCCGTCATCCTATAATTGACCATTTATTTGTGTTGCCCTAATTTAATATATTACAAGTCTGATCTTTTAAACAGGTTTTTCGATCAAGCATGGACGAGTCACAATCTAATCCCATTAACATCTCAAACAACATTGGATCAACGACAAAGATTCCCATCCTTTACACCCAGGATTACGAGGTCTGGACACATCACTTTGAAGATTATGTCATCGGATCTGAGGACAATGGATATCTCATCTGGGAAGCAATCGTATCTGGACCATTCGCTCATTCAGCAACTTCAAGAATTATTAAAACTCAGAAGGAGTATAATGATCTTTTGAAAGACGTTAAAGATATTGCCCAAGACGAAAAAGATAAATTTCAGTGCAATATTAAAGCATTGAGACTAATCAGATTCGCTCTTCAATTTGACACCTTTAGGCTGGTGAGTTCATGCAACACTGCCAAAGAAATACGGGATAGGCTGCGAGAGTTATATTCTACGGACGAAGATCTCGAGCATTCCATTCAAACCTTGCTTTTGTCTGAATTTGGTGAATTCAAGCAGAGTCCTGAAGAAACTGTAACTCAGACATTCGATCGCTTCAATCATCTTCTTAGTAAGATGATTAAACATGATATTGAAAGGAAGTTGATTGAACAAAAGGTTACGTTTTTAAACGGTCTCAGATCTGAGTGGAGAGCGGTTGTGTCCACTGTTAAAGCGCATGAGCAATTCAAATCTTACTCTTTGGCGAAACTGGTAGGGATTTTGAAATCCCAAGAAAAGATTGTGTTACAAGAGAAAAATGTGGTTTCAAGCATGGGATCATTGGCTCTTCTGTCCAAAAGCAAAGCTGTGATGGAAGATGAAGACCTCAACCTGGAGGATTATGACCTTACCTCTGTAGACTATGCAATGATGGTGTCAAACCCAAAGACGTTCATCAAGAAAAGGTTCCCTACCAATAAAAACCGAAATTGGCAGGGAAGTTATAGTTCTGAAAAGGTTAGGGAAGAACCGAAAGCAGAACAACCAAAGAAGGAACCGAAAGCTGAAGGAGATTCGGGTGTGAACTGCTACTATTGTGGAGGAAAGAACCACTATGCCAAAGATTGTGTCCTCAAGAAAATAGATGAAAAGGATGAGGAGAAAGATGAAGAAGCTGTGTTAATGAAAAAGCTGGAAGAGATCAAAAGAAAGAAATCCACTGCTAACCCCTCTATGAATGCTTTAATTGCGCAGGGTTGGGTAGCGGATGATGAGTTCGGTGGCGTGGAGGTTTGGTCAACCGATTCTGAGGACAATGAAGTCAGGAATCCATCTCATGGAAAGGCCTATGTTGCAAAAGGTGAAGGGAGCGGTGGAAAGTGTTTAATGGTGTTAGACATGTCTCAGATGAGGGGATACAACACAGATGGTGGGAATGAAGACACAAAGGAGCGAGAGGACTTGTGCTTCACAGCAAAACCTCTCAGCGTGTAGTTTAACGAGCTTGATGAATTAATCAAGAAGGTACAATCAGTTTTTGTTTCATTCAAAGTCCCACAAAGTTCATATGAAAAGGAATTAAAAAATGTTAATTCAAGAATCTCTCATCTAGACAGCAGTTTAACTCAAACACGGGTCACCAATTCTAACCTAACTGACCAAATAAGCAGGGTATCTTCAAAGAGTGAGGAACGAAGGATGTGGATCGAGCTAAAGGAGTCGGAGTTAATCAAATCCAAGGATGAAAACATCTATTTACAAAGAGACAATTTAAAACTGTTAATACAGAGAAATGTCTTTTGTTTAATTGCTAAACGTATTTACACTAATATCACTCAACTTCATTTAAACTGTGAA
This sequence comes from Lactuca sativa, assembly GCF_002870075.4. Taxonomy (NCBI): domain Eukaryota; kingdom Viridiplantae; phylum Streptophyta; class Magnoliopsida; order Asterales; family Asteraceae; genus Lactuca; species Lactuca sativa. The sequence goes on along the minus strand of NC_056623.2, from coordinate 244,676,179 downwards.
ATAGGGCAGAAAATTCATCGCATGATTTTGCCCTTCCTTGAGTTTAAGGAAGATGAAATTGACGCTGAGGCATATAACTGTGAAAGTGTTGTTTCGTCTGAGGATGTTAATCCGACATATATGTATGGTCTAGACAAAATCGAATCTTTCATAAAGTCCAAGGACCATAAAGACATGCTGAAAAATCTTTTGGATGAAAATGATAAACTAAAACTAAGAACCGAAACCATACAAAAGTTTGACTCATTGAATGCCAACCTGAGCTCAAAAAATAAAATTGATGTTGAAAATGCATCTGAGCTCAATGAGGACGATGATATGAGTGAAATTTCTGTTGAAGACACAGTTGACTGTTCAGAGTTTGTCAAGAGCGAACCCAAAAACCACAAAAATCTTATTTCAGAAAATTCTGTGGAGTTTGCTCGTCTGTCCCAACAAAAGTCCCCGATCCTTGAAGAAAAGGTTGTTGTATACCAAAAAGTGAGAACAACTCCAAATCAGGTGTATAAAGTCACAGGCATAACAGAACATCAGACAGCCGAACTCACAGCTATTGTAAACGAAGATAATGCTGATGGTTGTGATGAGTTCTTCTGGTCTGCTCCTATTGACAATGCTGACAAAACAGTTGGTCTGTCAGAAAGGACTTCATGGAAAACCAAAGGCAGATATGTGCCAGAACCTTTGAACAAGCCTGATAGCTTCGACGTGCCAAGTACGAGTGGTACAAAAAGTGTTCCTGAAGAAAAAGGAGTTTCTGCAAAAGAAGTCACTCCTTCAAGCGACACGTCATCAGTTCAAAGTGAACCTGTTGACAGAAAGCAAAAACAAAAAGAGAATATCCATCGTCAGCCGAAGCAGGTGAGAAATCAAAAACAGCAAAGGAATCAGAGATACAAGAAGAATCTCTCTTAAAGAAAACAGTTCTGGCAATCTCAAAATGCCCATTTCTCTTGTCATGAAAGAAATCTAAAGTTAGAGAAAAGCACTGTCAGGTCACAAGAGAGTAATAACAACCGAAGAGAGAGGTTCGGTTCTGAAAGTCAAAACAACCGAAAGGATACGTTCGGCTCTGAAAAATTTGACAACCGAAAGCAAAGGTTCGGTTCAGAAAACACTATCTACCGAAAGTAGAGGTTCGGTTCCGAGAGCAAAAGAGACGAAAGATTTAGGTTCGGTCCCACTAATGATCAAACACAAAAGGGTCACTTAGAATCTCAAGCCAAGAAATCATCTCAGTCTAACTTCTCTCGTTCTTCTTCTTCTAATTCTTCTAATTCCTCTCAACCTCTTTCTAAATTCAACTCTGTTCGCACTCAAAAACCTAAATCATCAACAGATATGAAAGGAAAATCAAAGTTTTCATTAGTTGAAACAAATCAAAATAATCCCAGAGTCCAAATACCTAAACCAGAATCCAAACCGAAAGAAACAAATCCCAATAAAATTAAGGTTTTCACCATTAAAAAGAAACATGAAACAACGTTAATAAAAAGAACATATCTTGTTGAAATCTCTCTTACTATTCATGTTCCTATGTAAGGCTCATGTGGACCCAAGAAACTTTGGGTTCCTAAATCTGCTTAATTTTTGCAGGTTATTAGTGACGAGCAGTTTGACGAAGAATGGTACATTGACAGTGGCTGCTCACGTCACATGGCAGGAAGGAAGGAAGAGCTGAGGGAATTTCCGTCTCTTTCAAACGGTGGAAATGTCAAGTTCGGGAACAACACCTTCGGCACCATAAAAGGCTATGGAATGATTACAAATGGTGATTTTACGATTAGGAAGGTTGCATACATTGAAGGACTACAGCACAACCTCATCAGTGTATCTCAGCTTGTTGGAGGTACCGGTCTCAAGGTTTCATTCGATGATGAGGGTTCGGAAATAATTGAGAAGAAATCGAAAAGAGTCATTCTCAAATCGGAGCGCAAAGGAGAAATGTTTCCCCTAAACCTCAAACCCATCAAAGGGAATCCAGCTATCTGCCTGTTATCCAAAGCACAATCTGACGAAAGCTGGCTGTGGCATCGAAGGCTCTCTCATCTAAACTTTAAGGACATCAACAAACTTGTCACTGGAGGTTATGTTCGAGGTCTTCCATTGCTCAAGTTCGATAGAGAACATTTGTGTGCTGCATGTGAAATGGGGAAGCAGAGTCGTCAAAGTCATCCATCTATTATAAACACTAAAGTTGTTGAACCACTAGAGTTAATTCACATTGATCTGTGTGGTCCATCATCTATCAAAAGCATCGGCGGTAGCAAGTACATTCTTGTCATTGTTGATGACTTCTCGCATTTTACATGGGTGTTCTTTCTCAAGCATAAATCTGAAGCGACTCACAAGCTAAAGGTGTTTATCAAGCAGGTTGAAGTACAGCTGAAGAAAGTCATTCGCAACATCAGGAGCGACAATGGACTGGAGTTCAAAAATAAAGAATTCGAAGAATTCTTGGCCGACAAAGGAACCAGTCACAACTTCTCAGCTCTCTACACGCATCAACAAAACGGGATAGTCGAAAGACGAAACCGATCTTTGTGTGAGGCGGCCCGAACCATGCTAAGTTTTCCTGCTTTACCTTTATATTTTTGGGCTGATGCTATTGCTGCAGCTTGTTTTACGCAGAACAGGTCATATCTCAATAAGCGATTCACTCTCACTCCTTATCAGATCATCAACAACAGGAAGCCAAATGTCAAATTTTTCCACGTGTTCGGCTCACGGTGCTTCATCTTCAATTCTAAAGAACACCGTAACAAGTTCGATGTCAAAGCCGATGAAGGGATATTTCTAGGCTATTCTCTCACTTCTAAAGCGTACATGGTATTAAACAAGCGATCAAGAAAAATAGAAGAGACTTATTACGTGACTTTTGATGATAGCTATGTTAAAAAGCTAAAGGCCAATGAAGACGCAGTTGGAGAAATCTTTCCTCAAACAGGCCAAGTCACAGCCTCGATCGTAAATCTATTTGAGAAGTTTGTCGAGTTATTTGATGAACCAGAAAAGGCTACTCTCTCGGAAGTCAGTGCAGCAGAAAATAAAGTAGTTCATTTGAAGCAACTCATCGAAGATGCAGCCAAACAAATGAATGAAGGAAGATCTTGTTCCAATGAACCTCTACAATACAATGCTTCAATCGAGGGGGAGGATACATCTTCGTCATCATAGCCGAGCTCACATGTTGAGGGGGAGAACTATTCTCCAGCTGCTCCCGAAAGCTCATCTGCACCCGAAAGTCCAGTGGTACCCGAAAGCTCAACACCGCACGAAACTCCTATAGCTCCAGAAACTCAAGGCACGCCTGAAAGCTTATCTGTCGAGGGGGAGAATGCAGACATGTATTACGACTATGATAGTCAATCTGAACTAGAAGAGATGGTAAACGCTGAATTGGATCCATCTTATGATCCAAATTACCCTCCTCTTGTCAAATGGACCAGAGATCATCTTGTTTCTCAGGTTGTCGGTAATGTCTCTGAAAAGGTCCTGACCCGATCACAACTAAAGGCAAAACAAACTTCCTTATTTTCGAAAGTAGAATTTTGTATGTTTAACTCCTTCGTCTCAAAAGTTGAACCAAAGACAATTAACACTGCTCTTGATCACTACGATTGGGTTCAAGCTATGCAAGATGAACTGAATGAATTCGAAAGGAATAAAGTTTGGCGTCTCATTCCAACTCCTCCAGATGCCTCAGTTGTTGGTCTCAAATGGGTCTTCAGAAATAAGATGGACAAGGAAGGCAACGTGATACGAAACAAAGCCCGTCTGGTAGTGAAAGGATATTGTCAGGAGGAAGGAATTGACTATGAAGAAACTTTTGCTCCTGTAGCTAGGCTGGAATCTGTTAGAATATTTCTTGCCTATGCTGCACACAAAAACTTTGAAGTCTACCAAATGGATGTCAAGTGTGCATTTCTAAATGGAGAACTTGAAGAAACCGTGTACGTGGAGCAACCTCCTGGATTCATAAATGAAAGGTACCCCAATCATTGTTACATTTTGGACAAAGCCGTATATGGTATGAAACAAGCTCTGAGGGCCTGGTATGAAACGCTAACCAAATTTTTAAAGATGTCAAAATTCAAACAAGGTTCGGTTGACCCAACCTTCTTTCGTAATAAGGAAGGTAACCACCTTATGATTGTTCAAATTTATGTCGATGATATCGTGTTCGGCTCAACGAATCCTGGCTTAACAGCTGAATTCAGAAAGCTGATGGAGACTAAATTTGAAATGAGCTCAATGGGTCCAATTAACTTTTTCCTTGGTTTAAACATTAGACCGGGACCCGAAGGCATCTTTATTAATCAGGAAGCTTACACGAAGAGTCTCCTTGCAAAATTTGGTATGATGGGAGATTCGAAGGTTAAAGTTCCAATGGCATTCGGCACCAAGCTCACTCCATTCTTGGATAAGCCAGCAGTTGATATTACGCTATATCGCTAGATAATCGGCTCTCTGATGTATCTTACTGCTAGCAGGCCTGATATAATGTTCTCTGTATGCTACTGTGCTAGATTTCAGGCGAATCCACGTGAACCTCATATGCTTGCAGTGAAGAACATACTCCGTTATCTCAAGCGAACTATCTCTTTAGGCCTATGGTATCCATCCAACTCAGGCTTCTTCGTTCAAGCCTACTCAAATGCAGACCTTGGAGGTTGTGGACTAGACAGGAAAAGCACCACGGGAGGCTGCCAATTCCTAGACGGGAAGTTGGTTAGTTGGCAATCAAAGAAACAGACATGTGTATCACTGTCTACCGCTGAAGCAGAATATATCGCAGCTGCCTCCTGTACCTCTCAAGTGATTTGGAGCCAAAGTCAACTCCGGGATTATGGACTCAATATGAAAAAGATCCCACTATATTGCGACTTAGAAAGTGCAATTAGGATCTTTCATAACCCAGTGCAACACTCGAAGACTAAGCACATCGCACTGAGGTATCACTTCATTAAAGATCATGTGGAAGATGGGAACGTCGAAATTCATTTTGTTCGAACCACTGATCAACTGGCTGACATCTTCACCAAAGCTCTTCCTGAAGCATCGTTCAACAAAATTCTACAAGGGCTAGGTATGATGAAATCGGAGTCAGTACCAAAAATTACCACTCATTCTCAAACATAAAAAAGCGAAATAGACCGAACGTTCGGGTTCGGGTCTTGCACTAATGTACCGAAATGAACCGAACGCTCGGGTTCGGTTGAATAATCTGCTTTTCGCTCATCAATCAAAGGTAGTTTTCTTGGTTGTAAATCTTTTGTATAATCGTTCCAAATGCATGTCTCTTATTGTCAAAATTATTCTCTTTTTGAACATCTATTTTCATTGTTAACCGAAATAGACCGAACGTTCGGGTTCGGTTCCAAAAATTTTCTTACCCGAAATAGACCGAACGCTCGGGTTCGGTTCCAAAGTTTTTCACAACCGAAATAAACCGAACGCTCGGGTTCGGTTCCAAATTTTTTTTCTCTGTAATTTTTTTTCTTTTGTTTTTTTTTATTTCATCTTTTATTTATTCATAAAAACTCCAAAAATATTTTTTTTATAAATTCAAAAACTCCAAAAATATGTTGTTCTTTATTTTCTTTTTGGCTTTAATTTTATGTGTGTGTTCGTTTATGGGGAAATTATTGAATTAGCTAAGTGTCCCTAGAAGCATGCTGCTGTATGTGTCCAAAGCCTCACCTGATTCTGAATAATAGGCCTTACTGACTTGGTATAAACAAACCTTGTCTTCCCAATTAGGCTTCCTTATTTATTCTAATGATGAGCTACCTAACTCTCTTCTCAAATGAGATAAGAGTTTTCTGCTTGGTCCAGTTTTTCACAGCAGAGGTACTTTGTTTTCTTACACCATCTAAATTGCATTTCTCCATCACTTTCGTTTCACAAAAGTAACCCTTGAGACTCTCAGAAATTACCACTGAGGTTTATGGTTACACAATTTATTTGTTTATGATCTCAGTTTCGTGTCACTACGATCTAAGTGAAACCCAAAATTCAATACCCAATACGAATTGACAGTGAACAATTAATTTGCTCTGGTTTTCACTACTGAATTCCCTTGGGATCCAGTTTTAAATTTTTGTTGAGATTTTTTTTAAAATGTCCTAGCCAAATTAAATTATCTCCAACCTACTTGTTCAATAGACTACACCGGTCTCACAAGTACTTCGTTTGATTTCTGTCTTATATCAAGACTAGGAATTTTGAATCGAAGCGATAGCCACCTTAATAAGCCTAGTTAAAAGAAGCCTTTCAACACTTCTTAATAAGTGTTTGATCGTTATTCAACGGGAAACCACACAAACACTTTAAGGTCTCTCTTGACTTTGAAGGAAGAGATTCGTGCCCGAGATCATTTGTTTCGTGTCTTAATTGACATCACATATTTTCCCAAAAATTTTGCTTTATTTCTTTTCTTTTACACCCTAAGCACGAAAATCTTTGATTTTCCAAAATTCAGGTTCTATTAATTACAAGGCATTTTTCTTGGATTGGCAGTCGATTAAAGGCTGTGGTTGATTTTAATTCACGTGGCGGTATTTTTCAAAAGATGCCGTTACAATTTAAAGGGATAAGATGAAGACATGCTGACTCAGGCGGGAGTCTAATCGATTTGATTTCAAACGACGCTAAAAGGGAAAGCGTGCGAATCGGAATCGTTTAATCTCCAAACAACGCAAGAAGCGCGCGTGTGAATCTGAACCGTCTCATCTCCGAATGGCGCCTGATGGGAAGGCGTGTTATTTGGGATCTGACACTCTCTCTCATGCGTGATCATCGGCAACCCCAACTGTCACGCATCAGTCAACTCCGGGAAAACCCTTCGTTTTTTGATAGAAGATTTGGGAAGATCTGTCTCTCTCCTTACCCCACAGTATAAAAGGCAACATCCTCCACCGTTTACCTCTTTACTGCAATTAAAATTCCCAGAGCGCAAGAAATCCCTGAACCTTCACTGTTCATCATCTTCTCCACTTTCTTCAAGCAATGGCAGATTCATCTTCTGTTCACGCAACATCCGACAAACTGCCCATTCGCCCACAACAAAGCCTAATCATCGATTTATCCCCTCATGTTTACGATGCCTTCATGTTCCCCATTATCGAGTGTTTGAAGTTTTTGCTGATTGCTCCTGCACTTACAAGAGCTGAATCCGTTCAGATGGAGTTCTTGTCGCAGATCTTTGCGACTGCTCACTACGACAAGGTCGTTGACAGAATCTTCTTCGATATTTTTCAGCACAAGGCCTCATGTTCCCCATTATCGAGTGTTTGAAGTCTTCTTTGATATTTCAAAGCAAAGATTTTGATCGTTGTTAGGGTTTGAACCTGATTCCTCGAGGGTTAACCCTGAAACGATTCCAATGGGGCATTTGTTCAACATGTTTTACAACATGGGTTATACGGAGGTGCTTACTACGGTCACAAAGTTCAAGAAGTCGTGCCTACCGCCACAGTGGAACAGGATGTTCACTGTTTTATTCAAAGGGTTATCTGAAAGAAGTGCTGGATCTGACGGTGCCAGTCGGTTGTTTTTGTCCATAATGTATGGCGTCTACAATGGCATCAACATGGACTATGGGTCTGTTCTATGGCAACAACTCATCCAGAGTCTCTCCTCTACATCCAGACATTCTGAAATTTCATACGCTAGTTTCTGGACTCTGATCACGAAATGGGTGATGGACAAGTACCACGTTCCCATTGTTGTTGGTGCTCCAATGTCTTCGAATGGTACCTTTCATACCACGAAGATCATTGTATCGGACGCTTCAAAGTTTCCATTCAATGGTTCAATTCCGGAAACTATGTGTGGCGATGTTCCTGCTGATAGCCGGATTATCCAGATGTACAAAGGATTCAAGCGTTCTGGTCCGAGGGATCTTACTCTGGAGATGTTGAAGTCTATTCATGACGCCGACAAGCCTGCTCCAAGAGGCAAAAAGGCTGATAAGGGGAAACAAGTGGCAAAAGGAGCTAAAGGCCCGTCTCCAATGAAGAGGAAACCAACCAAGTCTGCTTTGTCTCCACAGCAGAAGAGGAGAAAAACTCAGCCGAAGCGAAAGCTGATCATCGCTTCCTCCTCAAGCGAGTCCGAGGGTGAGAGTTCGGATTCTGACGATTCTCCACGAGGCAACACTCCACCCAGATCTCCTACCCAAGAAGTTCATGCCTCTACTTCTCCCATTAACTCTCCACCTAAAACCATTCCTATTTCTATTCCCCCCCATAACTTCCACTACTTCAATACCACCCACTTCCATCCCAATACCAACACCAATATTCACCGAAGCAACCACAACATCCACTGCAGATGTTCGAGCCAACGTATCTGATACGGGGGTTCATACTGACGCATCCGAAACCACCCCAGCACCCGAAACCACAAAAGCATCTGAACCTACACCTATACCCGAAACAACCCAACCTGAACATACCCATACTACTACACCACCAGCCTCACCACCACCACCTTCTCCTGGTTATGTTTCAGAGGGTGAAGAACCATTCCTTGGCTGGGAAGATATGACGTTTGACTCGGTCTACTATAGTCCGTTTCAAATACAGAGTGATGACGATGACGACGCTCCTGTCACAAAACGACATCTCAAGGAGCTCCATGACAAAGTTGATTTACTCATCACCTCCTCTTCCACTACTCAGTCATCCCTTTCTAAAGATGCAGTTCAGAAGATTGTTGACGCTTTCTCTAAGGCTCAGCAAGATTCCATTGCTTCTGCAAACTCCGCTATCGACGCCTCAACAAAAGCCTGTCAGGCTGCGACCGAAAAAGTCGATAAACTATTTTCTGATGCCTCTTCCCTGTTAAAGTCTTTACAGGAGAGTGCAAATGCTGCAAAGACTACGTTGGAACCAGTTGTTCAACAGCTAGTAACTTCAGTTTCTACTGAGTTGAAGTCATTCGCTTCTTTTCGTCAACTGCTTTCAGACGATAACTCAGCCTTTCGCACAACCATTGACGAGCGTCTCTCGAAGCTCCAACAAGATTTAGCTGCTGAGAATTCTTTGATGGATGTTCTAGCCATGAAGACCACTGCTCTGAAGGTCAAGAGTGTTCAACTCTCCCACTCTCAACAGGAGATTGACTCTCTTCGGTCCGAAAGGGAGGTGATGAAGACGTGTGTTTCGGATGTCCACTCTGCCATCTCAAACATCCTCGAAGCACATGATCCTATCCTTAACTATTCTGTGAGACGTACCCTTGCAGAGAAGCTCACTCCCGCCCTTGCCCTGCTAAGCAAAATCGAAGGGCTACTTGATTTCGTGTCCATTCCGAAACAAGGGGAGAGAGAAGGAATCTGTATCCCAACCACCTCATTCCTCAAAGGCAACTCACACTACCGACCCTCCTCCAGTAGGACAAGCCTCCGGTTCGGGTGTGAAAGACAAAGGCAAAAATATGGCTGAGGAAGAAGAGGAAGAAGACAAAGAAACAATTGTCGACTTTTTGAAGCGTAGAAGTCGACACAATGAGGCTGATGTCAGTGCTCGTGTGGCAAAAGAGGCTGAAGAAGCTGAACGAAAACAGAAGGAAGCCCACGACCTTCTTGAGAGTAGGAAAACACTTTTTCCTGCCTGGACTCTCGAGAGGATGATTAAAGAAGCCATTGAAACACCGAGTATCTTGTGGCTGGAGCCTATAATCTCTTTTGATTGTTCCAATACTGTCGACTCTCAGTTTGACATGCCACTGACCCGAAAGGCGTTCATCTTTCATGCCTTAATCGATTTCTATCTGAAGGCTGCTCAACTTCAATATCAGACTTGGAGCGCTCAGAAGATTATCAACGTTCGGGTCTTGAAGCCGTATACTGAAGGGAACTTCATTAACATTCGGTTCAAGGTACTTCGGGGATCTGCCAAAACTGAACATGCCATTTCCCTTGCAGATCTTCCAAACCTTAATCCCCATGATTGGATTATCTTGCACAACATCCTTCTCACCAACGAAGCTGAATATGGTCCGATCATCGACCATCTCAAGAGGATGCTGGTGTGCTACATCATGGAAGTTGCGCTGATGGATCAGGAGATTGCAAGCATATTTAAGAAGAAACCAAAAATATCTCCCGTTGGCTCTGCCAGTGATCTGAACCAAATGCAGATGGGTAGAATTGACTCAAGAAGGAATTCAATCATGTTCACCAGGAACGAAGGACATAAATGTCTTTTCACCTTGGCTAACAAACACCTTTACACCACTGCCTGCTTAGAGCATGTTTTGGGGATCATCCACAGATGCAAGCAAAAATCAGCGAATGATGTCAAGTACTTCGATGACATGATACAATAGTACATTCGGTTCAGACACACTATTCCCACTCTTATCACACGTCTGTTTGATACTGTAAAGAAGGCTCCCGCTGCTGGCCCAAGCAAGAAGAAGAAATAGTCTCGCTCCAATTTGACGCAAAGGGGGAGATTGCTGGGTCGTGTTTTGTATTAAGTGTTGCGTCTATTGGGCTCGTTTGTTAGTCCGTTTTTGTATCTCCGGTATGGGCCTGTCCATCCGTGAGTATAGTAGGGTTTATTATAAATATAGGTGCTTGCATGCATCTTAGGTTAACGATAAAAAAGAAAGAATAGATTGATCTAAGAAGTTTTATTATCGTTCTTGTAACCCTAAATCATCTACAGCGGAAGTTCTTAGTCGAGCTCTGCTGAGGATTGTTTGAATTAATCATTCGACACATTGTGATTCAATCTTGTCTTGTTTATTGTTTTATGTTCTTCGCACTACCTGTTACAAAGATCTAATCGATCTTCAAGTTTATTTACTATCTTATCATAATGATGGGCAGAGCTCGATCCGCAGAGCCACCATCGCTAACGTGGTAAAAGGTTCGGTCCCCAAAGTAAGGTAAGGGTTGACCCTGTTCGTCACTCCAACGATTCAAGTTGGTTGCCCACAAGGGTGTAGGACCTGGAAAAGCTGCTTGGGGGTTATTGTTCGGGGCTTGACCTACTAGCGGTAGGTTGTTGACTTCAGGTTCGGGGTCGGATCCATCAGAAAAGCCTTCTGCGAGGTGATCATCCAAAGGGATTGGATGCTCATCTTCGGACTCTTCTTCAATCCACCCGGCATTGCCTTCATTTGGAAAGTATGGGTCGCAGTGATGGAATCCAGCCATTTCAATCTACGCGAGAAGAGAGGTATAAGAATATAGTATATATGTAGCTGGTAGTACAAAATACACCTATAGTATTTTAAGTTTAGGTTCTACTGATTCTTCTTGTGGTATTGTTGGTAAGTTTTTAGACTTGTTAACATATCAGAACCATTCTAGGGCATATGCTAATCACTCCTTGGACCAGCATAGTTGATCAGGCTATGCCATTCCCAGGACTGACCATACATCCTCGAGCTCACTTGTGATATTTAACAATCGTAAAACTTTTGTTCTTGTCATTGTGACACTGATTTTAGTTTGAATGCAGAGTAGTATACTTAATTAAATATTTTAATATTTAAAGTATAGACTCTTGGTCAAAGTGCTTTAATCCCTAATGGGTTTATAGTTTAGTATATCTTTTATGGGTTGATATACTTGTTTCACTATAAACAATGCTCTGATACCAATCTGTCACACCCCAAAACCAAGAACGGCGGAAACATTCTGGGGCGGAGGACGTCATGTAAAGTATCACAACACAGTAAAAGTAAACAAACAAACAACATCATCCATTGCATTAAATATATAATTTTAATACAAGCGTGTTCTGTACAGTTATAGACACCAAAAATATAATGTAAATCAAAATAATAAGATGAGTCTTGGATGCGCTCCATCTTCTCAAAAGCTGGCCTCGGTACCTGTCTACTGATGACCTGAGAATACAAGTTATTTTGAAAGAGTTTATCAACTTTAAGCTGGTGAGTTCATAAGTATTTTAGTGTCGGTGTTTGTTATCAAAACGTTTGAACATGTCTCAAGTGTAAGTTTTTAAAATGTATGTAAATGTTTGTAAGTGTTTGTAAAAGTTTGAATCTCTCAGAAAAACCTATATTTTCTACTAAAGTAGCCTTTTACTAAGGCTTAACTGTTTTGTGTGTTCGTTTGTTGTAAAAGTATGTAATTTCCCAAGTGTAACTATCATTAACAAAATATAGTTTGTACATTTATGTTTAAGTGACATAATCACAAAATATAGTTGTATTATAGGAACTACTGCTGTACTAACTACCTTAAACCGGAGTTATATTAAGGTATCATGTGATTAATTGTACCATACTATCGGCTGGATAAACAACGACAAATGAATGGTCGTAAAACGGAATGACGTTTGGCACCCGCAGAGCTGCAGGTCCGGCTGTAGCTAGCAGCAAGGTGTAGGATAGTCAATCCAGTATAGATCTATACATAAACTCACGCTCTCCCTCCAAGAGAATTCTGACTACAACTCGGGCCATGACATTTAAGGCATGCTCCGATACAGTGGATCACAATTGTTAACGTATTCATGTATATGCAATGTAATGTTACTTGTTCTAGTATCGTTGTATATGTTCTCTTCCTAGTATAGTTGTATATGTTCTTCTCTAGTATAGTTGTATATGTTCTTCTCTAGTATAGTTGTATATGTTCTTCTCTAGTATAGTTGTATATGTTCTTATAGTAATGTATATGTTTTCATAGTAATGTAATGTATATGATCTCATAGTACTAAGTATTGACTAATGAATGAACTGACTCATTGATCTAGCAATAGTATAACTGAGATTCTGTGTTACCCCGATGGTAACTTACTAATGATGTACTGATACGCATGAATAAAGGAGTACTTTTATGTCTATATATGTACATATGATATATAATTAATATTGAAACAACCCTCGGACAGCTAACCGACATCCCACCAGACCACATCCAAATCGAGGAGAAGGAAATAGGGCGGACGGCCTTCCTAAGCCTTTTAAACATTTCTTATATATCTATACATATATGGGCATGCAATTTATAGAAATATAATGAAGTTTAAATAAAGGTATTTGGTAGGAAAGGAGTTTGTAAAACATTTTGGAATAAAGCAGTTTGATAAACAGTTTGAACAGTGATAAAATCATTGGTATTATAGTTATTAATCACATGTAATTGATGTAATAACTATAAGTATTTAACTTGTATCCCCCCCCCCCTAAAATCATTTAAAACATTTAAAAGTATTTCAAAGGTTAATTAAAGGGGTATGAACTCACTTGTGGTGAGTGGATTGGATTGAAGTGTCAGATACTGTACTAGGTGGCAAACGGAGACTTGTTCACACGCACGAGGCTAGTTATCATATAATGAGCACATATATAACTAATTAGCCAAATAATAACTAATAAAATTTGTTGGGACACTCTAGAACATGTAAACACTTTGTATAAGTGTTATAAGTCCTAAGGGTTGCTTCTAGGTTGTTATGGGACAAGGCTAAAGGGGTTTAATGTTCCAAAAGGCCTTAATTATTTTTTTAACATTCAATAAACTCCACACAAGGAGTTTACGATCGTAAACCCTTGAGTTTACGGCCGTGAACTCTCAACTTGGTGGTACATGGTGTTTTGAAGTGCTATTTGATTTCTAGAATAAGTTCTACTTGGTGGCTTAGTTCTTTGGGTAGTTTAGGGCATAGAAACACTCCCTTGAGGAGTTTACGGCCCAAAGGCCAATTCCCTTAGAGTTTGCGGCCATAAACTCTCATGGGATGGGTATTTTTATTCTTTCAAGTCCCACCCACAAGTAGAATAATTTCTAGGTATTTGTTTAAGGCTAATAAGGACCCTAGGCACACTTTGGTGCCCTTGTTTGGTGTTTACGGACTATGAGTATTACCTTGGCCGTAAACTCACTTTAAGGGGGTTCTTTTGATGTTTTAAAGTCCACAATTTAGCTAGGAATAAATGGGGGTTAATGTCTAAAGCTTTAGGGGTGGTTAGGGCACATTTTGGCCCTTGAATTTGGAGTTCACGGTCAAAGAAGTTCTTGGGCCATGAACACCCAAATGTTGGTGTTTTTGATTGTTTTCTAGCCTCAAATAAACTTATATACAATCCTAAGCTAGTTACTTAACAAGGAAATGGGACTAGGAAGCATTTATGCCTCTTTTTGGAGTTTACTCCCCAAGAACATTCTTGCGCGGTAAACTCCCGAATCTCACATATTGGACATGTAATCTATGTTATTAATCATATAATAAGCATTATGAAACAACTAGAGAAGTGTACTCACGATTTGGGATGAAAACCCGAAGATCCGTGAGAGAGAAAATGGCTTTTCTCTAGTTGGAAATGTGAATAATGAATGAATTTGGTTCAGAAATCTATTTATAGTCTTGAGATATTTTTGACAGAAAATATTTTTATTCCTGAAATGATTTCTAATATAACAGAGTGTTGGAATAACAGTTTGCACAAAACCATAGTGCATCCACTCTCCTGATATTTACTGAAGTGTAAACCCTGGATTACTCCAACTTATACGAAAAGTCTGAAAATTGACTATGACTGTTATAACTTCTATTGAAGTGATATTGTTTGTACAGAATGGGAATTTTGGGTTGTCACAGAAGGGTAAAAGACTATTTTACCCCCCTCTTGACTCAAGGACCCCATTGTTGACCAAACCCTAAAAGTCAACAAAAGTCAACAGTCAACTTTGACCCAACTCGCCGAGTGCACTCCGGTGACTCGGCAAGTACACATGTCCATTAACTCTCTGTCTCGCTTGGTACGTCGAGTCCTTCCCTATGCTCGATGAGTCACACCTGGCATGAATTGCGGGGCTACCCCGACTCAACTCGCCGAGTCTCAAGAACAACTCGGCGAGTACCGCCTTGAACTCCAGTCTTTTAATCCCCTTCTGACTCACTGAGTTATCCCCCAACTCGGCAAGTCTACTCACTAGGTGATCTGCATGGAACCTTAACCCTACTCGTCGAGTCTCAAGAACAACTCGGTGAGTTCATGCCATTTACAAACTCTATTGACCTCCGGAGGTCAGATCTGTGCCCCTAATCCATAGATCTGGCCTTCCCCAGCATAAATGACATGTAAAGTCTGAATCTTGATGCTTATAAATCAACCAATAGGCATCAAATGGTGATTTAGTCCCAAATACTTTGTTCCAAGGTCATGACCTCCATTGTTCTTCATAAAGCTTGAAGAATAAGGCTCTCTGGACCTCTATGGGTCAAGATCTAAAGTCTCATCTCCAGAAGGGACTATTTGGACCTCAAATCAACTTAGACAAGGGCACAAGAAACCCTAAAACCACATATCCTTCCCAAAACAGAAGAAGGGTCGAAATAATACCTCAAATTAAATGATCTTAGCTTTTAGTCCTCAGAATAGCAACCTCCTTTGCTTCCCCTTGGCTAGAGCCTCCTTCTTCTTGCTAAATAACACCACAAAGATCAACAATGGTTACTCCTTGCCTCTCAAATGATCCGAGACTCTCTCTGGGGTGTAGTAGCCGCAATAGACGGCCATAAGGGCCTTTAAATAGGTCCCAAGCCCTGGAAATTTGGGCTTCTCTAAACAGCGTGGACTCGTCGAGTCCACGCATGGACTCGCTGAGTCCGGACGTGAACTAGAATGAACATCCGCGTCCCTAATCGGCGAGTCTTGGCACCAACTCTCCGAGTTCCTCCACAAACTCCAAAAATTAAATGAATAAATAATATACCTGGGAATCCGGATGCTACACGTTCAAACCAAGTTAGTTAGTGAGATCAAACTTAGTGATTAATTCACAATGACTTGCTCTGAAGAGAGGTAATAATCAGATATAAGATAGTAGGAAAAGTAAGTGAGAGAGATAGAGAAGATAATTTCAGCAAAGTGTATTTGAAAGTTCAGATGTGTGTTGATTACAAAGAAGATGAGCTCTATTTATAGAGACTCATGAAATACAACATAAACACTCTCTAAGAGTAGTCATGTAAGGCATATTGGACAATAGAAAGATTGATAGTAAGACACAATACACTAAGTAAGAAAGTGACTGCGGATTCAGCAGACTTCAGATGCAATGGCGAAAGGAAGAGTTGACTGTGGGTGCTCTGATGACTGCGGTAGCAAAAGTTCAAGAGGGTCACTTTCTATGTTTTAACAGTTTCCCCTAAGTGACCTCTTTAACTTCTGATCATCTATCAAGTTGAAGATACTTGATCAAAATCCACCAAAACTTCCTAACATTCTCCAACCAGGTATTACTTCTCAAAATTTCAAACTTGACCTCTGCTGTAGTGAACATGGACTTCTCAACCGCGATCCGACAGATGTCAATTTGCTTTCTGGTGAGTCGATGCATGGCATTTCTAGGAATCAAGTATTTGACGTTGCCGGTCTTCCTTTTGAAAATAATGACAAGATCAGGAAAGTTGGTTGCACCTAAAGATCTTTCTTCAAAACCTTCGGTGGGCATGGGTGTGGGGTCAAGCGGTGGCAGATCAATCGTCTTGGCAATGAGGGGATGGATGTCCACGTCTATTTTTGCAAAATCACAGACCGTTTATTTTAAGATGTTGTTGGCCCTTTCTAGTGCAATCAACATCTTCGGGTGCTTCTCAGCTTTGTTCTGAAACACCTTAGCGATGAGAAAGATTTCCTCCAGATTCATGCAAGTGAAGTCCGCTTTAGAGCGAACATAGTCATGTTCCTTTCTGGTGAGGGTGTACTGGATAAATTCCAACTTCATGAACTTCCGGATTTTATAGTTTTTGATTGCTGAAGGTCTGTCACTGGACCATATGTGCTCCATTGGAGATCCATGTTTAGGATGAAAGCGGTTGAGCCTTTCAAATTCCATAGGCATTCGTTTGTCATCCGGAAGGCTGAGGTCGAAATGCTCAAATACAGTGAAGTACTTGGCAATTAGGGAGATTGGAACATCCCAGTAACCATCCAGAGGGGGCTTGGAAAAAGTGAGACGCGGTCTGTAATCTTCATCAAGCAGCCTGCGGTGCGGATTGACCCAAGAGTTTATCAAGGATTCATCAGTGGTAGTGTCAAAACTGTATTCGTTCCAAATAAGCTCTGCAAGCTTGGCTTCTTTCCAATCATTCTTCTTTTAAGCAGTAGCAGAGGAGTCATTGGTTCTTGGAGAGGACATGAGGTCCTCTTGAGGGGGAGTGTTATGAGGTGGAGTATGATGAGATAATTGTGGTGAGGACTGCGGTGTAGGGTTTTTTTCAGTGATGACGGGGGACTCTAAGGTGGAGCTGGGATTTTTTCTGTGATAATGGGGGGAGTTTGATGCTGTGAGATGGAGTGGTGAGAATGATGGACTTCTTCTTCTTCTTCACTTCCCCCTCTTGAGGAATGCGCCCCTGCAGCTTCCTCAAGCCAAGACCGAAGGCCATCAACCTCGGAGAATATTTCTTGGAACTGAGATTTCATGGCATCAGCCAGTTGTTGATTATTGGGGATAGAGGAGTTGAAAAGAAGCTTGTGGATCTCCTTGACAAGATGAAGGATTTCAGGACCATGAAAATTTGCCTTCAAGGACCATTGCAGGCGGTTGATAGTGGAATGAAGAACAGAGATTGCAGACTCATAAGCTGTGTGAGTTTCAACTACCAGTTTTGCAGAGTTGGAGGCTTAATCAGAAATGGTTGCCTGAAGGTTTGTTTTGACAGTGGTTACCTCATAAATGAGGCGTTTAGTAGCAGCCATAAACTCTTTGTGGTCAGCTTGACGATTATTGTCAAGGGACCTAATCCCCATTTCTACCTTTAGGGAGATGTGCTTCGCAGCCAATCTCTCTCGAGCTTCCATTCGCTCAATTCTTTCAATCAGAGACTTCGGTCCTAGAATATCTTCTGGTTGCGGTTGAGTTGGCTTGACCGCAGCCAGAATCTGATATACTTTAGCCTGAAGGCTTAAGAATTCCTTTCGTGTGACAGTGTGCTTCTTCTTCTTCTTTTTCTCTTTAGGCTTTGTTGTTGAATGATGGGATCCACTTGATTCTTCCTCTTCAATGAACATCATTAGATCATCATCTGAAGGAGAGGGTTTGTTTACCTCTTACATCTCATCATCATCCATACCAAAAGTGGGAGCATAGCTGATTTCTATAGCAGTTCCTTCATCGTGGGATTCTTGAATAAGGGGAGTGGAAGGAACCTTGGAAATGTTTGGATCAGCAGTTGCGGTCTGATTCTTTAGAATGGTTGTGGCCATCTGGTACATCCAGTCTTGAACTTTTAAGATTGTTGCAACAATATTGGCATTGTTGATTGCATCTGCCCAATACTTTGCAATAGTTTGAACCTCTTGCTCCTTCTGTTGTTGTTGCTTTACCTGTTGGTCCTTGCGGGCTTGGAAAGCCCTGCGGAATGCAGCATACTTCTGAACTTCAGTTTCAGTGAAAGGTTGGTAGTTTACCCATGAGTCATTGGAATCATCTTCGTCAAATCCTTTATAACGCACCGAGGTGTCCTTCGGGTCCACGGTTCCTTGCTCATTTGTGCTCACCGTGCCTAAACCACCTGTTACTAATGTTAGTAGATTAGGATTTCCTGAGCTTCCCCGGTCTCCTTGACCCATGGTCAAGTCTGGCCTCGGCTCAGTTCTGGCAAGGGCGGAAGAAGTGCCCTGCATTTGGGGAGGTGTTTGAAGTGTTTGGGTGACATTCAAAAGGATAGAGTTTAACTCCTTAGGAGAAAAGAAGTGCAGTCAGGAAGCCTTGGAGACCTTAGGGCGTTGACCAGTATCATCCTCTTACGATAGAACTGGTGGGGTGTCTCCATGATGAGATGAAACATGCTCACTTGATGAGCTTGAATGGAATTTGATGGTTGTGTTGAATAGGTTTGTGGCAACCCCAAGGACTACTTGAGCCTATTGAGAGGCTGAGGTGTCAGTCCGGTCACGCATTTGGCTAGGGGGAGTGGTTTTTCTCTTCTTGATAATGGCAATTGGTTGCGCGTCCTCATCAAAATCACTGTCCGGTACGGTGACAGTTTGAGACTTACGCTTCTTGGAGAGCGCAGTTGTTTTGGGAGCATTCTTCTTGGGAGTTGGTGGTGAGTTCTTGAGTGCTAATTGTTTTCTTCTCCCAGAAAGATTAGAGAGAGTAGTCGAAGAAGGGATTGCGGTACCTTCAGGGATAACAACTGCGGATGGAGGAGGTGGGGTAGGAGGGTATGGGGCAATACCGTCCGTAGCCTCAATGTGGTCTAAGACATCAGCAGTCTCAAGACCAATGGTTGAAAGAATGTATGTTGGGAGTCTGCGGATAGGTCCAAAAGGAGTTTGATCAGAAGAAGGAGTGTACCTTTTAAGATCCTTGGTGACGAAGAAGTTGATGTCGTCACCCATGCTGATTCCTGCATCTGAATGAAGATCCAAGCTGCAGAGGGACCAAAACCTAGCAAAGGTGAGCTCGTTTGGTTTCTCCTTAGGACTTTCCTTGGGAATGTATTGAAGGAAATCGTCCCAATGAATTTGCCCATAGTTGACATCATGGCCGGTGAAAATACTCCATACCAGTTCCAAGAGTTTGAGACCCATGTTGTCGATGCCTCGGGTTCTGCCGAAGAGACAACAGATGACATATTGGCAAACATATTGCCATACCCCATGTAATACCGTAAATTTCAAAACAATTTTTTGCATTTTATAAAAAATGATTCATTTAATATTCATAAAAACATCAATGTTTGAAACTCAATCCATGCCATATAAAAATCCCAAGATCTCATAACATAAAACTCCCGTGTGTGTGTACTGATGAAGCCGGCGCCTTCCCACGGTCATCACTAGAACCTGAAACAAATAACACCAAACACTATAAGCACAAAGCTTAGTGAGTTCCCCAGAATACCACACACAACACATATTAGCCACTCGAGGCTATAACTCTGTGGTTCCGTGGACCCTATTCTGTGAACCCTCTAGTTCTAACTCTGTGAACCTTCCGGTTCCAACTCTATAAACATGCACATCATAAATCACATAGAAATAATGCAGTACAACAAATAACATACATATAGCATACAAATACTCTGTCACATAACTCTAATTACCTACTCCAGGTAAAGTATAGTGAGAAGACTCACCTCGCGTATCTCGATAACTCGCGAATCCCGGAAATCACTCGCGTTCGATCCCCCGAGCTATAATCCTCCTATAACACAATATATCTCTAATTAACACTTTCACAACTAAGGTTGACTAACCCTATCTAGTCAACACTGGTCAACTCTGGTCAAAGGTCAACGGTCAACTTTGACCGGACTCGGCGAGTGCACTAGAGCGACTCGGCGAGTCTATACGTGTTCACTGACTCCCTCGGATCCTCTCTTGACACGTCGAGTACTTCCCTAACTCGACGAGTTCCACCTGGCATGAATCGCGGGGCCACCACGACTCAACACGTCGAGTCTCAAGAACAACTCAGCGAGTTCCGGCTTGACTCAGCCCCCTATTGACTCTCCTTGACTCACTGGGTCATCCCCCAACCCGACGAGTCTACTCGCTGAACAATTTACGTGAAACCCCAACCCTACTCGCCGAGTCTCAAGAACAACTCGACGAGTTCATGCCGTGCACTAACTCTATTGACCTTCTAAGGTCAGATCTGGTTCACCCAAACTATAGATCTGGCCTTCCCAAGCATGAACATCACGTAAAGTTCGAAACTTGATGCTTGTATAACTCCCACAAGGCATCAAAACGAGATTTGGTCCCAAAAAGGACAACCTAGGTCCAATAACTCCATAATAACCCAAAAAGTTCCAAGGGTTAAGGTCTCTGGACCTCTTTGAGTCCAGATCCAAGGCACAAACTCGAAGAGGGACCATTTGCTACACATAATCACTCTCCAAAGGGGTTAGAAAACCCTAACTCTAAAGATCAACCCTAAAACTGAAGGTGATTCGAAATATTACCTCAAAATGAAGCCTTTGGACTCTGGATCTGCTGGAATCCCACCTCCTCCTTGCTCTTGCCACCTTCTTCTTGCTAAACAAGGAATACAACGGCCCAAAAGTGACTTCCTCTCTCCCAAAACAATTTAGCTCTCTTATGGTTCTCTCAAGGGACTGGTAGCCGCAATGGGAGGCTATAAGTGCCCTTAAATAGGCTCCAAACCCAGGGAATTAGGGTTTCACTAAACAGCATGGACTCGCCGAGTCCACTTTTGGACTCGCCGAGTCCAGACGTGAACCCATGCCCATAGCTGCGATCATACTCGGCGAGTTTGGGCTCCAACTCGCCGAGTCTCCTTACAAATCACCAAAAATATAAGAATGAATAATACCTGGGAATCCGGGCTGTTACAATTCTCCCCCACTAGAACTAGACTTCGCCCTCGAAGTCTTGCTCTGCAAATAACACCGGATGCTGCTCAAGCATCCCACGCTCCGGCTCCCAAGTCGTCTCGGACCCCTTCCGATGCTGCCACTGAACCAAAACCAAGGGTACCTCCTTGTTCCGCAAAACCTTGATTTTCCGATCTTTGATTGCCACTGGTCTCTCATTATAATTCAGGCTCGCATCCACCTGAATATCCTCTAATGGAGCCACAGCCGACTCATCGGCTATACACTTCAGCAATTGCGACACATGGAAAGTGTCGTGAATCTGCCCCAACTCTACTGGCAATTCCAAACGATAGGCTACCCTGCCTACCCTCGCGACCACTCGGAATGGACCAATATATCAGGGCCCCAACTTGCCTCTCTTCCTGAATCGAATCACTCCTTTCCAAGGAGAGATCTTCAGGAGCACAAAGTCGCCGACCTGAAACTCAAGCTCGGACCGGCATCTGTCCGCATAACTCTTCTGACGACTCTAAGCTGTCAACAAACTCTGTCTGACTTGCTGGATCTGCTCTGTCGTCTGAAGCACGATCTCTGTATTGCCCATCACACATTTTCCGACCTCTCCCAGCAAATGGGGGTCCGACACCTCCTCCCATACAACAGCTCAAAGGGCGGCATACCAATGCTCGAATGATGGTTGTTGTTGTAGGAAAACTCTGCCAACGGAAAGTACGTATCCCAACTCCCCCAGAAATCCAACACACATGCTCGGAGCATTTTCTCGAGCGTCTAAATCATCCGCTCACTCTTTACGTCTGTTTGGGGGTGATATGTGGTACTAAAATGCGGCCTAGTACCCAACTCCTCATGAAACTTCTTCCAGAATCTGTAAGTGAAACGTACATCCCGGTTTGAGACAATCGAGATTGGCACCCCATGCCGAGATACCACTTCCCTCACGTACACCTCTGCTAACTTCTCTGCGAAGGAGCTCTCACTAATAGTGCATCCACTCTCTAGATATTTACTGAAGTGTAAACCCTGGATTACTCCAACTTATACGAAAAGTCTGAAAATTGACTATGACTGTTATAACTTCTATTGAAGTGGTATTGTTTGTACATAATGGGAATTTCGGGTTGTCACATCATCCCCCCGTTAGAAGGAATTTCGTCCCGAAATTAGAATTTAAGCAATTAAGAAGTTACAAATAACTAAGCAAAAAGATGAGGGTATGTCAGTTTCATCTGATCCTCGCGTTCCCAAGTGAATTCCGGTCCTCGCTTTGCGTTCCAGCGAACCTTCACGATCGGGATACGGCTTTGCTTCGTCTGCTTGACCTCACGGTCCATGATCTCTACTGGTTCTTCCACGAAGTTGAGGCTCTCGTTGATCTCGATTTCGTCGGGTGGGATTACAAGAGTCTCGTCGGACAGACACTTTTTCAAGTTAGACACGTGGAATGTACAATGTACGTTACGAAGTTCGTCGGGTAGGTTGAGTTTGTAAGCCACAGGGCCGATCCTTGCGAGGATCTCGAAAGGTCCTATATATCTTGGATTAAGCTTCCCACGCATACCGAAGCGTATCAAGCCCTTCCAGGGTGAGACTTTGAGAAGGACTCGATCTCCCACCTGGAATTCCAAAGGTTTCCTTCGCTTATCAGCGTAGCTCTTCTGTCGGTCTCTAGAGGCTTTCAATCGCTCACGAATTTGAATGATCTTCTCTGTCGTTTCCGGAATGATCTCCGGACCCGTGAGAGTGCTTTCGGGAACTCGTCCCTTAGCTAAGTGGGTATCACCCACCTTAGCCCAGCATAGAGGGGATCTGCACTTTCGGCCATAGAGGAACTCGAATGGTGCTGCCTTTATGCTCGTGTGATAACTGTTGTTGTAGGAAATTTTGACGAGGGGTAAATGGGTATCCCAAGCTCTTCCAAAGTCGATTACACAAGCACGCAACATATCTTCTATGGTCTGGATTGTTCTCTAACTTTGTCCGTCGGTCTGTGGATGGTAGGCTGTGCTCATGTCCAGCCTTCTTCCTAGGGAGTGTTGTAGCGATTGCCAGAATCTGGAGGTGAACCTACTATCTCTATCGGAGATAATGGATATAGGTACACCATGTAGTCATATAATCTCCCTAATGTATGTTCTCGTAAGCTTCTCCATCTTGTCAGTTTCTTTGATAGGTAGGAAATGTGCAGACTTGGTCAATCAATCGACGATGACCCATATGGTATCAAGTCAACCCGTTGTCTTGGGCAACTTGGTTATGAAATCCATAGTGATCCGCTCCCACTTCCATTCTGGGATCTCTGGTTGTTGTAGTAGACCGAAGGGCTTCTGGTATTTGACCTTGACCTTTACGCAAGTAAAGAATTTACTTACGAAGGTAGCAATCTCTGCTTTCATATTAGGCCACCAGTATAGCTTTTTAAGATCCAGATACATCTTATCTGAACCTGGGTGGACGGAATACCGAGTGTTGTGCGCCTCGGTCATGACCAAGTCTTGGAAACCACCGCGTTTCGGTGTCCAGATCCGGTTCATGAAATATAAGGCTCCTCCACCCTTGACTTCTAGGTTTCTATCCATTCCTCTAAGGGATTTACTCGTCACATTTTCTGGTTTCATGGCTTCAAGTTGGGCCGCCTGAATTTGCTTAGACAAGTGTGAATGGATGGTTATTGACAATGACTTGACCCTGCGACCAGAATATTCCTTCCGACTTAGGGCGTCTGCTACTATGTTGGCTTTACCCGGATGATAACGAATATCGCATTCGTAGTCACTAATTAGCTCGACCCACCATCTTTGTCTCATGTTGAGCTCTTTCTGGTCGAATATGTGTTGTAAACTCTTATGGTCGGTAAAGATAGTGCTTTTCGTTCCGTACAAGTAATGTCTCCAGATCTTTAGGGTAAACACAACTGCTCCTAGTTCAAGATTGTTGGTCGTGTAGTTAACTTCATGCGTTTTCAGCTTTCTCGAGGCGTAGGCGATGACCTTACCTCGTTGCATCAGAACACATCCGAGCTCTTGATTCGATGCATCGCAATAGACTACGAAGTCTTCTATTCCTCCGGGGAGGGATAGTATTGGTGTGGTGCATAAGGCTCGCTTGAGCATTTGCAACGCTCTCTCCTGTTTCTCTTCCCAGTCAAAGGCCACGCCTTTCTGGGTTAGGGTTGTCAGAGGTTTCGCTATTTGGGAGAAGTTCTGTATGAATCTGCGGTAGTAGCCAGCGAGGCCTAAAATTGACGAATTTCTGTGGGCGTCTTCGGTGCTGACCAGTTCTCAATGGCTTTAATTTTGGATGGGTCCACGTGGATTCCCTCTTCGCTTACCACGTGCCCTAAGAATTCGACTCTTCGGATCCAAAATTCACATTTTGAGAACTTCGCATAGAGTTTTTCCGTTCGTAAAGTTCCTAGAACTTGTCGCAGGTGATCGCCATGCTCTTCCTTACTTCAGGAGTAGATCAGGATGTCGTCTATGAAAACGATAACGAACTGATCTAAGTAAGGTCGGCATACTCTATTCATCGGATCCGTGAAGACTGCGGGCGCATAGGTCAATCCAAATGGCATCACCATGAACTCGTAGTGTCCGTAACGAGTTCGGAAGGTTGTCTTCGGGACATCCTCCTCTAGCACTCGTAACTGGTGATATCTGGATCTTAGATCAATTTTGGAGAAGTAGTTCGCCCCTTGCAGTTGGTCAAATAGATCGTCTATGTGTGGCAGAGGGTAACGGTTTTTGACCGTCAGTTTGTTGAGTTCTCTATAGTCGATACACATACGGAATGATCCGTCATTCTTCTTATCGAACAAGACCGGTGCTCCCCAAGGTGAGAAACTTGGTCTTATAAAGTCCTTGTTGAGCAGTTCGTTAAGTTGACCAGATAGTTCCTGCATCTCTGCTGGTGCTAATCGGTAGGGCGACTTGGCTACTGGGGTAGCTCCTAGGACTAAGTCGATTCTGAACTCGACCTGTCGTTGCGGAGGAAATCCTGGTAGCTCTTCTGGGAAGATGTCGGGAAATTCGCTCACTACTGGAATGCTCTTTAGTTCCTTCGTCTCTAGGCTCGTATCGACGACGTGAGCAAGGAATGCATGATATTCTTTACGCAGATACTTTTGTGCTTGAATACTTGAGATAATACGAAGACTCGCACCGGGTTTGTCGCCGTAGACGATACGAGTTTCGTTAGACGGGAGGTTTAAACAGACTGATTTCTCAAAGCACATGATGTCGGCGCGATGAAGACTTAACCAATCCATGCCGATGATAACGTCGAAGCTTTTAATTGAGACCAGCATAAGGTCGATTGGGAATGAATGGTTATCTAGAGTTGGGGTACAACCTAAGTATATGCTATTCGTACTTTCTGTTTTTCCATTAGCCATTTCTACTATGAATTGTTCTTTGAGTGCGTGTGGTGGTTGTTTAAGTATGCGAGCAAATTTATGATTTACGAAGCTTCGCTCCGCTCCACTATCAAACAGAATGCATGCATAGGAGTTATTGAGGAGGAACGTACCAGTCACCACTGTCGGGTCAGCAACTGCTTCCCCATGGCCTATTGCTAGTACCCTCCCTGCTCCGCCAGCATTATTCTCTTTGGGATAGTCCCTCTTGTAGTGGCCTGCTTCTCCACATCCATAGCAGGTCGGGCTCGCGCCAGAGCCGGGGACCTGGGTGATCGGCCTCGCCGGGGATTTACAGAAACGGACGGTGTGTCCTTTTCTTTTACAGGTAGAGCACTGCATTTCACGGTAGGGGCCGTTGTTGTGGAAGTTGCATTTGTTGCACTTAGGCAAACTTCTAGCATACTGCCTCACCGGAGCAGTATCAGCAGCAGGGGTTATCGCGGCATGCACAGCCACCACCTGCTGCTTTTTAGCAGCTCGCTGTTTCTTCTTGTCTTCCCAGAACTTCAGCTTAGTGTCAGCGGGTTTGGAGGGTTCTGGGATGGCTAGGGTGGTTGTTGTTGCAGGGGTTTTGACTCCATGGTCAATGAGTCGCTGTGCCAGTCGCTTGGCACTGTCGAAGGTAGCGGGGTTTGATGATAGGACATTCCCCTGATACGGAGGCACCAGCCCCCATATGTACCTTTCGATCTTTTTCCCTTCAGTGGGAACCATATTGGGGCAGAGGGCCACCAGTTCGCTGAATCTGGCGGTATAAGCGACCACGTTGGTGCCTTTCATCGTCAGGCTCGAAAGCCCCTGCTCCAATTTCTGGATTTCGCCCCTCGGGCAGTATTCCTCAATCATGAGGTCTTTCATCGTTTCCCAGCCCATGTCGTTGGCTACAACGAGGGTTAGGGCTTTAACGTGGCCGTTCCACCACGTCAGAGCCTTTCCTTCTAAGGAGCATGCGACATATTTGACTTTGCTCGCAGCTGGGCATGAACAGATTTCGAAGACTGATTCAGTCTTCTCGAACCATTGCGAGAGGGCATAGACTCCGCCGATCCCATGAAAGGACTTCGGTTTACAGTTGGTGAAATCCTTATAGGAGCACTCTCTCGAGCGCATAGGGGTATCAACCGGAGTTGATTCAACAGGGGTTCCACCTCTGTTGGCATCGGAAGTGTGATACTGAGCCATGGCAGTTGCCACTGCTGCGGCTACGGAAGCATTCAGGGCTGCAGTATCGATGACCGGAGGAGGAGGTGGAGGTGGTGCAGGGTTTCGCCTTATTGAGCTTCGTGGAAGCATCTTTCAACTATAAGTTTATAAAGATAAGCAAAGTGGTAAGAATCAATTTGTAAGTAGGGTGAGAGTGACACATGGACTAACTAACCATTGCCCAACCATTGAATGAGTGTTTGAGATCACAACAAAGAATATTAGTAGGAAAACACAAGTGTACAGATTTTTCCCACAGATTAGATAGACGTAAATATTACTGGTATTACCGATGTAACAAGTTCACAGAAAAATCGACCTAGCAGTAGGTCTTACAACATACCATAAGGACAAGTTTGATAGTTCTTGGATTCCTAATTAGAGTACTTAAAGTTAGGAATATTTTACAGATAAGTGCTACTTAGAGCACAGATGTTAAAGGCTATTCCTTAACCAAAAGACAGAGATGTACTAGACATCTTCTAACGGCGATGGGAAATCCTCGGGCGAACCCTGAGGTCTGCTACTTGACGAAACACCTCCTGAAGGTGTCGCTCCTAAGCCCTCTAACGGGCTCGATGTTCGAAGACTTCAGGTCGGGAGGCAACTAGCTGTTGCTGCAGGGTTTCATTGGTTCTCCGGGTCCGATCCATGTCTTCTTCCAGACGGCAGATGCGGACTGTGTTGACACCAGAGTTGGCATCAATCTCCATGACCTGGTCGATGGCTGCTCGACCTTGCTCAACATTACGAGCTATTCTGCAGATAATGTGTTGGGTCGTGTTTTGTATTAAGTGTTGCGTCTATTGGGCTCGTTTGTTAGTCCGTTTTTGTATCTCCGGTATGGGCCTGTCCATCCGTGAGTATAGTAGGGTTTATTATAAATATAGGTGCTTGCATGCATCTTAGGTTAACGATAAAAAAGAAAGAATAGATTGATCAAAGAAGTTTTATTATCGTTCTTGTAACCCTAAATCCTCTACAGCGGAAGTTCTTAGTCGAGCTCTGCTGAGGATTGGTTGAATTAATCATTCAACACATTGTGATTCAATCTTGTCTTGTTTATTGTTTTCTGTTCTTCGCACTACCTGTTACAAAGATCTAATTGATCTTTAAGTTTATTTATTATCTTATCAATTGGTATCAGAGCAGGAGGCTGTGTAATTCATACACTTCTTTTCTGTGAAAAAGGTTGCGATTAGGGTTATTCTGCATTTACTGATATTTATTGAGCCGTCATCCTATAATTGACCATTTATTTGTGTTGCCCTAATTTAATATATTACAAGTCTGATCTTTTAAACAGGTTTTTCGATCAAGCATGGACGAGTCACAATCTAATCCCATTAACATCTCAAACAACATTGGATCAACGACAAAGATTCCCATCCTTTACACCCAGGATTACGAGGTCTGGACACATCACTTTGAAGATTATGTCATCGGATCTGAGGACACTGGATATCTCATCTGGGAAGCAATCGTATCTGGACCATTCGCTCATTCAGCAACTTCAAGAATTATTAAAACTCAGAAGGAGTATAATGATCTTTTGAAAGACGTTAAAGATATTGCTCAAGACGAAAAAGATAAATTTCAGTGCAATATTAAAGCATTGAGACTAATCAGATTCGCTCTTCAATTTGACACCTTTAGGCTGGTGAGTTCATGCAACACTGCCAAAGAAATACGGGATAGGCTGCGAGAGTTATATTCTACGGACGAAGATCTCGAGCATTCCATTCAAACCTTGCTTTTGTCTGAATTTGGTGAATTCAAGCAGAGTCCTGAAGAAACTGTAACTCAGACATTCGATCGCTTCAATCATCTTCTTAGTAAGATGATTAAACATGATATTGAAAGGAAGTTGATTGAACAAAAGGTTACGTTTTTAAACGGTCTCAGATCTGAGTGGAGAGCGGTTGTGTCCACTGTTAAAGCGCATGAGCAATTCAAATCTTACTCTTTGGCGAAACTGGTAGGGATTTTGAAATCCCAAGAAAAGATTGTGTTACAAGAGAAAAATGTGGTTTCAAGCATGGGATCATTGGCTCTTCTGTCCAAAAGCAAAGCTGTGATGGAAGATGAAGACCTCAACCTGGAGGATTATGACCTTACCTCTGAAGACTATGCAATGATGGTGTCAAACCCAAAGACGTTCATCAAGAAAAGGTTCCCTACCAATAAAAACCGAAATTGGCAGGGAAGTTATAGTTCTGAAAAGGTTAGGGAAGAACCGAAAGCAGAACAACCAAAGAAGGAACCGAAAGCTGAAGGAGATTCGGGTGTGAACTGCTACTATTGTGGAGGAAAGAACCACTATGCCAAAGATTGTGTCCTCAAGAAAATAGATGAAAAGGATGAGGAGAAAGATGAAGAAGCTGTGTTAATGAAAAAGCTGGAAGAGATCAAAAGAAAGAAATCCACTGCTAACCCCTCTATGAATGCTTTAATTGCGCAGGGTTGGGTAGCGGATGATGAGTTCGGTGGCGTGGAGGTTTGGTCAACCGATTCTGAGGACAATGAAGTCAGGAATCCATCTCATGGAAAGGCCTATGTTGCAAAAGGTGAAGGGAGTGGTGGAAAGTGTTTAATGGTGCTAGACATGTCTCAGATGAGGGGATACAACACAGATGGTGGGAATGAAGACACAAAGGAGCGAGAGGACTTGTGCTTCACAGCAAAACCTCTCAGCGTGTAGTTTAACGAGCTTGATGAATTAATCAAGAAGGTACAATCAGTTTTTGTTTCATTCAAAGTCCCACAAAGTTCATATGAAAAGGAATTAAAAAATGTTAATTCAAGAATCTCTCATCTAGACAGCAGTTTAACTCAAACACGGGTCACCAATTCTAACCTAACTGACCAAATAAGCAGGGTATCTTCAAAGAGTGAGGAACGAAGGATGTGGATCGAGCTAAAGGAGTCGGAGTTAATCAAATCCAAGGATGAAAACATCTATTTACAAAGAGACAATTTAAAA
The DNA here is from genome assembly GCF_002870075.4 of Lactuca sativa. Taxonomy (NCBI): domain Eukaryota; kingdom Viridiplantae; phylum Streptophyta; class Magnoliopsida; order Asterales; family Asteraceae; genus Lactuca; species Lactuca sativa. Next base: position 244,646,259 of record NC_056623.2, on the reverse strand, counting down.
CTGTTAATACAGAGAAATGTCTTTTGTTTAATTGCTAAACGTATTTACACTAATATCACTCAACTTCATTTAAACTGTGAAATAGGGCAGAAAATTCATCGCATGATTTTGCCCTTCCTTGAGTTTAAGGAAGATGAAATTGACGCTGAGGCATATAACTGTGAAAGTGTTGTTTCGTCTGAGGATGTTAATCCGACATATATGTATGGTCTAGACAAAATCGAATCTTTCATAAAGTCCAAGGACCATAAAGACATGCTGAAAAATCTTTTGGATGAAAATGATAAACTAAAACTAAGAACCGAAACCATACAAAAGTTTGACTCATTGAATGCCAACCTGAGCTCAAAAAATAAAATTGATGTTGAAAATGCATCTGAGCTCAATGAGGACGATGATATGAGTGAAATTTCTGTTGAAGACACAGTTGACTGTTCAGAGTTTGTCAAGAGCGAACCCAAAAACCACAAAAATCTTATTTCAGAAAATTCTGTGGAGTTTGCTCGTCTGTCCCAACAAAAGTCCCCGATCCTTGAAGAAAAGGTTGTTGTATACCAAAAAGTGAGAACAACTCCAAATCAGGTGTATAAAGTCACAGGCATAACAGAACATCAGACAGCCGAACTCACAGCTATTGTAAACGAAGATAATGCTGATGGTTGTGATGAGTTCTTCTGGTCTGCTCCTATTGACAATGCTGACAAAACAGTTGGTCTGTCAGAAAGGACTTCATGGAAAACCAAAGGCAGATATGTGCCAGAACCTTTGAACAAGCCTGATAGCTTCGACGTGCCAAGTACGAGTGGTACAAAAAGTGTTCCTGAAGAAAAAGGAGTTTCTGCAAAAGAAGTCACTCCTTCAAGCGACACGTCATCAGTTCAAAGTGAACCTGTTGACAGAAAGCAAAAACAAAAAGAGAATATCCATCGTCAGCCGAAGCAGGTGAGAAATCAAAAACAGCAAAGGAATCAGAGATACAAGAAGAATCTCTCTTAAAGAAAACAGTTCTGGCAATCTCAAAATGCCCATTTCTCTTGTCATGAAAGAAATCTAAAGTTAGAGAAAAGCACTGTTAGGTCACAAGAGAGTAATAACAACCGAAGAGAGAGGTTCGGTTCTGAAAGTCAAAACAACCGAAAGGATACGTTCGGCTCTGAAAAATTTGACAACCGAAAGCAAAGGTTCGGTTCAGAAAACACTATCTACCGAAAGTAGAGGTTCGGTTCCGAGAGCAAAAGAGACGAAAGATTTAGGTTCGGTCCCACTAATGATCAAACACAAAAGGGTCACTTAGAATCTCAAGCCAAGAAATCATCTCAGTCTAACTTCTCTCGTTCTTCTTCTTCTAATTCTTCTAATTCCTCTCAACCTCTTTCTAAATTCAACTCTGTTCGCACTCAAAAACCTAAATCATCAACAGATATGAAAGGAAAATCAAAGTTTTCATCAGTTGAAACAAATCAAAATAATCCCAGAGTCCAAATACCTAAACCAGAATCCAAACCGAAAGAAACAAATCCCAATAAAATTAAGGTTTTCACCATTAAAAAGAAACATGAAACAACGTTAATAAAAAGAACATATCTTGTTGAAATCTCTCTTACTATTCATGTTCCTATGTAAGGCTCATGTGGACCCAAGAAACTTTGGGTTCCTAAATCTGCTTAATTTTTGCAGGTTATTAGTGACGAGCAGTTTGACGAAGAATGGTACATTGACAGTGGCTGCTCACGTCACATGACAGGAAGGAAGGAAGAGCTGAGGGAATTTCCGTCTCTTTCAAACGGTGGAAATGTCAAGTTCGGGAACAACACCTTCGGCACCATAAAAGGCTATGGAATGATTACAAATGGTGATTTTACGATTAGGAAGGTTGCATACGTTGAAGGACTACAGCACAACCTCATCAGTGTATCTCAGCTTGTTGGAGGTACCGGTCTCAAGGTTTCATTCGATGATGAGGGTTCGGAAATAATTGAGAAGAAATCGAAAAGAGTCATTCTCAAATCGGAGCGCAAAGGAGAAATGTTTCCCCTAAACCTCAAACCCATCAAAGGGAATCCAGCTATCTGCCTGTTATCCAAAGCACAATCTGACGAAAGCTGGCTGTGGCATCGAAGGCTCTCTCATCTAAACTTTAAGGACATCAACAAACTTGTCACTGGAGGTCATGTTCGAGGTGTTCCATTGCTCAAGTTCGATAGAGAACATTTGTGTGCTGCATGTGAAATGGGGAAGCAGAGTCGTCAAAGTCATCCATCTATTATAAACACTAAAGTTGTTGAACCACTAGAGTTAATTCACATTGATCTGTGTGGTCCATCATCTATCAAAAGCATCGGCGGTAGCAAGTACATTCTTGTCATTGTTGATGACTTCTCGCATTTTACATGGGTGTTCTTTCTCAAGCATAAATCTGAAGCGACTCACAAGCTAAAGGTGTTTATCAAGCAGGTTGAAGTACAGCTGAAGAAAGTCATTCGCAACATCAGGAGCGACAATGGACTGGAGTTCAAAAATAAAGAATTCGAAGAATTCTTGGCCGACAAAGGAACCAGTCACAACTTCTCAGCTCCCTACACGCATCAACAAAACGGGATAGTCGAAAGACGAAACCGATCTTTGTGTGAGGCGGCCCGAACCATGCTAAGTTTTCCTGCTTTACCTTTATATTTTTGGGCTGATGCTATTGCTGCAGCTTGTTTTACGCAGAACAGGTCATATCTCAATAAGCGATTCACTCTCACTCCTTATCAGATCATCAACAACAGGAAGCCAAATGTCAAATTTTTCCACGTGTTCGGCTCACGGTGCTTCATCTTCAATTCTAAAGAACACCGTAACAAGTTCGATGTCAAAGCCGATGAAGGGATATTTCTAGGCTATTCTCTCACTTCTAAAGCGTACAGGGTATTAAACAAGCGATCAAGAAAAATAGAAGAGACTTATTATGTGACTTTTGATGATAGCTATGTTAAAAAGCTAAAGGCCAACGAAGACGCAGTTGGAGAAATCTTTCCTCAAACAGGCCAAGTCACAGCCTCGATCGTAAATCTATTTGAGAAGTTTGTCGAGTTATTTGATGAACCAGAAAAGGCTACTCTCTCGGAAGTCAGTGCAGCAGAAAATAAAGTAGTTCATTTGAAGCAACTCATCGAAGATGCAGCCAAACAAATGAATGAAGGAAGATCTTGTTCCAATGAACCTCTACAATACAATGCTTCAATCGAGGGGGAGGATACATCTTCGTCATCATAGCCGAGCTCACATGTTGAGGGGGAGAACTATTCTCCAGCTGCTCCCGAAAGCTCATCTGCACCCGAAAGTCCAGTGGTACCCGAAAGCTCAACACCGCACGAAACTCCTATAGCTCCAGAAACTCAAGGCACACCTGAAAGCTTATCTGTCGAGGGGGAGAATGCAGACATGTATTACGACTATGATAGTCAATCTGAACTAGAAGAGATGGTAAACGCTGAATTGGATCCATCTTATGATCCAAATTACCCTCCTCTTGTCAAATGGACCAGAGATCATCTTGTTTCTCAGGTTGTCGGTAATGTCTCTGAAAAGGTCCTGACCCGATCACAACTAAAGGCAAAACAAACTTCCTTATTTTCAAAAGTAGAATTTTGTATGTTTAACTCCTTCGTCTCAAAAGTTGAACCAAAGACAATTAACACTGCTCTTGATCACTACGATTGGGTTCAAGCTATGCAAGATGAACTGAATGAATTCGAAAGGAATAAAGTTTGGCGTCTCATTCCAACTCCTCCAGTTGCCTCAGTTATTGGTCTCAAATGGGTCTTCAGAAATAAGATGGACAAGGAAGGCAACGTGATACGAAACAAAGCCCGTCTGGTAGTGAAAGGATATTGTCAGGAGGAAGGAATTGACTATGAAGAAACTTTTGCTCCTGTAGCTAGGCTGGAATATGTTAGAATATTTCTTGCCTATGCTGCACACAAAAACTTTGAAGTCTACCAAATGGATGTCAAGTGTGCATTTCTAAATGGAGAACTTGAAGAAACCGTGTACGTGGAGCAACCTCCTGGATTCATAAATGAAAGGTACCCCAATCATTGTTACATTTTGGACAAAGCCGTATATGGTATGAAACAAGCTCTGAGGGCCTGGTATGAAACGCTAACCAAATTTTTAAAGATGTCAAAATTCAAACAAGGTTCGGTTGACCCAACCTTCTTTAGTAAGAAGGAAGGTAACCACCTTATGATTGTTCAAATTTATGTCGATGATATCGTGTTCGGCTCAACGAATCCTGGCTTAACAGCTGAATTCAGAAAGCTGATGGAGACTAAATTTGAAATGAGCTCAATGGGTCCAATTAACTTTTTCCTTGGTTTAAACATTAGACCGGGACCCGAAGGCATCTTTATTAATCAGGAAGCTTACACGAAGAGTCTCCTTGCAAAATTTGGCATGATGGGAGATTCGAAGGTTAAAGTTCCAATGGCATTCGGCACCAAGCTCACTCCATTCTTGGATAAGCCAGCAGTTGATATTACGCTATATCGCTAGATAATCGGCTCTCTGATGTATCTTACTGCTAGCAGGCCTGATATAATGTTCTCTGTATGCTACTGTGCTAGATTTCAGGCGAATCCACGTGAACCTCATATGCTTGCAGTGAAGAACATACTCCGTTATCTCAAGCGAACTATCTCTTTAGGCCTATGGTATCCATCCAACTCAGGCTTCTTCGTTCAAGCCTACTCAAATGCAGACCTTGGAGGTTGTGGACTAGACAGGAAAAGCACCACGGGAGGCTGCCAATTCCTAGACGGGAAGTTGGTTAGTTGGCAATCAAAGAAACAGACATGTGTATCACTGTCTACCGCTGAAGCAGAATATATCGCAGCTGCCTCCTGTACCTCTCAAGTGATTAGGATCCAAAGTCAACTCCGGGATTATGGACTCAATATGAAAAAGATCCCACTATATTGCGACTTAGAAAGTGCAATTAGGATCTGTCATAACCCAGTGCAACACTCGAAGACTAAGCACATCGCACTGAGGTATCACTTCATTAAAGATCATGTGGAAGATGGGAACGTCGAAATTCATTTTGTTCGAACCACTGATCAACTGGCTGACATCTTCACCAAAGCTCTTCCTGAAGCATCGTTCAACAAAATTCTACAAGGGCTAGGTATGATGAAATCGGAGTCAGTACCAAAAATTATCACTCATTCTCAAACATAAAAAAGCGAAATAGACCGAACGTTCGGGTTCGGGTCTTGCACTAATGTACCGAAATGAACCGAACGCTCGGGTTCGGTTGAATAATCTGCTTTTCGCTCATCAATCAAAGGTAGTTTTCTTGGTTGTAAATCTTTTGTATAATCGTTCCAAATGCATGTCTCTTATTGTCAAAATTATTCTCTTTTTGAACATCTATTTTCATTGTTAACCGAAATAGACCGAACGTTCGGGTTCGGTTCCAAAAATTTTCTTACCCGAAATAGACCGAACGCTCGGGTTCGGTTCCAAAGTTTTTCACAACCGAAATAAACCGAACGCTCGGGTTCGGTTCCAAATTTTTTTTTCTCTGTAATTTTTTTTCTTTTGTTTTTTTTTATTTCATCTTTTATTTATTCATAAAAACTCCAAAAATATTTTTTTTATAAATTCAAAAACTCCAAAAATATGTTGTTCTTTATTTTCTTTTTGGCTTTAATTTTATGTGTGTGTTCGTTTATGGGGAAATTATTGAATTAGCTAAGTGTCCCTAGAAGCATGCTGCTGTATGTGTCCAAAGCCTCACCTGATTCTAAATAATAGGCCTTACTGACTTGGTATAAACAAACCTTGTCTTCCCAATTAGGCTTCCTTATTTATTCTAATGATGAGCTACCTAACTCTCTTCTCAAATGAGATAAGAGTTTTCTGCTTGGTCCAGTTTTTCACAGCAGAGGTACTTTGTTTTCTTACACCATCTAAATTGCATTTCTCCATCACTTTCGTTTCACAAAAGTAACCCTTGAGACTCTCAGAAATTACCACTGAGGTTTATGGTTACACAATTTATTTGTTTATGATCTCAGTTTCATGTCACTACGATCTAAGTGAAACCCAAAATTCAATACCCAATACGAATTGACAGTGAACAATTAATTTGCTCTGGTTTTCACTACTGAATTCCCTTGGGATCCAGTTTTAAATTTTTGTTGAGATTTTTTTTAAAATGTCCTAGCCAAATTAAATTATCTCCAACCTACTTGTTCAATAGACTACACCGGTCTCACAAGTACTTCGTTTGATTTCTGTCTTATATCAAGACTAGGAATTTTGAATCGAAGCGATAGCCACCTTAATAAGCCTAGTTAAAAGAAGCCTTTCAACACTTCTTAATAAGTGTTTGATCGTTATTCAACGGGAAACCACACAAACACTTTAAGGTCTCTCTTGACTTTGAAGGAAGAGATTCGTGCCCGGGATCATTTGTTTCGTGTCTTAATTGACATCACATATTTTCCCAAAAATTTTGCTTTATTTCTTTTCTTTTACACCCTAAGCACGAAAATCTTTGATTTTCCAAAATTCAGGTTCTATTAATTACAAGGCATTTTTCTTGGATTGGCAGTCGATTAAAGGCTGTGGTTGATTTTAATTCACGTGGCGGTATTTTTCAAAAGATGCCGTTACAATTTAAAGGGATAAGATGAAGACATGCTGACTCAGGCGGGAGTCTAATCGATTTGATTTCAAACGACGCTAAAAGGGAAAGCGTGCGAATCGGAATCGTTTAATCTCCAAACAACGCAAGAAGCGCGCGTGTGAATCTGAACCGTCTCATCTCCGAACGGCGCCTGATGGGAAGGCGTGTTATTTGGGATCTGACACTCTCTCTCATGCGTGATCATCGGCAACCCCAACTGTCACGCATCAGTCAACTCCGGGAAAACCCTTCGTTTTTTGATAGAAGATTTGGGAAGATCTGTCTCTCTCCTTACCCCACAGTATAAAAGGCAACATCCTCCACCGTTTACCTCTTTACTGCAATTAAAATTCCCAGAGCGCAAGAAATCCCTGAACCTTCACTGTTCATCATCTTCTCCACTTTCTTCAAGCAATGGCAGATTCATCTTCTGTTCACGCAACATCCCACATACTGCCCATTCGCCCACAACAAAGCCTAATCATCGATTTATCCCCTCATGTTTACGATGCCTTCATGATCCCCATTATCGAGTGTTTGAAGTTTTTGCTGATTGCTCCTGCACTTACAAGAGCTGAATCCGTTCAGATGGAGTTCTTGTCGCAGATCTTTGCGACTGCTCACTACGACAAGGTCGTTGACAGAATCTTCTTCGATATTTTTCAGCACAAGGCCTCATGTTCCCCATTATCGAGTGTTTGAAGTCTTCTTTGATATTTCAAAGCAAAGATTTTGATCGTTGTTAGGGTTTGAACCTGATTCCTCGAGGGTTAACCCTGAAACGATTCCAATGGGGCATTTGTTCAACATGTTTTACAACATGGGTTATACGGAGGTGCTTACTACGGTCACAAAGTTCAAGAAGTCGTGCCTACCGCCACAGTGGAACAGGATGTTCACTGTTTTATTCAAAGGGTTATCTGAAAGAAGTGCTGGATCTGACGGTGCCAGTCGGTTGTTTTTGTCCATAATGTATGGCGTCTACAATGGCATCAACATGGACTATGGGTCTGTTCTATGGCAACAACTCATCCAGAGTCTCTCCTCTACATCCAGACATTCTGAAATTTCATATGCTAGTTTCTGGACTCTGATCACGAAATGGGTGATGGACAAGTACCACGTTCCCATTGTTGCTGGTGCTCCAATGTCTTCGAATGGTACCTTTCATACCACGAAGATCATTGTATCGGACGCTTCAAAGTTTCCATTCAATGGTTCAATTCCGGAAACTATGTGTGGCGATGTTCCTGCTGATAGCCGGATTATCCAGATGTACAAAGGATTCAAGCGTTCTGGTCCGAGGGATCTTACTCCGGAGATGTTGAAGTCTATTCATGACGCCGACAAGCCTGCTCCAAGAGGAAAAAAGGCTGATAAGGGGAAACAAGTGGCAAAAGGAGCTAAAGGCCCGTCTCCAAAGAAGAGGAAACCAACCAAGTCTGCTTTGTCTCCACAGCAGAAGAGGAGAAAAACTCAGTCGAAGCGAAAGCTGATCATCGCTTCCTCCTCAAGCGAGTCCGAGGGTGAGAGTTCGGATTCTGACGATTCTCCACGAGGCAACACTCCACCCAGATCTCCTACCCAAGAAGTTCATGCCTCTACTTCTCCCATTAACTCTCTACCTAAAACCATTCCTATTTCTATTCCCCCCCCCATAACTTCCACTACTTCAATACCACCCACTTCCATCCCAATACCAACACCAATATTCACCGAAGCAACCACAACATCCACTGCAGATGTTCGAGCCAACGTATCTGATACGGGGGTTCATACTGATGCATCCGAAACCACCCCAGCACCCGAAACCACAAAAGCATCTGAACCTACACCTATACCTGAAACAACCCAACCTGAACATACCCATACTACTACACCACCAGCCTCACCACCACCACCTTCTCCTGGTCATGTTTCAGAGGGTGAAGAACCATTCCTTGGCTGGGAAGATATGACGTTTGACTCGGTCTACTATAGTCCGTTTCAAATACAGAGTGATGACGATGACGACGCTCCTGTCACAAAACGACATCTCAAGGAGCTCCATGACAAAGTTGATTTACTCATCACCTCCTCTTCCACTACTCAGTCATCCCTTTCTGAAGATGCAGTTCAGAAGATTGTTGACGCTTTCTCTAAGGCTCAGCAAGATTCCATTGCTTCTGCAAACTCCGTTATCGACGCCTCAACAAAAGCCTGTCAGGCTGCGACCGAAAAAGTCGATAAACTATTTTCTGATGCCTCTTCCCTGTTAAAGTCTTTACAGGAGAGTGCAAATGCTGCAAAGACTACGTTGGAACCAGTTGTTCAACAGCTAGTAACGTCAGTTTCTACTGAGTTGAAGTCATTCGCTTCTTTTCGTCAACTGCTTTCAGACGATAACTCAGCCTTTCGCACAACCATTGACGAGCGTCTCTCGAAGCTCCAAGAAGATTTAGCTGCTGAGAATTCTTTGATGGATGTTCTAGCCATGAAGACCACTGCTCTGAAGGTCAAGAGTGTTCAACTCTCCCACTCTCAACAGGATATTGACTCTCTTCGGTCCGAAAGGGAGGTGATGAAGACGTGTGTTTCGAATGTCCACTCTGCCATCTCAAACATCCTCGAAGCACATGATCCTATCCTTAACTATTCTGTGAGACATACCCTTGCAGAGAAGCTCGCTCCCGCCCTTGCCCTGCTAAGCAAAATCGAAGGGCTACTTGATTTCGTGTCCATTCCGAAACAAGGGGAGAGAGAAGGAATCTGTATCCCAACCACCTCATTCCTCAAAGGCAACTCACACTACCGACCCTCCTCCAGTAGGCCAAGCCTCCGGTTCGGGTGTGAAAGACAAAGGCAAAAATATTGCTGAGGAAGAAGAGGAAGAAGACAAAGAAACAATTGTCGACTTGTTGAAGCGTAGAAGTCGACACAATGAGGCTGATGTCAGTGCTCGTGTGGCAAAAGAGGCTGAAGAAGCTGAACGAAAACAGAAGGAAGCCCACGACCTTCTTGAGAGTAGGAAAACACTTTTTCCTGCCTGGACTCTCGAGAGGATGATTAAAGAAGCCATTGAAACACCGAGTATCTTGTGGCTGGAGCCTGTAATCTCTTTTGATTGTTCCAATACTGTCGACTCTCAGTTTGTCATGCCACTGACCCGAAAGGCGTTCATCTTTCATGCCTTAATCGATTTCTATCTGAAGGCTGCTCAACTTCAATATCAGACTTGGAGCGCTCAGAAGATTATCAACGTTCGGGTCTTGAAGCCGTATACTGAAGGGAACTTCATTAACATTCGGTTCAAGGTACTTCGGGGATCTGCCAAAACTGAACATGCCATTTCCCTTGCAGATCTTCCAAACCTTAATCCCCATGATTGGATTATCTTGCACAACATCCTTCTCACCAACGAAGCTGAATATGGTCCGATCATCGACCATCTCAAGAGGATGCTGGTGTGCTACATCATGGAAGTTGCGCTGATGGATCAGGAGATTGCAAGCATATTTAAGAAGAAACCAAAAATATCTCCCGTTGGCTCTGCCAGTGATCTGAACCAAATGCAGATGGGTAGAATTGACTCAAGAAGGAATTCAATCATGTTCACCAGGAACGAAGGACATAAATGTCTTTTCGCCTTGGCTAACAAACACCTTTACACCACTGCCTGCTTAGAGCATGTTTTGGGGATCATCCACAGATGCAAGCAAAAATCAGCGAATGATGTCAAGTACTTCGATGACATGATACAATGGTACATTCAGTTCAGACAGACTATTCCCACTCTTATCACACGTCTGTTTGATACTGTAAAGAAGGCTCCCGCTGCTGGCCCAAGCAAGAAGAAGAAATAGTCTCGCTCCAATTTGACGCAAAGGGGGAGATTGCTGGGTCGTGTTTTGTATTAAGTGTTGCATCTATTGGGCTCGTTTGTTAGTCCGTTTTTGTATCCCCGGTATGGGCCTGTCCATCCGTGAGTATAGTAGGGTTTATTATAAATATAGGTGCTTGCATGCATCTTAGGTTAACGATAAAAAAGAAAGAATAGATTGATCTAAGAAGTTTTATTATCGTTCTTGTAACCCTAAATCATCTACAGCGGAAGTTCTTAGTCGAGCTCTGCTGAGGATTGTTTGAATTAATCATTCGACACATTGTGATTCAATCTTGTCTTGTTTATTGTTTTATGTTCTTCGCACTACCTGTTACAAAGATCTAATCGATCTTCAAGTTTATTTACTATCTTATCATAATGATGGGCAGAGCTCGATCCGCAGAGCCACCATCGCTAACGTGGTAAAAGGTTCGGTCCCCAAAGTAAGGTAAGGGTTGACCCTGTTCGTCACTCCAACGATTCAAGTTGGTTGCCCACAAGGGTGTAGGACCTGGAAAAGCTGCTTGGGGGTTATTGTTCGGGGCTTGACCTACTAGCGGTAGGTTGTTGACTTCAGGTTCGGGGTCGGATCCATCAGAAAAGCCTTCTGCGAGGTGATCATCCAAAGGGATTGGATGCTCATCTTCGGGCTCTTCTTCAATCCACCCGGCATTGCCTTCATTTGGAAAGTACGGGTCGCAGTGATGGAATCCAGCCATTTCAATCTACGCGAGAAGAGAGGTATAAGAATATAGTATATATGTAGCTGGTAGTACAAAATACACCTATAGTATTTTAAGTTTAGGTTCTACTGATTCTTCTTGTGGTATTGTTGGTAAGTTTTTAGACTTGTTAACATATCATAACCATTCTAGGGCATATGCTAATCACTCCTTGGACCAGCATAGTCGATCAGGCTATGCCATTCCCAGGACTGACCATACATCCTCGAGCTCACTTGTGATATTTAACAATCGTAAAACTTTTGTTCTTGTCATTGTGACACTGATTTTAGTATGAATGCAGAGTAGTATACTTAATTAAATATTTTAATATTTAAAGTATAGACTCTTGGTCAAAGTGCTTTAATCCCTAATGGGTTTATAGTTTAGTATGTCTTTTATGGGTTGATATACTTGATTCACTATAAACAATGCTCTGATACCAATCTGTCACACCCCAAAACCAAGAACGGCGGAAACATTCTGGGGCGGAGGACGTCATGTAAAGTATCACAACACAGTAAAAGTAAACAAACAAACAACATCATCCATTGCATTAAATATATAATTTTAATACAAGCATGTTCTGTACAGTTATAGACACCAAAAATATAATGTAAATCAAAATAATAAGATGAGTCTTGGATGCGCTCCATCTTCTCAAAAGCTGGCCTCGGTACCTGTCTACTGATGACCTGAGAATACAAGTTATTTTGAAAGAGTTTATCAACTTTAAGCTGGTGAGTTCATAAGTATTTTAGTGTCGGTGTTTGTTATCAAAACGTTTGAACATGTCTCAAGTGTAAGTTTTTAAAATGTATGTAAATGTTTGTAAGTGTTTGTAAAAGTTTGAATCTCTCAGAAAAACCTATATTTTCTACTAAAGTAGCCTTTTACTAAGGCTTAACTGTTTTGTGTGTTCGTTTGTTGTAAAAGTATGTAATTTCCCAAGTGTAACTATCATTAACAAAATATAGTTTGTACATTTATGTTTAAGTGACATAATCACAAAATATAGTTGTATTATAGGAACTACTGCTGTACTAACTACCTTAAACTGGAGTTATATTAAGGTATCATGTGATTAATTGTACCATACTATCGGCTGGATAAACAACGACAAATGAATGGTCGTAAAACGGAATGACGTTTGGCACCCACAGAGCTGCAGGTCCGGCTGTAGCTAGCAGCAAGGTGTAGGATAGTCAATCCAGTATAGATCTATACACAAACTCACGCTCTCCCTCCAAGAGAATTCTGACTACAACTCGGGCCATGACATTTAAGGCATGCTCCGATACAGTGGATCACAATTGTTAACGTATTCATGTATATGCAATGTAATGTTACTTGTTCTAGTATCGTTGTATATGTTCTCTTCCTAGTATAGTTGTATATGTTCTTCTCTAGTATAGTTGTATATGTTCTTCTCTAGTATAGTTGTATATGTTCTTCTCTAGTATAGTTGTATATGTTCTTATAGTAATGTATATGTTTTCATAGTAATGTAATGTATATGATCTCATAGTACTAAGTATTGACTAATGAATGAACTGAATCATTGATCTAGCAATAGTATAACTGAGATTTTGTGTTACCCCGATGGTAACTTACTAATGATGTACTGATACGCATGGATAAAGGAGTACTTTTATGCCTATATATGTACATATGATATATAATTAATATTGAAACAACCCTCGGACAGCTAACCGACATCCCACCAGACCACATCCAAATCGAGGAGAAGGAAATAGGGCGGACGGCCTTCCTAAGCCTTTTAAACATTTCTTATATATCTATACATATATGGGCATGCAATTTATAGAAATATAATAAAGTTTAAATAAAGGTATTTGGTAAGAAAGGAGTTTGTAAAACATTTTGGAATAAAGCAGTTTGATAAACAGTTTGAACAGTGATAAAATCATTGGTATTATAGTTATTAATCACATGTAATTGATGTAATAACTATAAGTATTTAACTTGTATCCCCCCCCTAAAATCATTTAAAACATTTAAAAGTATTTCAAAGGTTAATTAAAGGGGTATGAACTCACTTGTGGTGAGTGGATTGGATTGAAGTGTCGGATACTGTACTAGGTGGCAAACGGAGACTTGTTCACACGCACGAGGCTAGTTATCATATAATGAGCACATATATAACTAATTAGCCAAATAATAACTAATAAAATTTGTTGGGACACTCTAGAACATGTAAACACTTTGTATAAGTGTTATAAGTCCTAAGGGTTGCTTCTAGGTTGTTATGGGACAAGGCTAAAGGGGTTTAATGTTCCAAAAGGCCTTAATTATTTTTTTAACATTCAATAAACTCCACACAAGGAGTTTACGATCGTAAACCCTTGAGTTTACGGCCGTGAACTCTCAACTTGGTGGTACATGGTGTTTTGAAGTGCTATTTGATTTCTAGAATAAGTTCTACTTGGTGGCTTAGTTCTTTGGGTAGTTTAGGGCATAGAAACACTCCCTTGAGGAGTTTACGGCCCAAAGGCCAATTCCCTTAGAGTTTGCGGCCATAAACTCTCATGGGATGGGTATTTTTATTCTTTCAAGTCCCACCCACAAGTAGAATAATTTCTAGGTATTTGTTTAAGGCTAATGAGGACCCTAGGCACACTTTGGTGCCCTTGTTTGGTGTTTACGGACTATGAGTATTACCTTGGCCGTAAACTCACTTTAAGGGGGTGCTTTTGATGTTTTAAAGTCCACAATTTAGCTAGGAATAAATGGGGGTTAATGTCTAAAGCTTTAGGGGTGGTTAGGGCACATTTTGGCCCTTGAATTTGGAGTTCACGGTCAAAGAAGTTCTTGGGCCATGAACACCAAAATGTTGGTGTTTTTGATTGTTTTCTAGCCTCAAATAAACTTATATACAATCCTAAGCTAGTTACTTAACAAGGAAATGGGACTAGGAAGCATTTATGCCTCTTTTTGGAGTTTACTCCCCAAGAACATTCTTGCGCGGTAAACTCCCGAATCTCACATATTGGACATGTAATCTATGTTATTAATCATATAATAAGCATTATGAAACAACTAGAGAAGTGTACTCACAATTTGGGATGAAAACCCGAAGATCCGTGAGAGAGAAAATGGCTTTTCTCTAGTTGGAAATGTGAATAATGAATGAATTTGGTTCAGAAATCTATTTATAGTCTTGAGATATTTTTGACAGAAAATATTTTTATTCCTGAAATGATTTCTAATATAACAGAGTGTTGGAATAACAGTGTTGCACAAAACCATAGTGCATCCACTCTCCTGATATTTACTGAAGTGTAAACCCTGGATTACTCCAACTTATACGAAAAGTCTGAAAATTGACTATGACTGTTATAACTTCTATTGAAGTGATATTGTTTGTACAGAATGGGAATTTTGGGTTGTCACAGAAGGGTAAAAGACTATTTTACCCCCCTCTTGACTCAAGGACCCCATTGTTGACCAAACCCTAAAAGTCAACAAAAGTCAACAGTCAACTTTGACCCAACTCGCCGAGTGCACTCCGGTGACTCGGCAAGTACACATGTCCATTAACTCTCTGTCTCGCTTGGTACGTCGAGTCCTTCCCTATGCTCGATGAGTCACACCTGGCATGAATTGCGGGGCTACCCCGACTCAACTCGCCGAGTCTCAAGAACAACTCGGCGAGTACCGCCTTGAACTCCAGTCTTTTAATCCCCTTCTGACTCACTGAGTTATCCCCCAACTCGGCAAGTCTACTCACTAGGTGATCTGCATGGAACCTTAACCCTACTCGTCGAGTCTCAAGAACAACTCGGTGAGTTCATGCCATTTACAAACTCTATTGACCTCCGGAGGTCAGATCTGTGCCCCTAATCCATAGATCTGGCCTTCCCCAGCATAAATGACATGTAAAGTCTGAATCTTGATGCTTATAAATCAACCAATATGCATCAAATGGTGATTTAGTCCCAAATACTTTGTTCCAAGGTCATGACCTCCATTGTTCTTCATAAAGCTTGAAGAATAAGGCTCTCTGGACCTCTATGGGTCAAGATCTAAAGTCTCATCTCCAGAAGGGACTATTTGGACCTCAAATCAACTTAGACGAGGGCACAAGAAACCCTAAAACCACATATCCTTCCCAAAACAGAAGAAGGGTCGAAATAATACCTCAAATTAAATGATCTTAGCTTTTAGTCCTCAGAATAGCAACCTCCTTTGCTTCCCCTTGGCTAGAGCCTCCTTCTTCTTGCTAAATAACACCACAAAGATCAACAATGGTTACTCCTTGCCTCTCAAATGATCCGAGACTCTCTCTGGGGTGTAGTAGCCGCAATAGACGGCCATAAGGGCCTTTAAATAGGTCCCAAGCCCTGGAAATTTGGGCTTCTCTAAACAGCGTGGACTCGCCGAGTCCACGCATGGACTCGCTGAGTCCGGACGTGAACTAGAATGAACATCCGCGTCCCTAATCGGCGAGTCTTGGCACCAACTCTCCGAGTTCCTCCACAAACTCCAAAAATTAAATGAATAAATAATATACCTGGGAATCCGGATGCTACACGTTCAAACCAAGTTAGTTAGTGAGATCAAACTTAGTGATTAATTCACAATGACTTGCTCTGAAGAGAGGTAATAATCAGATATAAGATAGTAGGAAAAGTAAGTGAGAGAGATAGAGAAGATAATTTCAGCAAAGTGTATTTGAAAGTTCAGATGTGTGTTGATTACAAAGAAGATGAGCTCTATTTATAGAGACTCATGAAATACAACATAAACACTCTCTAAGAGTAGTCATGTAAGGCATATTGGACAATAGAAAGATTGATAGTAAGACACAATACACTAAGTAAGAAAGTGACTGCGGATTCAGCAGACTTCAGATGCAATGGCAAAAGGAAGAGTTGACTGTGGGTGCTCTGATGACTGCGGTAGCAAAAGTTCAAGAGGGTCACTTTCTATGTTTTAACAGTTTCCCCTAAGTGACCTCTTTAACTTCTGATCATCTATCAAGTTGAAGATACTTGATCAAAATCCACCAAAACTTCCTAACATTCTCCAACCAGGTATTACTTCTCAAAATTTCAAACTTGACCTCTGCTGTAGTGAACATGGACTTCTCAACCGCGATCCGACAGATGTCAATTTGCTTTCTGGTGAGTCGATGCATGGCATTTCTAGGAATCAAGTATTTGACGTTGCCGGTCTTCCTTTTGAAAATAATGACAAGATCAGGAAAGTTGGTTGCACCTAAAGATCTTTCTTCAAAACCTTCGGTGGGCATGGGTGTGGGGTCAAGCGGTGGCAGATCAATCGTCTTGGCAATGAGGGGATGGATGTCCACGTCTATTTTTGCAAAATCACAGACCGTTTATTTTAAGATGTTGTTGGCCCTTTCTAGTGCAATCAACATCTTCGGGTGCTTCTCAGCTTTGTTCTGAAACACCTTAGCGATGAGAAAGATTTCCTCCAGATTCATGCAAGTGAAGTCCGCTTTAGAGCGAACATAGTCATGTTCCTTTCTGGTGAGGGTGTACTGGATAAATTCCAACTTCATGAACTTCCGGATTTTATAGTTTTTGATTGCTGAAGGTCTGTCACTGGACCATATGTGCTCCATTGGAGATCCATGTTTAGGATGAAAGCGGTTGAGCCTTTCAAATTCCATAGGCATTCGTTTGTCATCCGGAAGGCTGAGGTCGAAATGCTCAAATACAGTGAAGTACTTGGCAATTAGGGAGATTGGAACATCCCAGTAACCATCCAGAGGGGGCTTGGAAAAAGTGAGACGCGGTCTGTAATCTTCATCAAGCAGCCTGCGGTGCGGATTGACCCAAGAGTTTATCAAGGATTCATCAGTGGTAGTGTCAAAACTGTATTCGTTCCAAATAAGCTCTGCAAGCTTGGCTTCTTTCCAATCATTCTTCTTTTAAGCAGTAGCAGAGGAGTCATTGGTTCTTGGAGAGGACATGAGGTCCTCTTGAGGGGGAGTGTTATGAGGTGGAGTATGATGAGATAATTGTGGTGAGGACTGCGGTGTAGGGTTTTTTTCAGTGATGACGGGGGACTCTAAGGTGGAGCTGGGATTTTTCTGTGATAATGGGGGGAGTTTGATGCTGTGAGATGGAGTGGTGAGAATGATGGACTTCTTCTTCTTCTTCACTTCCCCCTCTTGAGGAATGCGCCCCTGCAGCTTCCTCAAGCCAAGACCGAAGGCCATCAACCTCGGAGAATATTTCTTGGAACTGAGATTTCATGGCATCAGCCAGTTGTTGATTATTGGGGATAGAGGAGTTGAAAAGAAGCTTGTGGATCTCCTTGACAAGATGAAGGATTTCAGGACCATGAAAATTTGCCTTCAAGGACCATTGCAGGCGGTTGATAGTGGAATGAAGAACAGAGATTGCAGACTCATAAGCTGTGTGAGTTTCAACTACCAGTTTTGCAGAGTTGGAGGCTTAATCAGAAATGGTTGCCTGAAGGTTTGTTTTGACAGTGGTTACCTCATAAATGAGGCGTTTAGTAGCAGCCATAAACTCTTTGTGGTCAGCTTGACGATTATTGTCAAGGGACCTAATCCTCATTTCTACCTTTAGGGAGATGTGCTTCGCAGCCAATCTCTCTCGAGCTTCCATTCGCTCAATTCTTTCAATCAGAGACTTCGGTCCTAGAATATCTTCTGGTTGCGGTTGAGTTGGCTTGACCGCAGCCAGAATCTGATATACTTTAGCCTGAAGGCTTAAGAATTCCTTTCGTGTGACAGTGTGCTTCTTCTTCTTCTTTTTCTCTTTAGGCTTTGTTGTTGAATGATGGGATCCACTTGATTCTTCCTCTTCAATGAACATCATTAGATCATCATCTGAAGGAGAGGGTTTGTTTACCTCTTACATCTCATCATCATCCATACCAAAAGTGGGAGCATAGCTGATTTCTATAGCAGTTCCTTCATCGTGGGATTCTTGAATAAGGGGAGTGGAAGGAACCTTGGAAATGTTTGGATCAGCAGTTGCGGTCTGATTCTTTAGAATGGTTGTGGCCATCTGGTACATCCAGTCTTGAACTTTTAAGATTGTTGCAACAATATTGGCATTGTTGATTGCATCTGCCCAATACTTTGCAATAGTTTGAACCTCTTGCTCCTTCTGTTGTTGTTGCTTTACCTGTTGGTCCTTGCGGGCTTGGAAAGCCCTGCGGAATGCAGCATACTTCTGAACTTCAGTTTCAGTGAAAGGTTGGTAGTTTACCCATGAGTCATTGGAATCATCTTCGTCAAATCCTTTATAACGCACCGAGGTGTCCTTCGGGTCCACGGTTCCTTGCTCATTTGTGCTCATCGTGCCTAAACCACCTGTTACTAATGTTAGTAGATTAGGATTTCCTGAGCTTCCCCGGTCTCCTTGACCCATGGTCAAGTCTGGCCTCGGCTCAGTTCTGGCAAGGGCGGAAGAAGTGCCCTGCATTTGGGGAGGTGTTTGAAGTGTTTGGGTGACATTCAAAAGGATAGAGTTTAACTCCTTAGGAGAAAAGAAGTGCAGTCAGGAAGCCTTGGAGACCTTAGGGCGTTGACCAGTATCATCCTCTTGCGATAGAACTGGTGGGGTGTCTCCATGATGAGATGAAACATGCTCACTTGATGAGCTTGAATGGAATTTGATGGTTGTGTTGAATAGGTTTGTGGCAACCCCAAGGACTACTTGAGCCTATTGAGAGGCTGAGGTGTCAGTCCGGTCACGCATTTGGCTAGGGGGAGTGGTTTTTCTCTTCTTGATAATGGCAATTGGTTGCGCGTCCTCATCAAAATCACTGTCCGGTACGGTGACAGTTTGAGACTTACGCTTCTTGGAGAGCGCAGTTGTTTTGGGAGCATTCTTCTTGGGAGTTGGTGGTGAGTTCTTGAGTGCTAATTGTTTTCTTCTCCCAGAAAGATTAGAGAGAGTAGTCGAAGAAGGGATTGCGATACCTTCAGGGATAACAACTGCGGATGGAGGAGGTGGGGTAGGAGGGTATGGGGCAATACCGTCCGTAGCCTCAATGTGGTCTAAGACATCAGCAGTCTCAAGACCAATGGTTGAAAGAATGTATGTTGGGAGTCTGCGGATAGGTCCAAAAGGAGTTTGATCAGAAGAAGGAGTGTAACTTTTAAGATCCTTGGTGACGAAGAAGTTGATGTCGTCACCCATGCTGATTCCTGCATCTGAATGAAGATCCAAGCTGCAGAGGGACCAAAACCTAGCAAAGGTGAGCTCGGTTGGTTTCTCCTTAGGACTTTCCTTGGGAATGTATTGAAGGAAATCGTCCCAATGAATTTGCCCATAGTTGACATCATGGCCGGTGAAAATACTCCATACCAGTTCCAAGAGTTTGAGACCCATGTTGTCGATGCCTCGGGTTCTGCCGAAGAGACAACAGATGACATATTGGCAAACATATTGCCATACCGCATGTAATACCGTAAATTTCAAAACAATTTTTTGCATTTTATAAAAAATGATTCATTTAATATTCATAAAAACATCAATGTTTGAAACTCAATCCATGCCATATAAAAATCCCAAGATCTCATAACATAAAACTCCCGTGTGTGTGTACTGATCAAGCCGGCGCCTTCCCACGGTCATCACTAGAACCTGAAACAAATAACACCAAACACTGTAAGCACAAAGCTTAGTGAGTTCCCCAGAATACCACACACAACACATATTAGCCACTCGAGGCTATAACTCTGTGGTTCCGTGGACCCTATTCTGTGAACCCTCTAGTTCTAACTCTGTGAACCTTCCGGTTCCAACTCTATAAACATGCACATCATAAATCACATAGAAATAATGCAGTACAACAAATAACATACATATAGCATACAAATACTCTGTCACATAACTCTAATTACCTACTCCAGGTAAAGTATAGTGAGAAGACTCACCTCGCGTATCTCGATAACTCGCGAATCCCGGAGATCACTCGCGTTCGATCCCCCGAGCTATAATCCTCCTATAACACAATATATCTCTAATTAACACTTTCACAACTAAGGTTGACTAACCCTATCTAGTCAACACTGGTCAACTCTGGTCAAAGGTCAACGGTCAACTTTGACCGGACTCGGCGAGTGCACTAGAGCGACTCGGCGAGTCTATACGTGTTCACTGACTCCCTCGGATCCTCTCTTGACACGTCGAGTACTTCCCTAACTCGAGGAGTTCCACCTGGCATGAATCGCGGGGCCACCACGACTCAACACGTCGAGTCTCAAGAACAACTCAGCGAGTTCCGGCTTGACTCAGCCCCCTATTGACTCTCCTTGACTCACTGGGTCATCCCCCAACCCGACGAGTCTACTCGCTGAACAATTTACGTGAAACCCCAACCCTACTCGCCGAGTCTCAAGAACAACTCGACGAGTTCATGCCGTGCACTAACTCTATTGACCTTCTAAGGTCAGATCTGGTTCACCCAAACTATAGATCTGGCCTTCCCAAGCATGAACATCACGTAAAGTTCGAAACTTGATGCTTGTATAACTCCCACAAGGCATCAAAAGGAGATTTGGTCCCAAAAAGGACAACCTAGGTCCAATAACTCCATAATAACCCAAAAAGTTCCAAGGGTTAAGGTCTCTGGACCTCTTTGAGTCCAGATCCAAGGCACAAACTCGAAGAGTGACCATTTGCTACACATAATCACTCTCCAAAGGGGTTAGAAAACCCTAACTCTAAAGATCAACCCTAAAACTGAAGGTGATTCGAAATATTACCTCAAAATGAAGCCTTTGGACTCTGGATCTGCTGGAATCTCACCTCCTCCTTGCTCTTGCCACCTTCTTCTTGCTAAACAAGGAATACAACGGCCCAAAAGTGACTTCCTCTCTCCCAAAACAATTTAGCTCTCTTATGGTTCTCTCAAGGGACTGGTAGCCGCAATGGGAGGCTATAAGTGCCCTTAAATAGGCTCCAAACCCAGGGAATTAGGGTTTCACTAAACAGCGTGGACTCGCCGAGTCCACTTTTGGACTCGCCGAGTCCAGACGTGAACCCATGCCCATAGCTGCGATCATACTCGGCGAGTTTGGGCTCCAACTCGCCGAGTCTCCTTACAAATCACCAAAAATATAAGAATGAATAATACCTGGGAATCCGGGCTATTACAATTCTCCCCCACTAGAACTAGACTTCGCCCTCGAAGTCTCGCTCTGCAAATAACACCGGATGCTGCTCAAGCATCCCACGCTCCGGCTCCCAAGTCGTCTCGGACCCCTTCCGATGCTGCCACTGAACCAAAACCAAGGGTACCTCCTTGTTCCGCAAAACCTTGATTTTCCGATCTCTGATTGCCACTGGTCTCTCATTATAATTCAGGCTCGCATCCACCTGAATATCCTCTAATGGAGCCACTGCCGACTCATCGGCTATACACTTCAGCAATTGCGACACATGGAAAGTGTCGTGAATCTGCCCCAACTCTGCTGGCAATTCCAAACGATAGGCTACCCTGCCTACCCTCGCGACCACCCGGAATGGACCAATATATCAGGGCCCCAACTTGGCTCTCTTCCTGAATCGAATCACTCCTTTCCAAGGAGAGATCTTCAGGAGCACAAAGTCGCCGACCTGAAACTCAAGCTCGGACCGGCATCTGTCCGCATAACTCTTCTGACGACTCTGAGCTGTCAACAAACTCTGTCTGACTTGCTGGATCTGCTCTGTCGTCTGAAGCACGATCTCTGTATTGCCCATCACACATTTTCCGACCTCTCCCCAGCAAATGGGGGTCCGACACCTCCTCCCATACAACAGCTCAAAGGGCGGCATACCAATGCTCGAATGATGGTTGTTGTTGTAGGAAAACTCTGCCAACGGAAAGTACGTATCCCAACTCCCCCAGAAATCCAACACACATGCCCGAAGCATTTTCTCGAGCGTCTAAATCATCCGCTCACTCTTTCCGTCTGTTTGGGGGTGATATGTGGTACTAAAATGCGGCCTAGTACCCAACTCCTCATGAAACTTCTTCCAGAATCTGTAAGTGAAACGTACATCCCGGTTTGAGACAATCGAGATTGGCACCCCATGCCGAGATACCACTTCCCTCACGTACACCTCTGCTAACTTCTCTGCGAAGGAGCTCTCACTAATAGC
Organism: Lactuca sativa; assembly: GCF_002870075.4. Taxonomy (NCBI): domain Eukaryota; kingdom Viridiplantae; phylum Streptophyta; class Magnoliopsida; order Asterales; family Asteraceae; genus Lactuca; species Lactuca sativa. Next base: position 244,623,873 of record NC_056623.2, on the reverse strand, counting down.
AAGGAAGTGGGCGCTCTTTGTCAACCTGTCGACAATTACCCAAATTGCATCGACTCCCCTAGCTGTCCTTGGCAATTTAGTGATAAAATCCATGGTACGTAATCTGTTCCCACTTCCATTCGGGACCCTCCAACGGCTACAACTTACCATGCGGTCTTTGGTGCTCGGCCTTAACCCTGCGGCAAGTTAAGCACCTCTCAACAAACCACGTAACATCCATCTTCATACAGGGCTACCAATACTCCCTCCTCGGGTCCAAATACATCTTAGTGGCCGCATGATGGATCGAGAATTTCGACCGATGAGCCTCTTCCATCAAAATGGTACGCGCCCCTCCCACAAACGGTACCCATACATGCCCCTGAAAAGTCATAAGCCCCCGACCATCAGTAACGAACTCCGATACCAACCCAACAACTTGCTCTCTCTTCTGGTTCTCCGATCTCACGGCCTCAGCCTGTGCTCCACGAATGGTGTCCAACACTGTAGCCATCACGGTCAATCACAAACATATACCTCGCAATGGGGCACCCTCCGCCCTGCGACTCAGGGCGTCGGCTACCACATTAGCCTTGCCCGGATGGTACAGAATCTCACAATCATAATCCTTGACCACATCCAACCACCTCCTCTGCCGCATATTTAGGTTGTGCTAATCCATCAAATACTTCAGGCTCTTGTGGTCCGTGTATATCGTACACCGAACCCCATAGAGATAGTGACGCCAAAAGTTGAGGGCGAACACCACTGCCCCCAACTCTAGATCATGGGTGGGATACCTCGTCTCATGAGGTTTCAGCTGCCTCGATGCATATGCTATCACATGCCCTATTTGCATCAGCACCGCTCCCAACCCCAAGATCGATGCATCACAGTATACCACAAAGTCCTCCATCCCCTCCGGGAGGGCTAACACTGGAGCTTTGCATAACCTTTGGTGAAGCGTCTCAAAGGAGGCCTGCTGCTCGGGGCCCCATGAAAAGCGACACCCTTCCGGGTCAACCTGGTGAGTGGCAGTGCGATCTTAGAAAAATCCTTGATAAATCTCCGATAATAACCTGCCAACCCTAGGAAACTCCTGATCTCGGTGGGTGACCTTGGCACCTCCCAACTCATCACCGCCTCAACTTTGGCCGGGTCGACCAATATCCCTTTCTGGTTAACGAGATGACCCAGGAACTGGACCTCTTGCAACCATAAATCACACTTGGAGAATTTGGCATAAGGCCTCTCCGATCTCAGAACTCCGAGGATCTCCCTCAAATGCTCCTCATGCTGCTCTCTAGATCTGGAATATACCAAAATGTCGTCGATGAATACAATCACCGACCGATCCAGCATCGGCCTGCACACTCGGTTCATGAGATCCATGAACACTACCGGGGCATTGGTGAGCCCGAAAGGCATCACCACAAACTCGTAATGCCCATAACGCGTCCTGAACGCTATCTTCTGGATGTCCTTATCTCGCACCCTCACCTGATGATATCCAGACCTCAAATCGATATTGGAGAACCAAGACGCTCCCTATAACTGATCGAACAAATCGTCGATCCTCGGCAACGGGTAACGGTTCTTGACCGTCAGCTTGTTCAACTCCCAGTAATCAATGCACATCCGGTGTGAACCATCCTTCTTCTTGACAAACAGGATAGGCACTCCCCACGGCGAGCTGCTCGGCCGAATAAACCCCTTTCCCAGCAGCTCCTGAAGCTACGAGGATAACTCTTGCATCTCTGGAGGTTCAAGGCGATAAGGCACCTTGGCGATAGGCGCGGCCCCCATAACCAAATCCATACTGAACTCCACTTCCCTCACAGGAGGCACACCCGGCAACTCCTCCGGAAATACATCCGGGAACTCACGCACTATCGGAACCTCCTCAACTGACCTCGGCCTCTCGGAATCCACCCGCGTATCCATCACATATGCCACAAAACCCTTACAGCCCTGCTGTAGACACTGCCTCACCCAAGCGGCTGAACAAAACGCTGACCCAGAACGTGTACCCTCGCAATACACCGTAAGAACTCCCCCACTAGGGTCTCGTATGGTCACCAGCTGTCGCTCGCAGTCGATAACCGCACCGAATCTGCTCAGCCATTCCATGCCCACAATGACACAAACATCACCCATCGCAATAGGAAACAAATCGATCGGGAACTCAACATTGAAAATCTCGAGCACGCACCCCCGGACAACCTCCATGGCATATATCACCCTCTCTTCAGCTATGGAAACTCTCAGAGGCCGACTCAACGCCTCACGACTAACACTAATATGCTGACTAAAAGCCAAAGATACAAAAGACCGACTCACACCCGAGTCAAATAACACCAAGGCAGGTACAAAATTCATAACAAAAGTACCTACGCATAACATAATATAAGCATAATATCTCAACATCAAAATAAATACACGAAAGAATACATACCAGCCACGACATCGGGCGCTGCGCGGACCTCCTCCTCGGTCAACTGAAAGGCTCTCCCTCGTGCCCTCGGCGCCTCGGCCTTCACTGTCCGACTCTCAGTAGCTCTGATGGCGGCAAGGGCAGATCCCTGAGGTGCTCCCTGAGCTAATCCCCGCAACTGTGGACACTCCGCCTTCCAGTGTCCGGTCTGGTTGCAGTGAAAACACACTACAAACCCCTTGGGGCAGTCCTTGGCCATATGCCCCTCCTTGCCACACTTGTAGCAATTCCAACTCTACATACTCCATCATGAACCTTGCCTCACTTTTCACAAGTGCGGCCCTTCTTGCTCCCCGATTTGGGATCACCGGGCGTGGCCTGCTTGGCTACCGGTTGGGACTGTGCCGGTCGTTGATCCCTCCCCTGAGACTCCGCCTCCTCCCTGGCCCGAGTCTCTAGCTCAATCTCCCTCTTCCGGGCATTTGCCTGAAGCTCGGCAAATGTAAGGTACGAGGAGTTCGCCACGAACTCCCGAATGTCTCGCCTCAAAATACTCGAATATTGGCTCATACGTGCCTGCTCAGTGGACACGTGCTCAGGGCAGAACATCGCCCTCTCGTGGAACATCTTGGTAATCACCGTAACAGACTCAGTACCCTGCTTGAGGGTCAGAAACTACTGGCCCAAACGCTCCCTCTCCACCTGGGGAACATACTCATCTCGGAACATGGCAGTGAACCTCTCCCAGGTCACTAACGCAAGCTCAGCAGGCGTAAAGTGTGCCGTCACAAACTTCCACCAGTCCTTCGCTCCCAAGCGAAGTTGGTTCAGCGCGAACCGAACTCTCAAATGCTCAGAAGATGAGAAAGTGAAGAAACACCCCCCTATGTCAGAAATCCATCTCATAGCTACCACCGGGTCCTGGGTCCCATCAAACTCCAACGGTTTTGTGTTGCTGAACTATCAGAACAGCAACGCATCACCACCCTGCGGCCTCGCGGCAGCAATAGCAGCGGTGGCCGCAGCAACAACAGCCTCAGAAAGAGCAGCATAACGCTCGTCGAAAGTCTCAATTAACATGGTCTTAATAGACCCGAACATCTCTGGTATCTCTGCGCTGATGGCCGCAACCACCTCCTCATGGATGATCCGGCGAATCTCCTCATCACTGGCCCCATTGCTCTCAGGCATAAGACGTGTCCTCACCATGATCTACCTCTGAAATACAACATACGATAAATTAGAATCCATTCGAGCATACTAACACTCAACAACTCATTCCTCCTTGATTCTTGGCATTCCAAAGATTCTTACTTGGGCTGTACACCGCCTCGGTGATTTCAGTAGTACGGGCCCAATACTACTGTCTGCACCGTATCAGAATACACCCCAAGTCCTCCTCTTCAAGTACTCTATTATGCATGATCCACTCGCTAACAGATATCTCATAAGCTCCTCGCTGCTACCTACTCACTCTGAAGCATCTCATAGCAGCTCACTTCTCCCTAGGCTAAGGCATCACAAATCAGGCCACTCTAGCCCTAATAGGAGTACCTAGCCTACTCTAGCATGAGAATACATCATATCAATATCAATATCACATAACATGAGGGTATTTTGGGAAATCACCGTTCGGGCGCGGACTGATCGTACACACAACTCTGCTCTGTGTTTTTCCAAAAATCTTTTACTCTTTTTGAAAATACTTCTCAAATTCTCAGTTTGAGTTCAAATACGCCCGAAGGTATACTCGAATCCCTCAAACCAAGGCTCTGATACCAACCTGTAACACCGTAAATTTCAAAACAATTTTTCGCATTTTATAAAAACATGATTAATTTAATATTCATAAAAACATCAATGTTTGAAACTTAATCCATGCCATATAAAAATCCCAAGATCTCATAACATAAAAATCCTATGTGTGTGTACTGATCAAGCCGGCGCCTTCCCACGGTCATCACTAGAACCTGAAACAAATAACACCAAACACTGTAAGCACAAAGCTTAGTGAGTTCCCCAAAATACCACACACAACACATATTAGCCACTCGAGGCTATAACTCTGTGGGTCCGTGGACCCTACTCTGTGAACCCTCTGGTTCTAACTCTATGAACCTTCCAGTTCCAACTCTATAAACAAGCACATCATAAATCACATAGAAATAATGCAGTACAACACATAACATACATATAGGATACAAATACTCTGTCTCATAACTCTAATTACCTACTCAAGGTAAAGTATAGTGAGAAGACTCACCTCGCGTATCTCGATAACTCGCGAATCCCAGATATCATTCGCGTTCGATCCCCCGAGCTATAATCCTCATATAACACAATATATCTCTAATTAACACTTTCACAACTAAGGTTGACTAACCCTATCAAGTCAACACTGGTCAACTCTGGTCAATGGTCAGCGGTCAACTTTGACCGGACTCGGCGAGTGCACTAGAGCGACTCAGCGAGTCTATACGTGTTCACTGACTCCCTCGGATCCTTTCTTGACACGTCGAGTACTTCCCTAACTCGACGAGTTCCACCTGGCATGAATAGCGGGGCCACCACGACTCAACTCATCGAGTCTCAAGAACTACTCGGCGAGTTCCGGCTTGACTCAGCCCCCTATTGACTCTCCCAGAATCACTGGGTCATCCCCCAACCCAGCGAGTCTACTCGCTGAACAATTTACATGAAACCCCAACCCTACTCGCCGAGTCTCAAGAACAACTCGACGGGTTCATGCCGTGCACAAACACTATTGACCTTCTGAGGTCAGATCTGCTTCCCCAAACTATAGATCTGGCTTTCCCAAGCATGAATGTCACGTAAAGTTCGAAACTTGATGTTTGTATAACTCCCACAAGGCATCAAAAGGAGATTTGGTCCCAAAAATGACAACCTAGGTCCAATAACTCCATAATAACCCAAAAAGCTCCAAGGGTTAAGGTCTCTGGACCTCTTTGAGTCCAGATCCAAGGCACAAACTCGAAGAGGGACCATTTGCTTCACATAATCACTCTCCAAAGGGGTTAGAAAACCCTAACTCTAAAGATCAACCCTAAAACTAAAGGAGATTCGAACTATTACCTCAAAATGAAGCCTCTGGACGTCTGCTGGAATCTCACCTCCTCCTTGCTCTTGCCACCTTCTTCTTGCTAAACAAGGAATAAAACGGCCCAAAAGTGACTTCCTCTCTCCCAAAACGATTTAGCTCTCTTAGGGTTCTCTCAAGGGACTGGTAGCCGGAATGGGAGGCTATAAGTGCCCTCAAATAGGCTCCAAACCTGGGGAATTAGGGTTTCACTAAACAGCGTGGACTCGCCTAGTCCACTTTTGGACTCGCCGAGTCCAGACGCTAACCCGTGCCCATAGCCGCGATCATACTCGGCGATTTTGGGCTCCAACTCGCCGAGTCTCCTCACAAATCACCAAAAATATAAGAATGAATAATACCCGGGAATCCGGGCTGTTACACCGCAAGCAGTTGGTTCTTCTTGAATTCACCAATGACCTTGATCCTCTTTTGATATCCCATTTGATAGAGACCAGATGTAATGCCTGCCATGGAAGGGGTAAAGAACTTGATAGAAGGATGAACCAGAAGGTTTATGGCAGTAAGAAACTTCTCTTTTGACAGAATAACCAGTGAATCGTCATTCAAATTGAGATGAACTTCTTGAAGGTTGTTGAGTGGTCGATAAGCAAAGAATGCACACTTGAAGAGTGTAGAGATGGGAACCATGTCTGTGAATGCGTCAAATGGACCGAACAGAGGATGATTTTTCAAGAACCTGATCATCAGCTTAAGTGGGGCATTATAGGAGAAATGATTGTCAAAAATTGCTCTGAAATTGCTTGACGCAATCGTCTGATAGTCTAAGTGGTTGGAGCTTCCCGATCCAGATGCTCTTTCTTGTTTCTTTGATACTCCTGATTTCACCATTGTTGAATCTTGAGAAAGTATGACGATTATAGGGTCTATGTTTGCACTGAGTTCTTGAAGGTTTTTAGGTTCAGAGAGCATAAAGTGCTAATGAGGAAGATGAAAGGTTTATATAGGGGAGAGGAAGAGCGGTAACTGGATTTACCCTAGGTAAAACGAGGATAAGGTAAGGGGTCGTTTGGGGGGAATCTTTTGAATTAGTGTTTTAATCTCATCCACATAATGTGAAACGGTTTCAAAAAGATTTGAGAGATTTTCCAAAAGTGGTTTGCATTTAATGAAAAGTCAGACGTGCATTATCACGTCTGGAAATTGTGTGGAGGGGGAGAGGAAGTTGTAACAGATGGGACGTGCTTGGTATAAGGAAGGGACAGGTTGAGGATGTGTTTATGGAAAAACGATCTTTTGTCATCACACCTAAAATAGGTCTGACACAGAGGTTTTTTAAGAAAGAGAATGTGACAATTTCTAAAGGAATGTTTTTATTTAATGTTTTTTTATGATGTATCATTAAATAGCACAATATTTTTGTTTTAAAAATTTTTTAAAGTTTTTTTTTGTATTTTTTATTTTTAAAGAAGAACAATCTGAAAAGAAATAATGAGACTGCGGATGGACACATCATTGCGGATGGATCCTTTGCCATCGCGGATGATCATAGCAGAAGAAACTGAGAAGAGAACTTGTAAGATAGATTAGTAATAACAAACAAGAGGGACCAATAAAAGATTAGTATAATATATGGTTGCGGTACATGGTCTACGGTACACAGGATATCCCAAAACCATTCATTATAAATAACTTTCATTTAGAACCCCAATGGAGACCATGAATGGTCTGTGGTAGCTATCATTTCAAGAAGAATTGAGGGCCCAGATTCATCATTCCTAACATTTGCAAAAATGCATTGAGTTTGGTAGAGTCAAGTGCTTTTGTAAACACATCAGCAATCTCTTCATGTGTAGGGACAAAGATGAGTTCAATGTTACCTTTCAGAATGTGGTCTTTGATGAAATGATACCGTAGTTCAATATGATTGGTCTTCGAGTGATGGATAGGATTGTGGGAAATCACTATAGCACTTTCAAAATCACTAGTAAATTGGTATCCACAGCATTCTGTATCTGTAGTCTAACAGTTATGTTTTCATCCATAACACGTGAGAACAACAGCTGGCTGCGACCACATATTCAGCTTCTACAGTAGACAATGAAACACAACTCTGTTTCCTTGAGGACCAGCTGACATGTCTTCCTTCCAGAAATTGACATCCACCGGATGTACTCTTTCGATCAAGTTGGCATCCGGCATGATCCGCATCAGTAAACTCTTGAAGACTAAAGTCATTTCCTGCGGGATACCATAGGCCAAGAGACTTGCTTCCTTTCATGTACCGCAAAATTTGTTTGACTGCGGTCATATGAGATACTTTTGGATCAGCCTGATATCTTACGCATACACCTGTTGCAAAAACTATATCTGGTTGACTAGCAGTGAGATACATGAGAGAGCCAATGATGCCTCTATAAGTTTTGTGATCAACAGGTTCTCCTGAGGGATCAACATAAATCTTATAACCGAATGCCATGGGGACCTTAGCTGACGAGCAATTATCCATTGAGTATTTATTCAATAGCTCAGAGGTATACTTTTCTTGATGGATGAAGATTCCTTGAGAAATCTGTTTAACTTGAAGTCCTAGAAAGAAGTTAATCTCTCTATTCATGCTCATCTGAAATTTGTTAGTCATGAGCCTAGCAAAATCATCCACCATCCTCTGATCTGTGGATCCGAAGATGATATCATCCACATATATTTCTACTAGCAAAAGGTGATCACCATTTGATTTTCTAAATAAAGTGGGATCAATTACTCCTCTTTTATATCCGGACGAGACAAGAAATTCAGAAACAGTCTCGTACCACGCTCTTGGGGCTTGTTTCAGACCGTAGACTGCCTTTTTGAGTTTGTAGCAGTGATCAGGGAATTCTATAGTTTCAAAGCCCGGAGGTTGCTGAAGATAAACCTCTTCTTTTAGTTCCCCATTAAGAAATGCACTCTTAACGTCCATTTGATGAACTTTGACGTTTTTGTGGGCTGCATATGCTAGAAAGATGCGAATGGCTTCTATTCGAGCTACCAGAGCGTACGTTTCATCATATTTAACACCTTGAAGTTAACTGTAGGCCTTTGCAACTAGCCTTGCCTTCTTTCTGACTGCGGATCCAGACTCATCGAGCTTGTTCTTGTACACCCATCTGGTGCGAACAATGGTGTGACCTTGCGGTTTTGGAATGAGTTGCCACACACTGTTACGTTCGAATTCTGCTAGCTCTTCTTGCATCACAACAATTCAGTCGGGCTCTAGTAATGCTTCTTTGATTGATTGGGGTTCGAACGAGGACATAAAGGCTGAGAAGTGGCAGTGATCAGATAAGTCTTGTGAAGATCTGGTTTGAACGCCTGCTAATGGATTGCCAATGATCTGACCAGGTGGATGGTCGTTCGTCCATATGTGAAGACGTGGTTGAAGGTGATCAGCAGCTACGGTAGAGGGGATGTCTTCAATGTCAGAAGAATCTGAGATAGGGAACGATAGTTCCCCTTAGACTTGAGAACAGCCTGCGGAGTTGTCTTGAACTGTTGGTTTTGCGGTATATTGAAGTGGTTCCCCCTGGACTGCTGATGGGATTTCCTTTGAAACATGAGGGTGTTCCCCATGGACTAATGGGAGAGAGAAAATTCTAGGATCCGATCTGGTGTCAATATTTTCTATGTTCTCCTCATCCGAGTCCGAAGAGATGTTTGATGGTTGAGATTATTTGCGGATGGACGGAGCTGCTTCGAATAGTACTGGAACCTCGATGGTTGTAGTATGATCGAAAGTTGAGTTTTCCCCCTCAACCGGCAAGGTGGAAGTACCTAGAGACAGAACATCGGAGGGCGTAGGACCAGATACTTCAACATGATGTAATTGAGCTTCCGGAGAAACAAGAACTTCAAATAACTTAGCAGTCTCTATTGGATCAAAAAGATCATCATAATTAACTTCAACTATGTTTAGAGGACCCGAAGAATTAGAAATATCAGATTCAAGAACTGATTTTGTTTCAGAGGAGGGAGCAGCGTTGCGGACATAGGAATCGTCGAACTTTACGTCAAAGTTTTCGACAATTTGCTTCGTGCGTCTGATTAAAACCCGATATGCGATTTTATAGGTTGAGTAGCCTAGGAAAATGCCTTCGTCGGATTTAGGTGCGAGCTTGTTAAGGTGATTTTGGTTGTTGATCACGAAGCATCTACATCCAAAAATGTGGAAGAAGCGGATGTTAGGCTTGTGGTTGTTGAGACCTTCATATGGTGTTTTGCTGAGACGTTTGCACACTATGTTGTGGTTTTGCACAAAACAAGCTATGGCTATGGCTTCGGCCCAGAAGTATAGAGGAAGATTGGCATAGTTGAGCATTGATCTGGCTGCCTCCACCAGAGTTCTATTTCTTCTTTCAACAACACCATTATGTTGCGGGGTATCGGGAGCTGATAAATTATTTACTTATACCCTTGGATACTAAGAAATCATTCAGTAGATGATTGGTCTATTATGTGCCGTTGTCATTGCGGATGCGTCGTACTGGCAGTTTGATTTGAAGCCCGATCTCCTTGATGAAATTTATGAATACCTACGGTGTTTCTGACTTGAGTCGAAGGAAGATGACCCATGTAAAACGTGTGTAATCATTCACTATAACCAGTATGTATTTTTTGTGGTGAAGACTGGCTACGGTAGATGGACCGCAGAGATCGATGTGAAGTAGTTCCAACGGTTCTGAAATTGAGGAGTCAATCATCGATGGATGACATGCCTGGACTGCATACCACACTCTTGCAGAACAGAGTGTGTCATTGTGAAATTTTAGAATGGGGAGACCACGGACTAGTTCGTCTGTGACCCGATTTTTGATATACCAAAAGTTGAGATGAGCGAGCTTCCGGTGCCAGAGCCAGCTCACATCGAATACTGCCTTTGATAGAAAGAAAAGTTGCGGTTTGCCAATGATCAGAGAGACGTCCAGTGGATAATAGTACCTTCGGATCTGGACTTGATCAGGGAAGTGCTTCTATCGTTTGTCATTATGTAGTAGAATTGATCATCAAAATCAACCCGATGGCATGCCTTACATAGTTGGCCAACACTTATGAGATTGTGCTTCAGACCTTCTACATAAGCGACCTTTTGAATTGAGAAGTTTCCCATAGTAAGAACTAATGGGTTTTATACAAACAATCCTATGTGTGCATGAAACCCTAGAGGTTGATCTATGTTATCACTATTAGTTATACAACATTATGAACATGTGAAGAACCCTAAAAAGCTTCTAGGAATTTCAAAATCAACAAGGAAATATGAAATACATACCTCTTGTTTTTATATTGTAATAACAACCTAAATCTTGAATCTTTTTGTCTTTGAAAGCAAGTACCACAAGTGTAGTACCTCTAATGGCTCACAAACACCAAGAGCAAATGGAGAGGCAAGAGAGAAAGAGAGGAGGTATGAAATTCGGCCCTAGGAACCCTTGGGAAGGCACAGACGAATTTCATGTGCCAAGGGGTGTTTATATAGGTGTAAGGATTAGGGTTTCAGTCCTTATCCTTATCTGGTTACTTGCCCACCAAGCAACCCATAAGATAAGCCTTGAATCCTTATCATGGACGAATTCTAAGGCCTTATCACCTTAAATTCGTCCAACCTATCCTTGGAGCAACCAATGCCCTAATTTGCAAGTATCACATAATTACAATTCAGCCCCCTAGTTTAATTAATTACATTTGATCACAAAATTAATTCTTAATTAATTATTGACCAATATTAATTAAACAAATATGATTTCTCCTTTAATATATTATTCTTATAATATACTAACAAATCACAGTAACCTCTTTCTCTATTATTTCTCGAGTAAAGTTGCTCTGGTGAAGGCAACCCAAAAGGAGCATGCACGATCGGGTCAAGTACTTACCAAACATGGTTACGGGCTTAGACACTAATCCAACAGTCTCCCACTTGGATAAGTCTAGTAACTATAATAGTAAGTACAACCCGATTAGCAATCGTAGCTCTCAAAGACACTGTCGAACTCTGATCTTATCAGTAACTTGTCCTTTCGATAAGGGATCATATATTCCTCCATTCTAGATATCATATAGACGTGAGACAAGGATTGAAATCATCCTCTCAGTCTATGTGTTGTTTCTCGATTTCCTATTTACGATGACTGACTAATTGAATAAATCAAATTAGCCCTAGCCCGGCCGAGCATTTACGTTTGTCATCACTAAATCAGCGAGGGACCCACAGATATCGCTTTTATCCCACTTTGGGTAAAAGGAACGGATAAACTTCGACTCAATGCTTGCTTGCACTCACTCACCAAATCACACTCACCGATATGTTTTATAACAACAAGTTACTGGTGCGTTTACATATTATCAATGTGTAACCAATTCGCAAGATACAACTTACACATCTCGGTTTTAAGAATACAAGATATTATCGTCTCACCAATCGCTCGTGATAAAATTCATGAAACAATCCAAGTGAGTGTGGGTTTAATCCGATGCTCAAAATCATATTCATAAGCACTCATGAACGTTGTAGCAAACCTTTTCTATGTCCAATACACTCTAGACAATCTACAAACCAATTCATGACAGTGTTCATTCATACCTACTTCCAACATTTGAACAACTGTGGACCATTCGAATAATTTGATTATTTTGAAATAATTAATCATTTAGGAAGTCAAAACATGCAAAGTGAAACACACGAATAATACTAATCCTATATGGTCCCAAACCTTTGAGTACAAATAAAACACCTTTTATTTATCACCATATCAATTACTCATTATTTGTTGTTTCGGTTAATTAACTTATTACTTGCATTATTACTACAATTGTCCCATGCTCTTAGCATGCACACAATGTTTACCTGTGGTCCTTACTTTGTGAAATAGATCAAATGAACACATTTCCAATCATACTCATTTCACAACTCCCAATCCTTATCACAAGTGTAAGAATATCAAATTCTTGCCACTTATAGAATATGTTATATTCTAACGTTTTATGAAACGATCTTTTCGTAATGTCACTACACTAAAGTCACAACGACTATTGCCAATGAAATTACAAAGTCCTCTATTGGAGATTGTTGTAAGACAATTCCATAGATACGAAGTCTCATATTCAAGGTAAATTCCTTAGAATATCCTTCTACATAAAAGTTTCTAATCTACACATATAGATTCTTAACGTCCAACTCCCAATATGGAAACATTTCCACATTCGCCATATGACAACTCAGTATCAAATCTTGTAATAATAATGTCATTATGGTCCATCCACTACTATACTTCCAACTATTCACAAGCAACCAATCCTTGGAGAACCTTATATTGTCCTTTGATAGTTTTTTAATAAACTTAGTCATGTATGGTTCTAGTCCTTTTTCCCTCTCTTAATGCTCTAGGAATTTGGAAAATTTTAGAACGATCAATTATTACAACATATGCGATCGATGTGACAACCCGATATTTCGAGTCAATGTAATGTAAAACCAATAAAATTTAGGTCAAAATGTAACCTTCCTAAAATCTTATTCGGATTAAATAAAGTAGTAGGAATCATATCAAGGTTTGCGTGCATAAAAAGAACGTCCAAATCTGACTTCGAATGAGGAAGTTATGAATTTTTGAAGAAATTCCTTAATCACGTCATTTTAATAAATAAATAATAAAAATAATTTCGGAATTTGCCAACGGAATCTAAACGAAAGTTGTAGATCATGGTCTCACCTTCGCGTGGATATAAAGAACGTCAAAAATGGAGTTCGTATGAGGGAGATATGAATTTTTGAAGTTTATTTACAATAAATATAAATTTAATTATAAATTCCCGGTAATATCCGAAGGGGAGTCATCGGATTGGACCGAAGTACGCCCCGCGTACTGAGATCGAGGGTCTCGGATCGTCCACGTCGCACTATCCGAAGAATTCTAAACCGTCCGACCCGTCCGAAGCTCCGACCCGTCCGACTCGCTGTCCCGTCCGACCCGCTGTCCCATCCGACCCGCGTACCCAGCAACCCGTCCCATCCGAGCCGAGGCAGTCGAGGCTTCGGTCATGCATGACGTACGCGTACGCGCTGCGTACGAGCGTACGCCCCGCGTTCGGAGGCGGTTCATCCTTCCTATAAATAGGATGCGAGGCTTTCCGAAAATGTTGCTCATTTCTCTCCTCTCTCTCACAACCTTGCCTCGTTTTCCGTGCCCGTTATAACCCGAAGCTCTGGTCTTTTTGCTCAAGTCCCGAGGGTCGATTTCACTCCCGAGATTCCCGAGAATCCCGAGAGAAATCCATTTTCCGAGACGAAACTCTGCCCGGTTTTCCATCTCGCTTTCTTCAATCAATCAAGTGAGTTTCATACCCCTTAATCAAACTTTTAAATATTCTAAATGCTTTTATATGCTTCCAAAGGGGGGGAATACAAGTTAAATACTTATAGTTATTGTTTCAATCACATGTGATTGCATTAATCACATGTGATTAATAACTAGGGAAACCAATGATTTTACCACTATTCAAACTATCTATCAAACTGTTTTACTTCTAAATGTTTTCCAAACCCATTTACTTTTCGAATTTACACTGCAACTGTGATTTAAACAAATGTTCCTTATACTTAATCTGTTTTAATCAAATCTACTTCTTCAAATTGTTTTGTAGATTGACATCAAGTCAATCTTTCTTTAAAAATAATACTTATGTTTCAAATGTCTTATAAATACTTATTTATGTTTTTATATTATAAATTGCATGCCCATATATGTATAGACGTATAAATAATGTTTAAAGGGCTTAGGAAGGCCATCCACCCTATTTCCTTTTCCTCGATTTGGATGTGGTCTGGTGGGATTTTGGGTGACCATCCGAAGGTCGTTTCCATGTTAATTATATATCAAATATACATATATAGACATAAAGTACTTCCATAATCATACGTACTAGACGCACCGTTCACAAATTACCATCGGGGTAACACAGAATCATACTATTACAACTGCTAGATCAATGAGTCAGTTCGTTCATGAGTCTCTACTAGGAAGAGAATATATACAACTATACTATGAGAACATATACAACTATACTAGAACTAGAAAAATTGCATTACATATGCAAGAATACGATAACAAATGTGATCCACTGTATCGGAGCATGCCTTAAATGTCATGGCCCGAGTTGTAGCGAGAATTCTCTTGGAGGGAGAGCGTTGAGTTTGCGTATAGATCTATACTGGATTGACTATCCTACACCTTGCTGCTAGCTACAGCCGGACCTGCAGGTCTGCGGGTGCCAAACGTCATTCCGTTATTACGACCGTTCTTGATGTCGTTGTTATCAGTCGATAGCATGGTGCAATTATCACATTATACCTTAATATAAATCCGGTTTAAAGTAGTAGTAATTAGTACAATAGTAGTTCTTATTATACAAAGCTACAGCACTACAATGATTTACCCATTACATATTTTGGTGATAATCTCACTTAAGCATTAATGTACAAACTATATTTTAAACAAATGATAGTTATACTTGGGTAATTACACACTTTTACAGCAGACGAGTTTACAAAACAGTTTAGCCTTGGTAGAAGGTTACTTTTATACTAGTAGAAAATATAGGATTTTCTGAGAGGTTCTAACTTTTACAAACTTATACATTGAGACAGGTTCAAACGTTTTTGACAACAAACATTAACACTAAAATACTTATGAACTCACCAGCTTAATGCTGATAAACTCTTTCAAAATAAATTGTATTCTCAGGTCATCAGTAGACAGGTACCGATGCCAGCTTTTGAGATGATGGAGCGTACTCAAGACTCATCATTTTATTGTTTTGATTTACGTTATATTTTTGGTGTCTAAAACTGTACAGAACACGCGTGTATTAAATTTATATATTTAATGCAATGGATGATGTTGTTTACCTATTTACATTTACTGTGTTGTGATTACCTTACATGACGTCCTCCGCCCCAGAACGTTTCCGTCGTTCTTGGTTTTGGGGTGTAACAGATTGATATCAGAGCATTGTTTATAGTGAATTGAGTATATCAACCCATAAAAGATATACTAAACTATAAACCCATTAGGGATTAAAACTCTGACCAAGAGTCTATACTTTAAATAAAAAAAATATTTAACTAAGTATACTAGTCTGCATTCATACTAAAATAAGTGTCACAATGACAAGAACAAAAGTATTACGATTGTTAAATGTCACAAGTGAGCTCGGGGATGTATGGTCAGTCCTGGGAATGGCATAGCCTGATCAACTATGCTGGTCCTAGGAGTGATTAGCACATGCCTTAGAATGGTTGTGATAGGTTAACAAGTCTAAAAACTTACCAACAATACCACAAGAAGATCAATAGAACTTAAACTTAAAATACTATAGGAGTATTTTGTGCTACTAGTTACACGTATACTATATTCTTATACCCCTATTCTCGCGTAGATCTTGATGGCTAGATATCCATCATGGCGACCCAAATGAAGGCAATGCCGGGTGGATCGATGAAGAGCCCGAAGTTGATCATCCAATCCCTTTGGATGATCACCTTGCAGAAGGCTTTTCAGATGGGTCCGACTCCGAGCCTGAAGTCAACAACCTACCGATTGTAGGTCAAGCCCCGAACAACACCCCTCGACCAGCATTTCCAGGTCCTACTCCCATGTGGGCAAACAACCTGAACCGCTGGAGTGATGATCAGGGTCAACCCTTACCATACCTTGGGGACCGAACCTTTTACAACGTCAGCGATGGTGGCTCTACTGACCGAGCTCTACCTGTCATTATCCGCAGAATAGCTCGTATTGTCGAGCAAAATGGAGCAACCGTCGACCGGGTCATAGAGATTGATGCCGACTCAGGTGTCAACACAGTCAGCATCCGCCGTCTTGGAGAATACATGGAACGGACCCGGAGGACAAATAAAACCCTGCAGTAACAATTGGCTGCCTCACGAGCTGAAATTTTGGAACTTCGAGCTCGTCAGAGGACTCAGGATCGACACCTCCAAGAGGTGTTTCGTCAAGTGTCCGACCGCAGTACTCGCCTGGGATTTTTCCCATCGCCGTTGGTTGATGTCTAGTACATCTTCGTCTTTTAATTAAAAGATAACCTTTAACATCTGTGCTCCAAGTAGCACTTGTGTGTATTATGTTTCTAACCTTCCGTACTCAAATTTGAAATCTAAGAACTGTCAAACTTTTCTTTATGGTATGATGTATGACCTACTGTTAGGTCTATTTTCCCTGAACTTATTACATCAGTAATGCCAGTATTTTTGAGATCTATCTATCTGGGAAAATCTATACACTTGTGCTTTCCTTCTAATATTTCTTATTGTGATTTCAAGCACTCTTTCAACTGTTGGACTATGTTTAGTTAGTCCATGTGTCACTCTCACGTTGCTTACAAATTGATTCTTACCATCTTTCTTATCTTTATAAACTTATAGCTGAAGGATGCCTCCTCGCAAGTCTCCCAGGAATAGGAATAATCCTGCACCTCCACCACCTCCTCCGCCTCCGGTCATCGATACTGTAGCCCTGAATGCTGTCGTAGCTGCAGCAGTGGCAACTGCCATGGCTCAGTATCACTCTTCTGATGCCAGCAGAGGTGGAACCCCTATGGAATCTATCCCAATCGAAATCCCTGTGCGCTCAAGGGAGTGCTCTTACAAGGATTTTACAAACTGCAAGCCGAAGCCTTTCTATGGCACCGGCGGAGTCATTGCTCTCTCACAATGGTTCGAGAAGACTGAATCAGTCTTCGAAATCTGTTCATGCCCTGCTGCGTGCAAAGTGAAATATGCCGCATGCACCTTTGAGGGTAAAGCCCTAACGTGGTGGAACGGCCACGTCAAAGCCCTAACTCTCGTCGTGGCTAACGACATGGGCTGGGAAACAATGAAAGACCTCATGACTGAGGAATACTGCCCGAGGGGCGAGATCCAGAAACTGGAGCAGGAACTTTGGAATCTGTCGATGAAGGGCACCAATGTGGTCGCTTATACTGCCCGATTCAGCGAGCTGGTGGCCCTCTGCCCCAATATGGTTCCCACTGAGGGGAAGAAGATCGAGAGGTACATATGGGGGCTAGTGCCTCCGTATCAGGGGAATGTGCTAGCGTCAAACCCCGCTACCTTCGACAGTGCCAAACGATTGGCACAACGACTCATTGACCATGGAGTCAAAACCCCTGCAACCACAACCACCCTAGCCATCCTGGAACCCTCCAAACCCGCCGATACTAAGCGGAAATTCTGGGATGAAAGGAAGAAGCATCAAGCTGCCAAAAAGCAGCAATTGGTGGCAATTCATGCCGCAGTAACCCCTACTGCTGCTACTACTGCTCCGGTGAGTCGGTATGCTGGAAGTTCGCCCAAGTGCAACAAATGCAGCTACCACCACAACGGCCCCTGCCATGAATTGCAGTGCTCTAACTGCAACAAGAAAGGACACACCGTCCGATTCTGTAAGTTCCCGGCACAACCTATCAACCAAGTCCCTGGCTCTGGCGCGAGCCCAACCTGCTATGGATGTGGCGAAGCAGGCCAGTTTAAGAGGGACTGCCCCAAAGTGAGGAATGCTGGAGGAGCAGGGAGGGTACTAGCTATAGGCCACGGGGAAGCAGTTGCTGACCCGACAGTAGTAACTGGTACGTTCCTCCTCGATAACTCCTATGCATGCATTTTGTTCGATAGTGGAGCGGAGCGAAGCTTCGTAAACCATAAATTTGCTCGCATGCTTAATCAACCACCGCACGCACTCAAAGAACTATTCACAGTAGAAATGGCTAATGGAAAAACTGAAAATACAAGTAGCATATACTTAGGTTGTACCCTAACTCTAGATAACCATTCATTTCCAATCGACCTCATGCCAGTCTCAATAAAAAGTTTCGACGTCATCATTGGCATGGACTGGTTAAGCCTTCATCGTGCCGACATCATGTGCTTCGAGAAAGCAGTCCGTCTAAACCTTCCGTCTAACGAAACTCTTATAGTCTATGGCGACAAACCCGGTGCAAGTCTTCGCATCATATCAAGTATTCAAGCACAGAAATACCTGCGTAAGGAATACCATGCATTCCTTGCTCACGTCGTCGACACGAACCTAGAAACGAAAGAACTAAAGAACCTCCCGGTAGTGAGCGACTTCCCCGACATTTTCCTAGAAGAGCTACCCGGATTACCTCCGCAACGACAAGTCGAGTTCAGAATCGACTTAGTCCCAGGAGCTACCCCAGTAGCCAAGTCGCCCTACCGTTTAGCACTCGCCGAGATGCAAGAACTCTCTGGTCAACTTAACGAACTGCTCAGCAAGGGCTTTATAAGGCCAAGTTTCTCACCCTGGGGAGCACCGGTCTTGTTCGTTAAGAAGAAGGACGGATCCTTCCGTATGTGTATCGACTACAGAGAACTCAACAAACTGACGGTCAAGAATCGTTATCCTCTACCATGCATAGATGATCTATTCGACCAACTGCAAGGGGCGAGCTATTTTTCCAAAATTGATCTGAGATCCGGATATCACCAGTTACGAGTGCTAGAGGAGGATGTGCCAAAGACCGCCTTCCGAACTCGTTACAGACACTACGAGTTGATGGTGATGCCATTCGGACTGACCAATGCGCCCGCAGTCTTCATGGATTTGATGAATAGAGTATGCCGACCTTACTTGGATCAGTTTGTCATCGTTTTCATTGACGACATCCTGATCTACTCTCGAAGTAAGAAAGAACATGGCGATCATCTGCGACAAGTTCTAGGGACATTACGAAAGGAGAAACTTTATGCGAAGTTCTCGAAATGTGAATTTTGGATCCGAAGAGTCGAATTCTTAGGACACGTGGTAAGCGAAGAGGGAATCCATGTGGACCCATCCAAAATTAAAGCCATTGAGAACTGGTCAGCACCAAAGACGCCTACAGAAATTCGACAATTTCTAGGTCTCGCTGGCTACTACCGCAGGTTCATTCAGAACTTCTCACGAATAGCAAAGCCTCTTACAACCCTAACCCAGAAAGGCGTGGCCTTTGACTGGGAAGAGAAACAAGAAAGAGCATTCCAAACGCTCAAACGAGCCTTGTGCACCGCACCAATACTATCCCTTCCCGAAGGAATAGAAGACTTCGTAGTTTATTGCGATGCATCGAATGAAGGGCTCGGATGTGTTCTGATGCAGCGAGGTAAGGTCATCGCCTACGCCTCGAGATAGTTGAAGACGCACGAGGTTAACTACACGACCCACAATCTTGAGCTAGGAGCATTAGTGTTTGCTCTAAAGATCTGGAGACATTACTTGTATGGAACGAAGAGCACTATCTTTACCGACCACAAGAGTTTACAACACATTTTCGATCAGAAGGAGCTAAACATGAGACAACGATGGTGGGTCGAGCTACTCAGTGATTGCGAATGCGATATTCGTTATCATCCGGGTAAAGCCAACGTAGTAGCAGACACCCTAAGTTGGAAGGAATATTCTGGTCGCAAGGTCAAGTCATTATCAATAACCATCAATTCACACCTGACTAAGCAAATTCAGGCGGCTCAACTTGAGGCCATGAAACCTGAAAATGTGTCAAGTGAATCCCTTAGAGGAATGGACAAGAATTTAGAAGCCAAGGGTGACGGAACTTTATATTTCATGAACCGGATCTGGACACCGAAGCATGGTGGCTTCCGAGACTTGGTCATGACCGAGGCGCACAACACTCGGTATTCCGTCCACCCAGGTTCAGATAAGATGTATCTGGATCTTAAGAAGCTATACTGGTGGCCTAATATGAAAGCAGAGATTGCTACCTTCGTAAGTAAATGCCTTACTTGCGCGAAGGTTAAGGTCGAGTACCAGAAGCCCTCTGGTTTATTGCAGCAACCAGAGATCCCGGAATGGAAGTGGGAGCGGATCACTATGGATTTCATAACCAAGTTGCCCAAGACAACGGGTGGGCTTGACACCATATGGGTCATCGTTGATAGATTGACCAAGTCTGCACACTTCCTGCCTATCAAAGAAACCGACAAGATGGAGAAGCTTACGAGAACATACATTAAGGAAATCGTACGGCTACATGGTGTACCTATGTCCATTATCTCCGATAGAGATAGTAGGTTCACCTCAAGATTTTGGCAATCACTACAACATTCCCTAGGAACGAGGCTGGACATGAGCACAACCTACCATCCTCATACCGACGGACAGAGTGAGAGGACCATCCAAACTCTGGAAGATATGTTGCGAGCCTGTGTGATTGACTTTGGGAAGTCATGGGATACTCATTTACCCCTTGTCGAGTTTTCCTATAATAACAGTTATCACACGAGCATCAAGGCTGCTCCATTTGAAGCTCTCTACGGCCGTAAGTGCAGATCCCCTCTGTGCTGGGCTGAGGTGGGTGATACCCAATTAGCCAGGGGGCAAACTTCCGACAGTACTCTCACCGGTCCGGAGATCATTCGGGAAACAACAGAGAAAATTGTTCAGATCCGTGAACGATTGAAAGCCTCTAGTGACCGACAGAAGAGCTACGCTGATAAACGAAGGAAACCTTTGGAATTTCAAGTGGGAGACCGAGTCCTCCTCAAAGTCTCACCCTGGAAGGGCTTGATACGCTTCGGCAAGCGTGGAAAGCTTAATCCGAGATACATAGGGCCTTTCGAGATTCTTGCAAGAGTCGGCCCCGTAGCTTACAAACTCGAACTACCAGACGCACTTCGTAACGTACATTCTACATTCCACATATCTAACTTGAAAAACTGTCTATACGACGAGACTCTTGTAATCCCACTCGACGAGATCGAAAGCAACGAGAGCCTCAACTTCGTGGAAGAACCTGTAGAGATCTTAGACCGTGAGGTCAAGCAGACAAAGCAAAGCCGTATCCCTATCGTGAACGTTCGCTGGAATGTCAAGCGAGGACCGGAATTCACTTGGGAACGTGAGGATCAGATGAAACTGAAATACCCTCACCTTTTTGCTTAGTTATTTGTAATTTCTAACTTGCTTAAAATTTTAATTTCGGGACGAAATTCCTTCTAACGGGGGGATGATGTGACAACCCGATATTTCGAGTCAATGTAATGTAAAACCAATCAAATTTAGGTCAAAATGTAACCTTCCTAAAATCTTATTCGGATTAAATAAAGTAGTAGGAATCATATCAAGGTTTGCGTGGAGAAATTCCTTAATCACGAGGAAGTTATGAATTTTTGAAGAAATTCCTTAATCACGTCATTTTAATAAATAAATAATAAAAATAATTTCGGAATTTGCCAACGGAATCTAAACGAAAGTTGTAGATCATGGTCTCACCTTCGCGTGGATATAAAGAACGTCAAAAACGGAGTTCGTATGAGGGAGATATGAATTTTTGAAGTTTATTTATAATAAATATAAATTTAATTATAAATTCCCGGTAGTATCTGAAGGGGAGTCATCGGATTGGACCGAAGTACGCCCAGCGTACCATCATACGCCCTGCGTACTGAGATCGAGGGTCTCGGATCGTCCACGTCGCACTATCCGAAGAATTCTAAACCGTCCGACCCGTCCGAAGCTCCGACCCGTCCGACCCGCTGTCCCGTCCGACCCGCTGTCCCATCCGACCAGCGTACCCAACAACCCGTCCCATCCGAGCCGAGGCAGTCGAGGCTTCGGTCATGCATGACGTACGCGTATGCGCTGCGTACGAGCGTACGCCCCGCGTTCGGAGGCGGTTCAACCTTCCTATAAATAGGATGCGAGGCTTTCCGAAAATGTTGCTCATTTCTCTCCTCTCTCTCACAACCTTGCCTCGTTTTTCGTGCCCATTATAACCCGAAGCTCTGGTCTTTTTGCTCAAGTCCCGAGGGTCGATTTCACTCCTGAGATTCCCTAGAATCCCGAGAGAAATCCGTTTTCCGAGACGAAACTCTGCCCGGTTTTCCATCTCGCTTTCTTCAATCAATCAAGTGAGTTTCATACCCCTTAATCAACCTTTTAAATATTCTAAATGCTTTTATATGCTTCCAAAGGGGGGGAATACAAGTTAAATACTTATAGTTATTGTTTCAATCACATGTGATTGCATTAATCACATGTGATTAATAACTAGGGAAACCAATGATTTTACCACTATTCAAACTATCTATCAAACTGTTTTACTTCTAAATGTTTTCCAAACCCATTTACTTTTCGAATTTACACTGCAACTGTGATTTAAACAAATGTTCCTTATACATAATCTGTTTTAATCAAATCTACTCCTTCAAATTGTTTTGTAGATTGACATCAAGTCAGTCTTTCTTTAAAAATAATACTTATGTTTCAAATGTCTTATAAATACTTATTTATGTTTTTATATTATAAATTGCATGCCCATATATGTATAGACGTATAAATAATGTTTAAAGGGCTTAGGAAGGCCATCCACCCTATTTCCTTTTCCTCGATTTGGATGTGGTCTGGTGGGATTTTGGGTGACCATCCGAAGGTCGTTTCCATGTTAATTATATATCAAATATACATATATAGACATAAAAGTACTTCCATAATCATACGTACTAGACGCACCGTTAACAAGTTACCATCGGGGTAACACAGAATCATACTATTACAACTGCTAGATCAATGAGTCAGTTCATTCATGAGTCTATACTAGGAAGAGAATATATACAACTATACTATGAGAACATATACAACTATACTAGAACGAGAAACATTCCATTACATATGCAAGAATACGATAACAAATGTGATCCACTGTATCGGAGCATGCCTTAAATGTCATGGCCCGAGTTGTAGCCAGAATTCTCTTGGAGGGAGAGCGTTGAGTTTGCGTATAGATCTATACTGGATTGACTATCCTACACCTTGCTGCTAGCTACAGCCGGACCTGCAGGTCTGCGGGTGCCAAACGTCATTCCGTTATTACGACCGTTCTTGATGTCGTTGTTATCAGTCAATAGTATGGTGCAATTATCACATTATACCTTAATATAAATCTGTTTTAAGGTAGTAGTAATTAGTACAACAGTAGTTCTTATTATACAAAGCTACAGTACTACAATGATTTACCCATTACATATTTTGGTGATAATCTCACTTAAGCATTAATGTACAAACTATATTTTAAACAAATGATAGTTATACTTGGGTAATTACACACTTTTACAGCAGACGAGTTTACAAAACAGTTTAGCCTTGGTAGAAGGTTACTTTTATACTAGTAGAAAATATAGGATTTTCTGAGAGGTTCTAACTTTTACAAACTTATACATTGAGACAGGTTCAAACGTTTTTGACAACAAACATTGACACTAAAATACTTATGAACTCACCAGCTTAATGCTGATAAACTCTTTCAAAATAACTTGTATTCTCAGGTCATCAGTAGACAGGTACCGATGCCAGCTTTTGAGATGATGGAGCGTACTCAAGACTCATCATTTTATTGTTTTGATTTACGTTATATTTTTGGTGTCTAAAACTGTACAGAACATGCGTGTATTAAATTTATATATTTAATGCAATGGATGCTGTTGTTTACCTATTTACATTTACTGTGTTGTGATTACCTTACATGACGTCCTCCGCCCTAGAACGTTTCCGCCGTTCTTGGTTTTGGGGTGTGACAATCGATCCTATACTCGAAGCGTATGGAACACGAAGCATAATGTCTTACATAAAGACGTGATACTTTATCAATCTTTCGCCATAATATTTCTATTTGCCATGTGCTCAAAACTTGAATTAAGAAAAGGGATGTTGTAATCATAATCGAATTTTGAGACTGCAATTCATATATTTGACTAACTTTGATTAAAATTTATCGATCTAAGCTCTTAGATTTCGAAACGAAGTACAATATTCTCTCCCTTAATTATAGCAAAACAACTTTTCAACCCTTGCAACTTTGCAAGTTAAAACACTTGTTTTCTATAATTAATATTGTTAACTTGCAACTTACCATAATTATCATGATCCCACTAACATGATGATTATATTCATACCAGCATAACACTTATGCTCCCACTAGCTTTGACATGTGTTAATAAAACAGTTAAACTTCTAGAAAACAATGCTACTTGGGTTTCTTAAGTTCATATTCCTAATACTAAGATGCTTCGATAACACTTTATCTATGCTTCTCAACCTCATACGCCTTTTCTTAGATAACTTATGTATGTTTCTAAACGATTCTAGAACTTATAGCAATAAGTCTAAAATGTTCAGACCCATTTGCCATTTCCCACAATTCGAACTATGAAGAGGGATGCCGTAATCATAGTTGAATTTGAGAAACCCAAATTCATAATGCTATCTTCAAAATCTCTCTTAATGAAAGCGTTTCCTCACAATCATTTTCATAAAGGAGAGAAACCTTATACACTTAGATTTTATTGTGTATGTTCCCTTATCCATGTGAATTTGTTATAACCATAATCACAAGATAATGTTAGTGACAAATCCAAACTCTTATGGATAGAACATGTTCATTCTTAATTTATTGCCATTAAGGGTCCCATCATTGCTTCCAAGTTATTAAGTAGCCCACCCCTTCATTTCAATGTACTTTCCATTGATAAAGGTGCCTTGACCCTATACAATCCATTGAGAACTCATAGAACTCACATGCATAGTTGACCAAACCGGAATGGCACAAAAACAAAATTTTGTCAACACGATAGGTTAGAAACCTCAAGTCGTGTGCTAGTGTTTAATAATAGGTTTACTCATGATTAGCTCTTGAACCTATTCAAGATCATCTAGACTCCCACTAACCTCTTGACATATAAGATTCTCTTGTCAAGAAACATTCTTTGACAAAACAAATATTCAAGAGTTAGTGTGTGTCTTTATCAAGACAAAACCTACACACAATTTGGTACTAGTTGGTCTTTGTCTTATTCTAGACATCACAACTCACCAAAATGTGAAAAAATAAGAACATTCCTACTTAACATTTTATCACTCAAGTCACAATCGTGGAGTTTAACTGTAAGACTTGATTTTGGAACGAAGTACGATTCATCTTATTGACTTAACCTATTTTGACAATTCCCGACTCCTCTTCTTAGCCATACTTAGTGCACTAAGGAGTCCTTAGGGGATGAATTGTGATATGGTTCTTTACAATTTTCCAAGATGATCATAAAACTTGATACATAAGCACTCTCCCTTCTTCTTAGATTGGAGAAACTTCATATCTTTCTGCCTAATTGATTCTTCTTATTCGTTCTGCTATTATTGAGACCTTTCAATAATTCAGAATATACTTAATCTTGTAAGCATAACAATATTTACTAAGCTTTTAGTAAATCATGACAAAAAATATTGTTGTTATTTGTGGTGGACTTGACTAGTGCACAACATTGTGTACCAGCTCTCCTAGTCCTTCACTTGACACTTTATGAATGGACTAGTCTTAAAATTTCTAAGTATCAAGATTTCTATACATCACATGATTCAAATCATATGATTCCAAGCTTCTTTCCAATTGAAGCTTGGGTGATGGGAATCTTTTCTTACTTAGAAAATTACGACACTACCATAAATAATATTGCTTATAGAAACACACAGACATCAATTTTCACAATTTCCATTGCAAGGAAATACAAATAAGACAAAAACAAAATTTATTTTATTGCGGAAAAATATATATCCTTACAATGTAAATGAAAACTATGCTATTACATATTCCTAAGCAATCTACCATAACTCTAAGTAGCAGCTCAAAAATCCGATCATCGAATCCATGCGATCGTAATCCAATTTCTTCGCGATCATACCCAGCTCGCTCCTTCCTTTAAGCTTCCTTTCTTTTCTTTGATCCTTCAAAACATCGAAATGTAATCTTATAACATCATGTATTAAGAATCTCCAAATAGTAACTTAATTGAGTTAGATAATGGATTTACCTAAAGCAGAGTCATACATCTTGAATCTCCCATCTCTTAGATCTTTTAGGTAGTCAGGGCAGGTTCGTAACCAATACCCCTTCTTTTGGCAGTATAAACACATGGATTCTTCTGGAATGGTACACGGGACTATTTCAGACTCAGTCTTTCTCTTGCGTAGAGAAAACTTTTCTGGACTTCCAATGTTGCCATTCCCATAGAAGTTTGGGATATTGATTTATCAGACAAAATTTGCTCAACCAGTGCGCAAAATCATTTATGATTCAGCAGGAATAAGCAAATTAGTCAAATCAATAAGGGTCATGTGGTGATCCATCATATGATACTCTCTGACGAACTTACCATATGATACGGGAAGTCACTAAAAAACCAAGTCAACAGCTAACTTCCTAGAGACATCGACACCTAACAATCTTGTCAATGTGTGACTTCATCTTCAAGACGTATGTACACATAGACTTTCCATCTTTGTGTCTTATTGCCAATAGGGCTTGAGTGACCTTGAACTTTTTCATGTTTTTAAACACGTGGGTTAGGGAGAATTATTGAAAGAGGTGGAGAATGAAGCATGATTTCCATTTCCACAATCCAAGTGTAGAACATCATCTTCATGTGGAAAACCTTTTCCAACGGATTTAGGAAGACCATAGCTGTCAAACTTTGACATCTATGAAACGGGAGAAAATTCAAGTTTAGTTTATTGAGTCTTTAATAAAACACCCAAATGAGATATTAAGGCTAGGAGAACGTTTGAAGGTAAGTGAATGACGATTCACTAATTTTCCACCATGAAAAACGAAAGGAAATTTAAGTTTTAGATGTATTGAAAACTCCTAGATCTTTTGAGATTCATTGAATTTTTCAATGGCATGTTTAAATTGAACTATGACAAACATCGAGTCACCCTTTTCCACCTTTGCTTAGAACCCAATTAGTGTGCCGGTTAACCACACACGCTCCATTAACGTCTTAGCAAGGGTACAAAGTTTAATTTTATGGAATTGCATCAATTAACTTTTGCCTAAAGTAACTAGGATTGGGAATTTTCTAAAATATTTAGTTACTTTATATTTCATTATACTTCTAACGAGGAGAGGGTTTTCCCTATCCTACCCGTTCGGCTAACGACCCTCCACTAGTCAAGAGTGCGGTGGGTAAGAGTGGATACCCATTCAACCGCCATTTTATAGGCAATTTCCTTAAACACCCCTTATAGACGAGCTTAGTGAATGAGGCCTACTAACGGTAAGACTAGCAGTTTAACTTATACATATATAACATTAGACTTTTAATGTTATACATAGTATAAGGGTGTATTTTCAACTTTTAAAATACTTGGTGGTTTAATTTTATAAATTACGCTTTTAATTAAATGTAAACCATAACATTATGTATTTATTAACTCTCTCTTAATTATACACTTAATCAATTTAATAAAACCAAAAGGGTGAAATTTAAACTTTTCAAAACTAGGGTTTTAGAATTTACAATTTTAAGATTAAACTTTTAATCAAAATTTAAATTCCAAAACTTGAGGGCAAGTTCTGAAACTTTTCAAAACAGAAGCAAGAACATTTTAGATCAAATTTCAAATAATAACAATTAAACAATTAATTAGTGATTATTTAATATGACCTAAATCAATTTCTTTCAAGAAAATCTATCAAATAATCCAAATAAATCAAGTTTATCACATAAGGCAATGATTATCTAATTAATATGACAATTATCTTTTATTTTGGTAAGGATACCTTTTAAATTAAACAAATAATTTAACCTAATCCCTTAAATCCCTTAAAATTCGAAATTATGGGATGGGATAATTCAAAATATTTAATTACCAAATTTAAACACTTAAAAGATAATTACAAGATATGGCAATATCCAAATCGCTAAAATTTTGGATCTAATCTTGGGGAAGGAGGAAAATTTCGAAATTCAAGGGTTGGATAACCCTAGAATTCGAAAACTTGGAGGCTAACGAAAGGGTTTGGGAAACCCTAAACAATTTCGAAATCTTGGAGGCTAAGGAAAGGGTTTGGGAAACCCTAACCAAATTTCGCAAATCAAGGTTCAAGAACCCTAATTTCGAAAATTCAAGTCTCCTAGGGTTTATTGGCCATAAACCCTAATTTGTCAAGTTTATACATTTGTATACTGCTAAATGAAACAAAAACCAATGGCTCTGAAACCACTGATGGGTTTTATACAAATAATCTTATGTGTGCATGCAACCCTAGAGTTGGATCTATGTTATCACTATTAGTTATACAACATTATGAACATGTGAAGAACCCTAAAAAGCTTCTAGGAATTTCAAAATCAAAAAGGAAGGATGAAATACATACCTCTTGTTGTTATATTGTAAGCAAGTACCACAAGTGTAGTACCTCTAATGGCTCACAAACAACAAGAGCAAATGGAGAGGCAAGAGAGAAAGAGAGGAGGTATGAAATTCATCCCTACGAACCCTAGGGAAGGCATGGATGAATTTCATGTGCCAAGGGGTGTTTATATAGGTGTCAGGATTAGGGTTTTAGTCCTTATCCTTATCTGGTTGCTTGCCCACCAAGCAACCCATAAGATAAGCCTTGAATCCTTATCATGGACGAATTCCAAGGCCTTACCACCTTAAATTCGTCCAACCTATCCTTGGGGCAACCAATGACCTAATTTGCAAGTATCACATAATTACAATTCAGCCCCTTTAGTTTAATTAATGACATTTGATCACAAAATTAATTCTTAATTAATTATTGACCAATATTAATTAAACAAATATGATTTCTCCTTTAATATATTATTCTTATAATATATTAATAAATCACAATAACATCTTGTTCTAATATTTCTCCAGTCAAGTTGCTCTGGTGAAGGCAACCCAAAAGGACCACGCACAATCGGGTCAAGTACTTACCAAATATGGTTACAGGCTTAGACACTAATCCAACAAGAACACCATAACCTCGGATAATCCCACTTGCATTGTTTCCAAAAGTGACATTACCCCCATTGCAAACTGGCCTGAAGTCCCGAAGGTATTCTAACCTTTTGGTCATGTGCAAGGAGCAGGCACTGTCGATCAACCATTCTTCTTCTTGATCCTACTTGTACAAGGCCTGCAGAGATTAAGTGGTTAGTTTGGGCACCCAAGCGAGCTTGGAGCCCGAAGTCACATAATTTTGTCTAATCGATGCATGATGTGAGGTTGCAGGGATAGGTTTTAAGTTAACTTTAAAACCTAGTCCTAGGTGTTTGAGATTTTTTGGCGTGTTGTAGGATTAAGAATAGTTACGAGATTTTTGAGAAAACTGAGATTTGTCATGAAGAGAAGTCTTTTGACACTAACATTGACACACAAATTTTTTGGTATTTACACTGACATTACGCTTGGTCTGCGGTTTTGAAAAAGTATGCTTTTGTGCAGTCCGAGGATTGTAAGATCTGACAACTTTGTTTGTGTGATTTGAAACGATGGTCTTTGCAGGTCTCACAGGTGTGTAGGCACGTGCAGACCTTTTGTGAGATGATTTATTAAACTCTTGATGTGACTTTTTGAGTGTTGGAGTTGACAAAATGCGTTTCCATTTTTGAGCTTTTGAAAGTGACTTTGAAAAGGTTGGGGTAGGCAAAATACCCTTCCATTTTGGATTGTCTAATGAATAGACCTGAAAACCATTTGATCGAAAAGACTTTTCCTTTTTAGAGTTTGTGTCAGATGATTTCTGAGTAGTGTTAGAAACTGTGAAGTCCTTCCATTTTGTTTTCTTGGAAACTATTGATTTGAAATGATAATTTGAGAATACAATTTTTTCATGACTTTTTGACTTGGGAATTTTAACAAATTTCTTTTGTTTTGAATAAATTTCCCATTTCTTGCCACGGGAACAAAATTCTTCTTTGAAAACTCTTTTTGCTTCGGTTTTAGGAGAACCGCAGTCAGTGATATTTAGTTGTGGTTTCATCCGAACTGGAGAAATAAGGGTTTTGAGAACATTGAACAACTTCAAAATTTTCAATTGGTAATTCATGATTGATTGGTTTAATAGTCATAGAACTTTTAACTGTGATATGCGGTGTAGTACTTTGAAAAACCACAGAGTAAGTTTTCGTGAGTACTTCAGTGGGACATTTGACATTAGGTAATGGGACAGATTGCAGTTCATGACTGCAGTTAGGGACACTGCGTTCAGACTGCAGGGATGGGAAATCCAATGTGACTTTAGGTTTTTCAACAACAATTTCCTCATCAACTGCGGATGCTTTATGAGAATCGGAAAGAATTGTGTCATCAACATGATTAGAAAATTCAGGGAGAATTTCCTCGATAACACAGTTATTACTTAAATTATGGAGTTTACCAAAATGAGTTTGGATATCCTTAGGAAATGTTTTGTCATTGACTGGAAACAAAAAATTGCGGTCAGAAGGGACATAGGGACGTTTCGGGGTAAACCGGGGTGAGGAATCCGTTGCGCTGGATACCCATTGGACCAACCCCAATTGAAAGTGTTATCAACATTCCCATTGTTAACTAGATTCTCATTGGCTTCACTTTCATTAAAAACCTTTTCAATTAAAGGATTTAAGCATACAATTTCACTCTGTGCTAAATCTCTCTGATTCGAAGCTATCTCTAGTTGTGTTTCACATCACATTCTAGCATCCTTTTATAACATCAAGTCTTTTTCTAACAAAGTCATTTTGAGTCTCTTGTTATCCAAACGTCCTCTAACGTGGAACATCTCATGTTATGTAATGTTCTTCTCATCTAAGGCTTTATTGTAGTCTATAAGGACGGCAACACATGTGTCATTAAGTGTGTCTATGAAAGGTTGACAGTCATGCATGCTATAATTTAAAGACTAAATCATAAGCTTTACTTGTTCCACAATGCTGTGGGTTCCATCTTTAGCCATATAGCAATGGTTCTTCTTTAGTTTGGTTGAGTCGTCTTCATCAGCAGTTACTACCATACAGATCTTGCCTTTACTTTTGCTGTGATTGTCCTCATCCTCATCTCTAGATGACCACACTTGATGATTTCTTTTCACTTGAGCAACATAAGCTTTCCCTTTTTCTTTTTCCTCCAGTTCTTGAGCCATTCTAAGATAGAAGGCTCGGTATTTCACAACATTTGCCTTACAGTCTTTGGCAAAATGGTTCTCTTTGTTGCACTTGTGGCATTTAACCGCATCACTTTTCTCTTCTGAAGATGTACCGGAGTCAGTAGATTGAGACTGCGGTGGTACATCTTTAGGTTGAGTTTGCTGAGATTGCGGTGGAGGGTGCAGATTTTTGGTGAAACATGAGTGATTGTTTTGGAAGTTGCGGGTTAAAGGTGGTCGGTTGTATTGTTGGTTTTTACAGAACGAAGGTGGTAATCGATTGAATTTGTGACTGAAAAGAGCTATGGAATTTTGAAATTCTTTTTCATCATCATACTATGAGTCTGCTTCATATGACTACGGTGGAGTGTTATATGAAGTGGGATATGTTTGAGTGTGAGGTGATTGTGCTACTAGAGCAAGTGGACCCCCGAAGTCTGAATAGTCCTTGAGAAAGGTGGACTCCTGAGCTTGTAATTCTCCATAGAGCTTATAGAGGGACAACGAATGAATTTTCCTATCTCCTTGAACAATCATTATGGTTGTTGTCCAATGTATTGCCAAACCATTCAAGAATTGAAGGTTTGTCTCATGGTTGCTTCTTACAGTACCCGCATTGGATAGTTTGGTCACTATCAGGTTGAACCTTTTGAAAGAGTCTTCTAAGCTTTCACCCGCATGAGCTTTAAAGTTGATGAACTCATTGAGTGCAGTAGTAAGCTTTTTGTCTTGAGCTTGTTCGGTTCCCTCTTACAGATTCTTGAGCACTTCCCAGATCTCTTTTGCAGATTTTCAATTTATGATGATATCGAAGTTGTCAGGAGCAACTCCACACAATATCTCATAAAATGCTATTGTATCGTTTTCCATTTTGTAGATATCATCCTAGGTGGGACGGTTCATGACTGGTTGACCTCCTCCTAGTCTGACAGTGGCACCGTCTTCTTAAGTACCTTTCCATTCTTTGTGACCAGTGATGATATTCATTTGCAACCAGTATTGGAGCTCGATTTGAACCACCAACACTGTTGGAAACATTTAGAGAGAAAGCTTGTGCCATATTTTGAAAATGAGCTTCAGTGGTATAGAGGGCCTTTTGAAAAATCAGAGTTCCGTTTCTCAAAAAGCAACCACTATGGATCTGATACCAATTGTTGAGAAAAAAACTTTGAGATACAGTTGAACAAAGGTTAGAACTAGTATATTGCGGGATAGTTAATCTCATAGGATCTAAGAGGTCAACAATAATATTTAAGTTAGATGGTTAGAGAGTTAGTTGCGGAAAATAAAGAAATAAATATGACAACAATTGTTATATCAAGTATACACATAAGTTGATTCATAACGAGGGATGCATTCAAACCAAGTTAATAAGTGAGATGAAACTTAGTGATTAAGTCACAATGACTTGCTCTGAAGAGAGGTAGTGAAGATAATTTCAGCAAAGTGTATTTGAAAGTTCAGATGCATGTTGATTACAAAGAAGATGAGATCTATTTATAGAGATTCATGAAATACAATAGAAACACTCTCTAAGAGTAGCCATGCAAGGCATACTGGACAACAGAGAGATTGATAGTAAGACAAAATACAATAAGTAAGAAAAGTGACTGCAGATTCAACAGACTTCGGATGCAATGGCAAAAGGAAGAGTTGACTGGGGGTGCTCTGACGACTGCGGTAGAAAAAGTTCAAGAGGGTCACTTTCTATTTTTAACAAATATTCTCAAATCTCATATTCAACAAATGTCATCATGATAAAAACATACCCCAAGATCATAAAATAAATCCTCTGCCGCTGTGTACGGATCATGCTGGTGCCTTCATGCGATCTTTGCCAGTGAGTTCCCCAAAATACCACATACAACACATATTAGCCACTCAAGGCTATAACTATGTATGAGCCTCTGGTCAATGTGTCTCAGTGGGACCCTCCAGTCACATAACTTTGTTGACCCTATGCTCCTAACTCTATGGACCCTCTGGTCCTAACTCTGTGGACCATCCAGTCCTAACTCTGTAAACTCTAAATCATACATAGCACAAATCACATAGAAATAATGCAGTGTATCACATCATATAAATAGCATACAAGATACTCTGTCACATAACTCGAATTACCACTCTAGGTAAAGTATAGTGAGAAGACTCACCTCGGGTAACTATGATAATCTCGCACACGAATATACTGATCTAGCCCCCGCCTAAACATAAACAATGTCCTTAAATAAATACTGGCTCTCAAAGGCTAGATTAAATCCCTTTCTACAATCCCACAGAAGGGTAAAAGACTAGTTTTCCCCTCATTTACCCAAAAGTCCAAATGTTGACTAAAACCGTAAAAGTCAACAAAAGTCAACAGCAAGCAATACGCGGGGCGTACCAACTCGTGTACGCGGGGCGTACTCCGGCTAACCAGAATCGGGGGACTTGACCCCTTACGCGGCATGTACTGGGATTAGGCCCAACGTAAGTCCCAGTTCCCCATTCTCAAAAGTTTTGGTTTGAATTAGTTAAGATAATGGTTCATATCACAGATCCAGGCACTCTACTGCCTCCTAAACCATAAAGTCGAAACCTTTACGCCTTTGCATGGCTAAAAAGGTTATAGCTTCTTCCAACCTCTTATCCCCTTTTCTCATTAAGACCATAACTCATGCATGACTCCATAGTGACGACCAAGTTTGGATTTTCATGCATTTACAGCAAATCCAAAGCTGAAATGGGCAGATCAAGGCTTATGGAGACCATTTACTCAAAAAGTCTCCATCTTGGGACAAAACCCTAAGAAATTGGACCATGAAACACAAAACCAAAATAAAGAGGAAAGTTTTGAGCGTTTTACCTCCAAGTGATACTTTCACCCTTGCAAAGCTCAGATTCAAAGTTTGCACTCCAAGACTAGCTTCCACAATGATCCTCTCTTTTTCTTCTTCACAAACACACAAAGGAACTTCCAAGCTCAAAAGCACACACACATGTTAAGAACGAAGGGTAGCTCTCTCTTAGGGTTTCACTCTTTGAAATGGTGGCTGAGGATAAGGCCATCACATTCCTTATAAAGGGCTCAAGCCACAATTAGGGTTTTGCATATGGGTCGGTTACGCCCGGCGTAACCTTGGTACGCCCAGCGTACCCAACCAGGTTCGCGTCCAACTTAAGCGCATGAGTACGCACAACGTACTCTTTAGTACGCCCAACGTACTCATTTTTCATAATGTTATTTTAAGGTCTAACTTGACAACTTGGAAAAGAAGAAGGGTTTAAGAGATGCACCTGAATTTTGGGATGTTACACTCGAGCGTCTAGATCGTCTGCTCGCTCTGTCCGTCTGTCTGTGGGTGGTAGGCGGTACTAAAATGTAATCGCATTCCCAACTCCTCATGGAACTTCTTCCAGAATCTGGAAGTAAAACGCACATCCCAATCAGACACTATGGGCGTCGACACTCCATGCCGAGCCACCACCTCTCGCATATAAATCTCTGCTTGCCACTCTGTAGAAGAGCTCTCACTAATAGCAAGGAAGTGAGCACTCTTCATCAACCGATCCACAATCACCCAGATCACGTCAACACTATGCGCCGTTATCGGTAATTTGGTGATAAATTCCATCGAAACCTGCTCCCACTTCCACTGGGAACTGGTGCTTTTCCTTGACCCGACGTTGGTGCTTTGCCTTGACCCGACGGCAGGTCAAGCAATTCTCGACAACCCAAGCAACACCCCTCTTCATACAGGGCCACCAATAGTCTCTCTTTAGATCCAAATACATCTTAGTGGCCCCAGGATGGATTTAGAATCTGGATCTATGTGCCTCCTCCATTAATATGCTACGTGCCCCGCCCAAAAAGTGTAGGAATAGTGTCTAAGGCTACAACTATATTAGACAAGTGTTTGACCCGGTTGTGCATGGTCCTTTTGGGTTGCCTTCACCATAGCAACTTGATAGGATGATTTATTAAGAGAGAGTAAATATTATTAATATATTATGAGAATAATATAATGAATAATATATTTGTTATTTGATTAATATAAGTCATAGAATTAATTTGGTGACTTAAAGAGATTAATTAAATAAAGGGGTATAAATTGTCAAGTGTTTGATAGTTAAGCTTTAGACTGTAAATCCAGTGGGATATGCTTTGGACGAATTCTAAGAGTGTTAGGATAGCCAAAATCGTCCAAAGGCTTATCTATGGAATGGATTTTGATAGCCTTAAGAGAAGATTATCCAATTAGGGTTTAGGTTGTAACCCTTAAGGAGTCTACAAGTATAAATAGACCCCATGGCATAGGGAATTCGATACATCTCATAAAGTAAGAGAACCCTGGCCGAATTCCTCCCCTCTCCTCTCTCCTAAATCATTCTTCTTGCTATTGGTGTTTGTAAGCCATTAGAGGAGTGACATCTGTGACTCTAGAAGCTCCAAGACCTCAAGATCAACAAGGAACTCAAAGGTATGATTCTAGATCTGTTTCAATGTTGTTATTTAACCTAATTAGTCATTAGAAGACTTGGATTCAAAGCATGTTTATTAGAAAGCCTAGATCCAAGCATTAGGGTTTTGCATG
This sequence comes from Lactuca sativa, assembly GCF_002870075.4. Classification (NCBI taxonomy): domain Eukaryota; kingdom Viridiplantae; phylum Streptophyta; class Magnoliopsida; order Asterales; family Asteraceae; genus Lactuca; species Lactuca sativa. The sequence continues at coordinate 244,587,791 of NC_056623.2, read as the reverse complement.
CGCACATAGGAAAGTTCTTATGGTTAAAACCCATTAGTGGTATCAGAGCCTAGCTTGGTTTTCTTTAAATTGTTGCTTGATTAACTGAAACAAACCTGCAAAATTCGATTTTTAGGTGTCTGAGTCACTGACTCGGCGAGTCCCAAGGTGGACTCGGCGAGTAGGCCTGACTCGGCGAGTCCCCTTGTGCACTCGGCGAGTGCAGGCGTCAGGAATGGCCAGATTCGGGATTTTTTCATAATTATCTTATGGAAACTTACCTTAATCATAATATATCAATCTAAATCCGATTTTTTGATATATATGACTATTATCTTGATCTAGTTAAAGCTATTTATCAACTAATAAAATATTTGATTTCCTTATATGATAATTAATTAATTATTTTAATTATTTTGGTAATTATCTTGAATAAAATCAAATATAGATAATTAGGATATTAATTGTTAATTGGAATTATTTGTTATTTGATCCTCCATGTTTTAAATGTTTAAAAGCTACCCTCAAGTTTTGAAATTTATATTTGTGATTAAAAGCTTTAATTTAGACAACTTAAATTTCAAACCCTAGATTTTAAAAGTTTTAAAATACAACCCTATACTAATATGATATTACTAGAATAATATATATATGTATAACTAAATGCTAGTCTTACCATTAGTAGGCCTCATTCACGAAGCCGATCTATAAGGTGGGTATAAGGTTGCGGCCTATAAAATGGCGCTTAATGGGTGTACACTCACACCCACCGCTTGCTTGATTGGTGGAGGGTCGTTAGCCGAACGGGTAGGATAGGGCAACCTCATCCTCTCATTAAAAGTATAATAAGAAATATAAAGTAACTACACATATTTTTTTTTAAAATTTCCCAATCCTAGTTACTTTAGGAAAAGTGAATTGATGCAATCCCATGAAATTACACTTTGCACCTTGCTAAGTTGTTAGTGGAGCGTGTGTGGTTTACCGGCACACTAATTGGTTCTAAGCGAAGGTGGCAAAGGGTGATTCATTGTTTATCATAGTTCGATGGAGCGTGTGTGGTTTACCGGCACATCGAATAGGTGATCGTTACAATGAAGGCACCATGTGAATTTGCATGGTAATTCACACCCGCTTTGTGATCCTCGGCATCCCAGTCACAAACGAGAGGGCCATATCGAGATTTAAACATGCCATTGAATAGTTTCAATGAATCTCATCCGAACCTAGGAATTCTCAAAAACACTTAGGACTAATAGTTTAACTTTTATGATGGAGAATTAGTGAATCGTCATTCACTTACCTTCAATTTATTTGCATGTTAGATTACGGCATCCCTTTTCTAGTATGTAAATGTTATTGTTGGATCCTAGCCCTAATTTTTCTTGTTGGGTGATAATTAGGGATTCTTATTCTAATCTATCTTTGTCCTTTTCTAATTGTAGATGTCAAACGCAAACAACGCTGCTGCTAGTTCTTTCACGTTGATGAGCCTTTGCCAAAAGGTCACCTTCAATGGAACGAACTTTAGCGAATGGATAAGATACATTCGCACCATTGCTCGCTATGAAGACAAGGAGTATGTCCTCGATGAGAAACTTGAGAAAATCAACCCCGAAGTTGCTACTCCCGCCGAAATCACCGCCTTTGAAACTCATGAGCGAGATGCAACGAAGGTACATTGCATCATGATCGCCACCATGAACTCCGAATCCCAAAAGTCCTACGAGGACATGTACGAGATGCACCAAGACTTATTGGAGAGATACCATCAAAACGCGAGACAAGAGCGTTATGAGATTTTTGATGGGTTTTAGCCATAAGAACTTTCCTATGTGCGCATGCAAAACCCTAATGCTTGGATCTAGGCTTTCTAATAAACATGCTTTGAATCCAAGACTTCTAATTTACTAATTAGGTTAAATAACAACATTGAAACAGATCTAGAATCATACCTTTGAGTTCCTTGTTGATCTTGAGGTCTTGGAGCTTCTAGAGTCACAAATGTCACTCCTCTAATGGCTTACAAACACCAAAGCAAGGAGGATGATTTGGGAGAGAGGAGAGGGGAGGAATTCAACCAGAGTTCTCTTGCTTTTCCAGAAGTGTCGAATTCCCTATGCCATGGGGTCTATTTATACTTGTAGATTCCTTAATGATTACAGATAAGTCCCTATCAGATAATCTTCTCTTAAGGCTATCCAAATCCATTCCTAGATAACTCTAATGGACAATTTTAGCTATCCTAATCCTCTTAGAATTCGTCCATAGTATATCCAAATGGATTTACAGTTTAAAGCTTAACTATCAAACAATTGACAGTTTATACCCCTTTATTTAATTAATCTCTTTAAGTCACCAAATTAATTCTAATTAATTCTATGACTTATATTAATCAAATAACAATATATTACTCATTATATTATTCCCATAATATATTAATAATATTTATTCTCTCTTAATAAATCATCCTATCAAGTTGCTATGGTGAAGGCAACCCAAAAGGACCATGCACAACCGGATATAGTTACAGCCTTAGACACTATTCCAACAGTCTCCCACTTGGATAAGTCTAGTAACTATACTAGTACAATTCGGTTTGCAATCATAGCTCTCAAAGACGCTGTCAACTCTGATCTAATCAATCTTGTCCTTTAGATAAGGGAACGTACAGTCCTCTGTTAGATATCATGCTGACAATCCTATGGAATGGTTAGTCAAGCATTTAGGTTTCTCGATCTCTGATTTATTCGACATAGAACTTAATCGAACACATCAATTCAGTTCTGACCGGGCCCGGCACATAAGTCAAATCAAATCATCGAGCGGCCGAGATATCGCTTTTACCTTCTTAGATAAAAGTTACAGATAAACTTCGACTTATATGCATTTACTTATTCATTAACCAACTATACACAACAATACGTTTTATAACATCAAGTTACTGATGCGTTTTCGCATTATCAATGTACAATCAATTAACAAATAATAAACCATATATCTAGGTTTTAAGACTATATGATATTATCGTCTTGCGATCACCTTCTATATCGTATTCCACAAGGTGATTCCAGCAAGCGCGGGTTTATTCCAATGCTCAAAACTAGTTCATAAGCACTCATGAACGTTGTAGCAATCCTTTGCTATGTCTAACACCATTTAGACATTCTACACACCAATTCATGACAATCTTCTTTCATATCTACTCCCAACATATGAACGATTGTGGACTATTTGAATAATCCGATTATTCCTAATAAACTCAATTATTCTGGAAGTCAAAACATGCAAAGTGAAACAATAGCTAAACAATTAACATAAGATAGTATCATTACTCATAAATAAAACTCCTTTATTTAATCATCAAATGTTAATTTACATTTATCTATTACACGTTTCTAATACTATCTAATCTATGCTAATATCATCCTTCAGCCCAATACTCCTAGCATGCTGTAAGTGCTTAACCCTACTCAGTCCCTTCGTAAGCGGATCTGTTGGGTTATCTTCTGATGATATCCTCTTTACTATGAGTTGTCCTTCTTCTACACGATGTCTGATGAAGTGATATTTTCTGTCGATATGTCTTGATCTACCATGATCCCTTGGTTCCTTGGTTAAGGCAACCGCACCTTCGTTATCACAGAAAATCTCCATTGGCTCCTTTATGGCAGGTACGACTCCAAGATCACTGATGAAGTTCTTTAGCCATATTGCCTCCTTCGACGCTTCGCTCGCTGCAATGTACTCTGATTCGCACGTTGAATCAGCTACGGTTTCCTGCTTGGAACTTTTCCATGTCACTGCTCCTCCACTTAGGGTAAAGACCCAGCCCGACTGCGAACGGTAGTTGTCCCTGTCGGTCTGAAAACTGGCGTCACTATACCCTCGCACCTTCAAGTCATCACTTCCTCCGAGGACTAAGAACCATTCCTTCGTCCTCCGAAGGTACTTAAGGATATTCTTCACCGCAATCCAATGTGCTTTGCCAGGATTCCCTTGATATCTGCTAACCATGCTCAAAGCGAAGGCTACATCAGGGCGAGTACAAGTCATAGCGTACATGATTGAGCCAACTGCGGAAGCGTATGGTACTCGGCTCATTTCTGCTATCTCAGCTTCGGTACTCGGACTTTGAGTCTTACTCAATTTGGCATTACTTTGTATTGGTAATTCTCCCTTCTTTGAGTTTTCCATACTAAAACGTTTCAGTACCTTCTCCAAGTAAGTGTTCTGACTAAGTCCAATTAGTCTCTTACTTCTTTCTCTCACTATCCTTATTCCCAAAATGTAAGAAGCTTCTCCGAGGTCCTTCATAGCGAAGCACTTCCCGAGCCAGGACTTAACTTCCTGCAGAGTCGGGATGTCATTTCCTATGAGCAATATGTCATCAACATATAGGACGAGAAAGCTTACTATACTCCCACTGGCTTTGACATATACACAAGACTCGTCTTCGCTTCGTACAAATCCAAACTCTTTGACTTTCTCATCGAAGCAAAGATTCCATCTGCGAGACGCTTGTTTAAGTCCATAAATGGACTTTTCAAGCTTACACACTCTATTCGGATGCTTCGGATCCACAAACCCTTCGGGCTGAGCCATGTACACATCCTCAGCCAGCTTCCCATTAAGGAAAGCGGTCTTGACATCCATTTGCCAAATCTCATAATCATGAAATGCGGCAATTGCTAACATCACTCTAATAGATTTAATCTTCGCAACTGGTGAGAAGGTCTCATCATAGTCAACTCCGGGAGTTTGAGTAAAGCCCTTCGCGACCAATCGCGCTTTATATGTGTGTACGTTCCCATCCACGTCGGTCTTCTTCTTGAAGATCCATTTGCACCCAACGGTCTTACGTCCGGGCACAAAATCAACCAAATTCCAAACTTGGTTATCATACATGGATTGGATCTCGCTATCCATTGCCTCTTTCCATTTTTCAGACTCCGGGCCTGCCATGGCTTCCTTATAGCTATTAGGTTCATCAAGGTTTACTAGTGTACCATCACTAATATACGTGTCCCCTTCGGTAGTAATATGAAAACCATAAAACTGGGGTAGAACTCTAACTCTATCGGAACGTCTAAGAGGTAAGGATTCGTCAATCGGTTCAACCGGAGTTTCCTCCTCGGGTTGAGTGCCAGCGGTAGAGGTTCCTTCATCTATCGACTCTTGAATCTCTTCAAGTTCGATTTTCCTCCCACTGTCTCCTTGGCTTATGAGTTCTCGCTCTTGGAAAACTCCTCTCCTTGCAACGAAGACAACATTGTCCTTCGGTCTATAGAAGAGATATCCAAAGGATGTCTGCGGGTAGCCGATGAAAATACATCGCTCACTTCGAGGTTCAAGCTTGTCGTGAGCATCTCGTCTTACGAAAGCCTCGCAACCCCAAACCTTGATATGTGCCAACGAGGGAGCTTTCCCTGTCCACATCTCGTGAGGTGTTTTGGCAACCTTCTTAGTAGGGACTCGGTTAAGGATATGGGCGGCAGTCTCTAAGGCATACCCCCAAAAAGAGATTGGTAGTGAAGCACGACTCATCATAGAGCGAACCATATCCAATAAGGTTCGATTACGCCTTTCTGCCACACCATTTAACTGCGGTGTCCTAGGAGGCGTCAATTGCGAAACTATTCCACACTCCTTGAGATAATCGTGGAATTCAAGACTTAGGTACTCTCCTCCTCGATCGGATCGAAGCATCTTGATTTTCCTGCCCAATTGATTCTCCACTTCATTCTTGAACTCTTTGAACTTTTCAAAGGTGTCTGACTTTTGCTTGATTAAGTAGATATACCCATATCTACTATAGTCATCGGTAAAAGTCACATAGAAGCGGTTCCCATCCTTCGTGGTTGATCTAAACGGTCCACATACATCGGTATGTATTAGGTCCAGTAGACCCTCGCCCCTTTCACATGTACTCGTGAAAGGCGACTTAGTCATCTTTCCAAGCAAACAAGACTCGCATGTGTCATCTTCCCTAAGGTCGAATGACTCCAACACTCCATCCTTTTGGAGTTGGGCTATGCGTTTCTTGTTGACATGTCCAAGGCGACAATGCCACAAGGAAGCTTTATCCATACTAGTGGAAGAATCAATATTCAAAACATCATTTCCTAAGTTATCAACAATCATAACGGTTTCATATATTCCATTACATGGTATAGCTTCAAAGTAAAAGACACCATTTAGATAAGCCAAAATAGAACCATTCTCATTATTAAAAGAAAATCTAAATCCTTGTCTATATAAACCATGAAATGAAATGATGTTTCTTGCCATTTCTGGCGAATAGCAACAATTGTTCAAATCTAAAACTAAACTATTCCTAAGCACTAAGGAGTACACTCCAATCTTGGTCACAGGCGACGATCTTCTGTTCCCCATGATTAGATTGATCCTTCCTTGCTCCACATCCCTACTTCTTCTTAGTCCCTGCACATTAGAACAAATGTGATAACCACAACCGGTATCAAGAACCCAAGAAATAGCATGATTAGAATCGTTAGATTTGATTGTATATATACCTGCGAAAGATGGCTTGATCTTTCCTTCTTTGATTGCTTGCAGGTAATCCGGGCAGCTTCTCTTCCAATGTCCTATCTTGTGGCAGTGGTGGCACTCTGCCTCCTTCGGGTTAGAGCAGGGCTTGGCGGGATCAACTTTGGTCCCACTAGAAGAGGCACCATCTCGGGCTTTCACCTTGCGATGGTTCTTGGATGAAGCTTTCCTCTTCTTTCCCTTCCCTTGTCCAATAGCCAAGACAGGAGCAGCGGGTGGATTGGGAGTGGGTGCAACAGACTTGTCCTTGAAGTTGCTCTCAGCAACCCTCAAGAGACCTTGGAGCTTGCTTAGGGTGACCTCTTCTTTGTTCATGTGGTAGGTCATCCTAAATTGGTTGTACATCGGAGGCAAAGAGTGAAGCACCATGTCGATCGCCAAGTCTTCACCGAAGTCAACATTTAACTTGCGGAGGCGGTCAACATACCTTTGCATCTTTTGCAAGTGCACGGTAAGTGATTCTCCATGACCCATCTTCGCGGAAATCATGTTAGTGAAAATCTCGTACCTCTCTTGTCTCGCGTTTTGGTGGTACCTCTCCAATAAGTCTTGATGCATCTCGTACGGGTACATGTCCTCGTAGGACTTTTGGAATTCGGAGTTCATGGTGGCGATCATGATGCAATGTACCTTCGTTGCATCTCGCTCATGAGTTTCAAAGGCGGTGATTTCGGCGGGAGTAGCAATTTCGGGGTTGATTTTCTCGAGCTTCTCATCGAGGACATACTCCTTATCCTCATAGCGAGCAATGGTGCGAATGTATCTTATCCATTCGCTAAAGTTCGTTCCATCGAAGGTGACCTTTTGGCAAAGGCTCATCAATGTGAAAGAACTAGCAGCAGCGTTGTTTGCGTTTGACATCTATAATTAGAAAAGGACAAAGATAGATTAGAATAAGAATCCCTAATTATCACCCAATAAGAAAATTAGGGCTAGGATCCAACAATAACATTTACATACTAGAAAAGGGATGCCGTAATCTAATATGCAAATAAATTGAAGGTAAGTGAATGACGATTCACTAATTCTCCATCAAAAGCTTACACTATTAGTCCTAAGTGTTTTTTGAGAATTCCTAGGTTCGGATGAGATTCATTGAATCTATTCAATGGCATGTTTAAATCTCGATATGCCCCTCTTGTTTGTGACTGGGATGCCGAGGATCACAAAGCGGGTGTGAATTACCATGCAAATTCACATGGCGCCTTCATTGTAACAATCACCTATTCGACGTGCCGGTAAACCACACACGCTCCATCGAACTATGATAAACAACGAATCACCCTTTGCCACCTTCGCTTAGAACCAATTAGTGTGCCGGTAAACCACACACGCTCCACCAACACCTTAGCAAGGTGCAAAGTGTAATTTCATGGGATTGCATCAATTCACTTTTCCTAAAGTAACTAGGATTGGGAAATTTTAAAAATATATGTAGTTACTTTATATTTCTTATTATACTTTTAATGAGAGGATGAGGTTGCCCTATCCTACCCGTTCGGCTAACGACCCTCCACCAATCAAGCAAGCGGTGGGTGTGAGTGTACACCCATTAAGCGCCATTTTATAGGCCGCAACCTTATACCCACCTTATAGACCGGCTTCGTGAATGAGGCCTACTAACGGTAAGACTAGCATTTAGTTATACATATATATATTATTCTAGTAATATCATATTAGTATAGGGTTGTATTTTAAAACTTTTAAAATCTAGGGTTTGAAATTTAAGTTGTCTAAATTAAAGCTTTTAATCACAAAAGTAAATTTCAAATCATGAGGGTAGGTTTTAAACATTTAAAACATGGAGGATCAAATAACAAATAATTCCAATTAACAATTAATATCCTAATTATCTATATTTGATTTATTCAAGATTTCTTTTTAAGATAATTACCAAAATAATTAAAATAATTAATTAATTATCATATAAGGAAATTAAATATTTAATTAGTTGATAATTACCCTTAACTAGATCAAGATAATAGTCATATTTATCAGAAAAACGAATTAATGTTGATCTAATTAGTTTATGGTAAGCTAAGATAAGATAAACACAAAGAAATCCCGAATCTGGCCATTCCTGACGCCTGGACTCGCCGAGTGCACAAATGGACTCGCCGAGTCAGGCCTACTTGCCGAGTCCACTTTGAGACTCGCCGAGTCCATGACCCAGAAACCAAAAATTCGAATTTTGCAGGTTTGTTTCAGTTAATCAAGCAACAATTTACAGAAAACCAAACTATGCTCTGATACCACTGATGGGTTTTAGCCATAAGAACTTTCCTATGTGCGCATGCAAAACCCTAATGCTTGGATCTAGGCTTTCTAATAAACATGCTTTGAATCCAAGACTTCTAATTTACTAATTAGGTTAAATAACAACATTGAAACAGATCTAGAATCATACCTTTGAGTTCCTTGTTGATCTTGAGGTCTTGGAGCTTCTAGAGTCACAAATGTCACTCCTCTAATGGCTTACAAACACCAAAGCAAGGAGGATGATTTGGGAGAGAGGAGAGGGGAGGAATTCGACCAGAGTTCTCTTGCTTTTCCAGAAGTGTCGAATTCCCTATGCCATGGGGTCTATTTATACTTGTAGATTCCTTAATGATTACAGATAAGTCCCTATCAGATAATCTTCTCTTAAGGCTATCCAAATCCATTCCTAGATAACTCTAATGGACGATTTTAGCTATCCTAATCCTCTTAGAATTCGTCCATAGTATATCCAAATGGATTTACAGTTTAAAGCTTAACTATCAAACAATTGACAGTTTATACCCCTTTATTTAATTAATCTCTTTAAGTCACCAAATTAATTCTAATTAATTCTATGACTTATATTAATCAAATAACAATATATTACTCATTATATTATTCCCATAATATATTAATAATATTTATTCTCTCTTAATAAATCATCTTATCAAGTTGCTATGGTGAAGGCAACCCAAAAGGACCATGCACAACCGGATATAGTTACAGCCTTAGACACTATTCCAACAATTTTCACCAACATGATTTCCGCGAAGATGGGTCATGGAGAATCTCTTACCGTGCACCTGCAAAAGATGCAAAGGTATGTCGACCGCCTTCGCAAGTTAAATGCTGACTTCGGTGAGGACTTGGCGATCGACATGGTGCTTCACTCTTTGCCTCCGATGTACAACCAATTTAGAATGACCTACCACATGAACAAAGAAGAGGTCACCCTAAGCAAACTCCAATGTCTCTTGAGGGTCGCTGGGAGCAACTTCAAGGACAAGTCTGTTGCACCTACTCCCAATCCGTCCGCTGCTCCTGTCTTGGCTATTGGTCAAGGAAAGGGAAAGAAGAGGAAAGCTTCATCGAAGAACTATCGCAAGGTGAAAGCCCGAGATGGTGCTTCTTCTAGTGGGACCAAAGTTGATCCCGCTAAGCCCTGCTCTAACCCGAAGGAGGCAGAGTGTCACCACTGCCACAAGATAGGACATTGGAAGAGAAGCTGCCCGGATTACCTGCAAGCAATCAAAGAGGGAAAGATCAAGCCATCTTTCGCAGGTATATACACAATCAAATCTAACGATTCTAATCATGCTATTTCTTGGGTTCTTGATACCGGTTGTGGCTATCACATTTGTTCTAATGTGCAGGGACTAAGAAGAAGTAGGGATGTGGAGCAAGGAAGGATCAATCTAATCATGGGGAACAGAAGATCATCGCCTGTGACCAAGATTGGAGTGTATTCTTTAGTGCTTAGGAATAGTTTGGTGTTAGATTTGAACAATTGTTGCTATTCGCCAGAAATGGCTAGAAACATCATTTCATTTCATGGTTTATATAGACAAGGATTTAGATTTTCTTTTAATTATGAGAATGGTTCTATTTTGGCTTATCTAAATGGTGTCTTTTACTTTGAAGCTATACCATGTAATGGAATATATGAAACCGTTATGATTGTTGATAACTTAGGAAATCATGTTTTGAATATTGATTCTTCCACTAGTATGGATATAGCATCCTTGTGGCATTGTCGTCTTGGACATGTCAACAAGAAACGCATAGCCCAACTCCAAAAGGACGGAGTGTTGGAGTCATTCGACCTTAGGGAAGATGACACATGCGAGTCTTGTTTACTTGGAAAGATGACTAAGTCACCCTTCACGAGTACATGTGAAAGGGGCGAGGGTCTATTGGACCTAATACATACCGATGTATGTGGACCATTTAGATCAACCACGAAGGATGGGAACCGCTTCTATGTGACTTTTACCGATGACTATAGTAGATATGGGTATATCTACATAATCAAGCAAAAGTCAGACACCTTTGAAAAGTTCAAAGAGTTCAAGAATGAAGTGGAGAATCAATTGGGCAGGAAAATCAAGATGCTTCGATCCGATCAAGGAGGAGAGTACCTAAGTATTGAATTCCACGAATATCTCAAGGAGTGTGGAATAGTTTCACAATTGACGCCTCCTAGGACACCGCAGTTGAATGGTGTGGCAGAAAGGCGTAATCGAACCTTATTAGATATGGTTCGCTCTATGATGAGTCGTGCTTCACTACCTATCTCTTTTTGGGGGTATGCCTTAGAGACTGCCGCCCATATCCTTAACCGAGTCCCTACTAAGAAGGTTGCCAAAGCACCTCACGAGATGTGGACAGGGAAAGCTCCCTCGTTGGCACATATCAAGGTTTGGGGTTGCGAGGCTTTCGTAAGACGAGATACTCACGACAAGCTTGAACCTCGAAGTGAGCGATGTATTTTCATCGGCTACCCGCAGACATCCTTTGAATATCTCTTCTATAGACCGAAGGACAATGTTGTCTTCGTTGCGAGGAGAGGAGTTTTCCGAGAGCGAGAACTCATAAGCCAAGGAGACAGTGGGAGGCAAATCGAACTTGAAGAGATTCAAGAGTCGATAGATGAAGGAACCTCTACCGCTGGCATTCAACCCGAGGAGGAAACTCCGGTTGGACCGATTGACGAATCCTTACCTCTTAGACGTTCCGATAAAGTTAGAGTTCATCCCTAGTTTTATGGCTTTCATATTACTACCGATGGGGACATGTATATTAGTGATGGTACACTAGTAAATCTTGATGAACCTAATAGCTATAAGGAAGCCATGGCAGGCCCGGAGTCTGTAAAGTGGAAAGAGGCAATGGATAGCGAGATCCAATCCATGTATGATAACCAAGTTTGGAATTTGGTTGATTACGTGCCCGGACGTAAGACCGTTGGGTGCAAATGGATCTTCAAGAAGAAGACCGACGTGGATGGGAACGTACACACATATAAAGCGCGATTGGTCGCGAAGGGCTTCACTCAAACTCCCGGAGTTGACTATGATGAGACCTTCTCACCAGTTGAGAAGATTAAATCTATTAGAGTGATGCTAGCAATTGCCGCATTTCATGATTATGAGATTTGGCAAATGGATGTCAAGACTGCTTTCCTTAACTGAAAGTTGGCTGAGGATGTTTACATGGCTACGCCAGAGGGGTTTGTGGATCCGAAGCATCCGGATAGAGTGTGTAAGCTTGAGAAGTCCATTTATGGACTTAAGCAAGCGTCTCACAGATGGAATCTTTGCTTCGATGAGAAAGTCAAAGAGTTTGGATTTGTACGAAGCGAAGACGAATCTTGTGTATATGTCAAAGCCAGTGGGAGTATAGTAAGCTTCCTCGTTCTATATGTCGATGACATATTACTCATAGGAAATGGCATCCCGACTCTGCAGGATGTTAAGTCCTGGCTCGGGAAGTGCTTCGCTATGAAGGACCTCGGAGAGGCTTCTTACATTTTGGGAATAAGGATAGTAAGAGAAAGAAGTAAGAGACTAATTGGACTTAGTCAGAATACTTACTTAGAGAAGGTACTAAAACGTTTTAGTATGGAAAACTCAAAGAAGGGAGAACTACCGATACAAAGTAATGCCAAATTGAGTAATACTCAAAGTCCGAGTACCGAAGCTGAGATAGCGGAAATGAGCCGAGTACCATACGCTTCCGCAGTTGGCTCAATCATGTACGCTATGACTTGTACTCGCCCTGATGTAGCCTTCGCTTTGATCATGGTTAGCAGATATCAAGGGAATCCTGGCAAAGCACATTGGATTGTGGTGAAAAACATCCTTAAGTACCTTCGGAGGACGAAGGAATGGTTCTTAGTCCTCGGAGGGAGTGATGACTTGAAGGTGCGAGGGTATAGTGACGCCAGCTTTCAGACCGACAGGGACAACTACCGTTCGCAGTCGGGCTGGGTCTTTACCCTAAATGGAGGAGCAGTGACATGGAAGAGTTCCAAATAGGAAACCGTAGCTGATTCAACATGCGAATCTGAGTACATTGCAGCGAGCGAAGCGTCGAAGGAGGCAATATGGCTAAAGAACTTCATCGGTGATCTTGGAGTTGTACCTGCCATAAAGGAGCCAATGGAGATTTTATGTGATAACGAAGGCACGGTTGCCTTGACCAAGGAACCGAGGGATCATGGTAGATCAAGACATATCGACAGAAAGTATCACTTCATTAGACATCGTGTAGAAGAAGGACAACTCGTAGTGAAGAGGATATCATCAGAAGATAACCCAGCAGATCCGCTTACGAAGAGACTGAGTAGGGTTAAGCACTTGCAGCATGCTAGGAGTATTGGGCTAAAGGATGATATTAGCATAGATTAGATAGTATTAGAAACGTGTAATAGATAAATGTAATTGACATTTGATGATTAAATAAAGGAGTTTTATTTATGAGTAATGTTACTATCATATGTTAATTGTTTAGCTATTGTTTCACTTTGCATGTTTTGACTTCCAGAATAATTGAGTTTATTAGGAATAATCGAATTGTTCAAATGGTCCACAATCGTTCATATGTTGGGAGTAGATATGAATGAAGATTGTCATGAATTGATGTGTAGAATGTCTATATGGTGTTAGACATAGCAAAGGATTGCTACAATGTTCATGAGTGCTTATGAACTAGTTTTGAGCATTGGAATAAACCCGCGCTTGCTGGAATCACCTTATGGAATACGATATAAAAGGTGATCGCAAGACGATAATATCATATAGTCTTAAAACCTAGATATATGGTTTATTATTTTTTAATTGATTGTACATTGATAATACGAAAAAGCATCAGTAACTTGGTGTTATAAAACGTATTGTTGTGTATAGTTGGTTAATGAATAAGTAAATACATATAAGTCGAAGTTTATCTGTAACTTTTCTCTAAGAAGGTAAAAGCGATATCTCGGCCGCTCGATGATTTGATTTGACTTATGTGCTGGGCCCGGTCAGAACTGAATTGATGTGTTCGATTAAGTTCTATGTCAAATAAATCAGAGATCGAGAAACCTAAATGCTTGACTAACCATTCCATAGGATTGTCAGCATGATATCTAACAGAGGACTGTACGTTCCCTTATCTAAAGGACAAGATTGATTAGATCAGAGTTGACAGCGTCTTTGAGAGCTACGATTGCAAACCGAATTGTACTTGTGAATATAGTGATGGGTTTTAGCCATAAGAACTTTCCTATGTGCGCATGCAAAACCCTGATGCTTGGATCTAGGCTTTCTAATAAACATGCTTTGAATCCAAGACTTCTAACTTACTAATTAGGTTAAATAACAACATTGAAACAGATCTAGAATCATACCTTTGAGTTCCTTGTTGATCTTGAGGTCTTGGAGCTTCTAGAGTCACAAATGTCACTCCTCTAATGGCTTACAAACACCAAAGCAAGGAGGATGATTTGGGAGAGAGGAGAGGGGAGGAATTCGACCAGAGTTCTCTTGCTTTTTCAGAAGTATCGAATTCCCTATGCCATGGGGTCTATTTATACTTGTAGATTCCTTAATGATTACAGATAAGTCCCTATCAGATAATCTTCTCTTAAGGCTATCCAAATCCATTCCTAGATAACTCTAATGGACGATTTTAGCTATCCTAATCCTCTTAGAATTCGTCCATAGTATATCCAAATGGATTTACAGTTTAAAGCTTAACTATCAAACAATTGACAGTTTATACCCCTTTATTTAATTAATCTCTTTAAGTCACCAAATTAATTCTAATTAATTCTATGACTTATATTAATCAAATAACAAATATATTACTCATTATATTATTCCCATAATATATTAATAATATTTATTCTCTCTTAATAAATCATCCTATCAAGTTGCTATGGTGAAGGCAACCCAAAAGGACCATGCACAACCGGATATAGTTACAACCTTAGACACTATTCCAACAGTCTCCCACTTGGATAAGTCTAGTAACTATACAAGTACAATTCGGTTTGCAATCGTAGCTCTCAAAGACGCTGTCAACTCTGATCTAATCAATCTTGTCCTTTAGATAAGGGAACGTACAGTCCTCTGTTAGATATCATGCTGACAATCCTATGGAATGGTTAGTCAAGCATTTAGGTTTCTCGATCTCTGATTTATTCGACATAGAACTTAATCGAACACATCAATTCAGTTCTGACCGGGCCCGGCACATAAGTCAAATCAAATCATCGAGCGGCCGAGATATCGCTTTTACCTTCTTAGATAAAAGTTACAGATAAACTTCGACTTATATGCATTTACTTATTCATTAACCAACTATACACAACAATACGTTTTATAACACCAAGTTACTGATGCGTTTTCGCATTATCAATGTACAATCAATTAACAAATAATAAACCATATATCTAGGTTTTAAGACTATATGATATTATCGTCTTGCGATCACCTTCTATATCGTATTCCACAAGGTGATTCCAGCAAGCGCGGGTTTATTCCAATGCTCAAAACTAGTTCATAAGCACTCATGAACGTTGCAGCAATCCTTTGCTATGTCTAACACCATTTAGACACTCTACACACCAATTCATGACAATCTTCTTTCATATCTACTCCCAACATATGAACGATTGTGGACTATTTGAATAATTCGATTATTCCTAATAAACTCAATTATTCTGGAAGTCAAAACATGCAAAGTGAAACAATAGCTAAACAATTAACATAAGATAGTATCATTACTCATAAATAAAACTCCTTTATTTAATCATCAAATGTCAATTTACATTTATCTATTACACGTTTCTAATACTATCTAATCTATGCTAATATCATCCTTCAGCCCAATACTCCTAGCATGCTGCAAGTGCTTAACCCTACTCAGTCCCTTCGTAAGCGGATCTGCTGGGTTATCTTCTGATGATATCCTCTTCACTACGAGTTGTCCTTCTTCTACACGATGTCTGATGAAGTGATTTTTTCTGTCGATATGTCTTGATCTACCATGATCCCTTGGTTCCTTGGTTAAGGCAACCGCACCTTCGTTATCACAGAAAATCTCCATTGGCTCCTTTATGGCAGGTACGACTCCAAGATCACTGATGAAGTTCTTTAGCCATATTGCCTCCTTCGACGCTTCGCTCGCTGCAATGTACTCTGATTCGCACGTTGAATCAGCTACGGTTTCCTGCTTGGAACTCTTCCAGGTCACTGCTCCTCCATTTAGGGTAAAGACCCAGCCCGACTGCGAACGGTAGTTGTCCCTGTCGGTTTGAAAACTGGCGTCACTATACCCTCGCACCTTCAAGTCATCACTTCCTCCAAGGACTAAGAACCATTCCTTTGTCCTCCGAAGGTACTTAAGGATATTCTTCACCGCTATCCAATGGGCTTTGCCAGGGTTCCCTTGATATCTGCTAACCATGCTCAAAGCGAAGGCTACATCAGGGCGAGTACAAGTCATGGCGTACATGAGTGAGCCAACTGCGGAAGCGTATGGTACTCGGCTCATTTCTGCTATCTCAGCTTCGGTACTCGGACTTTGAGTCTTACTCAATTTGGCATTACTTTGTATTGGTAATTCTCCCTTCTTTGAGTTTTCCATACTAAAACGTTTCAGTACCTTCTCCAAGTAAGTGTTCTGACTAAGTCCAATTAGTCTCTTACTTCTTTCTCTCACTATCCTTATTCCCAAAATGTAAGAAGCTTCTCCGAGGTCCTTCATAGCGAAGCACTTCCCGAGCCAGGACTTAACTTCCTGCAGAGTCGGGATGTCATTTCCTATGAGCAATATGTCATCAACATATAGGACGAGAAAGCTTACTATACTCCCACTGGCTTTGACATATACACAAGACTCGTCTTCGCTTCGTACAAATCCAAACTCTTTGACTTTCTCATCGAAGCAAAGATTCCATCTGCGAGACGCTTGTTTAAGTCCATAAATGGACTTTTCAAGCTTACACACTCTATTCGGATGCTTCGGATCCACAAACCCTTCGGGCTGAGCCATGTAAACATCCTCAGCCAGCTTCCCATTAAGGAAAGCGGTCTTGACATCCATTTGCCAAATCTCATAATCATGAAATGCGGCAATTGCTAGCATCACTCTAATAGATTTAATCTTCGCAACTGGTGAGAAGGTCTCATCATAGTCAACTCCGGGAGTTTGAGTAAAGCCCTTCGCGACCAATCGCGCTTTATATGTGTGTACGTTCCCATCCACGTCGGTCTTCTTCTTGAAGATCCATTTGCACCCAACGGTCTTACGTCCGGGCACAAAATCAACCAAATTCCAAACTTGGTTATCATACATGGATTGGATCTCGCTATCCATTGCCTCTTTCCATTTTGCAGACTCCGGGCCTGCCATGGCTTCCTTATAGCTATTAGGTTCATCAAGATTTACTAGTGTTCCATCACTAATATACGTGTCCCCTTCGGTAGTAATATGAAAACCATAAAACTGGGGTAGAACTCTAACTCTATCGGAACGTCTAAGAGGTAAGGATTCGTCAATCGGTTCAACCGGAGTTTCCTCCTCGGGTTGAGTGCCAGCGGTAGAGGTTCCTTCATCTATCGACTCTTGAATCTCTTCAAGTTCGATTTGCCTCCCACTGTCTCCTTGGCTTATGAGTTCTCGCTCTCGGAAAACTCCTCTCCTTGCAACGAAGACAACATTGTCCTTCGGTCTATAGAAGAGATATCCAAAGGATGTCTGCGGGTAGCCGATGAAAATACATCGCTCACTTCGAGGTTCAAGCTTGTCGTGAGCATCTCGTCTTACGAAAGCCTCGCAACCCCAAACCTTGATATGTGCCAACGAGGGAGCTTTCCCTGTCCACATCTCGTGAGGTGTTTTGGCAACCTTCTTAGTAGGGACTCGGTTAAGGATATGGGCGGCAGTCTCTAAGGCATACCCCCAAAAAGAGATTGGTAGTGAAGCACGACTCATCATAGAGCGAACCATATCCAATAAGGTTCGATTACGCCTTTCTGCCACACCATTTAACTGCGGTGTCCTAGGAGGCGTCAATTGCGAAACTATTCCACACTCCTTGAGATAATCGTGGAATTCAAGACTTAGGTACTCTCCTCCTCGATCGGATCGAAGCATCTTGATTTTCCTGCCCAATTGATTCTCCACTTCATTCTTGAACTCTTTGAACTTTTCAAAGGTGTCTGACTTTTGCTTGATTAAGTAGATATACCCATATCTACTATAGTCATCGGTAAAAGTCACATAGAAGCGGTTCCCATCCTTCGTGGTTGATCTAAACGGTCCACATACATCGGTATGTATTAGGTCCAATAGACCCTCGCCCCTTTCACAAGTACTTGTGAAGGGCGACTTAGTCATCTTTCCAAGCAAACAAGACTCGCATGTGTCATCTTCCCTAAGGTCGAATGACTCCAACACTCCATCCTTTTGGAGTTGGGCTATGCGTTTCTTGTTGACATGTCCAAGACGACAATGCCACAAGGATGCTTTATCCATACTAGTGGAAGAATCAATATTCAAAACATCATTTCCTAAGTTATCAACAATCATAACGGTTTCATATATTCCATTACATGGTATAGCTTCAAAGTAAAAGACACCATTTAGATAAGCCAAAATAGAACCATTCTCATTATTAAAAGAAAATCTAAATCCTTGTCTATATAAATCATGAAATGAAATGATGTTTCTTGCCATTTCTGGCGAATAGCAACAATTGTTCAAATGTAAAACTAAACTATTCCTAAGCACTAAGGAGTACACTCCAATCTTGGTCACAGGCGACGATCTTCTGTTCCCCATGATTAGATTGATCCTTCCTTGCTCCACATCCCTACTTCTTCTTAGTCCCTGCACATTAGAACAAATGTGATAACCACAACCGGTATCAAGAACCCAAGAAATAGCATGATTAGAATCGTTAGATTTGATTGTATATGTACCTGCGAAAGATGGCTTGATCTTTCCTTCTTTGATTGCTTGCAGGTAATCCGGGCAGCTTCTCTTCCAATGTCCTATCTTGTGGCAGTGGTGGCACTCTGCCTCCTTCGGGTTAGAGCAGGGATTGGCGGGATCAACTTTGGTCCCACTAGAAGAGGCACCATCTTGGGCTTTCACCTTGCGATAGTTCTTCGATGAAGCTTTCCTCTTCTTTCCCTTCCCTTGTCCAATAGCCAAGACAGGAGCAGCGGGCGGATTGGGAGTGGGTGCAACAGACTTGTCCTTGAAGTTGCTCTCAGCAACCCTCAAGAGACCTTGGAGCTTGCTTAGGGTGACCTCTTCTTTGTTCATGTGGTAGGTCATCCTAAATTGGTTGTACATCGGAGGCAAAGAGTGAAGCACCATGTCGATCGCCAAGTCTTCACCGAAGTCAACATTTAACTTGCGGAGGCGGTCAACATACCTTTGCATCTTTTGCAAGTGCACGGTAAGTGATTCTCCATGACCCATCTTCGCGGAAATCATGTTAGTGAAAATCTCGTACCTCTCTTGTCTCGCGTTTTGGTGGTACCTCTCCAATAAGTCTTGATGCATCTCGTACGGGTACATGTCCTCGTAGGACTTTTGGAATTCGGAGTTCATGGTGGCGATCATGATGCAATGTACCTTCGTTGCATCTCGCTCATGAGTTTCAAAGGCGGTGATTTCGGCGGGAGTAGCAATTTCGGGGTTGATTTTCTCGAGCTTCTCATCGAGGACATACTCCTTATCCTCATAGCGAGCAATGGTGCGAATGTATCTTATCCATTCGCTAAAGTTCGTTCCATCGAAGGTGACCTTTTGGCAAAGGGTCATCAATGTGAAAGAACTAGCAGCAGCGTTGTTTGCGTTTGACATCTATAATTAGAAAAGGACAAAGATAGATTAGAATAAGAATCCCTAATTATCACCCAATAAGAAAATTAGGGCTAGGATCCAACAATAACATTTACATACTAGAAAAGGGATGCCGTAATCTAATATGCAAATAAATTGAAGGTAAGTGAATGACGATTCACTAATTCTCCATCAAAAGCTTACACTATTAGTCCTAAGTGTTTTTGAGAATTCCTAGGTTCGGATGAGATTCATTGAATCTATTCAATGGCATGTTTAAATCTCGATATGCCCCTCTTGTTTGTGACTGGGATGCCGAGGATCACAAAGCGGGTGTGAATTACCATGCAAATTCACATGGCGCCTTCATTGTAACAATCACCTATTCGACGTGCCGGTAAACCACACACGCTCCATCGAACTATGATAAACAACGAATCACCCTTTGCCACCTTCGCTTAGAACCAATTAGTGTGCGGGTAAACCACACACGCTCCACCAACATCTTAGCAAGGTGCAAAGTGTAATTTCATGGGATTGCATCAATTCACTTTTCCTAAAGTAACTAGGATTGGGAAATTTTAAAAATATATGTAGTTACTTTATATTTCTTATTATACTTTTAATGAGAGGATGAGGTTGCCCTATCCTACCCGTTCGGCTAACGACCCTCCACCAATCAAGCAAGCGGTGGGTGTGAGTGTACACCCATTAAGCGCCATTTTATAGGCCGCAACCTTATACCCACCTTATAGACCGGCTTCGTGAATGAGGCCTACTAACGGTAAGACTAGCATTTAGTTATACATATATATATTATTCTAGTAATATCATATTAGTATAGGGTTGTATTTTAAAACTTTTAAAATCTAGGGTTTGAAATTTAAGTTGTCTAAATTAAAGCTTTTAATCACAAAAGTAAATTTCAAATCATGAGGGTAGGTTTTAAACATTTAAAACATGGAGGATCAAATAACAAATAATTCCAATTAACAATTAATATCCCGAATCTGGCCATTCCTGATGCCTGGACTCGCCGAGTGCACAAATGGACTCGCCGAGTCAGGCCTACTCGCCGAGTCCACTTTGAGACTCGCCGAGTCCATGACCCAGAAACCAA
The DNA here is from genome assembly GCF_002870075.4 of Lactuca sativa. Lineage (NCBI taxonomy): Eukaryota > Viridiplantae > Streptophyta > Magnoliopsida > Asterales > Asteraceae > Lactuca > Lactuca sativa. The sequence continues at coordinate 244,567,015 of NC_056623.2, read as the reverse complement.
AAATTCGAATTTTGCAGGTTTGTTCCAGTTAATCAAGCAACAATTTACAGAAAACCAAGCTAGGCTCTGATACCACTGATGGGTTTTAGCCATAAGAACTTTCCTATGTGCGCATGCAAAACCCTGATGCTTGGATCTAGGCTTTCAAATAAACATGCTTTGAATCCAAGACTTCTAACTTACTAATTAGGTTAAATAACAACATTGAAACAGATCTAGAATCATACCTTTGAGTTCCTTGTTGATCTTGAGGTCTTGGAGCTTCTAGAGTCACAAATGTCACTCCTCTAATGGCTTACAAACACCAAAGCAAGGAGGATGATTTGGGAGAGAGGAGAGGGGAGGAATTCGACCAGAGTTCTCTTGCTTTTTCAGAAGTATCGAATTCCCTATGCCATGGGGTCTATTTATACTTGTAGATTCCTTAATGATTACAGATAAGTCCCTATCAGATAATCTTCTCTTAAGGCTATCCAAATCCATTCCTAGATAACTCTAATGGACGATTTTAGCTATCCTAATCCTCTTAGAATTCGTCCATAGTATATCCAAATGGATTTACAGTTTAAAGCTTAACTATCAAACAATTGACAGTTTATACCCCTTTATTTAATTAATCTCTTTAAGTCACCAAATTAATTCTAATTAATTCTATGACTTATATTAATCAAATAACAAATATATTACTCATTATATTATTCCCATAATATATTAATAATATTTATTCTCTCTTAATAAATCATCCTATCAAGTTGCTATGGTGAAGGCAACCCAAAAAGGACCATGCACAACCGGATATAGTTACAGCCTTAGACACTATTCCAACATATAGTTACTAGACTTATCCAAGTGGGAGACTGTTGGAATAGTGTCTAAGGCTACAACTATATTAGACAAGTGTTTGACCCGGTTGTGCATGGTCCTTTTGGGTTGCCTTCACCATAGCAACTTGATAGGATGATTTATTAAGAGAGAGTAAATATTATTAATATATTATGAGAATAATATAATGAATAATATATTTGTTATTTGATTAATATAAGTCATAGAATTAATTAGAATTAATTTGGTGACTTAAAGAGATTAATTAAATAAAGGGGTATAAACTGTCAAGTGTTTGATAGTTAAGCTTTAGACTGTAAATCCAGTGGGATATGCTTTGGACGAATTCTAAGAGTGTTAGGATAGCCAAAATCATCCAAAGGCTTATCTATGGAATGGATTTGGATATCCTTAAGAGAAGATTATCCAATTAGGGTTTAGGTTGTAACCCTTAAGGAGTCTACAAGTATAAATAGACCCCATGGCATAAGGAATTCGATACATCTCATAAAGTAAGAGAACCCTGGACGAATTCCTCCCCTCTCCTCTCTCCTAAATCATTCTTCTTGCTATTGGTGTTTGTAAGCCATTAGAAGAGTGACATTTGTGACTCTAGAAGCTCCAAGACCTCAATATCAACAAGGAACTCAAAGGTATGATTCTAGATCTGTTTCAATGTTGTTATTTAACCTAATTACTCATTAGAAGACTTGGATTCAACGCATGTTTATTAGAAAGCCTAGATCCAAGCATTAGGGTTTTGCATGCGCACATAGGAAAGTTCTTATGGTCAAAACCCATCAAAAAGGGCACCCAAACCCGACCCTGGAAGGTCATAAGCCCTCGGCTATCCGTCATAAAATTGGATACCTGCCCAATCACCCACTCCCTCTTGTGGTTTTTGTTGGATATGGTGTCTAAGTCCATAACTATTCCGGGCGTGTACTTGACCCGACCCGGCATGATCCATTTGGGTTGCATGGCACCATGCAATTGGATAGACTAAATGAGAGAAATAACACTTGGAGATTATTAATATATTATAAGTTCTAATATATTAATAATATTATTTGCTTAGTTGATCAAAGAATTAATTTGGAATTAATTAAGTGATCAAAGGATAACTAATTAAATATATGGGTTGATTATGTAAATCATCCATATCTTGTATAGTGGGCTAAGAGGCTCCATGGATTATCAAGTTAGGTTCTACCCGTAGGATGCTCCATGGATGCTCCATGGGAGTTACAAACCCATGGGTCATGGAAATGAAGAGTCGTGACACATTAGGGTTTACATGGTGTAACCCTAGATGTGTCAACACTATATAAGAAGCATATTCTCCACCAAAATCGGCTACACTAAGAAACTAGAGGGCTTGGCCGATTTTAAGAAGTGTGTGTTATCTCAAGAGTCTTTCCAAGAGCATTTGGTGTTGTGTGAAGCATTTGAGGCATCACACATGGGGTGCTAGGCTCACAAGGTTTCAAGGAACACAAGCAACAACAAGGTAAGTTATTCTATCTATTATTTTAGTTAAAATTGTTCCCCATTTATGCTAGATAGGAATATAACCTTGGAAATTCAACTTTGCATGATAATTAGACAAACATAGATCCAAGGTTATTAGGGTTGCATGTACACTTAGGAAGTGTTAGAATGCTCAAAACCCATCAGTGGTATCAGAGCATAGGCTTGTTTGTTTGTTATTTGTGCTTAAAAGTTGAAGAAAGTCGAAAATTCTGCTGTCTGACTGATGGACTCGGCGAGTCCATGGGGAGGACTCATCGAGTTCATGTGTATCTTCAACCTACTCGGCGAGTAGGTTTATGCACTCGGCGAGTAGGGTCGACAGAGTGCAGAATTTCGACTTCAGTTGCTGGAAATGGATTAGAAACATTACCCTAAATTGTTTTGGTACTTGAAAACTTGTTTTAGAAGGTGTAATGTCTTTTCTAACTCATTTACAACAACTAGTTATCAAAATTACAAAGATTAAATGTGATTTTGATTCTTGAAAGTGTTCATATTCATATTCTTGTTCTTATGATGTTTAGATGATCATAGGAATTATTTGTAACCTATGTGGTAGATTAATTCATGATCATAATGTGTTTTAATGGTGTCCATAACTTGTCCTCAAGTTATGGAAAACCAAAAGTCTCTTGGATTAAAAAACCATTAAAAGAACACAAGAGTTAGGAAAAATGAAAAGTTCTCATTTTATTACTCTATTAAACTCATAAGTTACAAGAAATGAAAAGTTTTGAAAGTTTACAAAACTTGCCCTCAAGTTTTCGAACAAGCAAAGTTAAGTCAAAACTTTAGTTCCAACCCCTAGAATTTTAAAAGTTAAAATTCAACCCTTATACTTATATTATTATGATTTAATAATTATATATATATATATATATATATATATATATATATATATATATATATATATATATATATATATATATATATATATATATATATATATATATATATATAAGAACAAAGTCATCTTACCGCAAGTACGCCTCATTCACGAAGCTGGTCTATAAGGTGGGTATAAGGTTGTTGCCTATAAAATGGTGACTTAATGGGTGTCCACTCTCACCCACCGCTTGCTTGACCGGTGGAGGGTCGTTAGCCGAACGGGTAAGACAAGGACTTTTAAATTCTCATTCAAAGTATGATGAATATTATAAAGTAACTAAATGTTTTATTAAATTCCCAATCTTAGTTACTTTAGGAAAAATGTGAATAAGGTGCTAATCCATGAAATTACACTTTACACTTTGATTAGGTCGTTGGTGGAGCGTGTGTGGTTAACCGGCACACTAACTTGGACTTAACAAGGTAGGTAAAGGGTGACTTAGGGTTTATTATAGTATCGATGGAGCGTGTGTGGTTTACCAGCACATCGATTGAGTGATAAACTTTAAGGGTACCAAGTGATTTGCATGGTTACTTCACACCTCGTTTTGTGATCCTCGGTATCCCAGTCACAAAACTTGGAGGGCACACTCGAGATTGAAACATGCCTTTTAAAAGTTCATTGAATCTCAAAGAATCTAGGAATTTCTAAGAACCATTCAAAAACCTAATACTAAAATATTGCGGTTTTCGTGGTGGAAATTGGTGAATCGTCATTCACCTACCTTTCAAATATGATATAGCTTAGATTACGGCATACCTCTTCTAAGTTATATTATATTGTGATTGGATCCTAGCCTTAATATTACATTTGGGTGTTTTATTAAGGACTCTCTTATATCTAAACTAATCTTGTTCTCTTCTCTTCAAATGTCTTTCAACAATGCTTCTGGATGTAATCCTAATGGCTCCTTTACCCTTATGAACTTGTGTGGGAAAGTCACCTTTGATGGATCCAACTTCAATGAGTGGATCAGAAACATCAGGATGATTACCCGCTACGAGGACAAAGAATATGTCCTTGACAAGGAGCTTAAGGAGATTGATGAGACCACTGCAACTCCTCAGGAGATCGCTGACTTTCGGGCACATGAAAGGGATGCTACAAAAGTAGCTTGCATCATGATGGCCACGATGACAGCGGAACTCCAAAAGTCTTATGAGGATTTCTACCCTTATGAAATGCACCAAGATTTGATGGAAAGATACCATCAAAGTGCACGACAAGAGAGGTATGAGATCATCTGCTCCATGATAACAACCATGATGAAGGACGGGGAATCCGTCACGAGCCACATGCAGAAAATGCAAAGGTATGTGGATCGGTTGTTGAAGCTTAATGTGAACTTCCCTGAGGATCTTGCAATAGATATCATTTTGCATTCCTTACCATCGTGCTATGATCAATTCCGCATGACATATCACATGAACAAGGAAGAAGTCACCCTCAGCAAACTTCAGGGACTTCTCAAGACCGCATAATCAGGTCTTAAGGGGAAGTCGGTTGCTATCACTCCTACTCAAAACTCAACTCCGGTTTTGGCAATCGGGAAAAGTCGAGGGAGAAAGAGGAGGAGATCTTCGAAGGGTACCAAGGCTCGGACCCTTGATGGCTCTTCTTTAAGTGGAACCAAGAAAGGTTTCATTACTGCTTCTTCTGACCCAAAAGAGGCTGAATGCTTCTATTGCCATGAAAAGGCTCATTGGAAGCGGAACTGCCCAAAGTACCAGCAGGATGTGAAGGATGGGAAAGTCAAACCCAACCATGCAGGTATTTACACTATCATTTCTAATAACTCACCCCATTCTAAATCTTGGGTCCTTGATACCGGTTGCGGTATTCATATTTGTTGTGACTTGCAGGGACTAAGAAGAAGTGAGAATGTGGAGCAAGGAAGAATTAACTTGATCATGGGGAATAGGAAAGCTATACCTGTTACCAAGATTGGAGTTTATACTTTATCGCTACGTAGTGGGTTTAGTTTAGATTTGAATAAATGTTGTTACTCGCCAGGAATGGCAAGAAATATTATTTCCATTCATGCTTTGTACAAACAAGGGTTTACCTTTTCATTTAATAATGAAGTTGGTTCTATTGATGCTTTCTTTAATAATGTTCTTTATTTTAAAGCATTACCTTGTGATGGTGTGTATGAAGTTGTGTCTGTTGTAGATAACTTAGGAAATAATGTTTTGTGTATTGATTCTACTACTAATAATAACTTGGATAAAGCATCATTATGGCATTGTCGCCTTGGACATATAAGCAAGAAACGCATAGGCCAACTCCAAAAGGATGGAGTCTTGGAGTCGTTTGACCTAAAGTCAGATGATAGTTGCGAATCATGCTTACTTGGAAAAATGACAAAGTCACCCTACACAGGTTCGTGTGAGAGGGGTGAAGGTTTGTTGGACCTTATACACACGGATGTGTGTGGACCATTCAAACATGCCACAAGGGATGCTAATCGTTATTATTTGACTTTTACTGATGATTACAGTAGATATGGATATGTCTACTTGATCAAGCATAAGTCAGAGACTTTCGAGAGGTTTAAGGAATTTAAACAGGAAGTCGAGAATCAATTGGGCAGGAACATTAAGATGCTTCGATCCGATCGAGGAGGTGAGTATCTTAGTTCAAAGTTCCTCGACTATCTTAGGGAATGTGGGATAGTCTCACAATTGACAACTCCCAGGACACCACAGTTGAATGGTGTGGCTGAGAGGCGTAATCGAACCTTGTTAGATATGGTTCGTTCCATGATGAGTCGAGCTACGCTACCAATCTCATTCTGGGGGTATGCCTTAGAGACTGCCGCCCATATCCTTAATCTAGTCCGTACAAAGAAAGTTGCCAAAACTCCTCACGAGATGTGGACTGGTAAAGTATCTAAACTAGACCACATCAAGATTTGGGGTTGCGAGGCTTTCGTGAGATGCGAGACTCATGATAAGCTCGAACCTCGAAGCGAGAGGTGTATTTTCATCGGTTACCCACAGCGATCCTTTGGTTACCTCTTCTACAGACCTAGTGACAATGTGGTCTTTGTAGCAAGAAGAGGAGTCTTTCGAGAAAGAGAGTTTATAAGCCAAGGAGACAGTGGGAGGCAAATTGATCTTGAAGAAATTCAAGAATCAAGCGGTGAAGGAACTTCAAACTCTAGCCCTCAACTTGAGGAGGAAACACCTGTTGAGCCAATTGACAAACCTGTACCTCTGAGACGTTCCACGAGAGTTAGGAGTGCACCTGAGCATTACTATGGATTCCATATTACTGCAGAAGGTGAGACACTTATTAGTGATGGGACACTAGTAAGTCAAGATGACCCTAACAGCTACGAGGAAGCCATGGCAGGCCCCGAGTCTGCTAAATGGAAAGAGGCTATGGATAGCGAGATACAATCCATGTATGACAATCAAGTTCGGAACTTGGTTGAAAATGTACCAGGTCGTAAGACAGTAGGATGCAAATGGGTCTTCAAGAAGAAGACCGACATGGATGGTAAAGTACACACTTATAAGGCTAGACTGGTTGCAAAGGGCTTCTCTCAAATTCCTGGAGTGGATTATGATGAGACCTTTTCTCCGGTAGCCAAGATTAAGTCTATTCGGGTTCTGTTGGCCATAGCTGCATTTCATGACTATGAAATATGGCAAATGGATGTCAAAACCTCTTTCCTTAATGGAAAGTTGGCTGAAGATGTTTACATGAGTCAGCCAGAAGGTTTTGTCAGCAACGAGTACCCTAATTGAGTGTGTAAGCTTGAGAAATCCATTTATGGATTGAAGCAAACACCTCGCAGATGGAATCTTTGCTTTGATGAGAAGGTCAAGGAATTTGGCTTTACTAGGAGTGAAGATGAATCTTGTGTGTATGTCAAGGCTAGTGGGAGTATAGTTAGCTTTTTGGTATTGTATGTAGATGACATACTACTCATAGGAAACGACATTCCAACCCTGCAGGAAGTAAAGTCCTGGCTTGGGAAGTGTTTCGCTATGAAGGACCTGATGGGTTTTAGCCATAAGAACTTTCCTATGTGCGCATGCAAAACCCTAATGCTTGGATCTAGGCTTTCTAATAAACATGCTTTGAATCCAAGACTTCTAATTTACTAATTAGGTTAAACAAGAACATTAAAACAGATCTAGAATCATACCTTTGAGTTCCTTGTTGATCTTGAGGTCTTGGAGCTTCTAGAGTCACAAATGTCACTCCTCTAATGGCTTACAAACACCAAAGCAAGGAGGATGATTTGGGAGAGAGGAGAGGGGAGGAATTCGACCAGAGTTCTCTTGCTTTTTCAGAAGTGTCGAATTCCCTATGCCATGGGGTCTATTTATACTTGTAGATTCCTTAAGGATTACAGATAAGTCCCTATCAGATAATCTTCTCTTAAGGCTATCCAAATCCATTCCTAGATAAGCATATGGACGATTTTAGCTTTCCTAAAGCTCTTAGAATCCGTCCAAAGTATATCCAAATGGATTTACAGTTTAAAGCTTAACTATCAAACAATTGACAGTTTATACCCCTTTATTTAATTAATCTCTTTAAGTCACCAAATTAATTCTAATTAATTCTATGACTTATATTAATCAAATAAAAAATATATTACTCATTATATTATTCCCATAATATATTAATAATATTTATTCTCTCTTAATAAATCATCCTATCAAGTTGCTATGGTGAAGGCAACCCAAAAGGACCATGCACAACCGGATATAGTTACAGCCTTAGACACTATTCCAACAGTCTCCCACTTGGATAAGTCTAGTAACTATACTAGTACAATTCGGTTTGCAATCATAGCTCTCAAAGACGCTGTCAACTCTGATCTAATCAATCTTGTCCTTTAGATAAGGGAACGTACAGTCCTCTGTTAGATATCATGCTGACAATCCTATGGAATGGTTAGTCAAGCATTTAGGTTTCTCGATCTCTGATTTATTCGACATAGAACTTAATCGAACACATCAATTCAGTTCTGACCGGGCTCGGCACATAAGTCAAATCAAATCATCGAGCGGCCGAGATATCGCTTTTACCTTCTTAGATAAAAGTTACAAATAAACTTCGACTTATATGCATTTACTTATTCATTAACCAACTATACACAACAATACGTTTTATAACATCAAGTTACTGATGCGTTTTCGCATTATCAATGTACAATCAATTAACAAATAATAAACCATATATCTAGGTTTTAAGACTATATGATATTATCGTCTTGCGATCACCTTCTATATCGTATTCCACAAGGTGATTCCAGCAAGCGCGGGTTTATTCCAATGCTCAAAACTAGTTCATAAGCACTCATGAACGTTGTAGCAATCCTTTGCTATGTCTAACACCATTTAGACATTCTACACACCAATTCATGACAATCTTCTTTCATATCTACTCCCAACATATGAACGATTGTGGACTATTTGAATAATCCGATTATTCCTAATAAACTCAATTATTCTGGAAGTCAAAACATGCAAAGTGAAACAATAGCTAAACAATTAACATAAGATAGTATCATTACTCATAAATAAAACTCCTTTATTTAATCATCAAATGTTAATTTACATTTATCTATTACACGTTTCTAATACTATCTAATCTATGCTAATATCATCCTTCAGCCCAATACTCCTAGCATGCTGTAAGTGCTTAACCCTACTCAGTCCCTTCGTAAGCGGATCTGCTGGGTTATCTTCTGATGATATCCTCTTTACTATGAGTTGTCCTTCTTCTACACGATGTCTGATGAAGTGATATTTTCTGTCGATATGTCTTGATCTACCATGATCCCTTGGTTCCTTGGTTAAGGCAACCGCACCTTCGTTATCACAGAAAATCTCCATTGGCTCCTTTATGGCAGGTACGACTCCAAGATCACTGATGAAGTTCTTTAGCCATATTGCCTCCTTCGACGCTTCGCTCGCTGCAATGTACTCTGATTCGCACGTTGAATCAGCTACGTTTTCCTGCTTGGAACTTTTCCAGGTCACTGCTCCTCCATTTAGGGTAAAGACCCAGCCCGACTGCGAACGGTAGTGGTCCCTGTCGGTTTGAAAACTGGCGTCACTATACCCTCGCACCTTCAAGTCATCACTTCCTCCGAGGACTAAGAACCATTCCTTTGTCCTCCGAAGGTACTTAAGGATATTCTTCACCGCTATCCAATGGGCTTTGCCAGGGTTCCCTTGATATCTGCTAACCATGCTCAAAGCGAAGGCTACATCAGGGCGAGTACAAGTCATGGCGTACATGACTGAGCCAACTGCGGAAGCGTATGGTACTCGGCTCATTTCTGCTATCTCAGCTTCGGTACTCGGACTTTGAGTCTTACTCAATTTGGCATTACTTTGTATCGGTAGTTCTCCCTTCTTTGAGTTTTCCATACTAAAACGTTTTAGTACCTTCTCTAAGTAAGTATTCTGACTAAGTCCAATTAGTCTCTTACTTCTTTCTCTCACTATCCTTATTCCCAAAATGTAAGAAGCTTCTCCGAGGTCCTTCATAGCGAAGCACTTCCCGAGCCAGGACTTAACTTCCTGCAGAGTCGGGATGTCATTTCCTATGAGCAATATGTCATCAACATATAGGACGAGAAAGCTTACTATACTCCCACTGGCTTTGACATATACACAAGACTCGTCTTCGCTTCGTACAAATCCAAACTCTTTGACTTTCTCATCGAAGCAAAGATTCCATCTGCGAGACGCTTGTTTAAGTCCATAAATGGACTTTTCAAGCTTACACACTCTATTCGGATGCTTCGGATCCACAAACCCTTCGGGCTGAGCCATGTACACATCCTCAGCCAGCTTCCCATTAAGGAAAGCGGTCTTGACATCCATTTGCCAAATCTCATAATCATGAAATGCGGCAATTGCTAACATCACTCTAATAGATTTAATCTTCGCAACTGGTGAGAAGGTCTCATCATAGTCAACTCCGGGAGTTTGAGTAAAGCCCTTCGCGACCAATCGCGCTTTATATGTGTGTATGTTCCCATCCACGTCGGTCTTCTTCTTGAAGATCCATTTGCACCCAACGGTCTTACGTCCGGGCACAAAATCAACCAAATTCCAAACTTGGTTATCATACATGGATTGGATCTCGCTATCCATTGCCTCTTTCCATTTTTCAGACTCCGGGCCTGCCATGGCTTCCTTATAGCTATTAGGTTCATCAAGGTTTACTAGTGTACCATCACTAATATACGTGTCCCCTTCGGTAGTTATATGAAAACCATAAAACTAGGGTAGAACTCTAACTCTATCGGAACGTCTAAGAGGTAAGGATTCGTCAATCGGTTCAACCGGAGTTTCCTCCTCGGGTTGAGTGCCAGCGGTAGAGGTTCCTTCATCTATCGACTCTTGAATCTCTTCAAGTTCGATTTTCCTCCCACTGTCTCCTTGGCTTATGAGTTCTCGCTCTCGGAAAACTCCTCTCCTTGCAACGAAGACAACATTGTCCTTCGGTCTATAGAAGAGATATCCAAAGGATGTCTGCGGGTAGCCGATGAAAATACATCGCTCACTTCGAGGTTCAAGCTTGTCGTGAGCATCTCGTCTTACGAAAGCCTCGCAACCCCAAACCTTGATATGTGCCAACGAGGGAGCTTTCCCTGTCCACATCTCGTGAGGTGTTTTGGCAACCTTCTTAGTAGGGACTCGGTTAAGGATATGGGCGGCAGTCTCTAAGGCATACCCCCAAAAAGAGATTGGTAGTGAAGCACGACTCATCATAGAGCGAACCATATCCAATAGGGTTCGATTACGCCTTTCTGCCACACCATTTAACTGCGGTGTCCTAGGAGGCGTCAATTGCGAAACTATTCCACACTCCTTGAGATAATCGTGGAATTCAAGACTTAGGTACTCTCCTCCTCGATCGGATCGAAGCATCTTGATTTTCCTGCCCAATTGATTCTCCACTTCATTCTTGAACTCTTTGAACTTTTCAAAGGTGTCTGACTTTTGCTTGATTAAGTAGATATACCCATATCTACTATAGTCATCGGTAAAAGTCACATAGAAGCGGTTCCCATCCTTCGTGGTTGATCTAAACGGTCCACATACATCGGTATGTATTAGGTCCAATAGACCCTCGCCCCTTTCACATGTGAAAGGCGACTTAGTCATCTTTCCAAGCAAACAAGACTCGCATGTGTCATCTTCCCTAAGGTCGAATGACTCCAACACTCCATCCTTTTGGAGTTAGGCTATGCGTTTCTTGTTGACATGTCCAAGACGACAATGCCACAAGGAAGCTTTATCCATACTAGTGGAAGAATCAATATTCAAAACATCATTTCCTAAGTTATCAACAATCATAACGGTTTCATATATTCCATTACATGGTATAGCTTCAAAGTAAAAGACACCATTTAGATAAGCCAAAATAGAACCATTCTCATTATTAAAAGAAAATCTAAATCCTTGTCTATATAAACCATGAAATGAAATGATGTTTCTTGCCATTTCTGGCGAATAGCAACAATTGTTCAAATCTAAAACTAAACTATTCCTAAGCACTAAGGAGTACACTCCAATCTTGGTCACAGGCGACGATCTTCTGTTCCCCATGATTAGATTGATCCTTCCTTGCTCCACATCCCTACTTCTTCTTAGTCCCTGCACATTAGAACAAATGTGATAACCACAACCGGTATCAAGAACCCAAGAAATAGCATGATTAGAATCGTTAGATTTGATTGTATATATACCTGCGAAAGATGGCTTGATCTTTCCTTCTTTGATTGCTTGCAGGTAATCCGGGCAGCTTCTCTTCCAATGTCCTATCTTGTGGCAGTGGTGGCACTCTGCCTCCTTCGGGTTAGAGCAGGGCTTGGCGGGATCAACTTTGGTCCCACTAGAAGAGGCACCATCTCGGGCTTTCACCTTGCGATGGTTCTTGGATGAAGCTTTCCTCTTCTTTCCCTTCCCTTGTCCAATAGCCAAGACAGGAGCAGCGGGTGGATTGGGAGTGGGTGCAACAGACTTGTCCTTGAAGTTGCTCTCAGCAACCCTCAAGAGACCTTGGAGCTTGCTTAGGGTGACCTCTTCTTTGTTCATGTGGTAGGTCATCCTAAATTGGTTGTACATCGGAGGCAAAGAGTGAAGCACCATGTCGATCGCCAAGTCTTCACCGAAGTCAACATTTAACTTGCGGAGGCGGTCAACATACCTTTGCATCTTTTGCAAGTGCACGGTAAGTGATTCTCCATGACCCATCTTCGCGGAAATCATGTTAGTGAAAATCTCGTACCTCTCTTGTCTCGCGTTTTGGTGGTACCTCTCCAATAAGTCTTGATGCATCTCGTACGGGTACATGTCCTCGTAGGACTTTTGGAATTCGGAGTTCATGGTGGCGATCATGATGCAATGTACCTTCGTTGCATCTCGCTCATGAGTTTCAAAGGCGGTGATTTCGGCGGGAGTAGCAATTTCGGGGTTGATTTTCTCGAGCTTCTCATCGAGGACATACTCCTTATCCTCATAGCGAGCAATGGTGCGAATGTATCTTATCCATTCGCTAAAGTTCGTTCCATCGAAGGTGACCTTTTGGCAAAGGCTCATCAACGTGAAAGAACTAGCAGCAGCGTTGTTTGCGTTTGACATCTATAATTAGAAAAGGACAAAGATAGATTAGAATAAGAATCCCTAATTATCACCCAATAAGAAAATTAGGGTTAGGATCCAACAACAACATTTACATACTAGAAAAGGGATGCCGTAATCTAATATGCAAATAAATTGAAGGTAAGTGAATGACGATTCACTAATTCTCCATCAAAAGCTTACACTATTAGTCCTAAGTGTTTTTGAGAATTCCTAGGTTCGGATGACATTCATTGAATCTATTCAATGGCATGTTTAAATCTCGATATGCCCCTCTTGTTTGTGACTGGGATGCCGAGGATCACAAAGCGGGTGTGAATTACCATGCAAATTCACATGGCGCCTTCATTGTAACAATCACCTATTCGACGTGCCGGTAAACCACACACGCTCCATCGAACTATGATAAACAACGAATCACCCTTTGCCACCTTCGCTTAGAACCAATTAGTGTGCCGGTAAACCACACACGCTCCACCAACATCTTAGCAAGGTGCAAAGTGTAATTTCATGGGATTGCATCAATTCACTTTTCCTAAAGTAACTAGGATTGGGAAATTTTAAAATATGTGTAGTTACTTGTATTTCTTATTATACTTTTAATGAGAGGATGAGGTTGCCCTATCCTACCCGTTCGGCTAACGACCCTCCACCAATCAAGCAAGCGGTGGGTGTGAGTGTACACCCATTAAGCGCCATTTTATAGGCCGCAACCTTATACCCACCTTATAGACCGGCTTCGTGAATGAGGCCTACTAACGGTAAGACTAGCATTTAGTTATACATATATATATTATTCTAGTAATATCATATTAGTATAGGGTTGTATTTTAAAACTTTTAAAATCTAGGGTTTGAAATTTAAGTTGTCTAAATTAAAGCTTTTAATCACAAAAGTAAATTTCAAATCATGAGGGTAGGTTTTAAACATTTAAAACATGGAGGATCAAATAACAAATAATTCCAATTAACAATTAATATCCTAATTATCTATATTTGATTTATTCAAGATTTCTTTTTAAGATAATTACCAAAATAATTAAAATAATTAATTAATTATCATATAAGGAAATTAAATATTTAATTAGTTGATAATTACCCTTAACTAGATCAAGATAATAGTTATATTTATCAGAAAAACGAATTAATGTTGATCTAATTAGTTTATGGTAAGTTAAGATAAGATAAACACAAAGAAATCCCGAATCTGGCCATTCCTGACGCCTGGACTCGCCGAGTGCACAAATGGACTCGCCGAGTCAGGCCTACTCACCGAGTCCACTTTGAGACTCGCCGAGTCCATGACTCAGAAACCAAAAATTCGAATTTTGCAGGTTTGTTTCAGTTAATCAAGCAACAATTTACAGAAAACCAAACTATGCTCTGATACCACTGATGGGTTTTAGCCATAAGAACTTTCCTATGTGCGCATGCAAAACCCTAATGCTTGGATCTAGGCTTTCTAATAAACATGCTTTGAATCCAAGACTTCTAATTTACTAATTAGGTTAAACAAGAACATTAAAACAGATCTAGAATCATACCTTTGAGTTCCTTGTTGATCTTGAGGTCTTGGAGCTTCTAGAGTCACAAATGTCACTCCTCTAATGGCTTACAAACACCAAAGCAAGGAGGATGATTTGGGAGAGAGGAGAGGGGAGGAATTCGACCAGAGTTCTCTTGCTTTTTCAGAAGTGTCGAATTCCCTATGCCATGGGGTCTATTTATACTTGTAGATTCCTTAAGGATTACAGATAAGTCCCTATCAGATAATCTTCTCTTAAGGCTATCCAAATCCATTCCTAGATAAGCATATGGACGATTTTAGCTTTCCTAAAGCTCTTAGAATCCGTCCAAAGTATATCCAAATGGATTTACAGTTTAAAGCTTAACTATCAAACAATTGACAGTTTATACCCCTTTATTTAATTAATCTCTTTAAGTCACCAAATTAATTCTAATTAATTCTATGACTTATATTAATCAAATAAAAAATATATTACTCATTATATTATTCCCATAATATATTAATAATATTTATTCTCTCTTAATAAATCATCCTATCAAGTTGCTATGGTGAAGGCAACCCAAAAGGACCATGCACAACCGGATATAGTTACAGCCTTAGACACTATTCCAACAGGACCTTGGTGAAGCTGCCTATATTTTAGGGATAAGGATCTTGAGAAATCGGAGTAAAAGACTAATTGGACTCAGTCAGAGTACCTACTTGGATAAGGTGCCGAAGAGATTCCGCATGCAGGATTCCAAGAAAGGAGAGTTACCCATCCAGAGTAACACCAGATTTAGTAAGACACAAAGCCCTAGCACTGAGGCTGAGATAGCAGAAATGAGTCGAACACCTTATGCTTCGGCTGTAGGATCGATCATGTATGCTATGACGTGTACTCGACCCGATGTAGCCTTTGCCCTGAGCATGGTTAGCAGGTGTCAGGCGAACCCTGGCAAGGCACACTGGACTGCGGTAAAGAATATCCTCAAGTACCTACGGAGGACTAAGGACTGGGTCCTTACCCTCGGTGGGAGTGATGACTTGAGAGTAGTAGGGTACAGTGATGCTAGTTTCCAGACTGATAGGGATAATTTCCGCTCTCAGTCGGGCTGGGTCTTTACACTAAACGGAGGAGCAATTTCTTGGAAGAGTTCCAAGCAAGAGACAGTGGCAGATTCCACTTGTGAATCAGAGTACATTGCAGCTATCGAGGCAGCAAAGGAGGCGATATGGCTGAAGAACTTCATTGGAGACCTTGGAGTTGTACCAGCTATTAAAGAGCCAATGGAAATTTTCTGTGATAGTGAAAGTGTTGTTGCCTTAGCCAAGGAACCAAGGGATCACGGGAGATCCAGACACATCGACAGAAAATACCATTTCATCAGACATCGGATCGAAGAAGGACTCCTCGTGGCAAAGAGGGTATCATCAGATGAGAATCCGGCAGATCCCCTCACAAAGGGACTGACTCGGGTTAAGCATCTTCAGCATGCTCGGAGCATAGGGCTGAAGGATGATATTAGATTTAGTAGTTAGATAACCTCGAAATTTGTAAAGTGTAATTGACATTTGATGATGAATAAAAATGTTTTATTTGTGAGTAAGGTGTTGCTATCTCTTGTCGATCGTTTACTATATTTCTTTTGCATGTTTTGACTTCCAGAATAATTTTTGTTTGGTATAACATATTATTCAAACCTCCACAGTCAGTCATATGTCGGAAGTAGGTATGAATCAAGACTGTCATGTTTGGTTGTAGAGGCCTTGGACAAGGCTACAACAATCATGAGTGCTCATAAGTTCTGAGCATTGGACTCAACCCACGCTCACTGGAATCACTTTATGGAATTCTATCTCGAGTGATCGTGAGACGGTAATACCATATAAGTCTTCAAACCTAGAGATATGATTTGTTACTTACAAGTTGGTTATACATTGACTGTACGAAAACACATTGGTAACTCGATGTTATCAAACGTACTTTTGTGTGTAATTCAATGAGTGGTAGAACAAACATATGAGTCGAAGTTTATCTGTTCCTTCTTGGATTAGAAGCTGATATCTGGGCCCCTCGATGATTTTGTTTTGACCTATGTACCGGGCCCGGTCAGAACTAAGTTGATGTGTTCAATTAAGTTCTTTGTCAAACAAATCGGAAATCGGGAAACAAATGCTGGACAATAAGCAAGACAATGTTCCATGTATTTGTCCGACTGATATCTAGAACGGAGGATTATATGATCACTTATCTTAAATGGCGTACCATCATCTTCTCAGTTCCGAGAAACCTTGAAAAGAGCTACGATGGCCGGTCGGTTCCTGAAGTACTAGAGATATAGTTATTAGACTTATCCAAGTGGGAGACTGTTGGATAAGGTGTCTAAGTCCATAACTATTTCGGGCGTGTACTTGACCCGACCCGGCATGGTCCATTTGGGTTGCATGGCACCATGCAATTGGATAGACTAAATGAGAGAAATAACACTTGGAGATTATTAATATATTATAAGTTCTAATATATTAATAATATTATTTGATTAGTTGATCAAAGAATTAATTTGGAATTAATTAAGTGATCAAAGGATAACTAATTAAATATATGGGTTGATTATGTAAATCATCCATATCTTGTATAGTGGGCTAAGAGGCTCCATGGATTATCAAGTTAGGTTCTACCCATAGGATGCTCCATGGATGCTCCATGGGAGTTACAAACCCATGGGTCATGGAAATGAAGAGTCATGACACATTAGGGTTTACATGGTGTAACCCTAGATGTGTCAACACTATATAAGAAGCATATTCTCCACCAAAATCGGCTAAACTAAGAAACTAGAGGGCTTGGCCGATTTTAAGAAGTGTGTGTTATCTCAAGAGTCTTTCCAAGAGCATTTGGTGTTGTGTGAAGCATTTGAGGCATCACACTTGGGGTGCTAGGCTCACAAGGTTTCAAGGAACACAAGCAACAACAAGGTAAGTTATTCTATCTTTTATTCTAGTTAAAATTGTTCCCCATTTATGCTAGATAGGAATATAACCTTGGAAATTCAACGTTGCATGATAATTAGACAAACATAGATCCAAGGTTATTAGGGTTGCATGTACACTTAGGAAGTGTTAAAATGCTCAAAACCCATCAGTTTTCTGGTCTCACGGCCTCCGCCTGGGCCTCTCGAATGATATCCAGTACCGGAGTCATCACTGTCATCCTCATGCATATGTCCTGAATCGGGGCACTCTCCACTTTGCTACTCAGGGCATTGGCTACCACATTAGCCTTGCTCAGGTGATACAAAATCTCACAGTCGTAATCTTTTACCACGTCCAACCACCTTCTTTGACACATATTCAGTTTAGGCTGATCCATCAGATACTTCAAGCTATTGTGGTTCGTGTAGATGGCACACTGAACCCTGTACAAGTAATGGAGCTAGATCTTGAGGGTGAACACTACTGCCCCTAACTCTAAATCATGGGTGGGCTAACACTGGAGCTTCGCACAATATCTAGCGAAGAGTCTCGAACGAGGTCTGCTACTCGAGTCCCCAAGTAAAATCAACGCCCTTCCTACTCAACCTGGTGAGAGGAATGACTATCTTGAAGAAATCTCTAATAAATCTTTGATAGTAGCCATCCAACCCCAGAAAACTCCTGATGTCGGTGGGGGTTCTCGACAACTCCCAACTCATAACTTCCTCAATCTTGGCCGGGTCGACCAAAATCCCATTCTGATTAACGAGGTGTCCCAAGAACTAGACCTCTCGTAACCAGAAATAACACTTGGAAAATTTGGCATAATGCCTCTCCGATCTCAATACTCCGAGGACCTCTCTCAAATGCTCCTCATTCTGTTCTCTAGACCTCAAATATACAAAGATATCATCGATGGAAACGATCACCGAACGATCCAACATAGTGTTGGATTAATGTCTAAGTCCATAACTATAATTGGTAAGACTTGACCAGACCCGACATGGTCCATTTGGGTTGCATGGCATCATGCATTTGGATAGACTAACATGTGAGAAATAACACTTAAGGTTTATTAATATATTATAAGTTCTAATATATTAATAAGGTTATTTAATTAGTATTGATCAAGAATTAATTTGGAATTAATTAAGTGATCAAAAGGAGACTAATTAAGTATATGGGTTGATTGTGTAAATCATTCATTCTTATATATGTGGGCTTGTGATCCAAGATTCCTTATGTTGGAATAAGTCCATGAGGTGACCCACGGATACTCCATGGAGGATAAGGAATGGGTTAAGTTGTGAGTTACATGGTGTAACCCTAATAGCCACCATATAAAAGAATCCCATGGCTCAAGAAATCGTGCACTAGTATGTGTGAATATGAGGGCCACACGATTTCATGAAGTGTTCCAATTTCTCTCAATTCATTTCATATGTATTTGGTGTTGTGTGAACCATTTGAGGTGTCACACTTGGGGCACTAGGCACTCAAACTTCATGAAGACTTTCTACATCAAAGAGGTATGTAACTCTAACATGATATATTCATATGAATCTATGTTATGATGCTAGTTAGGATGAATACCTTGGAAAGTTCATATTTGCATGTATAATATAGAAAACATAGATCCAAGGTATTTAGGGTTGCATGTGCACTTAGGAGTGTAAGAATGCTCAAAACCCAACAGTGGTATCAGATCCTAGGCTTGTTTTCTTGTTATACTTGCAAAAGTAGCTGAAAAATCGAGTTTTGATGTTGTCTGCACAACAGACTCGCCGAGTCCATGAATGGACTCGCCGAGTCCAAGGCAAAATGTGTCCAACTCGCCGAGTAGGTTCATGCACTCGATTAGTTGGACCCCCTGACAGCATATATTCGATTGTTTTGGCTGGAATTGGACTAGGAATATTTGATGGGCTTTGAGCATTCTAACACTTCATAAGTGTACATGCAACCCTAATAACCTTGGATCTATGTTTGTCTAATAATCATGCAAGGTTGTTTTTCAAAGGATATGAACCTATCTAGCATACATGGGGAACAATTTTCTTTGTATAAAAGATAGAACTACATACCTTGTTGATGAAAGTGTTACTTGAAACCTTGTGAGCCTAGCACCTCAAGTGTGATGCCTCAAATGCTTTACACAACACCAAATGCAACGTATAAACTTGAGAGAATACTCTAACACACTCAAAATCAGCCAAGCCCTCTTGTTTCTCTAAGTGTAGCTGATTTTGAGGAGAGACATTGTAACATCCTGATTTCCCAGGTATAGTATTTTATTTAATTATTTTGGTGTTTGAGGAGGAACTTGGCGAGTTGGAGCCAACACTCGCCGAGTAGGGTCGCGGATGTTCATCCGGGTTCACGTCCGGATTCGGCGCGTCCATTAGCGGACTCGACGAGTCCATGCTGTTTAATGAAACCCTAATCCCCTGGGTTTGGAGCCTATTTAAGGGCACTTATAGCGTCCTATTGCGGCTACCAGTCCCTTGAGAGAACCCTAAGCGAGCCAAATCGTTGTGAGGGAGAAGAAGTCACTTTTTGATCCTTGAACCCTTGGTTTAGCAAGAAGAAGGTGACAAGAGCAAAGAGGAGGTGCGATTCAAGCAATACCAGAGTTCAGAGACATCATTTTGATGTAATGGTTCGAACCTCCTTCAATTTTGGTGTTGATCATTAGATTTAGGGTTTTCTAACCCCTTTGGAGAGTGATTATGTGGAGCAAATGGTCCCTCTTCGATTTTGTGCCTTGGATCTAGACTCAAAGAGGTCCAGAGACCTAGACCCTTGGAGCTTTATGGACCAGTTTGGGGTTATTGGCCTTAGGTTGCCATTTTTTGGACTAAATCTCCTTTTGATGCCTTGTCGTGGTTATGCAAGCATCAAGTTTCGAACTTTACGTGACATTCATGCTTGGGGAGGCCAGATCTATGGTTTGGGGAAACAGATATGACCTCAGGAGGTCAGTAGAGTTTGTGCATGGCATGAACTCGCCGAGTTGTTCTTGAGACTTGGCGAGTAGGGTTACGGTTTCACGTAAATTGCTCAGTGGATAGACTTGGCGAGTTGGGGGATGACTTAGTGAGTCAGGAGGGGGTTAGAGGACTGGAGTTCAAGGCGGTACTCGCTGAGTTGTTCTTGAGACTCGGCGAGTTGAGTCGAGGTGGCCCCGTGATTCCTGTCTGGTGTCACTCGTCGAGCATAGGCAGGGACTCCACGTACCAAGCGGGACAAAGAGTTAGTGGACATGTGTGTACTCGCCAAGTCACCGGAGTGCACTCGGCGAGTTGGCTCAAAGTTTGACCGTTGACTTCTGTTGACTTTTAGGGTTTGACCAGCAATGTGGCCTTTAGGCCTAGAAGGGGGTAAAATGGTCTTTTACCCTTAATAGAGTGCCAATAGAGGATTGAGTCTAGTCTCGAGAGTTATGTTCATGAGAGCATTTGGTTTATGTGATAGATGGTGGCAAGTTCGAGATGCAAGCATGAGGATATATGCTTACTGCTTGCCAGGTGAGTCTTCTCACTATACTTACCTTGAGTAGGTAATCAGAGTTATATGACAGAGTAATTGTATGCTATATGTATGTTATTTGTTGTACTGCAGTATTTCTATGTGATTTATGATGTGCATGTTTAGAGAGTTAGAACCGGAAGGTTCCCAGAGTTAGAACCGGAGGGTTCACAGAGTTAGAGCCGGAAGGTTCACAGAGTAGGGTGCACGGACCCACAGAGTTATACCCTCGAGTGGCTAATATGTGTTATGTGTGGTATTTTGGGGAACTCACTAAGCTTCGTGCTTACAGTGTTTTGTGTTATGTGTTTCAGGTTTCTCTCAGGATCACGAGACGGCACCGGCTCGATTGTACACACCAAAGAAAGAGTCATGTTTTGAAGATCCTGGTTTATTATGCAAGTGAAAATGGAGTTATGTTTTGTAATTCGATTATGAATGAGATTTTAAGAAAAGTGTTTTATGAATTAAACGATTATTTTTAAATGAAAAATTGTTCTAAAATTTATGGTGTTACAAGCTGGTATCAGAGCCTTGGTTTGAGGGATTCGGATGCACCTTTGGGTAAATCTGGACTCAAACTGAGGAAGTAAGAAAGGTTTTCAAAGAAATAATTTTCTAAAGCGAATAAGAGTTCAAAGAGAAAGTGAGAAAGAGTAGTGTGTACAATCAGCCAGAGCCCAAACAGTGATTTCACAAAATACCCTTACTTTTGTGTTATGAGATATTTATGATGCACTTCATGAGATATTATTGCATGCTAGAGACAGACTAGGTATTTCATATCTTAGGACTAGAGTGGCCTGATTTGTGATGCCTTAGCCTAGGAATTGCTGTTATATGCAATGTGCTTTTGAGTATGTGGTGAGTGAGAATATTTAGTTGGAATCCTTTAGGGGATTTGAGTAGAGGAGTAATCTAGAGGAGATGCCTAGATGCGTACATTGTACTTAGCAAAAGAATAGTTAGAACTCGCGAGGGGAAGAGCTGCAGAGTTTGGTGGTACTTTCGAGGATGAGCAGAGCAAGCGCAGTTATCACCTAGAGTGAGTCCTATGTATTCTTTGATGATCGAATGTTGCTTGCTTCGTGCTTTGTGGAACTCTCAATGATGGGAGTCAGCTACCAAGTGAATATGACGATATTTAGGAGGTAGATGGCTGGCATCATTAGGAGCTCTTCAGCAGCTGATGGCAGAGATGTGTGGGAATCTAGGAAGAGCCTAGGGAGTAACCTTAGCCAGATGAGTGCGCTGGCAGAGTAAAGAATTTCATTGGGGAGCGAGCACGCGTGATGGAATTGGTGAACGAGAAGTTCGAGCAGCTACTTAGGAGCTCTGAAATAGTCTGTGTGGAAAGTATAGGTAGATGTGGCAGGTAGTATGGGCACGTACTACTGAAAGCAGAGGACCCATACTTGATACAGGGAGTATTCTGAAGGTTCTAATGAGCGGGTTGAGGAGTGATGTTATGGTTCGAGTACCATACATCGGAGCAGATTGAGGAGTGATGTTATGGTTCGAGTACCATACATCGGAGCGGGTTGAGGAGTGATGTTATGGTTCAAGTACCATACATCGGAGCGGATTGAGGAGTGATGTTATGGTTCGTGTACCATACATCGGAGCGGATTGAGGAGTGATGTTATGGTTCGAGTACCATACATCGGAGCGGGTGGAGGAGTGATGTTATGGTTCGATTACCATACATCGGAGCAAATGGAGGAGTGAAGCTATGGTTCGGGTACCATACACCGGAGCATATTAAGAAGAGATTTCATGGGATGAGTACCATGGTTCGTAGTGAATGATGCTTTTGGTTCTCTAGTTTTCTGGTCATGATTGATGAGGTAGAGATTGGACTCTATGGGTTTTAGGCCTGTGGGCCATGATTGAGTTCGAAGAGGCGTCCCTTGAGAGGGAGGTCGAGAGCCTTTGAGAGTATTTTGGTAAGGAGTCAGAGAGAGGGAAGAATTTCGGTCTGAGTTGACCAATCAGTCGATAGAGGAGATGTCACCTTCTATGACCTGGGTAGTGCTATTTATGTTCGTGTGCGAAACATGAGAGGCATGATGTTTAAGTTTTGGATTTGGGGGTAAACCCTGCAGATTGTCATTGATGATGATTTTGCATCAGAGTATCAAGTAGCATGTGTGCCGCGAGGCAGTGTTTTACCATGAGCAGATAGTCAGTTAGGACTGAGATAGTCGAGGACCACGTTACACCTATTTGAGTATAGTAGGGCGTATTGTAGAGGTATCAGCGGGGAGTCCAGTCGAGTTTATCAGTGCAATGGTTTTTCTATCTATGTTAGGTATTGAATATGGGAGTGGGTCCCTGTTCTTGGGATGATCCATGTGTTGGATCGTCGGTTGATGAGTCGAGGTGGGGGAGTATGAAGATTTTGTGGTCCAGTCTATGAGTCAGTGATGTTATTAGACAGTTGAGTTGTTTGGTATTGGATTGGTACGAGACTTGGAACGACTAGAGGCAGTTGTGACGAGAAGTTCTTGAGGATTTCATCCGTGGTTTAGAGTATATGAGATCGATTGATTTCCTTAAAGGGGATTATCGGGCATTACGTAGCACTTTCCAGGGGCAGGTGCGTTATTGCTGATGAAAATAGTTTGTGAGATTGTTGGTGTGTCAGATAGTGATGGTTCGAACCCTAAGTAGGGGAGAACCGGGTGATTTATTGAGAGAACCAGAGATTTGTGCAAGAGCGGTTAGGGGTTCGATACAGAAACCTGCGACTTGAATTCATGAGATCAGGGTCATTTGTGATCAAGGAAAGGTGCAGGGCGAGATAATGCATGTGGTATATGTCTGAAAGAAGGGTGGGTGTCTCCACGGCAGGTGGTTAATGGTTAGGAATCTGGTAATGGTCAGAGTCGTTTCAAGTGGAAGACTCGTAATGATGGTATGGGCAGTTGAGAACTTCTGGGTTGAAATATAGATAGAAGATTGTCGAGTAGCCAACTCCCGGCTGGGATGTGTATTCTTGCTTGGATTTTGAGCAGTAGTGGAAAGGGTTTCGGAGGATCATCGGTGTGTTTTGAAGAGTTAGCGCCTTCCTTGTATTCCAATTGAGTGTTTGGATGCACTGAAGTTGCGCATTGAGTCAAATAGGAAATTATTATGCGATTCAGAGGAAATGTATTGTTGTATGTGTATGGTGCTGGGAGTAAGGGAATCAGTGGTAGAGGCAGGACATTATGATGCTCTGTTATGGTGTTCCGTGGTTTGCGCGTATAGCGTCCCAATTTCGGAGTTATTTAGAGTCTTGGGTTTAAGACGACTAGTGATGTGTCAGGTATCTACGGTTCCTGTGGGAGCCCTTCGTGTATTATCGTCAAGAGGGATTATATAAGGAAGTGGATCTCCAGAGGTAGGTTCTGTGTTATGGCGGTTGCCACCAGAGTCTGTAATGCATATCGGGGCAAGTGTGTGTGTAATTATCTATGATAGTCTTCGGTGCATGAGTTAGTGAACATAGTGTGGCGTTCTAATGAGAGTGAGAGCATAGGGTGATGCTACGGGGAGCCGTAGTATTCACCAGTCAGAGGGTGTTGTGATGCTACGGGGAGCTGTAGCACTCACAAGTCAGAGAGAAAGAGAGAGAGAGAGTCGTGATACTACGGGGAGCCGTAGTATTCACCAGTCAGAGAATGTTGTGATGCTACGGGGAGCCGTAGTGCTCACAAGTCAGAGGGAAGGAGTCGTGGTACTACGGGGAGCCGTAGTACTCACTAGCCAGAGATTGTCGTAATGTTGCGGGAAGCCATAGTACCCACTAGAGGGAAAGAGAGTGTGATGATGGAGTGTTCTCTGATAAGTGCATGATGCAGAGGAGTTTTAGGCTTGAGTAGCCCTAGTGTTGAGTTTATGGAGCCTAGTGGTTAAACCGGGGCGAGACTGGGGTCTCCGTCTCTATCGGGAGGGTCAGTGAGGCGCGCGGGAGGATATGCGCAGCAGACACCATAGGTTAGAGCTGAGTCGATCTTCGACTGGATTGTATCCTTTATGAGGAAAAGGGAATTTCGTGACTTGCGTGTCACTAGGCCGTGATAGTGGTCACAGGGAGGAAGTTAGTGAGATATTTTGGATCATGTTATGTGTGACCTTTGGGGGTTCAGCTGTGGGGCCAAAAGCTGACCTGGTGCTCGGTATCGAAGATGAATATGAGATATGAGCTAGAGTTTACCATGGTGATGTTTGTGGACACTTCAGAGCGAGCAAACGATTTAGACGCTCAAGGATATGCTTCAGGCATGTGTATTAGGTTTCGGGGGAGGGGGGGAGGGGAATTGTGGCCCGTATTTGCCCTTGGCAGAGTTTTCCTACAACAAACAACCATCATTATTGCATCAGTATGCCACCCTTTGAGCTATTGTAGGGAAGGAGGTATCAGAACCCATTTGCTGGGGAGAGGTAGGGTAACGTGTGATGGGAAGTACAGAGATCGTGCTTCAGACATCAGAGCAGATACAACAGGTCAGGCAGAGGTTGTTGATCGCTCAGAGTCGTCAAAAGAGTCATGCGGACAGGCGCCGGTCTGAGCTCGATTTTTTGGTCGGTGAATTCGTGCTCCTTATGATCTCTCCTTGGAAAGGAGTGATCCGATTCAGGAAGAGGGGCAAGTTGGGGCCCCGATATATCGGTCCTTTTCGGGTGATCGCGAGGGTAGGCAGGGTAGCCTACCGGTTGGAGCTACCTGCAGAGCTAGTTTAGATCCATGACACTTTCCACATGTCGCAACTGCGATAGTGTATAGCCGATGAGTCGGCAGTAGTGCCATTAGAGGATATTCAGCTGGATGTGGGCCTGAACTACGTGGAAAGACCGGTGGCTATTCGGGATCGAAAGATCAAGGTTCTGGGGAACAAAGAGGTGCCTCTGGTGCGGGTCCAGTGGCAACACCGGAAGGGGTCAAAGCTTACTTGGGAGTCGGAGCACGAGATGCGTGAGCAGCATCCAGAGTTGTTTCCAGAGTGAGACTTCGAGGGCGAAGTCTGATTCTAGTGGGGGAGAATTGTAACATCCTGATTTCCCAGGTATATTATTTTATTTAATTATTTTGGTGTTTGAGGAGGAACTCGGCGAGTTGGAGCCAAGACTCGCCGAGTAGGGTCGCGGATGTTCATCCGGGTTCACGTCCGGACTCGGCGAGTCCATTAGTGGACTCGGCGAGTCCACGCTGTTTAATGAAACCCTAATCGCCCGGGTTTGGAGCCTATTTAAGGGAACTTATAGCCTCCCATTGCGGCTACCAGTCCCTTGAGAGAACCCTAAGAGAGCCAAATCGTTGTGAGGGAGAAGAAGTCACTTTTTGATCCTTGAACCCTTGGTTTAGCAAGAAGAAGGTGACAAGAGCAAAGAGGAGGTGCGATTCAAGCAGTACCAGAGTTCAGAGACATCATTTTGAGGTAATGGTTCGAACCTCCTTCAGTTTTGGTGTTGATCATTAGATTTAGGGTTTTCTAACCCCTTTGGAGAGTGATTATGTAGAGCAAATGGTCCCTCTTCGAGTTTGTGCCTTGGATCTGGACTAAAAGAGGTCCAGAGACCTAGACCCTTGGAACTTTATGGACCAGTTTGGGGGATTGGCCTTAGGTTGCCATTTTTGGGACTAAATCTCCTTTTGATGCCTTGTTGTGGTTATACAAGCATCAAGTTTCGAACTTTAGATGACATTCATGCTTGGGGAGGCCAGATCTATGGTTTGGAGAAACAGATCTGACCTCAGGAGGTCAGTAGAGTTTGTGCATGGCATGAACTCGCCGAGTTGTTCTTGAGATTCGGCGAGTAGGGTTAGGGTTTCACGTAAATTGCTTAGTGGATAGACTTGCCAAGTTGGGGGATGACTCAGTGAGTCAGGAGGGGGTTAGAGGACTGGAGTTCAAGGCGGTACTCACCGAGTTGTTCTTGAGACTCGGCGAGTTGAGTCGGGGTGGCCCCGTGATTCCTGTCTGGTATCACTCGTCGAGCATAGGGAGGGACTCCACGTACCAAGCGGGACAAAGAGTTAGTGGACATGTGTGTACTCGCCAAGTCACCGGAGTGCACTCGGCGAGTTGGCTCAAAGTTTGACCGTTGACTTCTGTTGACTTTTAGGGTTTGGTCAGCAATGTGGGCTTTGGGCCTAGAAGGGGGTAAAATGGTCTTTTACCCTTAAGAGAGTGCCAAGAGAGGATTGAGTCTAGTCTCGAGAGTTATGTTCATGAGAGCATTTGGTTTATGTGATAGATGGTGGCGAGTTCGAGATGCAAGCATGAGGATATCTGCTTACTGCTTGCCAGGTGAGTCTTCTCACTAGACTTACCTTGAGTAGGTAATCAGAGTTATATGACAGAGTAATTGTATGCTATATGTATGTTATTTGTTGTACTGCATTATTTCTATGTGATTTATGCTGTGCATGTTTACAAAGTTAGAACCGGAAGGTTCCCAGAGTTAGAACTGGAGGGTTCACAGAGTTAGAGCCGGAAGGTTCACAGAGTAGGGTCCACGGACCCACAGAGTTATAGCCTCGAGTGGCTAATATGTGTTATGTTGGGCTGAAGATTTTGTTGTAGATTGCGTCAATTGGGCTCGGAAGTTTATTTATTTATTTTGTATTCCGGTTTGGGCCTGTCCAACCGAGAGCCCTTTATGTTTATTATATAAGTATATGCTTGCATGCATATTAGGTTAATGATTGAACGATTCATCTAGAGTAGAACGATAGTATTTCCAGATTTCCTTAATCGTTTTGTAACCTACCAATCCTCTACAATTGATGTTCTTAATCGAGCCCTTCCGAGGATTTTGTTTCAATCATTCGACACGATTGATTCACTCTTGCCTTATACTTATTATCATGTTCTTGCTGTTTTTTATAATTATTTACCTGTTTAAGATCTAATCGATCTTCATAGATTAAAGTATTAATCACATCAATTGGTATAAGAGTAGGAGGTTGTGTAATCGATACACATCTTTTCTGTGAAAAGGTTTCAATTAGGGTTTTTCCACAATTACTAATATTTATTGAGCCGTCATCTCATTATTGACGTATCTTGATATTTATTGTTTTGCCCTAATCTGAGTTATTACAAGTCTTATCTTTTAACAGGTTTTTTTTCGATCATAATGGACGAATCGCAATCAAATCCTATCAATATTTCCAACAGCACCGGTTCGACGACAAAGATTCCAATCCTATATACCCATGAGTATGAAGTTTGGGCGCATCACTTCGAAGACTACGTGATAGGATCTGAGGATAATGGATACCTCATATGGGAATCTATCATTAATGGACCTTTTTCTCATTCTGCAACGTCCAGGATTATCAAAACTCAAAAGGAGTATAATGATCTGCTGAAGGATGTTAAAGATATTGCACAAGATGAAAAGGATAAATTCCAGTGCAATATCAAGGCGTTAAGATTGATTATATTTGCCCTTCAATCCGACACCTTCAGATTAGTCAGCTCATGCACGGCGGCAAAGGAAGTTTGGGATAGACTTCGCGAACTGTACTCTACAGACGAGGATCTTGAACATTCTATCCAAACCTTGCTCTTATCGGAGTTTGGAGAATTCAGGCAAGGAGCCGAAGAAACAGTGACCCAGACGTTCGATCACTTCAATCATCTTCTCAGTAAGATGATCAAGCATGACATCGAAAGGAAGCTAATCGAGCAGAAGGTTACATTCTTAAATGGTCTAAGGTCTGAATGGAGAGCAGTGGTGTCTACAGTCAAAGCCCATGAGCAGTTTAAATCATATTCTTTGGCGAAACTGGTGGGTATTCTCAAGTCCCAGGAGAAGATTGTATTGCAGGAGAAGAACGTTGTTTCAAGCCTTGGTTCGCTAGCCCTCCTGTCAAAAAGTAAAGCTGCGATGGAGGATGAAGACCTTAACTTGGAGGAGTATGACCTCACTTCTGAGGATTATGCTATGATGGTGTCTAACCCCAAGAGGTTCATAAAGAAGAGATTCCCCAGCAATAAAAACCGAAACTGGTAGGGGAGTTATAGTTCAGAAAAGGTTAACAATGAACCGAAGGTTGAAGAGCCCAAGAAGGAACCGAAGGCTGATGGTGATTCTGGAGTAAGCTGCTACTACTGTGGTGGGAAAAACCACTATGCTAAAGATTGTGTCCTTAAGAAGATGGCTGAAAAGGATGATGAGAAGGATGAGGAAGCTGTGCTGCAGAAAAGGCTCGATGAGATGAGAAAGAAGAAGTCTACCGCTAACCCTTCTATGAATGCTCTTATTGTGAAGGGTTCGGTTGCTGATGACGAGTTCGGTAGAGTGGAAGTTTGGTCTACTGACTAGAAAGACGATGAGGTGAGGAAGCCTACTCATGGAAAGGCTTATGTGGCAAAGGAGGAGAGCAGTGGAGGAAGATGCTTCATGGTGTCTGATGTATCTCAGATGAGGGGATACAACACCGATAATGGAAGCAATGAACCGAAAGTGCAGGAGGACATGTGCTTTACAGCCAAACCACTCAGCCAGCAGTTCAATGAGCTTGATGAACTGATAAAGAAGGTACAATCAGTTTTTGTTTCATTTAAAGTACCACAATCCTCATATGAGAAAGAACTAAAAAATGTTAATACAAGAATTTCTCATCTAGATAGTAGCTTAACTCAAACTCGAGTCACCAATTCTAACCTAATTGATCAATTAAGCAGGGTGTCATCGAAGAGTGAGGAGCGGCGCATGTGGATCGAGTTGAAGGAGTCTGAATTAGTTAAAATTAAAGACGAAAACATTTATTTACAAAGAGACAATTTAAAGTTGTTAAAATAGCGGAATGTTTTTTGTTTAATTGCAAAACGTCTTTATTCTAATATTACTCAACTTCACTTAGACTGTGAAATAGGCCAAAAGATCCATCGCATGATTTTGCCCTTCCTGGAGTTTAAGGATGATAAAATTGATGCCGAAGCTTATAACTGTGAGAGTGTGATATCATCTGATGGTGTCAATCCGACCTATATGTATGGACTGGACAAAATTGAATCTTTCATTAAATCCAAGGACCACAAGGACATGCTTAAAAACCTTTTGGATGAAAATGATAGACTTAAACTGAGAACCGAAACCATACAAAAATTTGACTCTTTAAACGCCAACGTAAGCTCAGAAAACAAAATTGATGTTGAAAATGCATCTGAGCTTAACGAGGACGACAACATGAGTGAAATTTCTGTAGAGGACACGGTTGACTGCTCAGAATTTGTGAAAAACGAACCTGAAAACCACAAGAATCTAATTTCTGAAAATTCAGTGGAGTTCGCTTGATTGTCCCAACAAAAGTCCCCGCTCTTAGTAGAGAAAGCGGTTGTATATCAAAAGGTCCAGACCACTCCCAATCAAGTGTACAAGGTCACTGGAGTAACCGAACATCAGACCACTGAACTCACAGCTATTGTAAACGAAGACAATGCTGATGGATGTGATGAGTTCTTCTGGTCAGCTCCAATCGATAATGCAGATGAAATGGTGGGCTTATCAGAAAGAACCTCTTGGATGAGTACAAGTAGATACATACCTGAACCCTTAAATAAGCCAGATAATTTCGATGAGCCTAGTACCAGCGGTACAAAAGATATTCCTCAGGAGAATGAAAGTTCGGCAACAGAAGACGTTCCCCCTACTTCCTTAGTGCAAAATGAAACTTCTACAGTTCAAAATGAACAAGCCAAGGAGAAACCAAAAATGAAGGCTAATGTTCATCATCAACCGAAGCAGATGAGAAATAAGAAACAAGAAAGAAACCAAAGATACAGGAAAAATCTCTCTGAAAGGAGACAATTCTGGCATTCCTAGAATGCATACTTCTCACATCAAGACAAGAATCTGAAGTATGAAAACAATCCTGTCGAAAAACCTGAGAGTCACAACAACCGAAAGCCAAGGTTCGGTTCACAAGAAAATAACAACCGAAAGCCAAGGTTCGGTTCACAGGAAAATACCAACCGAAAGCAAAGGTTCGGTTCTGACAATGACTTCAACCGAAAGCGAAGGTTCGGTTCAGAGAACGATTCCAACCGAAAGCAAAGGTTCGGTTCTGAAGTCAAAAGAGATCACAACTCTAAGGTCAGTCCCTCTAATGATCAAAAGCAAAAGGGTCACCTAGAGTCTCCAGCCAAGAAGTCTTCTCAATCTAACCCCACTCCTTCTAATTCATCCACTTCTTCTAATTCTTCCAATTCATCTTCATCTAGCTCTAAAGCTCGTTATGTTCGTTCTCAAAAATCTAATTGATCGGCTGAATAAAAGGGCAAACAGAAGGTCTCTTCATCCACACCAGAGTCTAAACCGAACGCACCCAATCCTAATAAAATAAAAGTTTTTACCATTAAAAAGAAAGATGAAACAACACTTATAAAACGAACATATCTTGTTGACATCTCTATTACTGTTCCTGTTCCCATGAAAAGCTCACGTGGACCCAAGAAACTTTGGGTTCCTAAATCTGCCTAATTTTTGCAGGTTATGAGTGACGAGCAGTTCGACAAAGAATGGTACATCGATAGTGGCTGCTCACGTCACATGACAGGGAGGAAAGAGGAGCTCAGGGAATACAGGTCTCTTGCAAATGGTGGCAATGTCAAATTTGGAAATGATTCTTTCGGCACCATAAAGGGATACGAGATGATAACAAATGGTGACTTTACTATAAGGAAGGTGGCTTATGTGGAAGGACTCCAACACAACCTCATCAGTGTATCTCAGCTTGTTTGAGGTACAGGTCTCAAAGTCTCATTCGATGATGAAGGTTCTGAAATTATTGAGAAAAAGACAAAGAAGGTAATTCTCAAGTCGGAGCGAAAGGGTGAAATGTTTCCTCTAAACTTGAAACCCATCAAAGGAAACCCAACTATATGCCTGTTATCAAAAGCTCAATCTGACGAAAGCTGGTTGTGGTACCGAAGACTCTCACATCTCAACTTTAAAGATATCAACCGACTTGTCACTGGAGGTCATGTTAGGGGTCTTCCATTGCTCAAGTTCGACAGAGATCATTTGTGTGCTGCATGCGAAATGGGGAAGCAGAGTCGTCAAAGTCACCTATCTGTAATTAACACAAAAGTTGTTGAACCACTCGAATTACTTCATATCGATTTGTGTGGTCCTTCATCTATCGAAAGCATCGGTGGTAGCAAGTATATTCTTGTTATTGTTGATGACTTTTCACGATTTACATGGGTGTTCTTTCTAAAGCTCAAATCTGAAGCGAATCATCAGCTGAAAATGTTCATCAAGCAGATTGAAGTTCAGCTCAAGAAGGTCGTTCGCAACATCAGGAGCGACAATGGTCTGGAATTCAAGAACAGGGAGTTTGAAGAATTTCTTGCAGAAAAGGGAATAAGTCACAACTTCTCAGCTCCCTACACACCACAATAGAACGGAATTGTCGAAAGACAAAATCGATCTTTGTGTGAAGCTGCCCGAACTATGCTAAGTTTCGCTTCCTTACCTCTTTATTTTTGGGCTGACGCTATTTCTGCTGCTTGTTTTACACAGAACAGGTCTTATCTCAACAAACGATTCACGCTCACACCATACGAGATTCTCAATAACAGAAAGCCTAATGTGAAATTTTTCCACGTGTTCGGCTCACGGTGTTTCATCTTCAACTCTAAAGAACACCGCAACAAGTATGACGTCAAAGCCGACGAGGGAATCTTTCTGGGATACTCTCTAACATCCAAGGCATACAGAGTCCTAAACAAACGTTCAAGAAAAATTAAAGAGACATATTACGTAACCTTTGATGATGGCTATGTCAAAAGGTTACAAGAAGACACCGCTGGGGAAATCTTTCCTCAAACTGGGCAAGTCACAGTCTCGATCGCTAATTTATACGATAAATTTCTGGAGCTTTTTGACGAACCAGAGAAAGCTTCTCTCTCAGAAGCAGGTGCAGCAGACAACAAGGTCGACCACATGAAGCAAATTGTCGAAGAAGCTGCCAGGAGAATGAATGAAGGAGGATCGACTACTGATGACCCTCCATCCAACAATGCTTCAGTCGAGGGGGAGCCAAGCTCAAATGTCGAGGGGGAGCCAAGCTCAAAAGTCGAGGGGGAGCCAAGCTCTACAACTGCAACCGAAAGTGCTTCTCCAACCGAAAGTGCTTCTCCAACCGAAGATGTATCAATGCCTGCCAGGCCAGCATCACAAGAAACTCCTGAACCTCCAGTATCAATGCCTGCCAGGCCAGCATCAATCGAGGGGGAACATAATGATATGACGCTTTACTACGATAGTCAATCTGAGCCAGAAGAAATGATCAATGCTGAACTAGACCCAACCTTTGATCCAAATTACCCTCCTCTTACCAAATGGACCAGAGATCATCCTATCTCTCAAGTAGTTGGTGATGTCTCTGAAAAGGTTCTGACCCGATCACAACTGAAGGCGAAACAGATATCCTTATTTTCAAAGGTTGAGTTTTGTATGTTTAACTCATTCGTATCAAAAGTTGAACCGAAGACAGTTAACACTGCCCTCGATCACTCTGATTGGGTTCAAGCAATGCAAGACGAACTGAACGAATTTGAAACGAACAAAGTCTGGCGCCTCATTTCAACTCCTCCAGATGCTTCGGTTGTTGGTCTCAAATGGGTTATTAGGAACAAAATGGACAAGGAAGGGAATGTAATAAGGAAAAAGGCTCGTCTGGTAGTGAAGGGATATTGTCAGGAGGAAGGGATTGATTATGAAGAAACTTTTGCTCCAGTAGCTATGCTAGAATCTGTTAGAATATTTCTGGCTTATGCTGCTCACAAAAACTTTGAAGTTTTCCAAATGGACGTCAAATGTGCATTTCATAATGGAGAACTTGAAGAAACCGTGTATGTAGAGCAACCTCCTGGGTTCGTGAACGAAAAATAACCAAATCATTGCTACATTCTGGATAAAGCTGTGTATGGCCTTAAACAAGCTTCAAGAGCCTGCTATGAAACGCTAACAAAATTTTTAAAGATGTCTAAGTTCCAACAAGGTTCGGTTGACCCAACCTTCTTTCGCAAAAAGGATGGTAACCACCTTATGATAGTTCAAATTTATGTCGATGACATTATCTTTGGCTCTACGAATCCCAACTTAACTACTGAATTCAGAAAGTTAATGGAGACTAAATTTGAAATGAGCTCAATGGGTCCTATTAACTTTTTCCTTGGTTTAAATATTAGACAAGGACCCGAAGGCATCTTTATCAATCAGGAAGCTTACACGAAGACTCTCCTAGCAAAGTTTGGGATGATGGGAGACTCAAAAGTCAAAGTCCCGATGGCATTCGGCACCAAACTGACTCCATCCCTAGACAAACTAGTTGTCGATATCACGCTCTATCGTCAAATGACAGGCTCACTAATGTATCTTACTGCTAGCAGGCCTGACATCATGTTTTTCGTGTGTTATTGTGCTCGATTTCAGGCAAACCCACGTGAACCTCACATGCTTGCAGTGAAGAACATCTTACGCTATCTCAAGCGAACCACCTCCTTAGGTCTATGGTATCCTTCCAACTCAGGCTTTTTCGTTCAAGCTTATTCTGATGCCGACCTTGGAGGATGTGGACTCGACAGAAAAAGCACAACTGGTGGCTGTCAATTCCTTGACGGGAAGTTGGTCAGCTGGCAATCCAAGAAACAAACGTGTGTGTCGTTGTCTACTGCCGAAGCGGAATACATTGCCGCGGCATCCTGCACATCCCAAGTGATTTGGATCCAGAGTCAACTTCGATACTATGGACTCAATATGAAGAAGATCCCACTATATTGTGACTCTGAAAGTGCAATTAGGATCTGTCATAACTCAGTGCAACACTCTAAAACCAAACACATAGCACTGAGGTATCACTTCATCAAAGATCACATGGAAGATGGAAACGTCGAAGTTCATTTCGTAAGAACCACTGATCAACTGGCTAACGTCTTTACCAAAGCTCTTCCTGAAGCATCATTCAACAGAATACTGCAAGGGCTAGGTATGATGGAATCAGAGTCAGTACCTCACACTATCTCTCAGCCTCAAACGTAAGAAGCGAATCTAACCGAACGTTTGGGTTCGGTTAAACCATCTGATTCGCTCATCTCTTCAAAGGTAGTTTTTCTTGGTTGTATATTACTTGTACAAAAATTGTTTTTCTTAATATTGAAAGTATTTTCCAATTGCATGTCTAAATTCCTTGGTTTCTTAAAATTTTCCAAAACCGAAACCTACCGAAGGTTCGAGTTCGGTTTTTCAAAATTTTGTGGAACCGAAACCAACTGAACGCTCGGGTTCGGTTTTTCAAAATTTTCTTAAACCGAAACCAACCAAACGCTCGGGTTTGGTTTTTCAAAATTTTTCCTAACCAAATCTAACCGAACGTTCGGGTTCGGTTTTCAAAGTTTTTTAACTCAGTTTTTTTTCTTACTTATTTTTTTATTTCTTTTTTATTTTACTTATTTTATTTATTTTTTTTTCTTACTTAATTGTTTTTTATATATAAATCTCAAAAACTCCAAAAATATTTTTTTTATTTTTTTTATTGTGTGTTCATTCGTTTATGGGAATATAATTGTTGGCTTAATTAAGTGTCCCTAGAAGCATGCTGCTGTATGTGTCCCAAGCCTCATAAGATTTTGAATAATAGCCTTCATGACCTAGTATACACAAACCTTGTCTTCCCAATAAGGCTAACACATTTATTCTAATCGTGAGCTACCTCACTCTCTTCTCACATGAGATAAGAGTTTTCTGCTTGGTCCTTTATTTCGCAGCAGAGGTACTTTATCTTCTTACACCATCTCCATTATATTTCTCCATTACATTCGTTTCCTCAACGTAACCCTTGAGACTCTCAGAAATTACCACTGAGGTCTATGGTTACACAACATCTATGTTTACGATCTTAGTTTCGTGTCACTACGAGCTGAGTGAAACCCAAAATTCAACACCAAATCTGAATTGACGGTGAACAATTAATTTGCTCAAGTTTTCACCAAAGAATTGACGAATGTACCTTCATGAAATCTCAAATTTTATTTTGCGTGATTCTTATGAAATTGTTAAACACCATAACGTTTCTTCCTATGGGATCCAATTTTTATATTTTTTATCTAAGATTTTATATTTTTCCAAGCCAATTTAAAATAAATTCCTACCTACTTGTTCAACAGGCTACACCGGTCTCACAAGTACTTTGGTCACTTTCTTTCTTATTTCAAGATTAGAATTGCTGAATCAAAGCGAAAGCCACCCTTATTTAGCCTAATTAAAAGAAGCCTTTCAACATTTATTAATAAGTGTTTGATTGTAATTCAACGGGAATCCACACAAACACTGTAAGGTCTCTCTTGACCTTGAAGGAAGAGATTCATGCCCGGGATCATCAGTTTCGTGTCATTATTGACATCACAGAAAATCCTTAAAAGAGTTGCTTTATTTCTTTTTCTTTTACATTCTTTGCACGAAAATCTTTGATTTTCCAAAACTCCGTTACTAATTATTACAGGCTGTATTATTACTTTGGTGGTTAATTGTGAAGCTGTGATCAAAAATACGCCACGTAGGTATTCAATTCAAAAGATGCCATTTAAAAAGATAAGACGAAAGGTTGCTGACTCGGCGGGAGTTAAACGGATTAAAATTCAAACGACGGTAAAAAGGGGGCGCGTGTGAATTTGAAATGCCCATACTTTTACTGACATTATGGACACGTGTGCGAAATCCAAGCGACATCCCTCTGGCAGTTAAAGGCGCGTGAGGATTTGAACCGATTTTCTTCTGAAACGGCGCTTGTTGGGTGGCGTGATCCTAGGATTCTGACACTCTCTCTCCTACGTGATCATCGCATAGAAGATTTGAAACGATTTTTCTCTCTCCATTACCTCACTATAAAAGGCAGTCTAACCTCTCATTTATATTTTTACTGCTTCCGGATTTTCTAGAGAGCAAAAACTCCCAAAAGCTTCACTGTTTATCTTCTTCTTCTACTACCTTCAACAATGGCGGAATCCTCCTCAGTCCATGCTACATCACATATCCTTCCTATTTGTCCGCAACAATGCCTGGTGATCGATCTCAACCCTCTGGCGTACGACTCCTACATGTCGCCGATCATCGAGTGCCTGAAGTACTCCCAAATCGCTACGGCTCTCTCCAGAATTGAGTCTGTGCCCATGGTGGCCCTCTCGCAGGTTTATGCGACTGCTTATTACGACAAAGCGGTTGAACGGGTGTTCTTCGAGATTGCTGAACACAAGACCTCTGTTTCTCGACAACGTTTCTGCACAATGCTAGGGTTGGCTGTTGACCCATCGAGAATAAATCCGGAGACGATTCCGGTTGGGTATCTGTATAACATGTTTTACAACATGGGGTACACGGAGGTTCTCACCTCCGTTTCTAAATTCAAGAAATCTTGCTTGCCGCATCAGTGGAACGGCATGTTCACAGTCCTCTTCAAGGGCTTGTCGGAACGGAGCTCAGGATCCGACGGGGCTAGTCAACTTTTCTTGTCGATCATGTATGCAGTCTACAACGGGGTTAATTTGGATTTTAGGATGGTGCTCTGGCAACAGCTCATTCAGATGCTTTCTTCATCATCACGACACTCTGAGGTGTCGCTGGCCCGGTTCTGGATTTCAATCACAAAGTGGGCAATGGACAAGTTCGACATTCCCACTGCTGCAGGTGCATCGATGTCTTCAATCGGTACGTTCCACACCAAGAAGATCATCGTCTCGGATGCATCTAAATTCTCATTCATTGGATCTATTCCGGAGACAATGTATGGCGACGTCCCCTCTGACAGCAGACTTATCCGGACGATCAAGGAATTCAGGGCAACTGGTCCTAGGGAACTTACACCGGAAATGCTAAAGTCAATCCATGATGTTGACAAACCGGTTCCCAGGGGAAAAAAGGCGGACAAAGGGAAGCAAGCGACCAAAGCTCCTAAGGGTCCTTCTCCTAAGAAGAGGAAACAGCCGAAAGCTGCACAGTCCCCACAACCGAAGAGGAGGAAGACTCAATAGAAGCGAAAGCTTGTAATTCCCTCTTCTTCGAGTGACTCAGAGAACGAGAGTTCGGGTTCGGACGGCTCTCAAGGAGGCGAAACCCCTCAACGAGGCAACACACCACCTCGATCACCTACCCCTAATATGGAAATCCACAACTCACCCGTTCCTTCACCTCCTCCAACCATTCCTACTTCCATTCCGACCATAATCCCCACTACCACTATTCCTCCAACATCTTTCCCTATACCACCACCCATTTTCACAACTGCAGCCGAAACACCACCAGTAACCGAAACCCCACCCGTAACCGAACCACCTCAAACCGAAACCCAACATACAAACGAACCTACCCATACTCAACCACCACCCGAAACTAACCCCACACCCACTCAACCTGAACCGACCAAACCAACCACACCCCCAGCTTCACCACCTCCACAATCTCCAGATAATGCCTCTGATGGAGATAACCCATTTCTTGGCGGTGACAACATGAACTTTGATTCGGTCTACTATAGTCTGTTTCAGGTTCAAAGTGATGAAGAGGATGATGCTCCAATGACAAAGAAGCATCTTAAGGAGCTCCACGAGAAGGTTGACCTACTTCTCGCCTCATCTTCCAACCAACAGTCCTCTCTCTCTGAAGCTGCACTTCAGAAGATTGTTGATGCCTTCTCCAGGGCTCAACATGATTCGGTAGCCTCAGCCACTGCCGCTATAGACGCCTCAACCAAAGCCTGTGAGGCAGCGACCGAAAAAGTCGATAAACTATTCTCCGACGCTTCTATCCTGTTGAAGTCCCTACAGGAAAGGGCCGACGCCACAAAGACAACTTTGGAACCGATTGTTCAGCAATTGGCAAAGTTTGTTTCTACGGAGTTGACCTCGTTTGCAACACTTCGCCAATCTCTAAGCGACGACAACTCGGCCCTTCGTGCCACCATCGATGAGCGCCTTGTTAAGCTTCAGGAGGATCTCGCTGCTGAAAATTCACTGATGGACGTTCTGGCGAGCAAAACAACCGCCCTAAAGATCAAGAGCACGCAGCTTTCAAACTCACAACAACAACTTGAAGCTCTTCGATCCGAAAGGGATGTCATCAAGTCTTGTGTTTCAGATGTACATGCTGCTTTATCAAACATCCTAGAAGCACACGATCCAATTCTCAACCATTCGGTGAGGCGAACCCTTGCTGAAAAGCTTTCTCCTACCATGGACCTTCTCAGCAAAATCGAAGGCTTACCTAGTTTCGTGTCCAATCCGAAACAAGGGGGAGAAGAGAAGAAGACCGGATCGAAACCACCTCCTTCCTCCAAAGCTACTCACACAACCGAACCACCTCCGACTGGGAAAGCTTCGGGTTCGGGTGTGAAGGACAAAGGGAAAAACATAGTTGAGGAAGAAGATGAAGATGAAGATGATGAAACCATTACTGACATGTTGAAACGAAAGAACAGTCGCAATGTGGATGATGATGTTAATCATGTGGCGCGAGAGGCTGAAGAAGCCGAACGCAAGCAGAAGGAAGCCCACGATCTCCTCGAGAGCAGGAAGACTCTCTTCCCTGCCTGGACTCGAGAGCGTTTGATCAAAGAGGCCATAGATATTCCCAGCATCTTATGGCTTGAGCCGGTTATCTCGTTCGACTGCTACAACTCTGTCGACTCGCAGTTCGACATGTCGCTGACTCGAAAGGCGTTTACCTTCCACGCCTTCTCAAATATCTCTGAAGTCCCTCATCCAAATGCTGAACTTGATAGGGAGCTTATCGACTTCTATCTGAAGGCTGCTCGTCCTCAGTATCTTACTTGGAGCGCCCAGAAGATAGTGAACGTTCGGGTACTGAAGCCTTACACCGAAGGGAGATTCATAAACGTTCGGTTCAAGGTGATCCGAGGATCTGCAAAAACTGCTCATCATATCTCCCTGGCAGATCTACCGAACTTAAATCCTCATGATTGGATTGTCTTGCATAATATCCTTTTGACAAATGAAGCCGAATATGGTCCCATTATAGACCATATCAAAAGGATGTTAGTCTGCTACATCATGGAGGTTGTCCTTATGGATCAGGAGGTTGCCACAGTCTTCAAGAAGAAACCGAAGATAGCTCCTGTGGGATCGGCCAGTGATCTCAACCAAATGCAAATGGGCAAGATCGACCCGAGACGCAACTCAGTTATGTTCACTAGAGCAGAAGGACAGAAATGTCTCTTTGCTTTAGCTGACAAACACCTTTACACCACTGCTTGTCTGGAGCATGTGTTATCGATCATCAAAAGGTGTAAAGAGAATTCAGCTGATGATGTCAAGTATTTCGAAGACATGATCCAGTGGTACGTCAGGTTTAGACAGACAATACTCTCTCTTACCAAATGTCTGTTTAACACCGTGAAGAAGAAGGTACCTGCTTCAGCTGCTGAAGATTCTAACTACTAAAATGTCAATTACACTTTACAAATTTCATAATTTATCTAACTACTAAAACTTATATCATCCTTTAGCCCTATGCTCCGAGCATGCTGAAGATTCTTAACCCTACTCAGTCCCTTCGTGAGGGGATCTGCTGGGTTCTCATCTGATGATACCCTCTTTGCCACGAGGATTCCTTCTTCTATGCGATGTCTAATAAAATGATATTTTTTGTCGATGTGTCTGGATCTCCCATTATCCCTTGGTTCCTTGGCTAAGGCAACAACACTTTCACTATCACAGAAAATTTCCATAGGCTCCTTTATAGCTGGTACAACTCCAAGGTCTCCAATGAAGTTCTTCAGCCATATAGCCCCCTTTGCTGCCTCGCTCGCTGCTATATACTCTGATTGACAAGTGGAATCAGCCACTGTTTCCTGCTTGGAACTCTTCCAAGTGATTACTCCTCTGTTTAGGGTGAAGACCCAGCCCGACTGAGAGCGGAAATTATCCCTATCAGTCTGGAAGCCAGCATCACAATACCCTACAACTCTCAAGTCATCACTCCCACCGAGGGTAAGGACCCAGTCCTTAGTCCTCC
Organism: Lactuca sativa; assembly: GCF_002870075.4. Lineage (NCBI taxonomy): Eukaryota > Viridiplantae > Streptophyta > Magnoliopsida > Asterales > Asteraceae > Lactuca > Lactuca sativa. Next base: position 244,526,101 of record NC_056623.2, on the reverse strand, counting down.
GTAGGTACTTGATGATATTCTTTACCGCAGTCAAGTGAGCCTTGCCAGGGTTCCCCTGATACCTGCTAACCATGCTCAAAGCAAAGGCTACATCAGGTCGAGTACAAGTCATAGCATACATGATCGAGCCTACTGCAGAAGCATAAGGCACTCGACACATTTCTGCTATCTTAGCCTCAGTACAACGGCTCTGAGCTTTACTCAATCTGGAGTTACTCTGGATAGGTAATTCTCCTTTCTTGTAGTTCTCCATGCTGAATCTCTTCAGCACCTTGTCCAAGTAGGTACTTTGACTAAGTCCAATTAATCTTTTACTCCGGTCTCTTAAAATCCTTATCCCTAGAATATAGACAACTTCTCGTAGGTCCTTCATAGAGAAACACTTCCCAAGCCAGGACTTAACTTCCTGCAGAGTTAGGATGTCATTTCCGATGAGTAGTATGTCATCCACATACAATACCAAAAAGCTAACTATACTCCCACTAGCCTTGACATAAACATAAGATTCATCTTCACTCCTAGAAAAGCCAAATTCCTTGACCTTTTCATCAAAGCAAAGATTCCATCTGGGAGGTGCTTGTTTTAATCCATAAATGGATTTCTCAAGCTTACACACTCTATTAGGGTACTCATTGCTGACATAACCTTCTGGCTGACTCATGTAAACATCTTCAGTTAACTTTCCATTAAGGAAAGTGGTTTTGACATCTATTTGCCAAATTTCATAGTCATGAAATACAGCTATGGCTAACATAACCCTAATAGAATTAATCTTGGCTACTGGAGAAAAGGTCTCATCATAATCCACTCCAGGAATTTGAGAGAAAACTTTTGCAACCAGTCAAGCCTTAGAAGTATGTACATTACCATCCATGTCGGTCTTCTTCTTGAAGATCCATTTGCACCCTACGGTCTTACGACCTGGTACATTCTCAACCAAGTTCCAAACTTGATTGTCATACATGGATTGTATCTCGCTATCCATAGCCACTTTCCATTTAGCAGACTCAGGGCCTGCCATGGCTTCCACGTAATTGTTAGGTTCATTCAAACCTACTAGTGTCTCATCACTATTAAGTGTCTCACCTTCCGCAGTAATATGAAAACCATAGTAGTGCTCAGGTGTATTCCTAACCTTCGTGGAACGCCTCAGAGGTACAGACTCGTCAATTGGCTCAACAGGAGTTTCCTCCTCAAGTTGAGTGCTAGGGTTTGAAGTTCCTTCACCACTTGACTCTTGAATTTCTTCAAGGTCAATTTGCCTCCCACTGTCTCCTTGGCTTATGAATTCTCTCTCACGAAAGACTCCTCTTCTTGCAACAAAGACCACATTATCACTAGGTCTGTAGAAGAGGTAACCAAAGGATCTTTGTGGGTAGCCGATGAAAATACACCTCTCGCTTTGGGGTTCAAGCTTATCATGAGTCTCACGTCTCACGAATGCCTTGCAACCCCAAATCTTGATGTGGTCTAGTTTGGGTACTTTACCAGTCCACATCTCATGAGGTGTTTTGGAAACTTTCTTTGTAGGGACTAGATTAAGGATATGGGCGACAGTCTGTGAGCCATACCCCCAAAATGAGATTGGTAGCGAAGCTCGACTCATCATGGAACGAACCATATCCAACAAGGTTCTATTACGCCTCTCATCTACACCATTCAACTGTGGTGTCCTGGGAGGTGTCAATTATGAGACAATCCCATATTCCCTAAGATAGTCGAGGAACTCTGAACTAAGATACTCACCACCTTGATCAGATCGAAGCATCTTAATGTTCCTTCCGAATTGATTCTCGACTTCCTGTTTAAATTCTTTAAACCTTTCGAAAGTCTCTGACTTATGCTTGATTAAGTAGACATATCCATATCTACTGTAATCATCAGTAAAAGTCAAATAATAACGATTAGCATCCCTTGTGGCATGTTTGAATGGTCCACACACATCTGTGTGTACAAGATCCAACAAACCTTCACCCCTTTCACAAGAACCTGTGAAGGGTGACTTTGTCGTTTTTCCAAGTAAGCATGATTCCCAACTATCATCTGAGTTTAGGTCAAATGACTCCAAGACTCCATCCTTTTGGAGTTGGCCTATGTGTTTGTTGCTTATATGTCCAAGACGACAATGCCATAATGATGTTTTATCCAAGTTATTATTATTAACAGAATCAATACACAAAACATTATTTCCTAAGTTATCAACCACAAATACATTTTCATACACACGATCACAAAGGTAATGCTTTAAAATAAAGAACATTATTAAAGAAAGCATCAATAGAACCAACTTCATTATTAAATGAAAAGGTAAAACCTTGTTTATACAATGCATGAAAGGAAATAATATTTCTTGCCATTTCTGGCGAATAACAATATTTATTCAAATCTAAACTAAACCTACTACTTAGCGATAAAGTATAAACTCCAATCTTGGTGACAGGTGAAGCTTTCCTGTTTCCCATGATCAAGTTTATTCTTCCTTGCTCCACATTCTTACTTCTTCTTAGTCCCTGCAAATAAGAAAAGATATGAATACCATAACCGGTATCAAGGACCCAAGAGTTAGAATTTCGTGAGTTATTAGAAATGATAGTGTAAATACCTGCATGGTTGGGTTTAACTTTCCCATCCTTCACATCTTGCTGGTACTTTGGGCAGTTTCGCTTCCAATGTGCCTTTTCATGACAATAAAAGCATCCAGCCTCTTTTGGGTCAGACGAAGGAGTGACGAAACCTTTCTTGGTTCCAAAGGAGGAGCCTTCAAGGGTCTTAGCCTTGGTACCCTTCGAGGGGCTCTTCCTCTTCTTACCCTTCCCTTTCCCGATTGCCAAGACAGGGGCGGAGTTGGTAGGAGTAGAAGTAACAATTGCCTTACCCTTAAGACCACTTTCCGCGGTCTTTAAGAGTCCTTGAAGTTTGCTGAGAGTGACCTCTTCATTATTCATGTGGTATGTCATGCGGAATTGATTATAACATGAAGGTAAGGAGTGCAAAATGATATCTATTGCAAGCTCCGCGGGGAAGTTCACATTAAGCTTCAGCAAACGGTCCACAAATCTTTGCATTTTCTGCATGTGGCCCGTGATGGGTTCACCATCCTTCATGCGAGTTGTTATCATGGAGGAGATGATTTCATACCTCTCTTAATGAGCACTTTGATGGTATCTTTGCATCAAGTCTTGGTGCATCTCATAGAGTTAGAAATCTTCATAGGATTTTTGTAGATCCGCGGTCATGGTGGCTATCATGATGCATGCCACTTTTGTGGCATCTCTTTCATGTGCCCTAAAATCAGCGATCTCTTGAGGAGTAGCAACTGTCTCATCAATCTCCTTAAGCTCCTTATCGAGTACATATTCCTTGTCCTCGTAGCGAGTAATCATTCTGATGTTTCTGATCCATTCACTACAGTTGGATCCATCAAAAGTGACTTTCCCACACAAGTTCATAAGGGTAAAGGAGCCATTAGGATTAGAGCCAGAAGCAACAGTGTTTGCAGACATCTGAAAAGAAGGAAAAATTTAGTTTAGAAATAGTGATAGTGCTTAATAAAACACCCAAATGTAGTATTAAGGCTAGGACCCAATCACAATATATTATACTTAGAAGAGGTATGCCGTAATCTAAGTAATAACATATTTGAAAGGTAGGTGAATGACGATTCACCAATTTCAACCAAAGACGAAATATTAAAAATATTTAATTTGGTTCTTAGAAACTCCTAGATTCTTTTTGAGATTCAATGAACTATTCAAAGGCATGTTTCAATCTCGAGTGTGCCCTGCAGGTAAGACGACTTAGATCTTATACATATATATATTATTATTAACTTATAATTATAAGGGTTGAATTTTAACTATTAAAATTCTAAGGGTTGGAACTAAAGTTTTAATATGACTTTACTTGTTCCAAAACATGAGGGAAAGTTTTGTAAACTTTCAAAACTTTTCATTTCTTGTAACTTATGAGTTAATTAGAGTATTAAAAATGAAGACTCTTCATTTTTATAACCCATGTGTTCTTTTAAAGGTTTTAAAGGAAAGTGACTTTCGGTTTTCCATAACTTGAGGACAAGTTATCGACTCCATTAAAACACATAATGATCAATAATTAATCTACCAACATAGGTTACAAATAATTCCTATGATCATCTAAACACCATAAGATCAAGAACATGAATATGAAAACTTTCATAAATCAAAAATTACACTTAAAACTTGTAATTTTGATACTATGTTATTGTAAATGGATTAACATGAACATTACACCAACTAAAACAAGTTTTAAAACACCAAAAAAGTTTAGGGTAATGTTCCTAGTCCATTTCCAGCAACAAAAATCGAAATTCCGAAAACTGCAGCCTCTACTCATCGAGTGCATGAACTGACTCGACGAGTAGCTTGCATTTGTTCATGGACTCGTCGAGCCCCCCCCCATGGACTTGGCAAGTTCATACGGGCAGAAAGCAGAAAACTTGATTTTTCAAGCAGTTTGCACAAAAATCAAACAAGCAAGCCTAGGCTCTGATACCACTGTTGGGCATTGAGCATTCTAACACTTCCTAAGTGTACATGCAACCCTAATAATCTTGGATCTATTTTTGTCTAATAATCATGCAAAGTTGTTTTTCCAAGGTTATGAACCTATCTAGCATACATGGGGAAGAATTTTTTTTGTATAAAAGATAGAACTACATACCTTGTTGATGAAAGTGTTCCTTGAAACCTTGTGAGCCTAGCACCTCAAGTGTGATGCCTCAAATGCTTCACACAACACCAAATGCAAAGTATAAACTTGAGAGAATACTCTAACACACTCAAAATCAGCCAAGCCCTCTTGTTTCTCTAAGTGTAGCCGATTTTGGGGAGAGACATGGTCTTTATATAGTGTGTTGCATTAGGTAAAACCCTAATGTAACATGACTCTTCATTTCTCAATCCATGGTTTAACTCCATGGAGTATCCATGGAGCATCCTATGGGTGGAACTCAACTTGATAATCCATGAAGCCTTTTAGCCCACTATATAAGATATGGAAGATTTACATAATCTACCCATATATTTAATTAGTTATCTTTTTGATCACTTAATTAATTCTAAATTAGTTCTTGATCAAAACTAATTAAATAATATGATTAATATATTAGAACTTATAATATATTAATAAACAATATGTGTTATTTCTCTCATTTAGTTTATCCAGTTGCATGGTGCCATGCAACCCAAATGGACCATGCCGGGTCGGGTCAAGTACATACCAGAAATAGTTATGGACTTAGACACCTTATCCAACAATATTACCCTAAGATGTTTTTGGACTTATAAACTTGTTTTTGATGTGGTAATGTTCATACTAATCCAATTTCAAAGATAATTGTCAATAGATTCATGTTTTGTATTAGTTTAATTTTTAGGCTAATTACATGAAAAAGTTTGATTTGAAATATCTTGTTATTTTGAGTTGCTTAGATTAATAGGAAAGTTAATTGATTGTGTGTTTTTCAATCCATTTTAATCTAAGAGTTGATTCTAAAATGTGTTTTTGTAACATGTCCTCAAGTTATATAAAAAGTCACATTTAAGTTTCATAAAACTCATAAAAGTTGGCAATGGTTACAAAAATGAAGAGTCTTGTCTCATTGAATGGGTTGATGACTCCATTACTTGTCATCAAGTTATGGAAGTTCAAGAGTCACTTCATTATGTAATATAACGTATAACCTTAATTAATTCCATAAGTTACAAAATAAAGAAAAGTTACATTCTTTTAATAGTTTAAAGTCTTCCATAACTTGTCCTCAAGTTATGGAACTTGAAGAGTTTTTTAATTAAAACTACTTTAAACACATAAGTCATGGATTTAATTAGTTTTCAATAGTTTCAACACTTGCCCTCATGTTTTGGAATTTGAAAAGTTTTCACTTATGAATACTTTAATTCCAAGTTAGCCCTTAGAATTTTTAAAGTTAAAATTCAACCCTTATACTTATAATATTATAAGTTAATAATATATACATATATATATATATATATATACATACATATATATATATATATATATATATATATATATATATATATATATATATAAGAGTAAAGTCAGTCTTACCGTTAGTAGGTCTCATTCACGAAGCCGGTCTATAAGGGGGGTATAATGTTACTGCCTATAAAATGGCAGCTTAATGGGTGTCCACTCCCAACCACTGCTTCCTTGACTGGTGGAGGGTTGTTAGCCGAACGGGTAGGACAAGGACTATAATTCTCCCTTCACTAAAAGTATTAATGATAAATACTAAGTAACTAAACTCTTACTAATACCCAATCTTAGTTACTTAGGAAAATGTGAATTTGGTGCTAACCCATGAAATTACACTTTGCACTTTGCTTAAGTCATTAGTGGAGCGTATGTGGTTAACCGACACACTAACATGGACTTAACAAGGTAGCAAAGGGTAACTTAATATTTATCATAGTATCGGTGGAGCGTGTGTTGTTAACCGACACATCGATTGAGGGGTAAATATTAAGGGTACCAAGTATATTTGCATGGTTATTCACACCTTGTTTTGTGATCCTCGGCATCCCGGTAACAAAACCTGAAGGGCGCACTCGAGATTGAAACATGCCATTGCAAAGTTCAATGAATCTCAAAAGATCTAGGAGTTTCAAATCCAATTAAAACCTAATAACACATTTCGTTTATCTTGGTGGAAATTGGTGAATCGTTATTCACCTACCTTCACATATTTTATAGCTTGGATTACGACATCCGTCTTCCGAGTTATAAAAGGAGTTTGTTGGGTCCTAGCCTTAATATTTCATATTGGGTGTAATATAAAGGACTTTAAATCAACTATCTTGAATATCTCCCAAAAGACGTGTAGTTTAGAAATTTATGATCTTCCCAAATCTCTTGAAACAAGCCTTCATAAATGAAGATGATGTCCCATGGAAATCATACTTCTGTCACCTCCTCCATTATTCTCCCTAACCCAAAATTTCTCGGAAAATTTAAGGTCACTCAAGCCCTATTGGCAAGCAATGGTCTTTGTGTGATCACATCTTGGAGATGTAGTCACATATTGACAAGCCGGGAGAGTTGGGTGTCAAAGTCTTGAGAAAGTTGGTGGTTCAATCACTTTCTATGTCACATAGTGAGTTCCTTTGGGATTCCTATGAAACAGACTATGACAAGACCCTTAATGATCTTATCTATTTGCTAAGATCAACTTTCTAAGACTTTATGCACATTGAAAAGGGATCGGCCATAGTCAACTCGGTTGACCAAATGGTAAAGAGAGAGGCTAAGGAAGGGGCATTGGTTGCGAAACTGCCAAATTTTACCTGCGGATGTTAAAGTCAATACTTTACTTCAGGTAAAGTCCACTATCTAACTCTGTTAAGTTTCTATTCTGAGATTCTTGACACATGATGTGACTGGGTCACATGTTGATGTTTTAAGAATCAAAGAATAGTGATGAAACTTAAAGAAAGAATATGCTGAATCTAATCACGTAGATGTATTTCTATCGCATAGTTTGAAGATTGGATTCTTGAGCTACTTCTTAGGAGTTACGATATATTGCTTAGGAATAGATAACAACAAAGTTTTCATGTGTGTTTGCACTGTAAGGATAGTTTTTCCGCAAAGGTTTTAAAATAAAAGGAAAAATTTTGATTTTATTTATTTTAAGGTATCCTTACAATGGCATTTGTGAAAAGTTTTGTTGCTTATAAGATTCCATTAAGAGCAAGAGTGGAAATATGAATTTGATTCTTTCATTTGCAGTAGTGTCTAAATTTACCAAATAAGGAAAGATTCTCATCACCCAAGTTTCAGTTGGATAGAAGCATGGAATCTTGCAAGTTGTTTAGCATGAAGAATGAGAACTTTCAAGAATTGGAAAAATTAAGACTAACTACTTGTTCACATGGATGTGTGAGTCAAGTTAAGGATCGAGTACACATTCTTGTGCACGATCAAGCCCACCACAAATAATCGTTAAGACTATTCGTCATTATTTACTAAAGTTCAGTAAATATGGTTATACTTACAAGCTTAAGTGTAATTCTGAGACATTGGAAAAGGTTCCAATGTATGGCAGAGTGAATAAGAAGAATCAACTTAGGCAGAAAGATAAAAGCTTCTCAAATTTGAAAAGATGGGAGAGTACTTTAGTATAATGTTATATATGATGGGTTTAGATCATTCTAACACTTCCTAAGTGTACATGCAACCCTAATAACCTTGGATCTATGTTTTTCTAATAATCATGCAAAGCTGTTTTTCCAAGGTTATGAACCAATCTAGCATACATGGGGAACAATTTTCTTTGTATAAAAGATAGAACTACATACCTTGTTGATGAAAGTGTTCTTTGAAACCTTGTGAGCCTAGCACCTCACGTGTGATGCCTCAAATGCTTTACACAACACCAAATGCAAAGTATAAACTTGAGAGAATAATCTAACACACTCAAAATCAGCCAAGCCCTCTTGTTTCACTTGGTGCAGCCGATTTTGGGGAGAGACCTGGTCTTTATATAGTGTGTTGCATTAGGTAAAACCGTAATGTAACATGACTCTTCATTTCTCAATCCATGGGTTAACTCCATGGAGCATCCATGGAGCATCCTATGGGTGGAACCCAACTTGATAATCCATGGAGCCTTTTAGCCCACTATATAAGATATGGAAGATTTACATAATCTACCCATGTATTTAATTAGTTATCTTTTTGATCACTTAATTAATTCTTGATCAAAACTAATTAAATAATATTATTAATATATTAGAACTTATAATATATTAATAAACCATATGTGTTATTTCTCTCATTTAGTTTATCCAATAGCATGGTGCCATGCAACCCAAATGGACCATGCCGGGTCGGGTCAAGTACATACCAGAAATAGTAATGGACTTAGACACCTTATCCAACAATAAAATCATCTTAATGATTAAGAGATCTTATCACAATTCATCCTCTAAGTGCATTCTGGTAGCTAAGAAGAGGAGCTATGAATTGTTGAAGTGGTCAAATCAAGAAGATGAGTCATACTTTGTTCCAAAACAATTTTTAGAGTCATACTCCAAGACTGTAAGTTGAGTGACATATCTTAAAGAAAGGTTTAAAACACTCGTCAAATGTAAGAGTAAAAGTTTTCTACTCTTGTACATTTGAAATTGCTATGTTGTGATGTTTTGGATAAAACAAAGACCAACTAAGGCCAATTGTGTGAAGTGTTTGACTTGATTAGAATCCAAAATATGTCCTGAATATTTGACAAGTGAGTCTTATATGTCAAGAGGATAGTGGGAGTATTAAAGATCCTGAAAGGATAATCAAGAATAAAACCTAAAGTTCTTCACTAGCACACGACTTGAGGTTTATAACCTACTGTGTTGACATATTCTGTGCCCATTCCAATTAAACTTGGCTTTGCATATGAGTTCTTAGAGTTCTCAATTGGGTGCACAACAACTTGGAAGCAATGGCAGGCCCTTGAGCTACCAGATGGCAAGAAATTAAGATTGAGTTCAGTCCATATGAGTTTGAATTTATCATTATCCTTGTCTTGTGACTATGGTGTTGACAATTTATATGGATAAGAACACATACACTATTACGTCTAAGTGTCATAAGGTTTCTCTCCGATTCATGAAAATGATAGTGAGGAAACACTTTCACTAAGTAGATTTTAGCTAGATAGCAATTGTGATATTTGCATTCTCAAAGTCGTTAGTGGAGCGTGTGTGGTTTACTGGCACACCAAAATGGACTTGCGAGAAGTAGAAAAGGTCTAGACACAGTTGTGAGCAATCTAGAGAGGTGTATGATTTTGATAAAATTTTATCAAAACAATCCAGTATCAGAAATTTGAACTTTGGTAAGAAAGTCAGCTGGTATTTGAATACATGTCAAAGCTAGTGGGAGCATAAGTGTTATGCTAATAATCATCATGTTAGTGGGAGCATGATAATTATGATAAAGGTTGCAAGTTAGCAATGTTAATTATACAAAAACAAAAGTTTCAATTCATGAGGCTGCAGGGGTTGAACAAGTTGTTTTGCTATAATTAAGGGAGAGGAAATTATACTTCATTTCAATTCTAAAAGCTTAGATTGAGATTTTAATCGTATTTAATCAAGGATATATATATATATATATATATATATATATATATATATATATATATATATATATATATATATATGAATTTCATGTTGGAATGGCTCAACATAAGGAAGTTCTATATATGGGTCCATTTTTTGCGTTCTAAAATTCGATTATGATTACGACATCCCTTTTCATAATCTGAATGATGAGAAGTTAGCAAATTGAAATGGAAATATTATAGCAAAAGACTGGTTTAGTCTTTATGTGAGACATCATGAATCGTGTCCCATATGCTTCGGATATAGGATCGATTACATGTGCTATATTCATCCGTTCTAAAATTTTCCAAATGCCTGGTGAATTATGAAGGGAAAAGGTCTAGAATTGGATATGACTAAAGTGATTAAGCAATTGTTGAGGACAATCTAAGGTTTACCAAAGATTGGTTGCTCAAGGATAGTTGGATGTATAGTGATAATTCTGGAAGGACCATATTGACATAACCTCTAAGGAGGCAACTCTTGTTCAGAAGTGATATTCAAAATGGAATATGGAAATGTTTCAAAGTTAGAAATTGTTCAATAAATTTGTGTAAGATTAGGAAACTTAGTGCAAGAAGGATGTTTCCAAGGAGGTGATCTCCTTTGGAATGCTCTGTAATGTTTGTTGTCAAGTCTTTGTGACTTTGTGAACAATCATTACAAGAGGACCAATGTATATAAGTTTAGAATCTAACAGATTTTAGAAAATGGCATGAATTTAGAATTCTTGCATTTGTAGTAAGGAATTGGGAATGTGAAATGAGGATCATTGGAGTTATGTTCAATTGATCTATTTCACAAAGTAAAGATCATAGACAAAATAGTATGCATACTTGGTGTATGCCATGACTATTGTTTAGAAAACATAGTGTACATGCTTGTAGCATGGGACAACTATTGTTTTAAAATTCAAGAATCAAGTTGATAGCTGAAATAGTATATAATGAATAATGTGCGATCATATGGTGATAAATAAAAGGTGTTTTATTTATATTCATAAGTTCTGAGACCATATTGGATTCAATTATTATTGTGTTTCACTTTGCATTTTTTGACTTCCATAATAACTAGGTCATTGTTCTGATTGGCTAAGTTATTCAAACCATCCACAGTCGGTCATATGTTGGAAGTAGATATGAATCAAGATTTTCATGGGTTGGCTTGTAGAGGTCTAAGATGTTGGACAAAGGGCTACAACACTCATGAGTGCTCTTAAGTTCTGAGTATTGGATTCAACCCGCGCTCATTGGAATCACTTCATGGATTTTATCCCGAGTGATTATGAGACGATAATATCTTATATTCTTCAAACCTAGAGATATGAGTTGTTACTATGAGTTTGTTGTACTATGATTTCCCGAAAACACATTCGGTAACTCGATGCTATAAAACGTGCCTTTGTGTATGATTCAACAGGTAGCAGAACAAGCCATATGAGTTGAAGTTTATCTATTCCTTTTATCTTCAGGATAACAGCGATATCTGTGGGCCCCTTGATGATTTGGTGATGAAAAATGTAAGTGATCGGCCGGGCAAGGACTGATTTGATTTGTTCAATTAGTCAGTCATCATAAATCGGAAATCGGGAAGCAACAAATGGACAGATAGAATGATTATAATCCATGTCTCAGTCCATATGATATCTAGAATGGAGGAATATATGATCCCTTATCTAATGGACAAGTCATTGACAAAGGTCAGAGTTCATTGACAAGGTCAGAGTTCGACAGAAGCTTTTGAGAGCTACGATTACTGATCGGTTCCTGAAGTCATACGCAATAATATTTTTAGACTTATCCAAGTAGGAGACTGTTGGATTAATGTCTAAGTCCATAACTATAATTGGTAAGACTTGACCCGACCCGGCATGGTCCATTTGGGTTGCATGGCATCATGCATTTGGATAGACTAAAATGAGAGAAATAACACATAAGGTTTATTAATATATTATAAGTTCTAATAAATTAATAAGGTTATTTAATTAGTATTGATCAAGAATTAATTTGGAATTAATTAAGTGATCAAAAGGAGACTAATTGGATATATGGGTTGATTGTGTAAATCATTCATTATTTTATATGTGGGCTTGTGATCCAAGATTCCTTATGTTGGACTAAGTCCATGGGGTGACCCGTGGATACTCCATGGAGGGTAAAATCCATGGAGCATAAGGAATGGGTAAAGTTGTGAGTTACATGGTGTAACCCTAATAGCCGTCATATAAAAGAATCCCATGGCTCAAGAAATCGTGCACTAGTGTGTGTGAATATGAGGGCTACACCATTTCATGAAGTGTTCCAATTTCTCTCAAGTCATTTCATATCTATTTGGTGTTATATGAGCCATTTGAGGTGTCACACTTGGGGCACTAGGTACTCAAGCTTCATGAAGACTTTCTACATCAAAGAGGTATGTAATTCTAACTTGATATATTCATATGAATCTATGTTATGATGCTAGTTAGGATGAATACCTTGGAAAGTTCATATTTGCATGTATAATAGAGAAATGATAGATCCAAGTTATTTACGGTTTCATGTGCACTTAGGAGTGTTAGAATGCTCAAAACCCAACACATAGGCCATATACCCGGTTCATGAGATCCATGAACACTGCTGGTGCATTGGTGAGCCCGAAAGGAATCACCACTAACTCGTAAAGCCGATAACGAGTTCTAAATGTTGTCTTCTGAATATCGTCCTCACGAACCCTCATCTGGTGATAACCAGACCTCAAATCAATCTTGGAAAACCAAGATGCACCTTGCAACTGATGGAATAGATCGTCAATCCTCGGGAGTGGATAACGGTTCTTGATCGTCAGCTTGTTCAACTCCCGGTAGTCAATGCACGTCCGGTGCGAGCCATACTTTTTTTAACAAAAAGGATCGGTTCTCCGCACGGCGAGCTACTCGGCTGGATGAATCCCTTCACCAACTGCTCCTACAGCTACGAGAATAACTCCTGCATCTCTGGCGGCACAAGCCGATAGGTGCCTTAGCTATAGGTGCCGCCCCCAGAAGTAAATCAACACGAAACTCCACCTGCCTCACGGGAGTCAAACCTGGTAACTTCTCGGGGAGAATGTCCGTAAACTCACTCACTACCGGAACCTCAGCGACAAAACTCGGTCTCTCCGTAACATCCCGTGTATCTGACACATATGCCAGAAAACCCATGCAACCCTGTTGCGAGCTCTGCCTTGCTCGAGCAGCCGAACAAAATGCTACCCCAGATTGGGTACCCTCGCCGAATACTGTAAGTGCTACCCCACTATGGTTTCAGATGATCACCAATTGATGCTCACTATCAATCATAGCTCTGAATCGACTCAACCAGTCCATGACCATGATGACACAGACATCCCCCATCGCGATAGGTACCAAATCTATCGGATAATCGACTCAAAAAATCTCAAGCATACATCCCCGGATCACATCAGTCACAAAAACAGCATGCTAATTAGCTATGGAGACTCTGAAAGGTCAACTCAGTACCTCACGTCAGATACTGATGTGACGACTAAATGCTAGGGATATGAATGATCGACTCGCACCCGAGTCAAATAACACCAAGGAAGGCGTAGAATTCATAAGAAAAGTACCTATGCATAGCAAAATATAAGCATAACATATCTCAATAATAGAATAAGTAAAAGAATATATCGGCCACAACGTCTGGTGCTACGCGGACCTCCTCCGATGTCAACTGGAAGCCTCTACCATGAGCCTTCAGTGCCTCGGTCTTCTGTAACACCCGATTCCTAGTATGCCTATTATTCAAGTATTTTTGATGTTTTCTCTGGGAATCGACGAGTTGGAGGCCCAACTTGTCGAGTAGAGTCGTGATCCGCGGACAGTTTAAGTGAATTACTCGACGAGTCGGGAGACTGACTGGGTGAGTAGGTGCTGGTTGAGTGAAACCCTAAATCTGAGGGTTTGCACCCTATTTAAACTACCTGACTCAGCCTCCCTCGTCCCTATCTCTCTCAAGAAGTTGTATATCGAAACCCTAGCCATTTTTGTGTGATCTAAGGCCATTTTGGTGCTTTTGTGTGGTTTGTAAAGCTTGAAAGGAAGGAAAAAGCTTGGGAATTCGATTTGGGGCTTGTAGATCCAGAGATCTTATTCCATCTTCAGCTCAAACAAGGTAAATGCCCCCTGTTTTGGTCTTCCATTTGGCTGTTCATCTTTAGGGCTTAGATTTTGGGTGAATTTAAGGCTTCCTAAGCCATTTTCAGATTTGTGAAGTGATTCATGGGGTTCTATTTTCAGATTTGGGTCATTGGAGGGGTCTCAAGGCATAAAGGTGCCAACTCTATAGCCATGAGAGCCCCATACACATTGTAGAGCACCTTTTATGGATTTTTGAGCTAAAAGCCCCATGCATGTGCACCATGTTTGGAACTTTACGTATAAAATGGACATTAGGAGGCCAGATCTATGGTTTTGATGTGTTAAGACCCATTTAAATCGGCTTTATAGTAAGTTCAAGAAGGGACACGACGAGTTGTTCTTGGGACTCGGCGAGTCGAGGTGTAATGACCACCAACTCCATCCTGCGAATGGACCAGTTGTTAGGGAGGGAAGTCCCGTAGATGTTTAGATGCGAAAAAGCACCTAAGAATCATGGGACTCGGCGAGTGTATGAACAGACTCAGCGAGTCCAAGGCAATCTCCCAACCTTTCAAGATTGACTCGACGCGTTCTTCATACAACTCGACAAGTCGTAGACCGGGCATGTTCTTATGAGGGAGATGAACTCGCCTAATTCAAGGAAGAACTTGGCAAGTTGGATAAAGATGGGTCCGATGAGTCCGGTCAACTGGATGTTGACTTTGACTGCTTATGGTATTGACCCTAGTTAGGGTCGTATGTTCCGTTTGATGACTTGAGCATTGTCATGTAGGGATTGAGGAGTCGAGGAGATCCGACCTTCACGCCGAGGACAGTCCAAACGCTACACGACATCGATGTGAGTTACCTTCAAGTAGCGGTGGGTCTACGGCTACAATGCCGGCCCACTAGTAGGAGTTCTATGTTAGATGACAGTCTTTATGATATTCATCTAGGATTGCTACTACCTGATATGTTATATGCTGGCATGATATGTTATATGTGATAGTGGTAGTAGGGGGAGAATAGTCCCTATGTTTGGTTGTTAGGACCGAAGGGTGGGTCGGGGCACCCCAGATATGTATGACAGTATGTTATGATATGTTATATGTGATAACGGTAGTAGGAGGGGAATAGTCCCCATGTTCGGTTGTTAGGACCGAAGGGTAGTTCGGTGTCATACCCCGAAAACCAAAGGCGGAAACATTTTCGGGGTTGACTCCACGTTGAGTATAAAATCCAATGCACATAGTAATCAAAGTAAACAACCATTACATTACATATATTTGAAACTTTACACTTGTTTCAAAAGTAAATTGTACAAGTGTGATACATATTATATATATGAACAAAATGAGACGAGTCTTCTACACACTCCGTCTTCGCCAAAAGAGATCACCGGGTACCTGTCTAATGCGGACCTGAGAATACAAGCAGTTTTAAAATCAGCATAAAGCTGGTGAGTTCATAAGATGTTTGTTTTCTGAAAATGTACCAGTTTCCTTTAGTTTTCCGAAAAGGGTTGTTATCCAAGAAAATCCCATATTTTCTTATGTAAAGTTAGTTTAGTTATCACTTGTTACCAATTCGATTATGTGTTCTATTTTACCCCAGGAAAATCCCATATTTTCCTAAATGTAAGGCCGATTGAATATCACAGAGTATAGTTTAATACATAAAACTATATATTAAGAATCGTGGGATTACTATCCCGAACTAGATATAAATTAGTTTGATATACGTGAACTATAGATGGAAAGTAGTTTGAAAACCATGGGACTCACATCCCGTACTAGACACAAGATAGTTTGATATACATAAAAATCTAGATTGAAAAGTAGTTTGAAAACCATGGGACTCACATCCCGTACTAGATACAAGATAGTTTGATATACATGAAAATATAGACTGAAAAGTAGTTTGAAAACCATGGGAATCACATCCCCTACTAGATACAAGACAGTTTGATATACATGAAAATATAGACTGAAAACCATGGGACTACCATCCTGGACAAGATATAGATTCATAACCATGGGATTATCATCCCATATTAGATATAGTTTGAAATCATGGGACTATCATCCCGTACTAGATATAAGATCAATAGACAAAAATCCATGGGACTAACTTCCCGTACTAGATATAGAAACTATAAACAGAAAGTAGATATGAAATTGAGGCAAATCCAAAACCAAACCCAAGCCGTGAATAAACTTATATTAATACGTATTGTGAGTCGGGTAACCATGCTGATACGACAACGAGTCCTCCTTGACGCTTGTCAGACGTCGGACGATATCCAAAATTTGTCACCGCAGGCGTGCCCGCCTAACTGTAGCTAGCAGTTAAGGTGTGGGATTGTCAGTCCCGAATAGATCTATTCACAAATTCCACTCTCTCCCTCCAGGAGACTCTGGTTACACTTCCGGGGAGGATTTACTGATAACCCAAAAGGGTAATGACAAAACTCACAAGATAGTACTAAATTATTCACAGGGTTCTGTTATGATATCAAACATACAAAAGATTATGAAACGTAATACAGTGAATATAGATACATACAATGAACCTTAATGGCAATACATTCAAATGAAATGGAGATAAACTGAATCGGACATAGTTTATCTAATAAGTTTGTATACATATCAGTATGTGATAAAACAAGAACTAAAGAACCCCAAATTATTCCCATAATAATTTGATTAGTTTGGTTATTTCCTTAACTGAAATTCATATAGTTGTAGTTGATAAATCATCCCTTATGCTCAGCATAATACATAAGGGGTAATAATATTTATAAGTTTTCCAGATATTTATTGAAACACATTAATGTTAAGTTTTGAAAACATTTCTAATTTGCTTGTATTCCCCCCTGAAAACATTGAAAAACCATTGAAAAAGTGTAGGGGTATGAACTCACCGGACGAGGAATGTGTCTGCTTGGATCCTAAACGTCGGTTCTGGGTTTGTAAACACTTCTAGTCGCGGAAACACCCCATTACAAGTGTTTGGAAGGACCCGGGTGGCATTTGAAGTCACATAAGGCTTGGATATGGAGTTTACACTTCAAGAGTAAACTCACACAGGAGATTTCGGCCCTAATGACCCCCCTTATACCAAATCCTTAATGTTTTGATCCTTAAACAATCACATGTGATTGGAATAATTTTTCCAAGCCTTGTATGAATTTTTGGGGGACTTTAGACAGGGATTTAGGAGTTTACGGCCCATGAACCCCCTCATGGCTGTGAACTCCTTGAAGGGTGTTATAATATGTTTTAAGGTCCAAATCTTTATTGTGGTCACTTCCAGAATTTATCCCAAGGCTTATGGTGTGTGTAAATGGCATTTCAACACACTAAAAAGGAGTTTACTCCCCATGATAATGAGTTTACAGCCCAAGCATGTTCTTGGGCAGTAAACTCATGTTTACTCCTCTAAATTAATGTTCAAGGTGTTCGAAAGCCAAATCCAATATTCTACACTTCATATCTAGGCTTCAATGGAGTTTTGGAAGGGTTTAAGGGCATAAAACCCCATTTATATGAGTTTACGGCCCAAGCATGCTCTTGGGCAGTAAACTCATGTTTACTCTTTAAAACCCATGTCTAAGTCATTCTAAGTCCATTCCATTAAGCCATTAAGCCATATCTAAGCTCCAAAGGTCGATTGGAAGGGTTTTTGGGCTCTAAAACCCAATTTATGTGAGTTCACGGCCTAGGACTGTTCTAGGGCCGTAAACTCATGAATATGGTCCTATTCCATGATTTGAACTCGAATTTGAAGGCCTAAGATGTTATACTAGGAGTTAGGGTAGTTACCTTGGTGATTTGGAGCTTAAATTTGATGATTTTGGACCCTTAAACTTGGTTTGAGGACATAGGTTAGAGAGAGAGTAGAGAGAGGAAGCAAAAGCTTCAAATGAAAGTTTGAACACGTTTAAATAGGTCTCAAAATTTGGACACGGTGGAATTCTACCCGATACCGACATTAAACGGGGCTTTTGGTCGCACCCGATTAAGTTTCCTTAACCTGCCGAGGATGTTTCTAAAATTTCTAATTTCATGAGTTCCTAACGGGTTTGGACACTCATTAAATTATAACAAAAATATAAGTTTAAATAATTTAACCCAAAACGAAATCGGAACGAATTGATAATTGACGAATTTTTACGGGTAGAACGGGTTTTCGGCGATGGACAATTTCGGGTTGTTACATTCTCCCCCCGTTAAAGGGAATTTCGTCCCGAAATTCAAAGATTAAGATACAGATCATGAATTGGAATGAGATATGAATGGATTTGTTGCTTCGGATCTTCACGCTCCCAAGTGGAATCGGGTCTCCGCTTGGCGTTCCAGTGAACCCTCAATATCGGGACGTGACTTTGTTTTGTACATTGACTCTCTCTCAATCTATGATCTCAATTGATTCTCCCATGGGGGTTCCGACCCTTGATGACTTTGGTCTCCTCAAAGGAATCACTAGGGTTTCGTTGGGTAGATACTTCTAAGGATTCGAGACGTGAAGTGTCGGATGGATGCTACTAAGTTCTAAGGGCATCCGGAGTTTGAAGGTTGTGGAATCGATTCTATGAGGATCGCGAAAGGTCTAATGTATCACGAGGGAAGTATTTTACACTTCCCAAAGCATATCATGCTTTTCTGGGAATAAGCCTTCAATAGGACACACACTCCAACAGGAAGGCACATCTTCGTAGAGCAGAGTAGCTAAGGGTCTGATGGTTCTAGAAGAAATTCATGGGTAGCTCTGCGATAATAGTCGATGGGACCCAAGAATCGACAGGTTTCTACTGGTATCTCTGGTGCCGACTAATTCCCTATCGCTTTAGCAATTGGAAAGGTTCACGAGTATGACTTCTTTGGTTAGTTACATGATCAAGGAAAATGATTGGACCGAAGGATACCACTACTAACTCGTAGCGATCAAAACAATCCTTGGTCACCATCTTGGACACGTCTTTCTTACTGAGGTTTGGTTACGAGGTAGTTCCAGAGATTAGGCCGGTGCGAGACTAGACTAGACGTTCGGAAGGAATTCTTAGGAATCCTTCGGTAAGGACATTTAGCGAAAGGAGCTGCAAACTTCTCGTTTCCCGATGATCACAGGAACGAGGTATGCGCGGCAATTCCTATAGGGAAAACTTTTTGGAGCTTTAATGCACAAAATGATGCGAAGGTTTGATGCCAAAGATCACGAGAGTCGGGTCGGGGGAAAGATCTAGACGGGCGACCCTTTCGAAACCAAGAATAACGACATGAAAGAGACTCGGTCATTACATGTCAAACATAGCATCAAAGCATTTCGTGAAATTTTTTTCCATTAAATCGAATGGAACAGAATAATCCTCCGGACTGAGAATACAATCTATAGGTACGAAGTTAGCGTTCTCTATCTCACTGGTTAGCCGTCTCGACGGTACACATTTTTTATTACAAACGAAGGGTTAAGTTTAGAAAGGTGTTAGAATAGATAGATAACAGGTTTCCCTTTTACTACTGGAATCGAAAAGAGTTGTAGGTATAAGAGGTGTCAAACAGGAGTGTACCTGCGGCGACAGTAGGATCAGCGGTTGCCTCCTCTCGTCCTATTGCTAGGACTCTTCCGGTGTTGCCAGTTGTTGCTGCTTTGGGGCAATTTCTTGTGAAGTGCCCTACTTCGCCACAACTGTAGCAGGCTGGACTGATTCTCGTTCCGGATGATTGGTTTGTTGATTTGGCTGGTTTTCTGTAGGTTCGAGCAAGGTGGCCCTTCTTGCCACAATTGTCACAGATTATTTCGCGACATCGACCAGGAATACGGTGATGGTAGCTGCACTTACCGCACCAAGGAAGGGTACCAGTGTATCCACTGGTAGGAGTTTGGGTCGTGGACCTGACAATTGAAACAGCAACAGGGGTAGTAGCAGCATGGACTGCTACTGTTTGCTGTTTCTTAAAAGACCCTTGCGTACTTTGGGCCTTCCGTTTGTTCTAGAATTTCTTTTTATTTCCACCTCCACTTGTGACTGGCTCGGGAGTGGTAGCCGCCTCATCAGAGTTTTCTTCGTGATCGATTAGGGATTGCGCAAGACATTTAGCGCTTTCATAGGTGTCTGGCTTCGCAGCCAAGACATTCCCTTTTGTTGGTTGGGTCAACCCCCAGATGAATTTCTCAATCTTTTTACTTTCCGGGTAACCATTCCAAGGCACAGTAGTGCCAGGTCATCGAATCTTGAATTATAAGCAGCTATATCGGAACCCTTCATCTTAAGGTTCCATAGTTCGTGTTCTAGCTTCTGTATTTCCCCCCGAGGACAATACTCTGCGAGTAGAAGCTCCTTCATAGCTTCCCAACCCAAAGAATTTGCTACAGGTAGAGTTAAGGATTTGACTCGACCGTTCCATCAAGTCAGGGCTTTGTCAAGGAAGGTGCAGGCGGTGAACTTTACTTTGTCAGACTCCGAATAGGCACATATTTCAAAGATTGATTCGATTTTCTCGAACCATTGGGTGAGGGAAATGACACCTCTGGTGCCATCAAAGGATGTGGGTTTCACGTTCATGAATTCCTTATAGGAACCCTCTTCTCGGTGTCCCTGACTGTTCTCTTGGTTTTGGGTGTGGGTATCACCTCCCGAACCACCGGAATCACCGTTGTTCAATTAAGACATAGCAGTTGCCACTGCGACCGTAATAGCTGCCTGAAATACCACGGGGTCAATTTCAGGAGGAGGTGGTGGCGGAGGGTTGTTGGTGTTCTTCGAGCTGGGTCTCTTTCTTGGAGGCATCGTGATCTAAAAAGATCAGGAAAGACAGGATCATAAGTTCTCTATATTGAATCAAGAGATATGGAACAGGGGATATCTCATGAAGACAGATATAGCATCATATTAAGCGATAAAGCAGGAAAGAGTTATCAAGGCAGATAATTTTATCGCTAGAGGAATGATCAAGGAACAACGCATATATGAGGATTTTCTACAAAGGATTGACTCGAGAAATACTCCCATAGTATTTCATGATTCACTGCAACGACGACTTGTTGTTTGGGGTATTGGGTAAGTTTTAGGTATGCCGCATACCACAGTCACTCCCAATCACATGTTCTTCGTGTCTCGAATGAATATAGTTGGCCAGGCTATATTGATCCTAGACACGACTACATAACTGCCCAGGTTTAACCGCAACGTACAACACCCATTTACTTATGTTTTGTTCTACTTGTAGTTACGGATCTCGACGGTTCGGTATACTTGTATACTTTTCAAAATACTTGTATTTTGAGGTATTCTTTTAGTTCAGAGCACTTAGGCCCTTTAGTGTTTATAGTTTTATACCATGTAAGGTTTGGTATACTCTGTTCACTATAAACAAGGGCACTGATACCAATCTGTCACACCCCGAAAACCAAAGGCGGAAACATTTCCGGGGTTGAATCCACATTGAGTATCAAATCCAATGCACATAGTAATCAAAGTAAACAACCATTACATTACATATATTTGAAAGTATACATTTGTTTCAAAAGTAAATTGTACAAGTTTGATACATATTATATATATGAACAAAATGAGACGAGTCTTCTACACACTCCGTCTTCACCAAAAGAGATCACCGTGTACCTGTCTAATGCGGACCTGAGAATACAAGAAGTTTGAAAATCAGCATAAAGCTGGTGAGTTCATAAGATGTTTGCTTTCTGAAAATGTACCAGTTTCCTTTAGTTTTCCGAAAAGGGTTGTTATCCAAGAAAATCCCATATTTTCTTATGTAAAGTTAGTTTAGTTATCACTTGTTACTAATTCGATTATATGTTGTATTTTACCCCAGGAAAATCCCATATTTTCCTTAATGTAAGACCGGTTGAATATCACAGAGTATAGTTTAATACATAAAACTATATATTAAGAATCATGGGATTACTATCCCGAACTAGATATAAATTAGTTTGATATACGTTGACTATAGATGGAAAGTAGTTTGAAAACCATGGGACTCACATCCCATACTAGATACAAGATAGTTTTATATACATGAAAATATAGATTGAAAAGTAGTTTGAAAACCATGGGACTCAGATCCCGTACTAGATACAAGATAGTTTGATATACATGAAAATATAGACTGAAAAGTAGTTTGAAAACCATGGGACTCACATCCCATACTAGATACAAGATAGTTTGATATACATGAAAATATAGACTGAAAACCATGGGACTACCATCCCGGACTAGATATAGATTCATAACCATGGGATTATCATCACGTATTAGATATAGTTTGAAATCATGGGACTATCATCCCGTACTAGATATAAGATCAATAGACAGAAAACCATGGGACTAACTTCCCGTACTAGATATAGAAACTATAAACAGAAAGTAGATATGAAATTGAGGCAAATCCAAAACCAAACCCAAGCCGTGAATAAACTTATATTAATACGTATTGTGAGTCGGGTAACCATGCTGATACGAAAACGAGACCTCCTTGATGCTTGTCAGACGTCGGACGATATCCAGAATTTGTCACCGCAGGTGTGCCAGCCTAACTGTAGCTACCAGTTAAGGTGTGGGATTGTCAGTCCCGAATAAATCTATTCACAAATTCCACGCTCTCCCTCCAGGAGACTATGATTACACTTCCGGGGAGGATTTACCGATAACCCAAAAGGGTAATGACAAAACTCACAAGCTAGTACTAAATTATTCACAGGGTTCTCATACGATATCAAACATACAAAAGATTTTGAAACAAAATACAGTGAATATAGATACATACAATGAAACTATCTGGCAATACATTCAAATGAAATGGATATAAACTGAATCGGACATAGTTTATCTAATAACTTTGTATATGTATCAGTACGTGATGAAACAAGAACTAAAGAACCCCAAATTATTCCCATAATGATTTGATTAGTTTGGTTATTTTCTTAACTGAAATTCATATAGTTGTACTTGATAAATCATCCCTTATGCTCAGCATAATACATAAGGGGTAATAGTATTTATAAGTTTTCCAGATATTTATTGAAACACATTAATGTTAAGTTTTGAAAACATTTGTAATTTGATTGTATTCCCCTATTGAAAAAATTGAAAAACCATTGAAAAAGGATAGGGGTATGAACTCACCGGACGAGGAATGTGTCTGCTTGGATCCTAAACGTCGGTTCTGGGTTTGCAAATGCATGAGGTTCCTATGGATTATGAAATGATACACATTTGTATCTAATTACGACTTATATTATTTAATTGGTAGAGACAAACACTTCTAGTAGCGGAAACACCCCATTACAAGTGTTTGGAAGGACCAGGGTGGCATTTGAAGTCACATAAGGCTTGGATATGGAGTTTACTCTTCAAGAGTAAACTCACACAAGAGATTTCGGCCCTAATGACCCCCTCCCCATGAGTTTACGGCTGTAAACTCATGGTGGGGTGTTTTATGATGCAAAATGGTCTTATATCACTTGGGAAAATTTGCTAGGATCAAATCTAGAGCCTTGGAATGGATTAAACATAATTATGGACCATTTATTGGAGTTTACGGCAGTAAACATGGAGTTTACGGTCGTAAACTCCCTCCTCATACCAAATCCTTAATGTTTTGCTCCTTAAACAATCACATGTGATTGTAATAATTTTTCCATGCCGTGTATCAATTTTTAGGGGACTTTAGACATGGATTTAGGAGTTTATGGCCCATGAACCTCCTCATGGCTATGAACTCCTTGTAAGGGTGTTATAATATGTTTTAAGTGTTGGATAAGGTGTCTAAGTCCATAACTTATTTGGTATATACTTGACCCGACCGGCATGGTCCATTTGGGTTGCATCTCATCCAAACTATTATGGATAATTTTATGAGAGTTATACACATATGTTTATTAATATATTATGAGTTATAATATATTAATATGAAGTTACGTTATTTAATTAGTTTTAGTCTTAAATTATGGATTAATTTAGAGATTAAAAGAATACTAATTAAATTATGGGCTATTTGTTTTATATAGTGTGGGCTAATACTCATTTGTTAATGGGCTAGGCTTATGTGGAAGTCCATGGATGATCCA
The DNA here is from genome assembly GCF_002870075.4 of Lactuca sativa. Lineage (NCBI taxonomy): Eukaryota > Viridiplantae > Streptophyta > Magnoliopsida > Asterales > Asteraceae > Lactuca > Lactuca sativa. The sequence continues at coordinate 244,501,741 of NC_056623.2, read as the reverse complement.
TGGAGCTTTTAACCCATGGATCCTTGGAGTAGGAAAAGACATGGGTTATTAGGGTTTCACCCTAACCATGCATACTATATAAGCATGCTTATGGAGCATGAAAGAAAGCCTAAGATAGCCTAAGAGAAAGCTAGTGTTCTAGTGTGTGTGTGCATGTGTGTGGCCGAAAATACAAGAGTGTGTATACTCTCTCAAAGTTTTCCAAGAGTTTGTGGTGTTTGTGATTCCATTTGAGGCATTCACACTATTGGTGCTTGGCCCTCAAACTCCTAAGAACCCAACACAACAAAGGTATGTAATCTCTTCTAACTCTTTTATGTTGAAATGTTCCCCATGCCATGTTAGATAGGTTATAAACCTTGGAAAATTATTATTTTGCATGTATTTAGACAAACATAGATCCAAGGTTTATTAGGGTTGCATGCACACTTAGGAAGTGTTAGATTGCTCAAAACCCAACAGTGGTATCAGAGCCTAGGCTTGCTTGTTTGATACTTGATGCAAAATTGTGAAAAAAGTCGAAATCGTTGCTGTCTGCATGCTAGACTCGCCGAGTCCATTGGGGGGACTTGTCGAGTCCAAGGCAAACTTCAACCTACTCGACGAGTCCGTTCGTGCACTCGGCGAGTAGGATCGAAAGAATGCAGAATCTCGACTTTTGCTGCTGGAAATGGACTGGAAACATTACCCTAAATTGTTTTGGTGTTGTAAAACTTATTTTAGTTGGTGTAATGGTTGTTCTAATCCATTTACAATAGCATATATCAAAAATCCATGATTTTATGTGTTCATATAATTCTTGAATTTTTGATGATCATGTTCATGTTCTTATGAATTTAGAAAATGATAGGAATTATTTGCTGAATTGTTTAGAATTAGTTCTTAATCATTTATGTGTTTTAATGGAGTCCATAATTTGTCCTCAAGTTATGGATTACCAAAGGTCACTTTCATTTAACACACACTTAAAACACATAAGTTACATGAAAATGAAGAGTCTTCATTTTTATGAACCTTTAATTCATAAGTTATGAAATGAAGAGTTTTGCAAAGTTACAAAACTTGTCCTCAAGTTTTGGAATTTGTAAAGTTTCACACACTTTAATAAACTTTAATTCCAAACCTTAGAGTTTTAATAGTTAAAATTCAACCCTTATACTATTTATAACATTAATGGTTAATTATTATATATATGTATAAGAATAAGTCGTTTTACCGTTAGTAGGCCTCATTCACGAAGCCGGTCTATAAGGTGGGTATAAGGTTGTTGCCTATAAAATGGCGACTTAATGGGTGTATACTCTCACCCACCGCTTGCTTGATCGGTGGAGGGTCGTTAGCCGAACGGGTAGAACAACGACTTTAAATCCTCATTAAAAGTATAATGAATATTATAAAATAACTAAACTCTTTTAATTCCCAATCTTAGTTATTTTAGGAAAATGTGAACATGGTGCTAATCCATGGAATTCACACTTTGTACCTTACCAAGTCGTTAGTGGAGCGTGTGTGGTTAACCGGCACACTAATTAGACTAGTAAGGATCACGAAGGGTAACTTAATGTTGTCATAGATCAATGGAGCGTGTGTGGTTAACCGGCACATTGATTAGGTGATAATATTAGGAGTACCAAGTGAGTTAGCATGGTTATTCACACCTTGTTTTGTGATCCTCGGCATCCCAGTCACAAAACTTGAAGGGCACAATCGAGATTGAAACATGCCATTGAAAAGTTCAATGAATCTCAAAAGAATCTAGGAATTTCAAATCCAATTAAACCTAATTAATCATTTCGTTTTCATGGTGGAAATTGGTGAATCGTCATTCGCCTACCTTTCAAATATATTATTACTTAGATTACGGCATCCCTCTTCTAAGTGTAATATATTGTGATTGGATCCTAGCCTTAATATTACATTTGGGTGTCTTATTAAGGATCCTAAATATCTAATCTAAACTTACTTTCTTCTTTCAGATGTCTTCCAACACTAATGCTTCAGGCTCTAACCCAACTGGTTCTTTCTCTCTCATGAATCTTTGTGGGAGGGTCATCTTTGATGGTTCCAACTTCATGGATTGGATTAGGAACATCAGGATGGTTACTCGTTACGAGGACAAGGAATATGTCCTCGATAAGGAGTTAAAAGAACTTGATGAGTCTACTGCTACTCCTGAGGAGATCGCTGAATTCAGGACTCATGAGAGAGATGCTACTAAGGTGGCATGTATCATGATGGCCACGATGACAGCCGAGCTCCAAAAGTCATATGAAGATTTCAACCCTTTTGAGATGCACCAAGACTTGATGGAAAGGTACCATCAGAGTGCTCGTCAGGAGCGGTATGAAATAATCTCCTCCATAATAACTACCCGCATGAAGGACGGTGAATCCGTCACGGGCCACATGCAAAAGATGCAAAGGTATGTGGACCGTTTGCTGAAGCTGAATGTTAACATCCCCGAGGAGTTAGCAATTGACATCATTTTGCACTCCTTGCCTTCTTGTTATGATCATTTTCGAATGACATATCATATGAACAAGGAGGAAGTTACCCTCAGCAAGCTTCAAGGACTCTTGAAGACCGCTGAAACCGGTCTTAAGGGTAAAGCGGTTGTTACCTCTACTACTCCTACTCCAACTTCTACCCCTGTTTTAGCTATTGGGCAAGGCAAAGGGAAAAAGAGGAAGCACCCTTCGAAGGGTACCAAGGGAAAGTCTCTTGAAGGCTCCTCATCCAAGACTAAGAACGGTTCTGTCACTCCTTCTGCCATTCCAAAGGATGCTGAATGCTTTTATTGCCATGAAAAGGCACACTGGAAGCGAAACTGCCCTAAGTACTTGCAGGATCTAAAGGATGGGAAAGTGAAACCCACCTATGCAGGTATTTACACTATATTGTCTAATTACTCAACATATTCTAACTCTTGGGTGCTTGATACAGGATGTGGTATTCACATATGTTCTGATTTGCAGGGCCTAAGAAGAAGTGAGGATGTGGAGCACGGGAAGATAAACTTAATCATGGGGAATAGGAAGGCTTCACCTGTTTCCAAGATTGGAGTTTATACTTTGTTGCTTAATAATGGGTTAAAATTAGATTTGAATAAATGTGTATACTCGTCTGAAATGGCGAGGAATATTATTTCTTTTCATGCTTTGTACAAACAAGGTTTTACCTTTTCGTTTGATAATGAATGTGGTGGTATTAATGCTTTCTTTAATAATGTGTTTTATTTTAAAGCATTACCTTGTGATGGCGTGTATGAAACTGTGTCGATTGTCGACAACTTAGGAAATAATGTGTTGTATATTGATTCTTCTACTAGCCTAGATAAAGCATCATTGTGGCATTGTCGTCTTGGACATGTAAACAAGAAACGCATAGACCAACTCCAAAAGAGTGGAGTCTTGGAATCATTTGACCTCAAATCAGATGATAGTTGTGAATCTTGTCTACTTGGAAAAATGACAAAATCACCCTTCACTGGAACTTGTGAGAGGGGTGAAGGTTTGTTGGACCTAATACATACTGATGTATGTGGGCCATTCAAAACCGCCACAAGGGACGCTAATCGGTATTATGTGACTTTTATTGATGATTATAGTAGATATGGGTATGTCTACTTGATCAAACACAAGTCCGAAACCTTTGAAAGGTTTAAGGAATTCAAACAGGAAGTAGAAAATCAATTGGGCAGGAACATTAAGATGCTTCGATCCGATCGAGGTGGTGAATATCTTAGTACCGAGTTCCTTGACTATCTTAAGGAGTGTGGGATTGTCTCACAATTGACTCCTCCCAGGACACCACAGCTGAATGGTGTAGCTGAGAGGCGTAATCGTACCTTGTTGGACATGGTTCGCTCTATGATGAGTCGAGTTTCGTTACCAATCTCTTTTTAGGGGTATGCCTTAGAGACTACCGCCCATATCCTTAATCTAGTCCCTACAAAGAAGGTTACCAAAACACCTCATGAGATGTGGACTGGGAAGGTTCCCAATTTGGACCACATCAAAATTTGGGGTTGCGAAGCCTTCGTGAGGCGTGAAACTCATGATAAGCTTGAACCCCGAAGTGAAAGGTGTATTTTCATCGGCTACCCACAGAAATCCTTCGGTTACCTTTTCTACAGACCCAGTGAGAATGTGGTCTTTGTAGCACGAAGAGGGATCTTTCGCGAGAAAGAATTTATAAGCCAAGGAGACAGTGGGAGGCAGATTGATCTTGAAGAAATTCAAGAATCAATTGGTGAAGGAACCTCAGACACTAGCAATCAACCAGAGGTAGAAACTCCTGTTGATCCAGCTGACGAGTCTGTACCTCCGAGACGTTCCACACGGGTTAGGAACACACCTTCGTTTTATTATGGTTTTCATATTACTACGGAAGGTGATACGTTTATTAGTGATAGTACACTAGTAAATTTGGATGAACCTAGCAGTGTTAAGGAAGCCATGGCAGGCCCGGAGTCTGCTAAATGGAAGGAGGCTACGGACAGCGAGATACAGTCCATGTATGACAATCAAGTTTGGAACTTGGTTGACAATGTACCAGGCCGTAAAACAGTCGGGTGCAAATGGATCTTCAAAAAGAAGACCGACATGGAAGGAAAAGTGCATACTTATAAGGCTCGACTGGTTGCGAAGGGTTTTACTCAAACTCAAGGTATTGATTATGATGAAACCTTCTCGCCGGTGGCCAAGATTAAGTCTATTAGGGTTATGTTAGCCATTGCAGCATTTCATGATTATGAAATATGGCAAATGGATGTCAAAACCGCTTTCCTTAATGGAAAGTTGGCTGAGGATGTGTACATGAATCAGCCAGAGGGTTTTGTCAATGCAGAGTACCCTAATAGAGTATGCAAGCTCAAGAAATCCATCTATGGATTAAAACAAGCATCTCGTAGCTGGAATCTTTGTTTTGATGAGAAGGTAAAAGAGTTTGGCTTCTTGAGAAGCGAAGATGAGTCTTGCGTGTATGTCAGAGCTAGTGGGAGTATAGTTGGCTTCTTGGTACTGTATGTGGATGACATACAGTACCAAGAAGCTAACTATACTCCCACTAGCTCTGACATACACGCAAGACTCATCTTCGCTTCTCAAGAAGCCAAACTCTTTTACCTTCTCATCAAAACAAAGATTCCAGCTACGAGATGCTTGTTTTAATCCATAGATGGATTTCTTAAGCTTGCATACTCTATTAGGGTACTCTGCATTGACAAAACCCTCTGGCTGATTCATGTACACATCCTCAGCCAACTTTCCATTAAGGAAAGCGGTTTTGACATCCATTTGCCATATTTCATAATCATGAAATGCTGCAATGGCTAACATAACCCTAATAGACTTAATCTTGGCCACCGGCGAGAAGGTTTCATCATAATCAATACCTTGAGTTTGAGTAAAACCCTTCGCAACCAGTCGAGCCTTATAAGTATGCACTTTTCCTTCCATGTCGGTCTTCTTTTTGAAGATCCATTTGCACCCGACTGTTTTACGGCCTGGTACATTGTCAACCAAGTTCCAAACTTGATTGTCATACATGGACTGTATCTCGCTGTCCATAGCCTCCTTCCATTTAGCAGACTCCGGGCCTGCCATGGCTTCCTTAACACTGCTAGGTTCATCCAAATTTACTAGTGTACTATCACTAATAAACGTATCACCTTCCGTAGTAATATGAAAACCATAATAAAATGAAGGTGTGTTCCTAACCCGTGTGGAACGTCTCGGAGGTACAGACTCGTCAGCTGGATCAACAGGAGTTTCTACCTCAGGTTGATTGCTAGTGTCTGAGGTTCCTTCACCAATTGATTCTTGAATTTCTTCAAGATCAATCTGCCTCCCACTGTCTCCTTGGCTTATAAATTCTTTCTCGCGAAAGATCCCTCTTCGTGCTACAAAGACCACATTCTCACTAGGTCTGTAGAAAAGGTAACCGAAGGATTTCTGTGGGTAGCCGATGAAAATACACCTTTCACTTCGGGGTTCAAGCTTATCATGATAGGAAATGACATCCCAACCTTGCAGGAGGTTAATTCCTGGCTTGGGAAGTGCTTTGCTATGAAGGACCTAGGGGAGGCTACCTATATCCTAGGGATAAGGATATTAAGAGAAAGGAGTAGAAGACTAATTGGACTTAGTCAGAGTATCTACTTGGATAAGGTGTTGAAAAGGTTCAACATGGAGAATTCCAAGAAAGGAGATTTACCGATCCAAAGCAATACCAAACTGAGTAAGACTCAGAGTCCGAGTACAGAGGCTGAGATAGCTGAGATGAGCCAATTACCATATGCTTCCGCAGTTGGCTCGATCATGTGTGCTATGACTTGTACCCGTCCTGATGTGGCATTTGTTTTGAGCATGGTCAGCAGGTATCAGGGGAACCCTGGCAAGGCTCATTGGACCGCGGTAAAGAACATTCTCAAGTACCTGCGGAGGACTAAGGATTGGGTCCTTACCCTTGGTGGCAGTGATGACTTGAGAATATTAGGGTATAGTGATGCTGGTTTTCAGACTGATAGGGATAATTTCCGCTCTCAGTCGGGCTGGATCTTTACCTTAAATGGAGGGGCAATTTCTTGGAAGAGTTCCAAGCAGGAGACGGTGGCTGATTCGACTTGTGAATCAGAGTATATAGCAGCGAGTGAAGCAGCGAAGGAGGCGATATGGCTAAAGAACTTCATCGGAGACCTTGGAGTTGTACCAGCTATTAAGGAACCTATAGAGATTTTCTGTGACAACAATGTTGCGGTTATCTTAGCCAAGGAACCAAGAGATCATGGCAGATCCCGACACATTGACAGAAAATATCACTTCATAAAGCACAAGATTGAAGAAGGACTCCTTGTGACAAGGAGGATATCGTCAGATGAGAATCCTGCAGATCCCCTTACGAAGGGACTGACGAGGGTTAAGCATTTTCAGCATGCGAGACGCATCGGGCTGAGGGACGATATTAATTTTACAGATTAGATAGTTTTCCTGAAACTTGTAAAATGTAATCGACGTTTGATGATGAATAAAATTTGTGATTTATTTATGAGTAAAGTGTTACTATCATTGTCAATTATTTACTATTGTTTCAGTTTTGCATGTTTTGACTTCCAGAATAATTAATTTGTTCAAACCTCCACAATCGATCATACGTCGGAAGTAGGTATGAATCAAGATTGTCATGAATTGGGTTTGTAGATGCCTTAAAGGTGTTTAGGCATGGCAATGGTTGCTGCAACATTCATGAGTACTCATAAGTTATGAGTATTGGTATAAACCCACGCTCACTTGTATCACTTCATGGAATTTATCTCGAGTGATCGTGAGACGATAACATCATATAAATCTTTAAACCTAGAGATATGAGTTGTTACCTATGAGTTGGTTGTGCATTGATTGCACGTAAACGCATCAGTAACTTGATGTTATAAAACGTGCCTTTGTGTACAATTCAATAAGTAGTAGAACAAGCATATCAGTCGAAGTTTATATGTTCCTTCTAGAAATAGAAGCGATATCCGGGCCCCTCGATGATTTTGTGTTGACCCATATACCAGGCCTGGTCAGAACTAAACCGATGTGTTCAGTGAAGTTCTTCGTCAAACAAATCGGATAATCGAGAAACAACTGCTAGACAATAAGCAAGACATAGTTCCATGTGTTTGTCCGGCTGATATCATGAGAACAGAGGATTATGTGATCACTTATCTAAAAATGGCGCTTCATAGTTCGACAGAGTCTTCATTGTTCGAGGGAGTTTTCGAGAGCTACGATTGTTGGTTGGTTCCGGAAGTTATAGGCAAATATAGTTATTAGACTTATCCAAGTGGGAGTCTGTTGGATAAGGTGTCTAAGTCCATAACTTATTTGGTATATACTTGACCCGACCGGCATGGTCCATTTGGGTTGCATCTCATCCAAACTATTATGGATAATTTTATGAGAGTTATACACATATGTTTATTAATATATTATGAGTTATAATATATTAATATGAAGTTACGTTATTTAATTAGTTTTAGTCTTAAATTATGGATTAATTTAGAGATTAAAAGAATACTAATTAAATTATGGGCTATTTGTTTTATATAGTGTGGGCTAATACTCATTTGTTAATGGGCTAGGCTTATGTGGAAGTCCATGGATGATCCATGGAGCTTTTAACCCATGGATCCTTGGAGTAGGAAAAGACATGGGTTATTAGGGTTTCACCCTAACCATGCATACTATATAAGCATGCTTATGGAGCATGAAAGAAAGCCTAAGATAGCCTAAGAGAAAGCTAGTGTTCTAGTGTGTGTGTGCATGTGTGTGGCCGAAAATACAAGAGTGTGTATACTCTCTCAAAGTTTTCCAAGAGTTTGTGGTGTTTGTGATTCCATTTGAGGCATTCACACTATTGGTGCATGGCCCTCAAACTCCTAAGAACCCAACACAACAAAGGTATGTAATCTCTTCTAACTCTTTTATGTTGAAATGTTCCCCATGCCATGTTAGATAGGTTATAAACCTTGGAAAATTATTATTTTGCATGTATTTAGACAAACATAGATCCAAGGTTTATTAGGGTTGCATGCACACTTAGGAAGTGTTAGATTGCTCAAAACCCAACATTAAGGTCCAAATCTTGATTGTGGTCAGTTCTAGAATTTATCCCAAGGCTTATGGTGTGTGTAAATGGCATTTCAACACACTAAAAAGGAGTTTACTCCCCATGATAATGAGTTTACGGCACAAGCATGTTCTTGGGCAGTAAACTCATGTTTACTCCTCTAAATTAATGTTCAAGGTGTTCGAAAGCCAAATCCAATATTCTACACTTCATATCTAGGCTTCAATGGAGTTTTGGAAGGGTTTAAGGGCATAAAACCCCATTTATATGAGTTTACGGCCCAAGCATGCTCTTGGGCAGTAAACCCATGTTTACTCTTCAAAATCCATGATTAAGACATTCTAAGTCCATTCCATTAAGCCATTAAGCCATATCTAAGCTCCAAAGGTCGATTGGAAGGGTTTTTGGGCTCTAAAACCCAATTTATGTGAGTTCACGGCCTAGGATTGTTCTAGGGCCGTAAACTCATGAATATGGTCCAATTCCATGATTTGAACTCGAATTTGAAGGCCTAAGATGTTATACTAGGAGTTAGGGTAGTTACCTTGGTGATTTGGAGCTTAAATTTGATGATTTTGGACCCTTAAACTTGGTTTGAGGACATAGGTTAGAGAGAGAGTAGAGAGAGGAAGCAAAAGCTTCAAATGAAAGTTTGAACACGTTTAAATAGGTCTCAAAATTTGGACACGGTGGAATTCTACCCGATACCAACATTAAACGGGGCTTTTGGTCGCACCCGATTAAGTTTCCGTAACCTGCCGAGGATGTTTCTAAAATTTCTAATTTCATGAGTTCCTAAGGGGTTTGGACACTCATTAGATTATAACAAAAATATAAATTTAAATAATTTAACCCAAAACAAAATCGGAACGAATTGATAAATGACGAATTATTACGGGTAGAACGGGTTTTCAGCGATGGACAATTTCGGGTTGTTACATTCTCCCCCCGTTAAAGGGAATTTCGTCCCGAAATTCAAAGACTAAGATACAGATCATGAATTGGAATGAGATATGAATGGATTTGTTGCTTCGGATCTTCACGCTCCCAAGTGGAATCGGGTCTCCGCTTGGCGTTCCAGTGAACCCTCAATATCGGGACGTGACTTTGTTTCGTACATTGACTCTCTCTCAATCTATGATCTCAATTGATTCTCCCATGGGGGTTCCAACCCTTGATGACTTTGGTCTCCTCAAAGGAATCACTAGGGTTTCGTTGGGTAGATACTTCTAAGGATTCGAGACGTGAAGTGTCGGATGGATGCTACTAAGTTCTAAGGGCATCCGGAGTTTGAAGGTTGCGGAATCGATTCTATGAGGATCGCGAAAGGTCTAATGTATCACGAGGGAAGTATTTACACTTCCCATAGCATATCATGCTTTTCTGGGAATAAGCCTTCAATAGGACACACACTCCAACACGAAGGCACATCTTCGTAGAGCAGAGTAGCTAAGGGTCTTATGGTTCTAGAAGAAATTCATGGGTAGGTCTGCGATAATAGTCGATGGGACCCAAGAATCTACAGGTTTCTATGGGTATCTCTGGTGCCGACTAATTCCCTATCGCTTTAGCTATTGGAAAGGTTCACGAGTATGACTTCTTTGCTTAGTTACATGATCAAGGAAAATGATTGGACCGAAGGATACCACTACTAACTCGTAGCGATCAAAACAATCCTTGGTCACCATCTTGGACATGTCTTTCTTACTGAGGTTTGGTTACGAGGTAGTTCCAGAGATTAGGCCGGTGCGAGACTAGACTAGACGTTCGGAAGGAGTTCTTAGGAATCCTTCGGGAAGGACATTTAGGGAAAGGAGCTGCGAACTTCTCGTTTCCCGATGATCACTGGAACGAGGTATGCGCGACAATTCCTATAGGGAAAACTTTTTGGAGCTTTAATTCACAAAATGATGCGAAGGTTTGATGCCAAAGATCACGAGAGTCGGGTCGGGGGAAAGATCTAGACGGACGACCCTTTCGAAACCAAGAATAACGACATGAATGAGACTCGGTCATTACATGTCAAACATAGCATCAAAGCATTTCGTGAAAAGTTTTTCCATTAAATCGAATGGAACAGAATAATCCTCCGGACTGAGAATACAATCTATAGGTACGAAGTTAGCGTTCTCTATCTCACTGGTTAGCCGTCTCGACGGTACACATTTTTGATTACAAACGAAGGGTTAATTTTAGAAAGGTGTTAGAATAGATAGATTACAGGTTTCCCTTTTAGTACTAGAATCGAAAAGAGTTGCAGGTATAAGAGGTGTCAAAGAGGAGTATACCTACGGCGATAGTAGGATCAGCGGTTGTCTCCTCTCGTCCTATTGCTAGGACTCTTCCGGTGTTGCCAGTTGTTGCTGCTTTGGGGCAATTTCTTGTGAAGTGCCCTACTTCGCCACAACTGTAGCAGGCTGGACTGATTCTCGTTCCGGATGATTGGTTTGTTGATTTGGTTGGTTTTCTACAGGTTCGAGCAAGGTGGCCCTTCTTGCCACAATTGTCACAGATTCTTTCGCGACATGGACCAGGAATACGGTGATGGTAGCTGCACTTACCGCACCAAGGAAGGGTACCAGTGTATCCACTGGTAGGAGTTTGGGTCGTGGACTCGACAGTTGAAATAGCAACAGGGGTAGTAGCAGCATGCACTGCTACTGTTTGCTGTTTCTTAAAAGACCCTTGCGTACTTTGGGCCTTCCGTTTGTTCCAGAATTTCTTTTTACTTCCACCTCCACTTGTGACTGGCTCGGGAGTGGTAGCCGCCTCATCAGAGTTTTCTTCGTGATCGATTAGGGTTTGCGCAAGACATTTAGCGCTTTCATAGGTGTCTGGCTTCGCAGCCAAGATATTCCCTTTTGTTGGTTGGGTCAACCCCCAGATGAATTTCTCCATCTTTTTTACTTTTCGGAGTAACCATTCTAGGGCAGAGTAGTGCCAGGTCATCGAATCTTGAAGTATAAGTAGCTATATCGGAACCCTTCATCTTAAGGTTCCAGAGTTCGTGTTCTAGCTTCTGTATTTCGCCCCGAGGACAATACTCTGCGAGTAGAAGCTCCTTCATAGCTTCCCAACCCATAGCATTTGCTACAGGTAGAGTTAAGGATTTGACTCGGCCGTTCCACCAAGTCAGGGCTTTGTCAAGGAAGGTGCAGGCGGCGAACTTTACTTTGTCAGACTCCGAATAGGCACATATTTCAAAGATTGATTCGATTTTCTCGAACCATTGGGAGAGGGAAATGACACCTATGGTGCCATCAGAGGATGTGGGTTTCGCGTTCATGAAATCCTTATAGGAACCCTCTTTTCCGTGTCCCTCACTGTTCTCTTGGTTTTGGGTTTGGGTATCACCTCCCGAACCACCAGAACCACCGGTGTTCAATTCAGACATAGCAGCTGCCACCGCGGCCATAACAGCTACCTGAAATACCACGGGGTCAATTTCAGGAGGAGGTGGTGGCGGAGGGTTGTTGGTGTTCTTCGAGCTGGGTCTCTTTCTTGGAGGCATCATGATCTAAAAAGATCAGGAAAGAGAGGATCATAAGTCCTCTGAATTGAATCAAGAGATATGGAACAGGGGATATCTCATCAAGACAGATAAAGCATCATATTAAGCGATAAAGCAGGAAAGAGTTATCAAGGAACAACGCGTATATGAGGATTTTCTACAAAGGATTGACTCGAGAAATACGCCCATAGTATTTCATGATTCACTGCAACGACGACTCGTTGTTTGGGGTATTGGGTAAGTTTTAGGTATGCCGCATACCACAGTCACTCCCAAGCACATGTTGGTCGTGTCTCGAATGAATATAGTTGGCCAGGCTATATTGATCCTATAAACGACTACATAACTGCCCAGGTTTAACCGCAGCGTACAACACCCATTTACTTATGTTTTGTTCTACTTGTAGTTACGGATCTCGACGGTTCGGTATACTTGTATACTTTTGAAAATACTTGTATTTTGAGGTATTCTTTTAGTTCAGAGCACTTAGGCCCTTTAGTGTTTATAGTTTTATACCATGTAAGGTTTGGTATACTCCGTTCACTATAAACAAGGGCACTGATACCAATCTGTCACTCCTCGAAAACCAAAGGCGGAAACATTTCCGGGGTTGACTCCACGTTGAGTATCAAATCCAGTGCACATAGTAATCAAAGTAAACAACCATTACATTACATATATTTGAAAGTTTATATTTGTTTCAAAAGTAAATTGTACAAGTTTGATACATATTATATATATGAACAAAATGAGACGAGTCTTCTACACACTTCGTATTCACCAAAAGAGATCACCGTGTACCTGTCTAATGCGGACCTGAGAATACAAGTAGTTTGAAAATCAGCATAAAGGTGGTGAGTTCATTAGATGTTTGTTTTCTGAATATGTACCAGTTTCCTTTAGTTTTCCGAAAAGGGTTGTTATCCAAGAAAATCCCATATTTTCTTATGTAAAGTTAGTTTAGTTATCACTTGTTACCAATTCGATTATATGTTGTATTTTACCCAAGGAAAATCCCATATTTTCCTAAATGTAAGACCGGTTGAATATCACAGAGTATAGTTTAATACATAAAACTATATATTAAGAATCATGGGATTACTATCCCGAACTAGATATAAATTAGTTTGATATACGTGAACTATATATGGAAAGTAGTTTGAAAACCGTGGGACTCACATCCCGTACTAGATACAAGACAGTTTGATATACATGAAAATATAGATTGAAAAGTAGTTTGAAAACCATGGGACTCACATCCCGTACTAGATACAAGATAGTTTGATATACATGAAAATATAGACTGAAAAGTAGTTTGAAAACCATGGGACTCACATCCCGTACTAGATACAAGATAGTTTGATATACGTGAAAATATAGACTGAAAACCATGGGACTACCATCCCGGACTAGATAAAGATTCATAACCATGGGATTATCATCACATATTAGATATAGTTTGAAATCATGGGACTATCATCCCGTACTAGATATAAGATCAATAGACAGAAAACCATGGGACTAACTTCCCGTACTAGATATAGAAACTATAAACAGAAAGTAGATATGAAATTGAGGCAAATCCAAAACCAAACCCAAGCCGTGAATAAACTTATATTAATACGTATTGTGAGTCGGGTAACCATGTTGATACGACAACAAGACCTCCTTGATGCTTGTCAGACGTCGGACGATATCCATAATTTGTCACCGCAGGTGTGCCCGCCTAATTGTAGCTACCAATTAAGGTGTCGGATTGTCAGTCCTAAATAAATCTATTCACAAATTCCACGCTCTCCCTCCAAGAGACTCTGGTTACACTTCCGGGGAGGATTTACTGATAACCCAAAAGGGTAATGACAAAACTCACATGCTAGTACTAAATTATTCACAGGGTTCTCATACGATATCAAACATACAAAAGATTATGAAACATAATACAGTGAATATAGATACATACAATGAAACTATCTGGCAATACAGTCAAATGAAATGGAGATAAACTGAATCAGACATAGTTTATCTAATAACTTTGTATACATATCGGTACGTGATGAAACAAGAACTAAAGAACCCCAAATTATTCCCATAATAATTTGATTAGTTTGGTTATTTCCTTATCTGAAATTCATATAATATTTATAAGTTTGCCAGATATTCATTGAAACACATTAATGTTAAGTTTTGAAAACATTTGTAATTTGATTGTATTCCCCTACTGAAAAAATTGAAAAACCATTGAAAAAGGATAGGGGTATGAACTCACCGGACGAGGAATGTGTCTGCTTGGATCCTAAACGTCGGTTCTGGGTTTGCAAATGCACGAGGTTCCTATGGATTATGAAATGATACACATTTGTATCTAATTACGACTTATATTATTTAATTGGTAGAGACAAACACTTCTAGTAGCGGAAACACCCCATTACAAGTGTTTGGAAGGACCAGGGTGGCATTTGAAGTCACATAAGGCTTGGATATGGAGTTTACTCTTCAAGAGTAAACTCACACAAGAGATTTCGGCCCTAATGACCCCCTCCCCATGAGTTTACGGCTGTAAACTCATGGTGGGGTGTTTTATGATGCAAAATGGTCTTATATCACTTGGGAAAATTTGCTAGGATCAAATCTAGAGCCTTGGAATGGATTAAACATAATTATGGACCATTTATTGGAGTTTACGGCAGTAAACATGGAGTTTACTGTCGTAAACTCCCTCCTCATACCAAATCCTTAATGTTTTGCTCCTTAAACAATCACATGTGATTGTAATAATTTTTCCATGCCGTGTATCAATTTTTAGGGGACTTTAGACATGGATTTAGGAGTTTATGGCCCATGAACCTCCTCATGGCTATGAACTCCTTGTAAGGGTGTTATAATATGTTTTAAGGTCCAAATCTTGATTGTGGTCAGTTCTAGAATTTATCCCAAGGCTTATGGTGTGTGTAAATGGCATTTCGACACACTAAAAAGGAGTTTACTCCCCATGATAATGAGTTTACGGCACAAGCATGTTCTTGGGCAGTAAACTCATGTTTACTCCTCTAAATTAATGTTCAAGGTGTTCGAAAGCCAAATCCAATATTCTACACTTCATATCTAGGCTTCAATGGAGTTTTGGAAGGGTTTAAGGGCATAAAACCCCATTTATATGAGTTTACGGCCCAAGCATGCTCTTGGGCAGTAAACCCATGTTTACTCTTCAAAATCCATGTTTAAGACATTCTAAGTCCATTCCATTAAGCCATTAAGCCATATCTAAGCTCCAAAGGTCGATTGGAAGGGTTTTTGGGCTCTAAAACCCAATTTATGTGAGTTCACGGCCTAGGATTGTTCTAGGGCCGTAAACTCATGAATATGGTCCAATTCCATGATTTGAACTCGAATTTGAAGGCCTAAGATGTTATACTAGGAGTTAGGGTAGTTACCTTGGTGATTTGGAGCTTAAATTTGATGATTTTGGACCCTTAAACTTGGTTTGAGGACATAGGTTAGAGAGAGAGTAGAGAGAGGAAGCAAAAGCTTCAAATGAAAGTTTGAACACGTTTAAATAGGTCTCAAAATTTGGACACGGTGGAATTCTACCCGATACCAACATTAAACGGGGCTTTTGGTCGCACCCGATTAAGTTTCCGTAACCTGCCGAGGATGTTTCTAAAATTTCTAATTTCATGAGTTCCTAAGGGGTTTGGACACTCATTAGATTATAACAAAAATATAAGTTTAAATAATTTAACCCAAAACGAAATCGGAACGAATTGATAAATGACGAATTATTACGGGTAGAACGGGTTTTCAGCGATGGACAATTTCGGGTTGTTACATTCTCCCCCCGTTAAACGGAATTTCGTCCCGAAATTCAAAGATTAAGATACAGATCATGAATTGGAATGAGATATGAATGGATTTGTTGCTTCGGATCTTCACGCTCCCAAGTGGAATCGGGTCTCCGCTTGGCGTTCCAGTGAACCCTCAATATCGGGACGTGACTTTGTTTCGTACATTGACTCTCTCTCAATCTATGATCTCAATTGATTCTCCCATGGGGGTTCCGACCCTTGATGACTTTGGTCTCCTCAAAGGAATCACTAGGGTTTCGTTGGGTAGATACTTCTAAGGATTCGAGACGTGAAGTGTCGGATGGATGCTACTAAGTTCTAAGGGCATTCGGAGTTTGAAGGTTGTGGAATCGATTCTATGAGGATCGTGAAAGGTCTAATGTATCACGAGGGAAGTATTTACACTTCCCATAGCATATCATGCTTTTCTGGGAATAAGCCTTCAATAGGACACACACTCCAACACGAAGGCACATCTTCGTAGAGCAGAGTAGCTAAGGGTCTTATGGTTCTAGAAGAAATTCATGGGTAGGTCTGCGATAATAGTCGATGGGACCCAAGAATCTACAGGTTTCTATGGGTATCTCTGGTGCCGACTAATTCCCTATCGCTTTAGCTATTGGAAAGGTTCACGAGTATGACTTCTTTGCTTAGTTACATGATCAAGGAAAATGATTGGACCGAAGGATACCACTACTAACTCGTAGCGATCAAAACAATCCTTGGTCACCATCTTGGACATGTCTTTCTTACTGAGGTTTGGTTACGAGGTAGTTCCAGAGATTAGGCCGGTGCGAGACTAGACTAGATGTTCGGAAGGAGTTCTTAGGAATCCTTCGGGAAGGACATTTAGGGAAAGGAGCTGCGAACTTCTCGTTTCCCGATGATCACTGGAACGAGGTATGCGCGACAATTCCTATAGGGAAAACTTTTTGGAGCTTTAATTCACAAAATGATGCGAAGGTTTGATGCCAAAGATCACGAGAGTCGGGTCGGGGGAAAGATCTAGACGGACGACCCTTTCGAAACCAAGAATAACGACATGAATGAGACTCGGTCATTACATGTCAAACATAGCATCAAAGCATTTCGTGAAAAGTTTTTCCATTAAATCGAATGGAACAGAATAATCCTCCGGACTGAGAATACAATCTATAGGTACGAAGTTAGCGTTCTCTATCTCACTGGTTAGCCGTCTCGACGGTACACATTTTTGATTACAAACGAAGGGTTAATTTTAGAAAGGTGTTAGAATAGATAGATTACAGGTTTCCCTTTTAGTACTGGAATCGAAAAGAGTTGCAGGTATAAGAGGTGTCAAAGAGGAGTATACCTACGGCGATAGTAGGATCAGCGGTTGTCTCCTCTCGTCCTATTGCTAGGACTCTTCCGGTGTTGCCAGTTGTTGCTGCTTTGGGGCAATTTCTTGTGAAGTGCCCTACTTCGCCACAACTGTAGCAGGCTGGACTGATTCTCGTTCCGGATGATTGGTTTGTTGATTTGGTTGGTTTTCTACAGGTTCGAGCAAGGTGGCCCTTCTTGCCACAATTGTCACAGATTCTTTCGCGACATGGACCAGGAATACGGTGATGGTAGCTGCACTTACCGCACCAAGGAAGGGTACCAGTGTATCCACTGGTAGGAGTTTGGGTCGTGGACTCGACAGTTGAAATAGCAACAGGGGTAGTAGCAGCATGGACTGCTACTGTTTGCTGTTTCTTAAAAGACCCTTGCGTACTTTGGGCCTTCCGTTTGTTCCAGAATTTCTTTTTACTTCCACCTCCACTTGTGACTGGCTCGGGAGTGGTAGCCGCCTCATCAGAGTTTTCTTCGTGATCGATTAGGGTTTGCGCAAGACATTTAGCGCTTTCATAGGTGTCTGGCTTCGCAGCCAAGATATTCCCTTTTGTTGGTTGGGTCAACCCCCAGATGAATTTCTCCATCTTTTTTACTTTTCGGAGTAACCATTCTAGGGCAGAGTAGTGCCAGGTCATCGAATCTTGAAGTATAAGTAGCTATATCGGAACCCTTCATCTTAAGGTTCCAGAGTTCGTGTTCTAGCTTCTGTATTTCGCCCTGAGGACAATACTCTGCGAGTAGAAGCTCCTTCATAGCTTCCCAACCCATAGCATTTGCTACAGGTAGAGTTAAGGATTTGACTCGGCCGTTCCACCAAGTCAGGGCTTTGTCAAGGAAGATGCAGGCGGCGAACTTTACTTTGTCAGACTCCGAATAGGCACATATTTCAAAGATTGATTCGATTTTCTCGAACCATTGGGAGAGGGAAATGACACCTATGGTGCCATCAGAGGATGTGGGTTTCGCATTCATGAAGTCCTTATAGGAACCCTCTTTTCCGTGTCCCTCACTGTTCTCTTGGTTTTGGGTTTGGGTATCACCTCCCGAACCACCAGAACCACCGGTGTTCAATTCAGACATAGCAGCTGCCACCGCGGCCATAACAGCTACCTGAAATACCACGGGGTCAATTTCAGGAGGAGGTGGTGGCGGAGGGTTGTTGGTGTTCTTCGAGCTGGGTCTCTTTCTTGGAGGCATCATGATCTAAAAAGATCAGGAAAAAGAGGATCATAAGTCCTCTGAATTGAATCAAGAGATATGGAACAGGGGATATCTCATCAAGACAGATAAAGCATCATATTAAGCGATAAAGCAGGAAAGAGTTATCAAGGAACAACGCGTATATGAGGATTTTCTACAAAGGATTGACTCGAGAAATACTCCCATAGTATTTCATGATTCACTGCAACGACGACTCGTTGTTTGGGGTATTGGGTAAGTTTTAGGTATGCCGCATACCACAGTCACTCCCAAGCACATGTTGGTCGTGTCTCGAATGAATATAGTTGGCCAGGCTATATTGATCCTATAAACGACTACATAACTGCCCAGGTTTAACCGCAGCGTACAACACCCATTTACTTATGTTTTGTTCTACTTGTAGTTACGGATCTCGACGGTTCGGTATACTTGTATACTTTTGAAAATACTTGTATTTTGAGGTATTCTTTTAGTTCAGAGCACTTAGGCCCTTTAGTGTTTATAGTTTTATACCATGTAAAGTTTGGTATACTCCGTTCACTATAAACAAGGGCACTGATACCAATCTGTCACTCCTCGAAAACCAAAGGCGGAAACATTTGCGGGGTTGACTCCACGTTGAGTATCAAATCCAGTGCACATAGTAATCAAAGTAAACAACCATTACATTACATATATTTGAAAGTTTATATTTGTTTCAAAAGTAAATTGTACAAGTTTGATACATATTATATATATGAACAAAATGAGACGAGTCTTCTACACACTTCGTATTCACCAAAAGAGATCACCGTGTACCTGTCTAATGCGGACCTGAGAATACAAGTAGTTTGAAAATCAGCATAAAGGTGGTGAGTTCATTAGATGTTTGTTTTCTGAATATGTACCAGTTTCCTTTAGTTTTCCGAAAAGGGTTGTTATCCAAGAAAATCCCATATTTTCTTATGTAAAGTTAGTTTAGTTATCACTTGTTACCAATTCGATTATATGTTGTATTTTACCCAAGGAAAATCCCATATTTTCCTAAATGTAAGACCGGTTGAATATCACAGAGTATAGTTTAATACATAAAACTATATATTAAGAATCATGGGATTACTATCCCGAACTAGATATAAATTAGTTTGATATACGTGAACTATATATGGAAAGTAGTTTGAAAACCGTGGGACTCACATCCCGTACTAGATACAAGACAGTTTGATATACATGAAAATATAGATTGAAAAGTAGTTTGAAAACCATGGGACTCACATCCCGTACTAGATACAAGATAGTTTGATATACATGAAAATATAGACTGAAAAGTAGTTTGAAAACCATGGGACTCACATCCCGTACTAGATACAAGATAGTTTGATATACGTGAAAATATAGACTGAAAACCATGGGACTACCATCCCGGACTAGATAAAGATTCATAACCATGGGATTATCATCACATATTAGATATAGTTTGAAATCATGGGACTATCATCCCGTACTAGATATAAGATCAATAGACAGAAAACCATGGGACTAACTTCCCGTACTAGATATAGAAACTATAAACAGAAAGTAGATATGAAATTGAGGCAAATCCAAAACCAAACCCAAGCCGTGAATAAACTTATATTAATACGTATTGTGAGTCGGGTAACCATGTTGATACGACAACAAGACCTCCTTGATGCTTGTCAGACGTCGGACGATATCCATAATTTGTCACCGCAGGTGTGCCCGCCTAATTGTAGCTACCAATTAAGGTGTCGGATTGTCAGTCCTAAATAAATCTATTCACAAATTCCACGCTCTCCCTCCAAGAGACTCTGGTTACACTTCCGGGGAGGATTTACTGATAACCCAAAAGGGTAATGACAAAACTCACATGCTAGTACTAAATTATTCACAGGGTTCTCATACGATATCAAACATACAAAAGATTATGAAACATAATACAGTGAATATAGATACATACAATGAAACTATCTGGCAATACAGTCAAATGAAATGGAGATAAACTGAATCAGACATAGTTTATCTAATAACTTTGTATACATATCGGTACGTGATGAAACAAGAACTAAAGAACCCCAAATTATTCCCATAATAATTTGATTAGTTTGGTTATTTCCTTATCTGAAATTCATATAATATTTATAAGTTTGCCAGATATTCATTGAAACACATTAATGTTAAGTTTTGAAAACATTTGTAATTTGATTGTATTCCCCTACTGAAAAAATTGAAAAACCATTGAAAAAGGATAGGGGTATGAACTCACCGGACGAGGAATGTGTCTGCTTGGATCCTAAACGTCGGTTCTGGGTTTGCAAATGCACGAGGTTCCTATGGATTATGAAATGATACACATTTGTATCTAATTACGACTTATATTATTTAATTGGTAGAGACAAACACTTCTAGTAGCGGAAACACCCCATTACAAGTGTTTGGAAGGACCAGGGTGGCATTTGAAGTCACATAAGGCTTGGATATGGAGTTTACTCTTCAAGAGTAAACTCACACAAGAGATTTCGGCCCTAATGACCCCCTCCCCATGAGTTTACGGCTGTAAACTCATGGTGGGGTGTTTTATGATGCAAAATGGTCTTATATCACTTGGGAAAATTTGCTAGGATCAAATCTAGAGCCTTGGAATGGATTAAACATAATTATGGACCATTTATTGGAGTTTACGGCAGTAAACATGGAGTTTACTGTCGTAAACTCCCTCCTCATACCAAATCCTTAATGTTTTGCTCCTTAAACAATCACATGTGATTGTAATAATTTTTCCATGCCGTGTATCAATTTTTAGGGGACTTTAGACATGGATTTAGGAGTTTATGGCCCATGAACCTCCTCATGGCTATGAACTCCTTGTAAGGGTGTTATAATATGTTTTAAGGTCCAAATCTTGATTGTGGTCAGTTCTAGAATTTATCCCAAGGCTTATGGTGTGTGTAAATGGCATTTCAACACACTAAAAAGGAGTTTACTCCCCATGATAATGAGTTTACGGCACAAGCATGTTCTTGGGCAGTAAACTCATGTTTACTCCTCTAAATTAATGTTCAAGGTGTTCGAAAGCCAAATCCAATATTCTACACTTCATATCTAGGCTTCAATGGAGTTTTGGAAGGGTTTAAGGGCATAAAACCCCATTTATATGAGTTTACGGCCCAAGCATGCTCTTGGGCAGTAAACCCATGTTTACTCTTCAAAATCCATGTTTAAGACATTCTAAGTCCATTCCATTAAGCCATTAAGCCATATCTAAGCTCCAAAGGTCGATTGGAAGGGTTTTTGGGCTCTAAAACCCAATTTATGTGAGTTCACGGCCTAGGATTGTTCTAGGGCCGTAAACTCATGAATATGGTCCAATTCCATGATTTGAACTCGAATTTGAAGGCCTAAGATGTTATACTAGGAGTTAGGGTAGTTACCTTGGTGATTTGGAGCTTAAATTTGATGATTTTGGACCCTTAAACTTGGTTTGAGGACATAGGTTAGAGAGAGAGTAGAGAGAGGAAGCAAAAGCTTCAAATGAAAGTTTGAACACGTTTAAATAGGTCTCAAAATTTGGACACGGTGGAATTCTACCCGATACCAACATTAAACGGGGCTTTTGGTCGCACCCGATTAAGTTTCCGTAACCTGCCGAGGATGTTTCTAAAATTTCTAATTTCATGAGTTCCTAAGGGGTTTGGACACTCATTAGATTATAACAAAAATATAAGTTTAAATAATTTAACCCAAAACGAAATCGGAACGAATTGATAAATGACGAATTATTACGGGTAGAACGGGTTTTCAGCGATGGACAATTTCGGGTTGTTACATTCTCCCCCCGTTAAACGGAATTTCGTCCCGAAATTCAAAGATTAAGATACAGATCATGAATTGGAATGAGATATGAATGGATTTGTTGCTTCGGATCTTTACGCTCCCAAGTGGAATCGGGTCTCCGCTTGGCGTTCCAGTGAACCCTCAATATCGGGACGTGACTTTGTTTCGTACATTGACTCTCTCTCAATCTATGATCTCAATTGATTCTCCCATGGGGGTTCCGACCCTTGATGACTTTGGTCTCCTCAAAGGAATCACTAGGGTTTCGTTGGGTAGATACTTCTAAGGATTCGAGACGTGAAGTGTCGGATGGATGCTACTAAGTTCTAAGGGCATTCGGAGTTTGAAGGTTGTGGAATCGATTCTATGAGGATCGTGAAAGGTCTAATGTATCACGAGGGAAGTATTTACACTTCCCATAGCATATCATGCTTTTCTGGGAATAAGCCTTCAATAGGACAGACACTCCAACACGAAGGCACATCTTCGTAGAGCAGAGTAGCTAAGGGTCTTATGGTTCTAGAAGAAATTCATGGGTAGGTCTGCGATAATAGTCGATGGGACCCAAGAATCTACAGGTTTCTATGGGTATCTCTGGTGCCGACTAATTCCCTATCGCTTTAGCTATTGGAAAGGTTCACGAGTATGACTTCTTTGCTTAGTTACATGATCAAGGAAAATGATTGGACCGAAGGATACCACTACTAACTCGTAGCGATCAAAACAATCCTTGGTCACCATCTTGGACATGTCTTTCTTACTGAGGTTTGGTTACGAGGTAGTTCCAGAGATTAGGCCGGTGCGAGACTAGACTAGATGTTCGGAAGGAGTTCTTAGGAATCCTTCGGGAAGGACATTTAGGGAAAGGAGCTGCGAACTTCTCGTTTCCCGATGATCACTGGAACGAGGTATGCGCGACAATTCCTATAGGGAAAACTTTTTGGAGCTTTAATTCACAAAATGATGCGAAGGTTTGATGCCAAAGATCACGAGAGTCGGGTCGGGGGAAAGATCTAGACGGACGACCCTTTCGAAACCAAGAATAACGACATGAATGAGACTCGGTCATTACATGTCAAACATAGCATCAAAGCATTTCGTGAAAAGTTTTTCCATTAAATCGAATGGAACAGAATAATCCTCCGGACTGAGAATACAATCTATAGGTACGAAGTTAGCGTTCTCTATCTCACTGGTTAGCCGTCTCGACGGTACACATTTTTGATTACAAACGAAGGGTTAATTTTAGAAAGGTGTTAGAATAGATAGATTACAGGTTTCCCTTTTAGTACTGGAATCGAAAAGAGTTGCAGGTATAAGAGGTGTCAAAGAGGAGTATACCTACGGCGATAGTAGGATCAGCGGTTGTCTCCTCTCGTCCTATTGCTAGGACTCTTCCGGTGTTGCCAGTTGTTGCTGCTTTGGGGCAATTTCTTGTGAAGTGCCCTACTTCGCCACAACTGTAGCAGGCTGGACTGATTCTCGTTCCGGATGATTGGTTTGTTGATTTGGTTGGTTTTCTACAGGTTCGAGCAAGGTGGCCCTTCTTGCCACAATTGTCACAGATTCTTTCGCGACATGGACCAGGAATACGGTGATGGTAGCTGCACTTACCGCACCAAGGAAGGGTACCAGTGTATCCACTGGTAGGAGTTTGGGTCGTGGACTCGACAGTTGAAATAGCAACAGGGGTAGTAGCAGCATGGACTGCTACTGTTTGCTGTTTCTTAAAAGACCCTTGCGTACTTTGGGCCTTCCGTTTGTTCCAGAATTTCTTTTTACTTCCACCTCCACTTGTGACTGGCTCGGGAGTGGTAGCCGCCTCATCAGAGTTTTCTTCGTGATCGATTAGGGTTTGCGCAAGACATTTAGCGCTTTCATAGGTGTCTGGCTTCGCAGCCAAGATATTCCCTTTTGTTGGTTGGGTCAACCCCCAGATGAATTTCTCCATCTTTTTTACTTTTCGGAGTAACCATTCTAGGGCAGAGTAGTGCCAGGTCATCGAATCTTGAAGTATAAGTAGCTATATCGGAACCCTTCATCTTAAGGTTCCAGAGTTCGTGTTCTAGCTTCTGTATTTCGCCCTGAGGACAATACTCTGCGAGTAGAAGCTCCTTCATAGCTTCCCAACCCATAGCATTTGCTACAGGTAGAGTTAAGGATTTGACTCGGCCGTTCCACCAAGTCAGGGCTTTGTCAAGGAAGATGCAGGCGGCGAACTTTACTTTGTCAGACTCCGAATAGGCACATATTTCAAAGATTGATTCGATTTTCTCGAACCATTGGGAGAGGGAAATGACACCTATGGTGCCATCAGAGGATGTGGGTTTCGCATTCATGAAGTCCTTATAGGAACCCTCTTTTCCGTGTCCCTCACTGTTCTCTTGGTTTTGGGTTTGGGTATCACCTCCCGAACCACCAGAACCACCGGTGTTCAATTCAGACATAGCAGCTGCCACCGCGGCCATAACAGCTACCTGAAATACCACGGGGTCAATTTCAGGAGGAGGTGGTGGCGGAGGGTTGTTGGTGTTCTTCGAGCTGGGTCTCTTTCTTGGAGGCATCATGATCTAAAAAGATCAGGAAAAAGAGGATCATAAGTCCTCTGAATTGAATCAAGAGATATGGAACATGGGATATCTCATCAAGACAGATAAAGCATCATATTAAGCGATAAAGCAGGAAAGAGTTATCAAGGAACAACGCGTATATGAGGATTTTCTACAAAGGATTGACTCGAGAAATACTCCCATAGTATTTCATGATTCACTGCAACGACGACTCGTTGTTTGGGGTATTGGGTAAGTTTTAGGTATGCCGCATACCACAGTCACTCCCAAGCACATGTTGGTCGTGTCTCGAATGAATATAGTTGGCCAGGCTATATTGATCCTATAAACGACTACATAACTGCCCAGGTTTAACCGCAGCGTACAACACCCATTTACTTATGTTTTGTTCTACTTGTAGTTACGGATCTCGACGGTTCGGTATACTTGTATACTTTTGAAAATACTTGTATTTTGAGGTATTCTTTTAGTTCAGAGCACTTAGGCCCTTTAGTGTTTATAGTTTTATACCATGTAAAGTTTGGTATACTCCGTTCACTATAAACAAGGGCACTGATACCAATCTGTCACTCCTCGAAAACCAAAGGCGGAAACATTTGCGGGGTTGACTCCACGTTGAGTATCAAATCCAGTGCACATAGTAATCAAAGTAAACAACCATTACATTACATATATTTGAAAGTTTATATTTGTTTCAAAAGTAAATTGTACAAGTTTGATACATATTATATATATGAACAAAATGAGACGAGTCTTCTACACACTTCGTATTCACCAAAAGAGATCACCGTGTACCTGTCTAATGCGGACCTGAGAATACAAGTAGTTTGAAAATCAGCATAAAGGTGGTGAGTTCATTAGATGTTTGTTTTCTGAATATGTACCAGTTTCCTTTAGTTTTCCGAAAAGGGTTGTTATCCAAGAAAATCCCATATTTTCTTATGTAAAGTTAGTTTAGTTATCACTTGTTACCAATTCGATTATATGTTGTATTTTACCCCAGGAAAATCCCATATTTTCCTAAATGTAAGACCGGTTGAATATCACAGAGTATAGTTTAATACATAAAACTATATATTAAGAATCATGGGATTACTATCCCGAACTAGATATAAATTAGTTTGATATACGTGAACTATATATGGAAAGTAGTTTGAAAACCATGGGACTCACATCCCGTACTAGATACAAGACAGTTTGATATACATGAAAATATAGATTGAAAAGTAGTTTGAAAACCATGGGACTCACATCCCGTACTAGATACAAGATAGTTTGATATACATGAAAATATAGACTGAAAAGTAGTTTGAAAACCAAGGGACTCACATCCCGTACTAGATACAAGATAGTTTGATATACATGAAAATATAGACTGAAAACCATGGGACTACCATCCCGGACTAGATAAAGATTCATAACCATGGGATTATCATCACATATTAGATATAGTTTGAAATCATGGGACTATCATCCCGTACTAGATATAAGATCAATAGACAGAAAACCATGGGACTAACTTCCCGTACTAGATATAGAAACTATAAACAGAAAGTAGATATGAAATTGAGGCAAATCCAAAACCAAACCCAAGTCGTGAATAAACTTATATTAATACGTATTGTGAGTCGGGTAACCATGTTGATACGACAACAAGACCTCCTTGATGCTTGTCAGACGTCGGACGATATCCATAATTTGTCACCGCAGGTGTGCCCGCCTAATTGTAGCTACCAATTAGGTGTCGGATTGTCAGTCCTAAATAAATCTATTCACAAATTCCACGCTCTCCCTCCAGGAGACTCTGGTTACACTTCCGGGGAGGATTTACTGATAACCCAAAAGGGTAATGACAAAACTCACATGCTAGTACTAAATTATTCACAGGGTTCTCATACGATATCAAACATACAAAAGATTATGAAACATAATACAGTGAATATAGATACATACAATGAAACTATCTGGCAATACAGTCAAATGAAATGGAGATAAACTGAATCAGACATAGTTTATCTAATAACTTTGTATACATATCGGTACGTGATGAAACAAGAACTAAAGAACCCCAAATTATTCCCATAATAATTTGATT
Source organism: Lactuca sativa (assembly GCF_002870075.4). Lineage (NCBI taxonomy): Eukaryota > Viridiplantae > Streptophyta > Magnoliopsida > Asterales > Asteraceae > Lactuca > Lactuca sativa. The sequence continues at coordinate 244,474,720 of NC_056623.2, read as the reverse complement.
AGGTTGGTTATTTCCTTAACTGAAATTCATATAATATTTATAAGTTTGCCAGATATTCATTGAAACACATTAATGTTAAGTTTTGAAAACATTTGTAATTTGATTGTATTCCCCTACTGAAAAAATTGAAAAACCATTGAAAAAGGATAGGGGTATGAACTCACCGGACGAGGAATGTGTCTGCTTGGATCCTAAACGTCGGTTCTGGGTTTGCAAATGCACGAGGTTCCTATGGATTATGAAATGATACACATTTGTATCTAATTACGACTTATATTATTTAATTGGTAGAGACAAACACTTCTAGTAGCGGAAACACCCCATTACAAGTGTTTGGAAGGACCAGGGTGGCATTTGAAGTCACATAAGGCTTGGATATGGAGTTTACTCTTCAAGAGTAAACTCACACAAGAGATTTCGGCCCTAATGACCCCCTCCCCATGAGTTTACGGCTATAAACTCATGGTGGGGTGTTTTATGATGCAAAATGGTCTTATATCACTTGGGAAAATTTGCTAGGATCAAATCTAGAGCCTTGGAATGGATTAAACATAATTATGGACCATTTATTGGAGTCTACGGCAGTAAACATGGAGTTTACGGTCGTAAACTCCCTCCTCATACCAAATCCTTAATGTTTTGCTCCTTAAACAATCACATGTGATTGTAATAATTTTTCCATGCCGTGTATCAATTTTTAGGGGACTTTAGACATGGATTTAGGAGTTTATGGCCCATGAACCTCCTCATGGCTATGAACTCCTTGTAAGGGTGTTATAATATGTTTTAAGGTCCAAATCTTGATTGTAGTCAGTTCTAGAATTTATCCCAAGGCTTATGGTGTGTGTAAATGGCATTTCAACACACTAAAAAGGAGTTTACTCCCCATGATAATGAGTTTACGGCACAAGCATGTTCTTGGGCAGTAAACTCATGTTTACTCCTCTAAATTAATGTTCAAGGTGTTCGAAAGCCAAATCCAATATTCTACACTTCATATCTAGGCTTCAATGGAGTTTTGGAAGGGTTTAAGGGCATAAAAACCCCATTTATATGAGTTTACGGCCCAAGCATGCTCTTAGGCAGTAAACCCATGTTCACTCTTCAAAATCCATGTTTAAGGCATTCTAAGTCCATTCCATTTAGCCATTAAGCCATATCTAAGCTCCAAAGGTCGATTGGAAGGGTTTTTGGGCTCTAAAACCCAATTTATGTGAGTTCACGGCCTAGGATTGTTCTAGGGCCGTAAACTCATGAATATGGTCCTATTCCATGATTTGAACTCGAATTTGAAGGCCTGAGATGTTATACTAGGAGTTAGGGTAGTTACCTTGGTGATTTGGAGCTTAAATTTGATGATTTTGGACCCTTAAACTTGGTTTGAGGAGAGAGGTTAGAGAGAGAGTAGAGAGAGGAAGCAAAAGCTTCAAATGAAAGTTTGAACACGTTTAAATAGGTCTCAAAATTTGGACACGGTGGAATTCTACTAGATACCGACATTAAACGGGGCTTTTGGTCACACCCGATTAAGTTTCCGTAACCCGGTGAGGATGTTTCTAAAATTTCTAATTTCATGAGTTCCTAAGGGGTTTGGACACTCATTAGATTATAATAAATATATAAGTTTAAATAATTTAACCCAAAACAAAATCGGAACGAATTGATAAACGATGAATTTTTACGGGTAGAACGGGTTTTCGGCGATGGACAATTTCGGGTTGTTACATTCGGACACCCCAGATATGTCTGATAGTATGTTTATGTTATGATATATGTGTTAGTAGTAGTAGGGGTGGAATAGTCCCCGAGGTTCGGTTGTTAGGAGCGATGGGTAAGTCAGCACCCCAGAACGGCTTGACACGGGTAGGTCAGCACCCCAGAATAGCTTGACATGGGTAGGTCAGCACCCTAAAATGGCTTGACACAAGTAAGTCGGCACCACAGAATGGCCGTACCGGGTAGGTCGGGCACCCTAGAATTGCCCGACAGTATGTAGGCTGTGTGATTGTATAGTATGTGGTTTGATGGGGGAACTCACTAAGCTTTGTGTTACAGTTTCAGTTTTGGTTTCAGGTACCTCTTCGTCCAAGGGGAAGGAGCTGGAAGGGTAGCAGCGCATCACACATGCACATATGATTTCCGCTTAGAGTTTTCTAGGATTCTACTCTGATATTTTATTACATTCAGATGATATGGTTTTTGAGATATGATACTACGGTTTTATGTATTGATATGATTTTAGCAATGTCTTGGCAAGTTTATTTATAAATCACTAAATTTAAAATGAAATTTTTGGCCTCGATTTTTGGGATGTTACACCTTCACTGGCGGACCTTCTGGAGCTTGAGTAGCAGGAGGCATAGATCACTGCATTGATCCCTGAAGCAACTGCGGGCACTCGACCTTCCTATGGCCAGTCTGGTAGCAATGGAAGCAAACCGAAAATCCCTTGGGGTAATCCCTCGCGATATGCCCCTCCTTCCCACACTTGTAACACACACCTGCTCTGCACACCCCATCATGGCTCTTGCCGCACTTCCCACAAGTGCAGCCCTTCTGACCTCCCTATCTCGGATCAGCGGGCTTTGCCTGCTTGGCTGCCGGCTGAGACTCTGCCGGCCTGCTATCCCTCTTCTGAGACTCCGCCTCCTCCCTGGCCTGAGTCTCTAGCTCAATCTCCCTCTTCCGAGCATTTGCATGGAGCTCGGCAAATGTTCGGTTTGTCGACTTCGCCACGAACTCATGAATGTCTCTCCTCAGAATGCTCAGATATCGGCTCATATGTTCCTGCTCAGAAGACACGTGCTCAGGGCAAAACAACGACCTCTCATGAAACATCCGGGTGGTCACAGTCACAGACTCAGTCCCCTGCTTAAGGCACAAGAACTCCTGTTGCAACCGTTCCCTCTCTACCTGGGGAACGTACTCGTTTCAAAACATATTGGTGAACCTCTCCCAAGTCATCGTGGTAAGCTCTGCAGTAGTAGAGTCACATCTCACAAACTTCCACCAGTCCTTCGCTCCCAAACGAAGCTGGTTCAATGCGAACAATACGCTCAGAAGCTCCAGACAAGAACATGTGTAGAAGCATCCCTCAATGTCAGAGATCCATCTTATCGCGGCTATCATATCCTGAGTCCCTTCAATCTCTTGTGGCTTCGTGTTGCTGAATTCCCGATACAGCAACGAGTCACTCCCCTGTGGCCTAGCAGCGAAGACGGCTGTGGTGGCCGTAACAACAACAACATCGGTAAGAGCAACGTATCAGTTGTCAACTATCTCAATCACTGTGGTCTGGATAGACCCAAACATCTCTGGCATCTCAGCTCGAATGGCTGCAACCACCTCATCATGAATCATCCTGCGAATCTCATCATCGCTAACACTGCTGCTCTCTGGGTTGTGGCGCATACCCATCATGATTTCTCTGAAACACAACATAAGAGAATTTGGAGACCCACTCGAGTATTCTCGCACTTAATCACTCAACCCTACTTGGGCTGCTCACTGATCTAGTGTTTCCAGTAGTACGGGCCCTATACTACCTTCCACACCACATCAGTTTTCACCCCAAGTCCTCCTCCTAGGATTCTAGATCACAAGTACTCTATATCTTGTTGGGCGTAGGCTACCCCCCAGTAGACCTATCATAAGCTCCTCTCTGCTACCTACTCACACTCGAAGTAATTCACAGTAGCAGTAACTCCTAGGCTAAGGCATCACAAATCAGGCCACTCTAGTCCTCAATATGAATACCTATCCAACCCTAGCATGCATAACACATCTCATAACACATAACGTAAGGGTATTTTCGGAAATCACCATTCGGGCACTAGCTGATTGTACACACTGCTCTTTTCCGCTTTTTCTGGAATCTTTTACTCTTTTTAGAATAATTGTTTCTTTTTGAAAACTTTTCTCAAATCCTCAGTTTGAGTCAAGATATGCCCGTAGGTGTATTCGAGTCCCTCAAACCAAGGCTCTGATACCAACTTGGAATGACATAATTTTTCAAACCAGATTTTTCAATTTTAAAACTCATAAAACATATGTCTCATCATTAATTCTCAAAAAAACAATCAACAAGTTTTCAAAACAATTATTCAAATCCAGGATCCTCTAACTGTTGGATAAGGCGTCTAAGTCCATAACTATTTCTGGTATGTACTTGACCCGACCCGACATGGTCCATTTGGGTTACATGGCACCATGCAATTGGATAAACTAAATGAGAGAAATAACACATATGGTTTATTAATATATTATATGTTCTAATATATTAATAATATTATTTAATTAGTTTTGATCAAGAATTAATTTAGAATTAATTAAGTGATCAAAAAGATAACTAATTAAATATATACATGGGTAGATTATGTAAGTCTTCCATATCTTATATAGTGGGCTAAAAGGCTCCATGGATTATCAAGTTGGGTTCCACCCATAGGATGCTCCATGGATGCTCCATGGAGTTAACCCATGGATTGAGAAATGAAGAGTCATGTTACATTAGGGTTTTACCTAATGCAACTGTGACAACCCGATATTTCAACTCTTTGTAACGACCAAAATGGGTCAAGTATTGTAACCACTTCTGAATAATAAAAAGTTACTTTCATAATAAAATGTATAAGTAAGTTCCACTTAATTTCCTTCTATGATTAAATGTCTTTGAACCATGATCGTACGTAAAAAGAACGCCCAAATCCGACTTCATATAGCGAAGTTATGATTTTTCCAAGTTCGGCTTAGCAGTAGACAACTAAAAACTCGAATCGGAGATCGAGCGACTTTTGGCCGGAATGACCTAAACGAGAATCGAAGGTCTCGACAATGGTATTCCAGCGGTAAAAAGTCTGGCAAAAACCGACATCAAATAAAGAAGTTATGAATTTTCTAAGAAATTCCTTAAACACGATGGATTTTTAATAAATAATAAAAAAAAATTTTGGAATTTGCCGACGGAGTCTAAACGAAAGTTGTAGAGCGTAGTCTCACCTACGCGAGGATATAAAGACCATCGAAAACGGAGTTCGTATGAAGAAGATATGGATTTTTGAAGTTTAGTAAATAAATTAATTATTTATTTTATTCAAAATTCGGATATTATCCGAAGGGGAGTCAGCGTCCTCATCCGAGGTACGCGCTGCGTACTCCTGTACGCCCCGCGTAACCGAGAGGATTGGCCTCTGATCGTCCACGTCGCGCTATCCGAAGGAAACCGACTCGTCCGACCTGTCCGAAGCCCCGACCCGTCCGACCCGACGTCCCATCCGACCCGACGTCCCATCCGACCTGCGTACCCAGCAACCCGTCCCATCCGAACCGAGGCAGTCGAGGCTTCGGTCATGCATGACGTACGCGTACGCGCTGCGTACGAGCGTACGCCCCGCGTACCGAGGCAGACCAGCCTAACTATAAATAAGATGCGAGGGTTTCCAAAGAAAGGGTTCATTTCTCTTCTCTCTCTCTCAACTTTGCCTCGTTTTCCGTGTCCGTTCAAACCCGAAGCTCTGGTCTTTTTGGCTCAAGTCCTGAAGGTCAATTTTACTCCCGAGATTCCCGAGAATCCCGAGGAAAATCCGTTTCCCGAGAAGAAACTCTGCCCGATTTTCCATCTCGCTATCTTCAAACTTTCAAGTGAGTTTCATACCCCTTAATCAACCGTTTTAATTATTCTAAATACTTGTCACAACTGTAAATTTTGAACCATGTAATCTATATATCCAAGTTAATATGAATCAAAAACTTCAAGTAAATACAACATGCTAGAACTACAAATAGTCATCAAACAATTGGAAACCCTAAAAGTCCTTGCTAAGTCCATTTTGAATTAGGACTCCCCTATTGGATCCAAATGGACCAATAAGCTTCCAATTGGACTATCATGGGCTTAGAACCCTAAATGGGCTCTAATTGGACCCACACTAAATTATTTCAACATCTTGGGTCATATTGGGCCTAGAATGAAATAAATCACAAACTTTGGTCCATAATTTAATCTAACCTAGCTCATTAAAGCATAAAAATCACAATTTTATTTTATAAGGCTAATAAGCACCCAAACTACCTCTAATGTTGGGCTTAGGGGCAAAAAGCCCAAAAATCCTTTCTTCTCTCCCCATTCTCGGCCCAAGCCCAAGGAAAAAGGGAGAGTTGACCTTGGGTTGCCACCTCACTTTTACATGTTGGACTTCCATGCACATAACTCATGTTTCCAAGCAAGCATCATATCAAGATCACTTCTTTCTTCTCTCCTCTCTCACTCTCGGCCAAACACAACACACACACACTCACAAAAAGCTATCCTACACTCTCTAAATCTTGAAGAACATCTCCTTCCCCCTTCTTCAAAAATTTCGTGAATCAAGGGCTCACAAGAAAGATCCATCACCAAAAATCATCATCTAAGGTAAGTTGATGACTAATCCATGATCTAGCTACTTCATTTTGTTAAAATCTCTTCTAAATTCATTCACTCTTGTGATCTTGCATCCTAGAGGTCGAAATCTTCATCAAAGGGTGCTAAGACCAAAAATCACTTCATTTTTCTCCCATCTTCTCTCCAAAACCGAAACCACACCCAAGGTGAGCTTCATACCCCCTATTTTCTGTTTTTATGAGTTTTGTGGGGGGGGGGGGGGGGAATACAAGTGAAAGTGTAGATCTATATGTGTTTTGTATGCCTTGTATGATTTCCATGCTTATATGTATGCTTTTATGTGTTTTTATGTTGGATCTAGCCTTAAAACTCATCAAAACCGAGATATATCTTGTGTTAAATGATTTTAGCTTCAAATATATTTCTAAACACCAAGTGCTTCAAGAAAAGTGGCTAAGTGGTTTAGTAATAATTTTCTTTGGGTTAAAAACACAAATTTTGGGCCTAAAATGTGAAAAATGCAAAAATAAGGGCCCAAATTGACATTTCACAGATTCTGATGGTTGGAATGTGCCAAAACAGTTTCCATAGAACTATTTCTGGAATTATATTCAATTAGAGGATTAAAAACATAAATTTCAAGCTTATTGGGCTAAAAATGAAAATTTCGGCCCAAGGAGGCCCATTATGCTAATTTTTCTGTTTTGGAGGGCCAAAACTGTAACTTTCTGTAAAACAGTGGACTACAAGTGTTCCAAATCCTTTTCAAAGGTTTAAAATGCTTTCCAAATTTAAAAAGGACCAAAGTTGCAAAAATTTTCCAATTTGGGCCAAAATTGTCAAAATTGCGAAAAGATGGGCTAAAACCGAGAAAAACTGCATTTTCAGGGACTTAAACTGTTTTCTATGAAAAATATGCTGAAAAATATTAATTTCAATAATTTTTGGTGTTAAAATGTCAAGAAAAATAGTTTAAGGACCAAACCGGTAAATATTGCAAATAAAAGGGTTAAAAATGTAAATTTTACAAATAATGAGGGGCTGAAAACAGAAATATTTCAAGGCTAATTCAATACGTACAATTTGATCAAATAATGACACCTCGAATATCAACGAAATACAACTCATTACAATACCAAAAGTCGTTGTTAAACGAATTGGCTCGGTCTCGAGCCAATGGAAATCTACAACTACTAACTCTTCGACACTACGAATCATACAAGTAACATTTGGTAATACATAAACATGCGAGTGTGCACAGACGTCTACGCACCATCTTTGGGCCCCACAAGTGTAAAATCTTGTTCGTTGAGCCTAGCTAGCCCAATGACCTGATCTTAAGGCCCGAAGACATTTTTTTTACGGAGTGTTGGGTTTTACCGATCTGACACAACGTAAATGGACTTTCAATGGCTTGTATACTACTGGTCCCCAAGGGTCCTTTGGTATTGCTAGTAAAGTCTACATTTCATGCGAGGCGGGTCGGGGACCCCTCGTACATTTTATCCCCAACCGGCTAATGGAGTTACCGGGGTCTTCGTGACCTCTTTCTCTTCGGATGTGGGACTACACTTAGTCCGGGCGATTGGATAACGTGATTAGTACGGACGACGCCTTCGGGTTCGTTAGTATAACTATAAACTGGGCGTTTGTGTAATGCAGGTTTGTAGTAAATAATCATTGCTCGAGAACCTTCCAACGTCGCCTGGGACTGACACTGCTATTTTCGTAATGGTTTCAACGCAACTTAATGGATTCCAAAAGAACTAGGGGAACATCGGGTTTCCCTAGGGTTTTTATTACATATAGATTTGAAACGCATACATTTTCAATGAACATTTTTTTTACAAGTATAGAAACAAACAAGCATACCTATGGATCTTCACAAACGTTTTCGAAAGCTTTTCTTTTCAGAAAATATCGGATTTTCTGGTGGTTTTTCAAGCAATATAAACATTCAATTTCAAACACTACTTATGAACTCACCAACATTTCATATGTTGACGTTTTTCAAAATACTTGTATTCTCAGGGAACCAGTGAATCAAGGGAAATCATATTCAGTGACGGTTGCAGTTGATTTTTGTATGAATTGAACAAATTAATTTTTGGGGAATGTAATGTTTAAACAATGTAAGATATGTAAACACTACTGGTTGTACTATGTTGATGAATGGTGACGAATGTTGTTATGTTTCATATATATTCAATGTTATGGTATTCAATTGAGTCACGACAGCCCCCGGACGTTTCCGCCGTCTAGTTCGGGGGTGTGACAGGTTGGTATCAGAGCTTTGTTTATAGTGAACTAGCATGTCGAGCCATACATTGATATGCAACTATAAACCAAAAAGAAGGACTAACATAACTCTGAACAAAACAAGTAAATAAAATACACTTGCTTGCATTAGGAGTAAGGACCTAACGCTGAATCAAACACCATAATGCTGGTATCTCGGTTAACTCAGGACTGTTCTTAGTGATACCAAGGAGTGAATGTAGCCTGATCAACTACATTCTCTCCAAAGTAAAACTAACACACGTCTTGATGAGCTCGGGATAGCTAGGAAACCTAAAACTATACCCCTTAACACCAAAAAGAGAATGTATGTTTAGTCTGCAATAGTGGAAGAGACATAGGATAACATTAGTGAACTTTTACGTGTTTGCTATGTGTTGCGAATCTAGGATTGTGTGCTAAATGATAGAAGTACTTAAGTCCGTACCATACCCCTAGTTAGTAGGATCACAACCTCACCGAAACCACGTACACTCAACATCTCTCCGTTTCGTGACAAAAAGATGCCCCTCCGACCTACTCGCGGAAATCCCGAACCAACCCCGCCCGAAGTTGACTCCACTGCTTTCCAGGCAGCCGTGTCCGCTGCAGTCACAGCAGCTATGGCACAACTTCACCGAGGGAACAACGGAGGAGGTAACGGGCAAGGATCCGGAAGTTCGAACAATGGGACGAACCAAGGGCTCACTAAAACGTGCACCTACAAGGATTTTGCGAACGCTAAACCCCGAACTTTCAACGGCACTGGGGGAGTGATCGCTCTAAAGCGATGGATTGAGAAGGTAGAGTCGGTGTTCGAGATATGCGAGTGCCCCGAGCAGATGAAGGTGAAGTTCGCGGCCTGCACTTTTGTGGACCAAGCACTCACTTGGTGGAATGGTCACATAGAAGCTATGACACTTCCTGTTGCCAACTCTATACCCTGGACAGAAATGAAAGAGATGTTGACGGCTGAGTACTGCCCCCGAGGTGAAATACAGAAGATGGAGCAGGAGCTGTGGAATCTCACGGTGCAGAATGGGAACATCGATGCTTACATATCGAGATTCAGCGAACTATCCCAGTTGTGCCCGGGTATGATCACATCAGAGGGAAAGAAGATTGAACGATTCATCTGGGGACTGACATCCCCCATTCAAGGGAATGTGATAGCTGCTAACCCTGAAACGTTTGACAGCGCGAAGAGATTGGCAAAGAGGCTATATGATCATAACCACAAAAAGGGCGAAAAACCAGTGGAGACCGAGAAGAAGAAGGAGGGGGATGGTAAGAAGGGATGGAACCACAAAAGAAAGGGGCGTCAGGGCCCCGAGACCTCAAAAAGGCAACAAACAGTGGCAGTTAACGCTGTTACTGCGCCGGTTCCAGTCACCTCACATGCTCCAGCCTCAGCTGCTTCAAATGCTTCAAGACCCTATTCCGGCAATCATCCCAAATGCAACAAGTGCGGTTTCCATCACCAAGGAGAATGTAGGGAGTTCCATTGCACCAGTTGCAACCGAAGGGGACACACTGCAAAGTTCTGCAGGACTTATCCTTCTCAGAACCAGAGTCAGGGAAACAACCCGAACAACAACAACAACCACCGCAACATCAACAACACCAATGCCGGCGGCAACAACGCAGGGCCTAGCCACACCTGTTTCGGGTGTGGAAGGACGGGACATTTCCGTCGAGACTGCCCTAACAACAACAACAACTCAGGAAACAGAGGAGCAGGAAGAATGCTGACTATGGGTCAGAGTGATGCAGTTCAGGACCCCGCAGTTGTGACTGGTACGTTCCTCCTAAACCACACTTATGCATGCATCTTATTTGATACCGGAGCGGAGCGAAGTTTCGTAAGCGAGAAGTTTAAACATTTATTAAAACAACAACCCCAAAAGCTAAATGAAACCTATACGGTGGAAATGGCCAATGGGAAGACCGAATCCACTAGGGAAATCTACACTGGATGTACCCTAACCCTTAACCAGCACGTCTTTCGAATAGACCTAATGCCAGTATGAATTAGGAGTTTTGATGTGATTATCGGCATGGATTGGTTAAGCCCCCACCATGCTGAGATTTTGTGCCACGAGAAGGCCGTTCGCCTTCGTCTCCCAAATCACGAAACCCTAGTAATTTACGGAGACAAACCTAGCACGAATCTTCGTCTTATCTCGTGCATCAAGGCACAAAAACATCTGCGAAAGAACAACTTAGCGTTCTTGGCTCACATAGTGGACAAGACCAAAGAAGAAACTAACATCCAAGACATTCCGGTAGCGTGTGAATTTCCGGACGTGTTTCCCGAAGATCTTCCAGGATGTAACAACCCGTTATCCCGGACATTATAAACCGAGTCTTGTAACCCCTTTTGAATGTAATGGGAATACCATCGATAAATGAATTATTCAAAAGCTCTGATTTGGAGTACGCTATGTAGTAGATATCGTCTTAAAGATTCCAAGTAAATAAAGAACACTAAAATCTGAGTTATGGCGAAGAAGCTATGACCATTCTAAGATTTCTGTCAAAACCGACAACACCGATCAAACGAAAAATGCAAAGTTTTAATACGATAACATTTAGCCTTAGGTATCTAAATGAAAGTCATAGATAACATTAAACCGTGAGCGTACACAAAAAGAACGTCCAAATCTGACTTCGCATGAGAAAGTTATGATTTTTCAAAGAAATTCCTTAAAAACGATTAGTTATAAAATAAATAATAAAAAAAATAAGTTTGGAATTTGCCAACGGAGTCTAAACGAAAGTTGTAGATCGTAGTCTCACCTACGCGTGGATATAAAGACCATCGAAAACGGAGTTCGTATGAAGAAGATATGGATTTTTGAAGTTTATTAAATAAATTAATTATTTATTTAATTCAAAATTCGGATATTATCCGAAGAGGAGTCAGCGTCCTTCTCCGAAGTACGCGCTGCGTACTCCTGTACGCCCCGCGTAACCGAGAGGATTGGCCTCGGATCGTCCACGTCGCCATATCCGAGGAAGCCGACCCGTCCGACCCGTCCGACCCGTCCGACCCGACGTCCCATCCGACCCGACGTCCCATCCGACCCACCTCCCCAGCAACCCGTCCCATCCGACCCGAGAACCCAAGAACCCGTCCCATCCGAACCGAGGCAGTCAAGGCTTCGGTCATGCATGACGTACGCGTACGCAGCGCGTACGAGCGTACGCCCCGCGTACCGAGGCAGACCTGCCTTCCTATAAATAGAATGCGAAGGTTTCCAAAGAAAGGGTTCATTTCTCTTCTCTCTCTCTCAGCATTTCCTCATTTTCCGTGTCCGTTCAAACCCGAAGCTCTGGTCATTTTGGCTCAAGTCCCGAGGCTCGATTCTACTCCCGAGATTCCCGAGAATCCCGAGAAAAATCAGTTTCCCTAGACGAAACTCTGCCCGGTTTTCCACCTCGAAATCTTCAAACTATCAGGTGAGTTCATATCCCCTTTGAACACTCTTTAAATACATTTTAAATGTTTTATACTCTTTTTGGGGAGGAATACAAGTTAACACATGACTAAATTCGTGTGAAACGTTAACCTTTTGATATACTTTTCATACTGTTGTTTTAACTATCTTGTGAAGTTATTATGATACAAAACCCCTCACAACACAGCTTTACCCTCTTTGGGATATAATATGTTTATAAATAGAAATATGTTTTATTTATACGTTTACATACAAACACATCATATCAAGGGTAACATTCTTTACTAAGTCATTTCATGCATTCAAAAAAACTTATGATTATGCTTTGTCAAACATTGTGAAAGAGGTTAAACATTGCATACAAACTACTACCTTATTACGGACTTAGTTGAGAATCCATGAGTCGTGTATATCTTCAAACGTTACTTTCTTTATTAGAAAATAATGCTGCAAGTCCTGTCTATAACCAGAGTCTCCCGTTCGGAGAACGTGTCAAATGTGTATAGATCTATACGGGAAGTCATGATCCCGCGCCCTGACTGTTAGCTACAGTCCGTCTTTTGGGGTGACAGTTGTCATAACGCTACGACGCCTGAAGAACGTCGCTACAGGCATATTATGTTTAGTATGGTTATAAAACTCATCGGATATACAATTATTATGGTATTATGCTTTTATGAAAGAGTAGCTATTAAAACTATTCTTCATCTAACAAATGCGATCTTCGTATAGTTTTATTATATAAAACTATGCCACACCTTCGAGCACGTCGCTTGCTTGCGATTTTCGGTCTTAAAGACTGTCAGTTATGTCAGGAAAATAAGGGTTTTTCTTGTATACAAAACAAACAACTAATAGGAAAATAAGGGATTTTCTCGGTACAATTAGTTGCAATTTACATCGCGAACATTCATATGCATTTCATACTTTTATAGGAAAATAAGGGTTTTTTTGGAAAATATGCAAACACTTTCGAATGGCATACATCTTCTCAAAATCACCACTTATGAACTCACCAACTTAAATGTTGACACTTTTTCTTTGAAATAACTTGTATTCACAGGAAACCGCTAGCCAGGTAGCAACTACTTCTGAAGACTAACGCACTGGCGTTAGTAACATATTTTGTATCACCATTTTATATTTGATTTCTTTTGTAAACATGTAACACCTACAATCATGTAAACTTTTCAAACATATTTATATTATGGTGGTGTGTACTTTCCTTTCTATGAACTGTTATGATACTGAATATGACGTCCTCCGCCCCCGAACGATTCCGCCGTTCTGGTTTGGGGGTGTGACAGATTGGTATCAGAGCTTCGTTTATAGTGAATTAAGTATATCAAAACCATTTTTTTTTATACAACTATAAACTCAACTGGGCAAAAACACTCTGAGAAGAGTCATACTTTTGAAATTAAATCTATTTAGTTTTTGTAAAGTAAGCATGCATTCATTTAGTAATAAATAACAGTTCCACATCGTACCATATTAGAAGTATTATTAATGAGTTGTACAGTACAGGTACGCCTTGGGACACGTAATCGGAACTGGGAAGGATATAGCCTGATCAACTATATTTGTCCGAGAGCCGACTAACGTGTGCCGAGGGGTGTCTGCAGTGGACAACCAATTTTAAAAAAAAAACTTACCAAACCGTTATTAGAATCAAACATAATAAATTAAATACTATAGGAGTATTTGCTATCTGAACTAATTTACATGTTGTACATGTTCCGACTTTATTCAATTCTTATGACCCTATTTCTCGTACAGTCAAATGGCTGGATTTCACCACCCCAATGACCCCTACTTTCCCAACCAAGGCAACGGAGGATGGATCGAAGATGATCCAGAAGAGGATGAGGAACCCATAGAATTGGGTGATGACTCCGGTACTGACTCAGAGCCTGAAGTGATCGATCCACCACCCATTCAACCTCCTGTCCATGTGAGGAACTTCCAAGGACCCACTCCCGTCTGGGGAAGTCACCTACATCATTGGAGCCAACAACAAGGCATACGCCCTCCCTATGGCATGTGTCGGGACTTCTACGATGTCCGCGGTGGCAGTTCGGCTGATCGAGCACTCCCGGTAATGGTGGGTAAGTTAGCCAATCAGTCCTATCAGTCCGGAGTACAAGCAAGCCGACTCCGGGATATCAACGTGGAAGTGCAGGTTCACACTTCCGATATCCGTAGGCTGGACAAGATACAAGATAATGTTCAACTCCAGTCTGAGGCATTTCAGGCACAGATAATTGCAGCCCTAGCCGAGTTAAGGGAGCAACAAGCCGCTTTTGATCGACGCCTAATGGAATCGAAGCAATCAGATGCGGAGTCAAGCTCCAAGCGCAACCTACGTCGCAAGTAGTGCCTGCCAGGATTTCAAATTTTGTTATAAATTAGGACTTCGGATAAGAATTTTCTTTTCGTTAAAACTTTCTGTAATCGGAGACCTTTAGAAAGGTCAAAAAGTTTTGTCTAAACTCGGATGTAACACAACTATATGTTTTATATATATAGGGCATACCCCCCCCCCCCTTTTCTGGTTTTAAATATGTGTATTCCGTTCAACTCATAAGTGCATCCATTCAAACGTTATTAAATCAAGCTCAAAACCCATTGTTGATCAAACCAAATTCTTAATCTATTTAAGGCAGTTAACTCAATATCATTCAACTCACAACCACCAAAACTCATAATATCTCATTTTTCCTTTTGACAGAGCAATGCCTCCTCGTAGATCAGCACGTACCAACGCAACCCCACCACCACCTCCACCACTAACTTATGATCCGGCAATGGTCCAGGCTGCTATCACAGCAGCAGTAGCAGCAGCCCTCTCTCAAATAAACTCCAATGCCAATGGAGGTACAGGAAGCAGCACGAATCATCCCAATAGTGGCACCGGCCAGGGCCATGTTAGAGAGTGTACTTACAAGGAGTTCTCCAACTCGAAGCCAAAGACTTTTAATGGCAGTGGCGGAGTCATTGCACTAATGCAATGGTTCGAAAAGACCGAAACGGTCTTCGAGATCTGCTCGTGCCAAGAAACAAGCAAGGTTAAGTTCGCTGCTTGCACCTTCATAGATCGAGCCCTCACTTGGTGGAAAAGCCATGTGAACTCAGTGACGCTCACTGTCGCTAACGCCATGAGTTGGGAAGAACTGAAGGTACTACTACTGGAAGAATACTGCCCAAGGGGTGAAGTGCAAAAGCTTGAGCAGGAACTCTGGAATTTGAAAATGGTCGGGTCTGACCTAGTCGCTTACACAGCTAGGTTCAACGATCTCGCTGCTTTGTGCCCTACCATGGTCAACCCAGAATCAAAGAAGGTCGAAAGGTACATTTGGGGGTTGTCACCCCAGATTCAAGGGCATGTCCTAGCCTCCAACCCTATCACCTACAACAGCGCTAAACGCCTGGCGCAACGACTCATCGATCACGGAGCGAAACAGAGTACCATCACAACAGCCGCAAATCCACCTAGGGAGGCTCAGGGACAGAGTAGGCCTTGGAACAAGAGGAGGGGACAAATCCTCCAGGAGAACCCCAAGAAACAACAAGTGATAGCGACCCACGCTATTACTGTACCTACCAACTCTGCCCCCACAAGTTCATACAATGGAAAGCTACCGAAATGTAACCAGTGCAACTTCCACCATCACGGTCTCTGTCATGGCCTTCAATGCACCAGGTGCAATAAGAAGGGTCATACAGCCTGCTATTGCAAGGAGCCAACCCAACAATCCGCCCCCACTGCTAATACCGGGGTAAGCCGCGCTTGCTTTGAGTGCGGGAGCACAGGGCACTACCGTAAGGACTGCCCGAAGGCAAACAACAGGAATACCGGCGGAAGAGGCCGAGTTTTCGCAATGGGACAAGATGAAGCCATTGCGGACCCTACTGTTGTTACGGGTACGTTTCTTCTCGATAACTCGTATGCATGCATTTTGTTTGATAGTGGAGCGGAAAGGAGTTTTGTGAGTCACGACTTTAAAAGCATGCTAAAACCAATACCACAATCATTAAGTGAATCGTTCATAGTAGAAATGGCCAACGGGAAAACTGAAGGCACTAAAGAGATATACTTAAACTGCACCCTAACTCTAAACGATAATCCCTTTCAAATCAACCTCATGCCAGTCTCGATTAAGAGTTTCGATGTCATCATTGGCATGGATTGGCTGAGTTCACATCGTGCGGACATTCTATGTTACGATAAGGCCGTTCGCCTTAATCTGCCAACCGGCGAAACCTTCCTTGTCTTGGGCGACAAACCTAGTACCACTCTTAGAATCATCTCAAGTATCCAAGCTCAGAAGCACTTACGAAAGGAGTGTCACGCATTTCTTGCACATGTTGTAGACGTGAAACGAGAAGTCCGGGACATCAAGGATGTGCCCGACGTTTGCGATTTTCCCGATGTGTTCCCCGAGGACCTTCCAGGGATACCACCCGTAAGACAAGTCGAATTCAGAATCGATCTGATTCCCGGAGCTACCCCAGTAGCCAAAGCACCCTATCGATTAGCCCCGGCAGAGATGCAAGAGCTATCCAGTCAACTGAATGAACTACTGGGAAAAGGATTCATCAGACCGAGCTTCTCACCTTGGGGAGCACCCGTGTTATTTGTGAAAAAGAAAGATGGATCGTTCAGGATGTGCATCGACTATAGAGAACTCAACAAACTGACGGTCAAAAATCGTTATCCCCTACCACGCATAGATGATCTATTCGACCAACTGCAAGGGGCGAACTATTTTTCTAAGATTGATCTGAGGTCCGGGTATCACCAGTTACGAGTGCTAGAGGAGGATGTGCCGAAGACCGCCTTCCGAACTCGTTACGGACATTACGAGTTCGTGGTGATGCCATTCGGATTGACCAATGCGCCCGCAGTCTTCATGGATCTGATGAATAGAGTATGCCGACCTTACTTGGATCAGTTCGTCATCGTTTTCATTGACGACATCCTGATCTACTCCCGAAGTAAGAAAGAGCATGGCGATCATCTGCGACAAGTTCTAGGGATATTACGAAAAGAGAAACTTTATGCGAAGTTCTCGAAATGTGAATTTTTGATCCGAAGAGTCGAATTCTTAGGACACGTGGTAAGCGAAGAGGGAATCCACGTGGACCCATCCAAAATTAAGGCCATTGAGAACTGGTCAGCACCGAAGACTCCTACAGAAATTCGCCAATTTCTAGGTCTCGCTGGCTACTACCGCAGGTTCATTCAGAACTTCTCACGAATAGCGAAGCCTCTTACAACCCTAACCCAGAAAGGTGTGGCCTTTGACTGGGAAGAGAAACAAGAAAGAGCGTTCCAAACGCTCAAACGAGCCTTGTGCACCGCACCAATACTATCCCTTCCCGAAGGAATAGAAGACTTCGTAGTTTATTGCGATGCGTCAAACCAAGGACTCGGATGTGTTCTGATGCAGCGAGGTAAGGTCATCGCCTACGCCTCGAGACAGTTGAAAACACATGAGGTTAACTACACGACCCACGATCTTGAGCTAGGAGCAGTAGTGTTTGCTCTGAAGATCTGGAGACATTACTTGTATGGAACGAAGAGCACTATCTTTACCGACCACAAGAGCTTACAACACATTTTCGATCAGAAGGAGCTCAACATGAGACAACGACGATGGGTCGAGCTACTCAGTGATTACGAATGCGATATTCGCTATCATCCGGGAAAAGCAAACGTCGTAGCCGATGCCCTTAGTCGAAAGGAGTACTCAGGCCGGAGAGTGAAGTCATTAGCTATGTCGATCCATTCGCACCTATCAACGCAAGTCAAGGAAGCTCAATTAGAGGCCTTGAAACCCGAAAACGTGGCAGGTGAGGCCCTTAGGGGAATGGACAAGAACTTAGAAATCAAGAGTGACGGAGCACGCTACCTCATGAACCGGATCTGGACACCAAAGTTTGGGGGATTCAGAGAGGTAGTTATGAGCGAGGCACACAGGACCCCATACTCCGTACACCCAGGGTCAGACAAGATGTATCTAGATCTCAAGCAACTCTACTGGTGGCCAAACATGAAAGCGGAGATCGCTACGTATGTGGGCAAGTGTTTAACTTGCGCCAAAATAAAAATAGAACACCAAAAACCCTCAGGCCTACTCCAACAACCTGAAATACCTGAGTGGAAATGGGAGCAGATTTCCATGGACTTCATAACCAAACTGCCCAAAACTCAGAGTGGCCAAGATACTATTTGGGTAATCGTCGACAGATTAACCAAGTCAGCCCATTTCTTACCTATCAAGGAAACTGATAGGATGGAAAAACTATCAAGAACCTACATCCGGGAGATCGTACGGCTTCATGGAGTACCAATGTCCATCATCTCAGATAGAGACAGCAGGTTCACTTCCAGATTTTGGCAATCACTGCAAAAATCCATGGGAACAAGGTTGGACATGAGTACAGCATACCACCCTCAAACTGACGGACAGAGTGAGAGGACGATCCAAACCTTGGAAGACATGTTGCGAGCATGTGTAATCGACTTTGGCAAGGCATGGGATATTCACTTGCCTTTGGTCGAGTTCTCTTATAACAATAGTTATCATACTAGTATCAAGACCGCTCCGTTCGAAGCCCTTTACGGCCGTAAGTGCAGATCACCCCTGTGCTGGACAGAAGTGGGCGACACCCAATTGGCAAAAGGTCTAGTCACTAAAAGCACCCTTACTGGTCCAGAAATCATCAGAGAAACTACCGAAAAGATCGTGCAAATACGAGAACGACTGAAGTCCTCGAGGGATAGGCAAAAGAGCTATGCCGACAGGAGACGTAAACCCTTGGAATTCCAGATTGGCGACCGTGTGCTACTGAAGGTCTCACCCTGGAAAGGCGTGATACGCTTTGGGAAGCGTGGAAAGCTAAATCCCAGGTACATTGGACCCTTCGAAATCATTTCGAGAGTTGGTCCAGTGGCCTACAAACTCCAACTTCCAATCGAGCTTAACAAAGTGCATCCAGTATTCCACGTGTCGAACCTGAAAAAGTGTTTGTCCGACGAAACACTTGTAATTCCACTCGATGAAATCGCGTTAAACGAAAATCTTAACTTTGTGGAAGAACCCGTCGAGATCATGGATAGGGAAGTTAAAAGGACCAAGCAGAGTCGCATTCCAATAGTAAAAGTTCGATGGAATGCTAAGAGAGGACCCAAATTCACATGGGAACGGGAAGACCAAATGCTACAGAAGTATCCGCATCTCTTCCTCAGCCCCTAAAACTCTTGCCTTGTATTAAATTTCGGGACGAAATTCCGTTTAACGGGGGGATGATGTAACAACCCGTTATCCCGGACATTATAAACCGAGTCTTGTAACCCCTTTTGAATGTAATGGGAATACCATCGATAAATGAATTATTCAAAAGCTCTGATTTGGAGTACGCTATGTAGTAGATATCGTCTTAAAGATTCCAAGTAAATAAAGAACACTAAAATCTGAGTTATGGCGAAGAAGCTATGACCATTCTAAGATTTCTGTCAAAACCGACAACACCGATCAAACGAAAAATGCAAAGTTTTAATACGATAACATTTAGCCTTAGGTATCTAAATGAAAGTCATAGATAACATTAAACCGTGAGCGTACACAAAAAGAACGTCCAAATCTGACTTCGCATGAGAAAGTTATGATTTTTCAAAGAAATTCCTTAAAAACGATTAGTTATAAAATAAATAATAAAAAAATAAGTTTGGAATTTGCCAACGGAGTCTAAACGAAAGTTGTAGATCGTAGTCTCACCTACGCGTGGATATAAAGACCATCGAAAACGGAGTTCGTATGAAGAAGATATGGATTTTTGAAGTTTATTAAATAAATTAATTATTTATTTAATTCAAAATTCGGATATTATCCGAAGAGGAGTCAGCGTCCTTCTCCGAAGTACGCGTTGCGTACTCCTGTACGCCCCGCGTAACCGAGAGGATTGGCCTCGGATCGTCCACGTCGCCATATCCGAGGAAGCCGACCCGTCCGACCCGTCCGACCCGACGTCCCATCCGACCCGACGTCCCATCCGACCCACCTCCCCAGCAACCCGTCCCATCCGACCCGAGAACCCAAGAACCCGTCCCATCCGAACCGAGGCAGTCGAGGCTTCGGTCATGCATGACGTACGCGTACGCAGCGCGTACGAGCGTACGCCCCGCGTACCGAGGCAGACCTGCCTTCCTATAAATAGAATGCGAAGGTTTCCAAAGAAAGGGTTCATTTCTCTTCTCTCTCTCTCAGCATTTCCTCATTTTCCGTGTCCGTTCAAACCCGAAGCTCTGGTCATTTTGGCTCAAGTCCCGAGGCTCGATTCTACTCCCGAGATTCCCGAGAATCCCGAGAAAAATCAGTTTCCCTAGACGAAACTCTGCCCGGTTTTCCACCTCGAAATCTTCAAACTATCAGGTGAGTTCATATCCCCTTTGAACACTCTTTAAATACATTTTAAATGTTTTATACTCTTTTTGGGGAGGAATACAAGTTAACACATGACTAAATTCGTGTGAAACGTTAACCTTTTGATATACTTTTCATACTGTTGTTTAAACTATCTTGTGAAGTTATTATGATACAAAACCCCTCACAACACAGCTTTACCCTCTTTGGGATATAATATGTTTATAAATAGAAATATGTTTTATTTATACGTTTACATACAAACACATCATATCAAGGGTAACATTCTTTACTAAGTCATTTCATGCATTCAAAAAAACTTATGATTATGCTTTGTCAAACATTGTGAAAGAGGTTAAACATTGCATACAAACTACTACCTTATTACGGACTTAGTTGAGAATCCATGAGTCGTGTATATCTTCAAACGTTACTTTCTTTATTAGAAAATAATGCTGCAAGTCCTGTCTATAACCAGAGTCTCCCGTTCGGAGAACGTGTCAAATGTGTATAGATCTATACGGGAAGTCATGATCCCGCGCCCTGACTGTTAGCTACAGTCCGTCTTTTGGGGTGACAGTTGTCATAACGCTACGATGCCTGAAGAACGTCGCTACAGGCATATTATGTTTAGTATGGTTATAAAACTCATCGGATATACAATTATTATGGTATTATGCTTTTATGAAAGAGTAGCTATTAAAACTATTCTTCATCTAACAAATGCGATCTTCGTATAGTTTTATTATATAAAACTATGCCACACCTTCGAGCACGTCGCTTGCTTGCGATTTTCGGTCTTAAAGACTGTCAGTTATGTCAGGAAAATAAGGGTTTTTCTTGTATACAAAACAAACAACTAATAGGAAAATAAGGGATTTTCTCGGTACAATTAGTTGCAATTTACATCGCGAACATTCATATGCATTTCATACTTTTATAGGAAAATAAGGGTTTTTTTGGAAAACATGCAAACACTTTCGAATGGCATACATCTTCTCAAAATCACCACTTATGAACTCACCAACTTAAATGTTGACACTTTTTCTTTGAAATAACTTGTATTCACAGGAAACCGCTAGCTAGGTAGCAACTACTTCTGAAGACTAACGCACTGGCGTTAGTAACATATTTTGTATCACCATTTTATATTTGATTTCTTTTGTAAACATGTAACACCTACAATCATGTAAACTTTTCAAACATATTTATATTATGGTGGTGTGTACTTTCCTTTCTATGAACTGTTATGATACTGAATATGACGTCCTCCGCCCCCGAACGATTCCGCCGTTCTGGTTTGGGGGTGTGACACAGGAGTACCCCCAGAGAGACAGGTTGAATTCCGAATCGACCTCGTTCCAGGAGCAACTCCCCTCGCTAAATCACCATATCGGTTGGCACCTGCTGAAATGCAGGAATTATCCAGCCAACTCAGTGAGCTTCTGGACAAGGGATTTATCCGACCTAGCTACTCGCCATGGGGAGCTCCGGTGCTCTTTGTCAAAAAGAAGGATGGATCTTTCAGAATGTGCATCGATTATAGAGAGTTAAACAAACTCACTGTCAAAAACCGCTACCCACTCCCGCGAATCGATGATCTATTCGACCAGCTCCAAGGAGCTAGCTATTTTTCTAAAATAGACTTACGATCCGGATACCACCAACTCAAGGTCCGAGAAGAGGATATTCCAAAAACCGCTTTTCGAACCCGCTATGGACATTATGAATTCGTTGTAATGCCCTTCGGTCTAACAAATGCACCTGCCGCATTTATGGACCTAATGAATCGAATCTGTCGACCGTTCCAGGACAACTTCGTCATTGTGTTTATCGATGACATCCTCGTCTATTCTCGAAGCAAAGAGGAGCATGGCCGTCATCTCCGACAAATTTTAGAGACTCTGCGCATGGAAAAGCTTTACGCCAAACTCTCCAAGTGCGAGTTCTGGCTTCGGAGTGTGAATTTCTTAGGCCACGTGGTTAGCCAAGACGGAATTCATGTGGATCCTTCTAAGGTCAAAGCTGTGGAAGGATGGGCAACTCCGACTACGCCCACTGAAATTCGTCAGTTCTTAGGCCTAGCAGGCTACTATAGGAGATTCATCCAAAACTTCTCAAAAATCGCCAAGCCACTTACCTTGCTTACGCAAAAGAGCGTGCCATTCAAGTGGACAGACTGACAAGAGATTGCGTTTCGAGCCTTGAAGCAAGCTCTTTGTAGTGCTCCTGTGCTATCTCTACCTGAAGGAACGGAAGATTTTGTAGTTTACTGTGACGCGTCGAATCAAGGCCTAGGTTGCGTTCTCATGCAACGTGGAAGAGTGATAGCATATGCGTCCCGCCAACTAAAGACGCACGAAGTAAATTACACGACCCATGACCTAGAACTGGGAGCCGTGGTCTTCGCTCTGAAAATTTGGAGGCACTACCTGTACGGCACAAAGTGCACCATCTTTACGGACCACAAGAGCCTCCAGCACATCTTGAATCAGAAGGAGCTGAACATGAGACAACGAAGATGGGTGGAATTGTTAAACGACTACGAATGCGAGATCAAGTACCATCCGGGCAAGGCCAACGTGGTAGCTGACACATTAAGTCGAAAGGAATACACAAATCGCCGTACGAAAACGCACTCGATAACCATTCAGTCTCATCTGACCACTCAAATTGCATCAGTCCAGGCAGAGGCTATGAAAGCGGAAAATAGAACTAGCGAGGCACTACGCGGAATGGAGAAGAACCTGGAAGTCAAAGAGAATGGGGTATACTACTTCATGAACCGTATTTGGGTTCCAAAAATCGGAGGATTCAGAGAGACCGTTATGAAGGAAGCCCACAAGACACGATACTCCATTCATCCTGGTTCGGACAAGATGTATTTGGACATTAAGCAGCACTATTGGTGGCCTAACATGAAGGCGGAAATCGCGACTTATGTTAGTAAGTGCCTTACGTGTGCCAAAGTGAAAGTGGAGTACCAGAAACCTTCCGGATTGTTGCAACAACCGGCAATCCCTGAGTGGAAATGGGAGGGGATTTCTATGGACTTCGTGACCAAGCTACCCAAGACGTCGGACGGATTGGACACCATATGGGTAATAATCGACCGACTGACGAAATCTGCCCATTTCCTGCCCATCAAAGAGTCCTACAAGATGGAGAGGCTGACGCGATTGTACCTACGAGAGATTGTAAGACTTCATGGAGTGCCAAAATCTATCATCTCGGATAGGGACAGTAGGTTCACGTCACGCTTTTGGCAGTCGCTCCACAAGGCCATGGGAACTCATCTTGATATGAGCACCGCGTATCACCCACAAACGGACGGTCAAAGCGAACGAACCATTCAGACGCTTGAAGACATGCTTCGTGCATGTGTGATAGACTTCGGAAAGTCTTGGGATACCCACCTACCGTTGATCGAGTTTTCATATAACAATAGTTATCATTCGAGCATTAAGGTGGCCCCTTTCGAAGCACTGTACGGGCGTAAATGTAGATCACCGTTATGTTGGGCTGAAGTAGGTGACACCCAGCTAGCAAGAACACATACGTCGGATAGGGCAATGACAGGACCGGAAATCATTCGCGAGACCACAGAAAAGATTGTCCAGATCAAAGCTCGATTACAGGCATCGTGTGACCGGCAAAAGAGCTACGCTGATAAACGGCGAAAGCCCTTAGAGTTCCAGGTCGGTGATCGAGTATTGTTGAAGGTCTCACCCTGGAAAGGGGTTATACGTTTCGGAAAACGAGGAAAGCTAAACCCACGGTACATTGGACCTTTTCGAAATCGTCGCCCGAATAGGTCCGGTAGCCTACAGACTACAACTATCCCCGGAGCTAAACGGTGTGCACCCCGTGTTTCATGTTTCTAATCTGAAAAAGTGCCTATCAGATGAAACCCTTGTCATTCCTCTTGACGAAATCGAAATCAATGAGAATCTCCTGTTCGTCGAAGAGCCAATCGAAATCATGGACAGGGAGGTGAAGCGTACTAAGCAAAGTCGCATCCCGATCGTGAAGGTACGGTGGAACGCAAAGCGTGGGCCAGAATTCACGTGGGAACGCGAAGATCAAATGAAGCAGAAGTACCCTCACCTATTCTAGCATTCTTAAATCTAGCTTTCAAACAGAATTTCGGGACGAAATTCCCTCTAACGGGGGGATGATGTCACAACTGTAAATTTTGAGCCATGTAATCTATATATCCAAGTTAATATGAATCAAAAACTTCAAGTAAATACAACATGCTAGAACTACAAATAGTCATCAAACAATTGGAAACCCTAAAAGTCCTTGCTAAGTCCATTTTGAATTAGGACTCCCCTATTGGATCCAAATGGACCAATAAGCTTCCAATTGGACTATCATGGGCTTAGAACCCTAAATGGGCTCTAATTGGACCCACACTAAATTATTTCAACATCTTGGGTCATATTGGGCCTAGAATGAAATAAATCACAAACTTTGGTCCATAATTTAATCTAACCTAGCTCATTAAAGCATAAAAATCACAATTTTATTTTATAAGGCTAATAAGCACCCAAACTACCTCTAATGTTGGGCTTAGGGGCAAAAAGCCCAAAAATCCTTTCTTCTCTCCCCATTCTCGGCCCAAGCCCAAGGAAAAAGGGAGAGTTGACCTTGGGTTGCCACCTCACTTTTACATGTTGGACTTCCATGCACATAACTTATGTTTCCAAGCAAGCATCATATCAAGATCACTTCTTTCTTCTCTCCTCTCTCACTCTCGGCCAAACACAACACACACACACTCACAAAAAGCTATCCTACACTCTCTAAATCTTGAAGAACATCTCCTTCCCCCTTCTTCAAAAATTTCGTGAATCAAGGGCTCACAAGAAAGATCCATCACCAAAAATCATCATCTAAGGTAAGTTGATGACTAATCCATGATCTAGCTACTTCATTTTGTTAAAATCTCTTCTAAATTCATTCACTCTTGTGATCTTGCATCCTAGAGGTCGAAATCTTCATCAAAGGGTGCTAAGACCAAAAATCACTTCATTTTTCTCCCATCTTCTCTCCAAAACCGAAACCACACCCAAGGTGAGCTTCATACCCCCTATTTTCTGTTTTTATGAGTTTTGTGGGGGGGGGGGGGTAATACAAGTGAAAGTGTAGATCTATATGTGTTTTGTATGCCTTGTATGATTTCCATGCTTATATGTATGCTTTTATGTGTTTTTATGTTGGATCTAGCCTTAAAACTCATCAAAACCGAGATATATCTTGTGTTAAATGATTTTAGCTTCAAATATATTTCTAAACACCAAGTGCTTCAAGAAAAGTGGCTAAGTGGTTTAGTAATAATTTTCTTTGGGTTAAAAACACAAATTTTGGGCCTAAAATGTGAAAAATGCAAAAATAAGGGCCCAAATTGACATTTCACAGATTCTGATGGTTGGAATGTGCCAAAACAGTTTCCATAGAACTATTTCTGGAATTATATTCAATTAGAGGATTAAAAACATAAATTTCAAGCTTATTGGGCTAAAAATGAAAATTTCGGCCCAAGGAGGCCCATTATGCTAATTTTTCTGTTTTGGAGGGCCAAAACTGTAACTTTCTGTAAAACAGTGGACTACAAGTGTTCCAAATCCTTTTCAAAGGTTTAAAATGCTTTCCAAATTTAAAAAGGACCAAAGTTGCAAAAATTTTCCAATTTGGGCCAAAATTGTCAAAATTGCGAAAAGATGGGCTAAAACCGAGAAAAACTGCATTTTCAGGGACTTAAACTGTTTTCTATGAAAAATATGCTGAAAAATATTAATTTCAATAATTTTTGGTGTTAAAATGTCAAGAAAAATAGTTTAAGGACCAAACCGGTAAATATTGCAAATAAAAGGGTTAAAAATGTGTATCGATTACAGAGAGTTAAATAAACTCACGGTTAAAAACCGCTACCCACTCCCGCGGATCGATGATCTATTCGACCAGCTCCAAGGAGCTAGCTATTTTTATAAAATAGATTTACGGTCCGGATACCACCAACTCAAAGTCCGAGAAGAGGATATTCCTAAAACCGCGTTCCGAACCCGCTACGGACACTATGAATTCGTTGTAATGGCTTTCGGTCTAACAAATGCACCTGCCGCATTTATGGACCTAATGAATCGAATCTGTCGACCGTTCCTGGACAACTTCGTCATTGTGTTTATCGATGACATCCTCGTCTATTCTCGAAGCAAAGAGGAGCATGGCCAACATCTCCGACAAATCTTAGAGACTCTGCGAACGGAAAAGCTTTACGCCAAACTCTCCAAGTGCGAGTTCTGGCTCCGGAGTGTGAATTTCCTAGGCCACGTAGTTAGCCAAGACAGAATTCATGTGGATCCCTCTAAGGTCAAAGCTGTGGAAGGATGGGCAACTCCGACTACGCCCACAGAAATTCGCCAGTTCTTAGGCCTAGCAGGCTACTACAGGAGGTTCATCCAAAACTTCTCTAAGATCGCCAAGACGCTTACCTTGCTTACGCAAAAAGGGTGTGCCATTCGAGTGGACCGACCGACAAGAGATTGCGTTTCGAACCTTGAAGCAAGCTCTCTGTAGCGCTCATGTGCTATCTCTAGCCGAAGGAATGGAAGATTTTGTAGTCTACTGTGACGCGTCGAATCAAGGCCTAGGTTGCGTTCTCATGCAATGTGGAAGAGTGATAGCATATGCGTCCCGCCAACTAAAGACGCATGAAGTAAATTACACGACCCATGACCTAGAACTGGGAGCCGTGGTCTTCGCCCTAAAAATTTGGAGGCACTACCTATACGGTACAAAGTGCACCATCTTCACGGACCACAAGAGCCTCCAGCACATCTTGAATCAGAAGGAGCTGAACATGAGACAACGAAGATGGGTTGAATTGCTAAACGACTACGAATGCGAGATCAAGTACCATTCAGGCAAGGCCAACGTGGTAGCCGATGCCTTAAGTCGGAAGGAGTACTCTAATCGCCGTACGAAAACGCACTCGATAACCATTCAGTCTCATCTGGCCACTCAACTTGCAACAGTCCAGGCAGAGGCTATGAAAGCGGAAAATAGAACTAGCGAGGCATTACGCAGGATGGAGAAGAACCTAGAAGTCAAGGGGAATGGGGTATACTACTTCATGAACCGTATTTGGGTCCTAAAGATCGGAGGATTTAGAAAGACCGTTATGAAGGAAGCCCACAAGACACGATACTCCATTCACCCTGGTTCGGACAAGATGTATTTGGATATTAAGCAACACTATTGGTGGCCTAACATGAAGGCGGAAATCGCGACTTATGTTGGTAAGTGCCTTACGTGCGCCAAAGTAAAAGTGGAGTACCAGAAACCTTCCGGATTGTTACAGCAACCGGCAATCCCTGAGTGGAAATGGGAGGGGATTTCTATGGATTTCGTGACCAAGCTCCCCAAGACGTCGGACGGATTGGACACCATATGGGTAATAATCAACCGACTGACGAAATCTGCCCATTTCCTGCCAATCAAAGAATCCTACAAGATGGAGAGACTGACGCGTTTGTACCTACGAGAAATCGTAAGACTCCATGGACTGCCAAAATCTATCATCTCGGATAGGGACAGTAGGTTCACATCGCGCTTTTGGCAATCACTCCACAAGGCAATGGGAACTCATCTCGATATGAGCACCGCGTATCACCCACAAACGGACGGTCAAAGCGAACGAACCATTCAGACGCTTGAAGACATGCTTCGTGCTTGTGTAATAGACTTTGGAAAGTCTTGGGATACCCACCTGCCGTTGATTGAGTTCTCATATAACAATAGTTACCATTCAAGCATCAAGGTGGCCCCTTTCGAAGCACTGTACGGGCGTAAATGTAGGTCACCGTTATGTTGGGCTGAAGTAGGTGACACCCAACTAGCGAGAACGCATACGGCAGACAGAGCACTAACGGGACCGGAAATCATTCGCGAAACCACAGAAAAGATCGTTCAGATCAGAGCTCGATTGCAAGCGTCGCGTGACCGACAAAAGAGCTACGCCGATAAACGGCGAAAGCCCTTAGAATTCCAGGTCAGCGATCGAGTACTGTTAAAAGTCTCACCCTGGAAAGGGGTTATACGCTTCGGAAAACGGGGAAAGCTAAACCCACGATACATTGGAACTTTCGAGATCGTCGCCCGAATAGGTCCGGTAGCCTACAGACTACAACTACCCGCGGAGCTAAATGGTGTACACCCCGTGTTTCATGTCTCTAATCTGAAGAAGTGCCTATCAGATGAAACCCTTGTCATTCCGCTTGACGAAATCGAAATCAATGAGAATCTCCTGTTCGTCGAAGAACCAGTCGAAATCATGGACAGGGAGGTGAAGCGTACTAAACAGAGCCGCATCCCAATCGTGAAGGTACGGTGGAACGCGAAGCGTGGGCCAGAATTCACTTGGGAACGCGAAGACCAAATGAAACAAAAGTACCCTCACCTATTCTAGCATTCTCAAATCTAGCTTTCAAACAGAATTTCGGGACGAAATTCCCTCTAACGGGGGGATGATGTCACAACTGGAAATTTTGTGTCATGTAATCTATACATTCAAGTTAATGTGAATCAAAAACTTCAATCAAATACATCATACAAGTACTACAAATAGTCATCAAACAATTGGAGACCCTAAAAGTCCTTGTTAAGTCCATTTTGGATTAGAACTCTCCTATTGGATCCAAATGGACCAAAAAGCTTCCAATTAGACTATCATGGGCTTAGAACCCTAATTGGGCTCTAATTGGACCCACACTTATTTATTTCAATATTTTGGGCCATATTGGGCCTAGAATGAAATAAATCACATGCTTTGATCCATAATTTAACCTAACCTAGCTTATTAAAGCATAAAAATCACAATTTTATTTTATAAGGCCAATAAGCACCCAAACTACCTCTAATGTTGGGCTTAGGGGCAAAAAGCCCAAAAATCCCTTCTTCTCTCCCTATTCTCGGCCCAAGCCCAAGGAAAAAGGGAGAGTTGACCTTGGGTTGCCACCTCACTTTTATATGTTGGATTTCCATGCACATAACTCATGTTTCCAAGCAAGCATCATATCAAGATCACTTCTTTCTTCTCTCCTCTCTCACTCTCGGCCAAACACAACACACACACACTCACAAAAATCTATTCTACTCTCTCTAAATCTTGAAGAACATCTCCATCCCCCTTCTTCATAAATTTCATGAATCAAGGGCTTCACAAGGAAAATCCATCACCAAAAATCATAATCTAAGGTAAGTTGATGACTAATCCATGATCTAGCTACTTCATTTTATTAAAATCTCTTCTAAATTCATTCACTCTTGTGATCTTGCATCCTAGAGGTCGAAATCTTCATCAAAGGGTGCTAAGACCAAAAATTACTTCATTTTTCTTCCATCTTCTCTCCAAAACCGAAACCACACCCAAGGTGAGCTTCATACCCCCTATTTTCTGTTTTTATGAGTTTTATGGGGGGGGGATACAAGTAAAAGTGTAGATCTATATGTGTTTTGTATGCCTTGTATGATTTCCATGCTTATATGTATGCATTTGTGTGTTATAATGTTGGATCTAGCCATAAAACCCCTCAAAACCGAGATATATCTTGTGTTAAATGATTTTAGCTTCAAATATATTTCTACATACAAAGTGTTTCAAGAAAAATGGCTAAGTGGGTTAGTAACAATTTTCTTTGGGTTAAAAACACAAATTTTGGGCCTAAAATGTGAAAATTACAAAATTAAGGGTCCAAATTGGCATATCACGAATTCTGCTGGATGAAGTGTGCCAAAACAGTTTCCATAAACCAATTTCTGGAAATATACTCATTTAGGGGATTAAAAACATAAATTCCAAGCTTAATGGGCTAAAAATGACATTTTTGGCCCAATGAGGCCCATTATGCGAATTTTTCTGTTTTGGAGGGCCAAAACTGTGATTTTCTGTAAAACAGTGGACCATAAGTGATCCAAGTCCTTTTCAAAGGTTTAAAACGCTTTTCAAATTTAAAAAGGACCAAAGTTGCAAAAGTTTCACAATTTGGGCCAAAATTGTCAAAATTGCGAAAAAGAAGGGTTAAAACTGAGAAAACTGCATTTTCAGGGACTTAAACTGTTTTCTATGAAATATATGCTGAAAAATATTAATTTCAATAATTTTTGGTGTTAAAATGTCAAGAAAATTAATTTAAGGACCAAACCGGGAAGTATGTAATAAAAGGGTTGAAAATGTAAACTTTACAAACAATGAGGGGCTGAAAACAGAAAATTCTCAAGGCTAATTCAATATACACAATTTGATCACATAATGGCATCGCGGCTTTCGACGAAGTACAATACATTACAATACCAAAAGTCATTGTTAAACGAATTGGCTCGGTCTCGAACCAATAGAAATCTACAACTACTAACACTACGACACTACTACACTACAGTTCATACAAATAACGTTTGGGAACTTAGCTTACATACGAGTGTGCACAGACGTCTACGCACCATCTTCGGGCCCCAAAAGTGTAAAATCTTGCTTGTTGGGCCTAGCTAGCCCAATGACCTGATCTTAAGGCCCGAAGACGCATATTTTTCTACAAAGTGTTGAGTTTCACCGACTTGGCACAACGTAGAGGGACTTTCAATGGCTTGTACACCACTGGTCCCCAAGGGTCCTTTGGTATTGCTAGAAAAGTCTGCATATTTTTGCGAGGCGGGTCGGGGACCCCTCGTACGCATATTATCCCCAACCGATTAATAGAGTCATCGAGGCCTTCGTGTCCTCTTACTCTTCGGATGTGGGACGACACATAATCAGGGCGGCTGGATAACGTGATTTGTACGGACGACGCCTTCGGGATCGTTAGTATTGCTATAAACTGGGCGTTTGTGTAATGCGGGTTTGTAGTAAATAATCATGCTCAAAAATAATCCAACGTCGACTGGGAATGAGACTTCTATTTTTTTGTAATGGTTTCAACGCAACTTAATGAATTTCAAAGGATTAGGAAAACATCGGGTTTTCCTAGGTTTTTTTTCAAAACATATCGGATTCGAAACGCATATAATTTTAATGAACCATTTTTACAAGTATAGAAACAAACAAGCATACCTATGGATCTTCACAACATTTTCGAAAGTCTTTCATTTCAGAAAATATCGGATTTTCTGGTGGTTTTCAACAATACAAAACATTGGATTTCAAACACTACTTATGAACTCACCAACATTTCATATGTTGACGTTTTTCAAAATACTTGTATTCTCAGGGAACCAGTGAATCAAAGGAAATCATATTCAGTGACGGTTGCAGTTTATTTATGTATGAATCGAACAATTTAATTTTTGGGAATGTAATGTTTAAACAATGTATGACATGTAAACGCTACTGGTTGTACTGTATTAATGAATGGTGACGAATGTTGTTGTGTTTCATGTATATTCAATGTTATGGTATTCAATTGAGTCACGACAGCCCCCGGACGTTTTCGCCGTCTGGTTCGGGGGTGCGACAATGCCTCCGCGTAGGAATCCAAGGCGAAACAACCTCCACCACCCCAATTTGATGTTGTTATGTTTCAAGCAGCAGTCACCGCAGCGGTAGTAGCTGCCATGTCGCAGATCAATAACTCGAGTACTAATGGCTCGGGATCCGGCACACACCTATCCAACCATGGCGAGAGTCATGGACCACCTCGAGAATGCACCTATAAGGACTTCACTAATGCCAAGCCCCGAATGTTTTATGGTACTGGTGGTGTGATGGCCCTGAGGTAGTGGATTGAAAGGACGGAGGCAGTCTTCGAAATCTGCTCCTGCCCCGAGCACAGCAAGGTCAAATTTGCAACTTTCACCCTTCTCGATAAAGCTTTAACTTGGTGGAATGGCCACGTTAAAGTACTTACCCTAATCGTGGCAAACTCCATAAGCTGGGAGAGCTTGAAGGCCATGATGATGAGAGAATACTGCCCACGGGGAGAGATTCAAAAGCTTGAACACGAGCTATGGACTCTCGGAATGGTGGGTACCGACATCGCTACTTATACCAACAGATTCTGCGAACTGGCAATCCTTTGTCCAGATACGATTGCTCCTGAGAGCAAGAAGATAGAAAGGTACATCTGGGGACTGACGCCCCAAATGCGATCAAGCGTGTTAGCTTCTAAACCTAACACCTTTGAAAGTGCTAAGGAACTGGCACAATCTCTGATCGACTACGGAGGTCATCAGAACTCAACCACTTCTGCACCAGCACCACACAAAGGAAACAACAACAACAACAACAACTACAACCACAACAGCAACAACAACAACAATGGCAGGAAGAGAGCGTGGATTAAAGGGAAGGGTGGATCTTCCCAAGAATCCGCAAAGAAACAACTGGTGTCAGTAAATGCTGCCACTATACCTGCTACAGCCCCTACAAATACCTACCCAACAAAGCCTTATATAGGTAACCTCCCAAAATGCACCAAATGCAATTACCACCACCATGGACCTTGTCGAGATATGCAGTGCGCCAACTGCAGCAGGAAAGGACACACAGCCTGTTTCTGCAAGGAACCCGCAAAGCCGATCACTCAAGTTCCCGGTGCGGGTGTAGGGCAAGCTTGCTACGGTTGTGGCGAGGTGGGCCACTACAAGAGAAACTGTCCTAAGGCAGCAGGCACCGGAGGTGTGGGACGAGTTTTGGCAATAGGCCACGACGAAGCTGTAGCTGACCCAACTATAGTTGCTGGTACGTTCCTTCTCGATAATTCATACGCATGCATATTATTCGATAGTGGAGCGGAGAGAAGCTTCGTGAGTCAAAACTTTATTCATTTACTTAAACCTAAACCTAGCAAGTTAGAAAAATCATTCACTGTAGAGATGGCCAATGGAAAAACCGAAAACACAAATTGCATATACATGGGCTGTACGTTAACATTAGACGGCCATTCTTTCCGAATCAATCTCATGCCGGTTCAAATTAAAAGTTTCGACGCCATAGTCGGCATGGATTGGTTGAGTCTTCTTCACGCCGACATCATGTGCTTTGAGAAAGCAGTCCGTCTTAACCTCCCTAACAACGAAACATTAGTTGTCTACGGCGACAAATCTAGTACAAACCTTTGCATCATTTCGTGCATCCAAGCTTGAAAGTGCTTGCGGAAGGATTGTCGAGCATTCCTAGCGCACATCGTCGATACAAGTCAAGAACTGAAGGACATCAAGAGCATCTCGGTAGTACGCGACTTTCCCGATATCTTTCCAGAAGAACTACCAGGATTACCACCGCAACGCCAAGTCGAGTTCAGAATCGACTTAATTCCAGGAGCTACCCCAGTAGCGAAGTTGCCTTATCGTCTTGCACCAGCAGAGATGCAGGAACTTTCCAGTCAACTTAATGAACTCCTTCACAAAGGATTCATAAGACCAAGTTTCTCACCTTAGGGAGCACCGGTCTTGTTTGTAAAGAAGAAAGACGGATCGTTCCGTATGTGCATCGACTACAGAGAGCTGAACAAACTTACTGTCAAGAACCGCTATCCTCTACCCCGTATTGACGACCTATTCGATCAACTTCAAGGGGCGAACTACTTCTCCAAAATAGACCTGCGATCCGGATATCACCAATTACGAGTTCTAGAGGGGGACATTCCAAAGACAGCCTTCCGAACTCGTTATGGACACTACGAATTCGTGGTGATGCCGTTCGGATTAACCAATGCACCAGCAGTATTTATGGACCTAATGAATAGGGTATGCCGCCCTTACTTGGATCAGTTCGTCATCGTCTTTATCGATGATATACTTATCTACTCTCGAAGTGAGGAAGAGCATAGTCAACACCTACGAAAAGTCCTAGAAAAACTGCGAACGGAGAAACTCTATGCGAAGTTCTCTAAATGCGAATTTTGGATTCGAAGAGTTGAATTTTTAGGTCACGTTGTTAGCGAGAAAGGTATACACGTGGACCCCTCCAAAATTAAGGCTATTGAGAACTGGTCGGCACCAAAGAAACCTACAAAAATTTGTCAATTTCTAGGTCTAGCTGGCTACTATCGCAGATTCATAAAGAACTTTTCGAGCATTGTGAAACCTCTTACTTCATTAACCCAGAAAGGAGTGGCCTTTGACTGGGAAGCGAAACAAGAGAAGGCATTCCAGACACTAAAACAGGCCTTGTGCACCGCACCGATACTATCCCTCCCCGAAGGGATAGAAGACTTCGTAGTGTATTGCGATGCTTCAAATCAAGGACTTGGTTGTGTTCTTATGCAGAGAGGGAAGGTTATCGCTTATGCCTCCCGACAGCTTAAGACACACGAAGTGAACTATACGACACACGACCTCGAGTTAGGAGCAGTGGTCTTTGCTCTGAAGATCTGGAGGCACTACTTATACGGAACAAAGAGTACTATTTTCACCGATCACAAGAGCCTTCAACACATTTTCGATCAGAAGGAACTCAACATGCGACAACGACGATGGGTTGAGTTACTGAATGACTACAAATGCGAAATTCGTTATCATCCCAGCAAGGCCAACGTAGTAGCCGACGCCCTCAGTCGAAAGGAATACACTGGTCGGAGGGTCAAATCTCTGACCATGACTATCCATTCCCACCTATCCACACGAATTAAGGAAGCACAAATGGAAGCTTTGCAACCTGAAAATGTGGCGGGTGAATCCCTGCGAGGAATGGAGAAGAATTTAGAAGTCAAGGGTGGCGGAGCCTACTATCTCATGGACCGAATCTGGACCCCAAATCATGGTGGTTTCAGAAACGTAGTCATGACCGAGGCTCACAATTCAAGATATTCCGTTCACCCGGGTTCAGATAAAATGTATCTGGATCTTAAGAAACTATACTGGTGGCCTAACATGAAAGCAGAAATTGTTACCTTCGTGAGTAAATGTCTTACTTGCGCTAAGGTTAAGGTCGAGTATCAGAAACCGTCAGGACTACTACAACAACCAGAGATACCGGAATGGAAATGGGAGCGGATTACTATGGACTTCATAACCAAGTTACCCAAGACGACAGGTGGACTCGATACCATATGGGTCATTGTCGACAGAGTGACCAAATCCGCACATTTCCTACCCATCAAGGAGACTGACAAAATGGAGAAGCTTACAAGAAGTTACTTAAGGGAAGTAGTGCGACTGCATGGTGTTCCGATATCCATTATCTCCGATCGAGATAGTAGATTCACTTCAAGATTCTGGCAGTCACTACAAAGTTCCCTGGGAACTAGGCTAGACATGAGTACAGCCTACCACCCACAGACAGACGGACAAAGTGAGAGAACAATACAAACTTTAGAAGACATGCTGAGAGCCTGCGTGATTGACTTTGGAAAGGCATGGGATATTCATTTACCCCTTGTCGAATTTTCATACAACAATAGTTATCATACAAGCATAAAGGCTGCTCCGTTTGAAGCCCTCTATGGTCGAAAGTGCAGATCCCCTCTGTGCTGGACTGAAGTTGGCGATACCCAGTTAGCTAGAGGAAGAGTTCCGGAAAGCACTCTCACAGGTCCGGAGATCATACGTGAAACAACAGAGAAGATCGTTAAAATTCGTGAACGATTGAAAGCCTCAAGAGACCGACAGAAAAGCTACGCTGACCAAAGGAGAAAACCTTTGGAATTCCAGGTAGGAGACCACGTCTTGTTAAAGGTCTCACCATGGAAGGGTTTAATACGATTTGGAAAGCGTGGGAAACTAAATCCAAGATACATAGGGCCTTTCGAGATTCTTGCCAGAATCGGCCCTGTGGCTTACAAGCTTAACCTACCGCGCGAACTTAGTAACATCCATCCAACCTTCCACGTCTCAAACTTGAAAAAGTATCTGTCCGACGAGACTCTTGTTATTCCACTCGACGAGATCGAGATCAACGAGAGCCTCAACTTTGTGGAAGAACCAGTAGAAATCATGGACCGAGAGGTCAAGCAAACAAAACAAAGTCGCATACCCATCGTGAAGGTTCGCTGGAACGCCAAGCGGGGACCCGAATTCACATGGGAACGCGAAGATCAGATGAAACAAAAGTACCCTCATCTCTTTCATGTTCACTAGTATCTTTACTACTTTAAATTTCAGGACAAAATTCTCTCTAACGGGGGGATGATGTGACAACCCGATATTTCAACTCTTTGTAACGACCAAAATGGGTCAAGTATTGTAACCACTTCTGAATAATAAAAAGTTACTTTCATAATAAAATGTATAAGTAAGTCCCACTTAATTTCCTTCTATGATTAAATGTCTTTGAACCATGATCGTACGTAAAAAGAGCGCCCAAATCCGACTTCATATAGCGAAGTTATGATTTTTCCAAGTTCGGCTTAGCAGCAGACAACTAAAAACTCGAATCGGAGATCGAGCGACTTTTGGCCGGAATGACCTAAACGAGAATCGAAGGTCTCGACAATGGTATTCCAGCGGTAAAAAGTCTGGCAACAACCGACATTAGATAAAGAAGTTATGAATTTTCTAAGAAATTCCTTAAACACGATGGATTTTTAATAAATAATAAAAAAATAATTTTGGAATTTGCCGACGGAGTCTAAACGAAAGTTGTAGAGTGTAGTCTCACCTACGCGAGGATATAAAGACCATCGAAAATGGAGTTCGTATGAAGAAGATATGAATTTTTGAAGTTTATTAAATAAATTAATTATTTATTTTATTCAAAATTCGGATATTATCCGAAGGGGAGTCAGCGTCCTCATCCGAGGTACGCGCTGCGTACTCCTGTACGCCCCGCTTAACCGAGAGGATTGGCCTCTGATCGTCCACGTCGCGCTATCCGAAGGAAACCGACCCGTCCGACCCGTCCGAAGCCCCGACCCGTCCGACCCGACGTCCCATCCGACCCGACGTCCCATCCGACCCGCGTAGCCAGCAACCCGTCCCATCCGAACCGAGGCAGTCGAGGCTTCGGTCATGCATGACGTACGCGTACGTGCTGCGTACGAGCGTACGCCCCGCGTACCGAGGCAGACCAGCCTTACTATAAATAAGATGCGAGGGTTTCCAAAGAAAGGGTTCATTTCTCTTCTCTCTCTCTCTCTCTCAACATTGCCTCGTTTTCCGTGTCCATTCAAACCCGAAGCTCTGGTCTTTTTGGCTCAAGTCCCGAAGGTCGATTTTACTCCCGAGATTCCCGAGAATCCCGAGGAAAATCCGTTACCCGAGACGAAACTATGCCCGGTTTTCCATCTCGCTATCTTCAAACTTTCAAGTGAGTTTCATACCCCTTAATCAATCGTTTTACTTATTCTAAATACTTTTATATGCTTTCAAGGGGGGAATTACAAGTAAAACACACGAGTATTATCGTGTGTTACATAAAGAAACTCTTTTATATACTGTTATATATTCAAATCACATGCGATTTATAAACATTTAAAGGAACTTTTATATATATATAACATATGTCACAATAGCATTTTACCTTTTAAAATATAATGTTGTTGTAATGCATGTATAAACTAAACTGTTCTTAGATTTTTTTTGTCTATCCTAGACTGTACACCAAAAATCTATACTTTCATAAACAAGTGATTCCTTTTCTCAATATTTCTAAACAAACAAGACACGCTTTTTGGAAACTATAATAGGTATAGTTTTACGAACAGATTTCTAACTCTTATGTACTAGAAACATATACTTCAAGAAGTTTACTTTCGTATACAAGAACAAACGTAACATTTTAACAAGTAGATCTGTTTTTATACCACGGATTTGTGAGACACTAACTTCATGTACGTTCGAGTACACATTTCAAGTCCTGTATTATATACCAGAATCCCTTGGAGGGGGAGCATGGTGTTTGTGTATAGATCTATATGGGCTTGACAACCCGCGCCCTGACTGTTAGCTGCAGTCCACCGTTTGGGGTGACAAACGTCATAACATTCCAACGCCTGAAGAACGTTGTGTATAGGCATTCAGAGTCAATAGTATGGTTATAAAACTCACAAGGGGTATTAAAAATGCATTGATTTACAAGGTTTTTCAAACTCAATGGTTATTCTACATTTACATACCTTTTGGAAACAAACATTGGTCTTGAATGAAGGCTACTTTTATACTAGTAGAAAATATAGGATTTTCTAAACGCAAACAAACAAAGATAAAACATTTCATTTCATTCAAACATTGTCACTTAAATACTTATGAAATTCACCAGCCTAAATGCTGATATACTCTTTCAAAATTACTTGTATGTCCCAGGGATTCAGTAATTTCAGGTACTAATATGCTTTTGAAGAAGAGATGCTGCGGCGCCAGTTTAATCTCATATTTTGACATCATATTGTAATTGGTTTTGAACATGTAACTTTTGACAAATGTAAACTTTCAATTATATATATGATGGTTGTATTGCTTTCTTTACTATGTATTCATTTGTTACGTTACCACAAGAAGTCATCCGCCCCCGAACGTTTCCGCCGTTCAGGTTTGGGGGTATGACAGCAACACACTATATAAAGACCATGTCCCTCCCCAAAATCGGTTACACCAAGTGAAACAAGAGGGTTTTGCTGATTTTGAGTGTGTTAGAGTATTCTCTCAAGTTTATACTTTGCATTTGGTGTTGTGTA
The DNA here is from genome assembly GCF_002870075.4 of Lactuca sativa. Taxonomy (NCBI): domain Eukaryota; kingdom Viridiplantae; phylum Streptophyta; class Magnoliopsida; order Asterales; family Asteraceae; genus Lactuca; species Lactuca sativa. The sequence continues at coordinate 244,435,563 of NC_056623.2, read as the reverse complement.
AAGCATTTGAGGCATCACACTTTAGGTGCTAGGCTCACAAGCTTTCAAAGAACACTTTCATCAACAGGGTATGTAGTTCTATGTTTTATACAAAGAAAATTGTTCCCCATGTATGCTAGATAGGTTCATAACCTTGGAAAAACAACTTTGCATGATTGTTAGACAAACATAGATCCAAGGTTATTAGGGTTGCATGTACACTTAGGAAGTGTTAGAATGCTCAAAACCCATTAGTGGTATCAAACCCTAGGCTTTCTTGTTTGATTTTTGTGCAAAACTGCTTGAAAAATCGAGTTTTCTGCTTTCTGCCCATATGAACTCGCCGAGTCCATGGGGGGACTCGACGAGTAGAGGCTGCAGTTTTTAGAATTTCGATCTTTGTTGCTGGAAATGGACTAGGAACATTATCCTAAACTATTTTGGTGTGTTAAAACTTGTTTTAGTTGGTGTAATGTTCATGTTAATCCATTTACAATGACAAATTATCAAAATTACAATTTTAAGTGTAATTTTTGATTCATGAACGTGTTCATATTCATGTTCTTGATCTTATGATGTTTAGATGATCATAGGAATTGTTTGTAACCTTCTTGGTAGTTCAATTCTTGATCATAATGTGTTTTAATGGAGTCCATAACTTGTCCTCAAGTCATGGAAAACCAAGAGTCACTCTTGAATAAACAACCATTAAGAGAACACAAGAGTTAGAAAAATGAAGAGTCTTCATTTTTATTACTTTATTTAACTCATAAGTTACAAGAAATGAAAAGTTTTGAAAGTTTACAAAACTTGCCCTCAAGTTTTGGAGCAAGTAAAGTCATATTAAAATATTTAGTTCCAACCCTTAGAATTTTAAAAGTTAAAATTCAACCCTTATACTTATAATATTATAAGTTAATAATATATATATATATATATATATATATATATATATATATATATATATATATATATATATATATGTATATATATATATATATATATATATATATATATATATATATATATATATATATATATATATATATATATATATATATGTATAAGATCAAAGTCGTCTTACCGCTAGTACGCCTCATTCACGAAGCCGGTGTATAAGATGGGTATAAGGTTGTTGCCTATAAAATGGCAACTTAATGGGTGTCCACTCTCACCCACCGCTTTCTTGACTGGTGGAGGGTCGTTAGCCGAACGGGTAGGACAAGGACTTATATATTCTCATTTAAAGTATGTGAATATTATAAAGTAACTAATTGTTTTATGAAATTCCCAATCTTAGTTACTTTAGGAAAAATGTGAATAAGGTGCTAATCCATGAAATTACACTTTACACTTTGTCTAAGTCGTTTGTGGAGCGTGTGTGGTTAACTGGCACACTAACTTGGAATTAACAAGGTAGGTAAAGGGTGACTTAATATTTATCATAGCATTGATGGAGCATGTGTGGTTAACCGACACATCGATTGAGGGGTAAACATTAAGGGTACCAAGTGATTTGCATGGTTACTTCACACCTCATTTTGTAATCCTCGGCATCCTAGTCACAAAACTTGGAGGGCACACTCGAGATTGAAACATGCCTCTAAAAAGTTCATTGAATCTTAAAATAATCTAGGAATTTCTAAGTACCAAATTAAAAGTTAATATTTAATATTTCGTTTTTGGTGGAAAATGGTGAATCGTCATTCACCTACCTTTCAAATATCTTATAGCTTGGATTACGACATACCTCTTCTAAGTTATAATATATTGTGATTGGATCCTAGCCTTAATACTACATTTGGGTGTTTTATTAAGGACTATCTCTATATCTAAACAAAAAACTTCTTTCTTCTCTTTTCAGATGTCTGCAAACACCGCTGCTTCTGGCTCTAATCCTAGTGGCTCCTTTACTCTTATGAACTTGTGTGGGAAAGTCACTTTTGATGGATCTAACTTTAATGAATGGATCAAAAACATCAGAATGATTACTCGCTACGAGGACAAAGAATATGTCCTCAATAAGGAGCTTAAGGAGATTGATGAGACAGTTGCTACTCCTCAAGAGATCGCTTATTTTAGGGCACATGAAAGAGATGCCACCAAAGTGGCATGCATCATGATGGCCACCATGACCGCGGATCTCCAAAAATCCTATGAAGATTTCTACCCCTATGGGATGCACCAAGACTTGATGGAAATATACCATCAAAGTGCTCGTCAAGAGAGGTATGAAATCATCTCCTCCATGATAACAACTTGCATGAAGGATGGTGAACCCATAACGGGCCACATGCAGAAAATGCAAAGACTTTTGGACCGTTTGCTGAAGCTTAATGTGAACTTCCCCGAGGAGCTTGCAATAGATATCATTTTGCACTCCTTACCTTCATGTTATGATCAATTCCGCATGACATACCACATGAATAAGGAAGAGGTCACTCTCAGCAAACTTCAAGGACTCTTAAAGACCGCGGAAAGTGGTCTTAAGGGTAAGGCGGTTGTTACTACTCCTACTCCTACCAACTCCTCCCCTGTCTTGGCAATCAGGAAAGGACGAGGGAAGAAGAGTAAGAGTTCTTCGAAGGGTACCAAGGCTAGGACCCTTGATGGCTGTTATTCAAGTGGAACCAAGAAAGGTTTCATCACTCCTTCTTCTGAGCCAAAAGAGGCTGAATGCTTCTATTGTCATGAAAAGGCACATTGGAAGCAAAACTGCCCAAAGTACCAGCAAGATGTGAAGGATGGGAAAGTTAAACCCAACCATGCAGGTATTTACACTATCTTATCTAATAACTCACCCCATTCTAACTCGTGGGTCCTTGATACCGGTTGTGGTATTCATATCTGTTCTGATTTGCAGGGACTAAGAAGAAGTGAGAATGTGGAGCAAGGAAGAATAAACTTGATCATGGGAAACAGGAAAACTTAACCTGTCACCAAGATTGGAGTTTATACTTTATCGCTAAGTAGTGGGCTTAGTTTAGATTTGAATAAATATTGTTATTCGTCAGAAATGGCAAGAAATATTATTTCCTTTCATGCATTGTATGAACAAGGTTTTACCTTTTCATTTAATAATGAAGTTGGTTCTATTGATGATTTCTTTAATAATGTTCTTTATTTTAAAGCATTACCTTGTGATGGCGTGTATGAAACAGTATCTATGATTGATAACTTAGGAAATAATGTGATGTGTATTGATTCTATTAATAATAATAACTTGGATAAAGCATCATTATGACATTGTCTTCTTGAACATATAAGCAAGAAACGCATAGGCCAACTCCAAAAGGATGGAGTCTTGGAGTCAGTTGACCTAAAGTCAGATGATAGTTGCGAATCATGCTTACTTGGAAAAATGACAATGTCACCCTTCACAGGCTCTTGTGAGAGGGGTAAAGGTTTGTTGGACCTTGTACACACGGATGTGTGTGGACCATTCAAACATGCCACAAGGGATGTTAATCGTTATTATTTGACTTTTACTGATGATTACAGTCGATATGGATATGTCTACTTAATCAAGAATAAGTCAAAGACTTTCGAGAGGTTTAAGGAATTTAAACAGGAAGTCGAGAATCAATTGGGCAGGAACATTAAGATGCTTCGATCTGATCGAGGTGGTGAGTATCTTAGTTTAGAGTTCCTCGACTATCTTAGAGAATGTGGGATTGTCTCACAATTGACACCTCCTAGGACACCGCAGTTGAATGGTGTAGCTGAGAGGCGTAATCGAACCTTGTTGGATATGGTTCGTTCCATGATGAGTCGAGCTTCGCTACCAATCTCATTTTGGGGGTATGCCTTAGAGACTGCCGCCCATATCCTTAACCTAGTCCCTAAAAAGAAAGTTGCCAAAACTCCTCACGATATGTGGACTGGTAAAGTACCCAAACTAGACCACATCAAGATTTGGGGTTGCGAGGCTTTTGTGGGGCGTGAGTCTCATGCTAAGCTAGAACCCCAAAGCGAGAGGTGTATTTTCATCGGCTACCCACAAAGATCCTTTGGTTACCTCTACTACAGACCTAGTGATAATGTGGTCTTTGTAGCAAGAAGAGGAGTCTTTCGAGAGAAAGAGTTTATAAGCCAAGGAGACAGTGGGAGGCAAATTTACCTTGAAGAAATTCAAAAGTCAAGTGGGGAAGGAACTTCAAACCCTAGCCCTCAACTTGAGGAGGAAACTCCTGTTATGCCAATTGACGAGTCTGTACCTCTGAGGCGTTCCGCGAGAGTTAGGAATGCACCTGAGCACTACTATGGTTTTCATATTACTGCGAAAGGTGAGACACTTATTAGTGATGAGACACTATTAGGTCTGGACGAACCTAACAGTTACACGGAAGTCATGGCAGGCCCCGAGTCTGCAAAATGGAAAGAGGCTATGGATAGCGAGATACAATCCATGTATGACAATCAAGTTTGGAACTTGGTTGAGAATGTACCAGGTCGTAAGACTGTAGGGTGCAAATGGATCTGCTAGAAGAAGATCGACATGGATGGTAATGTACACACTTATAAGGCTCGACTGGTTGCGAAGGGTTTCTCTCAAATTCCTGAAGTGGATTATGATGAGACATTTTCTCCAGTAGCCAATATTAAGTCTATTAGGATTATGTTAGCCATAGCTGCATTTCATGACTATGAAATTTGGCAAATGGATGTCAAAACCGCTTTCCTTAATGGAAAGTTGACTGAAGATGTTTACATGAGTCAGCTAGAAGGTTTTGTCAGCAACGAGTACCCTAATAGAGTGTGTAAGCTTGAGAAATCCATTTATGGATTAAAGAAAGCACCTCGTAGATGGAATCTTTACTTTGATGAAAAGGTCAGGGAATTTGGCTTTTCTAGGAGTGAAGATGAATCTTGTGTTTATGTCAAGGCTAGTAGGAGTATAGTTAGCTTTTTGGTATTGTATGTGGATGACATACTACTCTTAGGAAAAGACATCTTAACTCTGCAGGAAGTTAAGTCCTGGCTTGGGAAGTGTTTCTCTATGAAGGACCTAGGAGAAGCTGCCTATATTCTACGGATAAGGATTTTGAGAGACCGGAGTAAAAGACTAATTGGACTTAGTCAAAGTACCTACTTGGACAAGGTGCTGAAGAGATTCAGCATGGAGAACTCCTAGAAAGGATAAATACCTATCCAGAGTAACGCCAGATTGAGTAAAGCTCAGAGCCCAAGTACTGAGGCAGAGATAGCAAAAATGACTCGAGTGCCTTATGCTTCGATAGTAGGCTGGATCATGTATGCTATGACTTGTACTCGACCTGATGTAGCCTTTGCCTTGAGCATGGTTAGCAGGTATCAGGGGAACCCTGGCAAGGCTCACTGGACTGTGGTAAAGAATATCCTCAAGTACCTACGGAGGACTAAGGACTGGATCCTTACCCTCGGTGGGAGTGACGACTTGAGAGTTGTAGGGTATTGTGATGATGGCTTCCAGACTGATAGGGATAATTTCTGCTCTCAGTCGGGCTGGGTCTTCACACTAAACCGAGGAGCAATCACTTGGAAGAGTTCCAAGCAGGAAACAGTGGTTGATTCCACTTGTGAACCAGAGTATATAGCAGCGAGCGAGGCAGCAAATGGGGCTATATGGCTGAAGAACTTCATTGGAGACCTTGGAGTTGTACCGGCTATAAAGGAGCCCATGGAAATTTTCTGTGATAGTGAAAGTGTTGTTGCCTTAGCCAAGGAACCAAGGGATAATGGGAGATCCAGACACATCGACTGAAAATATCATTTTATCAGACATCGCATACAAGAAGGAATCCTCGTGGCAAAGAAGGTATCATCAGATGAGAACCCAGCAGATCCCCTCACAAAGGGACTGAGTAAGGTTAAGAATCTTCAGCATGCTCGGAGCATAGGGCTAAAGGATGATATAAGTTTTAGTAGTTAGATAAATTATGAAATTTGTAAAGTGTAATCGACATTTGATGATGAATAAAAGTGGTGTTTGTTTATGAGTAAGGTGTTACTATCTTTTGACAATCGTTTACTATAACTTCTTTTGCATGTTTTGACTTCCAGAATAGTATGTTGTGATTTTACATATTATTCAAATTTTCCACAGTCAGTCATATGTTGGAAGTAGATATGAAGTAAAATTGTCATGATTGGTTGCAGAGGTCTAAGGTGTTGGACATGGCTACAACAATCGTGAATGCTCATAAGTTCTGAGTATTGGAAACAACCCACGCTCACTGGAATCACTTCATGGAATTTTATCTCGAGTGATCGTGAGATGGTAATATCATATAAGTCTTCAAACGTAGAGATATGATTTGTTGCCGATGAATTGGTTATGCATTGATTGTACGAAAACGCATTGGTAACTCGATATTATAAAACGTGCTTTTGTATATGATTCAACTAGTAGTAGAACAAACATATGAGTCAAAGTTTATCTGTTCCTTCTTGGTTTAGAAGCTGATATCTGGGCCCCTCGATGATTTTGTTTTGACCTATGTACCGGGCCTGGTCAGAACCTAATTGATGTTTTCAATTTAGTTCTTTGTCAAACAAATCAGAAATCGAGAAACAAACTGCTGGACAATAAGTAAGACATTGTTCCATGTAGTTGTACGGCTTATATCTAGAACAGAGGATTATATGATCACTTATCTTAAATAGCGTATCAACATCTTCTCAGTTCCGAGAGACCGTGAAAGAGCTACGATTGCCGATCGGTTCCTGAAGTAATTCCGTTATAGTTATTAGACTTATCCAAGTGGGAGACTGTTGGATAAGGTGTCTAAGTCCATAACTATTTCTGGTATGTACTTGACCTGACCGGGCATGGTCCATTTGGGTTGCATGGCACTATGCAATTGGATAAATTAAATGAGAGAAATAACACATATGGTTTATTAATATATTATAAGCTCTAATATATTAATAATATTATTTAATTAGTTTTGATAAAAAATAAATTTAGAATTAATTAAGTGATCAAAAAGATAACTAATTAAATACATGGGTAGATTACGTAAATCTTCCATATCTTATATGGTGGGCTAAAAGGCTCCATGGATTATCAAGTTGGGTTCCACCCACAAGATGCTCCATGGATGCTGCATGGAGTTAACCCATGGATTGAGAAATGAAGAGTCATGTTACACTAGGGTTTTACATAATGCAACACACTATATAAAGACCATGTCTCTCCTAGAAATCGGTTACACCAAGTGAAACAAGATGGCTTGTCTGATTTTGAGTGTGTTAGAGTATTCTCTCAAGTTTATACTTTGCATTTGGTGTTGTGTGAAGCATTTGAGGCATCACACTTGAGGTGCTAGGCTCACAAGGTTTCAAAGAACACTTTCATCAACAAGGTATGTAGATCTATCTTTTATACAAAGAAAATTATTCCCCATGTATGCTAGATAGGTTCATAACCTTGGAAAAACAACTTTGCATGATTATTAGAGAAACATAGATCCAAGGTTATTAGGGTTACATGTACACTTAGGAAGTGTTAGAATGCTCAAAACCCATCACTAACATGTTCCATCTTGACTGTGTGTGTGTACAATCATATCGGCGCCTTCTCGCTATCTCCCGAGGCACCTGAAACACATAACACATAACACATAACACGGTAAGCACAAATGCTTAGAGAGATCCCTAAAATATTGATGGGTTTTGGCCATATGAACATTCCTATGTGCACATGCAACCCTAATGCTTGGATCTAGGTTTCTCTAATTGAACATACATTGAATCCAAGACTCCTAATGGATAATATACAATAACAATAATATGAAATCAGATATTAGAAGTTTACCTTGAATCACTTGCTTGATCTTGTTGTCCTTGAGGCTTTAGAGTCACAAACATATGAGTCAAAGTTTATCTGTTCCTTCATGGATTAGAAGCTGATATCTGGCCCCTCGATGATTTTGTTTTGACCTATGTATCGGGCCCGGTTAGAACCTAATTGATGTGTTCAATTTAGTTCATTGTCAAACAAATCAGAAATCGAGAAACAAACTGCTGGACAATAAGTAAGACATTCTTCCATGTAGTTTTCCGGCTGATATCTAGAACAGAGGATTATATGATCACTTATCTTAAATGGCGTATCAACATCTTCTCAGTTATGAGAGACCTTAAAAGAGCTACGATTGCCGATCGGTTCCTGAAGTACTGCCGTTATAGTTATTAGACTTATCCAAGTGGGAGACTGGTGTATAAGGTGTCTAAGTCCATAACTATTTCTGGTATGTACTTGACCCGGCCCGGCATGGTCCATTTGGGTTGCATGGCACCATGCAATTGGATAAACTAAATTAGAGAAATAACACATATGGTTTATTAATATATTATAAGTTATAATATACTAATAATATTATTTAATTAGTTTTAACCAAGAATAAATTTAGAATTAATTAAGTGATCAAAAAGATAACTAATTAAATACATGGGTAGATTATGCAACTCTTCCATATCTTGTATAGTGGGCTAAAGGGCTCCATGGATTATCAAGTTGGGTTCAACCCACAGGATGCTCCATGGATGCTACATGGAGTTAACCCATGGATTGAGAAATGAAGAGTCATGTTACATTAGGGTTTTACCTAATGCAACACACTATATAAAGACCATATCTCACCCAAAAATCAGTTACACCAAGCGAAACAATAGGTCTTGGCTGATTTTGAGTGTGTTAGAGTATTCTCTCAAGTTTATACATTGCATTTGGTGTTGTGTGAAGCATTTGAGGCATCACACTTGAGGTGCTAGGCTCACAAGGTTTCAAAGAACACTTTCATCAACAAGGTATGTAGTTCTATCTTTTATACAAAGAAAATTCTTCCACATGTATGCTAGATAGGTTCATAACCTTGGAAAAACAACTTTGCATGATTATTAGACAAACATAGATCCAAGGTTATTAGGGTTGCATGTACACTTAGAAAGTGTTAGAATGCTCAAAACCCATCACTAACATGTTCCATCTTGACTGTGTGTGCGTACAATCATATCGGCGCCTTCTTGCTATCTCCCGAGGCACCTGAAACAGATAACACATAACACATAACACGGTAAGCACGAATGCTTAGAGAGCTCCCTAAAATATTGATGGGTTTTGGCCATATGAACATTCCTATGTGCACATGCAACCCTAATGCTTGGATCAAGGTTTCTCTAATTGAACATACGTTGAATCCAAGACTCCTAATGGCTAACATACAATAACAATAATATGAAATCAGAGATTAGAAGTTTACCTTGAATCACTTGCTTGATCTCGTTGTCCTTGAGGCTTTAGAGTCACAAACATATGAGTGAAAGTTTATCTGTTCCTTCTTGGATTAGACGCTGATATCTGGGCCCCTCGCTGATTTTGTTTTGACGTATGTACCGGGCTCAGTCAGAACCTAATTGATGTGTTCAACTTAGTTCTTTGTCAAACAAATTAGAAATCAAGAAACAAATTGCTGGACAGTAAGTAAGACATTGTTCCATGCAGTTGTCCGGCTGATATCTAGAACAGATGATTATATGATCACTTATCTTAAAAGGCGTATCAACATCTTCTCACTTCCGAGAGACCTTGAAAAAGCTACGATTGCCGATCGGTTCCTGAAGTACTGTCGTTATAGTTATTAGACTTATCCAAGTGGGAGACTGCTGGATAAGGTGTCTAAGTCCATAACTATTTATGGTATGTACTTGACTCGACCCGACATGGTCCATTTGGGTCGCATGGCACCATGCAATTGGATAAACTAACTGAGAGAAATAACACATATGGTTTATTAATATATTATAAGTTCTAATATATAAATAATATTATTTAATTAGTTTTGATCAAGAATAAATTTAGAATTAATTAATTGATCAAAAAGATAACTAATTAAATACATGGGTAGATTATGTAAATCTTCCATATCTTGTATAGTGGGCTAAAGGGCTCCATGGATTATCAAGTTGGGTTCCACCCACAGGATGCTTCATGGATGCTCCATGTAGTTAACCCATGGATTGAGAAATGAAGATTCATGATACATTAGGGTTTTACCAAATGCAACACACTATATAAAGACCATATCTCTCCCAAAAATCGGTTACACCAAGCGAAACAAGAGGTCTTGGCTGATTTTGAGTGTGTTAGAGTATTCTCTCAAGTTTATACTTTGCATTTGGTGTTGTGTGAAGCATTTGAGGCATCACACTTGAGGTGCTAGGCTCACAAGGTTTCAAAGAACACTTTCGTCAACAAGGTATGTAGTTCTATCTTTTATACAAAGAAAATTGTTCCCCATGTATGCTAGATAGGTTCATAACCTTGGAAAAACAACTTTGCATGATTATTAGACAAACATAGATCCAAGGTTATTAGGGTTGCATGTACACTTAGAAAGTGTTAGAATGCTCAAAACCCATCACTAACATGTTCCATCTTGACTGTGTGTGTGTACAATCATATCGGCGCCTTCTTGCTATCTCCCGAGGCACCTGAAACACATAACACATAACACATAACACGGTAAGCACGAATGCTTAGAGAGCTCCCTAAAATATTGATGGGTTTTGGCCATATGAACATTCCTATGTGCACATGCAACCCTAATGCTTGGATCAAGGTTTCTCTAATTGAACATACGTTGAATCCAAGACTCCTAATGGCTAAGATACAATAACAATAATATGAAATCAGAGATTAGAAGTTTACCTTGAATCACTTGCTTGATCTCGTTGTCCTTGAGGCTTTAGAGTCACAAACATATGAGTAAAAGTTTATCTGTTCCTTCTTGGATTAGACGCTGATATATGGGCCCCTCGATGATTTTGTTTTGACCTATGTACCGGGCTCGGTCAGAACCTAATTGATGTGTTCAACTTAGTTATTTTTCAAACAAATTAGAAATCGAGAAACAAACTGCTGGACAGTAAGTAACACATTGTTCCATGTAGTTGTCCGGCTGATATCTAGAACAGATGATTATATGATCACTTATCTTAAAAGGCGTATCAACATCTTCTCACTTCCGAGAGACCTTGAAAAAGCTACGATTTCCGATCGGTTCCTGAAGTACTGTCGTTATAGTTATCAGACTTATCCAAGTGGGAGACTGCTAGATAAGGTGTCTAAGTCCATAACTATTTCTGGTATGTACTTGACTCGACCCGACATGGTCCATTTGGGTCGCATGGCACCATGCAATTGGATAAACTAAATGAGAGAAATAACACATATGGTTTATTAATATATTATAAGTTCTAATATATAAATAATATTATTTAATTAGTTTTGATCAAGAATAAATTTAGAATTAATTAACTGATCTAAAAGATAACTAATTAAATACATGGGTAGATTATGTAAATCTTCCATATCTTGTATAGTGGGCTAAAGGGCTCCATGGATTATCAAGTTGGGTTCCACCCACAGGATGCTCCATGGATGCTCCATGTAGTTAACCCATTGATTGAGAAATGAAGAGTCATGTTACATTAGGGTTTTACCTAATGCAACACACTATATAAAGACCATATCTCTCCCAAAAATCGGTTACACCAAGCGAAACAAGAGGGCTTGTCTGATTTTGAGTGTGTTAGAGTATTCTCTCAAGTTTATACTTTGCATTTGGTGTTGTGTGAAGCATTTGAGGCATCACACTTGAGGTTCTAGGCTCACAAGGTTTCAAAGAACACTTTCATCAACAAGGAATGTAGTTCTATCTTATATACAAAGAAAATTATTCCCCATGCATGCTAGATAGGTTCATAACCTTGGAAAAACAACTTTGCATGATTATTAGACAAACATAGATCCAAGGTTATTAGGGTTGCATGTACACTTAGAAAGTGTTAGAATGCTCAAAACCCATCACTAACATGTTCCATCTTGACTGTATGTGTGTACAATCATATCGGCGCCTTCTTGCTATCTCCTGAGGCACCTGAAACACATAACACATAACACATAACACGGTAAGCACGAATGCTTAGAGAGCTCCCTAAAATATTGATGGGTTTTGGCCATATGAACATTCCTATGTGCACATGCAACCCTAATGCTTGGATCAAGGTTTCTCTAATTGAACATACATTGAATCCAAGACTCCTAATGGCTAACATACAATAACAATAATATGAAATCAGAGATTAGAAGTTTACCTTGAATAACTTGCTTGATCTCGTTGTCCTTGAGGCTTTAGAGTCACAAACATATGAGTGAAAGTTTATCTGTTCCTTCTTGGATTAGACGTTGATATCTGGGCCCCTCGCTGATTTTGTTTTGACCTATGTACCGGGCTCAGTCAGAACCTAATTGATGTGTTCAACTTAGTTCTTTGTCAAACAAATTAGAAATCGAGAAACAAATTGCTGGACAGTAAGTAAGACATTGTTCCATGCAGTTGTCCGGCTGATATCTAGAACAGATGATTATATGATCACTTATCTTAAAAGGCGTATCAACATCTTCTCACTTCCGAGAGACCTTGAAAAAGCTACGATTGCCGATCGGTTCCTGAAGTACTGTCGTTATAGTTATTAGACTTATCCAAGTGGGAGACTGCTGGATAAGGTGTCTAAGTCCATAACTATTTATGGTATGTACTTGACTCGACCCGACATGGTCCATTTGGGTCGCATGGCACCATGCAATTGGATAAACTAACTGAGAGAAATAACACATATGGTTTATTAATATATTATAAGTTCTAATATATAAATAATATTATTTAATTAGTTTTGATCAAGAATAAATTTAGAATTAATTAACTGATCAAAAAGATAACTAATTAAATACATGGGTAGATTATGTAAATCTTCCATATCTTGTATAGTGGGCTAAAGGGCTCCATGGATTATCAAGTTGGGTTCCACCCACAGGATGCTTCATGGATGCTCCATGTAGTTAACCCATGGATTGAGAAATGAAGATTCATGTTACATTAGGGTTTTACCAAATGCAACACACTATATAAAGACCATATCTCTCCCAAAAATCGGTTACACCAAGCGAAACAAGAGGTCTTGGCTGATTTTGAGTGTGTTAGAGTATTCTCTCAAGTTTATACTTTGCATTTGGTGTTGTGTGAAGCATTTGAGGCATCACACTTGAGGTGCTAGGCTCACAAGGTTTCAAAGAACACTTTCGTCAACAAGGTATGTAGTTCTATCTTTTATACAAAGAAAATTGTTCCCCATGTATGCTAGATAGGTTCATAACCTTGGAAAAACAACTTTGCATGATTATTAGACAAACATAGATCCAAGGTTATTAGGGTTGCATGTACACTTAGAAAGTGTTAGAATGCTCAAAACCCATCACTAACATGTTCCATCTTGACTGTGTGTGTGTACAATCATATCGGCGCCTTCTTGCTATCTCCCGAGGCACCTGAAACACATAACATATAACAAATAACACGGTAAGCACGAATGCTTAGAGAGCTCACTAAAATATTGATGGGTTTTGGCCATATGAACATTCCTATGTGCACATGCAACCCTAATGCTTGGATCAAGGTTTCTCTAATTGAACATACATTTAATCCAAAACATACAACAACAATAATATGAAATCATAGATTAGAAGTTTACCTTGAATCACTTGCTTGATCTCGTTGTCCTTGAGGCTTTAGAGTCACAAACATATGAGTCAAAGTTTATCTGTTCCTTCTTGGATTAGACGCTGATATCCGGGCCCCTCGATGATTTTGTTTTGACCTATGTACCGGGCTCGGTCAGAACCTAATTGATGTTTTCAACTTAGTTCTTTTTCAAACAAATTAGAAATCGAGAAACAAACTGCTGGACAGTAAGTAAGACATTGTTCCATGAAGTTGTCCGGCTGATATCTAGAACAGATGATTATATGATCACTTATCATAAAAGGCGTATAACCATCTTCTCACTTCCGAGAGACCTTGGAAAAGCTACGATTGCCAATCGGTTCCTGAAGTATTGTCGTTATAGCTATTAGACTAATCCAAGTGGGAGACTGCTGGATAAGGTGTCTAAGTCCATAACTATTTCTGGTATGTACTTGACCCGACCCGACATGGTCCATTTGGGTCGCATGGCACCATGCAATTGGATAAACTAAATGAGAGAAATAACACATATGGTTTATTAATATATTATAAGTTCTAATGTATAAATAATATTATTTAATTAGTTTTGATCAAGAATAAATTTAGAATTAATTAACTGATCAAAAAGATAACTAATTAAATACATGGGTAGATTATGTAACTCTTCCATATCTTATATAGTGGGCTAAAGGGCTCCATGGATTATCAAGTTGGGTTCCACCCACAGGATGCTCCATGGATGCTCCATGTAGTTAACCCATGGATTGAGAAATGAAGAGTCATGTTACATTAGGGTTTTACCTAATGCAACACACTATATAAAGACCATATCTCTCCCAAAAATCGGTTAAACCAAGCGAAACAAGAGGGCTTGTCTGATTTTGAGTGTGTTAGAGTATTCTCTCAAGTTTATACTTTGCATTTGGTGTTGTGTGAAGCATTTGAGGCATCACACTTGAGGTTCTAGGCTCACAAGGTTTCAAAGAACACTTTCATCAACAAGGTATGTAGTTCTATCTTATATACAAAGAAAATTATTCCCCATGCATGCTAGATAGGTTCATAACCTTGGAAAAACAACTTTGCATGATTATTAGACAAACATAGATCCAAGGTTATTAGGGTTGCATATACACTTAGAAAGTGTTAGAATGCTCAAAACCCATCACTAACATGTTCCATCTTGACTGTATGTGTGTACAATCATATCGGCGCCTTCTTGCTATCTCCTGAGGCACCTGAAACACATAACACATAACACATAACACGGTAAGCACGAATGCTTAGAGAGCTCCCTAAAATATTGATGGGTTTTGGCCATATGAACATTCCTATGTGCACATGCAACCCTAATGCTTGGATCAAGGTTTCTCTAATTGAACATACATTGAATCCAAGACTCCTAATGGCTAACATACAATAACAATAATATGAAATCAGAGATTAGAAGTTTACCTTGAATCACTTGCTTGATCTCGTTGTCCTTGAGGCTTTAGAGTCACAAACATATGAGTCAAAGTTTATATGTTCCTTCTTGGATTAGACGCTGATATCTGGGCCCCTCGATGATTTTGTTTTGACCTATGTACCGGGCTCGGTCATAACCTAATTGATGTTTTCAACTTAGTTCTTTTTCAAACAAATTAGAAATCGAGAAACAAACTGTTGGACAGTAAGTAAGATATTGTTCCATGTAGTTGTCCGACTGATATCTAGAACAGATGATTATATGATCACTTATCTTAAAAGGCGTATCAACATCTTCTCACTTCCGAGAGACCTTGAAATACCTACGATTGCCGATCGGTTCCTGAAGTAATGTCGTTATAGTTATTAGACTTATCCAAGTGGGAGACTGCTGGATAAGGTGTCTAAGTCCATAACTATTTCTGGTATGTACTTGACCCGACCCGACATGGTCCATTTGGGTCGCATGGCACCATGCAATTGGATAAACTAAATAAGAGAAATAACACATATGGTTTATTAATATATTATAATTTCTAATATATAAATAATATTATTTAATTAGTTTTGATCAAGAATAAATTTAGAATTAATTAACTGATCAAAAAGATAACTAATTAAATACATGGGTAGATTATGTAAATCTTCCATATCTTGTATAGTGGGCTAAAGGGCTCCATGGATTATCAAGTTGGGTTCCACCCACAGGATGCTCCATGGATGCTCCATGTAGTTAACCCATGGATTGAGAAATGAAGAGTCATGTTACATTAGGGTTTTACCTAATGCAACACACTATATAAAGACCATATCTCTCCCAAAAATCGGTTACACCAAGCGAAACAAGAGGGCTTGTCTGATTTTGAGTGTGTTAGAGTATTCTCTCAAGTTTATACTTTGCATTTGGTGTTGTGTGAAGCATTTGAGGCATCACACTTGAGGTTCTAGGCTCACAAGGTTTCAAAGAACACTTTCATCAACAAGGTATGTAGTTCTATCTTATATACAAAGAAAATTATTCCCCATGTATGCTAGATAGGTTCATAACCTTGGAAAAACAACTTTGCATGATTATTAGACAAACATAGATCCAAGGTTATTAGGGTTGCATGTACACTTAGAAAGTGTTAGAATGCTCAAAACCCATCACTAACATGTTCCATCTTGACTGTATGTGTGTACAATCATATCGGCGCCTTCTTGCTATCTCCCGAGGCACCTGAAACACATAACATATAACACATAACACGGTAAGCACGAATGCTTAGAGAGCTCCCTAAAATATTGATGGGTTTTGGCCATATGAACATTCCTATGTGCACATGCAACCCTAATGCTTGGATCAAGGTTTCTCTAATTGAACATACATTGAATCCAAGACTCCTAATGGCTAACATACAATAACAATAATATGAAATCAGAGATTAGAAGTTTACCTTGAATCACTTGCTTGATGTCGTTGTCCTTGAGGCTTTAGAGTCACAAACATATGAGTCAAAGTTTATCTGTTCCTTCTTGGATTAGACGC
This sequence comes from Lactuca sativa, assembly GCF_002870075.4. Lineage (NCBI taxonomy): Eukaryota > Viridiplantae > Streptophyta > Magnoliopsida > Asterales > Asteraceae > Lactuca > Lactuca sativa. Next base: position 244,419,021 of record NC_056623.2, on the reverse strand, counting down.
TGATATCTGGGCCCCTCGATGATTTTGTTTTAACCTATGTACCGGGCTCTGTCAGAACCTAATTGATGTTTTCAACTTAGTTCTTTTTCAAACAAATTAGAAATCGAGAAACAAACTGTTGGACAGTAAGTAAGACATTGTTCCATGTAGTTGTCCGGCTGATATCTAGAACGGATGATTATATGATCACTTATCTTAAAAGGCGTATCAACATCTTCTCACTTCCGAGAGACCTTGAAATAGCTACGATTTCCGATCGGTTCCTGAAGTACTGTCGTTATAGTTATTAGACTTATCCAAGTAGGAGACTGCAGGATAAGGTGTCTAAGTCCATAACTATTTCTGGTATGTACTTGACCCGACCCGACATGGTCCATTTGGGTCGCATGGCACCATGCAATTGGATAAACTAAATGAGAGAAATAACACATATGGTTTTTTAATATATTATAAGTTTTAATATATAAATAAAATTATTTAATTAGTTTTGATCAAGAATAAATTTAGAATTAATTAACTGATCAAAAAGATAACTAATTAAATACATGGGTAGATTATGTAAATCTTCCATATCTTGTATAGTGGGCTAAAGGGCTCCATGGATTATCAAGTTGGGTTCCATCCACAGGATGCTCCATGAATGCTCCATGTAGTTAACCCATTGATTGAGAAATGAAGAGTCATGTTACATTAGGGTTTTACCTAATGCAACACACTATATAAAGACCATATCTCTCCCAAAAATCGGTTACACCAAGCGAAACAAGAGGTCTTGGCTGATTTTGAGTGTGTTAGAGTATTCTCTCAAGTTTATACTTTGCATTTGGTGTTGTGTGAAGCATTTGAGGCATCACACTTGAGGTGCTAGGCTCACAAGGTTTCAAAGAACACTTTCATCAACAAGGTATGTAGTTCTATCTTTTATACAAAGAAAATTGTTCCCCATGTATGCTAGATAGGTTCATAACCTTGGAAAAACAACTTTGCATGATTATTAGACAAACATAGATCCAAGGTTATTAGGGTTGCATGTACACTTAGAAATTGTTAGAATGCTCAAAACCCATCACTAACATGTTCCATCTTGACTGTGTGTGTGTACAATCATATCGGCGCCTTCTTGCTATCTCCCGAGGCACCTGAAACACATAACACATAACACATAACACGGTAAGCACGAATGCTTAGAGAGCTCCCTAAAATATTGATGGGTTTTGGCCATATGAACATTCCTATGTGCACATGCAACCCTAATGCTTGGATCAAGGTTTCTCTAATTGAACATACATTGAATCCAAGACTCCTAATGGCTAACATACAATAACAATAATATGAAATCATAGATTAGAAGTTTACCTTGAATCACTTGCTTGATCTCGTTGTCCTTGAGGCTTTAGAGTCACAAACATATGAGTCAAAGTTTATATGTTCCTTCTTGGATTAGACACTGATATCTGGGCCCCTCGATGATTTTGTTTTGACCTATGTACCGGGCTCGGTCAGAACCTAATTGATGTTTTCAACTTAGTTCTTTTTCAAACTAATTAGAAATCAAGAAACAAACTGCTGGACAGTAAGTAAGACATTGTTCCATGTAGTTGTCCGGCTGATATCTAGAACAGATGATTATATGATCACTTATCCTAAAAGGCGTATCAACATCTTCTCACTTCCGAGAGACCTTGAAATAGCTACGATTTCCGATCGGTTCCTGAAGTACTGTCGTTATAGTTATTAGACTTATCCAAGTAGGACACTGCAGGATAAGGTGTCTAAGTCCATAACTATTTTTGGTATGTACTTGACCCGACCCGACATGGTCCATTTGGGTCGCATGGCACCATGCAATTGGATAAACTAAATGAGAGAAATAACACATATGGTTTATTAATATATTATAAGTTCTAATATATAAATAATATTATTTAATTAGTTTTGATCAAGAATAAATTTAGAATTAATTAACTGATCAAAAAGATAACTAATTAAATACATGGGTAGATTATGTAAAGCTTCCATATCTTGTATAGTGGGCTAAAGGGCTCCATGGATTATCAAGTTGTGTTCCATCCACAGGATGCTCCATGATTGCTCCATGTAGTTAACCCATTGATTGAGAAATGAAGAGTCATGTTACATTAGGGTTTTACCTAATGCAACACACTATATAAAGACCATATCTCTCCCAAAAATCGGTTACACCAAGCGAAACAAGAGGTCTTGGCTGATTTTGAGTGTGTTAGAGTATTCTCTCAAGTTTATACTTTGCATTTGGTGTTGTGTGAAGCATTTGAGGCATCACACTTGAGGTGCTAGGCTCACAAGGTTTCAAAGAACACTTTCATCAACAAGGTATGTAGTTCTATCTTTTATACAAAGAAAATTGTTCCCCATGTACGCTAGATAGGTTCATAACCTTGGAAAAACAACTTTGCATGATTATTAGACAAACATAGATCCAAGGTTATTAGGGTTGCATGTACACTTAGAAATTGTTAGAATGCTCAAAACCCATCACTAACATGTTCCATCTTGACTGTGTGTGTACAATCATATCGGCGCCTTCTTGCTATCTCCCGAGGCACCTGAAACACATAACACATAACACATAACACGGTAAGCACGAATGCTTAGAGAGCTCCCTAAAATATTGATGGGTTTTGGCCATATGAACATTCCTATGTGCACATGCAACCCTAATGCTTGGATCAAGGTTTCTCTAATTGAACATACATTGAATCCAAGACTCCTAATGGCTAACATACAATAACAATAATATGAAATCATAGATTAGAAGTTTACCTTGAATCACTTGCTTGATCTCGTTGTCCTTGAGGCTTTAGAGTCACAAACATATGAGTCAAAGTTTATATGTTCCTTCTTGGATTAGACACTGATATCTGGGCCCCTCGATGATTTTGTTTTGACCTATGTACCGGGCTCGGTCAGAACCTAATTGATGTTTTCAACTTAGTTCTTTTTCAAACTAATTAGAAATCGAGAAACAAACTGCTGGACAGTAAGTAAACATTGTTCCATGTAGTTGTCCGGCTGATATCTAGAACAGAGGATTATATGATCACTTATCTTAAAAGGCGTATCAACATCTTCTCACTTCCGAGAGACCTTGAAAAAGCTACGATTGCCGATCGGTTCCTGAAGTACTGTCGTTATAGTTATTAGACTTATCCAAGTGGGAGACTGCTGGATAAGGTGTCTAAGTCCATAACTATTTCTGGTATGTACTTGACCCGACCCGACATGGTCCATTTGGGTCGCATGGCACCATGCAATTGGATAAACTAAATGAGAGAAATAACACATATGGTTTATTAATATATTATAATTTCTAATATATAAATAATATTATTTAATTAGTTTTGATCAAGAATAAATTTAGAATTAACTAACTGATCAAAAAGATAACTAATTAAATACATGGGTAGATTATGTAAATCTTCCATATCTTGTATAGTGGGCTAAAGGGCTCCATGGATTATCAAGTTGGGTTCCACCCACAGGATGCTCCATGGATGCTCCATGTAGTTAACCCATTGATTGAGAAATGAAGAGTCATGTTACATTAGGGTTTTACCTAATGCAACACACTATATAAAGACCATATCTCTCCCAAAAATCGGTTACACCAAGCGAAACAAGAGGTCTTGGCTGATTTTGAGTGTGTTAGAGTATTCTCTCAAGTTTATACTTTGCATTTGGTGTTGTGTGAAGCATTTGAGGAATCACACTTGAGGTGCTAGGCTCACAAGGTTTCAAAGAACACTTTCATCAACAAGGTATGTAGTTCTATCTTTTATACAAAGAAAATTGTTCCCCATGTATGCAAGATAGGTTCATAACCTTGGAAAAACAACTTTGCATGATTATTAGACAAACATAGATCCAAGGTTATCAGGGTTGCATGTACACTTAGAAATTGTTAGAATGCTCAAAACCCATCACTAACATGTTCCATCTTGACTGTGTGTGTGTACAATCATATCGGCGCCTTCTTGCTATCTCCCGAGGCACCTGAAACACATAACACATAACACATAACACGGTAAGCACGAATGCTTAGAGAGCTCCCTAAAATATTGATGAGTTTTGGCCATATGAACATTCCTATGTGCACATGCAACCCTAATGCTTGGATCAAGGTTTCTCTAATTGAACATACATTGAATCCAAGACTCCTAATGGCTAACATACAATAACAATAATATGAAATCATAGATTAGAAGTTTACCTTGAATCACTTGCTTGATCTCGTTGTCCTTGAGGCTTTAGAGTCACAAACATATGAGTCAAAGTTTATCTGTTCCTTCTTGGATTAGACGCTGATATCTGGGCCCCTCGATGATTTTGTTTTGACCTATGTACCGGGCTCGGTCAGAACCTAATTGATGTTTTCAACTTAGTTCTTTTTGAAACAAATTAGAAATCGAGAAACAAACTGCTGGACAGTAAGTAAGACATTGTTCCATGTAGTTGTCCGGCTGATATCTAGAACAGATGATTATATGATCACTTATCTTAAAAGGCGTATCAACATCTTCTCACTTCCGAGAGACCTTGAAAAAGCTACGATTGCCAATCGGTTCCTGAAGTATTGTCGTTATAGTTATTAGACTTATCCAAGTGGGAGACTGCTGGATAAGGTGTCTAAGTCCATAACTATTTCTGGTATGTACTTGACCCGACCCGACATGGTCCATTTGGGTCACATGGCACCATGCAATTGGATAAACTAAATGAGAGAAATAACACATATGGTTTATTAATATATTATAAGTTCTAATATATAAATAATATTATTTAATTAGTTTTGATGAAGAATAAATTTAGAATTAATTAACTGATCAAAAAGATAACTAATTAAATACATGGGTAGATTATGTAAATCTTCCATATCTTGTATAGTGGGCTAAAGGGCTCCATGGATTATCAAGTTGGGTTCCACCCACAGGATGCTCCATGGATGCTCCATGTAGTTAACCCATTGATTGAGAAATGAAGAGTCATGTTACATTAGGGTTTTACCTAATGCAACACACTATATAAAGACCATATCTCTCCCAAAAATCGGTTACACCATGCGAAACAAGAGGTCTTGGCTGATTTTGAGTGTGTTAGAGTATTCTCTCAAGTTTATACTTTGCATTTGGTGTTGTGTGAAGCATTTGAGGCATCACACTTGAGGTGCTAGGCTCACAAGGTTTCAAAGAACACTTTCATCAACAAGGTATGTAGTTCTATCTTTTATACAAAGAAAATTGTTCCCCATGTATGCTAGATAGGTTCATAACCTTGGAAAAACAACTTTGCATGATTATTAGACAAACATAGATCCAAGGTTATTAGGGTTGCATGTACACTTAGAAATTGTTAGAATGCTCAAAACCCATCACTAACATGTTCCATCTTGACTGTGTGTGTGTACAATCGTATCGGCGCCTTCTTACTATCTCCCGAGGCACCTGAAACACATAACACATAACAAATAACACGGTAAGCACGAATGCTTAGAGAGCTCACTAAAATATTGATGGGTTTTGGCCATATGAACATTCCTATGTGCACATGCAACCCTAATGCTTGGATCAAGGTTTCTCTACTTGAACATGCATTTAATCCAAAACATACAATAACAATAATATGAAATCATAGATTAGAAGTTTACCTTGAATCACTTGCTTGATCTCGTTGTCCTTGAGGCTTTAGAGTCACAAACATATGAGTCAAAGTATATCTGTTCCTTCTTGGATTAGACGCTGATATCTGGGCCCCTCGATGATTTTGTTTTGACCTATGTACCGGGCTCGGTCAGAACCTAATTGATGTTTTCAACTTAGTTCTTTTTCAAACAAAATAGAAATCGAGAAACAAACTGCTGGACAGTAAGTAAGACATTGTTCCATGTAGTTGTCCGGCTGATATCTAGAACAGATGATTATATGATCACTTATCTTATAAGGCGTATCAACATCTTCTCACTTCCGAGAGACCTTGAAAAAGCTACGATTGCCAATCGGTTCCTGAAGTATTGTCGTTATAGTTATTAGACTTATCCAAGTGGGAGACTGCTGGATAAGGTGTCTAAGTCCATAACTATTTCTGGTATGTACTTGACCCGACCCGACATGGTCCATTTGGGTCGCATGGCACCATGCAATTGGATAAACTAAATGAGAGAAATAACACATATGGTTTATTAATATATTATAAGTTCTAATATATAAATAATATTATTTAATTAGTTTTGATCAAGAATAAATTTAGAATTGATTAACTGATCAAAAAGATAACTAATTAAATACATGGGTAGATTATGTAAATCTTCCATATCTTGTATAGTGGGCTAAAGGGCTCCATGGATTATCAAGTTGAGTTCCACCCACATGATGCTCCATGGATGCTCCATGTAGTTAACCCATTGATTGAGAAATGAAGAGTCATGTTACATTAGGGTTTTACCTAATGCAACACACTATATAAAGACCATATCTCTCCCAAAAATCGGTTACACCAAGCGAAACAAGAGGTCTTGGCTGATTTTGAATGTGTTAGAGTATTCTCTCAAGTTTATACTTTGCATTTGGTGTTGTGTGAAGCATTTGAGGCATCACACTTGAGGTGCTAGGCTCACAAGGTTTCAAAGAACACTTTCATCAACAAGGTATGTAGTTCTATCTTTTATACAAAGAAAATTGTTCCCCATGTATGCTAGATAGGTTCATAACCTTGGAAAAACAACTTTGCATGATTATTAGACAAACATAGATCCAAGGTTATTAGGGTTGCATGTACACTTAGAAATTGTTAGAATGCTCAAAACCCATCACTAACATGTTCCATCTTGACTGTGTGTGTGTACAATCATATCGGCGCCTTCTTGCTATCTCCCGAGGCACCTGAAACACATAACACAGAACAAATAACACGGTAAGCACGAATGCTTAGAGAGCTCACTAAAATATTGATGGGTTTTGGCCATATGAACATTCCTATGTGCACATGCAACCCTAATGCTTGGATCAAGGTTTCTCTAATTGAACATACATTTAATCCAAAACATACAATAACAATAATATGAAATCATAGATTAGAAGTTTACCTTGAATCACTTGCTTGATCTCGTTGTCCTTAAGGCTTTAGAGTCACAAACATATGAGTCAAAGTTTATCTGTTCCTTCTTGGATTAGACGCTGATATCTGGGCCCCTCGATGATTTTGTTTTGACCTATGTACCGGGCTCGGTCAGAACCTAATTGATGTTTTCAACTTAGTTCTTTTTCAAAAAAATTAGAAATCGAGAAACAAACTGCTGGACAGTAAGTAAGACATTGTTCCATGTAGTTTTCTGGCTGATATCTAGAACAGATGATTATATGATCACTTATCTTAAAAGGCGTATCAACATCTTCTCAGTTCCGAGAGACCTTGAAAAAGCTACGATTGCCGATCGGTTCCTGAAGTACTGTCGTTATAGTTATTAGACTTATCCAAGTGGGAGACTGTTGGATAAGGTGTCTAAGTCCATAACTATTTCTGGTTTGTACTTGACCCGACCCGACATGGTCCATTTGGGTCGCATGGCACCATGCAATTGGATAAACTAAATGAGACAAATAACACATACGGTTTATTAATATATTATAAGTTCTAATATATTAATAATATTATTTAATTAGTTTTGATCAAGAATAAATTTAGAATTAATTAACTGATCAAAAAGATGACTAATTAAATACATGGGTGGATTATGTAAATCTTCCATATCTTGTATAGTGGGCTAAAGGGCTCCATGGATTATCAAGTTGGGTTCCACCCACAGGATGCTCCAAGGAGTTAACCCATGGATTGAGAAATGAAGAGTCATGTTACATTAGGGTTTTACCTAATGCAACACACTATATGAAGACCATGTCTCTCCCAAAAATCGGTTACACCAAGCGAAACAAGAGGGCTTGGCTGATTTTGAGTGTTATAGAGTATTCTCTCAAGTTTATACTTTGCATTTGGTGTTGTGTGAAGCACTTGAGGCATCACACTTGAGGTGCTAGGCTCACAAGGTTTCAAAGAACACTTTCATCAACAAGGTATGTAGTTCTATCTTTTATACAAAGATAATTGTTCCCCATGTATGCTAGATAGGTTCATAACCTTGGAAAAACAACTTTGTATGATTATTAGACAAACATAGATCCAAGGTTATTAGGGTTGCATGTACACTTAGGAAGTGTTAGAATGCTCAAAACCCATCACTAACATGTTCCATCTTGACTGTGTGTGTGTACAATCATATCGGCGCCTTCTCGCTATCTCCCGAGGCACCTGAAACACATAACACATAACACATAACAAGCGAAACAAGAGGGCTTGGCTGATTTTGAGTGTGCTAGAGTATTCTCTCAAGTTTATACTTTGAATTTGGTGTTGTGTGAAGCATTTGAGGCATCACACTTGAGGTGCTAGGCTCACAAGGTTTCAAAGAACACTTTCATCAAAAAGGTATGTAGTTATATCCTTTATACAAAGAAAATTGTTCCCCATGTAGGCTAGATAGGTTCATAACCTTGGAAAAACAACTTTGCATGATTATTAGACAAACATAGATCCAAGTTTATTAGGGTTGCATGTACACTTAGAAAGTGTTAGAATGCTCAAAACCCATCACTAACATGTTCCATCTTGACTGTGTGTGTGTGTGTACAATCATATCGGCGCCTTCTTGCTATCTCCCGAGGCACCTGAAACACATAACACACAACACATAACACGGTAAGCACGAATGCTTAGAGAGCTCCCTGAAATATTGATGGGTTTTGGCCATATGAACATTCCTATGTGCACATGCAACCCTAATGCTTGGATCAAGGTTTCTCTAATTGAACATACATTGAATCCAAGACTCCTAATGGCTAACATACAATAACAATAATATGAAATCAGAGATTAGAAGTTTACCTTGAATCACTTGCTTGATCTCGTTGTCCTTGAGGCTTTAGAGTCACAAACATATGAGTCAAAGTTTATCTGTTCCTTCTTGGATTAGACGCTGATATCTGGGCCCCTCGATGATTTTGTTTTGACCTATGTACCGGGCTCGGTCAGAACCTAATTGATGTTTTCAACTTAGTTCTTTTTCAAACAAATTAGAAATCGAGAAACAAACTGCTGGACAGTAAGTAAGACATTTTTCCATGTAGTTGTCTGGCTGATATCTAGAACAGATGATTATATGATCACTTATCTTAAAAGGCGTATCAACATCTTCTCAGTTCCGAGACACCTTGAAAAAGCTACGATTGCTGATCGGTTCCTGAAGTACTGTCGTTATAGTTATTAGACTTATCCAAGTGGGAGACTGCTGGATAAGGTGTCTAAGTCCATAACTATTTCTGGTTTGTACTTGACCCGACCCGACATGGTCCATTTGGGTCGCATGGCACCATGCAATTGGATAAACTAAATGAGAGAAATAACACATATGGTTTATTAATATATTATAAGTTCTAATATATTAATAATATTATTTAATTAGTTTTGATCAAGAATAAATTTAGAATTAATTAACTGATCAAAAAGATAACTAATTAAATACATGGGTAGATTATGTAAATCTTCCATATCTTGTATAGTGGGCTAAAGGGCTCCATGGATTATCAAGTTGGGTTCCACCCACAGGATGCTCCATGGAGTTAACCCATGGATTGAGAAATGAAGAGTCATGTTACATTAGGGTTTTACCTAATGCAACACACTATATGAAGACCATGTATCTCCCAAAAATCGGTTACACCAAGCGAAACAAGAGGGCTTGGCTGATTTTGAGTGTTGTGTGAAGCATTTCAGGCATCACACTTGAGGTGCTAGGCTCACAAGGTTTCAAAGAACACTTTCATCAACAAGGTATGTAGTTCTATCTTTTATACAAAGAAAATTGTTCCCCATGTTTGCTAGATAGGTTCATAACCTTGGAAAAACAACTTTGTATGATTATTAGACAAACATAGATCCAAGGTTATTAGGCTTGCATGTACACTTAGGAAGTGTTAGAATGCTCAAAACCCATCACTAACATGTTCCATCTTGACTGTGTGTGTGTACAATCATATCGGCGCCTTCTCGCTATCTCCCGAGGCACCTGAAACACATAACACATAACACGTAACACGGTAAGCACGAATGCTTAGAGAGCTCCCTAAAATATTGATGGGTTTTGGCCATATGAACATTCCTATGTGCACATGCCACCCTAATGCTTGGATCAAGGTTTCTCTAATTGAACATACATTGAATCCAAGACTCCTAATGGCTAACATACAATAACAATAATATGAAATTAGAGATTAGAAGTTTACCTTGAATCACTTGCTTGACCTCGTTGTCCTTGAGGCTTTAGTGTCACAAACATATGAGTCAAAGTTTATCTGTTCCTTATTGGATTAGAAGCTGATATCTGGGCCCCTCGATGATTTTGTTTTGACCTATGTACCGGGCTCGGTCAGAACCTAATTGATGTGTTCAACTTAGTTCTTTGTCAAACAAATCAGAAATTGAGAAACAAACTGCTGGACAATAAGTAAGACATTGTTCCATGTAGTTGTCCGGCTGATATCTAGAATAGATGATTATATGATCACTTATCTTAAAAGTCGTATCAACATCTTCTCAGTTCCGAGAGACCTTGAAAAAGGTACGATTGCCGATCGGTTCCTAAAGTACTGCCGTTATAGTTATTAGACTTATCCAAGTGGGAGATTGTTGGATAAGGTGTCTAAGTCCATAACTATTTTTGGTATGTACTTGACCCGACCCGGCATGGTCCATTTGGGTCGCATGGCACCATGCAATTAGCTAAACTAAATGAGAGAAATAACACATATGGTTTATTAATATATTATAAGTTCTAATATATTAATAATATTATTTAATTTGTTTTCGTCAAGAATAAATTTAGAATTAATTAAGTGATAAAAAAGATAACTAATTAAATACATGGGTAGATTATGTAAATCTTCCACATCTTATATAGTGGGCTAAAAGGCTGCATGGATTATCAAGTTGGGTTCCACCCACAGGATGCTCCATGGAGTTAACCCATGGATTGAGAAATGAAGAGTCATGTTACATTAGGGTTTTACCTAATGCAACACACTATATAAAGACCATGTCTCTCCCAAAAATCGGTTACACCAAGCGAAACAAGAGGGCTTGGTTGATTTTGAGTGTGTTAGAGTATTCTCTCAAGTTTATCCTTTGCATTTGGTGTTGTGTGAAACATTTGAGGTATCACACTTGAGGTGCTACGCTCACAAGGTTTCAAAGAACACTTTCATCAACAAGGTATGTAGTTCTATCTTTTATACAAATAAAATTCTTCCCCATGTATGCTAGATAGGTTCATAACCTTGGAAAAACAACTTTGCATGATTATTAGACAAACATAGATCCAAGGTTATTAGGGTTGCGTGTACACTTAGGAAGCGTTAGAATGCTCAAAACCCATCACTAACATGTTCCATCTTAACTGTGTCTGTTTGTACAATCATATCGGCGCCTTCTCGCTATCTCCCAAGGCACCTAAAACACATAACACATAACACATAACACGGTAAGCACGAATGCTTAGAGAGCTCCCTAAAATATTGATGAGTTTTGGCCATATGAACATTCCTATGTGCACATGCAACGCTAATGCTTGGATCAAGGTTTCTCTAAGTGAACTTACATTGAATCCAAGACTCCTAATGGCTAACATACAATAACAATAATATGAAATCAGAGATTAGTAGTTTACCTTGAATCACTTGTTTGATCTTGTTTTCCTTGAGGCTTTAGAGTCACAAACATATGAGTCAAAGTTTATCTGTTCCTTCTTGGATTAGAAGCTGATATCTGGGCCCCTCGATGATTTTGTTTTGACCTATGTACCAGGACCGGTCAGAACCTAATTGATGTGTTCAATTTATTTCATTGTCAAACAAATCAGAAATCGAGAAACAAACTGCTGGACAATAAGTAAGACATTGTTCCATGTAGTTGTCCGACTGATATCTAGAACAGAGGATTATATGATCACTTATCTTAAATGGCGTATCAACATCTTCTCAGTTCCGAGAGACCATGAAAGAGCTACGATTGCCGGTCGGTTCCTGAATTACTGCCGTTATAGTTATTAGACTTATCCAAGTGGGAGACTCTTGGATAAGGTGTCTAAGTCCATAACTATTTCTGGTATGTACTTGACCCGACCCGGCATGGTCCATTTGGGTCGCATGGCACCATGCAATTGGATAAACTAAATGAGAGAAATAACACATATGGTTTATTAATATATTATAAGTTCTAATATATTAATAATATTATTTAATTAGTTTTGATCAAGAATAAATTTAGAATTAATTAACTGATCAAAAAGATAACTAATTAAATACATGGGTAGATTATGTAAATTTTCCATATCTTGTATAGTGGGCTAAAGGGCTCCATGGATTATCAAGTTGGGTTCCACCCACAGGATGCTCCATGGAGTCAACCCATGGATTGAGAAATGAAGAGTCATGTTACATTAGGGTTTTAGCTAATGCAACACACTATATGAAGACCATGTCTCTCACAAAAATTGGTTACACCAAGCGAAACTAGAGGGCTTGGCTATATTTGAGTGTTATAGAGTATTCTCTCAAGTTTATACTTTGCATTTGGTGTTGTGTGAAGCATTTGAGGCATCACACTTGAGGTGCTAGGCTCACAAGGTTTCAAAGAACACTTTCATCAACAAGGTATGTAGTTCTATCTTTTATACAAAGAAAATTGTTCCCCATGTATGCTAGATAGGTTCATAACCTTGGAAAAACAACATTGCATGATTATTAGACAAACATAGATCCAAGGTTATTAGGGTTGCATGTACAGTTAGAAATTGTTAGAATGCTCAAAACCCATCACTAACATGTTCCATCTTGACTGTGTGTGTGTACAATAATATCGGCGCCTTCTTGCTATCTCCCGAGGCACCTGAAACACATAACACACAACACATAACACGGTAAGCACGAATGCTTAGAGAGCTCCCTAAAATATTGATGGGTTTTGGCCATATGAACATTCCTATGTGCACATGCAACCCTAAAGCTTTGATCTAGGTTTCTCTAATTGAACATACATTGAATCCAAGACTCCTAATGGCTAACATACAATAACAATAATATGAAATTAGAGATTAGAAGTTTACCTTGAATCACTTGCTTGATCTCGTTGTCCTTGAGGTTTAGAGTCACAAACATATGAGTCAAATTTGATCTGTTCCTTCTTGGATTGGACGCTGATATATGGGCCCCTCGATGATTTTGTTTTGACCTATGTACCGGGCTCGGTCAGAACCTAATTAATGTGTTCAACTTAGTTCTTTGTCAAACAAATGAGAAATCGAGAAACAAACTGTTGGACAGTAAATAAGACATTTTTCCATGTAGTTGTCCGGCTGATATCTAGAACAGATGATTATATGATCACTTATCTTAAAAGGCGTATCAACATCTTCTCAGTTCCGAGAGGCCTTGAAAAAGCTACGATTGCTGATCGGTTCCTGAAGTACTGTCGTTATAGTTATTAGACTTATCCAAGTGGGAGACTGCTGGATAAGGTGTCTAAGTCCATAACTATTTCTGGTTTGTACTTGACCCGACCCGACATGGTCCATTTGGGTCGCATGGCACCATGCAATTGGATAAACTAAATGAGAGAAATAACACATATGGTTTATTAATATATTATAAGTTCTAATATATTAATAATATTATTTAATTAGTTTTGATCAAGAATAAATTTAGAATTAATTAACTGATCAAAAAGATAACTAATTAAATACATGGGTAGATTATGTAAATCTTCCATATCTTGTATAGTGGGCTAAAGGGCTCCATGGATTATCAAGTTGGGTTCCACCCACAGGATGCTCCATGGAGTTAACCCATGGATTGAGAAATGAAGAGTCATGTTACATTAGGGTTTTACCTAATGCAACACACTATATGAAGACCATGTCTCTCCCAAAAATCGGTTACACCAAGCGAAACAAGAGGGCTTGGCTGATTTTGAGTGTTGTGTGAAGCATTTGAGGCATCACACTTGAGGTGCTAGGCTCACAAGGTTTCAAAGAACACTTTCATCAACAAGGTATGTAGTTCTATCTTTTATACAAATAAAATTCTTCCCCATGTATACTAGATAGGTTCATAACCTTGGAAAAACAACTTTGCATGATTATTAGAAAAACATAGATCCAAGGTTATTAGGGTTGCATGTACACTTAGGAAGCGTTAGAATGCTCAAAACCCATCACTAACATGTTCCATCTTAACTGTGTGTGTGTGTACAATCATATCGGCGCCTTCTCGCTATCTCCCGAGGCACCTAAAACACATAACACATAACACATAACATGGTAAGCACGAATGCTTAGAGAGCTCCCTAAAATATTGATAGGTTTTGGCCATATGAACATTCCTATGTGCACATGCAACCCTAAAGCTTGGATCTAGGTCTCTCTAATTGAACATACATTGAATCCAAGACTCCTAATGGCTAACATACAATAACAATAATATGAAATCAGAGATTAGAAGTTTACCTTGAATCACTTGCTTGATCTTGTTTTCCTTGAGGCTTTAGAGTCACAAACATATGAGTCAAAGTTTATTTGTTCCTTCCTGGATTAGAAGCTGATATCTGGGCCCCTCGATGATTTTGTTTTGACCTATGTACCGGGCTCGGTCAGAACCTAATTGATGTGTTCAACTTAGTTCTTTCTCAAACAAATCAGAAATTGAGAAACAAACTGCTGTACAATAAGTAAGACATTGTTCCATGTAGTTGTCCGGCTGATATCTAGAACAGATGATTATATGATCACTTATCTTAAAAGTCGTATCAACATCTTCTCAGTTCCGAGAGACCTTGAAAAAGCTACGATTGCCGATCGGTTCCTGAAGTACTGCCGTTATAGTTATTAGACTTATCCAAGTGGGAGACTGTTTGATAAGGTGTCAAAGTCCATAACTATTTTTGGTATGTACTTGACCCGACCCGGCATGGTCCATTTGGGTCGCATGGCACCATGCAATTGGATAAACTAAATGAGAGAAATAACACATATGGTTTATTAATATATTATAAGTTCTAATATATTAATAATATTATTTAATTTGTTTTCGTCAAGAATAAATTTAGAATTAATTAACTGATCTAAAAGATAACTAATTAAATACATGGGTAGATTATGTAAATCTTCCACATCTTATATAGTGGGCTAAAAGGCTCCGTGGATTATCAATTTGGGTTCCACCCACAGGATGCTCCATGGATGCTCTATGGAGTTAACCCATGGATTGAGAAATGAAGAGTCATGGTACATTAGGGTTTTACCTAATGCAACACACTATATAAAGACCATGTCTCTCCCAAAAATCGGTTACACCAAGCGAAACCAGAGGGCTTGGCTGATTTTGTGTGCGTTAGAGTATTCTCTCAAGTTTATCATTTGCATTTGGTGTTGTGTGAAGCATTTGAGGCATCACACTTGAGGTGCTACGCTCACAAGGTTTCAAAGAACACTTTCATCAACAAGGTATGTAGTTCTATCTTTTATACAAATAAAATTCTTCCCCATGTATACTAGATAGGTTCATAACCTTGGAAAAACAACTTTGCATGATTATTAGAAAAACATAGATCCAAGGTTATTAGGGTTGCATGTACACTTAGGAAGCGTTAGAATGCTCAAAACCCATCACTAACATGTTCCATCTTAACTGTGGGTGTGTGTACAATCATATCGGCGCCTTCTCGCTATCTCCCGAGGCACCTAAAACACATAACACATAACACATAACATGGTAAGCACAAATGCTTAGAGAGCTCCCTAAAATATTGATAGGTTTTGGCCATATGAACATTCCTATGTGCACATGCAACCCTAAAGCTTGGATCTAGGTCTCTCTAATTGAACATACATTGAATCCAAGACTCCTAATGGCTAACATACAATAACAATAATATGAAATCAGAGATTAGAAGTTTACCTTGAATCACTTGCTTGATCTTGTTTTCCTTGAGGCTTTAGAGTCACAAACATATGAGTCAAAGTTTATCTGTTCCTTCCTGGATTAGAAGCTGATATCTGGGCCCCTCGATGATTTTGTTTTGACCTATGTACCGGGCTCGGTCAGAACCTAATTGATGTGTTCAACTTAGTTCTTTCTCAAACAAATCAGAAATTGAGAAACAAACTGCTGTACAATAAGTAAGACATTGTTCCATGTAGTTGTCCGGCTGATATCTAGAACAGATGATTATATGATCACTTATCTTAAAAGTCGTATCAACATCTTCTCAGTTCCGAGAGACCTTGAAAAAGCTACGATTGCCGATCGGTTCCTGAAGTACTGCCGTTATAGTTATTAGACTTATCCAAGTGGGAGACTGTTTGATAAGGTGTCTAAGTCCATAACTATTTTTGGTATGTACTTGACCCGACCCGGCATGGTCCATTTGGGTCGCATGGCACCTTGCAATTGGATAAACTAAATGAGAGAAATAACACATATGGTTTATTAATATATTATAAGTTCTAATATATTAATAATATTATTTAATTTGTTTTCGTCAAGAATAAATTTAGAATTAATTAACTGATCAAAAAGATAACTAATTAAATACATGGGTAGATTATGTAAATCTTCCACATCTTATATATTGGGCTAAAAGGCTCCGTGGATTATCAATTTGGGTTCCAACCACAGGATGCTCCATGGATGCTCTATGGAGTTAACCCATGGATTGAGAAATGAAGAGTCATGGTACATTAGGGTTTTACCTAATGCAACACACTATATAAAGACCATGTCTCTCCCAAAAGTCGGTTACACCAAGCGAAACAAGAGGGCTTGGCTGATTTTGTGTGCGTTAGAGTATTATCTCAAGTTTATCATTTGCATTTGGTGTTGTGTGAAGCATTTGAGGCATCACACTTGAGGTGCTACGCTCACAAGGTTTCAAAGAACACTTTCATCAACAAGGTATGTAGTTCTATCTTTTATACAAATAAAATTCTTCCCCATGTATACTAGATAGGTTCATAACCTTGGAAAAACAACTTTGCATGATTATTAGAAAAACATAGATCCAAGGTTATTAGGGTTGCATGTACACTTAGGAAGCGTTAGAATGCTCAAAACCCATCACTAACATGTTCCATCTTAACTGTGTGTGTGTGTACAATCATATCGGCGCCTTCTCGCTATCTCCCGAGGCACCTAAAACACATAACACATAACACATAACATGGTAAGCACGAATGCTTAGAGAGCTCCCTAAAATATTGATAGGTTTTGGCCATATGAACATTCCTATGTGCACATGCAACCCTAAAGCTTGGATCTAGGTCTCTCTAATTGAACATACATTGAATCCAAGACTCCTAATGGCTAACATACAATAACAATAATATGAAATCAGAGATTAGAAGTTTACCTTGAATCACTTGCTTGATCTTGTTTTCCTTGAGGCTTTAGAGTCACAAACATATGAGTCAAAGTTTATCTGTTCCTTCCTGGATTAGAAGCTGATATCTGGGCCCCTCGATGATTTTGTTTTGACCTATGTACCGGGCTCGGTCAGAACCTAATTGATGTGTTCAACTTAGTTCTTTCTCAAACAAATCAGAAATTGAGAAACAAACTGCTGTACAATAAGTAAGACATTGTTCCATGTAGTTGTCCGGCTGATATCTAGAACAGATGATTATATGATCACTTATCTTAAAAGTCGTATCAACATCTTCTCAGTTCCGAGAGACCTTGAAAAAGCTACGATTGCCGATCGGTTCCTGAAGTACTGCCGTTATAGTTATTAGACTTATCCAAGTGGGAGACTGTTTGATAAGGTGTCTAAGTCCATAACTATTTTTGGTATGTACTTGACCCGACCCGGCATGGTCCATTTGGGTCGCATGGCACCATGCAATTGGATAAACTAAATGAGAGAAATAACACATATGGTTTATTAATATATTATAAGTTCTAATATATTAATAATATTATTTAATTTGTTTTCGTCAAGAATAAATTTAGAATTAATTAACTGATCAAAAAGATAACTAATTAAATACATGGGTAGATTATGTAAATCTTCCACATCTTATATAGTGGGCTAAAAGGCTCCGTGGATTATCAATTTGGGTTCCAACCATAGGATGCTCCATGGATGCTCTATGGAGTTAACCCATGGATTGAGAAATGAAGAGTCATGGTACATTAGGGTTTTACCTAATGCAACACACTATATAAAGACCATGTCTCTCCCAAAAATCGGTTACACCAAGCGAAACAAGAGGGCTTGGCTGATTTTGTGTGCGTTAGAGTATTCTCTCAAGTTTATCATTTGCATTTGGTGTTGTGTGAAGCATTTGAGGCATCACACTTGAGGTGCTACGCTCACAAGGTTTCAAAGAACACTTTCATCAACAAGGTATGTAGTTCTATCTTTTATACAAATAAAATTCTTCCCCATGTATACTAGATAGGTTCATAACCTTGGAAAAACAACTTTGCATGATTATTAGAAAAACATAGATCCAAGGTTATTAGGGTTGCATGTACACTTAGGAAGTGTTAGAATGCTCAAAACCCATCACTAACATGTTCCATCATAACTGTGTGTGTGTGTACAATCATATCGGCGCCTTCTCGCTATCTCCCGAGGCACCTAAAACACATAACACATAACACATAACATGGTAAGCACGAATGCTTAGAGAGCTCCCTAAAATATTGATAGGTTTTGGCCATATGAACATTCCTATGTGCACATGCAACCCTAAAGCTTGGATCTAGGTCTCTCTAATTGAACATACATTGAATCCAAGACTCCTAATGGCTAACATACAATAACAATAATATGAAATCAGAGATTAGAAGTTTACCTTGAATCACTTGCTTGATCTTGTTTTCCTTGAGGCTTTAGAGTCACAAACATATGAGTCAAAGTTTATCTGTTCCTTCCTGGATTAGAAGCTGATATCTGGGCCCCTCGATGATTTTGTTTTGACCTATGTACCGGGCTCGGTCAGAACCTAATTGATGTGTTCAACTTAGTTCTTTCTCAAACAAATCAGAAATTGAGAAACAAACTGCTGTACAATAAGTAAGACATTGTTCCATGTAGTTGTCCGGCTGATATCTAGAACAGATGATTATATGATCACTTATCTTAAAAGTCGTATCAACATCTTCTCAGTTCCGAGAGACCTTGAAAAAGCTACGATTGCCGATCGGTTCCTGAAGTACTGCCGTTATAGTTATTAGACTTATCCAAGTGGGAGACTTTTTGATAAGGTGTCTAAGTCCATAACTATTTTTGGTATGTACTTGACCCGACCCGGCATGGTCCATTTGGGTCGCATGGCACCATGCAATTGGATAAACTAAATGAGAGAAATAACACATATGGTTTATTAATATATTATAAGTTCTAATATATTAATAATATTATTTAATTTGTTTTCGTCAAGAATAAATTTAGAATTAATTAACTGATCAAAAAGATAACTAATTAAATACATGGGTAGATTATGTAAATCTTCCACATCTTATATAGTGGGCTAAAAGGCTCCGTGGATTATCAATTTGGGTTCCACCCACAGGATGCTCCATGGATGCTCTATGGAGTTAACCCATGGATTGAGAAATGAAGAGTCATGGTACATTAGGGTTTTACCTAATGCAACACACTATATAAAGACCATGTCTCTCCCAAAAATCGGTTACACCAAGCGAAACAAGAGGACTTGGCTGATTTTGTGTGCGTTAGAGTATTCTCTCAAGTTTATCATTTGCATTTGGTGTTGTGTGAAGCATTTGAGGCATCACACTTGAGGTGCTACGCTCACAAGGTTTCAAAGAACACTTTCATCAACAAGGTATGTAGTTCTATCTTTTATACAAATAAAATTCTTCCCCATGTATACTAGATAGGTTCATAACCTTGGAAAAACAACTTTGCATGATTATTAGAAAAACATAGATCAAAGGTTATTAGGGTTGCATGTACACTTAGGAAGCGTTAGAATGCTCAAAACCCATCACTAACATGTTCCATCTTAACTGTGTGTGTGTGTACAATCATATCGGCGCCTTCTCGCTATCTCCCGAGGCACCTAAAACACATAACACATAACACATAACATGGTAAGCACGAATGCTTAGAGAGCTCCCTAAAATATTGATAGGTTTTGGCCATATGAACATTCCTATGTGCACATGCAACCCTAAAGCTTGGATCTAGGTCTCTCTAATTGAACATACATTGAATCCAAGACTCCTAATGGCTAACATACAATAACAATAATATGAAATCAGAGATTAGAAGTTTACCTTGAATCACTTGCTTGATCTTGTTTTCCTTGAGGCTTTAGAGTCACAAACATATGAGTCAAAGTTTATCTGTTCCTTCCTGGATTAGAAGCTGATATCTGGGCCCCTCGATGATTTTGTTTTGACCTATGTACCAGGCCTGGTCAGAATCTAATTGATGTGTTCAATTTAGTTCTTTGTCAAACAAATCAGAAATCGAGAAACAAACTGATGGACAATAAGTAAGACATTGTTCCATGTAGTTGTCCGACTGATAATTAGAACAGAGGATTATAGGATCACTTATCTTAAATGGCGTATCAACATCTTCTCAGTTCCGAGAGACCTTGAAAGAGCAACGATTGCCGATCGGTTCCTGAAGTACTGCCGTTATAGTTATTAGACTTATCCAAGTGGGAGACTGTTAGATAAGGTGTCTAAGTCCATAACTATTTCTGGTATGTACTTGACCCGACCCGGCATGCTCCATTTGGGTCGCATGGCACCATGCAATTGGATAAACTAAATGAGAGAAATAACACATACGGTTTATTAATATATTATAAGTTCTAATATATTAATAATATTATTTAATTAGTTTTGATCAAGAATAAATTTAGAATTAATTAACTGATCAAAAAGATAACTAATTAAATACATGGGTAGATTATGTAAATCTCCCATATCTTGTATAGTGGGCTAAAGGGCTCCATGGATTATCAAGTTGGGTTCCACTCACAGGATGCTCCATGGAGTTAACCCATGGATTGAGAAATGAAGAGTCATGTTACATTAGGGTTTTACCTAATGCAACACACTATATGAAGACCATGTCTCTCCCAAAAATCAGTTACACCAAGCGAAACAAGAGGGCTTGGCTAATTTTGAGTGTTATAGAGTATTCTCTCAAGTTTATACTTTGTATTTGGTGTTGTGTGAAGCATTTGAGGCATCACACTTGAGGTGCTTGGCTCACAAGGTTTCAAAGAACACTTTCATCAACATGGTATGTAGTTCTATCTTTTATACAAAGAAAATTGTTCCCCATGTATGCTAGATAGGTTCATAACCTTGGAAAAACAACTTTGCATGATTATTAGACAAACATAGATCCAAGGTTATTAGGCTTGCATGTACACTTAGGAAGTGTTAGAATGCTCAAAACCCATCACTAACATGTTCCATCTTGACTGTGTGTGTGTGTACAATCAAATCGGCGCCTTCTCGCTATCTCCCGAGGCACCTGAAACACATAACACATAACACATAACACGGTAAGCACGAATGCTTAGAGAGCTCCCTAAAATATTGATGGGTTTTGGCCATATGAACATTCCTATGTGCACACGCAACCCTAATGCTTGGATCAAGGTTTCTCTAATTGAACATACATTGAATCCAAGACTCCTAATGGCTAACATACAATAACAATAATATGAAATCAGAGATTAGAAGTTTACCTTGAATCACTTGCTTGATCTTGTTTTCCTTGAGGCTTTAGACTCACAAACATATGAGTCAAAGTTTATCTGTTCCTTCCTGGATTAGAAGTTGATATCTGGGCCCCTCGATGATTTTGTTTTGACCTATGTACCAGGCCTGGTCAGAACCTAATTGATGTATTCAATTTAGTTCTTTGTCAAACATATCAGAAATCGAGAAACAAACTGATGGACAATAAGTAAGACATTGTTCCATGTAGTTGTCCGACTGATATCTAGAACAGTGGATTATAGGATCACTTATCTTAAATGGTGTATCAACATCTTCTCAGTTCCGAGAGACCTTGAAAGAGCTACGATTGCCGATCGGTTCCTGAAGTACTGCCGTTATAGTTATTAGACTTATCCAAGTGGGAGACTGTTGGATAAGGTGTCTAAGTTCATAACTATTTCTGGTATGTACTTGACCCGACCCGGCATGCTCCATTTGGGTCGCATGGCACCATGCAATTGGATAAACTAAATGAGAGAAATAACACATACGGTTTATTAATATATTATAAGTTCTAATATATTAATAATATTATTTAATTAGTTTTGATCAAGAATAAATTTAGAATTAATTAACTGATCAAAAAGATAACTAATTAAATACATGGGTAGATTATGTAAATCTTCCATATCTTGTATAGTGGGCTAAAGGGCTCCATGGATTATCAAGTTGGGTTCCACTCACAGGATGCTCCATGGAGTTAACCCATTGATTGAGAAATGAAGAGTCATGTTACATTAGGGTTTTACCTAATGCAACACACTATATGAAGACCATGTCTCTCCCAAAAATTGGTTACACCAAGCGAAACAAGAGGGCTTGGCTAATTTGAGTGTTATAGAGTATTCTCTCAAGTTTATACTTTGCATTTGGTGTTGTGTGAAGCATTTGAGGCATCACACTTGAGGTGCTAGGCTCACAAGGTTTCAAAGAACACTTTCATCAACAAGGTATGTAGTTCTATCTTTTATACAAAGAAAATTGTTCCCCATGTATGCTAGATAGGTTCATAACCTTGGAAAAACAACTTTGCATGATTATTAGACAAACATAGATCCAAGGTTATTAGGCTTGCATGTACACTTAGGAAGTGTTAGAATGCTCAAAACCCATCGATAACATGTTCCATCTTGACTGTGTGTGTGTGTACAATCATATCGACGCCTTCTCGCTATCTCCCGAGGCACCTGAAACACATAACACATAACACATAACACGGTAAGCACGAATGCTTAGAGAGCTCCCTAAAATATTGATGGGTTTTGGCCATATGAACATTCCTATGTGCACATGCAACCCTAATGCTTGGATCAAGGTTTCTCTAATTGAACATACATTGAATCCAAGACTCCTAATGGCTAACATACAATAACAATAATATGAAATCAGAGATTAGAAGTTTACCTTGAATCACTTCCTTGATCTCGGTGTCCTTGAGGCTTTAGAGTCACAAACATATGAGTCAAAGTTTATCTGTTCCTTGTTGGATTAGAAGCTGATATCTGGGCCCCTCGATAATTTTGTTTTGACGTATGTATCGGGCTCGGTAAGAACCTAATTGATGTGTTCAACTTAGTTCTTTGTCAAACAAATGAGAAATCGAGAAGCAAACTGCTACATAATAAGTAAGACATTGTTCCATGTAGTTGTCCGGCTGATATCTAGAACAGATGATTATATGATTACTTATCTTAAAAGTCATATCAACATCTTCTCAGTTCCGAGAGACCTTGAAAAAGCTATGATTGCCGATCGGTTCCTGAAGTACTGTCGTTAAAGTTATTAGACTTATCCAAGTGGGAGACTGTTGGATAAGGTGTCTAAGTCCATAACTATTTTTGGTATGTACTTGACCCGACCCGGCATGGTCCATTTGGGTCGCATGGCACCATGTAATTGGACAAACTAAATGAGAGAAATAACACATATGGTTTATTAATATATTATAAGTTCTAATATATTAATAGTATTATTTAATTTGTTTTCGTCAAGAATAAATTTAGAATTAATTAAGTGATAAAAAAGATAACTAATTAAATACATGGGTAGATTATGTAAATCTTCCACATCTTATATAGTGGGCTAAAAGGCTCCATGGATTATCAAGTTGGGTTCCACCCACAGGATGCTCCATGGATGCTCCATGGAGTTAACCCATGGATTGAGAAATGAAGAGTCATGTTACATTAGGGTTTTACCTAATTCAACACACTATATAAAGACCATGTCTGTCCCAAAAATCGGTTACACCAAGCGAAACAAGAGGGCTTGGCTGATTTTGAGTGTGTTAGAGTATTCTCTCAAGTTTATCCTTTGCATTTGGTGTTGTGTGAAGCATTTGAGGCATCAAACTTGAGGTGCTAGGCTTACAAGGTTTCAAAGAACACTTTCATCAACAAGGTATGTAGTTCTATCTTTTATACAAAGAAAATTGTTCCCCATGTATGCTAGATAGGTTCATAACCTTGGAAAAACAACTTTGCATGATTATTAGACAAACATAGATCCAAGGTTATTAGGGTTGCATGTACACTTAGGAAGCGTTAGAATGCTCAAAACCCATCACTAACATGTTCCATCTTAACTGTGTGTGTGTGTACAATCATATCGGCGCCTTCTCGCTATCTCCCGAGGCACCTAAGACACATAACACATAACACGGTAAGCACGAATGCTTAGAGAGCTCCCTAAAATATTGATGGGTTTTGGCCATATGAACATTCGTATGTTCACATGCAACCCTAAAGCTTGGATCTAGGTTTCTCTAATAGAACATACATTGAATCCAAGACTCCTAATGGCTAACATACAATAACAATAATATGAAATCAGAGATTAGAAGTTTACCTTGAATCACTTGCTTGATCTTGTTTTCCTTGAGGCTTTAGAGTCACAAACATATGAGTCAAAGTTTATCTGTTCCTTCTTGGATTAGAAGCTGATATCTGGGCCCCTCGATGATTTTGTTTTGTCCTATGTACCAGGCCCGGTCAGAACCTAATTGATATGTTCAATTTAGTTCTTTGTCAAACAAATCAGAAATCGAGAAACAAACTGCTGGACAATAAGTAAGACAATGTTCCATGTAGTTGTCCGACTGATATCTAGAACAGAGGATTATATGATCACTTATCTTAAATGGCATATCAACATCTTCTCAGTTCCGAGAGACCTTGAAAGAGCTACGGTTGCCGATCGGTTCCTGAAGTACTGCCGTTATAGTTATTAGACTTATCCAAGTGGGAGACTGTTGGATAAGGTGTCTAAGTTCATAACTATTTCTGGTATGTACTTGACCCGACCCGGCATGCTCCATTTGGGTCGCATGGCACCATGCAATTGGATAAACTAAATGAGAGAAATAACACATACGGTTTATTAATATATTATAAGTTCTAATATATTAATAATATTATTTAATTAGTTTTGATCAAGAATAAATTTAGAATTAATTAACTGATCAAAAAGATAACTAATTAAATACATGGGTAGATTATGTAAATCTTCCATATCTTGTATAGTGGGCTAAAGGGCTCCATGGATTATCAAGTTGGGTTCCACTCACAGGATGCTCCATGGAGTTAACCCATTGATTGAGAAATGAAGAGTCATGTTACATTAGGGTTTTACCTAATGCAACACACTATATGAAGACCATGTCTCTCCTAAAAATCGGTTACACCAAGCGAAACAAGAGGGCTTGGCTAATTTGAGTGTTATAGAGTATTCTCTCAAGTTTATACTTTGCATTTGGTGTTGTGTGAAGCATTTGAGGCATCACACTTGAGGTGCTAGGCTCACAAGGTTTCAAAGAACACTTTCATCAACAAGGTATGTAGTTCTATCTTTTATACAAAGAAAATTGTTCCCCATGTATGCTAGATAGGTTCATAACCTTGGAAAAACAACTTTGCATGATTATTAGACAAACATAGATCCAAGGTTATTAGGCTTGCATGTACACTTAGGAAGTGTTAGAATGCTCAAAACCCATCGATAACATGTTCCATCTTGACTGTGTGTGTGTGTACAATCATATCGACGCCTTCTCGCTATCTCCCGAGGCACCTGAAACACATAACACATAACACATAACACGGTAAGCACGAATGCTTAGAGAGCTCCCTAAAATATTGATGGGTTTTGGCCATATGAACATTCCTATGTGCACATGCAACCCTAATGCTTGGATCAAGGTTTCTCTAATTGAACATACATTGAATCCAAGACTCCTAATGGCTAACATACAATAACAATAATATGAAATCAGAGATTAGAAGTTTACCTTGAATCACTTCCTTGATCTCGGTGTCCTTGAGGCTTTAGAGTCACAAACATATGAGTCAAAGTTTATCTGTTCCTTGTTGGATTAGAAGCTGATATCTGGGCCCCTCGATAATTTTGTTTTGACGTATGTATCGGGCTCGGTAAGAACCTAATTGATGTGTTCAACTTAGTTCTTTGTCAAACAAATGAGAAATCGAGAAGCAAACTGCTACATAATAAGTAAGACATTGTTCCATGTAGTTGTCCGGCTGATATCTAGAACAGATGATTATATGATTACTTATCTTAAAAGTCATATCAACATCTTCTCAGTTCCGAGAGACCTTGAAAAAGCTATGATTGCCGATCGGTTCCTGAAGTACTGTCGTTAAAGTTATTAGACTTATCCAAGTGGGAGACTGTTGGATAAGGTGTCTAAGTCCATAACTATTTTTGGTATGTACTTGACCCGACCCGGCATGGTCCATTTGGGTCGCATGGCACCATGTAATTGGACAAA
This sequence comes from Lactuca sativa, assembly GCF_002870075.4. Classification (NCBI taxonomy): domain Eukaryota; kingdom Viridiplantae; phylum Streptophyta; class Magnoliopsida; order Asterales; family Asteraceae; genus Lactuca; species Lactuca sativa. The sequence continues at coordinate 244,392,321 of NC_056623.2, read as the reverse complement.
CTAAATGAGAGAAATAACACATATGGTTTATTAATATATTATAAGTTCTAATATATTAATAGTATTATTTAATTTGTTTTCGTCAAGAATAAATTTAGAATTAATTAAGTGATAAAAAAGATAACTAATTAAATACATGGGTAGATTATGTAAATCTTCCACATCTTATATAGTGGGCTAAAAGGCTCCATGGATTATCAAGTTGGGTTCCACCCACAGGATGCTCCATGGATGCTCCATGGAGTTAACCCATGGATTGAGAAATGAAGAGTCATGTTACATTAGGGTTTTACCTAATTCAACACACTATATAAAGACCATGTCTGTCCCAAAAATCGGTTACACCAAGCGAAACAAGAGGGCTTGGCTGATTTTGAGTGTGTTAGAGTATTCTCTCAAGTTTATCCTTTGCATTTGGTGTTGTGTGAAGCATTTGAGGCATCAAACTTGAGGTGCTAGGCTTACAAGGTTTCAAAGAACACTTTCATCAACAAGGTATGTAGTTCTATCTTTTATACAAAGAAAATTGTTCCCCATGTATGCTAGATAGGTTCATAACCTTGGAAAAACAACTTTGCATGATTATTAGACAAACATAGATCCAAGGTTATTAGGGTTGCATGTACACTTAGGAAGCGTTAGAATGCTCAAAACCCATCACTAACATGTTCCATCTTAACTGTGTGTGTGTGTACAATCATATCGGCGCCTTCTCGCTATCTCCCGAGGCACCTAAGACACATAACACATAACACGGTAAGCACGAATGCTTAGAGAGCTCCCTAAAATATTGATGGGTTTTGGCCATATGAACATTCGTATGTTCACATGCAACCCTAAAGCTTGGATCTAGGTTTCTCTAATAGAACATACATTGAATCCAAGACTCCTAATGGCTAACATACAATAACAATAATATGAAATCAGAGATTAGAAGTTTACCTTGAATCACTTGCTTGATCTTGTTTTCCTTGAGGCTTTAGAGTCACAAACATATGAGTCAAAGTTTATCTGTTCCTTCTTGGATTAGAAGCTGATATCTGGGCCCCTCGATGATTTTGTTTTGTCCTATGTACCAGGCCCGGTCAGAACCTAATTGATATGTTCAATTTAGTTCTTTGTCAAACAAATCAGAAATCGAGAAACAAACTGCTGGACAATAAGTAAGACAATGTTCCATGTAGTTGTCCGACTGATATCTAGAACAGAGGATTATATGATCACTTATCTTAAATGGCATATCAACATCTTCTCAGTTCCGAGAGACCTTGAAAGAGCTACGGTTGCCGATCGGTTCCTGAAGTACTGCCGTTATAGTTATTAGACTTATCCAAGTGAGAGACTGTTGGATAAGGTGTCTAAGTCCATTACTATTTCTGGTATGTACTTGACCCGACCCGGCATGGTCCTTTTGGGTCGCATGGCACCATGCAATTGGATAAACTAAATAAGAGAAATAACACATACGGTTTATTAATATATTATAAGTTCTAATATATTAATAATATTATTTAATTAGTTTTGATCAAGAATAAATTTAGAATTAATTAACTGATCAAAAAGATAACTAATTAAATACATGGGTAGATTATGTAAATCTTCCATATCTTGTATAGTGGGCTAAAGGGCTCCATGGATTATCAAGTTGGGTTCCACCCACAGGATGCTCCATGGAGTTAACCCATGGGTTGAGAAATGAAGAGTCATGTTACATTAGGGTTTTACCTAATGCAACACACTATATGAAGACCATGTCTCTCCTAAAAATCGGTTACACCAAGCGAAACAAGAGGGCTTGGCTAATTTTGAGTGTTATAGAGTATTCTCTCAAGTTTATACTTTGCATTTGGTGTTGTGTGAAGCATTTGAGGCATCACACTTGAGGTGCTAGGCTCACAAGGTTCCAAAGAACACTTTCATCAACAAGGTATGTAGTTCTATCTTTTATACAAAGAAAATTGTTCCCCATGTATGCTAGATAGGTTCATAACCTTGGAAAAACAACTTTGCATGATTATTAGACAAACATAGATCCAAGGTTATTAGGGTTGCATGTACACTTAGGAAGTGTTAGAATGCTCAAAAGGCATCACTAACATGTTCCATCTTGACTGTGTGTGTGTGTGTACAATCCTATCGGCGCCTTCTCGCTATCTCCCGAGGCACCTGAAACACATAACACATAACACATAACACGGTAAGCATGAATGCTTAGAGAGCTCCCTAAAATATTGATGGGTTTTGGCCATATGAACATTCCTATGTGCACATGCAACGCTAATGCTTGGATCAAGGTTTCTCTAAGTGAACTTACATTGAATCCAAGACTCCTAATGGCTAACATACAATAACAATAATATGAAATCAGAGATTAGAAGTTTACCTTGAATCACTTGCTTGATCTCGTTGTCCTTGAGGCTTTAGAGTCACAAACATATCAGTCAAAGTTTATCTGTTCCTTGTTGGATTAGAAGCTGATATATGGGCCCCTCGATGATTTTGTTTTGACCTATGTATCGGGCTCGGTCAGAACCTAATTGATGTGGTCAACTTAGTTCTTTGTCAAACAAATCAGAAATCGAGAAACAAACTGCTGGACAATAAGTAAGACATTGTTCCATGTAGTTGTCCGGCTGATATCTAGAACAGATGATTATATGCTCACTTATCTTAAAAGTCGTATCAACATCTTCTCAGTTCCGAGAGACCTTGAAAAAGCTACGATTGCCGATCGGTTCCTGAAGTACTGCCGTTAAAGTTATTGGAATTATCCAAGTGGGAGACTGTTGGATAAGGTGTCTAAGTCCATAACTATTTCTGGTATGTACTTGACCTGACCCGGCATGGTCCATTTGGGTTGCATGGCACCATGCAGTTGGATAAACTAAATGAGAGAAATAACACATATGGTTTATTACTATATTATAAGTTATAATATAATAGCCTAATATTATTTATTTAGTTTTGACCAAGTATAAATTTAGAATTAATTAAGTGATCAAAAAGATTACTAATTAAATACATGGGTAAATTATGTAAATCTTCCATATATTATATAGTGGGCTAAAAGGCTCCATGGATTATCAAGTTGGGTTCCACCCACAGGATGCTCCATGGAGTTAACCCATGGATTGAGAAATGAAGAGTCATGTTACATTAGGGTTTTACCTAATGCAACACACTATATAAAGACCATGTCTCTCCCAAAAATCGGTTACACAAAGTGAAACTAGAGGGCTTGGCTGATTTTGAGTGTGTTAGAGTATTCTCTCAAGTTAATACTTTGCATTTGGTGTTTTGTGAAGCATTTGAGGCATCACACTTGTGGTGCTAGGCTCACAAGGTTTCAAAGAACACTTTCATCAACAAGGTTTGTAGTTCTATCTTTTATACAAAGAAAATTGTTCCCCATGTATGCTAGACAGGTTCATAACCTTGGAAAACCAACTTTTCATGATTATTAGACAAACATAGATCCAAGGTTATTAGGGTTGCATGTACACTTAGGAAGTGTTAGAATGCTCAAAACCCATCACTAACATGTTCCATCTTGACTATGTGTGTGTACAATCATATCAGCGCCTTCTCGCTATCTCCCGAGGCACCTGAAACACATAACACATAACACATAACACGGTAAGCACGAATACTTAGAGAGCTCCCTAAAATAATGATGGGTTTCACTACTAGAAATACAGCATTTTACGACGCTCATTGCGCGTCGTAAAAGGCTCAGACGGCGCGTAAATGCGCGTCAAGGAAGGCCCTGTCATAAAGAGAGACGACGCACATTTACGACGCTCGTTTACGACACACAATGCGTATCAAGGAAGGCCCTGTCATAAAAGAAGACGACACGCATTCGCGTGTCGTAACCTTACGACGCGCGTGTTAATGACACGTAATGCGTATCAAAAAAGTCCTTGTCAAGAAAGGCCATGTCATAAGTGAAGATGACAGACATTTTTGCGTATCATAATTTTAAATGTTTAAAAGAAATATTATTTATAGATTTACTTATTTTCAAATTAAATTTGTATTGAACGTTTCATAATAGAAAATAAAATATCATATACAAAAAATATAATCCATTGCATAAATTTAATGTCATACAATTTTATTTCTTACAATTTATAAATTTTCATCTAATCTACTATGTAAATCAAATTCCAACTAAGTAAATGCAGCAACAGCAAGACTCTTCAGCTAAGTCCTTTGCATAAACAAAATACATGTTAGTTTAAATATTTTTGGAAAATGTCAAAAAAGAAAGGGAATACTGAATACCTTGCAGCATCAACATTTTTTGCTTCATATCAGCATCAACAATACAACATTGTAAGAAGTGATTAGGACAATTAGGCTCTGTTTCAACCATCTGGTTTTGGTGTAATTTCATCTGAGGTATGCAAATTAAATATTAAATATTAAATATTAAATATAAAGTATAATATATAACCCTAGAAATGAATCAAAAAAGTTACTGATTACTCTTACTTTCAGAAATTTTTCAGAGACAGGTCCATCATTTTCAGCCATTGAGAATTCCTGGACAACTTTTTCAAGTCCTTTGCTAACTGTTGCTGAGAAATTTAGAATAGAACTGGAATTTCTACAGAAATTAAGAATTTATAAAAGGGGACAAAAGGGGAGTTCGGAAATACCTTTTCATCATCTGGTAACAATTTATATATTCTTGCCCATAGCCCCGCCTTTCCATGAGCTGCAATGAAAGTCATAATTATGGTTATGCCTTTGATTTGAAAGTGGCATACTGTAAAAACTCAGACATGGCTATAATGGAGATAATAGGGATATATATATATATATATATACATACATATATATATATATATATATATATATATATATATATATATATATATATATATATATATATATATACCTTAAACAAATTAGCTTCCAGATCAGATTGAGAGCTGCATAGGAAGTAGAGATGGAAGGACCCAGAACTCCGGGGGCATTGGGTTGGTTCATGCCCACTCACACACACCAAGTATCTAAAAACAAATAAATTTTTCTAAGTTTTTTTCAAATATAAACTAAAGCATATATTCTATATAATACACTCACACAAAGTAAAAAGAAGAAAGAAAAAGTTGATGTATTACAAAAAGCCAAGTTTTGCCCCATGATGGACCATGCCATTCCATTATCATCTCTGTTGTCTCCTAAAATAAATAATTTGAAACTGAATACAAAAAAGATCTGGACTTGGAATTGGAATTGGAATTAAAAGAAAGATTGATAGTTTCATGCCTTGAAAAGATGAAGCTCCAGGGTACCATAGTCTTTTCAACCGAATTGGGATGTAATGTTCTGGTGCAAGAACATTTAGCAGGTAAGCATAAGCTTCTCCATCCTACACATGAAATCAAACTACTATGAATAAACATGAAAAAAGCACAATGAAATCAAACTACTATTCCAGATATTCGATGTGGTTGAGTACCTCCTACTGTATCATGAAAATAAGTTATGATAATCATTACAATTTCAAGAAAACATGACATATTAGAGAGTATATAACTAATGTCCTTGTCTACCAGGTCTTAACACAATGATCACCTCCAACATAAACTGAATTTATAAAAACACACCCCTGTATCAGCCATAACACGATGATCACCTCCAACATAAACCGACTTTGGCTCCTCAACATGTGCGTCGCCTGGAAAATACATTCTTCTCATATTTTTCTATGATAAATTTTTATTGTTTTTAAGAAAGAAAAAAAAACATACTTGAGAGCCAACTCAGTGTGTTGGAGCTTGTAGTAAAAAACAGGCGAGTCCCCATAACTCTTCATTGTATCTGGATGATCGAGCCCAAGTTCCCTCTCATTTATATCCAAAGCTTTTTGTTGGTAGATAATAGCCTAATAGATAGATAGATAGTAGTCAAATGACAAAGGTAATCTCGTTTTTTCCGTGTTGCGCATTGATAACGTCTGCGCATTGATAACGTCTGCGCATTGATAACGTCTGCCCACCAAAAAAAAGTTTACTTATCAAGGTAAATAAATCGAGTGTATTGTATCAAAAATTAGTTGATTAAAATTTCTAATAATCACTAATAGTTTTCATGTACTATAAATGTATTTTCTTTTTTGCGCATATTAATGTGAAAGTTACTTTTGATAACGACCTGTGTAATAATTTATAATTAAACAAGAGATTAAAATTTATATTCAGTTTTTATCTATTTCTTACTAATTCTCATTTAATTGTAAATTTTTTAAAAAAATCTTTTAAAATCTGACTCTGGAAATTATATATTTCATAATAAAAATAGTTAGAAATATAATATTAGTTTACATTCAATTTAGCCAAGCGAGAAAAGCTTTGCATTTAAAGAGGCGTCCTACTTTCTTGTGATGGAGAGACATGTCTTGTAAAAAAATTGTTTATTAAATATTTATGAGACACTTCCTTAGTTGACTTATTCTTGTATTAACAAAAAGTCAACATAAGAAAAAATGCTCCTGTACCTGATTAAAATCACCAGTATGATAAAGCACCACAGCCAAAAGACTATATGCACCAGCTGTCATTCGATGATAAGGACCACATACAGATACAAGTTTAGACAGTGCTTGTACATAGTAATAATGTTAGACCTTATTTGACTTATTATTGTATAAATGAAAAGTCAACACAAAAAGATTAAGTTACCTTTGTTCCAAAGTTGACAGCATCTTCAAGTTTGCCTTTATCCAAAGATGTTTTAGATGATTCCAAAAGTGTACTCCCATCAGTGTCCTTCCATCAACAGGTGAAAGTTCAAGAGAGCCAAAATCAACCACCAACTTAGGAAGGGCAGTTTAGTCATAGATCAAATTAACATGATGAGGCCATTATCGAATCACTTTGTACATAAGCTTAGCCTGTAAAAATAATAAAGATCAAATTATGATGACTCAATCTTAGTTTGAATTTTGAACAGGACAAAAGAAATCATGAGAATCAATCACCAATTGATGTAATGTATACACATCTGGCCCACCAAGTTCATATACTTTTCCCATGTTGCTACCATCATCTTTCAAGGCTGCAACAACGGCAAATGCCACACCAGAAACATACACAGGCTAAATCCTGTACAAAAAAAACAAATATTTACCAAACTGTTGAGAAAAGTAATTCATCATATCAAGTAAAGGGAAGAGAATGAAGTCATATTATACTTGGTGGATCCATTCCCAATAAGTGGAAGGCCATAACTTTATGTCACTCTATACAGAGGCATCGCTGAATCTCTGACCAATAAGACATTTTCAATCTGTTACAGGACAAATAAAATAAGCATAAGCTTTGACCCAACATGAAACAAAGTCATATTTTAATTATTTGATACAGATATATGAACATAAATTTAAAGATTACAAACCCCAAACATCAGATGATGTAGCCCCAGAAGCCCCCTGCACCTACCCCACCCAAAGTTATGAAGCCCAGTGCAACTTCTAAAACAGATCGTGTTTTTGCTAGTTCTCTTGCAAGAAAATTGGTTGAAGATAACAATACATGGAATGCAACCAAAACATAATTAATTTGTTAAATACATGATAGATGGAATGGACAATAATTCAACATAAAACACCTATATACTCTATAAGACTTTATAGAACCGTTGGAAAATTTAATAAAAAAGGATATTTTTTGATAACTCCACCTGGTGAGTATCATTAACATGGATACAAATCTGAAAAGACATGGTTTTAAAGAAATTAAGCCCTAAATAAATTGCAGACTACACAGTTTTAAAGAATGGATTAAAATCCTTGAAGAAAAAGAATGCAAAGCATGAGAACGAGAACAAGCAAGAACGTTTTTTCTCCAACATCATCATCTTCTTTTATTGTCGCACGATGCTATTAGGGTTTCATATGTAATTTGATCATGCACTATATACATCTATGAGGGGTTTGAGAACTAGAATTTGACCATATTTGAGCTGGTTGAGCAGATTTATTCTAACATTTGTGTGCATAATACTCATAATCCATGTGTGTTTGTGAAGGAAAAGGGGGGAGAACGAACTAGGGTTAGAATCGAAGGAAAGGAAATGTATATGGAATGTAATAAACTAGGCCACTTCGTCGGAATTGAAGTACAGTTCCGACTAATTCTAGGGCTAGCCACTCCGGCGATGCTAACGAGAGAAAATCTAGGAATAAAAGAAGGTGAATCGTTGTTTGTAAACAACATACTTCATTTGAATACATATGTAAAGGAGAGAAGAGGTTACCTGAAAACGATACTTCAGGCGATCAAGATGTTAGGGCCGACGCTGCTAACGGTGGCGGAGCAAGACGCAAACCACAACGGGCCATTTTTTCTCGGGCGATTTCTTGACTCGTTACATTTTTATTCAGCGATATTTGATTCAATAGAAACAATAATGGGGAGAAACAGTATGGAGAGGATGAAGATTGAGAGGAATCACTTTGCGAAGGCTTGTCAGCTAAGAAATCACCCTTTCCTTTTCTTCTTGATCCCGGTTTATTACATTCCATATACAAGATAGTGGTGGTCTGTACCATGAAGGGAGAGAGAGAGAGAGAGAGAGAGAGAGAGAGAGAGAGGAGAGATGGTGGTGAATCTGATCGAGATGAGCGTTCCTGTGGAAGGAGGAGACGCAACAGGCGGGGTTTTTAATTTTTTCGATTTCATTTCCCCTACTATTAAAAAACGAAAACGCACGTTCATATACTAAAATTATAAAGCGAGAAGGTAACACGACACGCTTTTTAGGATAGGTGCCCTCCGTGTTTTTAATTTTTTTTTGTTGGACACTAATTTTAGGGCGCGCAAAAATACGTGCCCTCTATCCTTCAAATTTTTTAAAACTGACATTATTTTCTAGGGCACGTACAAATGCGCGTCGTCTATCAGCGAGTGTCATTGTTTGCGCGTCATTAAAGGGCTGTTTTCTAGTAGTGTTTTGGCCATATGAACATTCCTATGTGCACATGGAACCCTAATGATTGGATCTAGGTTTCTTTAATTGAACATACATTAAATCCAAGACTCCTAATGGCTAACATACAATAACAATAATATGAAATCAGAGATTAGAAGTTTACCTTGAATCACTTGCTTGATCTCGTTGTCCTTGAGGCTTTAGAGTCACAAACATATGAGTCAAAGTTTATCTGTTCCTTCTTGGATTAGAAGCTGATATCTGGGCCCCTCGATGATTTTATTTTGACCTATGTACCGGGCTCGGTCAGAACCTAATTGATGTGTTCAACTTAGTTCTTTGTCAAACAAATCAGAAATCGAGAAACAAACTGCTGGACAATAAGTAAGACATTGTTCCATGGAGTTGTCCGGCTGATATCTAGAACAGATGATTATATGATCACTTATCTTAAAAGGCGTATCAACATCTTCTCAGTTCCGAGAGACCTTGAAAAAGCTACGATTGCCGATCGGTTCCTGAAGTACTGCCGCTATAGTTATTAGACTTATCCAAGTGGGAGACTGTTGGATAAGGTGTCTAAGTCCATAACTATTTTTGGTATGTACTTGACCCGACCCGGCATGGTCCATTTGGGTCGCATGGCACCATGCAATTGGATAAACTAAATGAGAGAAATAACACATATGGTTTATTAATATATTATAAGTTCTGATATATTAATAATATTATTTAATTAGTTTTGATCAAGAATAAATTTAGAATTAATTAAGTGATCAAAAAGATAACTAATTAAATACATGTATAGATTATGTAAATCTTCCATATCTTGTATAGTGGGCTAAAAGGCTCCATGGATTATCAAGTTGGGTTCCACCCACAGGATGCTCCATGGAGTTAGCCCATGGATTGAGAAATGAAGAGTCATGTTACGTTAGCGTTTTACCTAATGCAACACACTATATAAAGACCATGTCTCTCCCAAAAATCGGTTACACCAAGCGAAACAAGAGGGCTTGGCTGATTTTGAGTGTGTTAGAGTATTCTCTCAAGTTTATAGTTTTGCATTTGGTGTTGTGTGAAGCATTTGAGGCATCACACTTAAGGTGCTAGGCTCACAAGGTTTCAAAGAACACTTTCATCAACAAGGTATGTAGTTCTGCCTTTTATACAAAGAAAATTGTTCCCCATGTATGCTAGATAGGTTCATAACCTTGGAAAAACAACTTTCCATGATTATTAGACAAACATAGATCCAAGGTTATTAGGGTTTCATGTACACATAGGAAGTGTTAGAATGCTCAAAACCCATCAGTAACATGTTCCATCTTGACTGTGTGTGTGTGTACAATCATATCGGCGCCTTCTCGCTATCTCCCGAGGCACCTGAAACACATAAGACATAGGACATAACACGGTAAGCACGAATGCTTAGAGTGCTCCCTAAAATATTGATGGGTTTTGGCCATATGAACATTCCTATGTGCACATGCAACCCTAATGCTTGGATCAAGGTTTCTCTAATTGAACATACATTGAATCCAAGACTCCTAAAGGCTAACATACAATAACAATAATATGAAATCAGAGATTAGAAGTTTACCTTGAATCACTTGTTTGATCTTGTTGTCCTTGAGGCTTTAGAGTCACAAACATATGAGTCAAAGTTTATCTGTTCCTTCTTGGATTAGAAGCTGATATCTGGGCCCCTAGATGATTTTATTTTGAACTATGTACCGGGCTCGGTCAGAACCTAATTGATGTGTTCAACTTAGTTCTTTGTCAAACAAATCAGAAATCGAGAAACAAACTGCTGGATAGTAAGTAAGACATTGTTCCATGTAGTTGTCCGGCTGATATCTAGAACAGATGATTATATGATCACTTATCTTAAAAGGTGTATCAACATCTTCTCAGTTCCGAGAGACCTTGAAAAAGCTACGATTGCTGATTGGTTCCTGAAGTACTACCGTTATAGTTATTAGACTTATCCAAGTGCAAGACTGTTGGATAAGGTGTCTAAGTCCATAACTATTTCTGGTATGTACTTGACCCGACCCGGCATGGTCCATTTGGGTCGCATGGCACCATGCAATTGGATAAACTAAATGAGAGAAATAACACATATGGTTTATTAATATATTATAAGTTCTAATATATTAATAATATTATTTAATTAGTTTTGATCAAAAATAAATTTAAAATTAATTAAGTGATCAAAAAGATAACTAATTAAATACATGTACAGATTATGTAAATCTTCCATATCTTGTATAGTGGGCTAAAAGGCTCCATGGATTATCAAGTTGGGTTCCACCCACAGGATGCTCCATGGATGCTCCATGGAGTTAACCCATGGATGGAGAAATGAAGAGTCATGTTACATTAGGGTTTTACCTAACGCAACGCACTATATAAAGACCATGTCTCTCCCAAAAATCGGTTACACCAAGCGAAACAAGAGGGCTTGGCTGATTTTGAGTGTGTTAGAGTATTCTCTTAAGTTTATACTTTGCATTTGGTGTTGTGTGAAGCATTTGAGGCATCACACTTGAGGTGCTAGGATCAGAAGGTTTCAAAGAACACTTTCATCAACAAGGTATGTAGTTCTATCTTTTATACAAAGAAAATTGTTCCCGATGTATGCTAGATAGGTTCATAACCTTCGAAAAACAACTTTGCATGATTATTAGACAAACATAGATCCAAGGTTATTAGGGTCGAATGTACACTTAGGAAGTGTTAGAATGCTCAAACCCATCACTAACATGTTCCATCTTGACTGTGTGTGTGTACAATCATATCGGCGCCTTCTCGCTATCTCCCGAGGCTCCTGAAACACATAACACGGTAAGCACGAATGCTTAGAGAGCTCCCTAAAATATTGAATGGTTTTGGCCATATGAACATTCCTATGTGCACATGCAACCCTAATGCTTGGATCAAGGTTTATTTAATTGAACATACATTGAATCCAAGACTCCTAATGGCTAACATACAATAACAATAATATGAAATCAGAGATTAGAAGTTTACCTTGAATCACTTGCTTGATCTAGTTGTCCTTGAGGCTTTAGAGTCACAAACATATGAGTCAAAGTTTATCTATTCCTTCTTGGATTAGAAGCTGATATCTGGGCCCCTCGATGATTTTGTTTTGACCTATGTACCGGGCTCGGTCAGAACCTAATTGATGTGTTCAACTTAGTTCTTTGTCAAACAAATCAGATATCGAGAAACAAATTGCTGGACAATAAGTAAGACATTGTTCCATGTAGTTGTTCGACAGATATCTAGAACAGATGATTATATGATCACTTATCTTAAAAGGCGTATCAACATCTTCTCAGTTCCGAGAGACCTTGAAAAAGCTACGATTGCCAATCGGTTCCTGAAGTACTACCGTTATAGTTATTAGACTTATCCAAGTGAGAGACTGTTGGATAAGGTGTCTAAGTCCATAACTATTTCTGGTATGTACTTGACCCGACCCGGCATGGTCCATTTGGGTCGCATGGCACCATGCAATTGGATAAACTAAATGACAGAAATAACACATATGGTTTATTAATATATTATAAGTTCTAATATACTAATAATATTATTTAATTAGTTTTGATCAAGAATAAATTTAGAATTAATTAAGTGATCAAAAAGATAACTAATTAAATACATGGGTAGATTATGTAAATCTTCCATATCTTATAAAGTAGGCTAAAAGGCTCCATAGATTATCAAGTTGGGTTCCAACCACAGGATGCTCCATGATTGCTCCATGTAGTTAACCCATGGATTGAGAAATGAAGAGTCATGTTACATTAGGGTTTTACCTAACGCAACGCACTATATAAAGACCATGTCTCTCCCAAAAATCGGTTACACCAAGCGAAACAAGAGGGCTTGGCTGGTTTTTAGTGTGTTAGAGTATTCTCTCAAGTTTATACTTTGCATTTTATGTCGTGTGAAGCATTTGAGGCATCACACTTGAGGTGCTAGGATCAGAAGGTTTCAAAGAACACTTTCATCAACAAGGTATGTAGTTCTATCTTTTATACAAAGAAAATTGTTCCCCATGTATGCTAGATAGGTTCATAACCTTCGAAAAACAACTTTGCATGATTATTAGACAAACATAGATCCAAGGTTATTAGGGTCAAATGTACACTTAGGAAGTGTTAGAATGCTCAAAACCCATCACTAACATGTTCCATCTTAACTGTGTGTGTGTACAATCATATCGGCACCTTCTCGCTATCTCCCGAGGCACCTGAAACACATAACACATAACACATAGCACGGTAAGCACGAATTCTTAGAGAGCTCCCTAAAATATTGATGGGTTTTGGCCGTATGAACATTCCTATGTGCACATGCAACCCTAATGCTTGGATCTAGGTTTCTCTAATTGAACATACATTGAATCCAAGACTCTTAATGGCTAACATACAATAACAATAATATGAAATCAGAGATTAGAAGTTTACCTTGAATCACTTGCTTGATCTTGTTATCCTTGAGGCTTTAGAGTCACAAACATATGAGTCAAAGTTTATCTGTTTCTTCTTGGATAAGAAGCTGATATCTGGGCCCCTCGATGATTTTGTTTTGACCTATGTACCTGGCCCGGTCAGAACCTAATTGATGTGTTCAATTTAGTTATTTGTCAAACAAATCAGAAATCGAGAAACAAACTGTTGGACAATAAGTAAGACATTGTTCCATGTAGTTGTATGGCTGATAACTAGAATAGAGGATTATATGATCAATTATCTTAAATGGCGTATCAACATCTTCTCAGTTCCGAGAGACCTTGAAAGAGCTACAATTGCCGATCGGTTGCTGAACTAATGTCGTTATAGTTATTAGACTTATCCAAGTGGGAGACTGTTGGATAAGGTATCTAAGTCCATAACTATTTCTGGTATGTACTTGATCCGACCCGGCATGGTCCATTTGGGTTGCATGGCACCATGCAATTGGATAAACTTAATGAGAGAAATAACTCATATGGTTTATTAATATATTATAAGTTCTAATATATTAATAATATTATTTAATTAGTTTTGACCAAGAATAAATTTAGAATTAATTAAGTGATGAAAAAAATAACTATTTAAATACATGGGTAGATTATGTAAACCTTCGATTTCTTATGTAGTGGGCTAAAAGGCTCCATGGATTATGAAGTTGGGTTCCACCCACACGATGCTCCATGGATGCTCCGTGGAGTTAACCCATGGATTGAGAAATGAAGAGTCATGTTACATTAGGGTTTTACCTAATGCAACACACTATATAAAGACCATGTCTCTCCCAAAAATCTGTTACACCAAGTGAAACAAGAGGGCTTGGCTAATTTTGAGTGTGTTAGAGTATTCTCTCAACTTTATACTTTGCATTTGGTGTTGTGTGAAGCATTTGAGGCATCACACTTCAGGTGCTAGGCTCACAAGGTTTCAAAGAACACTTTCATCAACAAGGTATGTAGTTCTATCTTTTATACAAAGAAAATTGTTCCCCATATATGCTAGATAGGTTCATAACCTTGGAAAAACAATTTCTCATGATTATTAGACAAACATAGATCCGAGGTTATTAGGGTTGCATGTACACTTAGGAAGTGTTAGAATGCTCAAAACCCATCACTAACATGTTCCATCTTGACGGTGTGTGTGTGTACAATCATATCGGCACCTTCTCGCTATCTCCCGAGGCACCTGAAACACATAACACATAACACATAACACGGTAAGAACGAATGCTTAGAGAGCTCCCTAAAATATTGATGGGTTTTGGCCATATGAACATTCCTATGTGCATATGCAACCCTAATGCTTAGATCTAGGTTTCTCTAATTTAACATACATTGAATCGAAGACTCCTAATGGCTAAGATACAATAAAAATAATATGAAATCAGAGATTAGACGTTTACCTTGAATCACTTGCTTGATCTTGTTGTCCTTGAGGCTTTAGAGTCACAAACTTATGAGTCAAAGTTTATTTGTTCCTTCTTGGATTAGAAGCTGATATCTGGGCCCCTCGATGATTTTGTTTTGACCTATGTACCGGGCCCGGTCAGAACCTAATTGTTGTGTTCAATTTAGTTCTTTGTCAAACAAATCAGAAATCAAGAAACAAACTGCTGGACAATAAGTAAGACATTGTTCCATGTAGTTGTCCGGCTGATATCTAGAATAGAGGATTATATGATCACTTATCTTAAAAGGCATATCAACATCTTCTCAGTTCCGAGAGACCTTGAAAGAGCTACGATTGCCGATCGGTTCCTGCAGAACTGTCGTTATATTTATTAGACTTATCCAAGTGGGAGACTGTTGGATAAGGTGTCTAAGTCCATAACTATTTCTGGCATGTACTTGACCCGACCCGACATGGTCCATTTGGGTCGCATGGCACCATGCAATTGGATAAACTAAATGAGAGAAATAACACATATGGTTTATTAATATATTATCAGTTCTAATATATTAATAATATTATTTAATTAGTTTTGATCAAGAATAAATTTAGAATTAATTAAGTGATCAAAAAGATAACTAGTTAAATACTTGGGTAGATTATGTAAATCTTCCATATCTTATATAGTGGTCTAAAAGGCTTCATGGATTATCAAGTTGGGTTCCACCCACAGGATGCTCCATGGAGTTAACCCATGGATTGAGAAATGAAGAGTCATGTTACATTAGGGTTTTACCTAATGCAACACACTATATAAAGACCATGTCTCTCCCAAAAATCGGTTACACCAAGTGAAACAAGAGGGCTTGGCTGATTTTGAGTGTGTTAGAGTATTCTCTCAAGTTTATACATTGCATTTGGTGATGTGTGAAGCATTTGAGGCATCACACTTGAGGTGCTAGGCTCACATTGGTTTCAAAGAACACTTTCATCAACAGGGTATGTAGTTCTATCTTTTATACAAAGAAAATTGTTCCCCATGTATGCTAGATAGGTTCATAACCTTGGAAAAACAACTTTGCATGATTGTTAGACAAACATAGATCCAAGGTTATTAGGGTCAAATGTACACTTAGGAAGTGTTAGAATGCTCAAAACCCATCACTAACATGTTCCATCTTGACTGTGTGTGTGTGTACAATCACATCGTCGCCTTCTCGCTATCTCCCGAGGCAGCTGAAACACATAACACATAACACATAACACGGTAAACACGAATGCTTAGAGAGCTCCCTAAAATATTGATGGGTTTTGGCCATATGAACATTCCTATGTGCACATGCAACCCTAATGCTTGGATCTAGGTTTCTCTAATTGAACATACATTGAATCCAAGACTCCTAATGGCTAATATACAATAACAATAATATGAGATCAGAGATTAGAAGTTTACCTTGAATCACTTGCTTGATCTTGCTGTCCTTGAGGCTTTAGATTCACAATTGTCACTCATCCAATGGCTTACAAACACCAACTAGCAATGAGGATTATTTGAGAGAGAGGAAGGAAGAGAAATTTGGCCAGGGTTTCTTCTCTAAGCACAAGTCTTGAAATCCCTTAGCCCTTGGGGTCTATTTATACTTGTAAGGCTCCTAGGGTTTCACCCTTAAACCCTAATTGGATAACTTAAGCCCTAAGCAATCCAAATCCTTTCCATGATAAGCCTTGGACGATTTTATGGCTACCCTTAGCCCTAGAAATCGTCCACCCCTTATCCATAAAGGATATATATCCCAAAGTGCAACTATCAAACAATTGACAGTTTATACCCCTTTATTTAGTTAATCTCTTTAAGTGACCAAATTAATTCCTAATTAATTTATGACTTATATTAATCAAATAATATTATTATTATTCCTTATATTATTATTATAACATATTAATAATATTCCTTCTCTCATAATAAATCATCCTGTCAAGTTGCTATGGTGAAGGCAACCCAAAAGGACCATGCTCAACCAGGTCAAATACTTGCCTAATATAGTTGTAGCCTTAGAAACTATTCCAACAGTCTCCCACTTGGATAAGTCTAGTAAATATATATACAAGTATATTCCGATTAGCAATCGTAGCTCTCAAAGACGCTGTCAAACTCTGATCTAATCAATCTTGTCCTTTAGATAAGGGATCGTACAATCCTCTATTTGGACATCATGCTGACAATTTTATGGAATAATTTGTCTAGCATTTGGTTTCTTGATCTTCGATTCATTTGACATAGAACTTAATCGAACACATCAATTCAATTCGGACCGGGCCCGGCACATAAGTCAAATCAAATCATCGAGCGGTCGAGATATCGCTTTTACCCTCTTGGGATAAAAGTAACAGATAAACTTCGACTTATATGCATTTACTTATTCATTAATCAGCCATACACAACAATTTTGGAATAGTGTCTAAGGCTGCAACTATATTAGGCAAGTATTTGACCCGGTTGTGCATGGTCCTTTTGGGTTGCCTTCACCATAGCAACTTGATAGGATGATTTATTAAGAGAGAGTAAATATTATTAGTATATTATGAGAATAATATAAAGAATAATATATTGTTATTTGATTAATATAAGTCATAGAATTAATTGGAATTAATTTGGTAACTTAAAGAGATTAATTAAATAAGAGGGTATAAACTGTCAATTGTTTGATAGTTAAACTTTAGACTGTAAATCCATATTGATATGCATTGGACGGATTCTAGAAGCTAAGGATTGCTTCAAATCGTCCAAGGGGTTATCTGAGGAATGGATTTGGATAGGCTTAAGAGAAGATTATCCAATTAGGGTTTAGGTTGTAACCCTTAAGGAGTCTACAAGTATAAATACACACTATGGCAAAGGGAAATTGGCACCTCATCTAAAGTAAGAAAACCCTGGCCGATTTCCTCCCCTCTCCTCTCTCCCAAATCATCATCCTTGCTATTTGCTATTTGTAAGCCATTAGGGGAGTGTCAATTGTGACTCTAGAAGCTCCAAGACAACAAGATCAACAACGAATTCAAAGGTATGATTCTAGATCTGTTTCAAAATTGTTATTACACCCAAATAGATGTTAGAAGTCTTAGATTCAAAGCATGTTTAATTAGAAAGCCTAGATCCAAGCATTAGGGTTTTACATGCGCACATAGGAAAGTTCTTATGGCTAAAACCCATCATTGGTATCAGAGCCTAGCTTGGTTTTCATTAAATTGATGCTTATTTGTTTGAACCTAAACTGAAAAATTCGGTTTTTGTGTTTCTGAGTCATGGACTCGGCGGGTTCGATAGTGGACTCAGTGAGTTGGCCTAACTCGGCGAGTCCCTTGGTGCACTCGGCGAGTCCAAGCGTCAGGAACGGCCAGATTCGGGATTTCTTCATGATTATCTTATGGAAACTTACCTTAATCATATTAGATCAACCCTAATCCGATTTTTTGATATATATGACTATTATCTTGATCTAATTAAAGATATTTATCAACTAATAAAATATTTAATTTCCTTATATGATAATTAATTAATTATTTTGATTATTTTGGTAATTATCTTGAAAGAAATCTCGAATAAATCAAATATAGATAATTAGGAAATTAATTGTTAATTAAAATTATTTGTTATTTGATCCTTCTTGTTTTAAATGTTTAAAACTTGTCCTCAAGTTTTGAAATTTATATTTTGTGATTAAAAGTTTTAATTTAGACAATTTAAATTTCAAAACCCTAGATTTTAAAAGGTTTAAAATACAACCCTATACTAATATAATATTACAAGATTAATATATATATATATATATATATATATATATAAGTAAAATGCTAGTCTTACCGTTAGTAGGCCTCATTCACGAAGCCGATCTATAAGGTGGGTATAAGGTTGCGGCCTATAAAATGGAGCTTAATGGGTGTACACTCACACCCACCGCTTGCTTGATCGGTGGAGGGTCGTTTGCCGAACGGGTAGGATAGGGCAACCTCATCCTCTCATTAAAAGTATAATAGGAAATACAAAGTAACTACACATATTTTAAAATTTCCCAATCTTAGTTACTTTAGGAAAAGTGAATTGATGCAATCCCATGAAATTATACTTTTCACCCTTGCTAAGAAGTTAGTGGAGCGTGTGTAGTTTACCGGCACACTACTTGGTTCTAAGAAAAGGTAGCAAAGGGTGATTCATTGTTTATCATAGTTCGATGGAGCGTGTGTGGTTTACCGGCACATCGAATAGGTGATCGTTACAATGAAGGCACCCTGTGCATTTGCATGGTAATTCACACCCGCTTTGTGATCCTCGGTATCCCAGTCACAAACTAGAGGGGCATATCGATATTTAAACATGCCATTGAATAGTTTCAATGAATCTCATCCGATCCTAGGAATTCTCAATACATTTAAGACTAATAGTTAGGTTTTATGGTGGAGAATTAGTGAATCGTCATTCACTTACCTTCAATTTATTTGCATGTTAGATTACGACATCCCTTTTCTATTATGTAAATGTTGCTGTTGGATCCTAGCCCTAATTTTTCTTATTGGGTGATAATTAGGGATTCATATTATAATCTATCTTTGTCCTTTCTATTTGTAGATGTCGAACGCCAACAACGCTGCTGCTAGTTCTTTCACGTTGATGAGCCTTTGCCTAAAGGTCACCTTCGATGGAACGAACTTTAGTGAATGGATAAGATACATTCACACCATTGCTCGCTATGAGGATAAGGAGTATGTCCTCGATGAGAAGCTCGAGAAAATCGACCCTGAAATTGCTACTCCGGCTGAAATTACCGCTTTCGAAACTCATGAGCGAGATGCAACGAAGGTACATTGCATCATGATAGCCACCATGAACTCCGAATTCCAAAAGTCCTACGAGGACATGTACCCGTACGAGATTCATCAAGACTTATTGGAGAGATACCACCAAAACGCGAGACAAGAGCGGTATGAGATTTTCACTAACATGATTTCCGCTAAGATGGGTCACGGAGAATATCTTACCGTGCACCTGCAAAAGATGCAAAGGTATGTCGACCGCCTTCGAATGTTAAATGTTGACTTTGGGGAAGACTTGGTGATCGACATGGTGCTTCACTCTTTGCCTCCGATGTACAATCAATTTAGGATGACCTACCACATGAACAAAGAGGAGGTCACTCTAAGCAAACTCCAAGGTCTCTTGAGGTTCGCTGAGAGCAACTTCAAAGACAAGTTTGTTGCACCAACTCCCAATCCACCCGTTGCTCCTATCTTGGCTATTGGTCAAGGAAAGGGAAAGAAGAGGAAGGCTTCGGCTAAGAACTATCGCAAGGTTAAAGCCCGAGATGGTGCCTCTTCTAGTGGGACCAAAGTTGATCCCGCTAAGCGCTTCCCTAACCCGAAGGAGGCAGAGTGCCACCACTGCCACAAGATAGGACATTGGAAGAGAAGCTGCCCGGAATACCTGCAAGCCATAAAGGAAGGAAAGATCAAGCCATCTTTCGCAGGTATATATACAATTAAATCTAACGATTCTAATCATGATATTTCTTGGGTTCTTGATACCGGTTGTGGTTACCACATTTGTTCTAATGTGCAGGGACTAAGAAGAAGTACGGATGTGGAGCAAGGAAGAATCAATCTAATCATGGGGAACAGAATATCGTCGCCTGTGACCAAGATTGGAGTGTATTCTTTAGTGCTTAGGAATAATTTATGTTTAGATTTGAACAATTGTTGCTATTCACCAGAAATGGCTAGAAACATCATTTCATTTCATGGTTTATATGTTGGATAAGGTGTCTAAGTCCATAACTTATTTGGTATATACTTGACCCGACCGGCATGGTCCATTTGGGTTGCATCTCATCCAAACTATTATGGATAATTTTATGAGAGTTATACACATATGTTTATTAATATATTAGGGTTGCATGCACACTTAGGAAGTGTTAGATTGCTCAAAACCCAACAGTGGTATCAGAGCCTAGGCTTGCTTGTTTGATACTTGATGCAAAATAGTGAAAAAAAGTCGAAATCGTTGTTGTCTGCATGCTAGACTCGCCGAGTCCATTGGGGGGACTCGCCGAGTCCAAGGCAAACTTCAACCTACTCGACGAGTCCGTTCGTGCACTCGGCGAGTAGGATCGAAAGAATGCAGAATCTCGACTTTTGCTGCTGGAAATGGACTGGAAACATTACCCTAAATTGTTTTGGTGTTGTAAAACTTATTTTAGTTGGTGTAATGGTTGTTCTAATCCATTTACAATAGCATATATCAAAAATCCATGATTTTATGTGTTCATATAATTCTTGAATTTTTGATGATCATGTTCATGTTCTTATGAATTTAGAAAATGATAGGAATTATTTGCTGAATTGTTTAGAATTAATTCTTAATCATTTATGTGTTTTTAATGGAGTCCATAATTTGTCCTCAAGTTATGGATTACCAAAGGTCACTTTCATTTAACACACACTTAAAACACATAAGTTACATGAAAATGAAGAGTCTTCATTTTTATGAACCTTTAATTCATAAGTTATGAAATGAAGAGTTTTGCAAAGTTACAAAACTTGTCCTCAAGTTTTGGAATTTGTAAAGTTTCACACACTTTAATAAACTTTAATTCCAAACCTTAGAGTTTTAATAGTTAAAATTCAACCCTTATACTATTTATAACATTAATGGTTAATTATTATATATATGTATAAGAATAAGTCGTTTTACCGTTAGTAGGCCTCATTCACGAAGCCGGTCTATAAGGTGGGTATAAGGTTGTTGCCTATAAAATGGCGACTTAATGGGTGTATACTCTCACCCACCGCTTGCTTGATCGGTGGAGGGTCGTTAGCCGAACGGGTAGAACAACGACTTTAAATCCTCATTAAAAGTATAATGAATATTATAAAATAACTAAACTCTTTTAATTCCCAATCTTAGTTATTTTAGGAAAATGTGAACATGGTGCTAATCCATGGAATTCACACTTTGTACCTTACCAAGTCGTTAGTGGAGCGTGTGTGGTTAACCGGCACACTAATTAGACTAGTAAGGATCACGAAGGGTAACTTAATGTTGTCATAGATCAATGGAGCGTGTGTGGTTAACCGGCACATTGATTAGGTGATAATATTAGGAGTACCAAGTGAGTTAGCATGGTTATTCACACCTTGTTTTGTGATCCTCGGCATCCCAGTCACAAAACTTGAAGGGCACAATCGAGATTGAAACATGCCATTGAAAAGTTCAATGAATCTCAAAAGAATCTAGGAATTTCAAATCCAATTAAACCTAATTAATCATTTCGTTTTCATGGTGGAAATTGGTGAATCGTCATTCGCCTACCTTTCAAATATATTATTACTTAGATTACGGCATCCCTCTTCTAAGTGTAATATATTGTGATTGGATCCTAGCCTTAATATTACATTTGGGTGTCTTATTAAGGATCCTAAATATCTAATCTAAACTTACTTTCTTCTTTCAGATGTCTTCCAACACTAATGCTTCAGGCTCTAACCCAACTGGTTCTTTCTCTCTCATGAATCTTTGTGGGAGGGTCATCTTTGATGGTTCCAACTTCATGGATTGGATTAGGAACATCAGGATGGTTACTCGTTACGAGGACAAGGAATATGTCCTCGATAAGGAGTTAAAAGAACTTGATGAGTCTACTGCTACTCCTGAGGAGATCGCTGAATTCAGGACTCATGAGAGAGATGCTACTAAGGTGGCATGTATCATGATGGCCACGATGACAGCCGAGCTCCAAAAGTCATATGAAGATTTCTACCCTTTTGAGATGCACCAAGACTTGATGGAAAGGTACCATCAGAGTGCTCGTCAGGAGCGGTATGAAATAATCTCCTCCATAATAACTACCCGCATGAAGGACGGTGAATCCGTCACGGGCCACATGCAAAAGATGCAAAGGTATGTGGACTGTTTGCTGAAGCTGAATGTTAACATCCCCGAGGAGTTAGCAATTGACATCATTTTGCACTCCTTGCCTTCTTGTTATGATCATTTTCGAATGACATATCATATGAACAAGGAGGAAGTTACCCTCAGCAAGCTTCAAGGACTCTTGAAGACCGCTGAAACCGGTCTCAAGGGTAAAGCGGTTGTTACCTCTACTACTCCTACTCCAACTTCTACCCCTGTTTTAGCTATTGGGCAAGGCAAAGGGAAAAAGAGGAAACACCCTTCGAAGAGTACCAAGGGAAAGTCTCTTGAAGGCTCCTCATCCAAGACTAAGAACGGTTCTGTCACTCCTTCTGCCATTCCAAAGGATGCTGAATGCTTTTATTTCCATGAAAAGGCACACTGGAAGCGAAACTGCCCTAAGTACTTGTAGGATCTAAAGGATGGGAAAGTGAAACCCACCTATGCAGGTATTTACACTATATTGTCTAATTACTCAACATATTCTAACTCTTGGGTGCTTGATACAGGATGTGGTATTCACATATGTTCTGATTTGCAGGGCCTAAGAAGAAGTGAGGATGTGGAGCACGGGAAGATAAACTTAATCATGGGGAATAGGAAGGCTTCACCTGTTTCCAAGATTGGAGTTTATACTTTGTTGCTTAATAATGGGTTAAAATTAGATTTGAATAAATGTGTATACTCGTCTGAAATGGCGAGGAATATTATTTCTTTTCATGCTTTGTACAAACAAGGTTTTACCTTTTCGTTTGATAATGAATGTGGTGGTATTAATGCTTTCTTTAATAATGTGTTTTATTTTAAAGCATTACCTTGTGATGGCGTGTATGAAACTGTGTCGATTGTCGACAACTTAGGAAATAATGTGTTGTATATTGATTCTTCTACTAGCCTAGATAAAGCATCATTGTGGCATTGTTGTCTTGGACATGTAAACAAGAAACGCATAGACCAACTCCAAAAGAGTGGAGTCTTGGAATCATTTGACCTCAAATCAGATGATAGTTGTGAATCTTGTCTACTTGGAAAAATGACAAAATCACCCTTCACTGGAACTTGTGAGAGGGGTGAAGGTTTGTTGTGTTGGGTTTTGAGCAATCTAACACTTCCTAAGTGTGCATGCAACCCTAATAAACCTTGGATCTATGTTTGTCTAAATACATGCAAAATAATAATTTTCCAAGGTTTATAACCTATCTAACATGGCATGGGGAACATTTCAACATAAAAGAGTTAGAAGAGATTACATACCTTTTGGTGTGTTGGGTTCTTAGGAGTTTGAGGGCCAAGCACCAATAGTGTGAATGCCTCAAATGGAATCACAAACACCACAAACTCTTGGAAAACTTTGAGAGAGTATATACACCTTGTATAAATCGGCCACACACATGCACACACACACTAGATCACTAGCTTTCTCTCTTAGGCCTCATTTCATGCTCCATAAGCATGCTTATATAGTATGCACGGTTAGGGTGAAACCCTAATAACCCATGTCTTTTCCTTTTCCAAGGATCCATGGGTTAAAAGCTCCATGGATCATCCATGGACTTCCACATAAGCCTAGCCCATTAACAAATGAGTATTAGCCCACACTATATAAAACAAATAGCCCATAATTTAATTAGTATTCCTTTTAATCTCTAAATTAATCCATGATTAATTTAAGACTAAAACTAATTAAATAACGTAACTTCATATTAATATATTATAACTCATAATATATTAATAAACATATGTGTATAACTCTCATAAAATTATCCATAATAGTTTGGATGAGATGCAACCCAAATGGACCATGCCGGTCGGGTCAAGTATATACCAAATAAGTTATGGACTTAGACACCTTATCCAACAGACTCCCACTTGGATAAGTCTAATAACTATATTTGCCTATAACTTCAGGAACCAACCAACAATCGTAGCTCTCAAAAACTCCCTCGAACAGTGAAGACTCTGTCGAACTATGAAGCGCCATTTTAGATAAGTGATCACATAATCCTCTGTTCTCATGATATCAGCCGGACAAATACATGGAACAACGTCGTACTTATTGTCCAGCAGTTTGTTTCCCGATTTTCGATTTGTTTGACAAAGAACTTAATCGAACACATCAATTCAGTTCTGACCGGCCGGTACAAAGGTCACAACAAAATCATCGAGGGGCCCAGATATCGCTTCTATTTCTAGAAGGAACAGATAAACTTCGACTCATATGCTTGTTCTACTACTTGTTGAATTGTACACAAAGGCACGTTTTATAACATCAAGTTACTGATGCGTTTACGTGCAATCAATGCACAACCAACTCATAGGTAACAACTCATATCTCTAGGTTTGAAGATTTATATGATATTACCGTCTCACGATCACTCGAGATAAATTCCATGAAGTGATACAAGTGAGCGTGGGTTTATTCCAATACTCATAACTTATGAGCACTCATGAATGTTGTAGCAACCATCGCCATGACTAAACTCATTTAGCCATCTACAAACCCGATTCATGACAGTCTTGATTCATACCTACTTCCAACATATGAACGACTGTGGAGTGTTTAAATAACTTAGTCATTCAGAAAGAATAAGCTAGCTATTTTGGAAGTCAAAACATGCAAAGTGAAACACAATAATAATCGAATCTAATATGGTCTCAGAACCCTTCTGAATATAAATAAAACCACCTTTTATTTATCACCATATTGATTACACATTATTCAATGTTTCAAATATCAACTTAAGACTTGAATAAAAAACAACAGTCGTCCCATGCTCCTAGCATGTACACTTTATTTTTCTAAACAATAGTTATTCCATACCCAAAGTATGCACACTATGTTTGTCTATGATCCTTACATTGTCATGTAGATCAATTGAACATGATTCCATTGATACTCATTTCACAATCCCAAATCCTTACTGTAAATGCAAGAATTCCAAATTCATGTCATTTACTGAAATCTGTTAGCTTCTAAACTTATGTGCATTGATCCTCTTGTAATGATTATGCACGAAGTCAGAAAGACTTGACAATAACCATTACAGAGCATTCCAAAGGAGATCAGCTCCTTGGGAACATCCTTCTTGCATTAAGTTTCATAATCTTACATAGATTGAATAATTTCTAACTATGGAGACATTTCCATAGTCCCATTTTGAATATCACTTCCGAACAAGAGTTACTTCTTTTCAGAAAATGTCAATATGGTCCTGCTAAAATTAACACTATACTTCCAATTATCCTTGAGAAACCAATCTTTGGCAAACCTCAGATTGTCCTCGACAATTGCTTAATCACTTTTAGTCATATCCAGTTCTAGACTTTTCCCTTCTCAATGCCTTAAGCATTTGGAAAATTTAGAAAAGATGAATATTATAGCACATGCAATCGATCCTATATTCGAAGCATATGGGACACGATTCATGATGTTTGACATAAAGACATGATACTAGACTAGTCTTTTGCTACAATATTTTTATTTGCCATGTTCTCAAAATTTAACTATGAAGAGGGATGCCGTAGTCATAATTGAATTTTGAGAACGCAATATATATAGAATTTCCTCAAGTTTGAACCATTCCAACATGAAATTCATATATATTATTGACTAAAAATGCTTAAAATCTCAATCTAAGCTTTAGAATTGAAATGAAGTATAATTTCCTCTCCCTTAATTATAGCAAAACAACTTTTCAACCCCTGCAACTTCACAAATTGAAATTTGTTTTCTACAATTAACATTGCTAGCTTGCAAT
This sequence comes from Lactuca sativa, assembly GCF_002870075.4. Classification (NCBI taxonomy): domain Eukaryota; kingdom Viridiplantae; phylum Streptophyta; class Magnoliopsida; order Asterales; family Asteraceae; genus Lactuca; species Lactuca sativa. The sequence goes on along the minus strand of NC_056623.2, from coordinate 244,365,736 downwards.
ACTAATCATAATAATCATGCTCCCACTAACATGATGATTATCAGCATAACACTTATGCTCCCACTAGCTCTGACATATTTCCAGAAATCTGCTGGACTTCTGAAATTTAGATTCATACACCCTTTCTTAGATAGCTCACATGTGTGTCTAAACAATTTTCAGAACTATGAAAAGGGATGCCGTAATCATAGTCTCAATTGCTTAGGCATTTGCCATTTCTCACAAGTCCATATTAGTGTGCCGGTTAACCACACGCGCTCCACTAATGACTTTTGAAAATGCAAATGACACAATTGATATCTACTTAAAATCTATTTAGTGAAAGCGTTTCCTCACCATCATTTTCATGAATCGGAGAGAAACCTTATGACACTTAGATTTTATAGTGTATGAGTTCCTATCCATGCGAATTTGTCAAAACCATAATCACAAGATAAGGTTAGTGACAAATTCAGCCTTACACGGATGAAACTTGTTCAATCTTAGTTTCTTGTCACCTTGGTAGCATAAGGCCCACCAATGCTTCCAAGTTGAACTCTGATAACTCACATGTAAATTCAACTTATTTGAAGTAGGTACAGAAATAAGAATTATGTCAACACGATAGGTTGCGAACCTTAATTCGTGTGCTAGTGATAAATTACAGGTTTCACTCTTGATTAAATCTTAAAACTCTTTCAGGATCTTTAAGGCTCCCACTGTCCTCTTGACATATAAGTTTTTCTAGCCAAGAACCATTCCTTGATAAAACAAATATTCAAGAGATAGTGCGGATTCTTATCAAGACTAACACTTCACACAATTGGTCTTAGTTGGTCTTTGTCTCATCCAAGACATCACAACTTACCAATCTCAAATGTACAAGAGTAGAAAACATTTTACTCTTACATTTGATAAGTGTTTTAAACCTTACTTTATGACATGTCACTCAAATTACAATCTTGGAGTATGACTCCAAGACTTGTATTGGAACGAAGTATGATTCATCTTCATGATTTAACCATTTCAACAATTACAAGATCCCTTCTTCTTAGTCATACGAATGCACTAAGACTTTCTTAGAGAACAAATTTTGATATGGTTTCTTAATCATTAAGATGATCACAAAGCTGATACTAAAGTACTCTCCCATCTTTTGAGAAACTTTTATCCTTCTGCCTAATTTGATTCTTCTCATTTGTTTTGTCATACATTGGAACCTTTTCAATGTTACAGAATTATACTTAACCTTATAAGTACAATCATATTTACTAATCTTTAGTAAATCATGACAAATCAATCTTTGTGGTGGACCTTGACCAGCGCACACCCAGTGTACCTAAATCCTTAGTCCTTCAATTGACTCACATATACATGTGATCAAAGAATTAGTCTTAATTTTTCAAAGATGAAAATTCTCATTCATCATACAATACAACTTGTATGATTCCAAGTTTCTGTCCAATTGAAACTTGGGTGATGAAAAACTTTCTTCATTTGGTAAATTCAGACACTACCACAAATGAAAGAATCAAATCCACTTTCCAATATTGCTATTACTTGAAACATATAAGCAACAATTTTCCACCGATGCCATTGTAAGGATATTTTTAAAATAAATAAAATTAAAACCTTTTTTTCTTTTATTTTATAACTTTGCAGAAAAACTTATCCTTACAATCCACATGAAAAACTTGTTGTTATCTATTCATAAGCAATATATTATAACTCTTAAGCAACAGCTCAAAATTCTGATTACCGAACCATGCGATCGAAACCCATCTTCGCAATCAAAATCAGCATATACTTCTTTAAGCTTCCTATCTTTTCTTTTGATTCTTAAAACATCACCATGTGACCCAGTCACATCATGTATCGAGAATCTCATAATAGAAACTTAATAGAGTTAGACAGTGGACTTTACCTGAAGTAGAGTCAAACTTATCGACTTTAACATCCTTAGGTAAATTATGGCGGCTTTGCAACCAATGCCCCTTCCTTTGGCAACAAAACACATGTAGACCCTTTGATAATGGCACATGAGACTATCTCAGACTTAGCCTTTCTCTTTACCATTTGGTCAACCGAGTTGACTATGGCCGATCCCTTTCCATTGGGAAGAGAAATGCTTTTCTAGATATCCAATGCTACCATTGCCAATGTCCATTTAAGGTTTGGGAAGTTGATCTTCTAACAAAATTTGCTTTACTAGTGTTCCAAATCATTACTGATTCCACAGCACAAAGCAAATAGATAAGATCATTAAGGCTCGTGTCATAGTCTGTCTCATAGTAGTCCCAAAGTGACCCGCTATGTTACTAAGAAAGTGATTGAACATCCAACTTTCACGAGACTTTGACACCCAACTCTCCCGTCTTGTCAATATGTGACTACATCTCCAAGATGTGACCACACCAAGACCTTAACTTGCCAATAGGGCTTGAGTGACTTTAAACTTTTCAAGAACTTGTGGGTGAGGGAGAATAATTTGGAGGAGATAAAGGAAGTGAAGCATGATGTTGAGGAACATCATCTTCAGGAGATTTGGGAAGATCATAAATGTCTAAACCAGACATGTTTTGGGAGATATTCAAGATAGTTGATTTAAAGTCCTTAATATGACACCCAATATGAAATATTAAGGCTAGGACCCAACAAACTATTTTATAACTTAGAAGAGGGATGCCGTAATCTAAGCTATAAAATATTTGAAGGTAGGCGAATGACGATTCACCAATTTCCACCATGAAAAACGAAATAATTTATTAGGTTTTAATTGGATTTGAAATTCCTAGATCTTTTGAGATTCATTGAACTTTTCAATGGCATGTTTCAATCTCGAGTGTGCCCTCTCAAATTTTGTGACTGGGATGCCGAGGATCACAAAACAAGGTGTGAATAACCATACCAATTCACTTGGTACCCTTAATATTATCACCTAATCAATGTGCCGGTTAACCACACACGCTCCATTGATCTATGAAAAACATTAAGTCACCCTTCGTGGTCCTTACTAGTCCAAGTTAGTCTGCCGGTTAACCACACACGCTCCACCAACGACTTGGTAAGGTACAAAGTGTGAATTCCATGGGTTAGCACCAAATTCACATTTTTCCTAAAGTAACTAAGATTGGGAATTATTAAGATTTTAGTTACTTTAGTATTTATCATTAATACTTTTAATGAAGGGAGAATTTAAAGTCATTGTCCTACCCGTTCGGCTAACGACCCTCCACCGATCAAGCAAGCGGTGGGTGAGAGTATACACCCATTAAGTCGCCATTTTATAGGCAACAACCTTATACCCACCTTATAGACCGGCTTCGTGAATGAGGCCTACTAACGGTAAAACGACTTATTCTTATACATATATATAATAATTAACCATTAATGTTATAAATAGTATAAGGGTTGAATTTTTAACTATTAAAACTCTAAGGTTTGGAATTAAAGTTTATTAAAGTGTGTGAAACTTTACAAATTCCAAAACTTGAGGGCAAGTTTTGTAACTTTGCAAAACTCTTCATTTCATAACTTATGAATTAAAGGTTCATAAAAATGAAGACTCTTCATTTTCATGTAACTTATGTGTTTTAAGTGTGTGTTAAATGAAAGTGACCTTTGGTAATCCATAACTTGAGGACAAATTATGGACTCCATTAAAACACATAAATGATAAAGAATTAATCCTAAACAATTCAGCAAATAATTCCTATCATTTTCTAAATTCATAAGAACATGAACATGATCATCAAAATTCAAGAAATATATGAACACATAAAATCATGGAATTTTGATATATGCTATTGTAAATGGATTAGAACAACCATTACACCAACTAAATAAGTTTTACAACACCAAAACAATTTAGGGTAATGTTTCTAGTCCATTTCCAGCAGCAAAAGTCGAGATTCTGCATTCTTTCGATCCTACTCGCCGAGTGCACGAACGGACTCGTCGAGTAGGTTGAAGTTTGCCTTGGACTCGGCGAGTCCCCCAAATGGACTCGGCGAGTCTAGCATGCAGACAGCAACGATTTCGACTTTTTTCACTATTTTGCATCAAGTATCAAACAAGCAAGCCTAGGCTCTGATACCACTGTTGGGTTTTGAGCAATCTAACACTTCCTAAGTGTGCATGCAACCCTAATAAACCTTGGATCTATGTTTTTCTAAATACATGCAAAATAATAATTTTCCAAGGTTTATAACCTATCTAACATGGCATGGGGAACATTTCAACATAAAAGAGTTAGAAGAGATTACATACCTTTTGGTGTGTTGGGTTCTTAGGAGTTTGAGGGCCAAGCACCAATAGTGTGAATGCCTCAAATGGAATCACAAACACCACAAACTCTTGGAAAACTTTGAGAGAGTATATACACCTTGTATAAATCGGCCACACACATGCACACACACACTAGATCACTAGCTTTCTCTCTTAGGCCTCATTTCATGCTCCATAAGCATGCTTATATAGTATGCATGGTTAGGGTGAAACCCTAATAACCCATGTCTTTTCCTTTTCCAAGGATCCATGGGTTAAAAGCTCCATGGATCATCCATGGACTTCCACATAAGCCTAGCCCATTAACAAATGAGTATTAGCCCACACTATATAAAACAAATAGCCCATAATTTAATTAGTATTCCTTTTAATCTCTAAATTAATCCATGATTAATTTAAGACTAAAACTAATTAAATAACGTAACTTCATATTAATATATTATAACTCATAATATATTAATAAACATATGTGTATAACTCTCATAAAATTATCCATAATAGTTTGGATGAGATGCAACCCAAATGGACCATGCCGGTCGGGTCAAGTATATACCAAATAAGTTATGGACTTAGACACCTTATCCAACATGTTGGACCTAATACATACTGATGTATGTGGGCCATTCAAAACCGCCACAAGGGACGCTAATCGGTATTATGTGACTTTTATTGATGATTATAGTAGATATGGGTATGTCTACTTGATCAAACACAAGTCCGAAACCTTTGAAAGGTTTAAGGAATTCAAACAGGAAGTAGAAAATCAATTGGGCAGGAACATTAAGATGCTTCGATCCGATCGAGGTGGTGAATATCTTAGTACCGAGTTCCTTGACTATCTTAAGGAGTGTGGGATTGTCTCACAATTGACTCCTCCCAGGACACCACAGCTGAATGGTGTAGCTGAGAGGCGTAATCGTACCTTGTTGGACATGGTTCGCTCTATGATGAGTCGAGTTTCGTTACCAATCTCTTTTTGGGGGTATGCCTTAGAGACTGCCGCCCATATCCTTAATCTAGTCCCTACAAAGAAGGTTACCAAAACACCTCATGAGATGTGGACTGGGAAGGTTCCCAATTTGGACCACATCAAAATTTGGGGTTGCGAAGCCTTCGTGAGGCGTGAAACTCATGATAAGCTTGAACCCCGAAGTGAAAGGTGTATTTTCATCGGCTACCCACAGAAATCCTTCGGTTACCTTTTCTACAGACCCAGTGAGAATGTGGTCTTTGTAGCACGAAGAGGGATCTTTCGCGAGAAAGAATTTATAAGCCAAGGAGACAGTGGGAGGCAGATTGATCTTGAAGAAATTCAAGAATCAATTGGTGAAGGAACCTCAGACACTAGCAATCAACCTGAGGAAGAAACTCCTGTTGATCCAGCTGACGAGTCTGTACCTCCGAGACGTTCCACACGGGTTAGGAACACACCTTCGTTTTATTATGGTTTTCATATTACTACGGAAGGTGATACGTTTATTAGTGATAGTACACTAGTAAATTTGGATGAACCTAGCAGTGTTAAGGAAGCCATGGCAGGCCCGGAGTCTGCTAAATGGAAGGAGGCTATGGACAGCGAGATACAGTCCATGTATGACAATCAAGTTTGGAACTTGGTTGACAATGTACCAGGCCGTAAAACAGTCGGGTGCAAATGGATCTTCAAAAAGAAGACCGACATGGAAGGAAAAGTGCATACTTATAAGGCTCGACTGGTTGCGAAGGGTTTTACTCAAACTCAAGGTATTGATTATGATGAAACCTTCTCACCGGTGGCCAAGATTAAGTCTATCAGGGTTATGTTAGCCATTGCAGCATTTCATGATTATGAAATATGGCAAATGGATGTCAAAACCGCTTTCCTTAATGGAAAGTTGGCTGAGGATGTGTACATGAATCAGCCAGAGGGTTTTGTCAATGCAGAGTACCCTAATAGAGTATGCAAGCTTAAGAAATCCATTTATGGATTAAAACAAGCATCTCGTAGCTGGAATCTTTGTTTTGATGAGAAGGTAAAAGAGTTTGGCTTCTTGAGAAGCGAAGATGAGTCTTGCGTGTATGTCAGAGCTAGTGGGAGTATAGTTAGCTTCTTGGTACTGTATGTGGATGACATACTACTCATAGGAAATGACATCCCAACCTTGCAGGAGGTTAAGTCCTGGCTTGGGAAGTGCTTTGCTATGAAGGACCTAGGGGAGGCTACCTATATCCTAGGGATAAGGATATTAAGAGAAAGGAGTAGAAGACTAATTGGACTTAGTCAGAGTATCTACTTGGATAAGGTGTTGAAAAGGTTCAACATGGAGAATTCCAAGAAAGGAGATTTACCGATCCAAAACAATACCAAACTGAGTAAGACTCAGAGTCCGAGTACAGAGGCTGAGATAGCTGAGATGAGCCAATTACCATATGCTTCCGCAGTTGGCTCGATCATGTATGCTATGACTTGTACCCGTCCTGATGTGGCATTTGCTTTGAGCATAGTCAGCAGGTATCAGGGGAACCCTGGCAAGGCTCATTGGACCGCGGTAAAGAACATTCTCAAGTACCTGCGGAGGACTAAGGATTGGGTCCTTACCCTTGGTGGCAGTGATGACTTGAGAATATTAGGGTATAGTGATGCTGGTTTTCTGACTGATAGGGATAATTTCCGCTCTCAGTCGGGCTGGATCTTTACCTTAAATGGAGGGGCAATTTCTTGGAAGAGTTCCAAGCAGGAGACGGTGGCTGATTCGACTTGTGAATCAGAGTATATAGCAGCGAGTGAAGCAGCGAAGGAGGCGATATGGCTAAAGAACTTCATCGGAGACCTTGGAGTTGTACCAGCTATTAAGGAACCTATAGAGATTTTCTGTGACAACAATGCTGCGGTTATCTTAGCCAAGGAACCAAAAGATCATGGCAGATCCCGACACATTGACAGAAAATATCACTTCATAAGGCACAAGATTGAAGAAGGACTCCTTGTGACAAGGAGGATATCGTCAGATGAGAATCCTGCAGATCCCCTTACGAAGGGACTGACGAGGGTTAAGCATTTTCAGCATGCGAGACGCATCGGGCTGAGGGACGATATTAATTTTACAGATTAGATAGTTTTCCTGAAACTTGTAAAATGTAATCGACGTTTGATGATGAATAAAATTTGTGATTTATTTATAAGTAAAGTGTTACTATCATTGTCAATTATTTACTATTGTTTCAGTTTTGCATGTTTTGACTTCCAGAATAATTAATTTGTTCAAACCTCCACAATCGATCATACGTCGGAAGTAGGTATGAATCAAGATTGTCATGAATTGGGTTTGTAGATGCCTTAAAGGTGTTTAGGCATGGCAATGGTTGCTGCAACATTCATGAGTACTCATAAGTTATGAGTATTGGTATAAACCCACGCTCACTTGTATCACTTCATGGAATTTATCTCGAGTGATCGTGAGACGATAACATCATATAAATCTTTAAACCTAGAGATATGAGTTGTTACCTATGAGTTGGTTGTGCATTGATTGCACGTAAACGCATCAGTAACTTGATGTTATAAAACGTGCCTTTGTGTACAATTCAATAAGTAGTAGAACAAGCATATCAGTCGAAGTTTATCTGTTCCTTCTAGAAATAGAAGCGATATCCGGGCCCCTCGATGATTTTGTGTTGACCCATATACCAGGCCTGGTCAGAACTAAACCGATGTGTTCAGTGAAGTTCTTCGTCAAACAAATCGGATAATCGAGAAACAACTGCTAGACAATAAGCAAGACATAGTTCCATGTGTTTGTCCGGCTGATATCATGAGAACAGAGGATTATGTGATCACTTATCTAAAAATGGCGCTTCATAGTTCGACAGAGTCTTCATTGTTCGAGGGAGTTTTCGAGAGCTACGATTGTTGGTTGGTTCCTGAAGTTATAGGCAAATATAGTTATTAGACTTATCCAAGTGGGAGTCTGTTGGATAAGGTGTCTAAGTCCATAACTTATTTGGTATATACTTGACCCGACCGGCATGGTCCATTTGGGTTGCATCTCATCCAAACTATTATGGATAATTTTATGAGAGTTATACACATATGTTTATTAATATATTATGAGTTATAATATATTAATATGAAGTTACGTTATTTAATTAGTTTTAGTCTTAAATTAATTATGGATTAATTTAGAGATTAAAAGGAATACTAATTAAATTATGGGCTATTTGTTTTATATAGTGTGGGCTAATACTCATTTGTTAATGGGCTAGGCTTATGTGGAAGTCCATGGATGATCCATGGAGCTTTTAACCCATGGATCCTTGGAGTAGGAAAAGACATGGGTTATTAGGGTTTCACCCTAACCATGCATACTATATAAGCATGCTTATGGAGCATGAAAGAGAGCCTAAGATAGCCTAAGAGAAAGCTAGTGTTCTAGTGTGTGTGTGCATGTGTGTGGCCGAAAATACAAGAGTGTGTATACTCTCTCAAAGTTTTCCAAGAGTTTGTGGTGTTTGTGATTCCATTTGAGGCATTCACACTATTGGTGCTTGGCCCTCAAACTCCTAAGAACCCAACACAACAAAGGTATGTAATCTCTTCTAACTCTTTTATGTTGAAATGTTCCCCATGCCATGTTAGATAGGTTATAAACCTTGGAAAATTATTATTTTGCATGTATTTAGACAAACATAGATCCAAGGTTTATTAGGGTTGCATGCACACTTAGGAAGTGTTAGATTGCTCAAAACCCAACATTATATAGACAAGGTTTTAGATTTTCTTTTAATAATGAGAATGGTTCTATTTTGGCTTATCTAAATGGTGTCTTTTACTTTGAAGCTATACCATGTAATGGAATTTATGAAACTGTTATGATTGTTGATAACTTAGGAAATGATGTTTTGAAGATAGATTCTTCCACTAGTATGGATAAAGCATCCTTGTGGCATTGTCGTCTTGGACATGTGAACAAGAAACGCATAGCCCAACTCCAAAAGGATGGAGTGTTGGAGTCATTCGACCTTAGGGAAGATGACACCTGCGAGTCTTGTTTACTTGGAAAGATCACTAAATCACTTTTCACAAGTACGTGTGAAAAGGGTGAGGGCCTATTGGACCTAATACATACCGATGTATGTGGACCATTTAGATCAACCACGAAGGATGGGAACCGCTTCTACGTGACTTTTACCAATGATTATAGTAGATATGGGTATATCTATTTAGTCAAGCAAAAGTCAGAAACTTTTGAAAAGTTCAAAGAGTTCAAGAATGAAGTGGAGAATCAATTGGGCTGGAAAATCAAAATGCTTCAATCCGATCGAGGAGGAGAGTACCTAAGTCTTGAATTCCATGATTATCTCAAGGAGTGTGGAATAGTTTCGCAATTGACGCCTCCTAGGACACCGTAGTTGAATGGTATGGCAGAAAGGCGTAATCAAACCTTATTGGATATGGTTCGCTCTATGATGAGTCGTGCTTCACTACCTATCTCTTTTTTGGGGGTATGCCTTAGAGACTGCCACCCATATCCTTAACCGTGTCCCTACTAATAAGGTTGCCAAAACACCTAATGAGATGTGGATAGGGAAAGCTCCCTTGTTGGCACATATCAAGGTTTAGGGTTGCGAGGCTTTCGTAAGACGAGATACTCACGACAAGCTCGAACCTCGAAGTGAGCGATGTATTTTCGTCGGCTATCCGCAGACATCCTTTGGATATCTCTTCTATAGACCGAAGGACAATGTTTTCTTTGTTGCGAGGAGAGGAGTTTTCCGAGAGCGAGAACTCATAGGCCAAGGAGACAGTGGGAGGAAAATCGAGCTTGAAGAGATTCAAGAGTCGATAGATGAAGGAACCTCTACCGCTGGCACTCAACCCGAGGAGGAAACTCCGATTGAACCGATTGACGAATCCTTAGCTCTTAGACGTTCCGATAGAGTTAGAGTTCTACCCCAGTTTTATGGTTTTCATATTACTACCGAAGGGGACACATATATTAGTGATGGTACACTAATAAATCTTGATGAACCTAATAGCTATAAGGATGCCATGGCAGGCCCGGAGTCTACGAAATGGAAAGAGGCAATGGATAGCGAGATCCAATCCATGTATGATAACCAAGTTTGGAATGCGGTTTTGCATTATCAATGTACAACCAATCAACAAATAACAAACCATATATCTTGGTTTTAAGACTATATGATATTATCGTCTTGCGTTCACCCCTTTTATCACATTCCATAAGGTGATTCCAGCAAGCGTAGGTTTGTTCCAATGCTCAAAACTAGTTCATAAGCACTCATGAACGTTGCAGCAAACTTTTGCAATGTCTAATACCATTTAGACAATCTACACACCAATTTATGACAATCTTCATTCATATCTACTTCCAACATATGAACGATTGAGGACAATTTGAACAATTCGATTATTCTTAATAAACTCAATTATTCTGGAAGTCAAAGCATGCAAAATGAAACAATAGTTAAACAATTAACATAAGACAGTAACATTACTCATAAATAATACTCTTTTATTTAATCATCAAATATTAATTACATTTATCTATTACACGTTTCTACTATTATCTAATCTATACTAATATCATATTTCAACCCAATACTCCTAGCATGCTGTAAATGCTTAACCCTACTCAGTCCCTTCGTAAGCGGATCTGTTGGGTTATCTTCTGATGATATCCTCTTCACTACGAGTTGTCCTTCTTCTACATGATGTCTACTAAAGTGATATTTTCTGTCGATATGTCTAGATCCACCATAATCCCTCGGTTCATTGGTCAAGGCAACCGCTCCTTCATTACCACAGAAAGTCTCCATGGGCTCCTTTATGGCGGGTACAACTCCAAGATCACCGATGAAGTTCTTTAGCCATATTGCCTCCTTCGACGCTTCGCTCGCTGCAAAGTACTCTGATTCGCACGTTGAATACCCTACGGTTTCCTTCTTGGAACTTTTCCAAGTCACTGCTCCTCCATTCAGGGTAAAGACCCAGCCCGACTGCAAATGGTAGTTGTCCCTGTCGGTCTGAAAGCTGGCGTCACTATACCCTCGCACCTTCAAGTCAGCACTCCCTCCAAGGACTAAGAACCATTCCTTCGTCCTCCGAAGGTACTTAAGGATATTCTTAACTGCAATCCAATGAGCTCTGCCAGGGTTCCCTTGATATCTACTGACCATGCTCAAAGCGAAGGCTACATCAGGGCGAGTACAAGTCATAGCATACATGATTGAGCCAACTACGGAAGCGTATGGTACTCGACTCATTTCTGCTATTTCAACTTCGGTACTCGGACTTTGAGTCTTACTCAACTTGGCATTACTTTGTATCGGTAATTCTCCCTTATTCGAGTTTTCCATACTAAAACGTTTTAGTACCTTATCTAAGTAAGTGTTCTGACTAAGTCCTATTAGTCTCTTACTTCTTTCTCTCACTATCCTTATTCCCAAAATATAGCGAAGCACTTCCCGAGCCAGGACTTAACCTCCTGCAGAGTCGGGACGTCGTTTCCTATGAGCAATATGTCATCGACATATAGAACGAGGAAGCTTACTATACTCCCACTGGATTTGACATATACACACGATTCATCTTCGCTTCGTACAAATCCAAAGTCTTTGACTTTCTCATCGAAGTAGAGATTCCATCTGCGAGATGCTTGATTAAGTCAATAAATGGACTTCTCAAGCTTACACACTCTATTCGGATGCTTTGGATTCACAAACCCCTCTCGCTGAGCCATGTAAACATCCTCAGCCAACTTCCCGTTAAGGAAAGCGGTCTTGACATCCATTTGCCAAATCTCATAATCATGAAATGCTGTAATAGCTAGCATCACTCTAATAGACTTTATCTTCGCAATTGGTGAGAAGGTCTCATCATAGTCAACTCCGGGAGTTTGAGTAAATCCCTTCGCAACCAATCGTGCCTTATACGTGTGTACTTTTCCATCCACGTCGGTCCTCTTCTTGAAGATCCATTTGCACCCAACGGTCTTACGACCGGGCACATTATCAACCAAATTCCAAACATGTTTTTCATACATGGATTGGATCTCGCTATCCATTGCCTCTTTCCATTTCGCAGACTCCGGGCCTGCCATGGGTTCTTTATAGCTATTAGGTACATCAAGGTTTATTAGTGTACTATCACTAATATACGTGTCCCCTTCGGTAGTAATATGAAAACCATACAACTGGGGTTGAACTCTAACTCTTTCGGAACGTCTAAGAGGTAATGATACGTCAATCGGTATGAGTGCCAGTGGTAGAGGTTCCTTCATCTATCGACTCTTGAATCTCTTCAAGCTCGATTTGCCTCCCACTGTCTCCTTGGCCTATGAGTTCTCATTCTCGGAAAACTCCTCTCCTCGCAACAAAGACAACATTGTCCTTCGGTATATAGAAGAGATATCCAAAGGATTTCTGTGGGTAGCCGATGAAAATACATTGCTCACTACGAGGTTCGAGCTTGTCGTGAGTATCTCGTCTTACGAAAGCCTCGCAACCCCAAACCTTGATATGTGCTCACGAAGGAGCTTTCCCCGTCCACATCTCGTGAGGTGTTTTGGCAACCTTCTTAGTAGGGACTCGGTTAAGGATTTGGGCGGCAATATCTAAGGCATACCCCCAAAAGGAGATAGATAGTGAAGCACGACTCATCATAGAGCGAACCATGTCCAACAAGGTTCGATTACGCCTTTCTGCCACACCATTCAACTACGGTGTCCTAGGTGGCGTCAATTGTGAAACTATTCCACACTCCTTGAGATAATCGTGAAATTCAAGACTTAGGTACTCTCCTCCTCGATCGGATCGAAGCATCTTGATTTTCCTGCCCAATTGATTCTCCACTTTATTTTTGAACTTTTTGAACTTTTCAAAAGTTTCTGAATTTTGCTTGATTAAATAGATATACCCATATCTACTATAGTCATCAGTAAGAGTCACGTAGAATCGGTTTCCATCATTCGTGGTTGATCTAAACGGTCCACACACATCGGTATGTATGAGGTCCAATAGACCGTCACCCCTTTCGCATGTACCAGCGAAGGGTGACTTAGTCATCTTTCCAAGCAAACAAGACTCGCATGTGTCATCTTCCCTAAGGTCGAATGACTCCAACACTCCATCCTTTTGGAGTTGGGCTATGCGTTTCTTGTTGACATGTCCAAGACGGGAATGCCATAAGGATGCTTTATCTATACTATTGGAAGAATCCATGCATAAAACATCATTTCCTAAGTTATCAACAATCATAATAGTTTCATAAATTCCATTACACAGTATTGCTTCAAAATAAAAGACACCATTTAGATAAGCCAAAATAGAACCATTCTCATTATTAAAAGCAAATCTAAAACCTTGTCTAAACACACCATGAAATGAAATGATGTTTCTAGCCATTTCTGGCGAATAGCAACAATTGTTCAAGTATAAAGATAAACCATTCCTAAGCACTAAAGAATACACTCCAATCTTGGTCACAGGCGACGATCTTCTGTTCCCCAGGATTAGATTTATTCTTCCATGCTCCACATCCCTATTTCTTTTTAGTCCCTACAATTCAGAACAAATATGGTAACCACAACCGGTATCAAGGACCCAAGAAATAGCATGAGATGAATCGTTAGATTTAATTGTATATATACCTGCGAAAGATGGCTTGATCTTTCCTTCCCTTATGGCTTGCAGGTAGTCTGGGCAGCTTCTCTTCCAATGCCCTATTTTATGACGGTGATGGCACTCAGCCTCCTTAGGGTTAGGATAGGGTTTAACAAGATCAACTTTGGTTCCACTAGAAGAGGAACCATCTCGGGACTTTCCCTTGCGGTGGCTCTTAGAAGGAACCTTCCTCTTCTTGCCTCTTCCTTGCCCAATGGACAAAACAGGAGCAGTGGGTGGATTGGGAGTGGGTGCAACAGACTTGTCCTTTAGGTTGCTTTCAGCAACCCTAAGGAGACCTAAGAGCTTGCTTAGGGTGACCTCTTCCTTGTTCATGTGGTAGGTCATCCTAAATTGATTGTAACACGGAGACAAAGAGTGAAGCACCATGTCGATCACCAAGTCTTCCCCAAAGTCAACATTCAACTTGCGAAGACGATCGACATACCTTTGCATCTTTTGCAGGTGCACGGTAAAAGATTCTCCATGACCCATTTTAGCGGAAATCGTGTTAGTGAAAATCTCATAACGCTCTTGCCTCGCGTTCTGGTGGTATCTCTCCAATAAGTCTTGGTGCATTTCATACGGATACATGTCCTCATAGGATTTTTGGAATTCGGCATTCATGGTGACTATCATGATGTAATGTACCTTCGTTGCATCACGCTCGTGAGTTTCAAAAGCAATCATTTCAGCCGGAGTAGCGATTTCTCGGTTGATTTTATCGACCTTCTCATCTAGGACATACTCCTTGTCCTCATAGCGACCAATTGTGCGAATGTATCTTATCCATTCGCTAAAGTTCATCCCATCGAAAGTCAACTTTCGACAAAGGCTCATCAATGTGAATGAACTAGCACCAACGTTGTTTGCGTTCGACATCTACAAATAGAAAGGACAAAGATAGATTAGAATATGGATCCCTAATTATCACCCAATAAGAAAAATTAGGGCTAGGATCCAACAACAATATTTACACATTAGAAAAGGGATGTCGTAATCTAACATGCAAACAATTTGAAGGTAAGTGAATGACGATTCACTAATTCTCCATCATGAAAACATAACTTTAAGTTCTAAATGCATTGAGAATTCCTAGGTTTGGATGAGATTCATTGAAACTTTTCAATGGCATGTTTAAATCTCGATATCCCCTCTCGTTTGTGACTGGGATACCGAGGATCACAAAGTGGGTGTGAATTAGAATGTAAATTTACATGGTACCTTCATTGTAACGATCACCTATTCGATGTGCCGGTAAACCACACACGCTCCATCGAACTATGATAAACAATGAATCACCCTTTGCCACCTTTGCTTAGAACCAATTAGTGTGCCGGTAAACCACACACACTCCACTAACTTCTTAGCAAGGGTGCAAGGTGTAATTTCATGGGATTGCATCAATTCACTTTTCCTAAAGTAACTAAGATTGGGAAATTTTTGAAAAACATGTAGTTAGTTTGTATTTTATATTATACTTTTAATGAAGAGATGAGGTTGCCCTATCCTACCCGTTCGGCTAACGACCCTCCACCGATCAAGCAAGCAGTGGGTGTGAGTGTACACCCATTAAGTGTCATTTTATAGGCAGCAACCTTATACCCACCTTATAGACCGGCTTCGTGAATGAGGCCTACTAATGGTAAGACTAGCATTTTAATTATACATATATATATATATATATATATATATATATATATATATATATATATATATATATATATATATATATATATATATCGTGTAACATTATATTAGTATAGGGTTGGATTTTAAACTTGTAAAATTCTAGGGTTTGAAATTTAAATTATCTAAATTGAACTTTTAATCACAAAACATAAATTTCAAAACTTGAGGGCAAGTCTTAAACTTTTAAAAACATAGAGGATCAAATAACAAATAATCTTAATTAACAATTAATTCCATAATTATCCATATTTGATTTATTTAATGATTTCTTGCAAAACAATTTACCAATTTAATAATATAATTAATCAATTATCTCATAAGGAAACAAATATTTTATTAATTGATAAATATCTTCAATTAGGTAAAAAATATACTCATATATATCATAAAATCGGATTTATATTGATCTAATATGATTAAGGCAAGTATCTCAAAGATAAACAGCAAGGAATCCCGAAGTTTCCTTATTCTGACGCTCGAACTCGCTGAGTACCCAGATGGACTCACCGAGTTGAGCCTACTCGCCGAGTACCACCATGGGACTCGCCGAGTTCATCAGCCAGAGGACAAAAAAACGATTTTTTCAGCAACAAACAAGCAATCAAAGTATGAATTCAATAGAAACCAATCTAGGCTATGATACCACTGATGGGTTTTGGCCATATGAACATTCCTATGTGCACATGCAACCCTAATGCTTGGATCTAGGTTTCTCTAATTGAACATACATTGAATCCAAGACTCCTAATGGCTAATATATAATAACAATAATATGAAATCAGAGATTAGAAGTTTACCTTGAATCACTTGCTTGATCTTGTTGTCCTTGAGGCTTTAGAATTACAATTGTCACTCTTCTAATGGCTTTCAAACACCAACTAGCAAGGAGGATGATTTGAGAGAGAGAGGAAGGAAGAGAAATTCGGCCAGGGTTTCTTCTCTAAGCACATGTCTCGAAATCCCTTAGCCCTTGGGGTCTATTAATACTTGTAAGGCTCCTAGGTTATCACCCTAAACCCTAATTGGATAACTTAAGCCCTAAGCAATCAAAATCCTTTCCATGATAAGCCTTGGACGATTTTATGGCTATCCTTAGACCTAGAAATCTTCCACCCCTTATCCATAAAGGATATATAGCCCAAAGTGCAACTATCAAACAATTGACAGTTTATACCCCTTTATCTAATTAATCTCTTTAAGTCATCAAATTAATTCCTAATTAATTTATGACTTATATTAATCAAATAATAATATTATTATTCCTTATATTGTTCTTATAATACATTAATAATATTCCTTCTCTCATAATAAATCATCCTGTCAAGTTGCTATGGTGAAGGCAACCCAAAAGGACCATGCTCAACCGGGTCAAATACTTGCCTAATATAGTTGTAGCCTTAGACACTATTCCAACAAATACCACATATAAAAAATTCGCCACTCGAGGCTACACTCTGTAGGACCCTCCAGTCCATGTGTCTCAGCAGGACCCTCCAGTCTCGTAGCTTGTTGGACCCTCTGGTCTGGTCTAGCTCGTTGGATCCTCCGATCCAGTCTGATTGAGAACCCTCTGGCCTCATAGTTCGTTGGACCTTCTGTCCGGTCTAAGAAAAAAATAATATAGCATACAATACATATCATACAATCATGTATAACTCAAGAAAGCACATAAGACCCTCTGGTCACACTTAGTCACCACTCTAAGTAAAGTATAGTGAGAAGACTCACCTTGTAATATATCTAGTAAAAGTCTCATGCCCGGAATCCTCGGTCTAGCCTCCGCCTATCATAAGTTAATATTTCTAATTAATATTCTACTCTTATCTCTGAAAAGTGGGTAGAAGACCATTCTACCCCTCCCTGACCTCTTTTACTCATTTGACCAAACCCTAAAGTCAACAGAAGTCAACTCCAGTCAACGGTCCAACTTTGACCAGACTCGTCCAGTGCACTCTGGACACTCGTTGAGTCCAATCGATTCATGGCAACCCTAGCAAGCTCCAACTCGACGAGCTAACCCCTAACTCGATAGGTCATCATCTGACTCAGTTCATCTCGACAAAACCCTAGGCTACTAGCCAAGTCAGCGGCTCAACTTAGTGAGTCTATTCAGACTCTTTTCCATTCAGTTGATTTAGTGCAAGATACTTTCCCAAACATCAGATCTATGCACTCAAGGCTCATTAATCACGTAACGGTTCAACCTTTATGTACATGCATCACTCATCTATCTCTATTTGACACAATAGCCCTCATAATGGTGTCTTAGGTTCAATATTCTTATGTAACTGCATAAAGTTGGGTTCTTGGGGCTCTTTGGACCTCTCAAGGACTAGATATGATGTCTAAGCCTCAAACGGACTTCACATATTTCATAACTCAACTTAAAGAGGGTAAAGAAACCTTGACTTCAAGATATATACTAATCATATGAAAATAGGTATAGATTCATACCTTCAGCAGCAGCCTTGAATGAAATAGTGAAAGATCTGAGCCCCTCTAGACAACTAAGCTTGAACCCTCTCCTTCTTCGTTGCAAGAATGCACCAAAATGAAAAAATTAGCTCTTTCTCTCTCTCTCTCTCTCTCTCTCTCTCTCTCTCTCTTTCTTTAAGCTCTCTGGATCGATTAGGGTCTCTCAAGGCAAAGTGTGGCCGCAAATGGAGGCAATAAAAGCCTTTAAATAGGCCATAAAGCCGAGCAATTAGGGTTTTCCTCAGCAGCGCTGACTCGGCGAGTCAGATACCCGACTCGTCGAGTCCATTCATTAAACACGTCACCCAGTCGCGATCCCACTCGACAAGTTGAGGGACCAAATCGTCAAGTCCACCCAAAATCCTTAAAATAAATATTTAAAATAATATACCTGGAAAACCGGATGTTACATCTTGTACATTTGAAATTAGTAAGTTGTGATGTTTTGGATAAAACAAAGACCAACTAAGGCCAATTGTGTGAAGTGTTAGTCTTGATTAGAATCCGCACTAACTCTTGAATATCTGTTTCTCAAGGAATGGTTCTTGACAAGAGAGTCTTATATGTCAAAAGGCCATTGGGAGTCTTAAAGATCTTGACAAGTTTCAAGAACAAATCATGAATAAACCTATTGTTTATCCCTAACACACAACTTGAGGTTCGCAACTTATCGTGTTGACATATCCTTATTTATGTGCTCATTCCAGTTAAAAGTTGACTATGCATGTGAGTTCTACAAGTTGTCAGTTGTTTGCATAAGACAAATCATGTGGATCAATGAAAGTTTCATTGATTAGTATGGGTGAGCTACTTAACAACTAGGAAGACATGGTTGGCCCTTGTGCTGCTAGGTGGCAAGAAATTAAGATTGAATAAGTTCAGTCCATATGAGTTTGGATTTGTCACAAACCTTGTCTTAAGATTATGGTTTGACAAATTCACATGCATAGGAACACATACACCATAAAATCTAACTGTCATAAGGTTTCTCTCCAATTCATGAAAATGATTGTGAGGAAACACTTTCTCTAAGTAGATTTTAAGGAGATAGAAATTGTAATATTTGCATCTCAAATTCGGTTATGATTACGACATCCCTTTTCATAATTCGACTTGTGAGAAATGGAAAAAGGTCTAAACATTTGAGACTTGTTGTTATAAGTTCTAAAATTGTGTAGACACATATGTGATCTATCTAAGGAAAGGTGTATGACTTTGAGAAGCCCAGATAAAATCTTATCGAAGCATCTCATATCAGAAATCTGAACTTTCGTAATGAAAGTAAATAAGTATTGATTTCTAGAAGTCCAACTGATTTCAGGGTACATGTCAAAGCTTGTGGGACCATAATCATTACGCTAGTAAGATAATAATTATCATGCCAGTGGGAGCATAATCAATTATGGTAAATGTTGCAAGTTAGCAATGTTAATTATAGAAAACAAAAGTTTCAATTCGCAAGGTTGTAGAGTTTGAAAAGTTGCTTTTCTAAAATTAAGGGAGAAGAATTTATACTTCATTTAAATTCTAAAAGCTTAAATTGGAATTTAATCAAATTTATATATATATATATATATATATATATATATATATATATATATATATATATATATATATATATATATATATATATATATATATATATATATGAATGTTATGTTGGAATGCTTCAACATAAGGAAATTCTGTATATGGAAATGTTAATTGCGTTCTCAAAATTTGATTATGATTACGACATCGCTCTTCATAATAAAAAATTATGAGAACATGGCAAATAGAAATATTATAGCAAAAGACAGATCAAGTATCATGTCTTTATGTTAGACATTATGAATCGTGTCCCATATGCTTCAGGTATAGGATCGATTTATATGCTATAATAATCTCGTGTTCTAATTTTCCAAATCCCTAGGGCATTGAGAGGGAAAAAGGAATAGAACCGGATATGACTAAAGTGATTAAACAACTATTAAGGACAATCTAAGGTTCACCAAGGATGGGTCGCTTAAGGAAAGTTGGAAGTATAGTAATGGACGGTCCATATTGACTTTATTATGAATAGACAGGAATCTATTAATAATGAGTTGTCGTATGGCAAATATGGAATGTTTCAATATTGGGGGTTGAAGAATAGATGAAAAAGTTAGAAACTTTTATGCAAGAAGAATGTTCAAAGGAATGTACTTTGAATTTTAGACTTCATTTCCATGGAATTGTCTTGTAACAATCTCCAAATGAATAGTTTGTAATATCGTTGGTCAAGTCTCTGTGACTTTTGGTACCTAGACATTACAAAAGAATCATTGCATGATAGTTTAAAATCTAACACTTTCTACAAATGACAAGAATTTGGAATTGTGAAATCAGCATCATTGAAATACTGTCAATTGATCTATTTCACAAAGTAAGGATCATAGACAAACATTGTGTGCATGCTTGGAGAATGGGACAACTACTGTCTTAATTCAAGTATTAAGTTGATTATTTGAAACATCGTACAATGAATAATGAGTAATCAATATTGCACTTAAAAGTTTTGGGCCATCTAGGATTAGTATTATTCTTGTGTTTCACTTGGCATGTTTTGTGTAACATGTTGTTTTGGATCATCTGAGAATTTGTGTAACATCTTGTTTCATATTATCCATGATTAAGGTTTGTGCGCCATGAGTTGGGGGCTAGGAGGTCTCGGGTTGAGGCAAGTTGCTAGGAATGTAGGGCATCTCATTACTTTCCTGTAGGTATGCGGATTTTTGGAATTCAAGTCATATCGAAGAAGCTATGGATGTTTGGAGAGTTGGCATGATAAGTCCCTAAAGGTAAGAATTTTGGCAGCGAAGTACGTTGGGCGTACGTATGCGTACGCTTAGTGTACATATGCCTGTTATCCTTAAGCAAGAGGCACCTAATATATTGGGCATATTAGGCATAGAAGGAAACCCTAATTAAGTGAGGTGTCTGTATATAAAGAAAGAGATGGTGTCCTTTATGTCCACCTTCCTCAGTTAATAAACCCTCTCAAACCCTAATATCCGTTCTTGAGCTTGTGTGGCCATGATGAGCTTATATGTGTTCTTGTGGGCTTTTGGGAGTTAAGAAGGAGCATGGAAAGGAGTGCAGTTGAAGACCAGGCAGTGGATCCGAGCTTTCTTGAGGCTAGAGCACCATTTGAAGGTATAAAGCTCCAAGCTTTCCCACTCTTTTTGTTTTGTGCATATTAGGGTCCATTTTGGGGTTTTTGGTCCCAAGCTTGAGGCTTTATGAGTTGATGCACTCCAGAGCTTAATAACCTGTCGTTTTAAGTGTTTCTGGTGGTGAAGAACCATAAAACTAAGGTCTTGATCATGTGAATTGATATGTGCATAATTAGCCATATGTTTACTATAGATTTTTATTCATTTTTAGCTAATTATGTGCATAATATGGACAAAAGGTACTTAATAAGGTCTAAATTGTAATTTCAGTCCAGAAGACATGCTTGGAAGCAAAAAGGAATAAGGAGACGCAATTAGAAGCTAAAGAATGAAGAAAAAGAAGAAAATCTGGAGCAACTCGGCGAGTCCACGTAGCTACTCGGTGAGTTCCCAAGAATATTCGCGAAGAAAAGTCAAGAGTTCCTGATTAACACAGATTTTTCACATCTACTCGGCGAGTTGGTCGACCCTGTTTTGTGATAAGTATAAATAGAGAACCTTATTATGAATTGGGGACATTTCTGGCTTTTTGGGAAGTACACCTGCGATTGAAGAACCCTTTAGAGACCTGAAGAACCCTAATCTCTGATCTTTTGAAGACTCAAGGCAAATTAGGTTATATTATCCACTTAATCTTAGGATTTAATCATGACTAACTTAGTTAAATTCGTTTTTGAGCTTGTTTCCATTGTAATCATGAGCTAAATTCGTGTTGTTTCTGTTTAGTAAAAACCAAGTTATTCATATGGTTTGATTATTACTTTTATTGATTGTTTTTGGGTGATTTTATTAAATTAAGTTTGTTAAAGAACCTTATGCATTAACCATAACTATTTTCTGTTAATTGGAAGATAATTAAGCTGCATGAACATCTCTTAATTGTTAACCTCATATGCTTTATATGAACGCTTCATCATATGCCTAGGACTAGTGAATATGAAACTAGGATTAATTAGAGAATGGGTAAATTAATGTGTGAGCTTGTTTGAGAAACCAACAAACAAGAGGTTACTTGAATCACCAATTTGATTAACCAATTACAAATCTTATTTAATCCAAATAATTGAATTAGGGGGTTAATTTATTTAAGCAATTGGCAATTTCTTGAATTGATTAATTTTCTAAGGGTTAGTAATAGTGAATATGAATCTAACCACTATAGTTGGTAACAAATAACAATTAATTTATCATTTTATTAAAAAAATAACCATAGGAGTGAATTGGTTGGACCTAAATAGAAACTCTTTATTAAATTTGGTGAATTTTTACTTGTTTTTAGTTGTTTAGTTAATCACTTTCTAGGTGGTGTGTTTAAGTTTCTAGTCTTGTAAAACTAGAGAAAAACTCTTTACTTTTATTACTTGTTTAGTTAAAATTAGTTATTAGTTTAATTTTCGTTCTCTTAGTTCGACACCCTACTTATCCTACTATACCACTAAAAGACAGGTTCACTGCCTTTGTGTGCTAAATTTATATTTTAAAAGTAGGAATAAAACCAGTGCATTTTACACACATCAAGTTTTTGGCGCCATTGCCGGGGAAGGGTTCAAAAATTAAATATAATCCTAAATTTATTGATCCTTTGTGTGAGTTTTTCTTGCACAAAGTTAATTTTTTTAGTAATTCAGTAAGTAGGTTAGGTTTTAGGGTTTATTAGTTTTTAGAAGTATTTATTTTGTTTTAATTATTTTCTTAGTTTAGACAGGCTACTCGCCGAGTGCACTCGACCCTACTCGGCGAGTAGGGTGCTGTTTGACAATTTAATTTTTATTTTCGTTCAGTTTCATTTTTTGTTCTTTTTACACATTTTTCTTATTTCATTGTAGGATTTTCATGACCAGAGGATCCAACACTCCACTGGTACCCTCTTTTGAAGACACAGAATCCGCATTGAGAAAGAACAAAGGCAAAGACGTTGAAAGCTCAAATACACCTACGAAGTTGCCTTTGTCTAGCTTGAAGACTGTTTTTGGGAAGAAGAAGGGCAGCAAATCAGGAGCATCCAACGCCTCTTTTGCAAGAGAAGACCCTATTAAAGAGGACACCGAGTACGAAACCGAAGAAGAAGAAGAACTTACATTCGGGCACGACTACGATTCCGGCGACGAATTAGCTATTACAATGGCTAAAATCGATGAAGTCCCCATGGGAGAATGGAAGAAGAGGATATGCGATGATACTGGCTCGGGACTTGTGCAACCCGTAAATCCCGCAACTGCTACTTTTGATCTTAAGGGTCACATCCTTGCTCTACGTAAAGAGATCCTCTTCAGCGGAAAAGACCACAAAGATGCTTACAAACACTTGGATGAAGTCAATGATGTAGCTGATTATTTCAATGTTCCAAACGTGCCTCGAGAAACTCAGCTACTTCGCATGCTTCCGGTTACATTGAAGGGTGCTGCAAAGGATTGGCTCAAGTCACTTCCCCCCCGGATCCATCACTACATGGGCCAAGATGAAAGAATAGTTCATTGATCAATTCTGCCCACCATCCAAGATATCTAAGTTCAAGAAAGCCATAGCCAACTATGAACAACAAGCTAGAGAGTCACTTTATGAAGCTTGGGAAAGGTACAAGATCTTACTAAGGAATTACCCACATCATGAACTTAATAGTCAACAAGAAGTCTCCATTTTTTATGATGGAGTAAATGTTACAACAAGGAAATTGCTTGACTCGAAAGGGCCACTCATGAAGAAAGCACCCCCGGTGATAAAGCAACTAATTAAAGAATTCTCTAAGCACTCTAGAGAATACCACAATCCAAGAAATGATATGACAAGGGGGTCCGCCTATGGAGCTTCAGAAGATTAGTCAGCGTGATGGCTATGTTGAAAACCATGGATAGGAGGATGCACAAAATGGCTCAAACGATACATGCTATTCGGGTGGGTTGTGAGAACTGCAATGGGCCTCATCTTAGTAGAGATTGTGACTTGGATGAGAATGGAAATAAGAAGGTGCAAGTGTGCTACTCAAGTGGTGACTGATATGATGAAGATCGGCGAAAACTAAAGAAAGAGTGGCTCCCTTATGATGAGTACAAGAAGGCTAAGGAGGAGAAGTATAAACAAAAAGGAAGAGGTTTTTACCAAAAGGAGGAACCGACACAAGAAAGAAAACCAAGTTTGGAGAAGATGCTTACCAAGTTTGTAGCTGCTTCAGAAAAGAGACATAATGATCATGATGCTGCAATCCAAGAAACAAGAACAATGTTTAGAAACCAACAAGCATCTATCAACAAAATTGAGACACGGCTAGGGCAACTTGCTCAGCAAATCAATCAAAGATCACCTAGAGAACTTCCGAGTAAAACCGAAAACAACCCACGACGCATGCACATAAATATCATGACAACAAGAAGTGGGAAGATAATTACTCCTCTGGCCCCTATTCAGACTGAAGAGCCCAAGGAGTTACAAAAGGAGGATGCAGAAAAACAAGGCCAAAATAAAAATCTGCATGATCCAGATTCTACTAGCCGAGTCCAAAAATTGAACTCGACGAGTCCATTGCCTAATCCGAAAAGTCAGATTCCTGAAAAGCCCTTTCAGCCTCCAATGCCATATCCAGCCTGAGCTAAGCAAGAAAAGAATGAAGAGGAATAACAGAAATTTCTAGACCATATAAAAGCTCTTCAAATCAACTTACCATTCATCGAAGCAGTTGCACAAATGCCAAAATATGCCAAATTCCTCAAGGAGCTTCTAACCAATAGAAGGAAGATGGAGGAAGTAAAAAAGGTAGTTCTTATTGAAAACTGCTCATCTGCCTTGTTAAGAAAACTACCAAAGAAGAAGGGTGACCCGGGAAGCTTGACTTTGCCATGCCAATTTGGTAACTTGGCCACCATTCATGCTTTAGCTGATTCGGGAGCAAGTGTGAACCTCATGTCTTATTCATTTTTCAAGAAATTGGATCTCCCGGAACCAAGGCCAATTCGAATGGCAATTCACTTAGCAAATAAAACAGTCACATTTCCAAGAGGAATATGTGAAGATTTATTGGTAATGGTGGACACGTTCGTGTTTCCTGCAGACTTTATAATTCTAGACATGGAAGCGGATCCTCAAGTCACGATCATCATTGGAAGACCTTTCCTTGACACGGAAAGTGCTATAGTTGACATGAGAGACTCGAAACTTACTCTACGGGTGGGGGATGATTCCGTCACTTTCGAGGTTGATTGAGCTATGAAGCATGCGAGGAATAGTGATGACACGACATTTTCAATTTACATGTTGGATGAATTGATGGAGGAATGGGATAATCAAGATCCAAACAATTCCACCATCATCTTTGATGAAGAACTTGATGCTGAAAAAGACCTACTGGAAATTGAGAGACTGCTGGAAGAAGCTGATTATGAGGAATTACTGAAGAAATTTGAGCAATCTACTCGCCGAGTAGACTCGGTCTACTCGCCGAGTCCAATTGAAGAAACCCAAGAAATGGTGAATTCTGCAGAGGACTCGACGAGTCCCTTACCTGTACTCGACGAGTACAACATGCAAAATGCAAAAACAGAGCTCAAAGCACTACCACATCACTTGGAGTATGCCTTCCTTGAAGATGGTCATCAAAAACTAGTTATAATAGCTTCTGAACTCTCCAAATCTGAAAAAAGAAGAATTAGTTCAAGTCTTGAAGAAGCGTAAGCGTGCCATTTCATGGAGCATTAGTGATATCAAGGGAATAAGCCCCTTTTATTGTTCTCACAAGATCAACTTGGAAAAAGGAGCAAAGCCAATTGTGCAACACCAAAGAAGATTGAACCCAAACATGCAAGAAGTGGTCAAGAAGGAAGTAGTCAAGCTCCTAGATGCAGGGATCATTTATTCTATTTCTGACAGTCTGTGGGTAAGTCCTGTCCAGGTGGTGCCCAAGAAAGGAGGGATGACAGTCATAACCAACGAAAAGAACGAGCTTATTCCGACCCAAACGGTAACCGGTTGGCGAGTATGCATCGACTATCGAAAGCTAAACGATGCCACTCGTAAATACCATTTTCCTTTACCTTTTATTGATCAAATGCTTGAAAGATTGTTGGGACATAGTTATTATTGTTTCTTAGACGGATTTTCGGGTTACTTCCAAATACCCATAGACCCAATAGACCAAGAAAAGACCACTTTTACTTGCCCAAGTGGAACTTTTTCCTATCGTCGCATGCCCTTTTGGGTTATGCAATGCACCTGCGACATTTCAAAGGTGCATGACGGCCATATTCCAAGACATGGCGAAAAAATTCATGGAAGTATTTATGGACGATTTTTCTGTTTTTGGATCTTCCTTCCATGATTGTCTCACTAACCTTGATTTAATGCTTGCAAGGTGTGAAAAAACCGACTTAGTCCTTAATTGAGAAAAATGTCACTTTATGGTTAAAGGGGGTATAGTTTTAGGCCACAAAGTTTCCAAATCGGGAATTGAGGTGGATCGGGAAAAAATAGATACAATTGCCAAATTACCTCCACCAACTAATGTGAAGGGCATTAGAAGTTTTCTAGGGCACGCGAGTTTTTACCGGTGTTTCATAAAAGATTTTTCTAAAATAGCTAGACCTCTAACACAACTAATTTTAAAAGATGCACCATTTAATTTTACTAAAGAGTGTTTAGAGGCTTTTGAATTTTTTAAAGAAAAATTAACTAATGCCCCGATCATTATTTCCCAGAATTGGAATTTACCATTTGAAATAATGTGTGATGCTAGTGACTTTGCATTAGGAGCTGTCCTTGGTCAAAGGGTTGATAAGCACTTTCGACCCATTTATTATGCAAGTAAGGCTTTGAATCCGGCCCAAGAAAATTACACCACCACCGAAAAAGAATTACTAGCTGTGGTGTATGCTTTTGACAAATTCCGCCCTTATCTAGTTTTATCTAAAACCACTGTTTTTACTGACCACTCTGCTATCAAGTATTTGTTTGCCAAGCAGGATGCCAAGCCAAGATTGATACGTTGGGTTCTACTTCTACAAGAATTTGACAATGAGATACGCGATAAGAAAAGAATTGAGAATGTAGCAGCCGACCATTTATTAAGGCTAGAAAACCCGCAATTGGAGGCATTGGTGGAAGGTAAACTTGGAGATGACTTTCTGGACGAGTACATTATGGTGACCACGGGAGAAGAGCCATGGTTTGCGGACATAGCTAATTACTTAGCTACCAAGTACATCCCAAAAGATCTTACCCGTCAACAGAAGAAGAAATTCTTTTTAGAAATAAAATACTACTTTTGGGATGAGCCATATCTTTTACGAAGTTGCGCAGATCGAATCATACGGAGATGTGTATTCGGAAATGAAAGTCGACAAATTTTGGAGCATTATCATAGCGGACCCACCGATGGACATCATGAAGCACACTACACCGCTAAGAAGATATTTGATATTGGGTTTCATTGGCCCATAATTTTTAAAGATGCTACCTAATATGTCAAAGAGTGTGATGCATGCCAAAGAGCGGGAAACATTTCATCCCGAAACGAAATGCCACAACATAGTATTCAAGTGTGCGAAGTATTTGATGTATGGGGGATCGATTTCATGGGACCATTTCCCATGTCAAAAGGCAAGAAATACATATTGGTGGCAGTTGATTATTTATCCAAGTGGGCGGAGGATCAAGCTTTACCAACTAATGATGCTCGGGTGGTGGTACGTTTTTTGAAGAAATTATTTTCGAGATTTGGAGTTCCTAAAGCCCTTATAAGTGATCGAGGCACTCACTTTGCCAATGATCAATTAGAAAAGGTGTTAAGGAAATATGGGGTAACCCATAAATTCTCTACATCTATTATCCACAAACTAGTGGGCAAACTAAAGTGACAAATAGAGCCTTAAAAAGAATTTTGGTGAGATCGTTGGGGAGCAATCGAAAGAAATGGTCAGATAAGTTAGATGATGCACTTTGGGCCTTCCGAACAGCTTTCAAAACACCTATTGGTACTACACCATATAGGCTAGTTTATGAAAAGCAATGTCATCTACTGGTGGAAATAGAGCATAAAGCTTTTTGGGCTTTAAAAATGTGCAACATTGATATAGCTGAGCTTCAAAAAAACCAGTTGATGCAAATGAATGCTCTTGAGGAACTTAGAAATGAGGCTTATACTAGCTCCTTGATTTATAAATAGAAAACCAAGAGTTGACATGACAAGAGGATCAAGGGTAATAAAGATTTTCATGAAGGCCAAAAAGTGTTGCTTTTTAATTCAAGGCTCAAACTTTTTCCGGGCAAACTCAAGTCAAGATGGGATGGTCCATTTCTAGTGAAGAAGGTGTTTTCACATGGAGCTATCAAGTTATTATCAAGAGATGGTACCCCATTCAAAGTTAATGGACATAGAGTGAAAAAAATACGAAGAAGGAATCCCGAGAAATGAAGACATAGAAGAAGGGCTGATGCTGGAGGGTATGGCAGAAACGTAGAATGGAAGGAGTCAGCTAATGACTCTTTAAAAAGAAGCGCTTCCGGGAGGAAACCCGAGTTTAGAGTTTGCATTTCTTTTCCCTTTGTTTTCTTTTTCATTTTTTTAGGATTTGTTTTCTTTTCATTCTTCTAATGAAATTTTGCTTTAAATGATTTCTTGAGGGAAAGTAATGCTCAAAGTGTGGGTTGGTGGTTTAAAAAATTGAGTTTTTTTTTCAAACTGATCGCTCTACTCGCCAAGTTTATATGTACTACTCAGCGAGTACTTTTTTGAAATCCCCGAAAATCGCAAATATGTGTTCCTACTCGGCGGGTAGGTATTTCTACTTGGCGAGTACGACCATTTACATGGGTTTTTACAATCTATAAATAAGGGTTTCGTTTTCTTTTACTCACTTTCACCAACACTTCATACTCGCCGAGCACTCTCTTCCTCTCAAGCCATTTCTCTAATTTTTTGTTGAATCTCTATCCACCAAGAAAAAAGGTATGATTTTTACTTTGTATACTTGTTAAAGGTTGAAACTTTATCAATTCTTGGTTCTTATTTTGCTTAAAATCTGGAGTTGGGGTTTTCTCCAATTCTAGGGTTTCAATTTTACCATGAATTAGGAAGCTTTAGACAAAATTTCTTATGGAATTGTGTTTAAGGGACTTAGAATAGTGAACCCCTTTGCAAATTTAGGTGTTTGGATTGACCTAATAAGGTCCGATTGAAATCTGTCCCAAACTTCATCCCACTCGCCGAGTAGTTCATGAACTCGGCGAGTAGGTGCCAAGACAGATCTGTTTTGGTTCACTTTAATTGTTGGGTTTTGTTTGTTGTTGTTTTCTTGATGTCATTATGCAGGAATTATGTCTAGAAGAGGGCAGACATCAAGGGGAGGAGGTCAAGGAGATATTCCATGGCTTACTTTTCAACAAATAACTTCAAGATCTTCACAAGCCCGTGCAAACAACAGATTGGAGGCTCTCAAGCAAAAAGAAATTCACATTCCCAATGCAATTAATTGGGATTGGTTGGGAAAAATTGGTCTGGAAGAAGAATTGACACCTTATCTGGTGAAATATTGTGATGTGGGGGAATCTACAATAATTTGTGATGGATGGCTGCAGCTGTTTAAAATTCAAGAACCAGTGTTTGCTAAGCTATGTTGGGAATTTATTGCTACCATCTCATTCCGGGGTGGTAGTGAATATTCCTCACACCCCAAAACCAAGAACAGCGGAAACGTTCTAGGGTGGAGGACGTCATGTAAAGTATCACAACACAGTATAATAGCAAACAAGCAAACAACATCATCCATTGCATTAAATATGTAATATTAATACAAGTGTGTTCTGTACAGTTATAGACACCAAAAATGTAAATCAAAATAACAAAATGAGTCTTGAATGCGCTCCATCTTCTCAAAATCTAGCCTCAGTACCTGTCTACTGATGACCTGAGAATACAAGTTATTTTGAAAGAGTTTATCAACATTAAAGCTGGTGAGTTCATAAGTATTTAGTGTCGGTGTTTGTATCAAAACGTTTGAACGTGGTTTGAAGTACGAGTTTGTAAACATTTGTAATAAAAGTATATGAATATTTGTAAGTGTTTGTAAAAGTTTGTATCTCCTTGAAAATCCTATATTTCCTACTAAAAGTAGCCTTCTAACAAGGCATAACTGTTTTGTATCTTCCTTTCTCGTAAAAGCGTGTGATTTTCCCAAGTGTAACTATCATTATCAAAATATAGTTTGTACATTAATGTTTACGTGAAATGATCACTGAATATATGTAAAGGGTAAATTAATGTAGTTCTATAGTGTTGTATTATAGGAACTACTGTTGTACTAACTACCTTAAACCGGATTTATATCAAGGTATTATGTGATTAATTGTACCATACTATCGACTATGAAGCTCAACAATGTAAGTCGTAAAAAGGTATGACGTTTGGCACCCGTAGACCTTCAGGTCCGGCTGTAGCTAGCAGCAAGGTGTAGGATAGTCAATCCAGTATAGATCTATACACAAACTCACGCTCTCCCTCTAAGAGACTCTGCTACAACTCGGGCCACGACATTGAAGGCATGCTCTGATACAGTGGATCACATTTATGTTAATGTATTCATGTATATGTAATGTATTGTTACTCGTGCTAGTATCGTTGTATATGTTATCTTTCTAGCATAGTTGTATATGTTCACCTTCTAGTATAGTTGTACATTTTCTCATAGTAATATAATGTATATGTTCTCATAGTAATAAGTAATGACTCATGAATGAACTAACTCTTGTATGATTCGTAGAACTGAAGTAGTAAGTAGTATAACCCTAAACTACACCTATTATAGTTTATTAGTAAATTTAATGAATGAATGAATGTACTGAACTGAGATATAAATCTTTATGTGTATACATATATACATAATATATAAGTAAGGATTCAACGACACTCGGACAAACAACCGGGTACTTTAGAACCACAACCCAACGAGGACAGGAAGTAAAGTGGGTTATCTCTCCTAAGTCCTTCAAACCTTATTTATATAACTATATATGTAGTAGACATGGTTTTTAACAATATATAAGTTTAAAAACATGTAAAATAGTTTGATAACAGTTTAAAGTCATTTGTTTGATAAAACAGTTTAACACATGAAAAATCCATTTGCATGTTGGTTATTAATCACATGTGATTGATCAAATAACTAACATGGTTCAACTTGTATTCCCACCCATAAAGCATTTAAAACATTTAAAAGTATTTCAAAGGTTAGTTAAAGGGGTATGAACTCACTTGTAGTGAGTGGATTGGATTGAAATGTCGGATACGGTGCTAGGTGACAAATGGAGACCTGTACACACACAAAGAGCCTAGTTATCATATAATAAAGATATATATATATATATATATATATATATATATATAACTAATTAGTCAATTTATAACTAATAAATTAAGTTGGGACACTCTAGAACATGGAAACACTTTGTTTCAAGTGTTAAAGATCACAAGAGTTTCATCCAAGTGTTGTAGGGCATGGCTAGTGGGTGTAGGGTTCAAGGAAAACTCCCTAAGGGAGTTCTCGGTTCTAAGGTCCTCAAACAATGAGTTTATGGTCATAAACTCATGTTACTGAGACACGCGAGGTGAGTCTTCTCACTATACGTTACCTTGAGTGGTATTATGAGTTGACCAGAGGGTCTTATGTGTTATGTATGAGATTATGTGCTATTTATGAGATTGTATGCTATGTGTTATTGTATGCTGTATGACTATATAGACCGGAGCGGAGGGTCCAACGATTCAGTTCGGGCCAGAGGGCACAATGAGCTATGACTGGACCAGAGGGTCCGACGAGCTGCGGGACTGGAAGGTCCCACTGAGACATCTTGACCAGAGGGTCGGGTTAGCCTCGAGTGGCGTATTTGTAGTATGTGGTATTTTGGGGAACTCACTAAGCATTTATGCTTACAGTTGTTATGTTTGATGTCTCAGGTACCAGCGAGGACCATGGGAAGGCGACGGCTTGACACGTACACACACACTGATGGAGATTTTTATATCAGAGATCTTGGGATTTGTTTTTGAAAACAGGATTGATTATGGATTTTGATTTGTGATGTGATACATTATTTTCATTTTGGAAAAATGAAAAAAAAATTTGAAAATTTCGGTGTTACCCTAATACCAATAGTCATTCCTATTCTATCATAGCATCCAGTACCCCCAAGGCTACAAGCATCAGATATTTGGCCAGTCAATCGCTGACTACTCATCACTACCATGCAAGTCTACCAGCTCATACAACATATAAAGGCTTCTCCCCTAGCCCTAACTAGTATGTGATTCTCAGATTCATAAATCAAGTAATAATAGATAACATATACAGGTATTCTGGGAAAGCTTACTTGAGCTCACCTGCTTGCATGAACCACACCCTTTTTCTTATCTTCGAAAGTTTCTTTTCTCAAAATATTTTTCTTTGAAAAACTTTACCAAATCCTCATTTTGAGTTCAAACACACTCAAGAGTATGTCCAAATGCATCAAACCAAGGCTCTGATACCAACTTGTAACGATCCAAAAATCCAGGGTAAAAATTTCATTTTGCATTATAGTCAAACACAAATGTTGCTTAATCCAACCATTCAAAAACATTGATTAATTAAAACATTTATCAGAGTTAAATCCCAAAATCACAGAATGTAAAAAACAAGGGTGTGTGCATTGGGTTCAAATCAGTCCCTTCCTTTCTAAACCGATGATACCTGAAACCATAAACAAAACTATAAGCACGAAGCTTAGTGAGTTCCCTAGAGCATACCCCACACAATCCACATAACCACTTAAACCATATCAATCATATAATCCCTACATATAAACATATAAGGATGCCATAGAAATCCTCCAAGGTCTTACACCAGGTACCATGGGTGATGAGTTTTAGCCATAAGAACATCCTATGTGCTCATGCAACCCCTAATGCTTGGATCTAGCTTTCTCTATTATACATGCAATTCATCCAAGACTTTAAACCCTAGATCTAGCATACAATTAGTCATATTAACATATGAATGGGGTTTAGATCTTACCTTGATTGTTATGTAGCAATAACAATCTCAAATCCACCTTGTAATAGCTATAGAAAGCTTAGAGTCACGAGTGTCACTCCTCTAATGGCTCACAAACACCAAGAGCAAGAGGATGAAGAATGAGAAGAGATGAGGCACCCAAAAAACGTGTAGAAACCCGAAGGAATCAGTTAGCCACATTTTCGGTGCCCTAGGGATCCTTAAATAGTGAGGCTATTAGGGTTATCTAACAAGGAAACCCTAATTTGACTGCTTAGGCCCTAAGCAACCCATGGACTCCCTCCTTAGAGGCCTTGGACGATTTCTAATGGGTTTCCCCATAGAATTCGTCCACTCCATCCTCTATGGAGTCCATTAGCCGAATATTCAACTATCACACAATTGACAGTTCTAGTCCCCTTTATTTAATTAATGTCTTTTAGCCACAAAGTTAATTCTTATTAATTCTTGACTAATATTAATTAAACAATATGTCACACCCCCGAACCAGACGGCGGAAACGTTCGGGAGCTGTTGTGACTCAATTGAATACCATCACAATGAATATACATGAAACATAACATCATTCGTCACCAACATTTGAATATTACAACTGATAGTGTTTACATCCGTTACATTGTCTCAAAACATTACATTCCCAAAAATAAATTGTTCAGTTCGTTAATAAGTAAACTGCAAGCCATCACTGAGTACATTTTCCTTTGATTCACTGGTTACCTGAGAATACAAGTATTTTGAAAAACGTCAACATGTGAAATGTTGGTGAGTTCATAAGCAGTATTTGAAAAACAATGTTTTGTATCGTTTTGAAAACCACCAGAAAATCCGATATTTTCTGAAAAGAAAAGCTTTTGAAAACGTTTGTGAAGATCCATAGGTATGCTTGTTTGTTTCTATATTTAAAAAAAATGTTCATTAAACTTGTATACATTTCGAATCCGTATGTATTGAAAAACCCTAGGAAAACCCGATGTTTTCCTAATTCTTGAATTCCATGAAGTTAAAATAAAACCATTGTAACGCGTGAAGTTATCAATCCCAGGCGACGTCGGATTATTTTTGAGCATGATTAATTGCTATAAACACGCGTTACACAAACGACCAGTTTATAACTATACTAACGATCCCGTAGGCGTCGTCCGTACTAATCACGTTATCCAACCCCCCTGACTTCCCCACATCCGAAGAGAAAGAGGACACGAAGACCCCGATGACTCCATTAACCGGTTGGGGATAATAAAAAAAAGGTACGAGGGGTCCCTGACCCGCCTCGCATGAAATACCGACTTTACTAGCAATACCAAAGGACCCTTGGGGACCGATAGTATACAAGCCATTGAAAGTCCTTTTACGCTGTGTTAGATCGTGTAAGACCCAACACCTCGTAAGGTAGAAGTCTTCGGGCCTTAAGATCAGGTCATTGGGCTAGCTAGGCCCAACAAACAAGATTTTACACTTTTGGGGCCCAAAGATAGTGCGTAGACGTCTGTGCACTCTCACGTGTATATTGAATTCCCAAATGTTACTTTTATGAATCGAGGTATCGTCGCGTTAGTAGTTTCGGGTTTTTATTGGTTCGAGACTGAACCAATTCGTTTAACAACGAATTTTGGTATTGTTGTGTATTGTATTTCGTCGATAGTCGCGGTGCCATTTTTGATCAAATTGTGTGTATTGAATTAGCCTTGAAAGTTTTCTGTTTTCAGCCCCTCATTGTTTGTAAAATTTACTTTTTCAACCCTTTAATTAAATAACTTTCCGGTTTGGTCCTTAAATCATTTTTCTTGACATTTTAACACCAAAAATTGTTGAAATTAATATTTTTCAGCATATTTTTCATTGAAAACAGTTTCAGTCCCTGAAAATGCAGATTTCTAGGTTATAACCCCTCTTTTTCGTAGTTTTGACAATTTTAGCCCAAATTGGAAAATTTTTGCAACTTTGGTCCTTTTTAAATTTAAAAAGCATTTTAAACCTTTGAAAAGTACTTGGAACACTAATAGTCCACTGTTTTATAGAAAAACACAGTTTTGGCCCTCCAAAACAGAAAATTTCGCATAATGGGCCTTATTGGGCCGAAAATGTCATTTTTAGCCCATTAAGCTTGAAATTTATGTTTTTAATCCTCCAACAAGTATATTTTCAGAAAACACATTATGGAAACTGTTTTGACTCATCTCCCCCATCAGATTTCGAAATATTTCAATTTGGGCCCTTTAACTTTATATTTCTAGCATTTTATGTCCAAAAATTGAGTTTTTAGCCCAAAGAAAATGTTACTAAGCCATTTAGCTATTTTTCTTGGAACACTTTGTATGTAGAAATATACTTGATGCTAGTATCATTTAACATAAAGTATAT
The DNA here is from genome assembly GCF_002870075.4 of Lactuca sativa. Lineage (NCBI taxonomy): Eukaryota > Viridiplantae > Streptophyta > Magnoliopsida > Asterales > Asteraceae > Lactuca > Lactuca sativa. The sequence goes on along the minus strand of NC_056623.2, from coordinate 244,330,059 downwards.
CTCACTTTTTAGGGGTTTTATGGCTGGATCCAACATTATAACACACAAAAACACACATATAAGCATAGAAATCATACAAGGCATACAAAACACATATAGATCTACACTTTCACTTGTATTCCCCCCCCCCCCCCCCCCACAAAACTCATAAAAACAGAAAATAGGGGGTATGAAGCTCACCTTTGGATGTTGATTCGGTTTTTGAAGAAAGGATCGAAGAAAGTTTGGTGATTTTTGGCCTTGGCACCCCTTGATGGAGATCTCGAGTTTATGGAGTTTTCTAGGAGTATATTCACCAAAATTGATTAAGAGAAAGGATCTAATCATGAGAAAAAGAGGTATAAATTCCTTAGATATGTGTAACTTACCATGAAGTGATGATATTTTCTTGAAATCCTCTTGATTCACAAGCAAAGTTTCGAAATTTTTGATGAAGAGGGAGGATGGTTTCTTGAGTAATCTAGAGAGAATTTGTGAGGTGTGTGTGTGTGTTTGAAATGGCCGAGAGCAAGAGAGAGGAAGAAGAAGAGAGATGCATGAAAGGATGGTGCATGGAAGTATGAGTCTCCTTGCATGGAAGTCCTTTGGTTAATAGTGAGGTGTCACTCACAAGGTCAACCCTTCCTCTTGGGCTTGTTTTGGGCCGAAAATATGGAAGGAAGAAAAAGGGTATTGGGCTTTAATGCCCACAAGCCCATGTGTAAGTTAAGTTGGGTGAGTTTTAATCTAAAAGAAAATATAATATGATTTTCACACTATGTTGGGCTAGTTTAGGTTAATCATGGATCAAAGCTTTTAATTCATTTCATTCTAGGCCCAAAATGGCCCAAAATGTTGAAATAAATGATTGTGGGTCCAAATTAGAGCCCAATTAGGGTTCTAAGCCCATGGTAGTCAAATTGGAAACTTATTGGTCCATTTGGGTCCAATAAGGAAGTCCTAGTCCAAAGTGGACCTAAACAAGAACTTCTAGGGTTTCCAATTTTTTGATGACTATTTGTGGTACTTGTATGATGTATTGGATTGAAGTTTTTGATGTCATAATAATAGGTATCACACATGCTCTTAAATTTTTTATTCACATTAACTTGAGTGTATAGATTACATGACACAAAATTTCCAGTTGTGACACAATATGATTTCTCCTTTAATATATTATTCTCATAATATATTAAAAAATCATAATTAATCCTCTCTCTACATAATTCATCCTATCAAGTTGCTTTGGTGAAGGCAACCCAAAAGGACCATGCACCATCGGGTCAAGTACATACCAAAATAGTTATGGACTTAGACACTAATCCAACAGTCTCCCACTTGGATAAGTCTAATAACTATTATATGTATGACTTCAGATCCTGATCTGCAATTGTAGCTTTCAAAAGCCGCTGTCAACTTTGATCTTATCATAAATGTGTCCTTTAGATAAGGGATCATATGCTCCTCCATTCTAGATATCATATAGACCGAGACATGGATTTAAATCATTCTCTCTATACTATTTCCCGACTTTCGATTTATGACGATTGACAACAGACTACAATTGAACACATCAAATTAGTCTCGGCTAGGCCAAGAGCTTATGTGCCATCACTAAATCATGGAGTGGCCCAAAGATATCGCTTTTATCCTACTTTGGATAAAAGGAACGGATAAACTTTGATTCAATGCTTGCTTGCACTCACTTACCGAATCACACACAACAATATGTTTTATAACACCAAGTTGTTGGTGCATTTACATATTATCAATGTGTAACTAACTCGCAAGATACAACTCACACATCTCGGTTTCAAGAATGAAAGATGTTATCGTCTCACCAATCACTCGTGATACAATTCATGAAGTAATCCAAGTGAGCATGGGTTTAATCCAATGCTCAAATCATATTCATAAGCACTCATGAACGTTGCAGAAAACATTTGCTTATGTCTAATACACTTTAGACAATCCACACACCAATTCATGACAGTCTTCATTCATACCTACTTGCAACATATGAACGACTGTGGTCCGTTCGAATAATTTGATTATTCTGAAATAATTAATTATTCAGGAAGCCAAAACATAAAAAGTGAAACACATGAATAATACTAATCGCGTATGGCCCCAAACTCTGGGTATAAATAAAACATTTTATTTAACCACCATATTGATTACTCATTATTTGTTGTTTCGGGTAATCAACTTCTTACTTGAATTATTAATACACTTGTCCCATGCTCTCAACATGCACATACTGTATTCCTATGGTCCTTACTTTGTGAAATAGATCAAATGAACACATTTCCAATCATACTCATTTCACAAATCCTAACCCTTATCATAAGTATAAGAATATCAAATTCTTGCCACTTATAGAATATGTTAGATTCTAACATTTTATGCAATGATCCTTTCGTAAAGTCATAGCTCAAAATCATCAAGACTTGGCCAATCTCTATTAGAAACAATTCTATAGATATGATGTCTCTCACTCAAAGTACATTCCTTTGAGCATCCTTCTTGCATAAAAGTTTCTAATCTAGACATAGATTCTCAATATTCAGCTCCCAATATGGAAACATTTCCATATTTACCATATGACAACTCATTCTTAATATAATCTTCTCTCTTCATAATAATGTCGATATGGTCCATCCAATACCATACTTCCAACTACTCATAAGCGATCAATCCTCAGCGAACTTTGGATCGTCCTTTGATAGTTGTTTAATTATCTTAGTCAAAACCGATTCTTGTCCTTTTTCCCTCTTAATGCGCAAGACATTTGGAAAATTCTAGAATGGTCAAATATTATAGCACTTGCAATCGATCCTATACCCGAAGCGTGTGGGACACGATGTATAATGTCTTACATAAAGATACGATACTTTATCAATCTTCTTCCATAATATTTTATGTGTCACGTTCTTAAAATTCGAACTATGAAGAGGGATGCCATAATCATAATCTAATTTTTGAGAACGCACTATGTATTTCTTGACTAAATTTATTAACATTCCACAACCTAAGTCTTTAGATTTGAAATGAAGCATAATATTCTATCCCTTAATTATAGCAAAACAACTATTCAACCCTTACGACTTTGCAAAGTATAACTCTTGTTTTCTATAATTAATGTTGCTAACTTGCAATACTTGCCTTAATAATCATACAAGCACAACATTTATGCTCCCACTACCATGATGATTATTATCATATAAGCATAACACTTATGCTCCCACTAGCTTTGACATGTATTCAGAAAACAGCTTAACTTCCAGAAAACAATACCTATTGAATTTCTTAAGTTCATATTTCTAATACCTAATGCTTTGATAATCCTTTATCTAAGCTTCTTAAACTTATACACATTTGCCTTAGATAGTTCATATGTGCGTCTAAACAATTCAGGCTAATTGCCAAATCTCACAATTCAAATCATGGAAAGGGATACCATGACCATAACCGAATTTGAGAATAGAACTTTCACAATCACTATCTTCTTAAAATCTCTGTTAGTGAAAGCATTTCCTCACAGTCATCTTCATGAAGGAGGGAATCTTATGACACTTATATTTTAATGGTGTATGTATTCCTATCCATGCGAATTTGTCAAACCAAAGTTTGCGACAAATCCAAACTCATATGGACCGAACTTTCTCAATCTTGATTTCTTGCCTTATGGTAACACGATTGCCCACCATGTCTTCTAAGTAGTTAGCAACTCACACTTTCCTATCAATGTACTTTCCATTGATCAAGGTGCTTGCCTTTTATGTGTTCAAATGAGAACTCATAGAACTCACATGCATAATTAACTCAATTGGAATGACACAGAAACAAGATAGTATCAACACGATAGGTTGTGAACCTCAAGTCGTGTGCTAGTGATGATCGATAAGCTTTATTCTTGATTAGTTCTTGAACTTTTCAAGACCGTTAAGACTCCCACTGACTCCTTGACATATAATATTCTCTTGTCAATAAACATTTCTCGACAAACAAATATTCAACAGTTAGTGTAGCTATTATCAAGACAAAACACATCACAAAATTGGTCCTAGTTGGTCTTTGTCTTATCCAAGTGTCACAACTAGGAATTTTGATGCCTTGTAAACATTGAACAAGGATAACTAATGTGAACCAACAATGTGAAAGCATGTAGGATGCTTATTCAATAACAACATAATTTCAATCAAACACTTCATACAAGCACTGCAAATAGTCAACAAAAAAATTGGAAACCCTAGAAATCCCGGTTTAAGTCTAGTCTGGACCAAGATCTCCTTATTGGGCCCAATGGGCCAATAAGCCTCCAATTTGACTATCTTGGGCTTAGAACTATTAAAAGGGCTCTAATTGAACCCACTTCCATATATTTTAAATATTTTGGGCCATATTGGGCCTCGAATGAAATAAAATACCAAAATGGACCTTATTGGGCCATAACTAACCTAATTTAGACCTAATATGTCATAAAAATCATATTTTTATTTGTTTGGGCCAAAAATCACCTAACTTAACCACAAAATGGGCTTAATCATTCAAAGCCCAAAAATCTTCTCTTTCCCTCTCCATTTTTGGCCCAACCCCACAAAGAAAGAAAGAGTTGACTTTGTGGTGCCAACTCATTTTTATTTAGTGAATTTCCATGCATGCTCCCATACTTCCATGCAACAATCCCATCACCCTTCCCTCTTCTTCTCCCTCTCTTCCTCTCGGCCGAACCCAAACAAACACACACACACTTCACTCAAAATTCTCTCAAGAAACTCTCTCCATTTCTCTCCAAATTTTCGAGATCTAAGAGGCTTTCAAAGAGATTCTTCCACAAAAATCATCATGCAAGGTAAGTTGATGTTTGATCCATGCTTTAACTCACTTATTTTCTCGAAAAATCATCTCTTAATCCATTTAAATTCATGAACTTGCATCTTAGAGCACACTAAGTTCGAGATCCACCCGAGAAACTTGCTAGGACCCAAAATAGCACCAAACTCCACCCAATATTCTTCAAAACCGAAAACCACAACTCAAGGTGAGATTCATACCACTCTCATTTTGGTTTTCATGAGTTTTATGAGGGAGAATACAAGAAAGTGTGTAGATCTATGTTTATGTGTATGCTATGTGTGATTTTATGCATGTATGTGTGTGATTTCATGTGTTTTTGTGATGAATATGTTACCAAAAGGGGTGTAAACCCGAGATCTATGACATGAGAAAGGAAATAAACATAATCTAAGCTATCTTACACTAAAAAAGTCAAGAATAATTGCTTATAAGGATATGGTGAACATATTCTAACATAAAACCCATTTTAGGGCCTTAATTGTCAAAAATACAAACCTTGGGTTACAAATCAACAAATCATGTTTTCTTGGGGGTAAAAAGGGTCAAAACAGTTTCTATAATCATTTTTCTGAACAATAAAATCTTCAAGGGACTAAGAATGTAAATTTTTAGCTTAATGGGCTAACTATGGGCTTTTCGGCCCAATAAGCCTCAAAATGCGAAAAATGATAAGTTTAAGGGGCTGAAATGTAACTTTCTATAAAAACATGGGTAATTAGCATAGAAAAATTATTTTAAGGGTCAAAAATACTTTTCACTATCAAAATGGACAAAAAATGTAAAGTTTTTAGATTAGGGCCAAAAGTGTAAAAGTTGTGAAAGATGGGGTTCCAACCAAGAAACACCATTCTGGAAGGGCTGAAGTTCTTAACAAATTAATTTTTTGGGTTCAAACTATCTTTTCAACAATTAAATGATACAAAAGTGCCAAGAAAATGTTTTAAGGACTAAAAATGCAATTCTTTTATATGAAAGGACTAAAAGCGTTATTTTTTTAAAAGAAGGGTAGTGAAAAGGTCAAGTTCTACTTTTAAAAAATTTAATTCTTTAAGACAAAATGCAAGACCCACGACTATTGTCAAGACGGAAAACGAACACACCTTCGATGACAAATATCGTTATAAAACGAATTGACTCGGTCTCGAATCAATACAAAACAAAATCATTAAACCAAAGCATTTCGAGAAACACACGATAACTATGATGAGCTAACTTACAAACTTTGGGCTTGAATTTCAAATCATGCTTGTTGGGCCTTGCTAGCCCATTAACTTGATCTTTGGGCCTAAAGGGAATATGCTTATGTGTTATTGGGTCTCCTATGACCCGATTTCATGTAAAAGGACTTTTAGTGGCTCTAATGTGTTGTTGGGTCCTATTGGCCCATTAGTACTGCTAGTAAGGTCGAGAAGTCAAATGCGAGATGGGCCAACATGTCTTTCGCATTCCCGATAGCCTTAAATAACTCACGGAAATAACGGGACTCGTACTCCCCTTTCTCCTCGGTTGTTGGGCTTATGAGAAATCAAAGTAAACAGATTCAGGGCGTTAATCAAGAGTAATCATGGTGGTTGGATTAAGTGAGCAGTAACGGGCGACGCCTTTAAGGATCGTTCGTAATCTGTAGTTATAAACTAGTCATGTTTTATGCGTGATTATAACAACTCGCAAACCCTAATTAATCCAACGCCACCCGAGTAATCAAAATCATTCGTCGTAACGGTATAACAATAGAGAAATCATTGTATTTTATGTAATGGGAAAACATCGGGTTTTCCTGGGAAGTTTAACATTTTCACTTGCGTGATTTATACAAAAGTTCAACAATTATACATGTTTTGAGAAATCAACAAGCATATATTTACGGATCTTCACACTCATTTTTTTTTACAATGATGTTTTCAAAAAATATCGGATTTTCTGGGTTTTATAAACTACACTAAAACATTTTGTCACAACATTGCTTATGAACTCACCAACATTTCATATGTTGACGTTTTTCTAAAATGACTTGTATTCTCAGGTGACAGGTAAACCGAAGAATAAGTACCAAGTAATCTTACGGTGTTTGCTCATGATATCTATCAGACAATTCTTGTTATGAAGTTGTAATGACTAAAACTATGTACTGGATGTAAACAGTATCGGTTGAATTATTTTAATGCATGGTGATGATTTATGCTATGCTTCATGCATATTCATTGTGATGGTATTCAATTTAAGTCACAAGAGCCCTCGGACGTTTCCGCCGTCTGGTTCGGGAGTGTGACAGGTTGGTATCAGAGCATTGTTTATAGTGAACTAGCATGTCTAACCACACATTGATATGTAACAATAAACCAAAAGAGGGACTAACACAACTGTGAACAAAACAAGTAAAACACAATGATATAACATCTTTGCTTGTGTGAATTAGGAAACAGAACAATATACCGAACCAAACAAGATAATGCTAGCATCTCGGTTAAGCTAGGACTATTCATAGTCGTATCAAGGAGTGGATGTAGCCCGATCAACTACATTTCCTCCAAGGTACAACTATCACACGTCCCGAGGAAATCGTGATGGCTGGGGAACCTAAAAACATACCCCTTTATTACAAAGAAGGGAACATCAGCTCAATCTATGTCATATTGTAGATTCATAAGAGTAATGATAGTTATTCATATACATCCTCTCAGTCGCCATGGAAGGGGAGCAGTGTCACACCCCAAAACCGTGGACGGCGGAAACGTTCCGGGGTGGAGGACGCCATGTACAGTATCACAACAGTGTAAAATAGTAAACAAGCAACAACATCATCCATTGCATTATAAGTAAAGTTTTAATACATGTGTGTTCTTTCATTGGAATAAGACACCAAAAATATATAATCAAAATAAAAGACGAGACTTGTCTGTGCTCCATCTTCTCAAAACCTACCCATCGTACCTGTCTACTGGTGACCTGAGAATACAAGTTATTTTGAAAGAGAGTATTTGCTTTAAAGCTGGTGAATTAATAAGTATTTAAGTGTCCTTGTCTTGGTTTGAAAAGCTGTTATGAATGTCATGTAAATCTTTTAAATGAAAATGTTGATATAAGTATGAAAAGCCCTAGAAAATCCCTTATTTTCTATTATTATGAAATGTAGTCTTCTACCAAGACCCGAATGTTCTGTAAGTAAAATGATAGTTTTTCCTTTCTATTGACTAGTACTAAAGTACTTAGTCTAACTCCTCGTTTATGTGAAAGTATCACAAAATACAGTAATTAGGAAAATGTACTAATGTAAGTGTTATCACTTGGTACTACGACAAACACAACATCGCAGTAAGCGAAAAGTATAACCTGATGAACATCCGAAGATTGTCCACTCATCCTCTGTAGTAGCAGCAGGATGGAAGGAGGGTTAGTCCCGAAATCGATCTACCTAGTATAAGTATTAACCTTAGACCTCTGTAGATGGTCATCAACCACTGGTGCTAATCAGTTGGGATTCAGAATGGTTAGTCCTGCCTAGATATCCTGTTGAACTGGGATAGGAAAGACAATTTACACAGAAGACTCTAATAAATCTTCCTCGTAACTCAAGGTACAAGTATCTGTTGGGTTTTGAGCAATCTAACACTTCCTAAGTGTGCATGCAACCCTAATAAACCTTGGATCTATGTTTGTCTAAATACATGCAAAATAATAATTTTCCAAGGTTTATAACCTATCTAACATGGCATGGGGAACATTTCAACATAAAAGAGTTAGAAGAGATTACATACCTTTGTTGTGTTGGGTTCTTAGGAGTTTGAGGGCCAAGCACCAATAGTGTGAATGCCTCAAATGGAATCACAAACACCACAAACTCTTGGAAAACTTTGAGAGAGTATACACACTCTTGTATTTTCGGCCACACACATGCACACACACACTAGAACACTAGCTTTCTCTTAGGCTATCTTAGGCTCTCTTCCATGCTCCATAAGCATGCTTATATAGTATGCATGGTTAGGGTGAAACCCTAATAACCCATGTCTTTTCCTACTCCAAGGATCCATGGGTTAAAAGCTCCATGGATCATCCATGGACTTCCACATAAGCCTAGCCCATTAACAAATGAGTATTAGCCCACACTATATAAAACAAATAGCCCATAATTTAATTAGTATTCCTTTTAATCTCTAAATTAATCCATAATTAATTTAAGACTAAAACTAATTAAATAACGTAACTTCATATTAATATATTATAACTCATAATATATTAATAAACATATGTGTATAACTCTCATAAAATTATCCATAATAGTTTGGATGAGATGCAACCCAAATGGACCATGCCGGTCGGGTCAAGTATATACCAAATAAGTTATGGACTTAGACACCTTATCCAACAGACTCCCACTTGGATAAGTCTAATAACTATATTTGCCTATAACTTCAGGAACCAACCAACAATCGTAGCTCTCGAAAACTCCCTCGAACAATGAAGACTCTGTCGAACTATGAAGCGCCATTTTAGATAAGTGATCACATAATCCTCTATTCTCATGATATCAGCCGGACAAACACATGGAACTATGTCTTGCTTATTGTCTAGCAGTTGTTTCTCGATTATCCGATTTGTTTGACGAAGAACTTCACTGAACACATCGGTTTAGTTCTGACCAGGCCTGGTATATGGGTCAACACAAAATCATCAAGGGGCCCGGATATCGCTTCTATTTCTAGAAGGAACAGATAAACTTCGACTGATATGCTTGTTCTACTACTTATTGAATTGTACACAAAGGCACGTTTTATAACATCAAGTTACTGATGCGTTTACGTGCAATCAATGCACAACCAACTCATAGGTAACAACTCATATCTCTAGGTTTAAAGATTTATATGATGTTATCGTCTCACGATCACTCGAGATAAATTCCATGAAGTGATACAAGTGAGCGTGGGTTTATACCAATACTCATAACTTATGAGTACTCATGAATGTTGCAGCAACCATTGCCATGCCTAAACACCTTTAAGGCATCTACAAACCCAATTCATGACAATCTTGATTCATACCTACTTCCGACGTATGATCGATTGTGGAGGTTTGAACAAATTAATTATTCTGGAAGTCAAAACATGCAAAACTGAAACAATAGTAAATAATTGACAATGATAGTAACACTTTACTCATAAATAAATCACAAATTTTATTCATCATCAAACGTCGATTACATTTTACAAGTTTCAGGAAAACTATCTAATCTGTAAAACTAATATCGTCCCTCAGCCCGATGCGTCTCGCATGCTGAAAATGCTTAACCCTCGTCAGTCCCTTCGTAAGGGGATCTGCAGGATTCTCATCTGACGATATCCTCCTTGTCACAAGGAGTCCTTCTTCAATCTTGTGCCTTATGAAGTGATATTTTCTGTCAATGTGTCGGGATCTGCCATGATCTCTTGGTTCCTTGGCTAAGATAACCGCAGCATTGTTGTCACAGAAAATCTCTATAGGTTCCTTAATAGCTGGTACAACTCCAAGGTCTCCGATGAAGTTCTTTAGCCATATCGCCTCCTTCGCTGCTTCACTCGCTGCTATATACTCTGATTCACAAGTCGAATCAGCCACCGTCTCCTGCTTGGAACTCTTCCAAGAAATTGCCCCTCCATTTAAGGTAAAGATCCAGCCCGACTGAGAGCGGAAATTATCCCTATCAGTCTGAAAACCAGCATCACTATACCCTAATATTCTCAAGTCATCACTGCCACCAAGGGTAAGGACCCAATCCTTAGTCCTCCGCAGGTACTTGAGAATGTTCTTTACCGCGGTCCAATGAGCCTTGCCAGGGTTCCCCTGATACCTGCTGACCATGCTCAAAGCAAATGCCACATCAGGACGGGTACAAGTCATAGCATACATGATCGAGCCAACTGCGGAAGCATATGGTAATTGGCTCATCTCAGCTATCTCAGCCTCTGTACTCGGACTCTGAGTCTTACTCAGTTTGGTATTGCTTTGGATCGGTAAATCTCCTTTCTTGGAATTCTCCATGTTGAACCTTTTCAACACCTTATCCAAGTAGATACTCTGACTAAGTCCAATTAGTCTTCTACTCCTTTCTCTTAATATCCTTATCCCTAGGATATAGGTAGCCTCCCCTAGGTCCTTCATAGCAAAGCACTTCCCAAGCCAGGACTTAACCTCCTGCAAGGTTGGGATGTCATTTCCTATGAGTAGTATGTCATCCACATACAGTACCAAGAAGCTAACTATACTCCCACTAGCTCTGACATACACGCAAGACTCATCTTCGCTTCTCAAGAAGCCAAACTCTTTTACCTTCTCATCAAAACAAAGATTCCAGCTACGAGATGCTTGTTTTAATCCATAGATGGATTTCTTAAGCTTGCATACTCTATTAGGGTACTCTGCATTGACAAAACCCTCTGGCTGATTCATGTACACATCCTCAGCCAACTTTCCATTAAGGAAAGCGGTTTTGACATCCATTTGCCATATTTCATAATCATGAAATGCTGCAATGGCTAACATAACCCTAATAGACTTAATCTTGGCCACCGGCGAGAAGGTTTCATCATAATCAATACCTTGAGTTTGAGTAAAACCCTTCGCAACCAGTCGAGCCTTATAAGTATGCACTTTTCCTTCCATGTCGGTCTTCTTTTTGAAGATCCATTTGCACCCGACTGTTTTACGGCCTGGTACATTGTCAACCAAGTTCCAAACTTGATTGTCATACATGGACTGTATCTCGCTGTCCATAGCCTCCTTCCATTTAGCAGACTCCGGGCCTGCCATGGCTTCCTTAACACTGCTAGGTTCATCCAAATTTACTAGTGTACTATCACTAATAAACGTATCACCTTCCGTAGTAATATGAAAACCATAATAAAACGAAGGTGTGTTCCTAACCCGTGTGGAACGTCTCGGAGGTACAGACTCGTCAGCTGGATCAACAGGAGTTTCTACCTCAGGTTGATTGCTAGTGTCTGAGGTTCCTTCACCAATTGATTCTTGAATTTCTTCAAGATCAATCTGCCTCCCACTGTCTCCTTGGCTTATAAATTCTTTCTCGCGAAAGATCCCTCTTCGTGCTATAAAGACCACATTCTCACTGGGTCTATAGAAAAGGTAACCGAAGGATTTCTGTGGGTAGCCGATGAAAATACACCTTTCACTTCGGGGTTCAAGCTTATCATGAGTTTGACGCCTCACGAAGGCTTCGCAACCCCAAATTTTGATGTGGTCCAAATTGGGAACCTTCCCAGTCCACATCTCATGAGGTGTTTTGGTAACCTTCTTTGTAGGGACTAGATTAAGGATATGGGCGGCAGTCTCTAAGGCATACCCCCAAAAAGAGATTGGTAACGAAACTCGACTCATCATAGAGCGAACCATGTCTAACAAGGTACGATTACGCCTCTCAGCTACACCATTCAGCTGTGGTGTCCTGGGAGGAGTCAATTGTGAGACAATCCCACACTCCTTAAGATAGTCAAGGAACTCGGTACTAAGATATTCACCACCTCGATCGGATCGAAGCATCTTAATGTTCCTGCCCAATTGATTTTCTACTTCCTGTTTGAATTCCTTAAACCTTTCAAAGGTTTCGGACTTGTGTTTGATCAAGTAGACATACCCATATCTACTATAATCATCAATAAAAGTCACATAATACCGATTAGCGTCCCTTGTGGCGGTTTTGAATGGCCCACATACATCAGTATGTATTAGGTCCAACAAACCTTCACCCCTCTCACAAGTTCCAGTGAAGGGTGATTTTGTCATTTTTCCAAGTAGACAAGATTCACAACTATCATCTGATTTGAGGTCAAATGATTCCAAGACTCCACTCTTTTGGAGTTGGTCTATGCGTTTCTTGTTTACATGTCCAAGATGACAATGCCACAATGATGCTTTATCTAGGCTAGTAGAAGAATCAATATACAACACATTATTTCCTAAGTTGTCGACAATCGACACAGTTTCATACACGCCATCACAAGGTAATGCTTTAAAATAAAACACATTATTAAAGAAAGCATTAATACCACCACATTCATTATCAAACGAAAAGGTAAAACCTTGTTTGTACAAAGCATGAAAAGAAATAATATTCCTCGCCATTTCGGACGAGTATACACATTTATTCAAATCTAATTTTAACCCATTATTAAGCAACAAAGTATAAACTCCAATCTTGGAAACAGGTGAAGCCTTCCTATTCCCCATGATTAAGTTTATCTTCCCGTGCTCTACATCCTCACTTCTTCTTAGGTCCTGCAAATCAGAACATATGTGAATACCACATCCTGTATCAAGCACCCAAGAGTTAGAATGTGTTGAGTAATTAGACAATATAGTGTAAATACCTGCATAGGTGGGTTTCACTTTCCCATCCTTTAGATCCTGCAAGTACTTAGGGCAGTTTCGCTTCCAGTGTGCCTTTTCATGGCAATAAAAGCATTCAGCATCCTTTGGAATGGCAGAAGGAGTGACAGAACCGTTCTTAGTCTTGGATGAGGAGCCTTCAAGAGACTTTCCCTTGGTACCCTTCGAAGGGTGTTTCCTCTTTTTCCCTTTGCCTTGCCCAATAGCTAAAACAGGGGTAGAAGTTGGAGTAGGAGTAGTAGAGGTAACAACCGCTTTACCCTTAAGACCGGTTTCAGCGGTCTTCAAGAGTCCTTGAAGCTTGCTGAGGGTAACTTCCTCCTTGTTCATATGATATGTCATTCGAAAATGATCATAACAAGAAGGCAAGGAGTGCAAAATGATGTCAATTGCTAACTCCTCGGGGATGTTAACATTCAGCTTCAGCAAACGGTCCACATACCTTTGCATCTTTTGCATGTGGCCCGTGACGGATTCACCGTCCTTCATGCGGGTAGTTATTATGGAGGAGATTATTTCATACCGCTCCTGACGAGCACTCTGATGGTACCTTTCCATCAAGTCTTGGTGCATCTCAAAAGGGTAGAAATCTTCATATGACTTTTGGAGCTCGGCTGTCATCGTGGCCATCATGATACATGCCACCTTAGTAGCATCTCTCTCATGAGTCCTGAATTCAGTGATCTCCTCAGGAGTAGCAGTAGACTCATCAAGTTCTTTTAACTCCTTATCGAGGACATATTCCTTGTCCTCGTAACGAGTAACCATCCTGATGTTCCTAATCCAATCCATGAAGTTGGAACCATCAAAGATGACCCTCCCACAAAGATTCATGAGAGAGAAAGAACCAGTTGGGTTAGAGCCTGAAGCATTAGTGTTGGAAGACATCTGAAAGAAGAAAGTAAGTTTAGATTAGATATTTAGGATCCTTAATAAGACACCCAAATGTAATATTAAGGCTAGGATCCAATCACAATATATTACACTTAGAAGAGGGATGCCGTAATCTAAGTAATAATATATTTGAAAGGTAGGCGAATGACGATTCACCAATTTCCACCATGAAAACGAAATGATTAATTAGGTTTAATTGGATTTGAAATTCCTAGATTCTTTTGAGATTCATTGAACTTTTCAATGGCATGTTTCAATCTCGATTGTGCCCTTCAAGTTTTGTGACTGGGATGCCGAGGATCACAAAACAAGGTGTGAATAACCATGCTAACTCACTTGGTACTCCTAATATTATCACCTAATCAATGTGCCGGTTAACCACACACGCTCCATTGATCTATGACAACATTAAGTTACCCTTCGTGATCCTTACTAGTCTAATTAGTGTGCCGGTTAACCACACACGCTCCACTAACGACTTGGTAAGGTACAAAGTGTGAATTCCATGGATTAGCACCATGTTCACATTTTCCTAAAATAACTAAGATTGGGAATTAAAAGAGTTTAGTTATTTTATAATATTCATTATACTTTTAATGAGGATTTAAAGTCGTTGTTCTACCCGTTCGGCTAACGACCCTCCACCGATCAAGCAAGCGGTGGGTGAGAGTATACACCCATTAAGTCGCCATTTTATAGGCAACAACCTTATACCCACCTTATAGACCGGCTTCGTGAATGAGGCCTACTAACGGTAAAACGACTTATTCTTATACATATATATAATAATTAACCATTAATGTTATAAATAGTATAAGGGTTGAATTTTAACTATTAAAACTCTAAGGTTTGGAATTAAGGTTTATTAAAGTGTGTGAAACTTTACAAATTCCAAAACTTGAGGACAAGTTTTGTAACTTTGCAAAACTCTTCATTTCATAACTTATGAATTAAAGGTTCATAAAAATGAAGACTCTTCATTTTCATGTAACTTATGTGTTTTAAGTGTGTGTTAAATGAAAGTGACCTTTGGTAATCCATAACTTGAGGACAAATTATGGACTCCATTAAAACACATAAATGATTAAGAATTAATTCTAAACAATTCAGCAAATAATTCCTATCATTTTCTAAATTCATAAGAACATGAACATGATCATCAAAAATTCAAGAATTATATGAACACATAAAATCATGGATTTTTGATATATGCTATTGTAAATGGATTAGAACAACCATTACACCAACTAAAATAAGTTTTACAACACCAAAAAAATTTAGGGTAATGTTTCCAGTCCATTTCCAACAGCAAAAGTCGAGATTCTGCATTCTTTCGATCCTACTCGCCGAGTGCACGAACGGACTCGTCGAGTAGGTTGAAGTTTGCCTTGGACTCGGCGAGTCCCCCCAATGGACTCGGCGAGTCTAGCATGCAGACAGCAACGATTTCGACTTTTTTCACTATTTTGCATCAAGTATCAAACAAGCAAGCCTAGGCTTTGATACCACTGTTGGGTTTTGAGTAATCTAACACTTCCTAAGTGTGCATGCAACCCTAATAAACCTTGGATCTATGTTTGTCTAAATACATGCAAAATAATAATTTTCCAAGGTTTATAACCTATCTAACATGGCATGGGGAACATTTCAACATAAAAGAGTTAGAAGAGATTACATACCTTTGTTGTGTTGGGTTCTTAGGAGTTTGAGGGCCAAGCACCAATAGTGTGAATGCCTCAAATGGAATCACAAACACCACAAACTCTTGGAAAACTTTGAGAGAGTATACACACTCTTGTATTTTCGGCCACACACATGCACACACACACTAGAACACTAGCTTTCTCTTAGGCTATCTTAGGCTCTCTTCCATGCTCCATAAGCATGCTTATATAGTATGCATGGTTAGGGTGAAACCCTAATAACCCATGTCTTTTCCTACTCCAAGGATCCATGGGTTAAAAGCTCCATGGATCATCCATGGACTTCCACATAAGCCTAGCCCATTAACAAATGAGTATTAGCCCACACTATATAAAACAAATAGCCCATAATTTAATTAGTATTCCTTTTAATCTCTAAATTAATCCATAATTAATTTAAGACTAAAACTAACTAAATAACGTAACTTCATATTAATATATTATAACTCATAATATATTAATAAACATATGTGTATAACTCTCATAAAATTATCCATAATAGTTTGGATGAGATGCAACCCAAATGGACCATGCCGGTCGGGTCAAGTATATACCAAATAAGTTATGGACTTAGACACCTTATCCAACAGTATCCAGGTAAGTGAATACAGGATAATGCATCTATGTAACGGTACTCATGTATCAGGTAAGTATATGTATATGTACTCATGTATCAGATAAGTCTATGTATATGTACTCATGTATCATGTAAGTATATGTATATGTACTCATGAATGAACTGACTCTTGTGTGATTCCTTGTAATAGGAATAATGTTTGATATCTTCTAACTATCCCTATGATAGTTAACTGAAAGGTAATTGATTGTTCAAGTAGGTTTATAGACCCTTGTTACACAAGAGTGTGGGAAACTAAATGAAGAAATGAAAACTATAACATCAAAACATATATAAGAACATATTAGTATAAGTGTAGTTTTGCTCAAGAAGGTAAAAATGGTTTTGTAAGACATCTAAGAGTTTTGAAAAAATAATAAAAGTGACTTGATGTCATTTTAAATAAACATTTCAAAAGTAATACATTTGATAACAAGTATTTTTAAGATAGAAAACCATTTCATGCATCACATTTTGTAGTATGTGAAAATCTGCTGAATGAAAACACAGTTATAAATACATATGAATGAGTTAATAACATTCTGTTTTCTACTTGTATTCCCCAATATTAAAGCATTTAAAATCATTTAAAACATTGATTTAGGGGTATGAACTCACTTGTAGGTGGTGGTTTGGGTGTACTGACTGATACAGGATGGCTAGGTGACAAGTGAAGAGTTGTTCACACTCACTGATCCTAGTTAACATATAATCACACATATATGTATTCAATTAGACTTTAAACTAATAATTGACGAAGTTAAGACATCCTAAGGCATGTAAAACACCTTATATAAGTGCTACAAGCCATAAGGATTGCATCTAAGTGCTAAAGGACCTTGCTATGGTGTTTGGGGTTCAAGGGTATACTACCTTGGAGTTTACAGTTTTGATGTCATAACTCAAAGAGTTTATGGCAGTAAACTCTAGAGTTTACGGTCGTAAACTCTAGTCCTAATGACTAGGTGTTGTTTTGTGGTTTAGCAAGCCTTTTTAAGCAATTCTACAAAGTGGTTTGGCCTTTGGTGTGGACTAGGGCAATAAAACACCCCCTTTGAGGAGTTTACGGCCTCATGGCATTTTCCTTTGGGTTTACTACTGTAAAACCTTATGGAGAAGTGTATTGCCATGTTTTCAAGTCCCTAACACAATTAGGTAAGGGTGTGTGCTAGTTTCTAAGCCTAAGGAAGGAAAATAACCCATTTAGACACACTTTACGGTGTTAACGATTTTAGGAGATCCCTAAACCGTAAACACATGATCCTTGCACCATTTGGTGTTTTTCATGGCTTAAACTCATCAAGGGAAGGGTCAAACATATTAAGGAAGGTTTAAACATCCAACTAGTGCTTAGATTTTTGACTTAGGCACACTTTGGTGCCTTATATGGTGTTTACGGCCCAAGAACCTTCTTGGACCGTGAACACCTTGTTCCATGTGTTCTTGGCATATTTTCTTGTTGCTAACTTGTAATACTAACTCAATAAGACTCAAGGAGTGAAGTACTTACTATAAGGAAGCTTGAAGTATGCTAAAAGTCCAAGAACACTTAGTGTGTGTTCTTGGTGTTCTTGGTATTTTTGGAAATCTAATCAAAACACAAAAGTGAATGGATGAATAGATGCGCAAACACTAGATTAAGTGCTTTACTAACTTGAAATGGTTAGAACACTTACAAGATTGAAGATTTGGAATTTTTTCTAGTTTGATACTTGAGAATGTTTCTTGAGTTTACTCTTTTGGGAGTTTACTCTTTTGGATAAATGGGGAGTAAACTCCTATTGACTAGACTTAAGGAGTAAACTCATGGATAAGCATGAGTTTTTGGATTTTGGTATGAATTTTCGACTCAAACGAAATAGTTTGGCCGAGAGTTTCTAAGACGCGAGGTGTTTGCGGTTTTAAAAATTTAAAACCCAAGACGACACTTTCTTTCACCCATTCGTATAAAAATAATATTAAAATAATCAAAAGAACTTTTTATTTCTTAAAAATAAGATATAATGATATTAATTTATGATACGAAGTGGTTGACTTTGAGGGTTTGACCGAATGGAAATTTCGGGTTGTCACATCATCCCCCTGTTAAAGGGAATTTCGTCCCGAAATTAAAGTCTAAGCAAATAAAGTATTTACAGGAAACTAAGGAAAAAGATGAGGATATTTCCGTTTCATCTGATCCTCTCGTTCCCAAGTGAATTCAGGTCCCCGTTTTGCGTTCCAGCGAACCTTCACTATTGGGATACGGCTTTGTTTCGTTTGCTTGACTTCTCGGTCCATGATCTCTACTAGTTCCTCCACGAAGTTGAGGCTCTCGTTGATCTCGATCTCGTCGAGTGGAATAACAAGAATCTCGTCGGATAGTCACGTTTTCAAGTTCGACACGTGGAAGGTAGGATATATGTTATTGAGTTCACGCGGTAGATTAAGTTTGTAAGCTACAGGGCCGATTCTCGCGAGAATCTCGAAAGGCCCAATGTATCTTGGATTGATCTTCCCACATTTTCCAAAGCGTATCAAGCCCTTCCAGGGTGAAGCCTTCAGTAGGACTCGGTCGCTCACCTGGAATTCCAACGGTTTCCTTCGCTTGTCAGCGTACCTCTTCTGTCGGTCTCTAGAGGCTTTCAATCGTTCACGAATTTGAACGATCTTCTCTGTCGTTTCCCGAATGATCTCCGCACCCGTGAGAGTGCTTTTGGGAACTCGTCCCCTAGCTAACTTGGTATCACCCACCTCAGCCCAACACAGAGGGGATCTGCACTTTCGGCCATAGGGGGCCTCGAATGGAGCTGCCTTTATGCTCGTGTGATAACTGTTGTTGTAGGATAATTCAACGAGGGGTAAATGGGTATCCCAAGCTTTTTCAAAGTCAATCACACAGGCGCGCAACATATCTTCTAAGGTTTGGATAGTTCTCTCAGTTTTCCCGTCGGTCTGTGGATGGTAGGCCGTACTCATGTCTAACCTAGTTCCTAGGGAACTTTGTAGTGACTGCTAGAACCTCGAAGTGAATCTACTATCTCTGTCCAAGATAATAGATAACGGAACACCGTGTAGTCTCACAATCTCCCTAATGTAAGTTCTTGTAAGTTTCTCCATCTTGTCTATTTCTTTGATTGGAAAGAAGTGTGCAAACTTGGTCAGTCTATCGACGATGACCCATATGGAATCAAGTCCACCCGTCGTCTTAGGCAACTTGGTTAGGAAGTCCATAGTGATCCACTCCCACTTCCATTCTGGTATCTCCGTTTGCTGTAGAAGACCGGAGGGTTTCTGGTACTCGACCTTGACCTTTGTGCAAGTAAGGCATTTACTTACGAAGGTAGCAATATCTGCTTTCATGTTAGGCCACCAGTATAACTTTTAAAGATCCAGATACATCTTATCTGAACCCGGGTGGACGGAATAACGTGTGTTGTGAGTTTCCGTCATGACCAAGTCTCTAAAGCCACCGTGTTTCGGTGTCCATATCCGATCCATGAGGTATAAGGCTCCGCCACCCTTGACTTTCAAGTTCTTATCCATCCCTCTAAGGGATTCACCAGCCACATTTTCAGGTTTCAAAGCGTCGAGCTGAGCCTCCTTAATTTGCGTGGACAAGTGTGAATGGATAGTTAGAGTCAAAGATTTGACTCTACGACCAGTATATTCTTTCCGACTTAGGGCATCGGCTACTACATTGGCTTTACCCGGATGATAACAAATATCGCACTCGTAATCACTGAGTAGCTCGACCCACCGTCGTTGTCTCATGTTGAGCTCCTTCTGGTCGAAAATGTGTTGTAGACTCTTGTGGTCTGTAAAGATCGTGCTTTTGTACCATACAGGTAGTGTCTCCAGATCTTTAGAGCGAACACAACTGCTCCTAGCTCAAGATCGTGGGTGGTGTAGTTAACCTTATGTGTCTTCAGCTGTCTCGAGGCATAGGCTATGACTTTACCTCGCTGCATTAGAACACATCCGAGTCCTTGATTGGATGCATCGCAATAGACAATGAAGTCTTCTATTCCTTCGGGGAGGGATAGTATTGGTGCGGTGCATAAGGCTTGCTTGAGCGTTTGAAACGTTCTTTCTTGTTTCTCTTCCCAGTCAAAGGCTACGCCCTTCTGGGTCAGTGTTGTAACAGGTTCCGCTATGCGGTAGAAGTTCTGAATGAACCTGCGATAGTATCTAGCCAGACCTAGAAATTGACGAATTTCTGTAGGTGTCTTCGGTGCTGACCAGTTCTCGATGGCCTTGATTTTGGAAGGGTCCACGTGTATACCCTCTTCGCTAACAACATGGCCCAAAAATTCGACTTGTCGGATCCAAAATTCGCACTTGGAGAACTTCGCATAAAGCTTCTCCGTCCGCAGTGTTTCTAAGACGCTACGGAGATGTTGACTATGTTCCTCCTTACTTCGAGCGTAGATGAGTATGTCATCAATGAAGACGATGACGAACTGATCCAAGTAAGGACGACACACCCTATTCATCAGATCCATGAATACTACGGGTGCGTTAGTTAATCCGAACGGCATCACTACAAACTCGTAGTGCCCATAACGAGTTCGGAAGGCTGTCTTGGGAACATCCTCCTCTAACACTCGTAGTTGGTGATATCCAGATCGTAGATCTATCTACGAGAAGTAGTTGTCTCCTTAAAGTTGATCAAATAAATCGTCAATGCGAGGCAAAGGATAATGATTTTTAATGGTAACCTTGTTGAGTTCTCTATAGTCGATGCACATGCGAAACAATGCATCCTTCTTCTTGACGAACAAGACCGGTGCTCCCCATGGTGAGAAGCTTGGTCAAATGAATCCCTTCTTGAGAAGTTCGTTAAGCTGACTGGAAAGTTCCTGCATTTCGGCCGGTGCCAGACGAAATGGAGATTTGACTACGGGGGTAGCTCCTGGCACTAAGTCGATTCGGAACTCGACTTGGCGTTGTGGTGGTAAACCGGGAAGTTCTTTTGGGAAGATTTCGGGAAAGTCGCATACTTCTGGGATGTTCTGTATGTCTTTCATTTTTTGACTTGTGTCGACGACGTGTGCGAGGAACGCATGGTATTCCTTTCATAAGCACTTCTGGGCTTGAATGCACGAAATGATGCGAAGACTCGTACTAGGTTTTTCACCGTAGATAATTAAGGTTTCGTTGTTAGGAAGGTTAAGACGAACTGCTTTTTCAAAGCACAAGATGTCGGCGCAAAGAAGACTCAACCAGTCCATACCGATGATAACGTTGAAACATTTAATTGGGACCGGCATGAGATCTATCTTGAAAGTATGGCCATCTAAAGTGAAGGTACAACCTACGTATATGCAATTTGTACTCTCTGTTTTCCCGTTAGCCATTTCTACCGTGAATGAATTATCTAATGCACATGGTTTTTGTTTAAGCAGGTGTGCAAATTTGTGACTTACGAAACTTCTCTCTGCTCCACTGTCGAAAAGTATGCAAGCATATGAGTTATCGAGGAGGAACGTACCAGTAACTATCGTAGGATCAGCTACTGCTTCCGCGTGGCCTAGGGCCTTAACTCTCCCTACCCCTCCAGCCATCCCCGCTTTAGGGCAGTTCCTCTTGTAGTGGCCCACTTCGCCACAACCGTAGAAAGTTTGGCCCATACCGGCATTAGGAACCTGGGCGGCCTGAGCTGTTGGAATCTGGCAGAAACGGACTGTGTGTCCCTTCCTGTTGCAGTTAGTGCATTGCATCTCCCTGCAAGGTCTGCGGTGGTGGAAGCTGCATTTGTTGCACTTCGGGAGAGATCCAGCATAAGTTTTTTCTAGTAAGGGGTTCGCAGCGACAACGGGAGTCACTGTGGCAGCATTGATTGCCACAAGTTGTTGTTTCTTGGAGGATTCTTGCGAAGCCCCTCTTTTCCTCTTAGACCACCCTTTCTTGTTGTTGTTGGCCTTTGGTGTTACAGGTGCAGGGATTGTTGGGTTCTGAGGTTTCCTGTGATCTATAACAGATTGTGCCAGTTCCTTGGCGCCATCGAAAGTAATAGGCTTGTAAGCTAACACACTTGACTAGATCTGGAGCGACAGTCCCCAGATATATCTCTCAATATTCTTGCTCTCGAGAGCAACCATATCAGGGCATAGGTTTGCCAGATCACAGAACCTATTTGCGTAGGTCGTGATGTCGGATCCAACCATTTGTAGACCCCAGAATTCTTGCTCGAGTTTTTGTACTTCACCTCGAGGACAGTACTCTTTCATCAGCATGTCTTTCAACTTTTCCCAGCTGATGGAATACGCCACCACCAAAGTCAGATACTTAACATGGCCGTTCCACCATGTTAGTGCTCTGTCAGAGAAGGTACAAGCTACGAACTTGACCTTGTTGCCTTCTTGGCAAGCTCAGATTTCAAAGACGGATTCCATCTTTTCAATCCATTGCCTTAACACCATAACCCCACCAGTACCATTGAAGCTGCGGGGCTTGGCGTTCGTGAAATCCTTATAGGTGCATTCCCGAGAGTGTCCATGGCTTTCGCCGTGGTTTGAGGGAGGTGCACCGGATCCCGATCCACTAGGGACAGGAGCGTTGATTGCTAAGACAGCAGCTGCAACTGCTGCTGCGAAAGCTGCCTGGAACATGTTGGCATCGAAAGGAGTAGGTGGTTGAAGAGGTTGAGGTGGTGGTATCGGTGCTTCGTTGTTTGGGTTACGCCTGGGATTTCTGCGAGGCGGCACCTTTCACTATACGTTTAAAAGATGACGACATGGATAAGAATAAATGAATAATGAATGTGTCTCATGGACTAACTCCCCATATCCCAACAACAAATGAATAGAATGACTAAAATGAAGATGACAGCATTTGGATAATAATTTCCATATGATTAGATATCTGTCAATAATACTGGAATTACAGATGTAAAATGTTCGGGAAAAATGGCCTAGAAGTAGGCCTTACATCAACTAAGATGGAAATTTTTTGACAGAATTAAGACCCGATCAAAACCTAACAGGTCTAAGATTTATTAAGAAATGAAATTAGACCAAAGTTTTACGTAAACTAGGTTATACTCAAAAGATGAGTCGTCGAAATTCTATCGGCGACGAGAATTACTAGCATGAGTTCTCGATTATGACAGGAGACGTTCTATGTCCCTTATACGCCTGTCCGCTCTCACTTGCTGAGCTCTAACTTCTCTAACTACAGCTTGAGTTTCAGCAAGTTCCCTTTGCAGATTTGCATTGCAGACCAGAGTCCTTTCATGAGCAGACTCTAGTTGGCGAATGTGGACAGTGTTAACACCAGAGTTGGCGTCAACTTCCAAGACTTGATTGATAGTCGCTTGATCCATCATCGTGTTCTGAGAAATCCAACGCACCATGATTAGTAGGACTCTATCAACAGAACCTCGTTCAGACGGGTTGTAGAAACTGATGGGTTTTAGCCATAAGTACTTTCCTATGTGCGCATGCAAAACCCTAATGCTTGGATCTAGGATTTCTAATTAAACATGCTTTGAATCCAAGACTTCTAATGGCTAATTAGGTTAAATAACAACATTGAAACAGATCTAGAACCATACCTTTGAACTCCTTGTTGATCTTGTAGTCTTGGAGCTTCTAGAGTCACAATTGTCACTCCTCTAATGGCTTACAAACACCAATAGCAAGGAAGATGATTTATGAGAGAGGAGAGGGGAGGAAATCGGCCAGGTTCTCTTACTTTAAGTGAGGTGTCGATTTCCCTTGCCCATGGGGTCTATTTATACTTGTAGACTCCTTAAGGGTTACAACCTAAACCCTAATTGGATAATCTTCTCTTAAGGCTATCCAAATCCTTTCCTTAGATAAGTCATGGACGATTTTGAAGCTATCCTAGCTTCTCGAATCTGTCCACTATATATATAAGGATTTATAGTCTAAAGCTTAACTATCAAACAATTGACAGTTTATAGCCCTTTATTTAATTAACCTCTTTATGTCACCAAATTAATTCCAATTAATTCTATGACTTATATTAATCAAATAACAGTATATTATTCTTTATATTATTCCCATAATATAT
This sequence comes from Lactuca sativa, assembly GCF_002870075.4. Classification (NCBI taxonomy): domain Eukaryota; kingdom Viridiplantae; phylum Streptophyta; class Magnoliopsida; order Asterales; family Asteraceae; genus Lactuca; species Lactuca sativa. Next base: position 244,305,612 of record NC_056623.2, on the reverse strand, counting down.
TAATAATATTTACTTTCTCTTAATAAATCATCCTATCAAGTTGCTATGGTGAAGGCAACCCAAAAGGACCATTCACAACCGGGTCAAATACTTGCCTAATATAGTTGCAGCCTTAGACACTATTCCAACAGTCTCACACTTGGATAAGTCTAGTAACTATATGCACAAGTACAATTCGGTTTGCAATCGTAGCTCTCAAAGATGCTGTCAAACTCTAATCTAATCAATCTTGTCCTTTAGATAAGGGATCGTACAGTCCTCTGTTAGATATCATGCTGACAATCCTATGGAATTGTTAGTCAAGAATTTAGGTTTCTCGATCTCTGATTTATTTGACATAGAACTTAATCGAACACATCAATTCAGTTCTGACCGGGCCCGGCACATAAGTCAAATAAAATCATCGAGCGGCCGAGATATCACTTTTACCTTCTTAGATAAAAGTTACAGATAAACTTCGAGTTATATGCATTTACTTATTCATTAATCAACTATACACAACAATGCGTTTTATAACACCGAGTTACTGATGCGTTTTCGCATTATCAATGTAGAACCAATTAACAAATAACAAACCATATATCTAGGTTTTAAGACTATATGATATTATCGTCTTGCGATCACCCTTTTATATCATATTCCATAAGGTGATTCCAGCAAGCGCGGGTTTGTTCCAATGCTCAAAACTAGTTCATAAGCACTCGTGAATGTTGTAGCAACCCTTTGCTATGTCTAAAACCATTTAGACAATCTACACACCAATTCATGACAATCTTCATTCATATCTACTTCCAACATATGAACGATTGTGGATAATTTGAACAATTCGATTATTCCTAATAAACTCAATTATTCTGGAAGTCAAAACATGCAAAGTGAAACAATAGTTAAACAATTAACATAAGACAGTAACATTACTCATAAATAAAACTCCTTTATTTAATCATCAAATGTTAATTACATTTATCTATTACACGTTTCTAATACTATCTAATCTATGCTAATATCATCCTTCAGCCCAATACTCCTAGCATGCTGCAAGTGCTTAACCCTACTCAGTCCCTTCGTAAGCGGATCTGCTGGGTTATCTTCTGATGATATCCTCTTCACTACGAGTTGTCCTTCTTCTACTCGATGTCTAATGAAATGATATTTTCTGTCGATATGTCTTGATCTACCATGATCCCTCGGTTCCTTGGTCAAGGCAACTGCTCCTTCGTTATCACAGAAAATCTCCATGGGCTCCTTTATGGCAGGTACAACTCCAAGATCACCGATGAAGTTCTTCAGCCATATTGCCTCCTTCGACGCTTCGTTCGCTGCAATGTACTCTGATTCGCACGTTGAATCAGCTACGGTCTCCTGCTTGGAACTCTTCCATTTCACTGCTCCTCCATTTAGGGTAAAGACCTAGCCCGACTGCGAATGGTAGTTGTCCCTGTCGGTCTGAAAACTGGCGTCACTATACTCTCGCACCTTCAAGTCATCACTCCCTCCGAGGACTAAGAACCATTCCTTCGTCCTCCAAAGGTACTTAAGGATATTCTTCACCGCAATCCAATGTGCTCTGCCAGGATTCCCCTGATATCTGCTAACCATGCTCAAAGAGAAGGCTACATCAGGGCGAGTACAAATCAAAGCGCACATGATTGAGCCAACTGCGGAAGCGTATGGTACTCGGCTCATTTCTGCTATCTCAGCTTCGGTACTCGGACTTTGAGTCTTACTCAACTTGGCATTACTCTGTATCAGTAATTCTCCCCTCTTCGAGTTTTCCATACTAAATCGTTTTAGTACTTTATCCAAGTAAATATTCTGACTAAGTCCAATTAGTCTCTTACTTCTTTCTCTTACTATCCTTATTCCCAAAATGTAAGAAGCCTCTCCGAGGTCCTTCATAGCGTAGCACTTCCCGAGCAGGGACTTAACCACCTGCAGAGTCGGGATGTCGTTTCCTATGAGTAATATGTCATCGACATATAGAACGAGGAAGCTTACTATACTCCCACTGGCTTTGACATATACACAAGATTCGTCTTTACTTCGTACAAATCCAAACTCTTTGACTTTCTCATTGAAGCAAAGATTCCATCTGCGAGATGCTTGCTTAAGTCCATAAATGGACTTCTCAAGCTTACACACTCTATTCGGATGCTTCGGATCCACAAACCCCTCTGGCTGAGCCATGTAAACATCCTCAGCCAACTTTCCGTTAAGGAAAGCGGTCTTGACATCCATTTTCCAAATCTCATAATCATGAAATGCGGCAATCACTAGTTTCACTCTAATAGATTTAATCTTCGCAACTGGTGAGAAGGTCTCATCACAGTCAACTCCGCGAGTTGGAGTAAAGCCCTTCGCAACCAATCGCGCTTTATATGTGTGTACTTTTCCATCCACGTCAATCTTCTTCTTGAAGATCTATTTGCACCCAACGGTCTTACGTCCGGGCACATAATCAACCAAATTCCAAACTTGGTTGTCATACATGGATTGGATCTCGCTATCCATTGCCTCTTTCCACTTCGCAGACTCCGGGCCTGCCATGGCTTCCTTATAGCTATTAGGTTCGTTAAGATTTACTAGTGTACCATCACTAATATACGTGTCCCCTTCGGTAGTAATATGAAAACCATAAAACTGGGGATGAACTCTAACTCTATCGGAACGTCTAAGAGGTAAGGATTCGTCAATCGGTTCAACCGGAGTTTCCTCCTCGGATTGAGTGCCAGCGGTAGAGGTTCCTTCATCCATAGACTCTTGAATCTCTTCAAGTTCGATTTGCCTCCCACTGTCTTCTTGGCTTATGAGTTCTCGCTCTCGGAAAACTCCTCTCCTCGCAACGAAGACAACATTGTCCTTCGGTCTATAGAAGAGATATCCAAAGGATGTCTGCGGGTAGCCGATGAAAATACATCACTCACTTCGAGGTTCGAGCTTGTCGTGAGTATCTCGTCTTACGAAAGCCTCGCAACCCCAAACCTTGATATGTGCCAACGAGGGAGCTTTCCCTGTCCACATCTCGTGAGGTGTTTTGGCAACTTTCTTAGTAGGGACTCGGTTAAGGATATGGGCGGCAATCTCTAAGGCATACCCCCAAAAAGAGATAGGTAGTGAAGCACGACTCATCATAGAGCGAACCATATCCAATAAGGTTCGATTACGCCTTTCTGCCACACCATTCAACTGCGGTGTCCTAGGAGACGTCAATTGCGAAACTATTCCACACTCCTTGAGATAATCGTGGAATTCAAGACTTAGGTACTCTCCTCCTCGATCGGATCGAAGCATCTTGATTTTCCTGCCTAATTGATTCTCTACTTCATTCTTGAACTCTTTGAACTTTTCAAAGGTTTCTGACTTTTGCTTGATTAAATAGATATACCCATATCTACTATAATCATCGGTAAAGGTCACATAGAAGCGGTTCCCATCCTTCGTGGTTGATCTAAACGGTCCACATACATCGGTATGTATTAGGTCCAATAGACCTTCACCCCTTTCACATGTACTCGTGAAGGGTGACTTAGTCATCTTTCCAAGTAAACAAGACTCGCATGTGTCATCTTCCCTAAGGTCGAATGACTCCAACGTTCCATCCTTTTGGAGTTGGGCTATGCGTTTCTTGTTGACATGTCCAAGACGACAATGCCACAAGGATGCTTTATCCATACTAGTGGAAGAATCTATATTCAAAACATCATTTCCTAAGTTATCAACAATCATAACAGTTTCATATATTCCATTACATGGTATAGCTTCAAAGTAAAAGACACCATTTAGATAAGCCAAAATAGAACCATTCTCATTATTAAAAGAAAATCTAAATCCTTTTCTATATAAACCATGAAATGAAATGATGTTTCTAGCCATTTCTGGCGAATAGCAACAATTGTTGAAATCTAAACACAAATTATTCCTAAGCGCTAAAGAATACACTCCAATCTTGGTCACAGGCGACGATCTTCTGTTCCCCATGATTAGATTGATCCTTCCTTGCTCCATATCCCTACTTCTTCTAAGTCCCTACACATTAGAACAAATGTGATAACCACAACCAGTATCAAGAAACCAAGAAATAGCATGATTTGAATTGTTAGATTTAATTGTGTATATACCTGCGAAAGATGGCTTGATCTTTCCTTCTTTGATTGCTTGCAGGTACTCTGGGCAGCTTCTCTTCCAATGTCCTATCTTGTGGCAGTGGTGGCACTCTGCCTCCTTCGGGTTAGGACAGGGCTTAGCGGGATCAACTTTGGTCCCACTAGAAGAGGCACCATCTCGGGCTTTGACCTTGCGATAGTTCTTCGATGAAATTGCTCTCAGCAGGTGGATTGGGAGTCGGTGCAACAGACTTGTCTTTGAAGTTGCTCTCAGCAACCCTCAAGAGACCTTGGAGTTTGCTTAGGGTGACCTCTTCTTTGTTCATGTGGTAGTTCATCCTAAATTGGTTGTACATCGGAGGCAAACAGTGAAGCACCATGTCGATCGCCAAGTCTTCTCCAAAGTCAACATTTAACTTACGAAGGCGGTCGACATACCTTTGCATCTTTTGCAGGTGCACGGTAAGAGATTCTCCATGACCCATCTTAGCGGAAATCATGTTGGTGAAAATCTCATAACACTCTTGTCTCGCGTTCTGGTGTTATCTCTCCAATAAGTCTTGGTGCATCTCGTACGGGTACATGTCCTCGTAGGAATTTTGGAATTCAGAGTTCATGGTGGCAATCATGATGCAATGTACCTTCGTTGCATCTCGCTCATGAGTCTCAAAAGCGGTGATTTCGCCCGGAGTAGCGATTTCAGGGTTGATTTTCTCGAGCTTCTCATCGAGGACATACTCCTTATCCTCATAGCGAGCAATGGTGTGAATCTACCTTATCCATTCGCTAAAGTTCGTTCCATCGAAGGTGACCTTTTGGCAAAGGCTCATCAACGTTAAAGAACTAGCAGCAGCGTTGTTTGCGTTCGACATCTTTAAAAGAAAAAGGACAAAGATAGATTAGAATAAGAATCCCTAATTATCACCCAATAAGAAAATTAGGGCTAGGATCCAACAATAACATTTACATATTAGAAAAGGGATGCCGTAATCTAACATTCAAATAAATTGAAGGTAAGTGAATGATGATTCACTAATTCTCCATCACAAAACTTAACTATTAGTCCTAAGTGTATTGAGAATTCCTATGTTCGAAAGAGATTCATTAAAACTATTCAATGGCATGTTTAAATCTCGATATGCCCCTCTTGTTTGTGATTGGGATACCGAGGATCACAAAGCGGGTGTGAATTACCATGCAAATTCACATGGTGCCTTCATTGTAACGATCACCTATTCGATGTGCCAGTAAACCACACACGCTCCATCGAACTATGATAAACAATGAATCACCCTTTGCCACCTTTCCTTAGGACCAATTAGTGTGCCGGTAAACCACACACGCTCCACTAACTTCTTGGCAAGGGTGCAAAGTGTAATTTCATGGGATTGCATCAATTCACTTTTCCTAAAGTAACTAAGATTGGGAAATTTTTAAAAATGTGTAGTTACTTTGTATTACTTATTATACTTTTAATGAGAGGATGAGGTTTCCTTATCCTACCCGTTCGGCTAACGACCCTCCACCAATCAAGCAAGCGGTGGGTGTGAGTGTACACCCATTAAGCGCCATTTTATAGGCCGCAACCTTATACCCACCTTATAGATCGGCTTCGTGAATGAGGCCTACTAACGGTAAGACTAGCATTTAGTTATACATATATATATATATATATATATATATATATATATATATATATATATATATATATATATATATTATTCTAGTAATATCATATTAGTATAGGGTTGTATTTTAAACCTTTTAAAATCTAGGGTTTGAAATTTAAGTTGTCTAAATTAAAACTTTTAATCACAAATATAAATTTCAAAACTTGAGGGCAAGTTTTAAACATTTAAAACATAGACGATCAAATAACAAATAATTCCAATTAACAATTAATATCCTAATTATCTATATTTTATTTTATTCAAGATTTCTTTGAAAGATAATTACCAAAATAATTAAAATAATTAATTAATTATCATATAAGGAAATTAAATATTTTATTAGTTGATAAATACCTTTAACTAGATCAAGATAATAGTCATATATATATATCAAAAAATCGGATTTAGGTTGATCTATTATGATTATGGTAAGTTTTCATAAGATAATTATGAAAAAATCCCGAATCTGGCCATTCCTGACGCCTGGACTCGCTGAGTGCACAAAGGGACTCGCCGAGTCAGGCCTACTGGCCGAGTCCATGACTCAGAAACCAAAAAATTGAATTTTGCAGGTTTGTTTCAGTTAATCAAGCAACAATTTAAAGAAAACCAAGCTAGGCTCTGATACCACTGATGGGTTTTAGCCATAAGAACTTTCCTATGTGCGCATGCAAAACTCTAATGCTTGGATCTAGGCTTTCTAATTAAACATGCTTTGAATCCAAGACTTCTAATGGCTAATTAGGTTAAATAACAACATTGAAATAGATTTAGAACTATACATTTGAATTCCTTGTTGATCTTGTAGTCTTGGAGCTTCTAGAGTCACAATTTTCACTCCTCTAATGGCTTACAAACACCAATAGCAAGGAAGATGATTTATGAGAGTGGAGAGGGGAGGAAATCGGCCAGGGTTCTCTTACTTTAGGTGAGGTGTCGATTTCCCTTGCCCATGGGATCTATTTATACTTGTAGACTCCTTAAGGGTTACAACCTAAACCCTAATTGGATAATCTTCTCTTAAGGCTATCCAAATCCTTTCCTTAGATAAGTCATGGACGATTTTGAAGCTATCCTAGCTTCTAGAATCCGTCCACTATATATCTATAAGGATTTACAGTCTAAAGCTTAACTATCAAACAATTGACAGTTTATACCCCTTTATTTAATTAACCTCTTCAAGTCACCAAATTAATTCCAATTAATTCTATGACTTATATTAATCAAATGAAAATATATTATTCTTTATATTATTCCCATAATATATTAATAATATTTACTCTCTCTTAATAAATCATCCTATCAAGTTGCTATGGTGAAGGCAACCCAAAAGGACCATGCACAATCGGGTCAAATACTTGCCTAATATAGTTGCAGCCTTAGACACTATTCCAACAGAAACTTCGGTCTCCATTGTAGGGAATGGGCTAACCTTGTTCCTGGCTCCATGTATTCAAGTTTGTAGCCCACAGGGGTGTGGGTCCTTGAAATGCAGGGTGGGGGTTCAGGTTTCGGTTTTGAGCAGCTGGGGGTACGTTGTTGACTTCAGGCTCCGCCTCTAGCCAACCAACATTTCCTTGGTTTGGGAAGTACGAATCGCCATGGTGAAATCCAGCCATTTTAATCTACGCGAGAAAAGGGATATAAGATATGGCTAAATAGGCGAACTGACTAAGGTAATTACAGTAATACCAAATACCCCTATGGTATTTCTTTATGGTTATGTTAGTAAGTTTTTAGACTTGTTGCCACATCACAACCATTCTTCGGCATATGCTAATCACTCCTTGGACCATCATAGTTGATCAGGCTATACCATTCCCAAGACTGACCATATATCCCCAGGCTTACTTGTTATATTCAACAATCGTAATACTTTTGTTCTTGTCATTGTGACACTGATTTTAATATGAATGCAGGAACGTATACTTACTTAAATATTTTATTATTTAAAAGTATAACTCTTAGACCGAGTGTTTTAATCCCTATGTATTTATAGTTAGTATATCTTTTATGGGTTGATATACTATATTCACTATAAACAATGCTCTGATACCATTCTGTCACACCCTAAAACCGTGATCGGCGGAAACGTTCCGGGGTGGAGGACGTCATGTACAGTATCACAACAGTGTAAAATACTAAACAAGCAGCAACATCATCCATTGCATTATAAGTAAAGTTTTAATACATGTGTGTTCTTTCATTGTAATAAGACGCCAAAAATATATAATCAAAATAAAAGACGAGATTTGTCTGTGCTCCATCTTCTCAAAACCTGGCCATCGTACCTGTCTACTGGTGACCTGAGAATACAAGTTATTTTGAAAGAGAGTTTCAGCTTTAAAGCTAGTCAATTCATAAGTATTTAAGTGTCGTTGTCTTGGTTTGAAAAGCTGTTATGAATGCCATGTAAATCTTTTAAATGAAAATGTTGATATAAGTATTAAAAGCCCTAGAAAATCCCTTATTTTCTATTATTATGAAATGTAGTCTTCTACCAAGACCCGAATGTTCTGTAAGTAAAGTGGTAGTTTTTCCTTTCTATTGACTAGCACTAAAGTACATAGTCTAACTCCTCGTTTATGTGAAAGTATCACAAAATAAAGTAATTAGGAAAATGTACTAATGTAAGTGTTATCACTTGGTACTAGGACTAACACAACATCGCAGTAAGCGAAAAGTATAACCTGATGAACATCCGAAGATTGTCCACTCATCCTCTGTAGTAGCAACAGAATGGAAGGAGGGTTAGTCCCGAAATCGATCTACCTAGTATAAGTATTAACCTTAGACCTCCGTAGATGGTCATCAACCACTGGTGCTAATCAGTTGGGATTCGGAATGGTTAGTCCCGCCTAGATATCCCGTTGAACTGGGATAGGAAAGACAATTTACAGAGAAGACTCTAATAAATCTTCCTTGTAACTCAAGGTACAAGTATCCAGGTAAGTGAATACAGGATAATGCATCTATGTAACGGTACTCGTGTATCAGGTAAGTATATGTATATGTACTCATGTATCAGATAAGTCTATATATATGTACTCATGTATCAGGTAAGTATATGTATATGTACTCATGAATGAACTGACTCTTGTGTGATTCCTTGTAATAGGAATAATGTTTGATATTTTCTAACTATCCCTATGATAGTTAACTAAAAGGTAATTGATTGTTCAAGTAGGTTTATACACCCTTGTTACACAAGAGTGAAGGAAACTAAATGAAGAAATGAAAACTATAACATCAATACATATATAAGAACATATGTGTATAAATGTAGTTTTGCTCAAGAAGGTAAAAATGGTTTTGTAAGACATCTAAGAGTTTTGAAACAATAATAAAAGTGACTTGATGTCATTTTAAATAAACGTTTCAAAAGTAATACATTTGATAACAAAGTATTTTTAAGATAGAAAACCATTTCATGCATCACATTTTGTAGTATGTGAAAATCTGCTGAATGAAAACACAGTTGTAAATACATATGGATGATTTAATAACATGTTGTTTTTGTTGGATTAATGTCTAAGTCCATAACTATATTTGGTATGTACTTGACCCAACCCGGCATGGTCCATTTGGGTTGCACTTCACCGACACAATTTATATGGATAATATATTATTATGGAATCATATTATTTAATTAGTATTGATCAAGAATTAATTTATAATTAATTAAGTGATCAAAAGGAACTAATTAAATATTGACTCTTATATATATGGAATGGGCCAAGTTCATTTAGGCTGGGCTAAGCTTTCATGGATAGTCCATAGAGTGTTTAACCCATGGATCCTAGGAAATGAAAGGTCATGGGTATTAGGGTTTAACCCTAATCCTCCACACTATATAAAGATGTCCTTGGTTGGTGAAGTTGGCACTAGTGTGGTACACTAAGAAGGGCTAGCCAATTTCACTAGAGAGAACAAAGTATCTATATTCTATAAAGTCTTCCAAGGTGTCTTGGTGATTTGTGATTCCACTTGAGGCTTCCACACTATTGGGGCTAAGCTCTTAAAGCTTCATGAAGACTTTTTACACCAAAGAGGTATGTATGCTATCTTGCTATAGTCATTGTTTTGTATGCTAGATTAGGTTAATACCTTGGATGTTCTTATTTGCATGTATAATAGAGAAAACATAGATCCAAGGTATTTAGGGTTGCATGTACACTTAGGAGTGTTAGAATGCTCAAAACCCATCAGTGGTATCAGAGCCTAGGCTTGTTTTCTTGTTATACTTGCAAAAGAAGCTGGAAAATCGAGTTTTGATGCTATCTGCCCAGCAGACTCGCCGAGTCCAAGGCAAAAAGCATCCAACTCGCCGAGTTGGTTCGTGCACTCGACGAGTTGGAACCCCAGTCAGCATAAATTCGACTTTTTTGGCTAGAATTGGACTAGGAACATTACCCTAAGATGTTTTTGAACTTATAAACTTGTTTTTGTGTGGTAATGTTCATGCTAATCCAATTTCAAAGGGATAATTGTCAATAGATTCATGTTTTGTATTAGTTTAAGGTTTAGACTAATTACATGAAAAAGTTTAATTTGAATTATCTTGTTCTTATGAGTTGCTTAGATTAATAGAAAGTTCAGTGAAATAGTTGTTTTCAATCCAAATTAATCTAAGAGATGATTCTAAAATGTGTTTTTGTAACTTGTCCTCAAGTTATATGAAAAGTCACATTTAAGTTTCATAAAACTCATAAAAGTTGGCAATGGTTACAAAAGATGAAGAGTCTTGTCCTTAAGCTATGGAGGTTCAAGAGTCACTTCATTAAATAAATAAATAAAGAAAGTGTAACCTTAATTAATTCCATAAGTTATAAAATAAAGAAAAGTTAATTCTTTTAATTAGTTTAAAGTCTTCCATAACTTGTCCTCAAGTTATGGAACTTGAAGAGTTTTTGGATTAAAACTACTTTAAACACATAAATCATGGAATTAATTAGTTTTGAATAGTTTCAAAACTTGCCCTCAAGTTTTCGAATTTGAAAAGTTTTCACTTATGAATACTTTAATTCCAAGTTAGCCCTTAGAATTTTAAAATTTAAAATTCAACCCTTATACTTTATAATATTATAAGTTAATAATATATATATATATGTATAAGAGTAAAGTCAGTCTTACCGCTAGTACGCCTCATTCACGAAGCCGGTCTATAAGGTGGGTATAAGGTTGTTGCCTATAAAATGGCAACTTAATGGTTGTCCACTCTCACCCACCGCTTGCTTGACTGGTGGAGGGTCGTTAGCCGAACGGGTTTGACAGGACTAGAATTCTCCCTTCATTAAAAGTATTAATGATAAATACTAAGTAACTAAACTCTTAATAATACCCAATCTTAGTTACTTAGGAAAATGTGAATAAGGTGCTAATCCACGAAATTACACTTTGCACTTTGTTTAAGTCGGTTAGTGGAGCGTGTGTGGTTAACCGGCACAATAACTCGTATTTAACAAGGTAGGTAAAGGGTAATTTAATGTTTATCATAGTATCGATGGAGCGTGTGTGGTTAACCGGCACATCGATTGAGGGGTAAACACTTAAGGGTACCAAGTAATTTGCATGGTTACTTCACACCTTATTTTGTGATCCTCGGCATCCCAGTCACAAAACTTGAAGGGCACACTCGAGATTGAAACATGCCTTTGAACAGTTCAATGAATCTCAAAGATCTAGGAGTTTCAAAAACCAATTAAAACCTAATAATACATTTCGTTTATCTTGGTGGAAATTGGTGAATCATCATTCACCTACCTTCAAATATTTTATAGCTTGGATTACGGCATACCTCTTCTAAGTTATAAAATAGTTTGTTGGGTCCTAGCCTTAATATTTCATATTGGGTGTTATATTAAGGACTTAAGATCAACTATCTTGAATGTCTCCCAAAAGATGTCTGGTTTAGATAGTTATGATCTTCCCAAATCTCTTGAAACAAGCTTTCCTAAATGAAGATGATGTCCCTTGTAAATCATACTTCATTCACCTCCTCCAATTATTCTCCCCAACCCACAAGTTCTTGAAAAGTTTAAGGTCACTCAGGCCCTATTGGCAAGGCAAGGTCTAGGTGTGATCACATCTTGGAGATGTAGTCACATATTGACAAGTCGGGAGAGTTGGGTGTCAAAGTCTTGAGAAAGTTGGTGGTTCAACTACTTTCTAAGTCACATAGTGAGTTCTTTTGGAACACCTATGAAACAGACTATGACAAGACCCTTAATGATCTTATCTATTTGTTAAGATCAACTTCCTGAAAAATTGATGGACATTGACAATAGTGACACAGGAAATCCAGAAAAGCATTCTCTTCCCAATGGAAAGGGATCGGCCATAATCAACTCGGTTGAACAAATGGTAAAGAGAAAAGCTAAGTCTGTGATGGTCTCGTGTACCATTATCAAAGGGTCCATATGTTTATATTGCCAAAGAAAGGGGCATTGGTTGCGAAGCTGCCAAATTTACCTAAGGATGTTAAAGTCAATAAGTTTGACTCTACTTCAGGTAAAGTCCACTATCTAACTTTGCTAAGTTTCTAATCTGAGATTCTTGATACATGATGTGACTGGGTCACATCTTGATGTTTTTTAGAATCAAAGAAAAGTAAAGAAACTTAAAGAAAGAATATGCTGAATCTGATCGCGTAGATGGATTTCTAACGCGTAGTTTGAAGATCAGATTCTTGAGCTGCTTCTTAGGAGTTATGAGATATTGCTTAGGAATAGATAACAACAAGTTTTCATATGGATTGTAAGGATAAGTTTTTCCGCAAAGTTTTAAAATAAAAGAAAAATTTTAGATTTTATTTATTTTAAAATATCCTTACAATGGCATTTGAGAAAAAAATTGTTGCTTATATGATTCCAATAATAGCAAGAGTGGAAATATGAAATTGATTCTTTCATTTGTGGTAATGTCAAAATTTACCAAATAAGGAAAGATTTTCATCACCCAAGTTTCAATTGGACCGGAACTTGGAATCATGCAAGTTGTATAGCATGATGAATGAGAATTTTCAAGTATTGGAAAATTAAGACTAATTACTCGTTCACATGGATGTGTGAGTCAAGTAGAGGACTAAGGGATCGAGTACACATTCTTGTGCACTGATTAAGTCCACCACAAAAGATTGACAAGACTATTCGTCATAGTTTACTAAAGCTCAGTAAACATGATTATACTTACAAGCTTAAGTGTAACTCTGAGATATTGGAAAAGGTTCCAATGTATGGCAGAGCGAATAAGAAGAATGAAATTAGGCAGAAGGATAAAAGTTTCTCAAATCTTAAAAGATGGGAGAGTACTTTAGAATCAGTTTTGTGATCATCTTAATGATTAAGAAACCATATCAAAATTAGTTCTCTAAGGAAAATCTTAGTGCATTCTTGTGACTAAGAAGAGGAACTTGAATTGTTGAAATGGTTAAATCAAGAAGATGAGTCATACTTCGTTCCAATACAAGTCTTAGAGTCATACTCCAAGATTGTAAATTGAGTGAAATGTCTTAAAGAAGGTTTAAAACACTTGTCAAATGTAAGAGTAAAAGTTTTCTACTCTTGTACATTTGAAATTGGTAAGTTGTGATGTTTTGGATAAAACAAAGACCAACTTAGGCAAATTGTGTTTGTCTTGATTAGAATCCACACTATCTCTTGAATATCTGACAGGAAAGTCTTATATGTCAAGAGGACAGTGGGAGTCTTAAAGGTCTTGAAAGTCTCAAGAACTAATCAAGAATAAAATCTGAAGTTCTTCACTAGCACACGACTTGAGGTTTATAACCTATCGTGTTGACATATTCTGTTCCCATTCCAGTTAAAGTTGGATTTGCATATGAGTTCTTAGAGTTCTCAATTGGTTGCATAACAACTTGGAAGCAATGGTAAGCCCTTGAGCTACCAGGTGGCAAGAAGTTAAGATTGAGTTCAATCCATATGGGTTTGGATTTGTCATTATCCTTGCCTTGTGTCTATGGTTTTGACAATTCACATGGATAAGAACACATACACCATTAAATCTAAGTGTCATAAGGTTTCTCTCTGATTCATGAAAATGATGGTGAGGAAACACTTTCACTAAGTAGATTTTAGCTAGATAGCAATTGTGATATTTGCATTCTCAAAATCGTTAGTGGAGCGTGTGTGGTTTACCGGCACACTAACCTGGACTTGTGAGAAGTGGCAAAAAGGGCTAACCATTATGATTACGGCATCCCTCTTCATAATTGTTTAGACACACAAGTGTGCTATCTAAGGGAAGGTGTATGATTTTGATAAAGTTTTATCAAAACAATCTAGTATCAGAAATCAGAACTTTGGTAAGAAAGTCAACTGATTTCTGAGTACATGTCAAAGCTAGTGGGAGCATAAGTGTTATGCGAGTAATCATCATGTTAGTGGGAGAATGATAATTATGATAAAGGTTGCAAGCTAGCAATGTTAATTATAGAAAACAAAAGTTTCAACTGGGAAAGAGTTGTTTTGCTATAATTAAGGGAGAGGAAATTATACTTCATCTCAAATCTATAAGCTTAGATCGTGAGGTTTTAATCATTTAGTCAAGGAAATATATATGATTTTCATGTTGGAATGGCTCAACATAAGGAAATTCTGTATATGGGTCCATTATTTGCGTTCTAAACATCGATTATGATTACGACATCCCTTTTCATAATCTGAATTATGAGATCTTGGCAAATTGAAATGGAAATGTTATAGCAAAATACTGGTTTAGTCTTTATGTGAGACATCATGAATCGATTCCCATATGCTTCGAATATAGGATCGATTACATGTGCTATATTCATCCTTTCTAAAATTTTCCAAATGCATGGGGCATTAAGAAGGGAAAAGGTTTAGAACTGGATATGACTAAAAGGATTAAACAATTCTCGAGAACAATCTAAGGTTTACCAAAGATTGGTTGCTCAAGGACAGTTGGAAGTATAGTGATAATTCTGGAAGGACCATATTGACATAGTTTGTAAGGAGGCAACTCTTGTTCAGAAGTGATAGTCAAAATGGATTCTGGTAATGTTTCAATGTTAGAATTTTCAATCTGTTTAAGATTAGGAAACTTAATGCAAGAAGGATGTTTCCAAGGAGTTGATCTCCTTTGGAATACTCTGTAATGATTGTTGTCGAGTCTTTCTGACTTTGTGCATAATCAGTACAAGAGGATCAATGCATATAAGTTTAGAATCTAACAGATTTCAGTAAATGACTTGAATTTGGAATTCTTGTATTTGCAGTAAGGATTTGGGAGTGTGAAAAAAGAATCATTGAAGTTATGTTCAATTGATCTAGTTCACAAAGTAAAGATCATAGACAAACATAGTATGCATACTTGGTGTATGGCATGACTAGTGTTTAGAAAACATAGTGTACATGCTTGGAGCATGGGACTACTATTGTTTTAAATTCAATAATAAAGTTGATAGATGAAACAGTATACAAACAATAATGTGTAATCATATGGTGATAAATAAAAGGTGTTTTATTTATGTTCATAGGTTTTGATACTATATTGGATTCAATTATTATTGTGTTTCACTTTGCATGTTTTGACTTCCCGAATAAACTAGCTTTTGATACCATATTGGATTCAACCATTCACAGTCGGTCATATGTTGGAAGTAGATATGAATCAAGACTGTCATGGGTTGGCTTGTAGAGGTCTAAGGTGTTGGACAAAGGGCGACAACACTCATGAGTGCTCATAAGTTCTGAGTATTGGATTCAACCTGCGCTCATTGAAATCACTTCATGGATTTTATCACGAGTGATCATGAGATGATAATATCTTATATTCCTCAAACCTAGAGATATGAGTTGTTACTATGAGTTGGTTGTACATTGATTGCACGAAAACGCATTTGGTAACTCGGTGCTATAAAACGTGCCTTTGTGTATGATTCAACAAGTAGTAGAACAAGCCATATGAGTCGAAGTTTATCCATTCCTTTTACCTTCGGGATAAAGATATCTGTGGGCCCCTCGATGATTTGATGATGACGAATGGAAGTGCTCGGCCGAGCAAGAACTAATTTGATTTGTTCAATTAGTCAGTCGTCATAAATCGGAAATCGGGAAACAACAAATGGACAGAGAGAATGATTATAATCCATGTCTCAGTCCATATGATATCTAGAATGGAGGAATATATGATCCCTTATCTAATGGACAAGTTCGTTGACAAGATCAGAGTTCGACAGCGGCTTTAAGAGCTACGATTGCCAGTTAGGTTTGAAGTCATACGCAATAATAGTTTTAGACTTATCCAAGTGGGAGACTGTTGGATTAATGTCTAAGTCCATAACTATATTTGGTATGTACTTGACCCGACCCGACATGGTCCATTTGGGTTGCACTTCACCGACACAATTTATATGGATAATCTTTTGAGAATAGTATGTTTATGATTAATATTAATATATTATAAGTTCTAATATATTATTATGGAATAATATTATTTAATTAGTATTGATCAAGAATTAATTTATAATTAATTAAGTGATCAAAAGGAATTAATTAAATATGGACTCTTATATATATGGAATGGGCCAAGTTCATTTAGGTTGGGCTAAGCTTTCATGGATAGTCCATGGAGTGTTTAACCCATGGATCCTAGGAAATGAAAGGTCATGGGTATTAGGGTTTAACCCTAATCCTCCACACTATATAAAGATGTCCTTGGTTGGTGAAATTGGCACTAGTGTGGTACACTAAGAAGGGCTAGCCAATTTCACTAGAGAGAACCAAGTATCTATATTCTCTAAAGTCTTCCAAGGTGTCTTGGTGATTTGTGATTCCACTTGAGGCTTCCACACTATTGGGGCTAAGCTCTTAAAGCTTCATGAAGACTTTCTACACCAAAGAGGTATGTATTCTATCTTGCTATAGTCATTGTTTTGTATGCTAGATTAGGATAATACCTTGGATGTTCTTATTTGCATGTATAATAGAGAAAACATAGATCCAAGGTATTTAGGGTTGCATGTACACTTAGGAGTGTTAGAATGCTCAAAACCCAACAGTTTTCTACTTGTATTCCCCCATATTAAAGCATTTAAAATCATTTAAAACATTGATTTAGAGGTATGAACTCACTTGTAGGTGGTGGTTTGGGTGTACTGACTGATGCAGGATAGGTAGGTGACAAGTGAAGAGTTGTTCACACTCACTGATCCTAGTTAACATATAATCACACATATATGTATTCAATTAGAATTTAAACCACTAATAGACAAAGTTAAGACATCCTAAGGCATGTAAAACACCTTATATAAGTGCTACAATCCATAAGGATTGCATCTAAGTGCTAAAGGACCTTGCTATGGTGTTTGGGGTTCAAGGGTAAACTACCTTGGAGTTTACGGTTTTGATGTCATAAATCAAAGAGTTTATGGCAGTACACTCTAGAGTTTACAGTCGTAAACTCTAGTCCTAATGACTAGGTGTTGTTTTGTGGTTTAGCAATCCT
This sequence comes from Lactuca sativa, assembly GCF_002870075.4. NCBI lineage: Eukaryota > Viridiplantae > Streptophyta > Magnoliopsida > Asterales > Asteraceae > Lactuca > Lactuca sativa. The sequence continues at coordinate 244,288,352 of NC_056623.2, read as the reverse complement.
TTTTAAGCAATTCTACAAAGTGGTTTGGCCTTTAGAGTGGACTAGGGCAATAAAATACCCCCTTTGAGGAGTTTACGGCCTCATGGCATTTTCCTTTGGTTTTACTACCGTAAACCCTTATGGAGAAGTGTATTTCCATGTTTTCAAGTCCCTAACACAATTAGGTAAGGGTGTGTGCTAGTTTCTAAGCCTAAGGAAGGAAAATCACCCATTTAGACACACTTTAGGGTGTTTACAGTTTTGGAAGATCCCTAAACCGTAAACACATGATCATGGAACCATTTGGTGTTTTTCATGGCTTAAAATCATCAAGGGAAGGTTCAAACATGTTAAGGAAGGTTTAAACATCCAACTAGGGCTTAGATTTGTGACTTAGGCACACTTTGGTGCCTTATATGGTGTTTACGGCCCAAGAACCTTCTTGGACCGTGAACACCTTGTTCCATGTGTTCTTGGCATATTTTCTTGTTGCTAACTTGTAATACTAACTCAATAAGACTCAAGGAGTGAAGTACTTACTATAAGGAAGCTTGAAGTATGCTAAAAGTCCAAGAACACTTAGTGTGTGTTCTTGGTGTTCTTGGTGTTTTTGGAAATCTAATCAAAACACAAAAGTGAATGGATGAATAGATGCACAAACACTAGATTAAGTGTGTTACTAACTTGAAATGGTTAGAACACTTACAAGATTGAAGATTTCGAATTGTTTCTAGTTTGATACTTGAGAGTGTTTCTTGAGTTTACTCTTTTGGGAGCTTACTCTTTTGGATAAATGGGGAGTAAACTCCTATTGACTAGACTTAAGGAGTAAACTCATGGATAAGTATGAGTTTTCGGATTTTGGTATGAATTTTTGACACAAATGAAATAGTTTGGCCAAGAGTTTCTAAGACACGAGGTGTTTGCGGTTTTAAAATTTTAAAACCCGAGACGACACTTTCTTTCACCCGTTCGTATAAAAATAATATTAAAATAATCAAACAAACTTTATATTTCTTAAAAATAAGAAATAATGATATTAATTTACGATACGAAGTGGTTGACTTTTAGGGTTTGACCGAATGGAAATTTCGGGTTGTCACAAGCGGCAGGGCATTCAGTTTCATCAGGTCTTGGTGGCTCAGGGGATGCTTGAAGATGACCCTGAAGGAGATCAAGGGGAAGCACACGACGTTGGGCCTAACGAGTACACGAACACTAACTATGAATTTGAAGAGGCCGATGATGACATGGAGGAAGAACAAGACTCAGGCAAGGACCACGCCACGTCACCTGTCAGCGAGGCGCAGCAGTATCACGCCGCCCCACTAGTGAATCCCGCAAGGGAGAATCGCTACCACGAAGCTGATATCGCCTCCCTGCAACAACAGCTATTTGCCATGGAAGCACGTGCAGTGCGAGCTGAGCATGGGAGGGATGAGGTCATTGGAGAAATGACTGAGATGGCTCAGTTGTTGGCTCAACACTTCGGCATATGATCTTGCTGTTGTCATAGGGCGCTCCATAGAGTGATAGGGATAGACTAATCTTACTATGTCACTAGGATCTATGCTATGTACCCCGACTCTATGTTTAATTGACTACACTACTCATAGAGTTGTTATGCTGCCGAACTTGTACCGCTTATGTATGCTCTTTCGAGAAAAAATTTCATGTATAAAAGTGCGGATAATATTAATGAAAATTTTTATATGTTTTACTATGATGTTATTGTTGGATTAATGTCTAAGTCCATAACTATATTTGGTAAGACTTGACCCGACCCGGCATGGTCCATTTGGGTTGCATACCATCATGCACTTGAATGAGAGAAATAAGACACTTATGGTTATTAATATATTATAAGTTCTAGTATATTAATAATAAGAATAATAAGATTATTTAATTAGTATTGATCAAGAATTAATCTAGGATTAATTAAGTGATCAAAAGAAGACTAATTAAATATATGGGTTGATTGTGTAAATCATCCATACTTGTATAGTGGGCTAATGCTCCATGGATAATCAAGTTGGGCTAAAACCCATAGGATGGTCCATGGATGCTCCATGGTGTATTTGTACCCATGGATCCAAGGAAATGGAAAGCCATGACAATTAAGAGTTTACCCTAATTGTGTAACTATATAAGCATCTTATTATTGAGGAAAAATCGGCCACTAGAGATAGTGAAGAAAGGGCTAGCCGATTTTGAAGAGTGTAGAATTCTCTCAAGTCATTCCAAGTGTTTTGATGATTGTGATTCCATTTGAGGTGTCACACTTGGGGCACTAGGCACTCAAGCTACATGAAGATTGTCTACACCAAAGAGGTATGTATTCTATCTTGCTATAGTTATTGTTTTGTATGCTAGATTAGAATAATACCTTGGAAGTTCTTATTTGCATGTATAATAGAGAAAACATAGATCCAAGGTATTTAGGGTTGCATGTACACTTAGGAAGTGTTAGAATGCTCAAAACCCAACAGTGGTATCAGAGCCACGGGTTGTTTTCTGTTATATTGATGCAAATATTTTATTTTCAAAGTTGAAAAAAAAACATGAAGTTTGTCAAATTTTAAGATAATTACTTGTTCTTGTGAAAAACTAATTATTTGTAAAATTTGAATAATTTGCTTTATGAGTTGAATTAGGTCAAATTTAATAAAAGATAAAATAATATGATTATTTTATTAGTTTTAAAAGTTTGATCTAAAGAGTTTTATTTTTTGAAACATCCATAAGTTATGGATATGAAAAGGTTTTAAAAAAAAAAACTGATTCAAAGTTTTTTTGGAGTTACAAAATTTGGTGTTAATGTTTTAAAGGATTCCATAACTTAAGAATAAGTTATGGATCACCAAAAGTTTTTTGTGTTACCTTGTTTTATGAGTAAATTTAGATTAATGAATAAAATTATGTGATAGTTGATTTTAATCCAAATTAATCTAAGAATTGATTCTAAAATGTGTTTTTGTAACTTGTCCTCAAGTTATATGAAAAGTCACATTTAAGAATCATAAAACTCATAAAAAATGGCAAAGGTTACAAAAATGAAGAGTCTAGTTCTAATTAAAAGGTTTTATGACTCCATAACTTGTCCTCAAGTTATGGAGGACCAAGAGTCTCTTCATTTAATAAAATAAAATAAAATAAAAAAAAGGTGTAACCTTAATTAATTCCATAAGTTATAAAATAAAGAAAAGTTAATTTTTTTATTAGTTTAAAGTCTTCCATAACTTGTCCTCAAGTTATGGAACTTGAAGAGTTTTTGGATTAAAACTACTTTAAACACATAAGTTATGGAATTAATTAGTTTTGAATAGTTTCAAAACTTGCCCTCAAGTTTTGGAATTTGTAAAGTTTTCACTTATGAATACTTTAATTCCAAGTTAGCCCTTAGAATTTTAAAAGTTAAAATTCAACCCTTATACTTTATAATATTATAAGTTAATAATATATATATGTATAAGAGTAAAGTCAGTCTTACCGCTAGTACGCCTCATTCACGAAGCCGGTCTATAAGGTGGGTATAAGGTTGTTGCCTATAAAATGGCAACTTAATGGGTGTCCACTCTCACCCACCGCTTGCTTGACTGGTGGAGGGTCGTTAGCCGAACGGGTTTGACAGGACTAGAATTCTCCCTTCATTAAAAGTATTAATGATAATACTAAGTAACTAAACTCTTAATAATACCCAATCTTAGTTACTTAGGAAAAATGTGAATAAGGTGCTAACCCATGAAATTACACTTTACACTTTGTCTAAGTCGTTAGTGGAGCGTGTGTGGTTAACCGGCACACTAACTTGGACTTAACAAGGTAGGTAAAGGGTGACTTAATATTTATCATTGTATCGATGGAGCGTGTGTGGTTAACCGGCACATCGATTGAGGGGTAATTTATTAAGGGTACCAAGTGATTTGCATGGTTACTTCACACCTTGTTTTGTGATCCTCGGCATCCCAGTCACAAAACCTGAAGGGCACACTCGAGATTGAAACATGCCTTTGAAAAGTTCAATGAATCTCAAAGATCTAGGAGTTTCAAAACCAATTAAAACCTAATAATTCATTTCATTTATCTTGGTGGAAATTGGTGAATCATCATTCACCTACCTTCAAATATTTTATAGCTTGGATTACGGCATACCTCTTCTAAGTTATAAAATAGTTTATTGGGTCCTACCCTTAATATTTCATATTGGGTGTCATATTAAGGACTTTAAATCAACTATCTTGAATATCTCCCAAAAGATGTCTGTAATAGACACCTATGATCTTCCCAAATCTAGTGAAACAAGGTTTCCTAAATGAAGATGATGTCCTTTGGAAATCATACTTCTTTCACCTCCTCCAATTATTCTCCCCAACCCACAAGTTCTTGAAAAGTTTAAGGTCACTCAAGCCCTATTGGCAAGGCAAGGTCTAGGTGTGAACACATCTTGGAGATGTAGTCACATATTGACAAGCCGAGAGAGTTGGGTGTCAAAGTCTTGAGAAAGTTGGTGGTTCAATCACTTTCTAAGTCACATAGTGAGTTCCTTTGGGACACCTATGAAACAGACTATGACAAGACCCTTAATGATCTTATCTATTTGCTAAGATCAACTTCCTAAAACTTTATAGACATTGACAATGATGACATTGGATATCCAGTAAAGCATTCTCTTCCCAATGGAAAGGGATCGGCCATAGTCAACTCGGTTGACCAAATGGTAAAGAGAAAAGCTAAGTCTGTGATAGTCCCGTGTACCATTATCAAAGGGTCCATATGTTTATATTGCCAAGGGAAGGGGCATTGGTTGTGAAGCTGCCAAATTTACCTAAGGATGTTAAAGTCAATAAGTTTGACTCTACTTCAGGTAAATTCCACTATCTAACTTTGCTAAGTTTCTATTCTGAGATTCCTGATACATGATGTGACTAGGTCACATGGTGATGTTTTAAGAATCAAAGAAAAGTGAAGAAACTTAAAGAAAGAATATTTTGAATCTGATGGCGTAGATGGATTTCTATCGCGTAGTTTGAAGATCGGATTCTTGAGCTACTTCTTAGGAGTTATGAGATATTGCCTAGGAATAGATAACAACAAGTTTTCATATGGATTGTAAGGATAAGTTTTTCCACAAAGTTCTAAAATAAAAGAAAATTTTTGATTTTATTTATTTTAAAATATCCTTACAATGGCATCTATGGAAATTTTTGTTGCTTATATGATTCCATTAAGAGCAAGAGTGGAAATATGAAATTGATTCTTTCATTTGTGGTAGTGTCTAGATTTACCAAATAAGGAAAGATTCTCATCACCCAAGTTTCAATTGGACCGGAACTTGGAATCATGCAAGTCGTATAGCATGATGAATGAGAACTTTCAAGTTTTGGAAAATTAAGACTAATTACTCGGCCACATGGATGTGTGAGTCAAGTAAAGGACTAAGGGATCGAGTACATATTCTTGTGCACTGATTAAGTCCACCACAAAAGATTGATAAGACTATTCGTCATAGTTTACTAAAGCTCAGTAAATATGATTATACTTACAAGCTTAAGTGTAACTCTGAGACATTGGAAAAGGTTCCAATGTATGGCAGGGCGAATAAGAAGAATCAAATTAGGTAGAAGGATAAAAGTTTCTCATATCTGAAAAGATGGGAGAGTACTTTAGTATCAGTTTTGTGATCATCTTAATGATTAAGAAACCATATCAAAATTAGTTCTCTAAGGAAATCTTAGTGCATTCTTATGACTAAGAAGAGGAACTTGAATTGTTGAAATGGTTAAATCAAGAAGATGAGTCATACTTCGTTCCAATACAAGTCTTAGAGTCATACTCCAAGATTGTCATTTGAGTGACATGTCTTAAAGAAGGTTTAAGACACTTGTCAAATGTAAGAGTAAAAGATTTCTACTCTTGTACATTTGAAATTGGTAAGTTGTGATGTTTTGGATAAAACAAAGACCAACTTAGGCCAATTGGGTAAAGTGTTTTTCTTGATTAGAATCCACACTATCTCTTGGATGTTTGACAAGGGAGTCTTATATGTCAAGAGGACAGTGGGAGTCTTAAAGGTCTTGAAAGTCTCAAGAAATAATCAAGAATAAAACCTGAAGTTCTTCACTAGCACACGACTTGAGGTTTATAACCTATCGTGTTGACATAACTGTGCCCATTCCAGTTAAAGTTGGCTTTGCATATGAGTTCTTAGAGTTCTCAGTTTGTTGCATAACAACTTGGAAGCAATGGCAGGCCCTTGAGCTGCCAGGTGGCAAGAAGTTAAGATTGAGTTCAATCCATATGGTTTTGGATTTGTCATTATCTTTGTCTTGTGATTATGGTTTGACAAATTCATATGAGTAGGAACTCATACACCATATAAATCTAAGTGTCATAAGGTTTCTCTCCGATTCATGAAAATGATGGTGAGGAAACGCTTTCACTAAGTAGATTTTACGAAGATATCAATTGTGTTATTTGCATTTTCAAAAGTCGTTAGTGGAGCGCGTGTGGTTAACCGGCACACTAACATGGACTTGTGAGAAATGGCAAATGCCTAAGCAATTGAGACCATGATTACGGTATCCCTTTTCATGGTTCTTGAAATTGCTTAGACACATAGGTGAGCTATCTACGGAAAGGGTGTATGAATCTAAATTTCAGACTGTCCAGCTGATTTCTAAGTACATGTCAAAGCTAGTGGGAGCATAAGTGTTATGCTAATAATCATCATGTTAGTGGGAGCATGATAATTATGATAAGTATTGCAAGTTAGCAATGTTAATTATAGAAAACAAAAGTTTCAATTGGGAAAAAGTTGTTTTGCTATAATTAAGGGAGAGGAAATTATGCTTCATCTCAAATCTATAAGCTTAGATCGTGAGGTTTTAATCATTTAGTCAAGGATATATATGAATTTCATGTTGGAATGGCTCAACATAAGGAAATTCTGTATATGGGTCCATTATTTGCGTTCTAAAATTCGATTATGATTACGGCATCCCTTTTCATAATCTGAATTATGAGAACTTGGCAAATTGAAATGGAAATATTATAGCAAAAGACTGGTTTAGTCTTTATGTAAGACATCATGAATCGTGTCCCATACGCTTCGGATATAGGATCGATTACATGTGCTATATTCATCCGTTCTAAAATTTTCCAAATGCCTGGGGCATTAAGAAGGGAAAAGGTTTAGAACTGGATATGACTAAAGGGATTAAACAATTGTCGAGGACAATCTAAGGTTTACCAAAGATTGGTTACTCAAGGACAATTAGAAGTATAGTGATAATTCTGGAAGGACCATATTGACATAATCTGTAAGGAGGCAACTCTTGTTCAGAAGTGATAGTCAAAATGGAATCTGGAAATGTTTCAAAGTTAGAATTTTCAATCTGTGTAAGATTAAGGAAACTTAATGCAAGAAGGATATTTCCAAGGAGTTGATCTCCTTTGGAATACTCTGTAATGATTGTTGCCAAGTCTTTGTGACTTTGTGCATAATCGTTACAAGAGGATCAATGCATATAAGTTTAGAATCTAACAGATTTCTGTAAATGGCATGAATTTGGAATTCTTGCATTTGCAGTAAGGATTTGGGAGTGTGAAAAGAGAATCATTGAAGTTATGTTCAATTGATCTAGTTCACAAAGTAAAGATCATAGACAAACATAGTATGCATACTTGGTGTGTGGCATGACTAGTGTTTAAGAAAACATAGTGTACATGCTTGGAGCATGGGACAACTATTGTTTTAAACTCAAGAATAAAGTTGATAGCTGAAACAGTATACAATGAATAATGTGTAATCATATGGTGATAAATAAAAGGTGTTTTATTTATGTTCAAAGGGTTGATACCATATTGGATTCAATTATTATTGTGTTTTATTTTGCATGTTTTGACTTCCCGAATAAACTGGGTTATTCTTCCTGAATTACTAAGTTATTCAAACATCCACAGTCGGTCATATGTTGGAAGTAGATATGAATTAAGACTGTCATGGGTTGGCTTGTAGAGGTCTAAGGTGTTGGACAAAGGGCTACAACACTCATGAGTGCTCATAAGTTCTGAGTATTGGATTCAACCCGCGCTCATTGGAATCACTTCATGGATTTTATCACGAGTGATCATGAGACGATAATATCTTATATTCTTCAAACCTAGAGATATGAGTTGTTACTATGAGTTGATAGTACATTGATTGCACGAAACCTCATTTGGTAACTCTGTGCTATAAAACGTGCCTTTGTGTATGATTCAACAAGTAGTAGAACAAGCCATATGAGTCGAAGTTTATCCGTTCCTTTTACCTTCGGGATAAAAGCGATATCTGTGGGCCCCTCGATGATTTAATGATGACAAATGGAAGTGCTCGGCCGGGCCAGGACTGATTTGATTTGTTCAATTAGTCAGTTGTCATAAATCGGAAATCGGGAAACAACAAATGGACAGAGAGAATGATTATAATCCATGTCTCAGTCCATATGATATCTAGAATGGAGGAATATATGATCCCTTATCTAATGGACAAGTCACTGACAAAGGTCAGAGTTCATCGACAAGGTCAGAGTTCGACAGAAGCTTTTGAGAGCTACGATTGCCGGTTGGTTCCTGAAGTCATACGCAATAATAGTTTTAGACTTATCCAAGTGGGAGACTGTTGGATTAATGTCTAAGTCCATAACTATATTTGGTAAGACTTGACCCGACCCGGCATGGTCCATTTGGGTTGCATACCATCATGCACTTGAATGAGAGAAATAAGACACTTATGGTTATTAATATATTATAAGTTCTAGTATATTAATAATAAGAATAATAAGATTATTTAATTAGTATTGATCAAGAATTAATCTAGGATTAATTAAGTGATCAAAAGAAGACTAATTAAATATATGGGTTGATTGTGTAAATCATCCATACTTGTATAGTGGGCTAATGCTCCATGGATAATCAAGTTGGGCTAAAACCCATAGGATGGTCCATGGATGCTCCATGGTGTATTTGTACCCATGGATCCAAGGAAATGGAAAGCCATGACAATTAAGAGTTTACCCTAATTGTGTAACTATATAAGCATCTTATTATTAAGGAAAAATTGGCCACTAGAGATAGTGAAGAAAGGGCTAGCCGATTTTGAAGAGTGTAGAATTCTCTCAAGTCATTCCAAGTGTTTTGATGATTGTGATTCCATTTGAGGTGTCACACTTGGGGCACTAGGCACTCAAGCTACATGAAGATTGTCTACACCAAAGAGGTATGTATTCTATCTTGCTATAGTTATTGTTTTGTATGCTAGATTAGAATAATACCTTGGAAGTTCTTATTTGCATGTATAATAGAGAAAACATAGATCCAAGGTATTTAGGGTTGCATGTACACTTAGGAAGTGTTAGAATGCTCAAAACCCAACAGTTATAATCTACTATGTGTTACATATCCATCATTGTCTGCTAATTTGTGAAATTACTTAAGTTCGTGCCATACACCTAGCTTATAGGAACACAATCTCAAAAAAAGCACAGTCACTCAACAGCTTTCCGTTCCGTGGCAGAAAGATGCCTCAATGAACAACCCGTGGAAACCCTGAGCCAATCCTGCCCGAGATCAACTCCGTTGCATTTCAGGCAGCGGTATCTTCTGCAGTCACCGCAACTATGGCGCAAATTCACCAAAGGAACAATGGAGGAGTCAACGGACAAGGGGCTAGAAGTTCGAACAATGGGATAAATCAAGGACCTACCAAGACATGATCCTACAAGGACTTCACCAACGCCAAACCACGAACCTTTAACGACACTGGAGTAATGATCACCCTGAAACGATGGATCGAGAAGGTGGAACCGGTGTTCGAGATATGTGAATGCCCTAAGGAGATGAAGGTGAATTTTTCCGCATGAACTTTCATTAACCAAGCGCTCACTTGGTGGAACGGACAAGTGGAAGCCATGACACTCCCCGTAGCCAATTCCATGCCATGGGCAGAGATGAAAGAAATGTTGATTGCTGAGTACTGCCCTCGTGGCGAAATTCAGAAAATGGAACAAGAGTTGTGGAATCTAACCGTCCGAAACGCTGATATAGATGCATACATATCAAGGTTTAGCGAACTGTCCTTGCTATGCCCTGGCATGATCACCTCAGAAGGAAAGAAGCTCGAGCGATTCATCTGCGGACTAATCTCCCCGATCCAAGGGAACGTGATAGCTGCAAATCCCGAAACTTTCGACAGTGCCAAGAGATTGGCCAAGAAGTTGTATGACCACAACAACAAGAAGGGTGAGAAGCCAGTGGATGCTAAAGGTAAGAAGGAAAATGACAACAAAAAGGGGAATAACAATAAGAGGAAGGGACGTCAAGGCTCCGAAGCATCCAAGAAGTAGCAAACAGTGGCAGTTAATGCTGCGACCACTCAAGTTCCACCCGCACCACATGCTCCAGCCTCAGCTGCTCCAAGTGCCCCTAGGCCTTATTCTGATAATCTTCCCAAGTGCAACAAGTGCGGTCTCCATCATAATGGAGAATACAGAGAGATACAGTGCACCAGTTGCAATCGGAAGGGTCACATGGCATGGTATTGCAAAACCTACCCTCCACAGAACCAACAACAGGGAAACAACAACAACAATAATCGCAACAACAACAACATCGACAATGGCAGCAACAATGCAGGACCCAGCCACACCTGCTATGGATGTGGAAGAAATGGGTATTTCCGTCGAAACTGCCCCAACAACAACAATCCTGGAAATGGAGGAACAGGAAGGGTGTTGATCATGGGTTAGGGAGAAGCAGTTTAGGATCCCGCTGTCATTACCGGTATGTTCCTCCTAAACCACACTTATGCATGCATCCTATTTGATACCGGAGCAGAACGAAGTTTTGTGAGCAATAAATTTAAACATTTGTTCAAACAACAACCCCAAAAGCTTAATGAAACCTTTAAGGTGGAAATGGCCAATAGGAAAATAGAATCCACTGGGGAGATCTATATCAGATGTACCCTAAACCTAAATCAACACGTCTTTCAAATAAACTTAATGCCTGTTTCCATTAGGAGTTTTGATGTGATTATTTGATGGGTTTGGAGCATTCTAACACTTCCTAAGTGTACATGCAACCCTAATAAACCTTGGATCTATGTTTGTCTAAGATACATGCAAATAATTATTTTTTCCAGGGTTCATATACTAACTAGCATGGCATGGGGAACATGAATCAAATAAAGCTAGTAGAAATACTTACCTTATAGTTGTAGTTGATTGCTTGGAGTTGTAGATCCTAGCACCTGTTGGGTTTTGAGCAATCTAACACTTCCTAAGTGTGCATGCAACCCTAATAAACCTTGGATCTATGTTTGTCTAAATACATGCAAAATAATAATTTTCCAAGGTTTATAACCTATCTAACATGGCATGGGGAACATTTCAACATAAAAGAGTTAGAAGAGATTACATACCTTTTGGTGTGTTGGGTTCTTAGGAGTTTGAGGGCCAAGCACCAATAGTGTGAATGCCTCAAATGGAATCACAAACACCACAAACTCTTGGAAAACTTTGAGAGACTATATACACCTTGTATAAATCGGCCACACACATGCACACACACACTAGATCACTAGCTTTCTCTCTTAGGCCTCATTTCATGCTCCATAAGCATGCTTATATAGTATGCATGGTTAGGGTGAAACCCTAATAACCCATGTCTTTTCCTTTTCCAAGGATCCATGGGTTAAAAGCTCCATGGATCATCCATGGACTTCCACATAAGCCTAACCCATTAACAAATGAGTATTAGCCCACACTATATAAAACAAATAGCCCATAATTTAATTAGTATTCCTTTTAATCTCTAAATTAATCCATGATTAATTTAAGACTAAAACTAATTAAATAACGTAACTTCATATTAATATATTATAACTCATAATATATTAATAAACATATGTGTATAACTCTCATAAAATTATCCATAATAGTTTGGATGAGATGCAACCCAAATGGACCATGCCGGTCGGGTCAAGTATATACCAAATAAGTTATGGACTTAGACACCTTATCCAACAGACTCCCACTTGGATAAGTCTAATAACTATATTTGCCTATAACTTCAGGAACCAACCAACAATCGTAGCTCTCGAAAACTCCCTCGAACAGTGAAGACTCTGTCGAACTATGAAGCGCCATTTTAGATAAGTGATCACATAATCCTCTGTTCTCATGATATCAGCCGGAGAAATACATGGAACAACGTCGTACTTATTGTCCAGCAGTTTGTTTCCCGATTTTCGATTTGTTTGACAAAGAACTTAATCGAACACATCAATTCAGTTCTGACCGGCCGGTACAAAGGTCACAACAAAATCATCGAGGGGCCCAGATATCGCTTCTATTTCTAGAAGGAACAGATAAACTTCGACTCATATGCTTGTTCTACTACTTGTTGAATTGTACACAAAGGCACGTTTTATAACATCAAGTTCCTGATGCGTTTACGTGCAATCAATGCACAACCAACTCATAGGTAACAACTCATATCTCTAGGTTTGAAGATTTATATGATATTACCGTCTCACGATCACTCGAGATAAATTCCATGAAGTGATACAAGTGAGCGTGGGTTTATTCCAATACTCATAACTTATGAGCACTCATGAATGTTGTAGCAACCATCGCCATGACTAAACTCATTTAGCCATCTACAAACCCGATTCATGACAGTCTTGATTCATACCTACTTCCAACATATGAACGACTGTGGAGTGTTTAAATAACTTAGTCATTCAGAAAGAATAAGCTAGCTATTTTGGAAGTCAAAACATGCAAAGTGAAACACAATAATAATCGAATCTAATATGGTCTCAGAACCCTTCTGAATATAAATAAAACCACCTTTTATTTATCACCATATTGATTACACATTATTCAATGTTTCAAATATCAACTTAAGACTTGAATAAAAAAAACAACAGTCGTCCCATGCTCCTAGCATGTACACTTTATTTTTCTAAACAATAGTTATGCCATACCCAAAGTATGCACACTATGTTTGTCTATGATCCTTACATTGTCATGTAGATCAATTGAACATGATTCCATTGATACTCATTTCACAATCCCAAATCCTTACTGTAAATGCAAGAATTCCAAATTCATGTCATTTACTGAAATCTGTTAGCTTCTAAACTTATGTGCATTGATCCTCTTGTAATGATTATGCACGAAGTCAGAAAGACTTGACAATAACCATTACAGAGCATTCCAAAGGAGATCAGCTCCTTGGGAACATCCTTCTTGCATTAAGTTTCATAATCTTACATAGATTGAATAATTTCTAACTATGGAGACATTTCCATAGTCCCATTTTGAATATCACTTCCGAACAAGAGTTACTTCTTTTCAGAAAATGTCAATATGGTCCTGCTAAAATTAACACTATACTTCCAATTATCCTTGAGAAACCAATCTTTGGCAAACCTCAGATTGTCCTCAACAATTGCTTAATCACTTTTAGTCATATCCAGTTCTAGACTTTTCCCTTCTCAATGCCTTAAGCATTTGGAAAATTTAGAAAAGATGAATATTATAGCACATGCAATCGATCCTATATTCGAAGCATATGGGACACGATTCATGATGTTTGACATAAAGACATGATACTAGACTAGTCTTTTGCTACAATATTTTTATTTGCCATGTTCTCAAAATTTAACTATGAAGAGGGATGCCGTAGTCATAATTGAATTTTGAGAACGCAATATATATAGAATTTCCTCAAGTTTGAACCATTCCAACATGAAATTCATATATATTATTGACTAAAAATGCTTAAAATCTCAATCTAAGCTTTAGAATTGAAATGAAGTATAATTTCCTCTCCCTTAATTATAGCAAAACAACTTTTCAACCCCTGCAACTTCACAAATTGAAATTTTGTTTTCTATAATTAACATTGCTAGCTTGCAATACTAATCATAATAATCATGCTCCCACTAACATGATGATTATCAGCATAATACTTATGCTCCCACTAGCTCTGACATATTTCCAGAAATCTGCTGGACTTCTGAAATTTAGATTCATACACCCTTTCTTAGATAGCTCACATGTGTGTCTAAACAATTTTCAGAACTATGAAAAGGGATGCCGTAATCATAGTCTCAATTGCTTAGGCATTTGCCATTTCTCACAAGTCCATATTAGTGTGCCGGTTAACCACACGCGCTCCACTAATGACTTTTGAAAATGCAAATGACACAATTGATATCTACTTAAAATCTATTTAGTGAAAGCGTTTCCTCACCATCATTTTCATGAATCGGAGAGAAACCTTATGACACTTAGATTTTATAGTGTATGAGTTCCTATCCATGCGAATTTGTCAAAACCATAATCACAAGATAAGGTTAGTGACAAATTCAGCCTTACACGGATGAAACTTGTTCAATCTTAGTTTCTTGTCACCTTGGTAGCACAAGGCCCACCAATGCTTCCAAGTTGAACTCTGATAACTCACATGTAAATTCAACTTATTTGAAGTTGGTACAGAAATAAGAATTATGTCAACACGATAGGTTGCGAACCTTAATTCGTGTGCTAGTGATAAATTACAGGTTTCACTCTTGATTAAATCTTAAAACTCTTTCAGGATCTTTAAGGCTCCCACTGTCCTCTTGACATATAAGTTTTTCTAGTCAAGAACCATTCCTTGATAAAACAAATATTCAAGAGATAGTGCGGATTCTTATCAAGACTAACACTTCACACAATTGGTCTTAGTTGGTCTTTGTCTCATCCAAGACATCACAACTTACCAATCTCAAATGTACAAGAGTAGAAAACATTTTACTCTTACATTTGATAAGTGTTTTAAACCTTACTTTATGACATGTCACTCAAATTACAATCTTGGAGTATGACTCCAAGACTTGTATTGGAACGAAGTATGATTCATCTTCATGATTTAACCATTTCAACAATTACAAGATCCCTTCTTCTTAGTCATAAGAATGCACTAAGACTTTCTTAGAGAACAAATTTTGATATGGTTTCTTAATCATTAAGATGATCACAAAGCTGATACTAAAGTACTCTCCCATCTTTTGAGAAACTTTTATCCTTCTGCCTAATTTGATTCTTCTCATTTGTTTTGTCATACATTGGAACCTTTTCAATGTTACAGAATTATACTTAACCTTATAAGTACAATCATATTTACTAGTCTTTAGTAAATCATGACAAATCAATCTTTGTGGTGGACCTTGACCAGCGCACACCCAGTGTACCTAATTCCTTAGTCCTTCAATTGACTCACATATACATGTGATCAAAGAATTAGTCTTAATTTTTCAAAGATGAAAATTCTCATTCATCATACAATACAACTTGTATGATTCCAAGTTTCTGTCCAATTGAAACTTGGGTGATGAAAAACTTTCTTCATTTGGTAAATTCAGACACTACCACAAATGAAAGAATCAAATCCACTTTCCAATATTGCTATTACTTGAAACATATAAGCAACAAATTCTCATTCATCATACAATACAACTTGTATGATTCCAAGTTTCTGTCCAATTGAAACTTGGGTGATGAAAAACTTTCTTCATTTGGTAAATTCAGACACTACCACAAATGAAAGAATCAAATCCACTTTCCAATATTGCTATTACTTGAAACATATAAGCAACAATTTTCCACCGATGCCAATGTAAGGATATTTTTAAAATAAATAAAATTAAAACCTTTTTTTTCTTTTATTTTATAACTTTGCAGAAAAACTTATCCTTACAATCCACATGAAAAACTTGTTGTTATCTATTCATAAGCAATATATTATAACTCTTAAGCAACAGCTCAAAATTCTGATTACCGAACCATGCGATCGAAACCCATCTTCGCAATCAAAATCAGCATATACTTCTTTAAGCTTCCTATCTTTTCTTTTGATTCTTAAAACATCACCATGTGACCCAGTCACATCATGTATCAAGAATCTCATAATAGAAACTTAATAGAGTTAGACAGTGGACTTTACCTGAAGTAGAGTCAAACTTATCGACTTTAACATCCTTAGGTAAATTATGGCGGCTTTGCAACCAATGCCCCTTCCTTTGGCAACAAAACACATGTAGACCCTTTGATAATGGCACATGAGACTATCTCAGACTTAGCCTTTCTCTTTACCATTTGGTCAACCGAGTTGACTATGGCCGATCCCTTTCCATTGGGAAGAGAAATGCTTTTCTAGATATCCAATGCTACCATTGCCAATGTCCATTTAAGGTTTGGGAAGTTGATCTTCTAACAAAATTTGCTTTACTAGTGTTCCAAATCATTACTGATTCCACAGCACAAAGCAAATAGATAAGATCATTAAGGCTCGTGTCATGGTCTGTCTCATAGTAGTCCCAAAGTGACCCGCTATGTTAGTAAGAAGGTGATTGAACATCCAACTTTCACGAGACTTTGACACCCAACTCTCCCGTCTTGTCAATATGTGACTACATCTCCAAGATGTGACCACACCAAGACCTTAACTTGCCAATAGGGCTTGAGTGACTTTAAACTTTTCAAGAACTTGTGGGTGAGGGAGAATAATTTGGAGGAGATAAAGGAAGTGAAGCATGATGTTGAGGAACATCATCTTCAGGAGATTTGGGAAGATCATAAATGTCTAAACCAGACATGTTTTGGGAGATATTCAAGATAGTTGATTTAAAGTCCTTAATATGACACCCAATATGAAATATTAAGGCTAGGACCCAACAAACTATTTTATAACTTAGAAGAGGGATGCCGTAATCCAAGCTATAAAATATTTGAAGGTAGGCGAATGACGATTCACCAATTTCCACCATGAAAAACGAAATAATTTATTAGGTTTTAATTGGATTTGAAATTCCTAGATCTTTTGAGATTCATTGAACTTTTCAATGGCATGTTTCAATCTCGAGTGTGCCCTCTCAAATTTTGTGACTGGGATGCCGAGGATCACAAAACAAGGTGTGAATAACCATACCAATTCACTTGATACCCTTAATATTATCACCTAATCAATGTGCCGGTTAACCACACACGCTCCATTGATCTATGAAAAACATTAAGTCACCCTTCGTGGTCCTTACTAGTCCAAGTTAGTGTGCCGGTTAACCACACACGCTCCACCAACGACTTGGTAAGGTACAAAGTGTGAATTCCATGGGTTAGCACCAAATTCACATTTTTCCTAAAGTAACTAAGATTGGGAATTATTAAGATTTTAGTTACTTTAGTATTTATCATTAATACTTTTAATGAAGGGAGAATTTAAAGTCATTGTCCTACCCGTTCGGCTAACGACCCTCCACCGATCAAGCAAGCGGTGGGTGAGAGTATACACCCATTAAGTCGCCATTTTATAGGCAACAACCTTATACCCACCTTATAGACCGGCTTCGTGAATGAGGCCTACTAACGGTAAAACGACTTATTCTTATACATATATATAATAATTAACCATTAATGTTATAAATAGTATAAGGGTTGAATTTTTAACTATTAAAACTCTAAGGTTTGGAATTAAAGTTTATTAAAGTGTGTGAAACTTTACAAATTCCAAAACTTGAGGGCAAGTTTTGTAACTTTGCAAAACTCTTCATTTCATAACTTATGAATTAAAGGTTCATAAAAATGAAGACTCTTCATTTTCATGTAACTTATGTGTTTTAAGTGTGTGTTAAATGAAAGTGACCTTTGGTAATCCATAACTTGAGGACAAATTATGGACTCCATTAAAACACATAAATGATAAAGAATTAATCCTAAACAATTCAGCAAATAATTCCTATCATTTTCTAAATTCATAAGAACATGAACATGATCATCAAAATTCAAGAAATATATGAACACATAAAATCATGGAATTTTGATATATGCTATTGTAAATGGATTAGAACAACCATTACACCAACTAAAATAAGTTTTACAACACCAAAACAATTTAGGGTAATGTTTCCAGTCCATTTCCAGCAGCAAAAGTCGAGATTCTGCATTCTTTCGATCCTACTCGCCGAGTGCACGAACGGACTCGTCGAGTAGGTTGAAGTTTGCCTTGGACTCGGCGAGTCCCCCCAATGGACTCGGCGAGTCTAGCATGCAGACAGCAACGATTTCGACTTTTTTCACTATTTTGCATCAAGTATCAAACAAGCAAGCCTAGGCTCTGATACCACTGTTGGGTTTTGAGCAATCTAACACTTCCTAAGTGTGCATGCAACCCTAATAAACCTTGGATCTATGTTTGTCTAAATACATGCAAAATAATAATTTTCCAAGGTTTATAACTTATCTAACATGGCATGGGGAACATTTCAACATAAAAGAGTTAGAAGAGATTACATACCTTTTGGTGTGTTGGGTTCTTAGGAGTTTGAGGGCCAAGCACCAATAGTGTGAATGCCTCAAATGGAATCACAAACACCACAAACTCTTGGAAAACTTTGAGAGAGTATATACACCTTGTATAAATCGGCCACACACATGCACACACACACTAGATCACTAGCTTTCTCTCTTAGGCCTCATTTCATGCTCCATAAGCATGCTTATATAGTATGCATGGTTAGGGTGAAACCCTAATAACCCATGTCTTTTCCTTTTCCAAGGATCCATGGGTTAAAAGCTCCATGGATCATCCATGGACTTCCACATAAGCCTAGCCCATTAACAAATGAGTATTAGCCCACACTATATAAAACAAATAGCCAGTAATTTAATTAGTATTCCTTTTAATCTCTAAATTAATCCATGATTAATTTAAGACTAAAACTAATTAAATAACGTAACTTCATATTAATATATTATAACTCATAATATATTAATAAACATATGTGTATAACTCTCATAAAATTATCCATAATAGTTTGGATGAGATGCAACCCAAATGGACCATGCCGGTCGGGTCAAGTATATACCAAATAAGTTATGGACTTAGACACCTTATCCAACAGCACCAACAGTGTGGATGCCTCAAATGAAAATCACAAATCACCACAAACTTGGAACTTTGAGAGAATAGTCACTACTATCTTGAAATCGGCCCTCTTGTTTTACTCACCTCAACTAGTGTGATTTTAAGAACCGAAGCCTCATTTATATAGTGTGGTGGATTAGGGTTACATCCATGTAAATCCTAATACCCAGTTCTCTTTATTTCCATGAGATCTATGGGTTAAAGCTCCATGGAGTATCCATGGACTTTCCATGCAAGCCTAGCCCATTCCAAATAAGCATTAGCCCACACCATATAAATATAGAAGCCCATATTTAATTAGTAGTACTTTTGATCTCTAAATTAATCCTAGATTAATTATAGATCAATACTAATTAAATAATATGATCTTATATTAATATATTAGAACTTATAATATATTAATAAATCATAACTTATACTATTCTCAAGAGATTATCTATAAATTGTTCGGGTGAAGTGCAACCCAAATAGACCATGCCGGGTCGGGTAAAGCACATACCAAATATAGTTATGGACTTAGTCACTATATCCAACAGTCTACCATTTGGATAAGTCTAATAACTATAGTTGCAAGTATGACTTCAGGAACCGATCAGCAATCGTAGCTCTTTAAACTCTGTTGAACTAGAACGCGCCATTTTAGATAAGTGATCATATAATCCTCTGTTCTAGATATCAGCCGGACAAATACATGGAACATGGTCTTACTTATTGTACAGCATTTGTTTCCCGATTTCCGATTTGTTTGACATAGAACTTAACTGAACACATTAATTTAGTTCTGATCGGGCCCGATACATAGGTCAAAACAAAATCATCGAGGGGCCCAGATATCGCTTCTAATCCTAGAAGGAATAGATAAACTTCGACTCATATGTTTGTTCTACCACTCATTGAATTATACACAAAAGCACGTTTTATAACATCAAGTTATCAATGCGTTTTCGTAAAATGAATGTGTAACCAAATTGTGAGTAACAAATCATATCTCCATGTTTGAAGACTTATATGATCTTACTGTCTCACGATCACTCGAGATAAATTCCATGAAGTTATTCCAGTGAGCGTGGGTTGAGTCCAATGCTCAGAACTTATGAGCACTCATGTTTGTTGTAGCCTATGTCCAGCTCCTTAGACCTCTGCAACCAATCATGACAGTCTTGATTCATACCTACTTCCGACGTATGACCGACTGTGGAGATTCGATTAATATGATATACCAAACATAATTATTCTGGAAGTCAAAACATGCAAAAGAAATATAGTAAACAATTGACAAGTTATAGCAACACTTTACTCATAAATAACATCTTTTATTTATCATCAAATGTCAATTACATTTTACAAATTTCAAGATTATCTAACTACTAAAACTAATATCATCCTTCAGCCCTATGCTCCGAGCATGCTGGAGATACTTAGCCCGAGTCAGTCCCTTCGTGAGGGGATCTGCTGGGTTCTCATCCGATGATACCCTCTTTGCCACGAGGATTCCTTCTTCTATTCGATGTCTGATGAAGTGATATTTTCTGTCAATGTGTCTGGATCTCCCATGATCTCTTGGTTCCTTGGCTAAGGCAACCGCACAATTGTTGTCACAGAAAATCTCCATTGGCTCCTTTATAGCTGGTACAACTCCAAGGTCTCCGATGAAGTTCTTTATCCATATAGCCTCCTTTGCTGCCTCGCTTGCTGCTATATACTATGATTCACAAGTGGAATCAGCCACTGTCTCTTGCTTGGAATTTTTTCCAAGTAATTGCCCCTCCGTTTAGAGTAAAGACCCAGCCTGACTGAGAGCGAAAATTATCCCTGTCATTCTAAAAGCTAGCATCACTGTACCCTAGAACTCTCAAGCTATCACTCCCACCAAGGGTAAGGACCCAGTCCTTAGGCCTTCGCAGGTACTTGAGGATATTCTTTACCGCAGTCCAGTGTGCCTTGCCAGGGTTCCCCTGATACCTGCTAACCATGCTCAAAGCAAAAGCTACATCAGGTCGAGTACACGTCATAGCATACATGATCGATCCTACAGCTAAAGCATAAGGTTGTCGACTCATTTCTACTATCTCAGCCTTAGTACTAGGGCTTTGTGTCTTACTCAATCTGGGGTTACTCTGAATGGGTAACTCACCTTTCTTGGAGTTATGCATGTTGAATCTTTTCAACACTTTATCCACATAGGTGCTTTGACTAAGTCCAATTAGTCTTTTACTCCCGTTTCTCAAAATCCTTATCCCTAGGATATAGGCAGCTTCACCAAGGTCCTTCATAGAGAAACACTTTCCAAGCAAGGACTTTACTTCCTGCAGGGTGGGGATGTTATTTCCTATGAGTAGTATGTCATCCACATACAGTACCAAAAAGCTGACTATGCTCCCACTAGTCTTGATATAGACACAAGATTCATCTTCACTCCTTGAAAAGCCAAATTTCTTGACTTTCTCATCAAATCAAAGATTCCATCTGCGAGGTTCATGTTTCAATCCATAAATGGATTTCTCGAGTTTACACACTTTATTGGGGTACTCTGTACTGACAACACCCTCTGGTTGAACCATGTAAACATCTTCAGCCAACTTTCCATTAAGGAAAGTGGTTTTGACATCCATTTGCCATATTTCATAGTCATGAAATGCAGCAATGGCTAACAGAACCCTAATAGACTTTATCTTGGCCACTGGTGAAAAGGTCTCATCATAATCAACTCCTGGAGTTTGAGAATAACCCTTTGCAACCAGTCGTTCCTTTAAGTGTGTACATTACCATCCATGTCGGTCTTCTTCTTGAAGATCCATTTGCACCAAACTACCTTACGATCAGGTACATGGTCAACCAAGTTCCAAACTTGATTGTGATACATGGACTGTATCTCGCTATCCATAGCCTCTTTCCATTTAGCAGCCTCAGGGCGTGCCATGGCTTCCGTGTAGTTGCTAGGCTCATCCAGACCTACTAGTGTCTCATCACTAATAAGTATCTCACCTTCCGCAGTAATATGCAAACAATAGTAATGCTCAGGTGCATTCCTAACTCTAGTGGAACGTCTTAGAGGTACAGACTCGTCAATTCGCTCAACAGGAGTTTCCTCCTCAAGTTGAGGGCTAGGGTTTGAAGTTCCTTCACCACTTGACTCTTGAAGTTCTTCAAGGTCAATTTGCCTCCCACTGTCTCCTTGGGTTATAAACTCTCTCTCTCGAAAGACTCCTCTTTTTGTTACAAAGAAAACATTATCACTAGGTCGGTAGAAGAGGTAACCAAAGGATCTTTGTGGGTAGCCGATGAAAATACACCTCTCACTTCGGGGTTCTAGCTTATCATGAGTATCGCGCCTCACAAAAACCTTGCAACCCCAAATCTTGATGTGGTCTAGTTTGGGTACTTTACCAGTCCACATCTCGTGAGGAGTTTTGGCAACTTTCTTTGTAGGGACTAGATTAAGGATATGGATGGTAGTCTCTAAGGCATACCCCCAAAATGATATTTGTAGCGAAGCTCGACTCATCATGGAACGAACCATATCCAACAAGGTTCGATTATGCCTCTCAGCTACACCATTCAACTGTGGTGTCCTGGGAGGTGTCAATTGCGAGACAATCCCACATTCCCTAAGATAATCGAGCAACTCTGAACTAAGATACTCACCACCTCGATCGGATCTAAGCATCTTAATGTTCATGCCCAATTGATTCTCGACTTCCTGTTTAAATTCCTTAAACCTTTTGAAAGTCTTTGACTTTTGCTTGATTAAGTAGACATATCCGTAGCTACTGTACTCATTAGTAAAAGTCAAATAATAACAATTAGCATCCCTTGTGGCATGTTTGAAGGGTCCACACACATCCGTGTGTACAAGATCCAACAAACATTCACCCCTTTCACAAGAACCAGTGAAGGGTGACTTTGTCATTTTTCCAAGTAAGCATGAAACGCAACTCTCATCCGACTTTAGGTCAAATGACCCCAAGACTCCATCCTTTTGGAGTTGGCCTATGCGTTTCTTGCTTATATGTCCAAGACGACAATACCATAATGATGCTTTATCCAAGTTATTATTATTAATAGAATCAATACACATCACATTATTTCCTAAGTTATCTACAACAGACACAGCTTCATACACACCATCACAAGGTAATGCTTTAAAATAAAGAACATTATTAAAGAAAGCATCAATAGAACCAACTTCATTATTAAATGAAAAGGTAAACCCTTGTTTATACAATGCATGAAAGGAAATAATATTTCTTGCCATTTCTGGCGAGTAACAACATTTATTCAAATCTAAATTAAACCCACTACTTAGCGATAAAGTATAAACTCCAATCTTGGTGACAGGTGTAACTTTCCTATTCCCCATGATTAAGTTTATCCTTCCTTGCTCCACATTCTCACTTCTTCTTAGTCCCTGCAAGTCACAACAAATATGAATACCACAACTGGTATCAAGGACCCAAGATTTAGAATTGGGTGAGATATTAGAAATGATAGTGTAAATAACTGCATGGTTGGGTTTAACTTTCCCATCCTTCACATCTTGCCGGTACTTTGGGCAGTTCCGCTTCCAATGTGCCTTTTCATGAAAATAGATGCATTCAGCCTCTTTTGGGTCTGACGAAGGAGTGACGAAACGTTTCTAGGTTCCAGAAGAGGAGCCTTCAAGGGTCTTAGCCTTGGTACCCTTCGAGGGGCTCTTCCTCTTCTTACCTTTCCCTTTCCCGATTGCCAAGACAGGGGCGGAGTTGGTAGGAGTAGAAGTAACAATCTCCTTACCCTTAAGACCACCTTCCGCGATCTTTAAGAGTCCTTGAAGTTTGCTGAGAGTGACCTCTTCCTTATTCATGTGGTATGTCATGCGGAATTGATCATAACATGAAGGTAAGGAGTGCAAAATGATATCTATTGGAAGCTCCTCGGGGAAGTTCACATTAAGCTTCAGCAAACGGTCCACAAATCTTTACATTTTCTGCATGTGGCCCGTGATGGGTTCACCATCCTTCATGCGAGTTGTTATCATGGAGGAGATGATTTCATACCTCTCTTGACGAGCACTTTAATGGTATCTTTCCATCAAGTCTTGGTGCATCTCATAGGGGTAGAAATCTTCATAGGATTTTTGGAGATCCGCAGTCATGGTGGCCATCATGATGCATGCCACTTTGGTAGCATCCCTTTCATGTGCCCTAAAATCAGCGATCTCTTGAGGAGTAGCAACTGTCTCATCAATCTCCTTAAGCTCCTTATCGAGGACATATTCCTTGTCCTCGTAGCGTGTAATGATTCTGATGTTTCTGATCCATTCATTAAAGTTGGATCCATCAAAAGTGACTTTCCCACACAAGTTCATAAGAGAAAAGGACCCACTAGGATTAGAGCCAGAAGCAGCGTTGTTTGCAAACATATGAAAAGAGAAGAAAGAAAGGATTAGTTTAGATATAGAGATAGTCCTTAATAAAACACCCAAATGTAATATTAAGGCTAGGACCCAATCACAATATATTATACTTAGAAGAGGTATGCCGTAATCTAAGTAATAACATATTTGAAAGGTAGGTGAATGACAATTCACCAATTTCCACCAAAAACGAAATATTAAAGATTAAGTTTTAATTTGGTACTTAGAAATTCCTAGATTATTTTTGAGATTCAATGAACTTTTCAATGGCATGTTTCAATCTCAAGTGTGCCCTCCAAGTTTTGTGACTGGGATGCCGAGGATCACAAAACGTGGTGTGAAGTAACCATGCAAATTACTTGGTACCCTTAATGTATTACCCCTCAATCGATGTGTCGGTTAACCACACACGCTCCATCGATACTATTATAAACATTAAGTCACCCTTTACCTACCTGATTAAGTTCAACTTAGTGTGCTGGTTAACCATACACGCTCCACTAACGACTTAGACAAAGTGTAAAGTGTAATTTCACAGATTAGCACCTTATTCACATTTTTCCTAAAGTAACTAAGATTGGGAATTTAATAAAACATTTAGTTACTTTATAATATTCATCATACTTTTAATGAGAATTTATAAGTCCTTGTCCTACTCGTTCGGCTAACGACCCTCCACCAGTCAAGCAAGCGGTGGGTGAGAGTGGACACCCATTAAGTTGCCATTTTATAGGCAACATTCTTATACCCACATTATAGACCGGCTTCGTGAATGAGGCGTACTAGCGGTAAGATGACTTTAATCTTATACATACATACATATATATATATATATATATATATATATATATATATATATATATTATAAGCTTATATTATTATAAGTATAAGGGTTGAATTTTAACTTTTAAAATTCTAAGGATTGGAACTAAAGTTTTTAATATGACTTTACTTGTTCCAAAACTTGAGGGCAAGTTTTGTAAACTTTCAAAACTTTTCATTTCTTGTAACTTATGAGTTAATTAGAGTATTAAAAATTAAGACTCTTCATTTTTATAACCCATGTGTTCTTTTAATGGTTTTAGAGCAAAGTGACTTTTGGTTTTCCATAACTTGAGGACAAGTTATGGACTCCATTAAAACACATAACGATCATGAATTAATCTACCACATAGGTTACAAACAATTCCTATGATCATATAAACATCATAAGATCAAGAACATGAACATGAACACTTTCATGAATCAAAAACTACACTCAAAACTTTGTAATTTTGATAACTTGTTGTAAATGGATTAGCATGAACATTACACCAACTAAAATAAGTTTTCAAGTACCAAAACAGTTTATGATAATGTTCCTAGTCCGTTTCCAGCAACTAAAGTCGAAAAACTGCATTCTGAGCCTCCTACTTGCCGAGTGCATGAACCTACTCGGCGAGTTCATCGGTCAGATTGCAGGAAATCGACTTTTTTCAATTATTTAGCACAAATAACAAACAAACAAAACAAGTCTCTGATACCACTGATGGGTTTTGAGCATTATAACACTTCCTAAGTGTACATGCAACCCTAATAAACCTTGGATCTATGTTTTTCTAAGATACATGCAAATAATTATTTTTTCCAAGGTTCATATCCTAACTAGCATGGCATGGGGAAC
Source organism: Lactuca sativa (assembly GCF_002870075.4). Taxonomy (NCBI): domain Eukaryota; kingdom Viridiplantae; phylum Streptophyta; class Magnoliopsida; order Asterales; family Asteraceae; genus Lactuca; species Lactuca sativa. The sequence goes on along the minus strand of NC_056623.2, from coordinate 244,262,301 downwards.
ATGAATCAAATAAAGCTAGTAGAAATACTTACCTTGTAGTTGTTGTTGATTGCTTGGAATTTTAGAGCCTAGATACAATAGTGTGGATGCCTCAAATGGAAATAACAAATCACCACAAACTTGGAACTTTGAGAGAATAGTCATTACTATCTTGAAATCGGCCCTCTTGTTTTACTCACCTCAACTAGCGTGATTTCAAGAACCAAATCCTCCTTTATATAGTGTGGTGGATTAGGGTTACATCCATGTAAATCCTAATACTCATGTCTCTTCATTTCCATGAGATCCATGGGTTAAAGCTCCATGGAGTATCCATGGACTTTCCATGCAAGCCTAGCCCATTCCAAATAAGCATTAGCCCACACTATATAAATATAGAAGCCCATATTTAATTAGTATTACTTTTGATCTCTAAATTAATCCTAGAGTAATTATAGATCAATACTAATTAAATAATATGATCTTATATTTATATATTAGAACTTATAATATATTAATAAATCATAACTTATACTATTCTCAAAAGATTATCCATAAATTGTTCGGGTGAAGTGCAACCCAAATGGACCATGCCGGGTCGGGTCAAGCACATACCAAATATAGTTATGGACTTAGACACTATATCCAACATTATTGGCATGGACTGGTTGAGCCCCCACCATGCTGAAATTATGTGTCGCGAGAAGGTCGTTCGCCTTGACCTTCCAAATCATGAAACCCTAGTTATTTACAGAGACAAACCCAGCATGAATTTTCGTCTCATCTCGTGCGTCCAGGCACAGAAGCATCTGCGAAAGAAAGATTTGACATTCCTGGCGCACATAGTGGATAAATCCAAGTAAGAAATTAACGTTCAAGACATTTCTGTAGCTTGTGAATTCCCAGACATCTTTCCTGAGGATCTTCCTGGAGTACCCCCAGAAAGACAAATTGAGTTTCGAATTGACCTGGTGCCAGGAGCTACTCCCATCGCTAAATCGCCTTACCGATTGACTCCTGCTAAGATGCAGGAATTGTCCAGCTAACTCAGTGAACTCCTGGACAAGGGATTCATCCGACCCAGCTTCTCGCCTTGGGGAGCTCCAGTTCTCTTTGTCAAAAAGAAGGACGTATCTTTTAGGATGTGCATCGATTAAAGTGAACTAAATATGCTCACTATCAAAAATCGCTATCCACTCCCATGAATCGACGATCTATTTGACCAGCTCCAAGGAGCTAGTTACTTCTCTAAGATAGATATGCGATCTGGGTACCATCAACTCAAGGTCCGGGAAGAGCATATTCCAAAAACCGCTTTCTGAACTCGATACAGACATTATGAATTTGTCATAATGCCCTTCGGTCTAATGAATGCCCCTGCCACATTCATGGACCTAATGAATCGAATCTACTGACCATTCCTCGACAACTTTGTTATTGTTTTCATTGACGACATTCTAGTTTATTCTCGAAACGAAGAAGAGCATGGCCAACATCTCTGACAAGTCCTGTAAACCCTGCGAACTGAGAAACTATACGCAAAACTCTCCAAGTGTGAGTACTAACTCCGTAGTGTGAACTTTTTGGGTCATGTTGTGAGTAAATAAGGAATACATGTGGATCCTTCTAAGGTCAAATACATCGAAGGATGGGCAGTCCCAACAACACCCATAGAAATTCGCCAATTCTTAGGTCTAGCAGGTTACTACAGGAGATTCATTCAAAACTTCTCTAAGACCGCCAAGCCAATTACCTTGCTTACACAAAAGGGCGTACCCTTCAAATGGACGGACAAACAAGAAGCTGCATTCCAAACTCTGAAGCAAGCACTCTATAGTGCCCCGATACTATCACTACCAGAAGGAACGGAAGATTTCGTAGTCTACTGCGACGCATCAAATCAGGGTGTAGGTTGCGTTCTCATGCAGCATGGAAAGGTGATAGCTTACGCGTCCCGGCAGCTAAAGACACACGAAGTAAATTATACAACCCATGATTTGGAATTGGCAGTAGTGGTCTTCACTCTGAAGATTTGGAGGCACTACCTTTATGGTACGAAGTGCACCATCTTCACGAACCACAAGTGTCTCCAACACATCTTGAATCAAAAAGATCTGAATATGAGGCAACGAAGATGGGTTGAACTGTTAAACGATTATGAGTGTGAAATCAAGTACCACCCAGGCAAGGCTAACGTGGTAGCTGATGCCTTGAGTCGGAAAGAGTACTCAAATCGTCGTGTGAAAACTCTCTCAATAACCATCCAATCTCACCTAACCACTCAGATCAGGGCAGCCCAGTCAGATGTCATGAAGGCGGAGAACAAAACAACCGAAGCTTTACGCGGAATGGAGAAGAATCTCGAGGTGAAAGAGAGTGGAGTATATTATTTCATGAACCGTATTTGGGTCCCTAAACATGGAGGATTTAGGGAGGTAGGCATGAATGAAGCTCACAAGACGCGATACTCCATCCATCGGGGTTCGGACAAAATGTACTTAGATATTAAACAACATTATTGGTGGCCTAAAATGAAGGTAGAGATTGCCACCTATGTTAGCAAATGCCTTACTTACGCCAAAGTAAGGGTGGAATACCAGAAGCCCTCAACGTTATTACGGCATCCAGTAGATCCAGAGTGGAAATGGGAAAGGATTACTATGGATTTTGTGACCAAGCTACCCAAGTCGTCAGATGGATTGGACACTATATGGGTAATAGTCGACCGACTGACGAAATCTGCTCATTTCCTGCCAATAAAAGAATCCTACAAGATGGTGAGATTGACAAGAATATACATTTGATAAATCGTGAGACTTCACGGAGTGCCAATGTCTATCATCTCAGATAGAGATAGTAGGTTCACTTCACGTTTTTGGCAATCACTTCAGAAAGCACTGGGAACCCATCTCGACATGAGTACTGCTTATCACCCACAAACGGATGGTCAAAGCGAACGAACCATTCATACGCTTGAAGACATGCTTCGCGCATGTGTGATAGACTTTGGGAAGTCCTGGGATACCCACTTACCTTTAGTTGAATTCTCATGCAACAACAGTTACCATTCGAGCATCAAAGTTGCTCCTTTCAAGGCACTATATGGACGTAAGTGTAGATCACCGTTGTGTTGGGCTGAGGTAGGCGACACCCAGCAAGTAAGGGAACTAGCATCAGACAATATGTTAACGGGACCAGAGATCATACGTGAAACCACGGAAAAGATAGTTCAAATAAGGGATCGACTACAAGCATCACGCGACCGACAGAAGAGCTATGTTTATAAACAGCGAAAGCCCTTGGAGTTTCAGGTCGGGGATTGAGTGTTGTTAAAAGTTTCTCCCTGGAAAGGGGTTATTCGTTTTGGAAAACGGGGAAAATTGAATCCATGATACATTGGACCTTTCGAGATTTTTGCCCGAATTGGTCCAGTGAAGTACAGACTGTAGCTACTCGCTGAGCTCAGCACCGTACACCCCGTGTTCCATGTTTCCAATCTAAAGAAGTTCCTATCCGATGAAACCCTCGTCATTCCCCTTGATGAAATTGAAATCAACGAGAATCTCCTATTCCTTGAGAAACAAGTGGAAATCATGGATAGGGAGGTGAAGCGTACCAAGCAAAGTCGTATTCCGATTGTGAAGGTACGGTGGAACGCAAAACGCGGGACACAATTCACATGGGAACGCGAAGACCAGATGAATCAGAAGTACCCTCACCTATTCTCGCATTTTCAAATCTAGCTTTCAAAAGAATTTCGGGACGAAATTCCCTCTAACGGGGGGATGATGTCACAACTAGGAATTTTGATGCCTTGTAAACATTGAACAATGATAACAAATATGAACCAACAATGTGAAAGCATGTAGGATGCTTATTCAATAACAACAGAATTTCAATCAAACACTTCATACAAGCACTGCAAATAGTCAACAAAAAAATTAGAAACCCTAGAAATCCTGGTTTAAGTCCATTTTGGACCAGGATCTCCTTATTGGGCCCAATGGGCCAATAAACATCCAATTTGACTATCTTGGGCTTAGAACTCTTAAAAGGGCTCTAATTGGACCTACTTCCATATATTTTAAATATTTTGGGCCATATTGGGCCTAGAATGAAATAAAATACCTAAATGGACCTTATTGGGCCATAACTAACCTAATTTAGCCCTAATAGGTCATAAAAATCATATTTTTATTTATTTGGGCCACAAATCACCTAACTTAACCACAAAATGGGCTTAATCATTCAAAGCCCAAAAATCTTCTTTTTCCCTCTCCATTTTCGGCCCAAGCCCGGAAAGAAAGAAAGAGTTGACTTTGTGGTGCCAACTCATTTTTATTTAGTGGATTTCCATGCATGCTCTCGTACTTCCATGCAACAATCCCATCACCCTTCCCTCTTCTTCTCCCTCTCTTCCTCTCGGCCAAACCCAAACAAACACACACACACTTCACTCAAAATTCTCTCAAGAAAGTCTCTCAAATTCTCTCCAAATTTTCGAGATCTAAGAGGCTTTCAAAGAGATTCTTCCAAAAAAAATAATCATCCAAGGTAAGTTGATGTTTGATCCATGCTTTAACTCACTTTTTTCATTAAAAATCATCTCTTAATCCATTCAAATTCATGATCTTGCATCTTAGAGCACACTAAGTTCGAGATCCATCCAAGAAACTTGCTAGGACCGAAAATACCACCAAACTCCTCCCAATCTTCTTCAAAACCAAAAACCACAACTCAAGGTGAGCTTCATACCCCTCTCTTTTCGGTTTTCATGAGTTTTATGGGGGAGAATACAAGAAAATGTGTAGATCTATGTGTATGTGTATGCTATGTGTGATTTTATGCATGTATGTGTGTGATTTCATGTGTTTTTGTGATGAATAGGTTACCAAAAGGGGCGTAAACCCGAGATCTATGACATGAGAAAGGAAATAAAAATAATCTAAGCTATCTTACACTAAACAAGTCAAGAATAATAGCTTATAAGGATATGGTGAACATATTCTAACATAAAACCCATTTTAGGGCCTTAATTGTCAAAAATACAAACCTTGGGTTACAAATCTACAAATCACGTTTTCTTGAGGGTAAAAAAGGGTCAAAACAGTTTCTATAATCATTTTTCTGAACAATAAAATTTTCAAGGGACTAAGAATGTAAATTTTTAGCTTAATGGGCTAACTATGGGCTTTTCGGCCCAATAAGCCTCAAAATGTGAAAAATGATAAGTTTAAGGGGCTGAAATATAACTTTCTATAAAACAGGGGGTAATTAGCATAACAAAATTATTTTAAGGGTCAAAATGCTTTTCACTATCAAAAAGAATCAAAAATGTAAACTTTTTAGATTTTGGGCCAAAACTGTAAAAGTTGTGAAAGATGGGGTTCCAACCGAGAAACACCATTCTGGAAGGGCTGAAGTTGTTAACAAATTAAATTTTTGGGTTCAAACTGTCTTTTCAACAATTAAATGATACAAAAGTGTCAAGAAAATGTTTTAAGGACTAAAAATGCAATTCTTTTATATAAAAGGACTAAAAGCGTTATTTTTATAAAAGGAGGGTAGTGAAAAGGTCAAGTTCTACTTTTAAAAATATTAATTCATTAAGACAAAATACAAGACCCACGACTACCGTCAAGACGGGAAACGAACACACCTTCAATAACAAATATCGTTATAAAACGAATTGATTCGGTCTCGAATCAATACAAAACAAAATCATTAAACCAAAGAATTTCGATAAACACGCGATAACTATGATGAGCTAACTACCAAACTTTGGGCTTGAAAGTTTCAAATCATGCTTGTTGGGCCTTGCTAGCCCATTAACTTGATCTTTGGGCCTAAAGGGAATATGCTTATGTATAATTGGGTCTCCTATGACCCGATTTCATGTAAAAGGACTTTCACTGGCTCTAATGTGCTGTTGGGTCCTATTGGCCCATTAGTACTGCTAGTAAGGTCGAGAAGTCAAATGCGAGACGGGCCAACGTGTCTTTCGCATTCCCGATAGCCTTAAATAACTCACGGAAATAACGGGACTCGTACTCCCCTTTCTCCTCGGTTGTTGGGCTTATGAGAAATAAAAGTAAACATATTCAGGGCGTTAATCAAGAGTAATCATGGTGGTTGGATTAAGTGAGCAGTAATGGGCATCACCTTTAAGGATCGTTCGTAATCTGTAGCTATAAACTAGTCATTTTTTATGCGTGATTATAACAACTCGCAAACCCTAATTAATCCAACGCCACCCGAGTAATCAAAATCATTCGTCGTAATGGTATAACAATAGAGAAATCACTGTATTTTATATAATGGGAAAACATCGGGTTTTCCTGGGAAGTTTAACATTTTCACTTGCGTGATTTATACAAAAGTTCAACAATTATACATGTTTTGAGAAATCAACAAGTATATATTCACGGATCTTCACACTCATTTTTTTTACAATGATGTTTTCAGAAAATATCGGATTTTTTGGGTTTTATAAACTACACTAAAAAATTTTGTCACAACATTTCTTATGAACTCACCAACATTTCATATGTTGACGTTTTTCAAAAATGACTTGTATTCTCAGGTGGCAGGTAAACCGAAGAAAAAGTACCAAGTAATGTTACGGTGTTTGCTCATGATATCTATCAGACAATTCTTGTTATGAAGTTGTAATGACTAAAACTATGTATTGGATGTAAATAATATCGGTTGTATTATTTTAATGCATGGTGATGATTTATGTTATGCTTCATGTATATTCATTGTGATGGCATTCAATTTAAGTTACAAGAGCCCTCAGATGTTTCCGCCGTCTGGTTCGGGGGTGTGACACCAAGACATCACAACTTTCCAATTTCAAATGTGCAAGAATAAGAAAACCTTTTTCAAATTCCACATTTGATGAATGTTATAAACCTTCTTAATACTTGTCACTCAATGTCCCAATCTTAACTCTAAGACTTGTTTTGGAGCGAAGTATGATTGACTTCTTGATTTAACCATTCCTTCAATTCTTGATTCCTATTCTCAGACATACAATTGTACTAAGATTCACTTAGAGGATCAGTTGAGATATGGTTCTTAATCATTAAGACCTATCATAAAACATAATAAAAGGCACTCTCCCTTCTTCTTAGAATAGAGAAACTTTTATCTTTCTACCTGCTTGATTCTTCTTATCTGTTCTGCTATTGATTAAAACTCTTTTAATCAACTAAGAATTACTCTTAATCTTATAAGTATAATCATATTTACTAAACCTTCAGTAAATCATGACGAATATCTTTGTCACTCTTTTGGTGGACTAGATCAACACACAACTTTGTGTACTCGATCTCTTAGTCCTTCACTAGACACTTTGTCAACGAATTAGACTAATTCCTGTAACACCCCATTCTTTAAGTGTGTGACTATGAGTCCCCGAGAATTTAGAGGAAGGTTAATTCTGGTCCTTTTGCAAGAAATGAGTTTCATCCGAGAAGGTTTCGGGCTGGTATATGTGTTAGTGGTATTGGGCTTCTCGTTGCCCTCGCCTGAATGTAACGTTATTTGGGAGTAGGCTTAGACTAGAGGAGTTGAGGTGTTTTGAAGTTGATCGTTGTTCATAGCCCTTTTGTGTAATGAGAAGGAGATGGTCCCATGCATGCATGCTTTTGGTTTTGAAGGTGGATGGGTACGCCCAACGTAAGCTGGACGTACGCCCAACGTAAGTGTATGAGTGATGCATGTTGGCCGGGTGAGTACGCCCAGCGTACTAGAGGTACGCCCAACGTACTCTCAGAAACTCCAAACCCTAATTTTGGGTCAGCCACTATATAAGGAACATGTTGGTTCACCCCTCAGCCTCCTTATACTCATCTTCAACCTCAGAGAACCCTAAAACTCGTATTCCCTCCATAGTTGAGAGTGTTTGATCATGGGAAACTCTTGTTGGCAAAAGAAAAGCTTGAAGGAGAAAAGGGAAGTTGTCAAGGAAGAAAAAGAACGTGTGGAGCTTGTATATCTGAAGTAATAACACCCTTTGGAGCTGGTTTAAGGTATAAAGCTTCTTGCTTGACCTTCATTTTGCATAGATCTTTGTATTTTGAAGCTTTGTTATCATTCTTGTCCCAAAAGTCCTCATCTTGTTGCATAGTTCGATTTGGTCAAGATTATCTGTCCTTTCAAACCTTTGGAGAGGTCTTGAATGATAAAAATGAGTTCCCAAGGGCTGTAGTTGTTTCTTGTATGAGTTATATGTTGGGTTTTGAAGAATCTAACACTTCCTAAGTGTGCATGCAACCCTAATAAACCTTGGATCTATGTTTGTCTAAATACATGCAAAATAATAATTTTCCAAGGTTTATAACCTATCTAACATGGCATGGGGAACATTTCAACATAAAAGAGTTAGAAGAGATTACATACCTTTGTTGTGTTGGGTTCTTAGGAGTTTGAGGGCCAAGCACCAATAGTGTGAATGCCTCAAATGGAATCACAAACACCACAAACTCTTGGAAAACTTTGAGAGAGTATACACACTCTTGTATTTTCGGCCACACACATGCACACACACACTAGAACACTAGTCTTTCTCTTAGGCTATCTTAGGCTCTCTTTCATGCTCCATAAGCATGCTTATATAGTATGCATGGTTAGGGTGAAACCCTAATAACCCATGTCTTTTCCTATTCCAAGGATCCATGGGTTAAAAGCTACATGGATCATCCATGGACTTCCATATAAGCCTAGCCCATTAACAAATGAGTATTAGCCCACACTATATAAAACAAATAGCCCATAATTTAATTAGTATTCTTTTAATCTCTAAATTAATCCATAATTAATTTAAGACTAAAACTAATTAAATAACGTAACTTCATATTAATATATTATAACTCATAATATATTAATAAACATATGTGTATAACTCTCATAAAATTATCCATAATAGTTTGGATGAGATGCAACCCAAATGGACCATGCCGGTCGGGTCAAGTATATACCAAATAAGTTATGGACTTAGACACCTTATCCAACAGACTCCCACTTGGATAAGTCTAATAACTATATTTGCCTATAACTTCAGGAACCAACCAACAATCGTAGCTCTCGAAAACTCCCTCGAACAATGAAGACTCTGTCAAACTATGAAGCGCCATTTTAGATAAGTGATCACATAATCCTCTGTTCTCATGATATCAGCCGGACAAACACATGGAACTATGTCTTGCTTATTGTCTAGCAGTTGTTTCTCGATTATCCGATTTGTTTGACGAAGAACTTCACTGAACACATCGGTTTAGTTCTGACCAGGCCTGGTATATGGGTCAACACAAAATCATCGAGGGGCCCGGATATCGCTTCTATTTCTAGAAGGAACAGATAAACTTCGACTGATATGCTTGTTCTACTACTTATTGAAGTGTACACAAAGGCACGTTTTATAACATCAAGTTACAGATGCGTTTACGTGCAATCAATGCACAACCAACTCATAGGTAACAACTCATATCTCTAGGTTTAAAGATTTATATGATGTTATCGTCTCACGATCACTCGAGATAAATTCCATGAAGTGATACAAGTGAGCGTGGGTTTATACCAATACTCATAACTTATGAGTACTCATGAATGTTGCAGCAACCATTGCCATGCCTAAACACCTTTAAGGCATCTACAAACCCAATTCATGACAATCTTGATTCATACCTACTTCCGACGTATGATCGATTGTGGAGGTTTGAACAAATTAATTATTCTGGAAGTCAAAACATGCAAAACTGAAACAATAGTAAATAATTGACAATGATAGTAACACTTTACTCATAAATAAATCATAAATTTTATTCATCATCAAACGTCGATTACATTTCACAAGTTTCAGGAAAACTATCTAATCTGTAAAACTAATATCGTCCCTCAGCCCGATGCGTCTCGCATGCTGAAAATGCTTAACCCTCGTCAGTCCCTTCGTAAGGGGATCTACAGGATTCTCATCTGACGATATCCTCCTTGTCACAAGGAGTCCTTCTTCAATCTTGTGCCTTATGAAGTGATATTTTCTGTCAATGTGTCGGGATCTGCCATGATCTCTTGGTTCCTTGGCTAAGATAACCGCAGCATTGTTGTCACAGAAAATTTCTATAGGTTCCTTAATAGCTGGTACAACTCCAAGGTCTCCGATGAAGTTCTTTAGCCATATCGCCTCCTTCGCTGCTTCACTCGCTGCTATATACTCTGATTCACAAGTCGAATCAGCCACCGTCTCCTGCTTGGAACTCTTCCAAGAAATTGCCCCTCCATTTAAGGTAAAGATCCAGCCCGACTGAGAGCGGAAATTATCCCTATCAGTCTGAAAACCAGCATCACTATACCCTAATATTCTCAAGTCATCACTGCCACCAAGGGTAAGGACCCAATCCTTAGTCCTCCGCAGGTACTTGAGAATGTTCTTTACCGCGGTCCAATGAGCCTTGCCAGGGTTCCCCTGATACCTGCTGACCATGCTCAAAGCAAATGCCACATCAGGACGGGTACAAGTCATAGCATACATGATCGAGCCAACTGCGGAAGCATATGGTAATTGGCTCATCTCAGCTATCTCAGCCTCTGTACTCGGACTCTGAGTCTTACTCAGTTTGGTATTGCTTTGGATCGGTAAATCTCCTTTCTTGGAATTCTCCATGTTGAACCTTTTCAACACCTTATCCAAGTAGATACTCTGACTAAGTCCAATTAGTCTTCTACTCCTTTCTCTTAATATCCTTATCCCTAGGATATAGGTAGCCTCCCCTAGGTCCTTCATAGCAAAGCACTTCCCAAGCCAGGACTTAACCTCCTGCAAGGTTGGGATGTCATTTCCTATGAGTAGTATGTCATCCACATACAGTACCAAGAAGCTAACTATACTCCCACTAGCTTTGACATACACGCAAGACTCATCTTCGCTTCTCAAGAAGCCAAACTCTTTTACCTTCTCATCAAAACAAAGATTCCAGCTACGAGATGCTTGTTTTAATCCATAGATGGATTTCTTAAGCTTGCATACTCTATTAGGGTACTCTGCATTGACAAAACCCTCTGGCTGATTCATGTACACATCCTCAGCCAACTTTCCATTAAGGAAAGCGGTTTTGACATCCATTTGCCATATTTCATAATCATGAAATGCTGCAATGGCTAACATAACCCTAATAGACTTAATCTTGGCCACCGGTGAGAAGGTTTCATCATAATCAATACCTTGAGTTTGAGTAAAACCCTTCGCAACCAGTCGAGCCTTATAAGTATGCACTTTTCCTTCCATGTCGGTCTTCTTTTTGAAGATCCATTTGCACCCGACTGTTTTACGGCCTAGTACATTGTCAACCAAGTTCCAAACTTGATTGTCATACATGGACTGTATCTCGCTGTCCATAGCCTCCTTCCATTTAGCAGACTCCGGGCCTGCCATGGCTTCCTTAACACTGCTACGTTCATCCAAATTTACTAGTGTACTATCACTAATAAACGTATCACCTTCCGTAGTAATATGAAAACCATAATAAAACGAAGGTGTGTTCCTAACCCGTGTGGAACGTCTCGGAGGTACAGACTCGTCAGCTGGATCAACAGGAGTTTCTACCTCAGGTTGATTGCTAGTGTCTGAGGTTCCTTCACCAATTGATTCTTGAATTTCTTCAAGATCAATCTGCCTCCCACTGTCTCCTTGGCTTATAAATTCTTTCTCGCGAAAGATCCCTCTTCGTGCTACAAAGACCACATTCTCACTGGGTCTGTAGAAAAGGTAACCGAAGGATTTTTGTGGGTAGCCGATGAAAATACACCTTTCACTTCGGGGTTCAAGCTTATCATGAGTTTCACGCCTCACGAAGGCTTCGCAACCCCAAATTTTGATGTGGTCCAAATTGGGAACCTTCCCAGTCCACATCTCATGAGGTGTTTTGGTAACCTTCTTTGTAGGGACTAGATTAAGGATATGGGCGGCAGTCTCTAAGGCATACCCCCAAAAAGAGATTGGTAACGAAACTCGACTCATCATAGAGCGAACCATGTCCAACAAGGTACGATTACGCCTCTCAGCTACACCATTCAGCTGTGGTGTCCTGGGAGGAGTCAATTGTGAGACAATCCCACACTCCTTAAGATAGTCAAGGAACTCGGTACTAAGATACTCACCACCTCGATCGGATCGAAGCATCTTAATGTTCCTGCCCAATTGATTTTCTACTTCCTGTTTGAATTCCTTAAACCTTTCAAAGGTTTCGGACTTGTGTTTGATCAAGTAGACATACCCATATCTACTATAATCATCAATAAAAGTCACATAATACCGATTAGCGTCCCTTGTGGCGGTTTTGAATGGCCCACATACATCAGTATGTATTAGGTCCAACAAACCTTCACCCCTCTCACAAGTTCCAGTGAAGGGTGATTTTGTCATTTTTCCAAGTAGATAAGATTCACAACTATCATCTGATTTGAGGTCAAATGATTCCAAGACTCCACTCTTTTGAAGTTGGTCTATGCGTTTCTTGTTTACATGTCCAAGACGACAATGCCACAATGATGCTTTATCTAGGCTAGTAGAAGAATCAATATACAACACATTATTTCCTAAGTTGTCTACAATCGACACAGTTTCATACACGCCATCACAAGGTAATGCTTTAAAATAAAACACATTATTAAAGAAAGCATTAATACCACCACATTCATTATCAAACGAAAAGGTAAAACCTTGTTTGTACAAAGCATGAAAAGAAATAATATTCCTCGCCAATTCAGACGAGTATACACATTTATTCAAATCTAATTTTAACCCATTATTAAGCAACAAAGTATAAACTCCAATCTTGGAAACAGGTGAAGCCTTCCTATTCCCCATGATTAAGTTTATCTTCCCGTGCTCTACATCCTCACTTCTTCTTAGGCCCTGCAAAACAGAACATATGTGAATACCACATCCTGTATCAAGCACCCAAGAGTTAGAATATGTTGAGTAATTAGACAATATAGTGTAAATACCTGCATAGGTGGGTTTCACTTTCCCATCCTTTAGGTCCTGCAAGTACTTAGGGCAGTTTCGCTTCCAGTGTGCCTTTTCATGGCAATAAAAGCATTCAGCATCCTTTGGAATGGCAGAAGGAGTGACAGAACCGTTCTTAGTCTTGGATGAGGAGCCTTCAAGAGACTTTCCCTTGGTACCCTTCGAAGGGTGTTTCCTCTTTTTCCCTTTGCCTTGCCCAATAGCTAAAACAGGGGTAGAAGTTGGAGTAGGAGTAGTAGAGGTAACAACCGCTTTACCCTTAAGACCGGTTTCAGCGGTCTTCAAGAGTCCTTGAAGCTTGCTGAGGGTAACTTCCTCCTTGTTCATATGATATGTCATTCGAAAATGATCATAACAAGAAGGCAAGGAGTGCAAAATGATGTCAATTGCTAACTCCTCGGGGATGTTAACATTCAGCTTCAGCAAACGGTCCACATACCTTTGCATCTTTTGCATGTGGCCCGTGACGGATTCACCGTCCTTCATGCGGGTAGTTATTATGGAGGAGATTATTTCATACCGCTCCTGACGAGCACTCTGATGGTACCTTTCCATCAAGTCTTGGTGCATCTCAAAAGGGTAGAAATCTTCATATGACTTTTGGAGCTCGGCTGTCATCGTGGCCATCATGATACATGCCACCTTAGTAGCATCTCTCTCATGAGTCCTGAATTCAGCGATCTCCTCAGGAGTAGCAGTAGACTCATCAAGTTCTTTTAACTCCTTATCGAGGACATATTCCTTGTCCTCGTAACGAGTAACCATCCTGATGTTCCTAATCCAATCCATGAAGTTGGAACCATCAAAGATGACCCTCCCACAAAGATTCATGAGAGAGAAAGAACCAATTGGGTTAGAGCCTGAAGCATTAGTGTTGGAAGACATCTGAAAGAAGAAAGTAAGTTTAGATTAGATATTTAGGATCCTTAATAAGACACCCAAATGTAATATTAAGGCTAGGATCCAATCACAATATATTACACTTAGAAGAGGGATGCCGTAATCTAAGTAATAATATATTTGAAAGGTAGGCGAATGACGATTCACCAATTTCCACCATGAAAACGAAATGATTAATTAGGTTTAATTGGATTTGAAATTCCTAGATTCTTTTGAGATTCATTGAACTTTTCAATGGCATGTTTCAATCTCGATTGTGCCCTTCAAGTTTTGTGACTGGGATGCCGAGGATCACAAAACAAGGTGTGAACAACCATGCTAACTCACTTGGTACTCCTAATATTATCACCTAATCAATGTGCCGGTTAACCACACACGCTCCATTGATCTATGACAACATTAAGTTACCCTTCGTGATCCTTACTAGGCTAATTAGTGTGCCGGTTAACCACACACGCTCCACTAACGACTTGGTAAGGTACAAAGTGTGAATTCCATGGATTAGCACCATGTTCACATTTTCCTAAAATAACTAAGATTGGGAATTAAAAGAGTTTAGTTATTTTATAATATTCATTATACTTTTAATGAGGATTTAAAGTCGTTGTTCTACCCGTTCGGCTAACGACCCTCCACCGATCAAGCAAGCGGTGGGTGAGAGTATACACCCATTAAGTCGCCATTTTATAGGCAACAACCTTATACCCACCTTATAGACCGGCTTCGTGAATGAGGCCTACTAACGGTAAAACGACTTATTCTTATACATATATATAATAATTAACCATTAATGTTATAAATAGTATAAGGGTTGAATTTTAACTATTAAAACTCTAAGGTTTGGAATTAAAGTTTATTAAAGTGTGTGAAACTTTACAAATTCCAAAACTTGAGGACAAGTTTTGTAACTTTGCAAAACTCTTCATTTCATAACTTATGAATTAAAGGTTCATAAAAATGAAGACTCTTCATTTTCATGTAACTTATGTGTTTTAAGTGTGTGTTAAATGAAAGTGACCTTTGGTAATCCATAACTTGAGGACAAATTATGGACTCCATTAAAACACATAAATGATTAAGAATTAGTTCTAAACAATTCAGCAAATAATTCCTATCATTTTCTAAATTCATAAGAACATGAACATGATCATCAAAAATTCAAGAATTATATGAACACATAAAATCATGGATTTTTGATATATGCTATTGTAAATGGATTAGAACAACCATTACACCAACTAAAATAAGTTTTACAACACCAAAACAATTTAGGGTAATGTTTCCAGTCCATTTCCAGCAGCAAAAGTCGAGATTCTGCATTCTTTCGATCCTACTCGCCGAGTGCACGAACGGACTCGTCGAGTAGGTTGAAGTTTGCCTTGGACTCGGCGAGTCCCCCCAATGGACTCGGCGAGTCTAGCATGCAGACAGCAACGATTTCGACTTTTTTCACTATTTTGCATCAAGTATCAAACAAGCAAGCCTAGCCTCTGATACCACTGTTGGGTTTTGAGCAATCTAACACTTCCTAAGTGTGCATGCAACCCTAATAAACCTTGGATCTATGTTTGTCTAAATACATGCAAAATAATAATTTTCCAAGGTTTATAACCTATCTAACATGGCATGGGGAACATTTCAACATAAAAGAGTTAGAAGAGATTACATACCTTTGTTGTGTTGGGTTCTTAGGAGTTTGAGGGCCAAGCACCAATAGTGTGAATGCCTCAAATGGAATCACAAACACCACAAACTCTTGGAAAACTTTGAGAGAGTATACACACTCTTGTATTTTTGGCCACACACATGCACACACACACTAGAACACTAGTCTTTCTCTTAGGCTATCTTAGGCTCTCTTTCATGCTCCATAAGCATGCTTATATAGTATGCATGGTTAGGGTGAAACCCTAATAACCCATGTCTTTTCCTATTCCAAGGATCCATGGGTTAAAAGCTCCATGGATCATCCATGGACTTCCATATAAGCCTAGCCCATTAACAAATGAGTATTAGCCCACACTATATAAAACAAATAGCCCATAATTTAATTAGTATTCTTTTAATCTCTAAATTAATCCATAATTAATTTAAGACTAAAACTAATTAAATAACGTAACTTCATATTAATATATTATAACTCATAATATATTAATAAACATATGTGTATAACTCTCATAAAATTATCCATAATAGTTTGGATGAGATGCAACCCAAATGGACCATGCCGGTCGGGTCAAGTATATACCAAATAAGTTATGGACTTAGACACCTTATCCAACATTATATAGGTCTTAATGGATTAAGACCTTGGATTTGGAGCTTAAGGACGTCCCAAGTGATAACGTCTGAGACTTTATGATTTCCAATCATATTTGGCCTATGGATCTGGATTTTGGGCTTAAGAGCTTAAGCCATTAAGATGTTAAAGGACTTAATGGATCTCGCAGTTACGCCCCGCGTAGCGGGCCAATGTCCTGTTTTCTTTTGGCGATCATTGCAGTACGCCCAGCATACTCCTCCTGTGGACTTCTTTTTGGGCTTTTGTGTTGGGCCATTTGTCGGTTGTTGGTGTTTGAGCCAAGTCTGGAAACTATGAATAGAGTATTGTGGGCCCAATTAATATTATGGATATTGGATCTAGGTCCATTTGGTGAGGTGGGCCCAATTTGGTAAATTGGGCCAATGTTGACTTAATGGATCTCGCAGTTACGCCCCGCGTAGCGGGCCAATGTCCTGTTTTCTTTTGGCGATCATTGCAGTACGCCCAGCATACTCCTCCTGTGGACTTCTTTTTGGGCTTTTGTGTTGGGCCATTTGTCGGTTGTTGGTGTTTGAGCCAAGTCTGGAAACTATGAATAGAGTATTGTGGGCCCAATTAATATTATGGATATTGGATCTAGGTCCATTTGGTGAGGTGGGCCCAATTTGGTAAATTGGGCCAATGTTGGACTTTGTGTGAGTTTTGGACTTTGGTCTTGGCCCGATTTGTGTTAGTATGTTTTACCTTATGCTTATGCTTGTTATGTTGGTTAGTTCGGGATTTGCGGTGAGTTGGTGGTTCGAGAGTCCGCTTCTTCAGTTCAGAGTTTTGGTAGTGCAAGGTGAGTTATCCTCACTATATCAACAGGGTCTAAGGCACCAAGGTCGGCCCTTATCGGATTGAGATCCTGGTAGTTGTTGTTATGTTGTTACTGTGATATGTTTGCATCCTAAGAGCTACGATGGTATGTGTTAGAGACCTGATTGAGATCGATATTCTGAGAGATAGGGAGATGCTATGCTAGTGACCTGTTAGGTCGGTATCCTGGTTAGGATGATGATATGCTATGTGATCTGTTTGATCGGCTTGTTGATTGCGAACTGTTATGTATGATTATGTGCACATGGTTGTTCGGACTGGAGACGAGTTGAGGCGGGTCCTGCTTTGTGCTGTAGGCCAAGATACCTAGGGCGGACCGGTTGTCCCGAAGGCCCAGCGAGCGGTCCGGATAGGCTGTAGGCCCCAAGTGGGCGGACCAGACGTGTCGAGGCTCGGAGAGTGGACCAGATAAACTGAAGGCCCGGTGCGGGCGGACCAGTCACACTGTAGACTCAGAGAGTGGACCAGGTGGATTGAAGGCCCGGTGCAGGCGAACCAATCACACTGTAGACTCGATGTATATGGCTAGACACGGAGGGTGGACTGAAGGCCGATACGGCGGGCCAGTCACACAGTAGACCCGATATGCATGGTTGTTCTATGTTTTGTTATGTTATGTGTGTTATTCATGTTATGGGCCGGAAGTCAATATGTTCTGGACCGGAAGGTCATAGCCTGGAAGGGCGTATATGTGGTTGGTATCTTGGGGGTATCTCACTATGCTTTCGGGCTTACAGTTGTGGTTTAAATGCTTTTTAGGTTCTTCAGGAGACCATGGCAAGGCGAAGGCATGATCGTACCGCTCCTCATGTTTTTGGTCGTTATGTGATTCTGGGAATACTTTAAATAATTTGTATTGAAAACCTTTTTGTAATGATTTTAATGAAATCGGATTGTTTTTGAAAAATTTAAATTGGTTGAAATTTTTCGGTCGTTACAAGTTGGTATCAGAGCCTTGGTTTGGGTGAATTGGAGGAACGCTCGTGTGACTCCAGTCTCAAATCGAGGAGAGTTTTCAAAATAGAATTTAAAATGGTTTTCAAAATGAGTAAGGGAGGACGTGGAGGTACAATCAGCCGGAGCCAGTAAGTAACCCCAAAATACCATGCATGTTATTTGTTTTTGAGCTTTGATAGAACAGCATGCTAGTGATAGGATAGGGATCTTTAGGATTTCATGATAATGTTTCCTGATTTGTGATGCCTGTAGCCTAGGGTTCCTTATGGGAGATTTTCAGTGTTCCTCTAGTGGTGAGGGTTGAGCGTTGTTATGCATGTTTCTCTAGGGTGTTTTGGTAGTACTTCATACAAATATGGGTAGGTGTGGAAGGTAGTATGGGCCCGTACTACTGAAAGCACAGGACCCATACGCGTATCAGGGAAACCATGTTCTCTAGGGTTGGGTTGAGAGAGAGTTGGATCCCAGGATAGTGGGAAGAGTCTAAGTTTTGTGTGGTGTTTTTCAGTATGGAGATTCCAAGGCATGATGAGAGTGGATCTGGATCAGGATCGGGAGCAGCAAAGAGAGTTCCGGGCGGATCGGTACCGCCCGAGGTTATCGGTCAGATGAGCACGGGTGAGTTGGATGCGAGGATTCGTGAGATCCTGCATGAGGAGATTGCTGAGTTGTTCTGGGCTGAGTTGCCAGAGTTGTTTGGGTCGATTAAGACCGCCATGGTTGAGTATTTCGATGAGCGCTATGCAGCTCTCACAGAGACGGCTGCCGCGGCAGCTACAGCGGCTGTAGCAGCGGCAGGGGGAGGAGCTAGTCGGGGTTTTCTGTATCGGGACTTCGATAATACGAAGCCTCCCACCTTCGATGGAGTTCAGGACCCAATTGTTGCTATGAGGTGGTTATCAGACGTGGAGGGGTGTTTCTTCACGTGTTAATGCCCTGCTGATCAGAGGGTGAGGTGTGCTCTGAACCTATTGAGGCTCGGGGCGAAGGCTTGGTGGAGATTGACCACGGGGTCATATTCGGACGCGCAGAGGGATGCGGTTTCATGGGATCAGTTAAGGGAGATGTTCAGCACTCGTTATGTTCTGCAAGTTGAGAGGGAGAGATTGGCTCAGGAGTTTCTTGAGCTGAAGTAGGGGTCGGAGTCGGTGACTGAGTTCACCAGAATGTTCACTGAGAGGGCGATGTTTTGCCCAGAGTTCGCTTCGGAGCAGGCTCAGATGTCTCGATATCTGAGCATGATCAAGAGGGACATCAGACAGTTTGTGTCTGCTCAGAGGTGCAAGACCTTGCTGGAGTTACAGGAGGCCGCTAGGCGGCGTGAGTTAGAGATTGAGTTGCAGTTGCGTGAGCTGAGGCAGGCTCCGGTGCAGTCGCAGCCGGCGCCGAAACGGTCCAAGACCGTTGATGTTAGAGTGGGGGATCTAAGCAGCCACACTTCTGGGAAGTGTGGGAGGGGTCACACCGGAGTTTGTAGGTCCGGTGGTGCATGCCGCAAGTGCGGAAAGGAGGGGCACTATGCGAGGGATTGTCGGCAGTTAGCGCCGGTTTGAGATTTGAGGATTTGTTATCATTGTCATCAGGTTGGACATTTGAGGGTCAACTGTCCACAACTTGCTGCAGGACCGGTGCAGGCTCCGGCACCGGCCACTTTGAGGATCATAGGTGGAGGTCAGGGTGGAGCGGAGCCCCCAAGGGCTCAGGGTCGTGCTTATCAGCTTGCGGCAGAAGAGGTCAGAGCAGTGCCAGATGCAGCTGCGAGTATGTTTCTTTCTTGATATCTTGTTATCTTGTGATTATTGTGGTGTATTGTTTATGTGCTGGTATTTTGTTTGGTTTTCTATGTGGTATTCGTCATTTTGAGAGTTTTGGGTTGGTTATGGGTTATTGTATTGGGAATTTCGTGGTTATCATTCATGAGGGTTATTAGTGGAAACCTGGCATTGGGTTGAGGGTCGGGTAGCATCTGCTTTCTGAGGAGTGGTTAGATGCAGGTTGAGTTTCTTTCGAGCGGGTTATCAGTGTTGATGTGGGATCTTGTCAAGGTTGTTTATGCCTGTGTAAATCAGTCGGCATGTAAGTGTTGGTTTTCTGCAGAGTTGTTCTAGGAGGTCGGTGATGGCAACCAGTGGTTGTTAATCAGTGCTACAAGTGGGGGAGAATTGGAAAATTATTCGGGAGATCAATGAGTATTTGAGGATGCTTAGCTGTTGGGATTCAGCAGCGTTCTGTCAGCCCAGAGTATAGGCTAGTAGGAGCAAGTGTCAGTGCGGGGCGGAATACCGACCTAGGGCATTCGATTGTGGAGGGCCTGGGAGCAGGCCGGGATCGAGCAGGTGCGATTGAGACAGAGTTCGGAACCCTTAAAGGGCTAGAACAGTATGCATGGGAGGATTTCCGGGAGAGACAGCTCGGAATGATGATTGCTAGTTGAGCGGTCCGGATAGACTGAAGGCTGGTAGGCGTACCAGTCAGGCCGAAGGCTCGGAGAACGGTCCAGCCAAACTGAAGGCACTGGGAGCGGTCCAGATTGGCTGAAGGTTCTGAGAGTGGTCCAGATTGGCTGAAGGCCTGGTGAGGCGGTCTAGTCATGCTGAAGACTCTGCAGGTATTGTTGGATCGGTTCGAGGATGTGGATTGTGTATGTTGCAGTGTGATTGCATTAGTAGGTCTGGCCCCGGGTATTGACCTTGATTAGTTGAGATAGTGCATGGGCTTCAGAGTCCCTGCGATGAGAGTCAGAGTATGGGTGTTGGATGGATAGAGGATGCGCTATAAAAAGGGTGGTGTAGCGTTGGGCAAGCACCGTGACACTTGTCGAAGTGACAATGTGGTCAAGTGGGTTCCTTGGAAAAGGAAAAGAGAGAGGTGTGTAACTCCGAGAGGGGGTGCAAGTTCATAGAAGTGAAAGCGGCAGAGCAGAGTTACGATTAGAGTATTTCGAGTATGGTTATTGAGCAGCGTGTTTGCGGCAGTGGAATAGAAGCTCATCCGGTTTAAGATGTTTGCTGATGTTGCGGAAGGAATTCCGTAGGTGTAGAGCCCAGAGGCTCGGAAGGGATGCAGGGAGAGAGTCTTGGTCTCTCGATGTGATTCTGATCAGGGTATTGAGTATGTATTAGTGGTTCACCGTGGGGGATGTTTGAGGATTTCATCAGTATATCGGGTTTTCCTAACCCAAGGATGCGAGAGCCGGTTTGGTGCGGTTATGAGATTGCGGTGGAGAAATCGCGGGAGTTGCTCTAGGGCTGAAGCTTGTGTCATCCTATCGGCAAGAAGGATGAAGTGGGTTTCGGATTTCGATGGTTGAATTTGGTTAGCCTAGTTCGGTGAACGCCAGGCGGTGCATTGCAGGGATAGTTTCGGAGTAGAGTTGCTGCAGGCTTCGAGGGCGAAGCCTAATTTAAGTGGGGGAGAATTGTAACACCCCGTTCTTTAAGTGTGTGACTATGAGTCCCCGAGAATTTAGAGGAAGGTTAATTCTGGTCCTTTTGCGAGAAATGAGTTTCATCCGAGAAGGTTTCAGGCTGGTATATGTGTTAGTGGTATTGGGCTTCTTGTTGCCCTCGATTGAATGTAACGTTATTTGGGACCAGGCTTAGATTAGAGGAGTTGAGGTGTTTTGAAGTTGATCGTTGTTCATAGCCCTTTGTGTAATGAGTAGGAGATGGTCCCATGCATGCATGCTTTTGGTTTTGAAGGTGGCTGGGTACGCCCAGCATAAGCTGGACGTACGCCCAGCGTAAGTGTATGAGTGATGCATGTTGGCCGGGTAAGTACGCCGAGCGTACTAGAGGTACGCCTAGCGTACTCTCAGAAACTCCAAACCCTAATTTTGGGTCAACCACTATATAAGGAACATGTTGGTTCACCCCTCAGCCTCCTTATACTCATCTTCAACCTCAGAGAACACTAAAACTCGTATTCCCTCCATAGTTGAGAGTGTTTGATCTTGGGAACCTCTTGTTGGCAAAAGAAAAGCTTGAAGGAGAAAAGGGAAGTTGTCAAGGAAGAAAAAGAACGTGTGGAGCTTGTAGATCTGAAGTAATAACACCCTTTGGAGCTGGTTTAAGGTATAAAGCTTCTTGCTTGACCTTCATATTGCATAGATCTTTGTATTTTGAAGCTTTGTTATCATTCTTGTCCCAAAAGTCCTCATCTTGTTGCATAGTTCGATTTGGTCAAGATTGTCTGTCCTTTCAGACCTTTGGAGAGGTCTTGAATGATAAAAATGAGGTCCCAAGGGCTGTAGTTGTTTCTTGTATGAGTTATATAGGTCTTAATGGATTAAGACCTTAGATATGGAGCTTAAGGACATCCCAAGTGACAAAGTCTGAGACTTTATGATTTCCAATCATATTTGGCCTATGGATCTGGAGTTTGGGCTTAAGAGCTTAAGCCATTAAGATGTTAAAGGATTAATGGATCTCGTAGTTACGCCCCGCGTAGCGGGCCAATGTCCCGTTTTCTTTTGGCGATCATTGCAGTACGCCCAGCGTACCAAGGAGAGTATGCCCAGCGTACTCCTCCTGTGGACTTCCTTTTGGGCTTTTGTGTTGGGCCATTTGTCGGTTGTTGGTGTTTGGGCCAAGTCTGGAAACTATGAATAGAGTATTGTGGGCCCAATTAATATTATGGATATTGGATCTAGGTTCATTTGGTGAGGTGGGCCCAATTTGGTAAATTGGGCCAATGTTGGACTTTGTGTGAGTTTTGGACTTTGGTCTTGGCCCGATTTGTGTTAGTATGTTTTACCTTATGCTTATGCTTGTTATGTTGGTTAGTTCGGGATTTGCGGTGAGTTGGTGGTTCGAGAGTCCGCTTCTTCAGTTCAGAGTTTTGGTAGTGCAAGGTGAGTTATCCTCACTATATCAACAGGGTCTAAGGCACCAAGGTCGGCCCTTATCGGATTGAGATCCTGGTAGTTGTTGTTATGTTGTTACTGTGATATGTTTGCATCCTAAGAGCTACGATGGTATGTGTTAGAGACCTGATTGAGATCGATATTCTGAGAGATAGGGAGATGCTATGCTAGTGACCTGTTAGGTCAGTATCCTGGTTAGGATGATGATATGCTATGTGATCTGTTTGATCGGCTTGTTGATTGCGAACTGTTATGTATGATTATGTGCACATGGTTGTTCGGACTGGAGACGGGTTGAGGCGGGTCCTGCTTTGTGTTGTAGGCCAAGATACCTAGGGCGGACCGGTTGTCCCGAAGGCCCAGCGAGCGGTCCGAATAGGCTGTAGGCCCCAAGTGGGCGGACCAGACGTGCCGAGGCTCGGAGAGTGGACCAGATAAACTGAAGGCCCGGTGCGGGCGGACCAGTCACACTGTAGACTCAGAGAGTGGACCAGGTGGATTGAAGGCCCGGTGCGGGCGGACCAATCACACTGTAGACTCGATGTATATGGCTAGACACGGAGAGTGGACTGAAGGCCGATACGGCGGGCCAGTCACACAGTAGACCTGATATGCAAGGTTTTTCTATGTTTTGTTATGTTATGTGTGTTATTCATCTTATGGGCCGGAAGGCAATATGTTCTGGAGCGGAAGGTCGTAGCCTGGAAGGGCGTATATGTGGTTGGTATCTTGGGGGTATCTCACTAATCTTTTGGGCTTACAATTGTGGTTTAAATGTTTTTCTGGTTCTTCAGGAGACGATGGCAAGGCGAAGGCGTGATCGTACCGCTCCTCATGTTTTTGGTCGCGATGTGATTCTGGGAATACTTTAAATAATTTGTATTGAAAACCTTTTTGTAATGATTTTAATGAAATCGGATTGTTTTTGAAAAATATAAATTGGTTGAAATTTTTCGGTCGTTACAATTCCCAAATATAAAATTTCTCATTCATCATGCAACCAAGTTGCATGATTCCAAGTGTCTGTCCAATTGAAACTTTGGCGATGAGAAACTCTCTCTGTTTGGTAAATTCTTGACATTTCCACAAATAACATAATCCATTATTGCTAATAACTGAAACATTCAAACATCAATTTTCCATACATGCCATTGCAAGGATAAATAAATAATATAAAATCAATTTTTATTTCATTGCGGAAAAATTTGTCCTTACAATGCAATTCAACTGAAAAACTATGTTAATACATATTTCTTAGCAATCTATTCTAACTCCAAGTAGTAGCTCAAAATTCTAATCTTCAAGCAATGCGATCGAAATCCATTTCTTCACGATTAGATTCAGCGATCCTACAATTGTAATCTTATCACATCATGTATTAAGAATCAATTGTAATCTTATCACATCATGTATTAAGAATCTAGAATAAGAACTTAAAAGAGTTAGTTAATAGATTTTACCTAAAGTAGAGCCATATGTTTTAACTCTCCCATCTCTTAGATCTCTTAGGTAAATAGGGCAGCTTCGTCTCCAATGCCCTTTCTCTTGGCAATAAAAGAAAATTGACTCTTTTGGAACATCACATGGAACTACTTCAGACTTTTCCTTTCTCTTATGATCAAACTTTTCGATCATGGCATGCCTTTCGTTGCCATTGCCTATATCCATAGAGGTCTGGAAGGCAGATTCACCAATTAACTTTGCTTTTCCAGTGCGCCAAACCATTGCTGATTCAGCAGCAATAAGCATATAGGTGAGATCGATGAGGGTCATATCGTGGTTCATCGTATAGTACTCTCTTACGAACTCACTATATGACTTAGGAAGTGACTGAACAACCCACTCAACAGCCAACTCCTCACAGAGAACGAATCCCAACATTCTTAACCTACCAATGTGTGACTTCATCTCTAGGACGTGTGCACACACTGACTTTCCTTCTTCATGTTTACTTGCCAAAAGGGCTTGAGTGAGCTTGAACTTTTCAAGCCTTCGAACTTGTGGATTAGGAAGAATAATTGGAGGAGGTGGAGGAAGTGAAGCATGATCTCTTGTTCCTCGATCAAATCGTGGAATATCATCTTCATGTGGAAAGCTTGTTCCATGGGATTTGACAAGACCATATTTGTCGTACTTTGACATCTACAAAACGGGAGAAAATAAATTCAAGTTAGTTGATTGATTGAGTCCTTAATAAATCATTCAAATGAGATACTAATGCGAGGACCCAACACAATATTCCACAACTTGGGAGAGGGATGCTGTAACCCAAATTGCAGAACATTTGAAGATAAGTGAATGACGATTCACTAATTTTCCACCATGAGAAATGAAAAACAGATTAAGTTTTAAATGTTTTGAAAATTCCTAGATATTTTGAGATTCATTGAACTTTTCAATGGCTTGTTTAAATCTCGATATGCCCCTTGATTTGTGACTGGGATGCCGAGGATCACAAAACAGGGTGTGAATAACCAAGCAAACTTACATGGTGCCCCCACATGTTACAGTCACCTATTTGATGTGCCGGTTAACCACACACGCTCTATCGAACTATGACAAACATTGAGTCACCCTTTGTTACATTTTCTTAGAACCATTTAGTGCTCCGGTTAACCACACACGCTCCACTAACGTCTTCGCACGGGTATAAAGTGTAATTTCATGGAATTGCATCAATGCACTTTTGCCTAAAGTAACTAAGATTGGGAATTTGTAAAAAACTTCATGTTACTTTTGTACTTCATTATATTTATAATGGAAGGTTTCTGTCCTATCCTACCCGTTCGGCTAACGACCCTCCACCAGTCAAGAGTGCGGTGGGTAAGAGTAGATTCCCATTCAATCGCCATTTTATAGGTAGTTTCCTTAAACACCCCTTATAGACCAGCTTCGTGAATGAGGCCTACTAACGGTAAGGCTGACTTTTACTCATATATATATATATATATATATATATATATATATATATATATATATATATATATATATATATATATATATATATATATATATATATATATATAATATTAGACTTTTAATGTTATATATAGTATATGGTGTATTTTACACTTTTAATATACTAGGTGGTCAAACCTAATAATTATACTTTTAATTTAATTAAATTGTAAACCAAAACTTTATGGATTTATTAAATCTCTTTTAATTATACACTTTAATTAATTAATAAAACCATAAGGGTGTGATTTGAACTTTTCAAAACAATACTAGGGTTTTAGAATTTAACATTTCTAAATTAAACTTTTAATCAACTTTTGAATTCCAAAACTTGAGGGCAAGTCTTGAAACATTTCAAAACATTGGGGTTTAACTTATTTAAATTTCAAAAACAAAACTTTTAAGTTCAAATTTAAACAATAAAACCTAAAGGGATTAATTTGAAACTTTTCAAAACTTTATCAAGAAAATTCTAGATCACATAATTCAAATAAGGCAATTAACAATTAATTGGTGGTTATCAAATTAGACCTAGTTCAAATTCTTGCAAGATAATGATCAAATAATTCAAAGAATTTAACATTTATCAAATAAGGTAACAATTATCTAATTAGATGACCAATATCTTTTATTTTGACAAAGATAATCATAAGGAATCAATAAAATTCGTATTTTATTAATTTATAACAATTATGGCAATTATCCTAAGTTAAAAATAGGCAAAAATCCCGAAATCTGCTCTAACTAACACTCGAACTCGCCGAGTTCCTCTATGGACTCGCCGAGTTGGAGCTACTCGCCGAGTCCACATTGGAACTCGCCGAGTTCATCAGTCAGGGGGCCAAAAAATCGATTTTACAACAATAATGAATGTACTAGGC
The DNA here is from genome assembly GCF_002870075.4 of Lactuca sativa. Lineage (NCBI taxonomy): Eukaryota > Viridiplantae > Streptophyta > Magnoliopsida > Asterales > Asteraceae > Lactuca > Lactuca sativa. Next base: position 244,235,590 of record NC_056623.2, on the reverse strand, counting down.
ATCAATACAATAGAAACTAATCAAGGCTCTGATACCACTGATGCGTTTTAGCCATAAGAACATCCTATGTGCTCATGCAAACCCTAATGCTTAGATCTAGGTTTCTCTATTGTACATGCAATTCATCCAAGACTTTAAACCCTTGATCTAGCATACAGTTAATCATATTAACATATGAATGGGGTTTAGATCTTAACTTGATTGTTATGTAGCTATAACAATCTCAAATCCACCTTGTAATAGCTTTAGAAAGTTTAGAGTCACAAGTGTAACTCCTCTAATGGTGCCCTAGGGATCCTTAAATAGTGAGGCTATTAGGGTTATCTAACAAGGAAACCCTAATTTGACTGCTTAGGCCCTAAGAAACCCATGGACTCTCTCCTTAGAGGCCTTGGACGATTTCTAATGGGTTTCCCCATAGAATTCATCCAATCCATCCTCTATGGAGTCCATTATCCCAATATTCAACTATCACACAATTGACAGTTCTAGTCCCCTTTATTTAATTAATGTCTTTTAGCCACAAAGTAATTCTTATTAATTCTTGACTAATATTAATTAAACAAAACGATTTCTCCTTTAATTTATTATTCTCATAATATATTAATAAATCATAATTAATCCTCTCTCTCCATAATTCATCCTATCAAGTTGCTTTGCTGAAGGCAAGCCAGAAGGACCATGCACCATCGGGTCAAGTACATACCAAAATAGTTATGGACTTAGACACTAATCCAACAATGGGGACCCCCACATGGTCTTAGCCCACTAACGTATAAACCATACATATAAACATATAAGGATGACCTGGAAAACTGTTGGATAAGGTGTCTAAGTCCATAAGTATTTATGGTATGTACTTGACCCGACCCGGCATGGTCCATTTGGGTTGCATGGCACCATGCAATTGGATAAACTAAATGAGAGAAATAACACATATGGTTTATTAATATATTATAAGTTCTAATATATTAATAATATTATTTAATTAGTTTTGATCAAGAATTAATTTAGAATTAATTAAGTGATCAAAAAGATAACTAATTAAATACATGGGTAGATTATGTAAATCTTCCATATCTGATATAGTGGGCTAAAAGGCTCCATGGATTATCAAGTTGGGTTCCACCCATAGGATGCTCCATGGATTGAGAAATGAAGAGTCATGTTACATTAGGGTTTTACCTAACGCAACACACTATATAAAGACCATGTCTCTCCCCAAAATCTGTTACACCAAGTGAAACAAGAGGGCTTGGCTGATTTTGAGTGTGTTAGAGTATTCTCTCAAGTTTATACTTTGCATTTGGTGTTGTGTGAAGCATTTGAGGCATCACACTTGAGGTGCTAGGCTCACAAAGTTTCAAAGAACATGTAACAGCCCGGAATTTCAGGTATTTCTTTAAATTATTTTTGGGGCACATTTAAGAGGGGACTCGGCGAGTTGGGGCATGACTCGCCGAGTAGGGCCATGGTCTTGGTCGCAGTCGCAGATACGCGACTGGACTCGACGAGTCCAAATAGGGACTCGGCGAGTCGACGCTGATTCAGCTGAACCCTAGCCGTTTCAATTCTGAATCGTATATAACGATCTTATGGCCGTCATGTCGCGTCTTTTGGCCGATTGAAGATACCTTGGGAGTTTGTGGGCATCTGGAGCAAGAGTGAGGACTTGAGGAAGCTTGAAGAGATTGTTAGACAAGGAGGAGCAAGGTGGTGATCAAAGGAATCGAGCACTGGAGGTTTGGGGACACAGGGAACACGTTTCCAGGTAATCTTCGGATCAAAATCTGTAGCTTTTACGTTGTATGCGAATTTAGGGTTTAGGAAACCCATTTAAGGAATTGTTAGATTATAGTGTTGTTATAAGTGTTTAAAAACCCCTGTAATAGTATATGTGAAAGTCCAGGAAGCCCCATATATATATACTTTGAAATCATGCGAAATACAGGAGGCAGCGGATTGACTGCATGGCGAGGACTCGCCGAGTCCAATGATCAGACTCGGCGAGTAGCTTGAAGATTCACTAGAACTCGCCGAGTTGTTCTTCAGACTCGGCGAGTAGCTTGAAGGTTCACTAGAACTCGCCGAGTTGTTCTTCAGACTCGGCGAGTAGCTTGAAGGTTCACTAGGACTCGCCGAGTTGTTCTTCAGACTCGGCGAGTAGCTTGAAGATCTACTGGAACTCGTCGAGTCGTTCTTCAGACTCGGCGAGTGGAGTCAGGGTGTCTATACTCGCCGAGATGCCCTTTGCACTCGACGAGTCCGGTCAAGATTGACCGTTGATCTGTATATAACTTAGTAGGGTCAGTTGTCTTGTTTGATAAGATCATTAACAAAGGTATGTGGTATTATAGGGAACCTACGGATTAGCGGATCGAGTGCGAGTAGCTCGAAGGGTTTATAGCTTGCATACTACGAGGTGAGTCTTCTCACTATACTTCACCCGGAAGGGTTTGACTGTGAGACTGGAAGGTCGTATGTGTTATATTTATGCTATGTCTAGAGAGGTAGATGCTTTATATGTGATGTATGCTTATATGTGATGTATGCTTATACGGGCCGGAAGGCGAGACTTTATGTGACAGAAAGAACGGTATGATGTATGACTTATGTGTTATGTGCGTTATGTTACATGTGTTATGTTTTATACTATTATGGGCCGGAAGGCAAAATACTATGGGCCGGAAGGCAATCTAATACGGGCCGGAAGGCGATATGTTATGGGCCGGAAGGCGATTATATTACGGGCCGGAAGGCAATGTTATGTGGACCGAAAGGTCCGGGCCGGAAGGCGTATGTGGGTAAGTCGTATACTGGGGAACTCACTAAGCATTTATGCTTACTAGTTGTGTTTATGTTTTTCAGGTACTAGTGATGACCGTGGGAAGGCGCCGGCGTGACGCGTACACACTGCCACTGTTGAAGATCCTGGAGATTTATTATTTATATTTTTGAAATAAACTTGGAATAAACCCTTTTGTCGAATAATGATGTTTTGTTTTAAATGAAAATTTTATTTGAAAATTTGAGATGTTACAATTGGTATCAGAGCCTTGGTTTGAGGGATTCGGGTGTACTTTTGGGTGCAACTGAACTCAGACCGGGGATTTGAGGAAAAACCTTTTCTTTTAAATAATAAGGACACAATATTTTATAAATGGTAAGGCGGTAAAACAAGGATGGAACAGTGTGTACGAGCAGCCAGCGTTCGAACGGTAAAGATCCCCAGAATACCTTACGATGTTATGTTATGTACTGAATTATGAATTGTTATGCATGCTAGAAGACTAGGTATACATGATAGGACTAGATTTGCCTGTTTTGTGATGCCTTAGTCTAGGGAGATTGCTTATATGAGATATTTGGTAGCGTGCAAGTAGATAGTGCATACTAGAGGTAGAGTACTCATTATTCGGGATTTGGGGAGGAAGATTTGGGACGAATACTGATACGGTGTGGTCGGTAGTATTGGGCCCGTACTACCGAAGGCACCGGATCAGTGGAAGACTCAAGTAAGAATCCCTGGAGATCGGAGACTGGGTAGGGCGCATATCGAGTACAATTGTACTTGGTGGAGTCTCTGATGATTTTATGTTGTATTTCAGAGACATCATGGTTATCACACGCAATGGGGCGAGTTCGAGCGGTGCGAGTGACGAGGAGATTCGTCAGATTATTCAGGAAGAGGTAGCTGCGGCGGTCCGGGCTGAGATCCCGGAGATGTTTGGGTCTATTAAGACCACGTTGATGGAGGAGTTTGAGGAGCGGTACGCCGCACTTACTGAAGCTGCAGTTGCTGCCGCTACCGCAGCGGTGGCTGCTGCCAGGCCGCAAGGGGGTGATTCATTACTATTCAGGGAATTCAGCAACACGAAACCCCCTGAATTTGATGGGACGCAGGATCCGATTGCAGCTATGAGGTGGATCGCCGACATCGAGGGGTGCTTCTATACTTGCTCATGCCCGGAGCACTTGAGGGTACGGTTCGCCTTGAACCAGCTCCGTCTGGGAGCGAAGGATTGGTGGAAGTTCGTGACGGCGAACTTCACTCAGGCAGAGATTTCGGCGGTGACATGGGAGAGGTTTACGGAGATGTTTAGGGACGAGTACGTTCCCCCGGTAGAGAGGGAGCGATTGATTCAGGAGTTCTTGACCCTTAAGCAGGGTACTGATTCCGTGGCAGTGATCACACGGAAGTTTCATGAGAGGGCAATGTTCTGCCCCGAGCTGGTATCTACGGAGCAGTCGCGGATGAGCCGCTATTTGGGTGTTTTGAAGAGGGAGATCCGGGAGTTTGTGTCAAACTCCACCTATCGTACTTTCACTGAGCTTCAGGCGAACGCCAGGAAGCGCGAGATCGAGTTGGAGACGCAAGCGAGGGAGGAGGCTGAGTCTCGGCAGGTGGATCGACGACCGGCCCAGTCTCAGCCGGCAGCCAAGCGGACTAAGTTCGCTGACTCGAGGATGGGAGGTTCGAAGGGTCGCACTTGCGTGAAGTGCGGCAAGAGTCACGAGGGGGCGTGTCGAGCTGGTGGTTGCTACAAGTGTGGCAAGGAGGGACATATTGCCAGGGATTGCCCTAAGGGGTTTATGGTTTGCTTTCACTGCAACCAGACAGGCCATCGGAAGGCCGAGTGCCCGCAACTTCGTCAGGGAGCTACACCTACTACCCGGACTACTGAGACCCGACCGGCGAAGGTCGAGGCCCCGAGGGCTCGCGGGAGAGCCTTTCAGCTGACTGCGGAGGAGGTCCGCGCTGCGCCCGATGTTGTGGCAGGTATGTTATCATTCACGTATTTAATTAAAGGTCAAAATGTTATGCTTATGTTAATGTATGTGTAGGTACTTTCCTTGTGAACTCTATGCCTGCTCTAGTATTATTTGATTCGGGTGCGAGTAGATCGTTTGTATCGTTAGCTTTTAGTCATCACATCGGCATTAGTCGTGAGCCGTTACGTCGGCCTTTGAGCGTTTCTATTGCGGCTGAGAGGGTGATTTGTGCTACGGAGGTTCTTAGGGGATGTGTGCTAGAGATCTTCGGGGTCGCATTTTCGATTGACCTAATTCCTATTGCGATGGGTGATGTCTGTGTCATCGTAGGCATGGACTGGTTGAGCCGATTCAGCGCTGTCATTGACTGCGAGCGTCAGCTGGTGACTATACGAGACCCTAGTGGGGGAGTTCTTACGGTATACGGCGAGGGTACCCGTTCGGGATCAGCTTTTTGTTCGGCCGCTAGGGCGAGGCAATGCCTACAGCGGGGATGTAACGGTTTTGTGGCGTATGTGATGAATACGCGGGAGAGTTCCGAGAGACCGAAGACATTGAAGGAGGTTCTGGTGGTGCGCGAGTTTCCAGATGTTTTTCCCGAGGATTTGCCAGGAATACCTCCTGCGAGGCAAGTGGAGTTTGGTATCGATCTAGTTCCAGGGGCTGCGCCTATTGCGAAGGTACCTTATCGTCTTGCACCTCCAGAGATGCAAGAATTGTCCTCGCAACTTCAAGAGTTGTTGGGGAAGGGATTCATTCGGCCGAGCAGCTCACCGTGGGGAGCACCGATTCTGTTCGTCAAGAAGAAGGATGGTTCACACCGGATGTGTATCGATTACCGGGAGCTGAATAAGGTGACAGTCAAGAACCGCTATCCGTTACCGAGGATCGATGATCTATTCGACCAGTTGCAAGGGGCATCTTGGTTTTCCAAGATTGATTTGAGATCAGGGTACCATCAGGTAAGAGTGCGGGATGAGGACGTCCAGAAGACAGCCTTTAGGACGCGGTATGGGCACTACGAGTTCGTGGTGATGCCTTTTGGGCTCACCAATGCCCCAGCAGTGTTCATGGATCTCATGAACAGGGTATGCAGGCCGATGCTGGATCGGTCTGTGATTGTGTTCATCGACGACATTCTGGTGTATTCGCGGTCTAGGGAGCAGCATGAGGGACATTTGAGGGAGGTCCTGGAGGTACTGAGGTCGGAGAAGCTATATGCAAAATTCTCCAAATGTGACTTCTGGTTACGGGAGGTTCAATTTCTGGGGCACGTTGTAAATCAGGCAGGGATATTGGTCGATCCGGCCAAGGTGGAAGCGGTGATGAGTTGGGAGGCACCGAAGTCACCTTCAGAGATCAGGAGTTTCCTTGGGTTGGCGGGGTATTATCGAAGGTTCATTAGGGACTTCTCCAAGATCGCGGTGCCACTTACCAAATTGACCCGAAAGGGTGTTACATTCTCTTGGGGACCCGAGCAGCAGACTTCCTTCGAGACACTTCGTCAGAGACTGTGCGAAGCACCAGTATTAGCTCTTCCGGAAGGGATGGAGGACTTTGTCGTATATTGCGACGCATCGATTTCAGGACTGGGTGCAGTGTTGATGCAGAGGGGCCATGTGATAGCCTATGCATCGAGGCAGCTAAAGCCTCACGAAGCGAGATATCCCACGCATGACTTAGAGTTGGGGGCAGTAGTGTTCGCCCTCAAAATTTGGCTTCACTACCTGTACGGGGTTCGTTGTACCATATACACGGACCATAAGAGTTTGAAGTATTTGATGGATCAACCCAACCTAAACATGCGTCAGAGGAGATGGTTAGACGTGGTTAAGGATTATGACTGTGAGATCCTATACCACCCAGGCAAGGCTAATGTGGTAGCTGATGCATTGAGTCGTAGGGCAGAGAGTACTCCATTGCAGGACGTATGTTTGAGATTGACGGTGATGACTCCGGTATTAGATGCTATACGTGGGGCACAGGCCGAGGTTGTGAAGTCTGGGATGCAGAAACAGGAGCGGGTCGTCGGGTTGATTTCAGAGTTCGTTACGGATGGGCGGGGACTTCTGGCATTTCAGGGTCGGATCTGGGTGCCATTCGTGGGCGGTACGCGTGTTACTTTGATGGAGGAGGCACACAGATCGAAATTCTCGATCCATCCCGGTGCTACGAAAATGTATCTGGATTTGAAAAAGGAGTACTGGTGGCCTTGCATGAAGAGAGACGTTGCTTGGTTCGTTGAGAGGTGTTTGACCTGCCGTAAAGTTAAGGCTGAGCACCAGAGACCGCACGGGAAGTTGCAACCCTTGGAGATTCCTGAGTGGAAGTGGGATCAGATCACGATGGATTTCATCACCAAATTGCCGAAAACTGCCAGGGGAGTCGATGCGATTTGGGTGATTGTGGATAGGCTAACAAAGAGTGCACACTTCCTTGCCATTAGCGAAAGTTCATCAGCAGAGAAGTTGGCAGAGTTATACGTGAGAGAGATAGTATCTCGGCATGGAGTGCCGACCTCGATTGTTTCGGACCGCGATGTACGTTTCACTTCCAGGTTCTGGAAGAAATTCCATGAGGAGTTGGGTACTAAGCTGCATTTTAGTACCGCATACCATCCCCAGACCGACGGTCAGAGCGAGCGGACGATTCAGACATTGGAAGACATGCTTAGAGCGTGTGTGTTAGACTTCGGGGGTAGCTGGGATGCGCATCTGCCGTTGGCTGAGTTTTCCTACAACAACAGCCATCATTCAAGCATTGGTATGCCACCTTTTGAGTTGTTGTATGGTAGGAGGTGTCGGACTCCCATTTGCTGGGGGGAAGTGGGACAGAGAGTGATGGGTAGTACAGAGATTGTACTTCAGACGACCGAGCAGATTCAGCGAGTGAGGCAGAGGTTATTGACCGCCCAGAGCCGACAGAAGAGTTATGCGGACAGACGCCGGTCCGAGCTCGAATTCCAGGTCGGCGACTTCGTTCTCCTAAAGGTTTCTCCTTGGAAAGGGGTAATTCGGTTCAGGAAGAGGGGTAAATTGGGGCCCCGGTTCATAGGTCCATTTCGGGTAATTGCAAGGGTAGGTCGGGTAGCTTATCGGTTGGAGTTGTCAGTGGAGCTGAGTCAGATTCACAATACCTTCCACGTATCGCAGCTGAGGAAGTGTATAGCCGATGAGGCAGCAGTGGTTCCGTTAGAAGATATTCAGGTGGATGCGAGCCTGAATTACGCCGAGAGACCAGTAGCTATCAGGGATCGGAAGATCAAGGTTCTACGGAACAAGGAGATACCTCTGGTGTTGGTTCAGTGGCAACATCGGAAAGGATCGGAGATGACTTGGGAGCCGGAAAGAGAAATGCGGGAGCAACATCCGGAGTTATTCGCAGAATGAGACTTCGAGGGCGAAGTCTAGTTCTAGTGGGGGAGAGTTGTAACAGCCCGGAATTTCAGGTATTTCTTTAAATTATTTTTGGGGCACATTTAAGAGGGGACTCGGCGAGTTGGTGCATGACTCGCCGAGTAGGGCCATGGTCTTGGTCGCAGTCGCAGATACGCGACTGGACTCGACGAGTCCAAATAGGGACTCGGCGAGTCGACGCTGATTCAGCTGAACCCTAGCCGTTTCAATTCTGAATCGTATATAACGATCTTATGGCCGTCATGTCGCGTCTTTTGGCCGATTGAAGATACCTTGGGAGTTTGTGGGCATCTGGAGCAAGAGTGAGGACTTGAGGAAGCTTGAAGAGATTGTTAGACAAGGAGGAGCAAGGTGGTGATCAAAGGAATCGAGCACTGGAGGTTTGGGGACACAGGGAACACGTTTCCAGGTAATCTTCGGATCAAAATCTGTAGCTTTTACGTTGTATGCGAATTTAGGGTTTAGGAAACCCATTTAAGGAATTGTTAGATTATAGTGTTGTTATAAGTGTTTAAAAACCCCTGTAATAGTATATGTGAAAGTCCAGGAAGCCCCATATCTATATACTTTGAAATCATGCGAAATACAGGAGGCAGCGGATTGACTGCATGGCGAGGACTCGCCGAGTCCAATGATCAGACTCGGCGAGTAGCTTGAAGATTCACTAGAACTCGCCGAGTTGTTCTTCAGACTCGGCGAGTAGCTTGAAGGTTCACTAGAACTCGCCGAGTTGTTCTTCAGACTCGGCGAGTAGCTTGAAGGTTCACTAGGACTCGCCGAGTTGTTCTTCAGACTCGGCGAGTAGCTTGAAGATCTACTGGAACTCGTCGAGTCGTTCTTCAGACTCGGCGAGTGGAGTCAGGGTGTCTATACTCGCCGAGATGCCCTTTGCACTCGACGAGTCCGGTCAAGATTGACCGTTGATCTGTATATAACTTAGTAGGGTCAGTTGTCTTGTTTGATAAGATCATTAACAAAGGTATGTGGTATTATAGGGAACCTGCGGATTAGCGGATCGAGTGCGAGTAGCTCGAAGGGTTTATAGCTTGCATACTACGAGGTGAGTCTTCTCACTATACTTCACCCGGAAGGGTTTGACTGTGAGACTGGAAGGTCGTATGTGTTATATTTATGCTATGTCTAGAGAGGTAGATGCTTTATATGTGATGTATGCTTATATGTGATGTATGCTTATACGGGCCGGAAGGCGAGACTTTATGTGACAGAAAGAACGGTATGATGTATGACTTATGTGTTATGTGCGTTATGTTACATGTGTTATGTTTTATACTATTATGGGCCGGAAGGCAAAATACTATGGGCCGGAAGGCAATCTAATACGGGCCGGAAGGCGATATGTTATGGGCCGGAAGGCGATTATATTACGGGCCGGAAGGCAATGTTATGTGGACCGAAAGGTCCGGGCCGGAAGGCGTATGTGGGTAAGTCGTATACTGGGGAACTCACTAAGCATTTATGCTTACTAGTTGTGTTTATGTTTTTCAGGTACTAGTGATGACCGTGGGAAGGCGCCGGCGTGACGCGTACACACTGCCACTGTTGAAGATCCTGGAGATTTATTATTTATATTTTTGAAATAAACTTGGAATAAACCCTTTTGTCGAATAATGATGTTTTGTTTTAAATGAAAATTTTATTTGAAAATTTGAGATGTTACAGAACACTTTCATCAACAAGGTATGTAGTTCTATCTTTTATACAATGAAAATTGTTCCCCATGTATGCTAGATAGGTTCATAACCTTGGAAAAACAACTTTGCATGATTATTAGACAAACATAGATACAAGGTTATTAGGGTTGCATGTACACATAGGAAGTATTAGAATGCTCAAAACCCATCAGTGGTATCAGAGCCTAGGCTTGCTTGTTTGATTTTTGTGCAAACTGATTGAAAAATAGAGTTTTCTGCTTTCTGCCCGTATGAACTCGCCGAGTCCATGGGGGGACTCGACGAGTCCATGACCAAATGCAAGCTACTCTTCGAGTCAGTTCATGCACTTGACATGTAGAGGCTGCAGTTTTCATAATTTTATTCATTGTTGCTGGAAATGGACTAGGAACACTACCCTAAACTGTTTTGGTGTTTTAAAACTTGTTTTAGTTGGTGTAATATTCATGTTAATCCATTTACAATGACAAATTATCGAAATTACAAGTTTTAAGTGTAATTTTTGATTCATGAAAGTGTTCATATTCATGTTCTTGATCTTATGATGTTTAGATGATCATAGGAATTGTTTGTAACCTTCTTGGTAGTTTAATTCTTGATCATAATCTGTTTTAATGGACTCCATAACTTGTCCTCAAGTTATAGAAAACCAAGAGTCACTCTTGAATTAAAACCATTAAAAGAACACAAGAGTTATAAAAATGAAGAGTCTTCATTTTTATTACTCTAGTTAACTCATAAGTTACAAGAAATGAAAAGTTTTGAAAGTTTACAAAACTTGCCCTCAAGTTTTCGAACAAGTAAAGTCATATTAAAAACTTTAGTTCCAACCTTTAGAATTTTAAAACTAAAAATTCAACCCTTATACTTATAATATTATAATTTAATATATATATATATATATATATATATATATATATATATATATATATATATATGTATATGTATAAGATCAAAGTCACCTTACCGCTAGTACGCCTCATTCACGAAGCCGGTCTATAAGGTGGGTATAAGGTTGTTGCCTATAAAATGACAACTTAATGGGTGTCCACTCTCACCCACCGCTTGCTTGACTGGTGGAGGGTCGTTAGCCGAACGGGTAGGACAAGGACTTATAAATTCTCATTTAAAGTATGATGAATATTATAAAGTAACTAAATGTTTTATGAAATTCCGAATCTTAGTTACTTTAGGAAAAATGTGAATAAGGTGCTAATCCATGAAATTACACTTTACACTTTGTCTAAGTCATTAGTGGAGCGTGTGTGGTTAACCGGCACACTAACTTGGACTTAACAAGGTAGGTAAAGGGTGACTTAATATTTATCATAGCATCGATGGAGCGTGAGTGGTTAACTGGCACATCGATTGAGGGGTAAACATTAAGGGTACCAAGTGATTTGCATGGTTACTTCACACCTCGTTTTGTGATCCTCGGCATCCCAATCACAAAACTTGGAGGGCACACTCGAGATTGAAACATGCCTTTGAAAAGTTCATTGAATCTCAAAAGAATCTAGGAATTTCTAAGTACCAAATTAAAACTTAATATTTAATATTTTGTTTTTTGGTGGAAATTGGTGAATCGTCATTCACCTACCTTTCAAATATGTTATAGATTGGATTAAGGCATACCTCTTCTAAGTTTTAATATATTGTGATTGGATCCTAGCCTTAATACTACATTTGGGTGTTTTATTAAGGACTATCTCTATATCTAAACTAAAACCTTCTTTCTTCTCTTTTCAGATGTCTGCAAACACCACTACTTCTGGCTCTAATCCTTGTGGCTCCTTTACTCTTATGAACTTGTGTGGGAAAGTCACTTTTGATGGATCCAACATTAATGAATGGATCAGAAACATCATAATGATTACTCGCTACGAGGACAAGGAATATGTCCTTGATAAGGACCTTAAGGAGATTGATGAGACAGTTGCTACTCCTCAAGAGATCGCTGATTTTAGGGCACATGAAAGAGCTGCCACCAAAGTGGCATGCATCATGATGGCCTCCATGACCGCGGATCTCCAAAAATCCTATGAAGATTTCTACCCCTATGAGATGCACCAAGACTTGATGGAAAGATACCATCAACGTGCTCGTCAAGAGAGGTATGAAATCATCTCCTCCATGATAACAACTCGCATGAAGGATGGTGAACCCATCATGGGCCACATGCAGAAAATGTAAAGATTTTTGGACCGTTTGCTGAAGCTTAATGTGAACTTCCCCGAGGAGCTTGCAATAGATATCATTTTGCACTCCTTACCTTCATGTTATGATCAATTCCGCATGACATACCACATGAATAAGGAAGAGGTCACTCTCAGCAAACTTCAAGGACTCTTAAATACCGCGGAAAGTGGTCTTAAGGGTAAGGCGGTTGTTACTACTCCTACTCCTACCAACTCCGCCCCTGTCTTGGAAATCGGGAAAGGACGAGGGAAGAAGAGAAAGAGTTCTTCGAAGGGTACCAAGGCTAGGACCCTTGATGGCTCTTCTTCAAGTGGAACCAAGAAAGGTTTCATCACTCCTTCTTCTGACCCAAAAGAGGCTGAATGCTTCTATTGTCATGAAAAGGCACATTAGAAGCGGAACTGCCCAAAGTACCAGCAAGATGTGAAGGATGGGAAAGTTAAACCCAACCATACAGGTATTTACACTATCTTATCTAATAACTCACCCCATTCTAACTCATGGGTCCTTGATACCGGTTGTGGTATTCATATCTATTCTGATTTATAGGGACTAAGAAGAAGTGAGAATGTGGAGCAAGGAAGAATAAACTTGATCATGGGAAACAGGAAAGCTTCACCTGTCACCAAGATTGGAGTTTATAGTTTATCGCTAAGTAGTGGGTTTAGCTTAGATTTGAATAAATGTTGTTATTCGCCAGAAATGGCAAGAAATATTATTTCATTTCATTCATTGTATAAACAAGGTTTTTCCTTTTAATTTAATAATGAAGTTGGTTCTTTTGATGCTTTCTTTAATAATGTTCTTTATTTTAAAGCATTACCTTGTGATGTCGTGTATGAAACAGTATATGTGATTGATAACTTAGGAAATAATGTGATGTGTATTGATTCTATTAATAATAATAACTTGGATAAAGCATCATTATGGCATTTTCGTCTTGGACATATAAGCAAGAAACGCATATACCAACTCCAAAAGGATGGAGTCTTGGAGTCATTTGACCTAAAGTCAGATGATAGTTGCGAATCATGCTTACTTGGAAAAATGACAAAGTCACCCTTCACAGGCTCTTGTGAGAGGGGTGAAGGTTTGTTGGACCTTGTGCCCACGGATGTGTGTGGACCATTCAAACATGCCACAAGGGATGCTAATCATTATTATTTGACTTTTACTGATGATTACAGTCGATATGGATATGTCTACTTAATCAAGAATAATTCAGAGACTTTCGAAAGGTTTAAGGAATTTAAACAGAAAGTCGAGAATCAATTGGGCAGGAACATTAATGTGACAACTGTCAATTCAGGTCATTCTCGGACTCATGCATCTTTATAAAAACCATTCATACACAACATGCCATGGCCTAGTAGTGTAGATTAGGTCAAAATCTTGCATAAACTAGGATCCAACTAAGATCTAGGACTAATATACTTGACACTTATGATTCTAGTAAGTAGCTTAACTACAATAGGAAATGCCAATACTATAATTAGAATGTAACTTTAAACTTGCTACAATTGAAAAAGGGTATAAAACCTTAAAAATAAATTAAAATATTCTAATTATATTTCAATATGATGGTGAATATCAAACAATATTCCAAAAACCCTAAAGAGCCAAAAATCCAAATTTATAAATCTTAAAGCTTAAAAACTTTATAAAATTTGGCTATAAACTTCATAATATCAAATATTTATTAATCAAATTATGGATTATATCAATGAAATAGAAATTTAAATTATTATACATTAATCATAATTTATTAGTTAAAAACAAAGATTTTTAAATAAATCAAGAACTACATAAAGAAGAATTTTTATAAAAGTTCTTGGGTTTTATAAAAATGAAGAGGGAATTTATTTAATTTCATTTTTAGGAGAGAGAGGGCCATCAATCCACTCAAAAATCCGGCCACCCTCTCCCCATGCTTTCATCTTCCCGGAAATTCAATCATTAAGATCATTCCCTACACTCTTCCACTTCTCTCTTCACTCCATCTCACACTCCTTCTCCAAGAAAACTCTTCCACTTCCAAGACCACTCTTACACATCAGAAAATCCTCCATTCTGTGCCATAATTTCGAAATTGAGAAGGCCTTGAAGTTTTCTTGCTTCTCTCAAGATCAAAACCAAGGTAAACAACACAATCCTCCCTCATAGTTTCACGATTTTACTTCCTCTTCTTCATGGTTCTTCTCTACTCTTCGGATTCTATGCCCTTCCATGGCTAGAAATCCTTACTTTTTCCCTTGTGGTTTGTAGATTCTCACCATAACACAATACATGTGTTTGATATGGTGAAAATCCGGGATCAAACCCATGCAAGGAGTGAAAAAGATGCACATGTGTTCATGTGACTTCAAAACCGAGTATTACATCTTCTTCTCCATTTCTTTTGTGTTCTTGCATGACCAAAAGCATTTAAACCATTTCTAGTACATCTTGGATGCTCATTCACTACATGATGTGCTAGAAATCGGACCTTAACAAAAGCATGCATGTGATTCTTGTCAAAATACCCTAAGAATGCACTCAAAGCAAACAGGGAAGACATGCAATCTGCTAGACTACTTTGTTCAGCTTTGAACGCCCATAACTCGGTCATTACTTAACCAAATCCTGATATTCCTTTTGTATTGGATAATTCCACGCGTTAACTTTCAAACCCAACTAGTCTCACTGTAAAATATTAGATATCGGATTTTTGGCAATTTTTACAAAATGGTTGCGCAAACAGCTCTTTTTCTGTGATCACCATTTTTGCCTTGCATGATCAGTGGCCTTAAACCCAACCATAAATCTGAAGAAAAATAATTTAGAACCTTAACATATCCAGTGAATGATGGCTGAAATTTCGTGGCTTAAAACCCCACAAAATGTGCTACTTAAATTCATGAACTTCAGCCACATTTACATCTCATGCACTATAATGTGCAACATTTCTTAACTTGTTTGGGTTCAATACCCCTATTTTCCCTTCTGCATAAATTTAGAATATTTCTCCTTTTGAAATACCTCACGTGGAAGTGATAATGTGTAAAATACCAAGAGCTTTTATCATTCCTTTGATTTATTAAAATTATTGCAAGAAACCAAGGGCATAAATCACATAAAATACTTCCAGAGGTCTATAAATCCGGAATAAATTCACGTATGACCCCTATGGTGAAAAATGACCCTTCACTAAATTTCATCTATTTTTGTTGCTGTTTGGTATGATTTCCGATTTTCTTTTTGTTTGGGTATAATAAATCACAAAACCACTTTAGAGAGTGTGAAAATTGTATCTAACAATTTTCGCAGCCCTTACCTGTGGTGGGTGACTCAGAAAATTACTTTCAGAATTTTTCATCATGTCTTACTAGTTTTCCCAATTTTTGGTAATTATAATGGCCTAAAAATAGGATAAATAGTTCTGTTTATCCAAAATTCATGAAAATTTACCAGAACATCATTTTGTACAGTAGGAGGTTACATTAACATTTTGATGATTTTTCTCTACTGTAAACTATTTTTCTCCTATTTTCTAAAGTTAAATACACTTAAATACACTTAAATACACTTAAATACCCAAAACCGGATTATACAATATGAAAACCACTTTTGGTATTA
This sequence comes from Lactuca sativa, assembly GCF_002870075.4. Taxonomy (NCBI): domain Eukaryota; kingdom Viridiplantae; phylum Streptophyta; class Magnoliopsida; order Asterales; family Asteraceae; genus Lactuca; species Lactuca sativa. The sequence goes on along the minus strand of NC_056623.2, from coordinate 244,219,896 downwards.
TTCCTAGATTACTTACATTGTAAATGATGTTAAAAAAAATTTTGGTAATTTATTTTCACTGTTTAATATTATTTCTTCAATTAATGATTATTTAAAGGAATAAAACAAGTAAGAGTAGAAATACCCACTGAAACAAATATATTTTATTTTTTCCCATCCTAGTTATGAATAATAACAGTTAAATAAAAAGTTTTGGTAATTTTGGAAACTGTTTTCTATTTATTTCAATTTTTATTGGAATAAATGCCCAAAAATCATAAAATATAATTAAACAGCTTGGAAATCCATTTTTATATTTTTCCCAGCTTAGTATTGTGTAATAACAGTTAAATAAAAAGTTTGAGAATTTTTATCATTTGAATGCTATTTTTCGTGAATTTATGTTGTTATAAAGACTTAAAATTTTGAAAAATAGTTAACCATATGAAATATTCAAGGAAAATTTTCTGGAAAACCTCTATTGTATTTACAACGAAAATACAAGGTTTGACAATTTTTGGAAAATGTTTGATAATATTTTACATTTTTAGGAATCTAAAACACCTTTAAATGTGTAGAAATACCTTTAATTTATATTACTAAATCTGGAAAATTAATATTCCAAAGTTGTAATTAATCGCTCGACTTGTAGAATTTCATTATTTCAGAAAAAGTGTAACCAATTAATATAAAATCCAATACTAAAACATAAATTGGCATTTCACTATATGTAGAGTTTAGTATATTAGCATTAGATTTCGACATGGAAACTCACTAGTGTGTGTTTGATGTCGTAGGATCCCAGTAGTAAGACGTTGGTGCATCCTGAGGCACTACTTGTACCTACACGAAACATTGTGAGTATTCACGCACTCCCCTATTTTCAGTTTTTATGTTTTGTGGTGGAAAAGCATGTCCAGATAAACTATTGTTTGCATGTTGTATTTAAATTGATTATTATCAAACATGATTGCTATTGTATTGCTATGTTTCTTTTTGTATATCTATGCAACACGTAACATGAGAACTTATCGTACTAAGGCCCTTCCCTTATCTCTAACCATTAACTCTTTGAGCCAATGGTCATTGTGGATAGCGCTATTAGGAATTGACAACTCCTCACTCACCCTATTGCTGGAGTGCATGATACCATATTCATCTATGGAACGATAAGCATAGATCTCGATAGGGCTTTAGTCATAGGTTTGGTTGAGACTTATTGTTTGCTCATATACATACAAACTCGTTTCTCGTTATAGCAATAAATTTGTATTCATTAATAGCAATCAACTTTGTTTATCATTAAAGCAATGTACTTGTATTTACGAAAAGCCTTATTTCAAGCTCGATTTTATAAACTTGTGAACTCACCAACTATTTTCATAGTTGACGCTCGTTTTACATGCTTTTTCAGGAAATAATTAGTATGTGGATGTAAAGATTCATCATCATAGAGCATGCTGCATCGTGTTGAAGCTACTATGAAGTTATATTTTGAACAATGTTTTTTTGGAAAACTTGTACTTTGTTTCTTTTTAAGCTATGGGTTGTAAACTTTTAAATACTGTTATGGTGATGTATCTTTATCTTTTGCAATGAAACCGTTATCGCTGTCATATCTTGCGTTTCCGCTTTAGCGGGGTGTGACAGAAGTGGTATCAGAGACAAAGTTATAGAGAACATCGGTTTTTCTTTAAGAAAACACAACCTATAACTAAAACTTACAAAGAAATTCATTTTACATCAAACATATTGCTAGTATAATTAGGTCGGGAGTTGTATCATTGGACCTCGATTAAACATAGCCTGATCACCTATGTTTAATTAAGGGAAGATTTATACAAAGCCGAAGCTAATTATAATGGGAATATGTTCAACAAAAATATTTGAGAAAACTTTATTTCAAAAATTCAAAATGGTTAATTTTGATGTGTGTAAGCATGGCATATTATAGGCATGCATTGTCATTTATTTCCTATCTCATTGAAACTATGTCTCAGTCCACTATGTCAACATCGTCATCTTCCTGCGCTACCGCCTCAGCCAATGAGTCCGGCTACGTCACTGTTATCCCTCGGCATAATCCCCCCACCTCGGTAGAAGAAGACCCATCGGAGGACACGGAAGATACATGGAACTCGGTGGAGATCAGCAATGACAACGCCCCGAGCCAACGACGCGAGGCATCGCCTTCATCGGTGTTGCCACAGCCACCACTTTATGGACTTCGTATTCGGAGGACGGCGAGGAAGAGTGTTCCCATTCCAGGAAGGATAGCCACTAGCACAGCAGGACTTGGCACGGCAGGACCTAGCGGGGTAGGACCCAGCGTTGCAGGACCGAGAGCACCCCCACCACAACGAGTCATAGGGATACCTGTCAGGCAGCTAGGTATGACCCCGGAGGAGTCCCAGAGATTGCAGTCGACGGCAGCGGGCCTATGTCACAGTCTCGCTGTGATAGCTGGGCATTGGGAAGTTTTGGATGAAGTGTTGACAAGGATGGAAATCTTGTTTCAGCATTCGATGGAGGCTGCTGACACTGCTAGTGCTGCTAGACGAGAGGCAGGTCATGCGATGACCGCATATTATGTGCTTGGAGGGCTATTACTAATTGTGGTGTTGATGTTTCTTGTTGGGATAGCGATTGGCTTTTGGTTCTGATTTCAGTATTTTATTTTATTTTGTCATGAAATGAAAACCCATGTTGGGTGTCTTTTGGGAAAAACATTTAAAACTTTATTTTGGGATTGATGTATTGGTATGGTTTTAAGATTATTTCAAATGGTAATGAAGAATTTTATTTTATGTTTGAAAACTTTTACTATGAGGTCAAACCCTAGAATTTATTTGGTAAATGGTTGAATAAAAAGATTTTTCTTTTCTTTTCTTTCTAAAATCTATATGCCTAGTATTGATGCAAACCAATGATTTGACAACACTTACGGTTTTCAAAATAGTAGTGAACTAAATATTATACATTATTTTATGTATTTATACGTATTTCTTCTCCTGTGTCATAGAACCATGTCAGGAAGGCCTAGTCGCGGGTGCCCACAGAACGAAACACCCGATGTTTCTCAAGTTGTAGCACAACAGCTCTTGGAAGCAATCCCAAACATTTTTACTCAAGTAACTGCAGGACTTAATGCTAACCAAGGAAGTAGTGGAGGAAACCGGGGAAACAATGAAAGAGAATGCAACTACAAGTCCTTTATGGCTTGTAAACCTAAGGAGTTCCACGGAAAGGAAGGTGCGGTCGGGTTGCTGAAATGGATTGACAACTTGGAGTCGGTCCTTCACATTAGCAAATGCCTCGAGCGCAACAAAGTTGAGTATGCAACTTTCTTACTCCAAGATAGGGCATTTACCTGGTGGAATACCCTAGTGCAAACCCGAGGCCGTACAACGGCATACCAGCTAACTTGGGAAGACCTAAAGAAGCTGCTGATAGATGAGTATTGTCCCAAGGATGAACTTCGGAAGCTTGAATCTGAATTCTAGAACCATTCTATGGTTGGAACACAAATAGAGAAGTACACAGTCCGATTTCATGAACTAGCAAAACTGGTACCTCACATGGTTACTCCTGAGGAGAAACGGATAGATCGTTACATCTGGGGTCTGGCACCAGTGATTCACGGAATGGTTACCTCAGCAAACCCAACTACTATTCAGAGTGCAGTAAGTCTAGCAAATCGACTAACCAATGATGTGATAAGGATGGGAGCATCGACAAAGGAAAACTCTAGTAGCAAGAGGAAGCCAACAGATCAGGGAGAGAAGAAGTATGGAGGCAAGTCAGGGAGGAAGCAGGAAGTCTCAAGAAACTTTATGGTAAGAGCCCAGGAGCAAGAATCAGTGAAAACTCAAGAACAAGAAGTCATGGAAGTGCAGGAGAGAAAGCAGTACTCAGGACCGCTTCCGAAGTGCAATAAGTGTAACTTTCATCACAAGGGAGCGTGCCCAGTGTGCCAAAACTATAAGAAAACAGGCCATTACTCGAAGTATTGTAAGCTGAATAAGGAGGGAAAAAGGGCATGTTATGAGTGTGGGAGTACTGATCATTTCCGTAGAGCATGTCCCAAACTGAACAAAGGGCCTGGTAACAATGGACAAGGCTAAGCTAGGCAAAACTTCCAAGGAAATCAAGTTGGACGGCCAAGAGGTGTAGCCTTTGTGATTGGTGCAGAAGAAGCTCGTCTGAACCCTGAAGTGATAACATGTACGTTTCTCCTGAACAACCATTTTGCATCAGTAATATTCGATGCGGGAGCAGATAGGAGTTTTGTTTCTTTAGCATTTAGACCGTTAATTGGCCTGAAATCGAGAAAGATGAGGAATGCTTATGCTATTGAACTTGCTACTGGGTATGAAATTAGGGCTAATGATATAATTCCTGGTTGTGCTCTGAATTTAGCTGATAAACTCTTTAGCATTGACCTAATTCCTATAGAGCTAGGTAGTTTTGATGTGATAGTAGGGATGGATTGGTTATCCAAAAATAGAGAGGACATTGGTTGTTACGAGAAAGTGATTAAAGTGCCTCTCCCTAATGGAGAAACCCTTATCATACACTGTGAGAAGCCAGGAAGAAGTTTAAACATAGTATCAAGCATGAAGATTCACAAGTACCTGAAGAAGAATTTTATTGCATTCATGGCCCACGTGCTAGAAAGAGAACCTGAAGCTAAGCAACTCAAGGAGATTCCAGTGGTTCAAAACTATCCCGAGGTGTTTCCAGAGGAATTGCCCGGTCTACCCCCTCACAGACAGGTCGAATTTCGGATAGACTTAACTCCCGGAGCGGCATCGGTAGCAAAAGCACCATATCGCCTTGCGCCATCCGAGATGCAAGAACTATCCAGACAACTTCAAGAACTTCTAGACAAAGGGTTTATTCGACCAAGTTATTCACCTTGGGGAGCCCCAGTGTTATTCGTCAAAAAGAAAGATGGTTCGTTCCGAATGTGCATTGATTACAGAGAACTGAACAAGTTGACAATCAAGAATCGATATCCCCTCACTACTAGAAAAAAGGCCTTTTACGACGCTCATTGCGCGTCGTAAAACGCTCAGACGACGTGCAAATGCGTGTCAAGGAAGGCCCTGTCATAAAGAGAGACGACGCGCATTTACGACGCACGGTTACGACACGCAATGCGTATCAAGGAAGGCCCTGTCATAAAGGAAGACGACACGCATTCGCGTGTCGTAACTTTACGACGCGCGTGTTAATGACACGCAATGCGTATCAAGAAAGCCCCTGTCAAGAAAGGCCATGTCATAAATGAAGATGACATACATTTTTGCGTATCGTAAATTTAAATGTTTAAAAAAAAATTTATATATTTATTAATTTTTAAATTAAATTTTCATTTAATTTCTTATAACAGAAATAAAATACCATATACAAAAAATACAATCCATTGCATAATATAAAATAAATTGCACAAATTATAATGTCATACAAAAAATCATTCAAATGTTAAACAAAAATAATACATTGCTAACATGTGTTATACATTCCTATAAAACTAACAAATAATCATACAACTCTGTTTCTTACTGGAAAGGAAAGCCAAACATGATTACAAGTCTCCTTTAATCTTGAACTTCGCCACCACCGACGTAAGAAAAAAACTGCGTATAAATATCAAAAAACAAGATATGAGCCAATCATTCTATGACTCAAGGAAAAATATCATTAAAGAAATGTGAAAAAAATATGAAACAAATGAATGAAAGTGCATTGCTATTTCTTTAATACTTACTGCATAGAGTAAGACTTGGACATCATCTATAGTTTTGAAGGACATTGATGTCTCCCTATGCTGCACATATTAAAAATAAAAAAGAACAAAATTAAGTAACATATGGATTCATATATCTATCAATTGTATTGTAAATTGTAAATTAAATAAATAAGCATGCTTATTTATTTTTGCTTGTGTCTCGTTTCCTCCAAAACTTCTAGATACGTTGTGAGCATGCTATAAAAATTGATTAACATGCAGGTTGTGAGCATTAAAGAAGCTTTTGAGAAAACTATGAGACAATACAATTGTGAGTTTGCTTTTGTCCTCAACCGTGCTTCCAATCTTCATCTTGTTGAGGTTTGTTTCAGGGAGGGCAAAATATATATTTTTATATTTACTAAAAGGAAAAAAGTTTGGATTAGAAAATGACATGTTTACCCTTGTAATGAAAAGTTGTGTTTCAATTTTGGTCCTTATTTTTGAGGTTCTTGTAAAGGTTTTGGTCCTTGAGTATAGCTGATTTTTTCCACTTTGGACCCAAAAATAGTCATTTTCGTTGGAGAAGAGGCCAAATATGCAAAAAGGAAACTGTAGGGACGAAAAGAAAAAAGAAATCTATATTTAGGGACTAACAATTATAGTTGGTTCAACTGAAGACTTTGATCCTTCAAAAGGCAAGACTTTAGTTGACCTTCTAGTCCTTGTTGTTTCACTTTGTTGTGATTTTGGTCCCTCTTACTCGCACCGTTAGTAAAATGACAATTTTACCCCTAGCCCCTTTCTTATACACCAAAAAAAAAAGCAAACCATAACTTACTTGTGTAAAAATTCAAGACCCCCTACAGCTCTTGATTCAGTTCCCATCAATTCAATTAATCCTTCCCATTCCTGCATATATATATATATACATAAGGTATTAATAAAAATCATACATACATACATACATACATACCTACATACATACATACATACATACATAAGTGAAGAGATTTTTCACTTAAAAGCATATAACCACTTCAGAAGTTGTAGGTCTAGTTGATGGTGGTTGAGTGCACATCAATGCTATCTTGATGATCTCCACAACATGTTCTACTGCATATTCACTAGGATCTAGTTTCTCATCCATTAAATTCAGATGCACTCCACTCTCATGTAGATCCCGTGCCTATCATACACATAACAACAGAAAGGCTAGTAAGAACTTCTCACCTAAGCTTAAGGTCTCACTGAATACAAAATAAATCATTGAGTGTTTGAGATACCTTCATCATTAAAACCATAAATGAAAAGAACGGGTTGAATGAACCAACCCTTAATTATGAGATACTTACATGATCAAGGAGATTTTGAGTGACTAATTGGTAGTCAACATCCTTGTATCTCTTTCCACTAATGATTTCTAGGACCACCACACCAAAATACCTACAAAAGTCACGATTTCATCTCTAGGCAGGAATGGGAATGGGAATACAGAAGGAGGAGCTGAGAGGTGGAGGGGAAACACAGACCAAGTGGGGCCCAGCTAGGTTGCAACTAATATTACCCTCACCAATGTCCGGTAACTCCAGTTGTGGGGGCCGCATGTACCCAGCAACCAATGGCACGCATAGGATTGAAATCTCTATTCGTGAACCTGTATACATTAAGTTTATTTTTAGACAACAAGGTTTCGAAATCAAGATATAAAATTTATTAATTTATTAAATGTTGAGATATTGAAAGAGGATTTGGATTATAAAAGGTTAGTAGTACCTTGCTTTGTGGAGAGAGGTGCATGGCCTCGCTTCCTCCCAGCAATCATCCAGTTTTCAGAATTTGCGTTTATTTCATATACTACCTCATCCTGTTCGCAAATCAAATATATGATTTAACATTTAAGTCATTTTTACTTTTTTATTGCCAAAAAAAAAAGTAAAAATTTTAGAAACTTACGTATTGTTCGTCCTCGAGATACTTCAACCTTTCAACTCGCCACTTCATAGTAAAAAGTTGCCCGACTCTAAGGCCTTCTGGAGGAAGGGGAAGAAAACCAACTGCCAAACAAGGTTCCAACACTGGTCTTTGTAAAACAAGAGCACTCTTAAAAGTCAACATCTGTGAAGACTCATCCTCAAACATAGGAGTATGCGATCCATGATTTCTATCCCCAGATATTTTATATTTTATATTTAATATCGTATCACTATCAGGATTCATATCTTTCGCTTCATCTGTAAAAAAAAAAAAGAGAGATTGATTATTTTTTCTAAAGATGAGTGATAAAATGAGAAATAAAATAATGCTTGCCATTTGTGGGTAGGGATATAGTGAACAAGATTCCGGCTCTTGATGTAGAAGGAACTACAAGTGGAAAGAAGGCGGATGTTGGTCTTCCATTACTTTGACTTTCACCAGCAAGGGTAAAACCGTCTTTTAGGTCCAGCCAAGAATCGTGTATGGTTAAGTTAGCCTTCACTTGTGAGTGGAGTATCACCTGGGAATGTGAGTAAATAATTATTATTGTTTTTTTTTTTGCATTTAACCCTAACAAGACTTGAGATCAATATACCTGCAAAAGCAAGGTGCCATCACTGCATTTATCTGCTACACGTGTGCTGACATGGAATGGGTTGGTGAAGTGAACAGCTATAGTCCTACAAATAATGGCAAAAATGTTCAGGTGCTACATAACCACTATTCCTGCAAAGATTTAACATTGGTTATTGAAAATTTACTTTAATCAAATTGAATTAGTAGTTAAGTTATATGTACTTTTAAACATACAAAGTCCCTGAGAATTTTGTGCTAAGATGAGTCGTATCTTCTGGTAGCAGTCTTATAAGCCCAAAATTTGCTATTTTTTGCTGCAATTCTCTATCAAGTAGAATGTTGCTAGTTCTTATATCTGTATGGATGATTGGAACATGGTACTTTTCATGTTGATATGAAAGACCCCCTGCTTCCTGTAAGAAAATCTTTCTGGTACCCATATATAAAAGAGCTTGATCGTCAATGTGGAAAGGGACAGCTAGCTGTTGAATTACCACTCTTATGGTCTGAATCTGAGCTCAATTATCTACAGGAAGTCCAATAAAGGTATATATATGTTCCTATCCTAAGTTTTGAATTTAAGAATAGACACCCCTGTGTTGTTGAATATAACAAACACATTACACATACATCCCTCCTATCAGGCTGAAGTTGTTGAAAGAGCAGAAGGCATCAGAAAAGAGTATAATGAGCTTGACACTGTCTAGTTCATGGTTGGATCCCTATTTCAGGTTGTTTAGCTTTTTCCTTGGTTCATTTTAGTTATTACTAATGCCTCACCCTGTAATCACATCCAAATTCATAATCAAAAATAAATAACTAGAATAAAGAAAGTAAAAGAAAATTTTAATATTATTTTAAAATCAGCTTCACCATGGCATTAAAATGCATTCTGGGATCTTCTTCCAAACATAATTATTTGGCTTAAATAATGCATACCGACTTTGCTAGAATATATATGGCCAGGTACTTGAACAAATCCAGCCTGAATAAATCCAGCCTAAGAAAGAACCTAGCCTATCAGAATCAGGTACTTGAAAAAATCCAGCCTGAATAAAAGCAAAAAAAATAAAAATTAGAACTAGTTGAAATAAAAAGTTGAGTGGGAAAAGAACAAGACAAAAAGTTCTTCATCATGATAGAAATACAAAATACTAATAATGTTAAAAAGGAAAAATGATCATAAGATGTGAAGGAAGATCAGGAAAACAGTCATCGAGATGATGCTTGGACCATGCTATTTGGCACCCAACAAACCTACATAGTCAAAAACACATTAAGGAAGAATTCAAGGCATGATACTATTGAAACTTAAATGACAAAGATCAATCCATGCAAGAGCATTCTTAGAATGTAGAGCACAAACCTTCAATGAAATCAAGCCTCAGGAGCTAAAGAAGAAAGAAGAACAAAAAACCAAGTTGAGGTTGTGTGGCTCTGAACTTATGTGCTCCTTCAACAACCATTTGTCAAACCACATCCTGTAATAAAAAAAATACAACATGTTTAATTTGAGTAACACTAGACATGGTCTACTAACAAAACCTGTAAATAAAAAAAATCAAACCTAGTATAGATTGCAGATCAGTGCAAAAGAAGAGTTGAGGTGTCAAGTTGATACAGGAGAAGAAGACGTCGACTTAGTCAAACCATTTATAGTGTTTCCTATTCATGCCCTAACCTAATTCACCCTAAATTTCAAAGAAATTGATCAAATTCTAGCATAACTATTAACCCAATCGGGCACATGAACTGGTGGATAAAGGAGAAACCAAAGATTGAGAATTCTAAATCACAAACTAAGATCAAAATCATATGGAAAAAATCTGAAATCATAAACTCATATGGGAAGAAATATGTGAAAAAGAATTTTGAAGAAAGAGAAACCGAATATAAACATTACCAGAATCAAAAGAGAAACCAGAGGAAGCGACAAATTCTCTCAATCCCTCCTCCGATTTCTTAAACTCGTGCATCATTGTATCGCCACTGGAGATAGAGACATAGAGCCTCAGGCTGCCATTGCTGCTTCCCAGCATGCAGTTTCACCTCGATTTGGAAACAGAGCACGAAACCAAATATGGCGGAGATCATCTTTTGGGCCGAGAGTTGTTTCTTCTGCTACTGAAGCGAGAACTGATCTCACGGAACTCGAAACGCAGGTGAAGAAATTGGTCAGCGACTTCAGCAGCGCTTCCATTGATACAGTCAGGAACGCCACCGGTGAACTCAAATTACTTGCGAGACAAATGAAATTGAAAGGTGAACTCAGATTACTTGCGGGATCAAAGATTTGGTGATATTGCGATTTTGTTGTGGGAGAAAAGAGGATTTGTGATGATATTAGGGTTTTTTTGGGTATTAGAGTAAGAGAGATAGAGAAAGAGAGAGAGTGAGTGAGAGAGAGAGAGAGAGAAGAAAGATGGAAATAAGATAGAGGATAACAATGGCAGCATTTCAAACTTTTGGGATTTTCTTTCCCCCCAGCTGCAAAAAAATAGAACGCGCCTTTCATTTAAAAAATATAAAGCGACATTTCTAGACGACGCCCATTTTTAATTAAGTGCTCTCCGTGTTTTTAATTTTTTTTCTTGGACATTAATTTTAGGGCACGCACAAAAGCGTGACCTCTATCCTTCAAAAGTTTGAAGAGATGACATTATTTTTAGAGCGCGCGCTTTTGCGTATCGTAAATCACCGCGTGTCATTGTTTGCGCGTCATTAAAGGCTGTTTTTCTAGTAGTGCCTCCCTCGAATAGATGACTTGTTCGATCAGTTGCAGGGCTCTTCCTACTTCTCAAAAATCGACCTTCGGTCAGGGTATCATCAACTAAGAATTCACGAAGGGGACATTCACAAAACAACATTTAGAACCCGTTATGGACATTATGAGTTCTTAGTCATGCCTTTTGGACTAACGAACGCACCCGTTGTTTTCATGGATTTGATGAATAGGGTCTGTAGACCATACCTAGACAAGTTTGTAATTGTATTTATCGATGACATACTTGTTTAATCGCAAACCAAAGAAGATCACAATAGACATCTGAAGCTAGTGTTGGAGTTGTTGAAGGAGCATAAATTGTATGCCAAGTTCACTAAGTGTGAATTTTGGATTCGGGAAGTACATTTTCTTGGTCATGTGATCGGCGAAAGAGGAATTCATGTAGATCCAGCTAAGATCGAGGCAATCAAGAAATGGGAAGCCCCCAAAACCCTGGCAGAAATACGACAGTTCCTAGGATTAGCTGGGTACTATAGAAGCTTCATTGAGAATTTCTCTAGGATTGCTCAACCATTAACATCTTCGACCCAAAAGGACAAAAAATTTATCTGGGAAGAGAAACACGAAGAGGCGTTTCAAATCCTGAAAAACAAGCTGTGCAATGCACCAATTCTGGCTTTACCAGAAGGATCAGAGAACTTTGTGGTGTATTGTGATGCGTCTCATCAAGGATTAGGATGTGTGTTAATGCAAAAAGATAAGGTCATTGCGTATGCTTCCAGACAACTCAAACCGCATGAAAAGAATTATACCACCCATGATCTAGAACTAGGAGCAATAGTTTTCGCTCTTAAGATATGGAGGCATTATTTGTACGGAACCAAGTGCACCATTTATACCAATCACAAAAGCCTTCAGCATATCCTAGATCAGAAAATGTTAAACATGCGACAGAGGAGATGGGTAGAGTTGTTTAGTGATTATGATTGTGAGATACGATATCACCCAGGAAAGGCTAACGTAGTAGCCGACGCTCTTAGTAGGAAAGAAAGAGTGAAAACTTCCCGTGTGAGAGCTTTGGGAATGGCAATTCAGACAAGCTTGAAATCTCAAATCATTGATGCCCAGGAGATAGCGTTATTCAAGGAAAATCTTCCAGGTGAGACCTTACATGGTTTGGAAGAGAGATTTGAAACCAAACCTGATGGAGTTCGTTATTTTAAGGACAGGGTCTGGATTCCAAGGGTTAACAATCTGAGAGACATGGTACTAGAGGAGTCTCATCGATCTAAATACTCAATCCACCCTGGAGCGGATAAGATGTACAAGGATCTTAAAGGGTACAATTGGTGGTCTGGAATGAAAAAGGATATTGCCTTGTATGTCGGGAAGTGTTTGACATGCTCAATAGTCAAAGCTGAACATCAAAAACCATCCGGCTTGTTGCAGCAGCCTGAAGTTCCCTAATGGAAATGGGAGCAAATATCTATGGATTTTGTTACCAAAATTCTTAGAACTGCTAAAGGTCACGACTCAATTTGGGTCATAGTGGATCGACTGACAAAATCTGCTCATTTTCTCCCCATTCGGGAAGATTTCAAGATGGAAAAATTGGCCCAAATATACATCGACAAAATTGTTTCTCTGCATGGTGTACCCCTATCTATCATTTCTGATAGAGATAGTCGTTTTACATCACGATTTTGGTGGATGTTGTAGAAGGCGCTAGGAACCAAGATAGATTTGAGCACAGCTTACCACCCTCAGACAGATGGGCAGACGGAGAGAACAATACAAACATTGGAAGACATGCTACGAGCGTGTGTCATCGAGTTCAAAGGAAAATGGGATACTCATTTGCCTCTAATTGAGTTTTCCTACAATAACAGTTACCACACGAGTATCCAATGTGCTCCATATGAAGCATTGTATGGACGCAAGTGTCGTTCGCCCTTATGCTGGACAGAAATCGGAGACAGACAGTTGACTAGACTCGAACTTATCCGTGAAACATCTGACAAGATTGCTATCATCAAGGATAGGCTTAAAGCTGCCAGAGATCGTCAGAAAAGTTATGCGGATAATCGTCGAAAACCGTTAGAATTCCAAGTAGGAGACATGGTACTTTTAAAAGTGTCGCCTTGGAAAGGGCTTGTACGTTTTGGTAAGAAAGGAAAACTAAGCCCGAGATATGTTGGACCCTTTGAAATCATTGAAAGGATTGGTCCGGTAGCGTATAAACTCCAGTTGCCCCAAGAGTTAAGTGCCATTCACGACACAATCCACGTCTCCAATCTTAAGAAATGTCTAGCCGACGCACTCCTGGGGGAAATTAAGATCAATGATAAGCTAAACTTCGTTGAGGAACCGATAGAAATCCTTGACAGGGAGGTAAAACAACTTAAGCAGTGTAAGATTCCAATTGTGAAAGTTCGATGGAACTCAAAACGTGGGCCAGAGTACACCTGGGAGCGTGAGGACTTCATGAAGGAAAAGTATCCACAACTTTTCCCATGCGATGACAAGCGATGACATAGAATGAATTTCGGGACGAAATTCTTTTTAAGTGGGGGATACTTTGACAACTGTCAATTCAGGTCATTCACTGACTCATGCATCTATATAAAAACCATTCATGCACAACATGCCATGGCCTAGTAGTGTATATTAGGTTAAAATCTTGCATAAACTAGGATCCAACTAAGATCAAGGACTAATATACTTGACACTTACGATTCTAGTAAGTTGCTTAACTACAATAGGAAATGCCAATACTATAATTTGAATGAAACTTCAAACTTTACAATTGAAAAAGGGTATAAAACCCTAAAAATAAATTAAAATATGCTAATTATATTTCAATATGATGGTGAATATCAAACAATATTCCAAAAACCCTAAAGAGCCAAAAATCCAAATTTATAAATCTTAAATCTTAAAAACTTTATAAAATTTGGCTATAAACTTCATAATATCAAATATTTATTAATCAAATTATGGATTATATCAATGAAATAGAAATTTAAATTATTATACATTAATCATAATTTATTAGTTAAAAACAAAGATTTTTAAATAAATCAAGAACTACATAAAGAAGAATTTTTATAAAAATTCTTGGGTTTTATCAAAATGAAGAGGGAATTTATTTAATTTGATTTTTAGGAGAGAGAGGGCCATCAATCCACTCAAAAATCCGGCCACCCTCTCCCCATGCTTTCATCTTCCCGAAAATTCAATCATTAAGATCATTCCCTACACTCTTCCACTTCTCTCTTCACTCCATCTCACACTCCTTCTCCAAGAAAACTCTCCTACTTGCAAGACCACTCTTACACATCAGAAAATCCTCCATTCTGTGCCATAATTTCGAAATTGAGAAGGCCTTGAAGTTTTCTTGCTTCTCTCAAGATCATAACCAAGGTAAACAACACAATCCTCCCTCATAGTTTCACGATTTTACTTCCTCTTCTTCATGGTTCTTCTCTACTCTTCGGATTCTATGCCCTTCCATGGCTAGAAATCATTACTTTTTCCCTTGTGGTTTGTAGATTCTCACCATAACACAATACATGTGTTTGATATGGTGAAAATCCGGGATCAAACCCATGCAAGGAGTGAAAAAGATGCACATGTGTTCATGTGACTTCAAAACCGAGTATTACATCTTCTTCTCCATTTCTTTTGTGTTCTTGCATGACCAAAAGCATTTAAACCATTTCTAGTACATCTTGGATGCTCATTCACTACATGATGTGCTAGAAATCGGAGCTTAACAGAAGCATGCATGTGATTCTTGTCAAAATACCCTAAGAATGCACTCAAAGCAAACAGGGAAGACATGCAATCTGCTAGACTACTTTGTTCAGCTTTGAACGCCCATAACTCGGTCATTACTTAACCAAATCCTGATATTCCTTTTGTATTGGATAATTCCACGAGTTAACTTTCAAACCCAACTGGTCTCACTGTAAAATATTAGATATCGGATTTTTGGCAATTTTTACAAAATGGTTGCGCAAACAGCTCTTTTTCTGTGATCACCATTTTTGCCTTGCATGATCAGTGGCCTTAAACCCAACCATAAATCTGAAGAAAAATAATTTAGAACCTTAACATATCCAGTGAATGATGGCTGAAATTTCGTGGCTTAAAACCCCACAGAATGTGCTACTTAAATTCATGAACTTCAGCCACATTTACATCTCATGCACTATAATGTGCAACATTTCTTAACTTGTTTGGGTTCAATACCCCTATTTTCCCTTCTGCATAAATTTAGAACATTTCTCCTTTTGAAATACCTCACATGGAAGTGATAATGTGTAAAATACCAAGAGCTTTATCATTCCTTTGATTTATTAAAATTATTGCAAGAAACCAAGGGCATAAATCACATAAAATACTTCCAGAGGTCTATAAATCCGGAATAAATTCACGTATGACCCCTATGGTGAAAAATGACCCTTCACTAAATTTAATCTATTTTTGTTGTTGTTTGGTATGATTTCCGATTTTCTTTTTGTTTGGGTATAATAAATTACAAAACCACTTTAGAGAGTGTGAAAATTGTATCTAACAATTTTCACAGCCCTTACCTGTGGTGGGTGACTCAGAAAATTACTTTCAGAATTTTTCATCATGCCTTACTAGTTTTCCCAATTTTTGGTAATTATAATGGCCTAAAAATAGGATAAATAGTTCTGTTTATCCAAAATTCATGAAAATTTACCAGAACATCATTTTGTACAGTAGGAGGTTACATTAATATTTTGATGATTTTTCTCTACTGTAAACTATTTTTGCTCCTATTTTCTAATGTTAAATACACTTAAATACACTTAAATACACATAAATACCCAAAACCGGATTATACAATATGAAAACCACTTTTGGTATTTTCCACAGATTACTTACACTGTAAATGATGTTAAAAAAAAATTTGGTAATTTATTTTCACTGTTTAATATTATTTCTTCAATTAATGATTATTTACAGGAATAAAACAAGTAAGAGTAGAAATACCCACTGAAAAATATCTTTTATGTTTTTCCCATCAGAGTTATGAATAATAACAGTTAAATAAAAGTTTTGGTAATTTTGGAAACTGTTTTCTATTTATTTCAATTTTTATTGGAATAAATGCTCAAAAATCATAAAATATAATTAAACATCTTGGAAATCCATTTTTATATTTTTCCCAGCTTAGTATTGTGTAATAACAGTTAAATAAAAAGTTTGAGAATTTTTATCATTTGAATGCTATTTTTCGTGAATTTATGTTGTTATAAAGACTTAAAATTTTGAAAAATAGTTAACCATATGAAATATTCAAGGAAAATTTTCTGGAAAACCTCTATTGTATTTACAACGAAAATACAAGGTTTGACAGTTTTTGGAAAATGTTTGATAATATTTTACATTTTTAGGAATCTAAAACACCTTTAAATGTGTAGAAATACCTTTAATTTATATTACTAAATCTGGAAAATTAATATTCCAAAGTTGTAATTAATCGCTTGACTTGTAGAATTTCATTATTTCAGAAAAAGTGCAACCAATTAATATAAAATCCAATACTAAAACATAAATTGGCATTTCACTATATGTAGAGTTTAGTATATTAGCATTAGATTTCGACATGGAAACTCACTGGTGTGTGTTTGATGTCGTAGGATCCCAGTAGTAAGACGTTGGTGCATCCTGAGGCACTACTTGTACCAACACGAAACATTGTGAGTATTCACGCACTCCCTTATTTTCAGTTTTTATGTTTTGTGGTGGAAAAGCATGTCCAGATAAACTATTGTTTGCATGTTGTATTTAAATTGATTATTATCAAACATGATTGCTATTGTATTGCTATGTTTCTTTTTGTATGTCTAGGCAACACGTAACATGAGAACTTATCGTACTAAGGCCCTTCCCTTATCTCTAACCATTAACTCTTTGAGCCAATGGTCATTATGGATAGCGCTATTAGGAATTGACAACTCCTCACTCGCCCTATTGCTGGAGTGCATGATACCATATTCATCTATGGAACGATAAGCATAGATCTCGATAGGGCTTCAGTCATAGGTTTGGTTGAGACTCATTGTTTGCTCATATACATACAAACTCGTTTCTCGTTATAACAATAAATTTGTATTCATCAATAGCAATCAACTTTGTTTATTATTAAAGCAATGTACTTGTATTTACGAAATGCCTTATTTCAAGCTCGATTTTATAAACTTGTGAACTCACCAACTATTTTCATAGTTGACGCTCGTTTTACATGCTTTTTCAGGAAATAATTAGTAAGTGGATGTAAAGATTCATCATCATAGAGCATGCTGCATCGTGTTGAAGCTACTATGAAGTTATATTTTGAACAATGTCATTTTGGAAAACTTGTACTTTGTTTCTTTTTAAGCTATGGGTTGTAAACTTTTAAATATTGCTATGGTGATGTATCTTTATCTTTTGCAATGAAACCGTTATCGCTGTCATATCTTGCGTTTCCACTTTAGCGGGGTGTAACAATTAAGATGCTTCGATCCGATCGAGGTGGTGAGTATCTTAGTTCAGAGTTCCTTGACTATCTTAGGGAATGTGAAATTGTCTCATAATTCACACCTCCTAGGACACCGCAGTTGAGTGGAGTAGCTGAGAGGCCTAATCGAACCTTGTTGGATATGGTTCGTTCCATGATGAGTCGAGCTTTGCTACCAATCTCATTTTGGGGGTATGCCTTAGAGACTGCCGCCCATATCCTTAACCTAGTCCCTACAAAGAAAGTTGCCAAAACTCCTCACGAGATGTGGACTGGTAAAGTACCCAAACTAGACCACATCAAGATTTGGGGTTGTGAGGCTTTTGTGAGGCACGAGTCTCATGATAAGCTAGAACCCCGAAGCGAGAGGTGTATTTTCATCGACTACCCACAAAGATCCTTTGGTTACCTCTTCTACAGACCTAGTGATAATGTGGTCTTTGTAGCAAGAAGAGGAGTCCTTCGAGAGAGAGAGAGAGAGAGAGAGAGAGAGAGAGAGAGAGAGTTTATAAGCCAATGAGACCATAGGAGGCAAATTGACCTTGAAGAAATTCAAGAGTCAAGTGGTGAAGGAACATCAAACCCTAGCCCTCAACTTGAGGAGGAAAATCCTGTTGAGCCAATTGACAAGTATGTGCCTCTGAGGCGTTCCACAAGAGTTAGGAATACACCTGAGCACTACTATGGTTTTTTTGGGTTTTGAGCATTCTAACACTCCTAAGTGTACATGCAACCCTAAATACCTTGGCTCAATGTTATCACTATTATACATGCAAATATAAACTTCCAAGGTATTATTCTAATCTAGCATATAAAATAAAGAATATAACAAGATAGAATACAAACCTCTTTGATGTAGGAAGTCTTCATGAAGCTTGAGTGCCTAGTGCCCCAAGTGTGACACCTCAAATGGTTCACACAACACCAAATACACTTGGAATAACTTGAGAGAATTCTACACTTCATGAAAATCGGCTAGCCCTTTCTTACTCTCTCTAGTGGTCGATTTTGGTCAAGAATAAGATGCTTATATAGTTAGGGTTACACCATGTAAACCCTAATTGACATGGCCTTTCATTTCCATGATCCATGGGTACAAAAACACCATGGAGCATCATATGGGTTTTAGCCCAACTAGATAATCCTTGGAGCATTAGCACACTATATAAGTATGGATGATTTGCACAATCAAGCCATATATTTAATTTTTCTTCTTTTGATCAATTAATTAATCCTAGATTAATTCTTGATCAATACTAATTAAATAATCTTATTATTCTTATTATTAATATACTAGAACTTATAATATATTAATAACCATAAGTGTCTTATTTCTGTCATTTAGTCTATCCAAGTGCATGATGCCATGCAATCCAAATGGACCATGCCGGGTCGGGTCAAGTCTTACCAATTATAGTTATGGACTTAGACATTAATCCAACAGTCTCCCACTTGGATAAGTCTAAAACTATTATTGCGTATGACTTCAGGAACCAACTGGCAATCATAGCTCTCAAAAGCTTCTGTCGAACTCTGACCTTGTCGATGAACTCTGACCTTTGTCAATGACTTGTCCATTAGATAAGGGATCATATATTCCTCCATTCTAGATATCATATGGACTAAGACATGGATTATAATCATTCTCTCTGTCCATTTGTTGTTTCCCGATTTCCGATTTATGATGACTGACTAATTGAACAAATCAAATCAGTCCTGGCCCGACCGAGCACTTCCATTTGTCATCATCAAATCATCGAGGGGCCCACAAATATCGCTTTTATCCTGAAGGTAAAAGGAATGGATAAACTTCGACTCATATGGCTTGTTCTACTACTTGTTGAATCATACACAAAGGCACGTTTTATAGCACCGAGTTACCAAATGTGTTTTCGTGAAATCAATGTACAACCAACTCATAGTAAAAACTCATATCTCTAGGTTTGAAGAATATAAGATATTATCGTCTCATGATCACTCATGATAAAATCCATGAAGTGATTCCAATGAGCGCGGGTTGAATCCAATACTCAGAACTTATGAGCACTCATGAGTGTTGTAGCCCTTTGTCCAACACCTTAGACCTCTACAAGCCAACCCATGACAGTCTTAATTGATATCTACTTCCAACATATGACCGACTGTGGATGGTTTGAATAACTTAGTCATTCTAGAAGAATAACCCACTTTATTCGGGAAGTCAAAACATGCAAAGTGAAACACAATAATAATTGAATCCAATATGGTATCAAAACCTATGAACATAAATAAAACACCTTTTATTTATCACCATATGATTACACATTATTTATTGTATACTGTTTCAGCTATCAACTTTATTCTTGAATTTAAAACAAGAGTTGTCCCATGTGTTGGGTTTTGAGCAATCTAACACTTCCTAAGTGTGCATGCAACCCTAATAAACCTTGGATCTATGTTTGTCTAATACATGCAAAATAATAATTTTTCAAGGTTCATAACTTATCTAACATGGCATGGGGAACTTTTAAACATAAAAGAGTTAGATGAGATTACATACCTTTTGATGAGATTGATTCCTTGGAGTTTGAGAGCCAAGCACCAATAGTGTGAATGCCTCAAATGGAAATCACAAATCACCACAAACACTTGGAAACCTTTAGAGAGTGTACACACACTTGTAATTTTCGGCCACACACAAGCACACAAACTAGTGGCTATTTCATGCAACATAAGCATGCTTATATAGTGTACATGGTTAGGGTGAAACCCTAATAACCCATGACCTTTCCTTTTCCAAGGATCCATGGGTTAAAAGCTCCATGGATCATCCATGCACTTCCATATAAGCCTAGCCCATTAACAAATGAGTGTTAGCCCACACCATATTAAACCAATAGCCCATAATCTAATTAGTCTTCCTTTTAATCTCTAAATTAATTCATCATTAATTTAAGACTAAGACTAATTAAATAACATGACTTCATATTAATATATTATAACTTATAATATATTAATAAACATATGTGTATAACTCTCATAAAATTATCCATAAATAGTTCGGGTGAAGTGCAACCCAAATGGACCATGCCGGGTCGGGTCAAGTATATACCAAATAAGTTATGGACTTAGACACCTTATCCAATAGACTCCCACTTGGATAAGTCTAATAACTGTATTTGCCTATATAACTTCAGGAACCAACCAACAATCGTAGCTCTCGAAAACTCTGTTGAACTATGAAGCGCCATTTTAAGACAAGTGATCATATAATCCTTTGTTCTCATGATATCAGCCGGACAAACACATGGAACTATGTCTTGCTTATTGTCTGGCAGTTGTTTCTCAATCTCCGATTTGTTTGACAAAGAACTTTACTGAACACATCAGTTTAGTTCTGACCGGGCCCGGTGCATGGGTCAACACAAAATCATCGAGGGGCCCAGATATCGCTTCTATTTCCAGAAGGAACAGATAAACTTCGACTCATATGCTTATTCTACTACTTGTTGAATTGTACACAAAGGCACGTTTTATAACATCAAGTTACTGATGCGTTTACGTGCAATCAATGCACAACCAACTCATAGGTAACAAATCATATTTCTAGGTTTGAAGACTTATATGATATTATCGTCTCACAATCACTCGAGATAAATTCCATGAAGTGATACAAGTGAGAGTGGTTTTGTACCAATACTCATAACTTATGAGCACTCATGAACGTTGCAGCAACCATTGCCATGTCTAAACACCTTTAGCCATCTACAATCCCAATTTTTGACAATCTTGATTCATACCTACTTCCGACGTATGACCGATTGTGGAGGTTTGAATAAATTAATTATTCTGGAAGTCAAAACATGCAAAACTGAAACAATAGTAAACAATTGACAATGACAGTAACACCTTACTCATAAATAAATCACAAATTTTATTCATCATCAAATGTCGATTACATTTTACAAGTTTCAGGCAAACTATCCAATCTGTAAAACTAATATCGTCCCTCAGCCCGATGCGCCTCGCATGCTGAAAATGCTTAACCCTCGTCAGTCCCTTCGTAAGGGGATCTGCAGGATTCTCATCTAACGATACCCTCTTTGCCACGAGGATTCCTTCTTCAATCTTGTGTCTTATGAAGTGATATTTTTTTTCAATGTGTCGGGATCTGCCATGATCTCTTGGTTCCTTGGCTAAGGCAACCGCACTATTGCTGTCACAGAAAATCTCCATAGGTTCTTTAATAGCTGGTACAACTCCAAGGTCTCCGATTAAGTTCTTCATCCATATCGCCTCCTTCGCTGCTTCACTCGTTGCTATATACTCTGATGCACAAGTTGAATCAGCCACCGTCTCCTGCTTGGAACTCTTCCAAGAAATTGCCCCTCCATTTAAGGTAAAGACCCAGCCCGACTGAGAGCGGAAGTTATCCCTATCAGTCTGAAAACTGGCATCACTATACCCTAATACTCTCAAGTCATCACTCCCACCAAGGGTAAGGATCCAATCCTTAGTCCTCCGCAGGTACTTGAGAATGTTCTTTACTGCGGTCCAATGAGCCTTGCCAGGGTTCCCTTGATACCTGCTGACCATGCTCAAAGCAAAGGCCACATCAGGGCGGGTACAAGTCATAGCATACAAGATCGAGCCAATAGCGGAAGCATACGGCAATTGGCTCATCTCAGCTATCTCTGCCTCTATACTCAGAGTCTGAGTCTTATTCAGTTTGGCATTGCTTTGGATCGGTAAATCTCCTTTCTTGGAATTCTGCATGTTGAACCTTTTCAACACCTTATCCAAGTAGGTACTCTGACTAAGTCCAATTAATCTTTTACTCCTTTCTCTTAATATCCTTATCCATAGGATGTAGGCAGCCTCCCCTAGGTCCTTCATAGCAAAGCACTTCCCAAGCCAGGACTTAACCTCCTACTAGGTTGGGATGTCATTTCCTATAAGTAGTATGTCATCCACATACAGTACCAAGAAGCTAACTATACTCCCACTAGCTCTGACATACACGCAAGACTCATCTTCACTTCTCGAGAAGCCAAACTCTTTGACCTTCTCATCAAAACAAAGATTCCAGCTACGAGATGCTTGTTTTAATCCATAAATGGATTTCTCAAGCTTGCATTCTCTATTAGGGTACTCTGCATTGACAAAACCCTCTGGCTGATTCATGTACACATCCTCAGCGAACTTTCCATTAAGGAAAGCGGTTTTGACATCCATTTGCCATATTTTATAATCATGAAATGCTGCAATGGCTAGCATAACCCTAATAGACTTAATCTTTGCTACCGGCGAGAAAGTTTCATCATAATCAATACCTTGAGTCTGAGTAAAACCCTTCGCAACCAGTTGAGCCTTATAAGTATGCACTTTTCCTTCCATGTCGGTCTTCTTCTTGAAGATCCATTTGCACCCGACTGTTTTACGGCCTGGTACATTGTCAACCAAGTTCCAAACTTGATTGTCATACATGGACTATATCTTGCTGTCCATAGGCTCCTTCCATTTAGCAGACTCCGGGCCTGCCATGGCTTCCTTAACACTGCTAGGTTCATCCAAATTTACCAGTGTACTATCGCTGATAAACGTATCACCTTCCATAGTAATATGAAAACCATAATAAAACGAAGGTGTGTTCCTAACCCGTGTGGAACGCCTCGGAGGTACAGACTCGTCAGCTTGCTCAACAGGAGTTCCCTCCTCAGGCTGATTGCTAGTGTCTGAGGTTCCTTCACCAATCGCTTCCTGAATTTCTTCAAGATCAATTTGCCTCCCACTGTCTCCTTGGCTTATAAACTCCCTCTCACGGAAGACCCCTCTTCTTGCTACAAACACCACATTCTCACTGGGTCTGTAGAAGAGGTAACCGAAAGATTTCTGTGGGTAGCCGATGAAAATACACCTTTCACTTCGGGGTTCAAGCTTATCATGAGTCTCACGCCTCACGAAAGCCTCGCAACCCCAAATCTTGATGTGGTCTAAATTGAGAACCTTCCCAGTCCACATCTCATGAGGTGTTTTGGTAACCTTCTTTGTAGGGACTAGATTAAGGATATGGGCGGCAGTCTCTAAGGCATACCCCCAAAAAGAGATTGGTAGCGAAGCTCGACTCATCATAGAGCGAACCATGTCTAACAAGGTTCGATTACGCCTCTCAGCTACACCATTTAGTTGTGGTGTCCTGGGAGGAGTCAATTGTGAGACAATCCCACACTCCTTAAGAAAGTCAAGGAACTCGGTACTAAGATATTCACCACCTCGATCGGATCGAAGCATCTTAATGTTCCTGCCCAATTGATTTTCTACTTCCTGTTTGAATTCCTTAAACCTTTCAAAGGTTTCTGACTTATGTTTGATTAAGTAGACATACCCATATCTACTAAAATCATCAATAAAAGTCACATAATACCGATTAGCATCCCTTGTGGCAGTTTTGAATGGCGCACATACATCAGTATGTATTAGGTCCAACAAACCCTCACCCCTTTCACAAGTTCCAGTGAAGGGTGAATTTGTCATCTTTCCAAGTAGACAAGATTCACAACTATCATCCGATTTAAGGTCGAATGACTCCAAGACTCCACTCTTTTGGAGTTGTCCTATGCGTTTCTTGTTTACATGTCCAAGACGACAACGCCACAATGATGCTTTATCTAGGCTAGTAGAAGAATCTATATACAACACATTATTTCCTAAGTTGTCTACAATCGACACAGTTTCATACACACCATCACAAGGTAATGATTTAAAATAAAACACATTTTTAAAGAAAGCATTAATACCACCACATTCATTATCAAACGAAAAGGTAAAACCTTGTTTGTACAAAGCATGAAAAGAAATAATATTCCTCGCCATTTCAGACGAGTACACACATTTATTCAAATCTAATTTTAACCCATTATTAAGCAACAAAGTATAAACTCTAATCTTGGAAACAGGTGAAGCCTTCCTGTTCCCCATGATCAAGTTTATCTTCCCGTGCTCCACATCCTCACTTCTTCTTAGGCCCTGCAAATCAGAACATATGTGAATACCACATCCTGTATCAAGCACCCAAGAGTTAGAATATGATGAGTAATTAGACAATATTGTGTAAATACCTGCATGGGTGGGTTTCACTTTCCCATCCTTTAGATCCTGCAAGTACTTAGGGCAGTTTCGCTTCCAGTGCGCCTTGTCCAGGAAATAGTAGCAATCAGCATCCTTGGGAATGGCAGAAGGAGTGACAAAACCGCTCTTGGTCTTCGATGAGGAGCCTTCAAGAGACTTTCCCTTGGTACCCTTCGAAGGGTGCTTCCTCTTTTTCCCTTTGCCTTGCCCGATAGCCAAAACAAGGGTAGATGTTCGAGTAGGAGTAGTAGAGGTAACAACCGCCTTGCCCTTAAGACCGGTTTCAACGGTCTTCAAGAGTCCTTGAAGCTTGCTAAGGATACCTTCCTCCTTGTTCATATGATATGTCATACGAAAATGGTCATAAAAAGAAGGTAAGGAGTGTAAAATGATGTCAATTGCCAACTCCTCAGGGATGTTCACATTCAGCTTTAGCAAACGGTCCACATACCTTTGCATCTTTTGCATGTGGGCCGTGACGGATTCACCGTCCTTCATGCGGGTAGTTATTATGGAGGAGATTATTTCATACCGCTCCTGACGAGCACTCAGATGGTACCTTTCCATCAGGTCTTGGTGCATCTCAAAAGGATAGAAGTCCTCATAGGACTTTTGGAGCTCGGCTGTCATCGTGGCCATCATGATGCATGCCACCTTAGTAGCATCTCTCACATGTGTCCTGAATTCAGCGATCTCCTCAGGAGTAGCAGTAGACTCATCAACCTCTTTTAACTCCTTATCGAGGACATATTCCTTGTCCTCATAACGAGTAACCATCCTGATGCTCCTAATCCAATCCATGAAGTTGGAACCATCAAAGATGACTCTCCCACAAAGATTCGTGAGAGAGAAAGAACCAGCTGGGTTGGAGCCCGAAGCATTAGTGTTGGAAGACATCTGAAAGAAGAAAGCAAGTTTGGATTAGATATATAGAATCCTTAATAAGACACCCAAATGTAATATTAAGGCTAGGATCCAATCATAATATATTATACTTAAAAGAGGGATGCCGTAATCTAAGTAATAATATATTTGAAAGATAGGTGAATGACGATTCACCAATTTCCACCATGAAAAACAAAATGAATTATTAGGTTTTAATAGGATTTGAAATTCCTAGATTCTTTTGAGATTCATTGAACTTTTCAATGGCATGTTTCAATCTCGATTGTGCCCTTCAAGTTTTGTGACTGGGATGCCGAGGATCACAAAACAAGGTGTGAATAACCATGCTAATTCACTTGGTGCCTTAATATTATCACCTAATCAATGTGCCGGTTAACCACAGACGCTCGATTGATCTATGACAAACATTAAGTCACCCTTCGTGATCCTTACTAGTCCAAGTTAGTGTGCCGGTTAACCAAACACGCTCCACCAACGACTTGGTAAGGTACAAAGTGTGAATTCCATGGACTAGCACCATGTTCACATTTTCCTAAAGTAACTAAGATTGGGATTTTAAAAAAAAATGTTTAATTACTTTATAATAATCATTATACTTTTAATGAGGATTTAAAGTCATTGTCCTACCCGTTTGGCTAACGACCCTCCACCGATCAAGGAAGCGGTGGGTGAGAGTGGACACCCATTAAGCTGCCATTTTATAGGCAACAACCTTATACCCCCCTTATAGACCGGCTTCGTGAACGAGGCCTACCAACGGTAGAACGACTTATTCTTATACATATATATAATAATTAACCATTAATGTTATAAATAGTATAAGGGTTGAATTTTAACTATTAAAACTCTAAGGGTTGGAATTAAAGTTTATTAAAGTGTGTGAAACTTTACAAATTCCAAAACTTGAGGGCAAGTTTTGTAACTATCCAAAACTTTTCATTTCATAACTTATGAATTAAAGGTTCATAAAAATGAAGACTCTTCATTTTCATGTAACTTATGTGTTTAAATGTGTGTTAAAGAAAAGTGACCTTTGGATATCCATAACTTGAGGACAAATTATGGACTCCATTAAAACACATAAATGATCAAGAATTAATTCTAAACAATTCAACAAATAATTCCTATCATCTTCTAAATTCATAAGAACATGAACATGATCATCTAAATTTCAAGAATTATATGAACATAAAAATCATGGAATTTTGATATATGCTATTGTAAATGGATTAGAACAACCATTACACCAACTAAAACAAGTTTTAAAACACCAAAACAGGTTAGGGTAATGTTTCTAGTCCATTTCCAGCAGCAAAAGTCAAAATTCTGCATTCTGATCATTCTACTCGCCGAGTGCACGAACCTACTCGGCGAGTAGGATGAATTTTGCCTTGAACTCGGCGAGTCCCCCCATGGACTTGGCAAGTCCTTAAGCCAGACAGCAACAATTTCAACTTTTTTCACTATTTTGCATCAAGTATCAAACAAGCAAGCCTAGGCTCTGATACCACTATTGGGTTTTGAGCAATCTAACACTTCTTAAGTGTGCATGCAACCCTAATAAACCTTGGATCTATGTTTGTCTAATACATGCAAAATAATAAATTTCCAAGGTTCATAACTTATCTAACATGGCATGGGGAACTTTTAAACATAAAAGAGTTAGATGAGATTACATACCTTTTGATGAGATTGATTCCTTGGAGTTTGAGAGCCAAGCACCAATAGTGTGAATGCCTCAAATGGAAATCACAAATCACCACAAACACTTGGAAACCTTTAGAGAGTGTACACACACTTGTATTTTTCGGCCACACACAAGCACACACACTAGTGGCTATTTCATGCAACATAAGCATGCTTATATAATGTACATGGTTAGGGTGAAACCCTAATAACCCATGACCTTTCCTTTTCCAAGGATCCATGGGTTAAAATCTCTATGGATCATCCATGCACTTCCATATAAGCCTAGCCCATTCACAAATGAGTGTTAGCCCACACCATATAAAACCAATAGCCCATAATCTAATTAGTCTTCCTGTTAATCTCTAAATTAATTCATAATTAATTTAAGACTAAGACTAATTAAATAACATGAATTCATATTAATATATTATAACTTATAATATATTAATAAACATATGTGTATAACTCTCATAAAATTATCCATAAATAGTTCGGGTGAAGTGCAACCCAAATGGACCATGCTGGGTCGGGTCAAGTATATACCAAATAAGTTATGGACTTAGACACCTTATCCAACACCATGCTCCAAGCATGTACACTATGTTTTCTAAACACTAGTCATGCCATACACCAAGTATGCATACTATGTTTGTCTATGATCTTTACTTTGTGAACTAGATCCATTAAACATAACGTCAATGATTCTCTTTTCACATTCCCAGATCCTTACTGCAAATACAAGAATTCCAAATTCATGTCATTTACTGAAATCTGTTGGATTCTAAACTTACATGCATTGATCCTCTTGTAATGATTATGCACAAAGTCAGAAAGACTTGACAACAATCATTACAGAGTATTCCAAAGGAGATCAGCTCCTTGGAAACATCCTTCTTGCATTAAGTTTCCTAATCTTAAACAGATTGAAAATTCTAACTTTGAAACATTTCCAGATTCCATTTTGACTATCACTTATGAACAAGAGTTGCCTCCTTCCAGATTATGTCAATATGGTCCTTCCAGAATTATCACTATACTTCTAACTGTCCTTGAGCAACCAATCTTTGGTAAACCTTAGATTGTCCTCGACAATTGTTTAATCCTTTTAGTCATATGCAATTCTAAACCTTTTCCCTTCTTAATGCCCTAGGTATTTGGAAAATTTTAGAAAGGATGAATATAGCACATGTAATCGATCCTATATCCGAAGCATATGGGACACGGTTCCTGATGTCTCACATAAAGACTAAACCAGTCTTTTGCTATAATATGTCCATTTCAATTTGCCAAGTTCTCATAATTCACATTATGAAAAAGGGATGCCGTAATCATAATCGAATTTTAGAACGCAAATAATGGACCCATATACAGAATTTCCTTATGTTGAGCCATTCCAACATGAAATTCATATATATCCTTGACTAAATGATTAAAACCTCACGATCTAAGCTTATAGATTTGAGATGAAGTATAATTTCCTCTCCCTTAATTATAGCAAAACAACTCTTTCCCAATTGAAACTTTTGTTTTCTATAATTAACATTGCTAGCATAACACTTATGCTCCCACTAGCTTTGACATGTACTCAGAAATCAGCCGACTTTCTTACCAAAGTTCAAATTTCTGATACTAGATTGTTTTGATAAAACTTTATCAAAATCATACACCTTCCCTTAGATATAACACTTGTGTATCTAAACAATTATGAAGAGGGATGACGTAATCATAATGGTTAGACCTTTTTGCCACTTCTCACAAGTCCAGGTTAGTGTGTCGGTAAACCACACATGCTCCACTAACGACTTTGAGAATGCAAATATCACAATTGCTATCTAGCTAAAATCTACTTAGTGAAAGTGTTTCCTCACCATCATTTTCATGAATTGGAGAGAAAACTTATGACACTTAGATTTAATGGTGTATGTGTTCTTATCCATGTGAATTGTCAAAACCATAGTCACAAGACAAGGATAATGACAAATCCAAACTCATATGGATTGAACTCAATCTTAACTTCTTGCCACCTGGCAGCTCAAGGACCTGCAATTGCTTCCAAGTTGTTGTGCAACACATTGAGAATGCTAAGAACTCATATGCAAAGCGAACTTTAACTGGAATGGGCACAGAATATGTCAACACGATAGGTTATAAACCTCAAGTCGTGTGCTAGTGAAGAACTTTAGGTTCTATTCTTGATTAGTTCTTGAGACTTTCAAGACTTTTAAGACTCCCACTGTCCTCTTGACCTATAAGACTCCCTTGTCAAACATCCAAGAGATAGAGTGGATTCTAACCAAGACAAACACTTCACACAATTGGCCTAAGTTGGTCTTTGTTTTATCCAAAACATCACAACTTACCAATTTCAAATGTACAAGAGTAGAAAACTTTTACTCTTACATTTGACAAGTGTTTTAAACCTTCTTTGAGACATGTCACTCAAGTTACAATCTTGGAGTATTACTCTAATACATGTATTGGAACGAAGTATGACTCATCTTCTTGCTTTAACCACTTCAACAATTCAAGTTCCTCTTCTTAGATATAAGAAGGCACTTAGAGGATGAATTGTGATAAGGTCTCTAAATCAGTAAGATGATCATAAAAACAGATACTAAAGTACTCTCCTATCTTTTCAGATTTGAGAAAATTTTATCCTTCTGCCTAATTTGATTCTTCTTATTTGCTCTGCTTTACATTGGAACCTTTTCCAATGTCTCAGAATTACACTTAAGCTTGTAAGTATAACCATACTTACTAAGCTGTAGTAAATTATGATCTATAATCTTATCGATCTTTTGTGGTGGACTTGACCAGTGCACAAGAATGTGTACTCGATCCCTTAGTCCTTTACTTGACTCACACATCCATGTGACCGAGTAATTAGTCTTAATTTTTCCAATACTTGAAAGTTCTCATTCATAATGCTATACAACTTGCATGATTCCAAGTTCCGGTCCAATTGAAACTTGGGTGATGAGAATCTTTCCTTATTTCATAAATTTTGACATTACCACAAATGAAAAAATCAATTTCATATTTCCACTCTTGCTATTAATGGAACTTTATAAGCAACACAAATTTTCACAAATGCCATTGTAAGGATATTTTTAAAAATAAATAAAATCAAAAGATTTACCTTTAAATTTAAAACTTTGCTAAAAAACTATCCTTACAATGCAAAAGCACATGAAAACTATGTTGTTATCTGTTCCTAAGCAATATATCATAACTCCTAAGAAGTAGCTCAAGAATCCGATCTTCAAACTATGCGATAGAAATCCATCTACGTGATTAGATTCAGCATAATCATTCTTTAAGTTTCTTTACTTTTCTTTGATTCTTAAAACATCAACATGTGACTCAGTCACATCATGTATCAAGAATCTCAGAATAGAAACTTAGCAGAGTTAGATAGTGGATCTTACCTGAAATAAAGTCAAACTTATTGACTTTACCATCCTTAGGTAAAATTGGCAGCTTCGCAACCAATGCCCCTTCCTTTGGCAATATAAACATATGGACCCTTTGGTAATGGTACACGGGACTATCACAGACTTAGCTTTTCTCTTTACCATTTGGTCAACCAAGTTGAATATGGCCGATCCCTTTCCATTGGGAAGAGAGAGCTTTACTGGATATCCAATGTCATCATTGTCAATCTCCATAAAGTTTTAGGAAGTTGATCTTAGCAAAAAGATAAGATCATTAAGGGTCTTGTCATAGTCTGGTTCATAGGAGTACCAAAGGAGCTCACTATGTGACTTAGAAAGTGATTGAACCACCAACTTTCTCAAGACTTTGACACCCAACTCTCCTGGCTTGTCAATAATTGACTACATCTCCAAGATGTGACCACACCTAGACCTTGCCTTGCCAATTGGGCTTGAGTGACCATAAACTTTTCAAGAACTTGTGGGTTGGGGAGAATAATTGGAGGAGGTGAATGAAGTATGATATCCATGGGACATCATCTTCATTTAGGAAAGCTTGTTTCAAGAGATTTGGGAAGATCATAAATGTCTAAACCAGACATCTTTTGGGAGATATTCAAGATAGTTGATCTTAAGTCCTTAATATGACACCCAATATGAAATATTAAGGCTAGGACCCAACAAACTATTTTATAACTTAGAAGAGGTATGCCGTAATCTAAGCTATAAAATATTTGAAGCTAGGTGAATGACGATTCACCAATTTCCACCAAGATAAACGAAATGTATTATTAGGTTTTAATTGGTTTTGAAACTCCTAGATCTTTGAGATTCATTGAACTGTTCAATGGCATGTTTCAATCTAGAGTGTGCCCTTCAGGTTTTGTGACTGGTATGTCGAGGATCACAAAACAAGGTGTGAAGTAACCATGCAAATTACTTGGTACCCTTAAGTGTTTACCCCTCAATCGATGTGCCGGTTAACCACACACGCTCCATCGATACTATGATAAACATTAAGTTACCCTTTGCCTACCTTGTTAAATACGAGTTAGTGTGCCGGTTAACCACACACGCTCCACTAACCGACTTAAACAAAGTGCAAAGTGTAATTTCATGGATTAACACTTTATTCACACTTTCCTAAGTAACTAAGATTGGGTATTATTAAGAGTTTAGTTACTTAGTATTTATCATTAATACTTTTAATGAAGGGAGAATTATAGTCCTGTCAAACCCGTTCGGCTAACGACCCTCCACCAGTCAAGGAAGCGGTGGGTGAGAGTGGACAACCATTAAGTTGCCATTTTATAGGCAACAACCTTATACCCACCTTATAGACCAGCTTCGTGAATGAGGCGTACTAGCGGTAAGATTAACTTTTCTCTTATACATATATATTATTAACTTATAATATTATAAAGTATAAGGGTTGAATTTTAACTCTTTAAAATTCTAAGGGCTAACTTGGAAAAAAAGTATTCATAAGAGAAAACTTTACAAATTCCAAAACTTGAGGGAAACTTTTGAAACTATTCAAAACTAATTAATTCCATAACTTATGTGTTTAAAGTAATTTTAATCCAAAAAATCTTCAAGTTCCATAACTTGAGGACAAGTTATGGAAGACTTTAAACTAATAAAAGAATTAACTTTTCTTTATTTTATAACTTATGGAATTAATTAAGGTTACACTTTTTTTTTAATTTATTATTTAATATTTAATGAAGAGACTCTTGGCCCTCCATAACTTGAGGACAAGTTATGAAGTCATAAACCCATTTAATTAGAACTACACTCTTCATTTTTGTAACCTTTGCCAACTATTATGAGTTTTATGAAACTTAAATGTGACTTTTCATATAACTTGAGGACAAGTTACAAAAACACATTTTAGAATCAACTCTTAGATTAATTTGGACTGAAAACAACTATTTCACTCAACTTTTCTATTAATCTAAGCAACTCATAAGAACAAGATAATTCAAATCAAACTTTTTCATGTAATTAGTCTAAACCTTAAACTAATACTAAACATGAATCTATTGACAATTTTCTTTGAAATTGGATTAGCATGAACATTACCACATCAAAAACAAGTTTATAAGTTCAAAAACATCTTAGGGTAATGTTCCTAGTCCAATTCCAACAAAAAAGGTCGAATTTATGCTGTCTGGGGGTCCAACTCGTCGAGTGCATGAACCAACTCGGCGAGTTGGATCGATTTGATCACTTTTTAGGCATGGACTCGCCGAGTCTGATGATCAGACAGCAACAACTTCGATTTTTTTTAAGCAGTTTTGCAAGTATAACAAAAAAACAAGCCTAGGCTTTGATACCACTGTTGGGTTTTGAGCATTCAAACACTCCTAAGTGTACATGCAACCCTAAATACCATGGATCTATGTTTTCTCTATTATACATGCAAATATACACTTCCAAGGTATTATTCTAATCTAGCATATAAAATAAAGAATACAACAAGATAGAATACATACCTCTTTGATGTAGGAAGTCTTCATGAAGCTTGAGTGCCTAGTGCCCCAAGTGTGACACCTCAAATGGTTCACACAACACCAAATACACTTGGAATAACTTGAGAGAATTCTACACTTCATGAAAATCGGCTAGCCCTTTCTTACTCTCTCTAGCGGCCGATTTTGGTCAAGAATAAGATGCTTATATAGTTAGGGTTACAACATGTAAACCCTGATTGACATGGCCTTTCATTTCCATGATCCATGGGTACAAAAACACCATGGAGCATCCATGGAGCATCATATAGGTTTTAGCCCAACTAGATAGTCCATGGAGCATTAGCCCACTATATAAGTATGGATGATTTGCACAATCAAACCATATATTTAATTAGTCTTCTTTTGGTCACTTAATTAATCCTAGATTAATTCTTGATCAATACTAATTAAATAATCTTATTATTCTTATTATTAATATACTAGAACTTATAATATATTAATAACCATAAGTGTCTTATTTCTCTCATTTAGTCTATCCAAGTGCATGATGCCATGCAACCCAAATGGACCATGCCGGGTCGGGTCAAGTCTTACCAATTATAGTTATGGACTTAGACATTAATCCAACAGGTTTCCATATTACTGCGGAAGGTGAGACACTTATTAGTGATGGGACACTAGTAGGTCTGGATGAACCTAATAGTTACGCGGAAGCCATGGCAGGCCGCCAGTCTGCAAAATGCAAAGAGGCTATGGATAGCGAGATACTATCCATGTATGAGAATGTACCAGATCGTAAGACTATAGGGTGCAAATGGATCTTCAAGAAGAAGACCGAAATGGATGGTAATGTACACACTTATAAGGATCGACTGGTTCCAAAGGGTTTCTCTCAAATTCCTGGAGTGGATTATGAATAGATCTTTTCTCCAGTAGCCAAGATTACGTCTATTAGGGTTATGTTAGCCATAGCTGCTTTTCGTGATTATGAAATTTGGCAAATGGATGTCAAAACCGCTTTCCTTAATGGAAAGTTGACTGAAGATGTTTACATGAGTCAGCCAGAAGGTTTTGTCAGCAACGAGTACCCTAATAGAGTGTGTAAGCTTGAGAAATCCATTTATGGATTAAAGCAAGCGCCTCGCAGATGGAATTTTTGCTTTGATGAAAAGGTCAGGGAATTTGGCTTTTCTAGGAGTGAAGACGAATCTTGTGTTTATGTCAAGGCTAGTGGGAGTATAGTTAGCTTTTTGGCATTGTATGTGGATGACATACTACTCATAGGAAACGACATCCCAACTCTGCAGGAAGTTAAGTCCTGGCTTGGGAAGTGTTTCTCTATGAAGGACCTAGGAGAAGCTGCTTATATTGTAGGGATAAGGATTTTGAGAGACCGGAGTAAAAGACTAATTGGACTTAGTCAAAGTACCTACTTGGACAAGGTGCTGAAGAGATTCAGCATGGAAAACTCCAAGAAAGGAGAATTACCTATCCAGAGTAACGCCAGATTGAGTAAAGCTCAAAGCCTAAGTACTGAGGCTGAGATAGCATAAATGAGTCGAGTGCCTTATGCTTCGGCAGTAGGCTCGATCATGTATGCTATGACTTGTAATCGACCTGATGATATCCTTTGCCTTGAGCATGGTTAGCAGGTATTAGGGGAACCCTGGCAAGGCTCACTGGACTGCAGTAAAGAATATCCTCAAGTACCTACGGAGGACTAAGGACTGGGTCCTTACCCTCGGTGGGAGTGATGACTTGAGAGTTGTAGGGTATTGTGATGCTGGTTTCCAGACTGATAGGGATAATTTCCGCTCTGAGTCGGGCTGGGTCTTCACCCTAAACGGAGGAGCAATCACTTGGAAGAGTTCCAAGCAGGAGACAGTAGCTGATTCCACTTTTGAATCAGAGTATATAGTAGTGAGTGAGGCAACAAAGGAGGCTATATGGCTGAAGAAATTCATTGGAGACCTTGGAGTTGTACTAGCTATAAAGGAGCCCATGGAAATTTTCTGTGATAGTGAAAGTGTTGTTGCCTTAGCCAAGGAACCAAGGGATCATGGGAGATCCATACACATCGACGGAAAATATCATTTTATCAGACATCGCATAGAAGAAGGAATCCTCGTGGCAAAGAGGGTATCATCAGATGAGAACCCAGCAGATCCCCTCACAAAGGGACTCAGTAGGGTTAAGCATCTTCAGCATGCTCGAAGCATAGGGCTAAAGGATGATATAAGTTTTAGTAGTTAGATAAATTATGAAATTTGTAAAGTGTAATTGACATTTGATGATGAATAAAAGTTGTGTTTATTTATGAGTAAAGTGTTACTATCTTTTTTCAATCGTTTACTATAATTTCTTTTGCATATTTTGACTTCCATAATAGTATGTTGTGATTTTACATATTATTCAAATTTTCCACAGTCAGTCATATGTTGGAAGTAGATATGAAGTAAGACTGTCATGATTGGTTGCGGAGGTCTAAGGTGTTGGACATGGCTACAACAATCATGAATGCTCATAAGTTCTGAGTATAGGAATCAACCCACGCTCACTAGAATCACTTCATGGAATTTTATTTCGAGTGATCGTGAGACGGTAATATCATATAAGTCTTCAAACATAGACATATGATTTGTTGCCTATGAATTGGTTATGCAATGATTGTACGAAAACGCATTGGTAACTCGATGTTATAAAACGTGCTTTTGTGTATGATTCAACTAGTAGTAGAACAAACATATGAGTCGAATTTTATCTGTTCCTTCTTGGATTAGAAGATGATATCTGGGCCCCTCGATGATTTTGTTTTGACCTATGTACCGGGCCCGGTCAGAACCTAATTGATGTGTTCAATTTAGTTCTTTGTCAAACAAATCAGAAATCGGGAAACAAACTGCTGGACAATAAGTAAGACATTGTTCCATGTAATTGTCCGGCTGATATCTAGAACAAAGGATTATATTATCACTTATCTTAAATGGCGTATCAAGATCTTCTCGGTTCCGAGAGACCTTGAAAGAGCTATGATAGCCGATCGGTTCCTGAAGTACTGCAGTTATAGTTATTAGACTTATCCAAGTGGGAGACTGTTCGATAAGGTGTCTAAGTCCATAACTATTTCTGGTATGTACTTGACTCGACCTGGCATGGTCCATTTGGGTTGCATGGCACCATGCAATTGGATAACCTAAATGAGAGAAATAACACATATGGTTTATTAATATATTATAAGTTCTAATATATTAATAATATTAT
Source organism: Lactuca sativa (assembly GCF_002870075.4). Lineage (NCBI taxonomy): Eukaryota > Viridiplantae > Streptophyta > Magnoliopsida > Asterales > Asteraceae > Lactuca > Lactuca sativa. Next base: position 244,183,493 of record NC_056623.2, on the reverse strand, counting down.
TTAATTCGTTTTGATCAAGAATTAATTTAGAATTAATTAAGTGATCAAAAAGATAACTAATTAAATACATGGGTAGATTATGTAAATCTTCCATATCTTATATAGTGGGCTAAAAGGCTCCATGGATTATCAAGTTGGGTTCCACCCATAGGATGCTCCATGGAGTTAACCCATGGATTGAGAAATGAAGAGTGATGTTACATTAGGGTTTTACCTAATGCAACACACTATATAAAGACCATGTCTCTCCCTAAAATCTGCTACACCAAGTGAAAAAAGAGGGCTTGGCTGATTTTGAGTGTGTTAGAGTATTCTATCAAGTTTATACTTTGCATTTGGTGTTGTGTGAAGCATTTGATGCATCACACTTGAGGTGCTAGGCTCACAAGGTTTCAAAGAACACTTTCATCAACAAGGTATGTAGTTCTATCTTTTATGCAAAGAAAATTGTTCCCCATGTATGCTAGATAGGTTCATAACCTTGGAAAAACAACTTTGCATGATTATTAGACAAACATAGATCAAGGTTATTAGGGTTGCATGTACACTTAGGAAGTGTTAGAATGCTCAAAACCCATCAAAAACCTCCAGGGTCTTACTATGGGTGCCATGGGAACCCCCACATAGTCTTAGCCCAATATCATGGGAACCCCCACATGGTCTTAACTATGGATGCCATTTAAACCCTCCAAGGTCTTACACACTAGTGCCTCGGGAAGCCCCCAAGGTCTTTACTAAGGATGCCATGTAAACCCTCCAAGGTCTTACACCCTAGTGCCTCGGGAACCCTGCGAGGTATTCCATGCAATTATCACAAAGACAACTAGCATATCACATACCACATAATCAACTAGAATACCACATAACACATAATCAACTAGCATTCCATGTAGCACCTAATGGGTCAGCGTTGGTGCCTTCGACCCATTGGTATGGTGAGGAGACTCACCTCGAATGCTGAAGCTTCCCGAAAGAAATCCTTAGCTGTTGCCCTGTCCACTTCCCGAAGCTACTAATATCAAATGACACCCAATTAGCAATTGGTTTGTAATCCATAACTATAACTTCATATCTGGGCTAAAAAGACCATTTTACCCCTACCTGTCCTTGTCCATTACTTTGGCACCAAACTATAATCTGAAAGGCTTAAAGGCCAATTTGTCAACGAATGGTCCAATTTTCCAAATTCGGCCCAAACCATTACATGGGTCTTGTGAAGAGGCTCAACCATTCATTCTAGCCCAAACACTTGGCATTTTGAAAGTCGAATAAGACCCAAATCCATTATCGGCCTAACTTGAGAAGGCCTAATATCCAAAAAGGCCTAAAATACTGAATGGTCAACTCTAGTAAACTCTTGGTCAAAGTCAAGTCAAATTCAATGCTCCGAATTGACTTAACTGGTTGAGTTACCCATCAACTCGTCGAGTCCACCCCAAGGTCAGAATTGCGAAATTGCAATCCAAATCGTCGAGTTTTCATACAACTCATTGAATTCCTCCATTTTTCATCATAACTAGAATAATCCTTAACTAACTCGTCGAGTTCTCCAGTTTGCCAACCCACTTAATGCACTAAGTCCTTTTCCTTGAATTCAAAGGTTCCAGACCTCAGATCCCCATCCATAGAGGTGTCTAGAAGGGTAAAGTTTCCAACTTTACCCCCAATGATCATCTAATAAGCTCTAAACCCAAACCCTAGTTCCATTAAGGAGGGTCTTGACTCATTAAGCACATAAACTCTCAATCCAATGTCCCAAAACACAAATCTGAGGTCCTAAGTGTTGGATAAGGTGTCTAAGTCTATAACTATTTTGAGAATATTATGTTTATGATTTATTAATATATTATAAGTTACAATATATTAATATGAAATCATATTATTTAATTAGTATTGATCAAGAATTAATTTGGAATAAATTTAGTGATCAAAAGAAACTAAGTAAATATGGACTCTTACATATATATATATATATATATCTATATATATATATATATATATATATATATATATATATATATATATATATAGAGAGAGAGAGAGAGAGAGAGAGAGAGAATGGGCCAAAGTTCATTTAGAATGGACTAAGCTTGAATGGATAGTCCATGGGGTTTTTAACCCATGGATCCTATGGAAATGAAAGATCAAGGGTATTAGGGTTTACATGGATGTAACCCTAATCCACCATACTATATAAAGAGGTATTTGGCACATGAAACGACACTAGTGTGTGAGATAACAAGGGTGGGCCGATTTCATAAGTGTTTCATATTCTCTCAAAGTCTTCGAAGTTGTTTTGTTGATTTGTGATTCCACTTGAGGCATTCACATTACTGGTGCTAGGCACTTGAAGCTCCAAGCACTCAACCATAAGAAACGATATGTCGTCCTACTAAGTTTTTATATTACAAGTACGCCATGATATGCTAGTTAGGATGAGGACCATGGAAAAATCATATTTGCACGTATAATAGAGAAAACATAGATCCAATGTTTCTAGGGTTGGATGTACACCATAGGAGTAATAGAATGCTCAAAACCCATCAGTGGTATCAGAGCTTAGGATTGTTTTCAACATACTTGATCCAAATGATGGAAAAAGTCGAAATTATGGTAACTATTTAGTGGACTTTCCGAATCCATGGGGGGACTCGACGAGTCCAAGTGAAAACTCATCCTACTCGTTGAGTAGGTTCTTGCACTTGGCGAGTAGGAGGCATTGTGTGCAGAATTTTGAGTTTTGTTGTTGGAAATGGACTAGAATCATTAGCCTAAACTGTTTTGGCCTTGTAAAATCTGTTGTTGATGTGGTAATGATTATGCTAATCCATTTTCAAAGGTTATTATCAAAGTTTCAGGTTTTATGTGATTCTTGAAAATTGTTGATATGTATGTTCATGCTTATGAGTTTTGGTAGATCATAGGAATTATTTGCAAATATTCTGTTAGTGTAATTATTGATCTAAATGCCAATTAATGGACTCCATCACTTGTTCTCAAGTTATCGAATTTGTAAAGTCTCACACACACTTTAATTCCAATCCCTAGAGTTTTAAAAGTTAAAATTCAACCCTTACACTTTACAGTATTATAATTTAATTATATATATATATATATATATATATATATATATATATATATATATATATATATAAGATGTGTCAATCTTACCGTTAGTAGGCCTCATTCATGAAGCCAGTATATAAGGGGGGGGGGGGGGGGTATAAGGTTGTTGCCTCTAAAATGGTGCCATTTAATGGGTGTCCACTCTTACCCACTGCTTCCTTGAATAGTGGAGGGTCATTAGCCGAACGGGTAGGACAATGACTATAAATCTCATTAAAAGTATAATGATGATGGTAAAGTAACTAAATCTTTTATAAATTCCCAATCTTAGTAACTTTAGGAAAATGTGAGTTTGGTGCTAACCCATGAAATTACACTTTGTACCTTACCAAGTCGTTGGTAACTTAATGTTTATCATAGATCGGTGGAGCGCGTGTGGTTAACCGGCACAATGATTAGGTGATAAAGTTAAGGGTACCAATGTAATTTGGATGGTTATTCACACCTTGTTTGTGATCCTCGGCATTCCAGTCACAAACTTGAGAGGGCACAATCAAGATTTAAACATGCCATTGAAAAGTTCAATGAATCTCAAAAGAATCTAGGAGTTTCAATCCATTTAAAACCTAATACCTATTTCATTTTTCATGGTGGAAATTGGTGAATCGTCATTCGCCTACCTTCAAATATTTTATAGCTTGGATTACGGCATCCCTCTTCCAAATATAAAGTATTGTGTCAGGTCCTAGCCTTAATATTACATTTGGGTGTCTTATTAAGATCTCTTTATCTAATCTAAACTTGTCTTTCTTCTTTTTCAGATGTCTTCCAACAATGCTTCTGGCTCAAACCCTATTGGCTCCTTTTCTCTCTTAAATCTTTGTAGGAGAGTGATATTTGATGGTTCCAACTTTAATGATTGGATTATGAACATCAGGATGGTCATACGTTACAAGGAAAAGGAATATGTCTTTGACAAAGAGCTGAAGGAAATCGATGATTCGTCTGCTACACCACAGGAAATCGCTGACTTTAGGGATCATGAGAGAGATGCTACCAAGGTGGCATGTATCACGTTGGCCATAATGACAGCTGAACTCGAAAATTCCTATGAGGAATTTTACCATTTTGAGATGCACATGGACCTAATGGATAGATACCATCAGAGTGCTCGTCAAGAAAGGTATGAAATTATCTCTTCCATGATAACAACCAAAATGAAGGATGGTGAATCTATCACAGGCCACATGCAGAAAATGAAAAGGTTTGTGGACCGTTTGCTGAAGTTGAATGTGAACTTCCAAGAGAAGTTGGCTATTGACATCATACTGCACTCCTTACCTATTTGTTATGATCAGTTCCGAATGACCTATCATATGAACACAAAGGAGGTCACACTCAGCAAGCTTTAAGGACTTTTGAAGACCACCGAAAGTGGTCTCAAAGGTAAATCGGTTGTTACCACTCCTACTCCTAACACCACCCTTGTTCTGGAAATTTGGAAAGGTAAAAGGAAAAAGAGGAGGGCCCATTCGAAGGGTACCTAGGGAAAGTCTCTTGATGGCTCCTCTTCGAGTAGAACCAAAGGTGGTTTTGTCACCCCCTCTTCTAACCCAAATGAAGTTTAATGCTTCTATTGTCATGATAAGGGGCACTAGAAACGAAACTGCCCCAAGTACCTGCAAGATGCTAAGGATGGGAAGGTTAAACCTACCCATGCAGGGATTCACACTATATTGTGTAACAAATCACCACATACTATTTCTTGGGTTCTTGATACAGGTTGTGGTATTCATATATGTTCTGATTTGCAGGTCCTAAGAAGAAGTGGGGATGTGGACCACGTAAAGATAAACTTGACCATAGGGAATAAGAAAGCTTTACCTATCACCAAGATTGGAGTTTATTCTTTGTTGCTGAGTAGTTGGTTAATATTAGATTTGAATAAATGTTGTTAATCGTCTGAATGGCAAGAAATATTATTTATTTTCACGGTTTGTACAAACAAGGATTTACTTTCTCATTTGATAATGAATGTGGTGGTATTAAAGCCTTTTATAATATTATTCTTTATTTTAAAGCATTACCTTGTGATGGTGTATATGAAACTTTGTCAGTTGTAGACAAATTATGAAATAATGTGTTGCATATTGATTCTTCCACTAGTTTGGACAAAGCATCCTTGTGGCATTGTCGTCTTGGACACGTTAACAAGAAGCGCATAGGCCAACTCCAAAAGGCTAGAGTCTTGGAATCATTTGAATTAAAGACAGATGATAGTTGCGAGTCTTATTTGCTTGGAAAAATTAGACGATCACCCTTCATTGGTACTTGTGCTATGGATGAAGGTTTGTTGGACCTCATACACACATATATGTGTGGACCCTTCAGAACCGTCACAAGGGATGCTAGCCGCTTATATGTGACTTTTACTGATGATTACAATAGATATGGTTAGGTCTACTTAATCAAGAATAAGTCAGAAACCTTTGAAAATTTCAAAGATTTTAAACAGGAAGTGGAGAATCAGTTGGGCAGGAACATTAAGATGCTTTGATTCGATCGAGGTGGAGAGTATCTTAGTACATACTTCCTTGACTATCTTAAGGAATGTGGAATTGATTCACAATTGACACCTCCCAGGACACCACAACTTAATGGTGTGGCTCAAAGGTGCAATCAAACCCTGTTAGACATGGTTCGTTCCATGATGAGTCAAGCTTCGTTACCAATCTCATTTTGGGGGTATGCCTTAAGGACTACTGCAAATATCCTTAATCTGGTCCCTATAAGAAGGTTGCCAAAACACCTCATGAGATTTGGACTGGGAAAGTTCCCACTTTAGACCACATCAAGATTTCGGTTGCGAGGATTTCGTAAGGCGCGACACTCACGATAAGCTCGAACCTCGTAGTGAGTGGTGTATTTTCATTGGCTACCCACATAAATCCTTTGGTTACCGTTTCTATAGACCAAGTGACAATTTTGTTTTTGTGGCAAGGAGAGGAGTGTTTTGTGAGAGAGAATTTATAAGCCAAGGAAACAGTGGGAGGAAAATTAAAATTGAAGAGATTCAGGAATCAAGCAGTGCAGGAACCTTAGACACTAGCAATCAACCTGAGGAGGAAACTCCTGTTGAGCCAATTGACGAGTCTGTACCTCTGAGGTATTCCAATAGAGTTAGAAATCTGACTGAGCACTATTATGGCTTACATATTACCACAGAAGGTGATACACTTATCAGTGATAGTATACTGGTAAATTTGAATGAACCTAATAGCTATAGGGAAGCCATGGCATGCCCTAAGTCTGCTAAATGGAAAGAGTCTATGGACAGTGAGATTCACTCCATGTATGACAAGCATGTTTGGAATTTGGTTGATAATGTATCGTGTCGTATGACAGTCAGGTGCAAATGAATATTCAAGAAGAAGACCAACATGGATGGGAAAGTGCACACTTATAAGGCACGATTGGTTGCGAAGGGCTTCACTCAAACTTAGGAAGTTGACTATGATGAAACCTTCTCACCGGTAGCAAAGATTAAGCCTATTAGGGTTATGCTATCCATTGTTTCATTTCATGATTATGAAATATGGCAAATGGATGTCAAAGCCGCTTTCCTTAATGGACAGTTGGCTGAACATCTATACATGAGTTAGCTAGAGGGTTTTGTCAACGCAGAGTAACCTGATAGAGTGTGCAAGAGGTTCAACATGCAAAATTCCAAGCAAGGTGACTTAGTCAAAGTACCCTAATAGAGTGTGCAAGAGGGTTTTGAGAGATAGGAGTACAAGACTAATTTGACTTACTCAAAGTTTCTACTTGGACAAGGTGTTAAAGAGGTTCAACATGTAGAATTCCAAGCAAGGTGACTTACCAATCCAGCATAATGTCAGACTGAGTAAGAATCAGAGTCCGAGTATAGAGGATTAGATAGCTAAGATGAGTCGATTACCATATGCTTACGTTGTTGGCTCGATCATGTATGCTATGAATTGTACCCACCCAATGTGGCCTTTTCTTTGAGCATGGTCTGCAGGTATCAGGGGAATCCTGGCAAGGCTCACTGGACTACGGTAAAGAACATTACCAAGAACCTGCAAAGGACTAAGGATTGGATTCTTACCCTTAGTGGGAGTGATGACTTGAGAGTAGTAGGGTATAGCGACACCAACTTTTAGACCGACAGGGACAACTTCCGCTCTTAGTCGGGCTGGTGTTTACCCTGAATGGAGGAGCGATTACTTGGAAAAATTCCATGCAGGATATGGTGGCTGATTTGACATGTGAATCAGAGTACATAGCAGCGAGTGTAGTGGCGAAGGAGGCGATATGGTTGAAGAACTTCGTCAGACACCTTGGAGTTGTATCGACTATAATGGAGCCTATGGAGACTTTTTGTGATAGCAATAGTGAGGTTGCCTTAGCCAAGGAGACGAGAGATCATGGCAGATCCAGACACATTGACAGAAAATATCACATCTTAAGACACAAGATAGAAGAAGGACTCCTCGTGGCCAAGAGGGTATCATCAGAATAGAACCTAGCAGATCCCCTCACGAAGGGACTGACTAGGGTTAGGCATTTGCAGCATGCCAGCCGCATCAGGCTGAAGGGCAATATTAGTTTTAGAGATTAGATAACTATTTTTGAAACTTGTAAAATGTAATTGACATTTGATGATTAAATAACAGTTGTTTTTTTTATTTATAATTAAGGTGTTGCTATCTTGTGTTAGTTGTTTACTATTGTTTCAACTTTGCATGTTTTGACTTCCAAAATAATTACTTTATTCAAACTCTCCACAGTCGATCATACTTTGGAAGTAGGTGTGAATCAAGACTGTCATGATTTGGGCTTGTAGATGTCTATGGTGTTAGACATAGCAAAAGTTGCTACAACATTCATGAGTACTCACAGTTCTGAGTATTAGATTAAACCCACGCTCATTTGTATCCCTTCATGGAATTTATCTCGAGTGATCGTGAGACGATAATCATATAAGTCTTCAAACCTAAAGATATGAGTTGTTGACTATGAGTTGGTTGTGCATTGACTATATGAAAATGCATCAGTAACTTGATGTTATAAAATGTGCCTTTGTGTATGATTCAACAAATAGTTAGTACAAGCATATGAGTCGAAGTTTATCTATTCCTTTTAGTCCTTGGAGGATTAGAAGTGATATCTGGGCCCCTTGACGATGTTCTTTTGACCTATGTGTCGGGACTGGTTCGAATTAAATTGATGTGTTTAGTTTAGTTCTATGTCAAAGAAATCGGAAATTGGGAAACAAAATGTTGGTCAATAAGTACGACATTGTTCCATGTATTTGTCCGGCTGATATCTTGAGAACAGAGGATTATATGATCACTTATCTAAAATGGCGCTTCATAGTTCAACAGATTTTTAAGAGCTATGATTGTTATTTGGTTTCTGAAGTCATACTTGCATCTATAGTTATCAGACTTATTCAAGTGGGAGACTGTTGGATAAGGTGTCTAAGTTCGTAAGTATAACCTGACCCGGTGTGGTCCATTTGGATTGCACTTCACTGAATCAATTTGTATGGATAATCTTTTGAGAATAGTATGTTTATGATTTATTAATATATTATAAGTTATAATATATTGATATGCAATCATATTATTTAATTAGTATTGGTCAAGAATTAATTTGGAATTAATTTAGTGATAAAAAGAAACTAGTTAAATATGGACTCTTATATATATATATATATATATATATATATATATATATATATATATATATATATATATATATATATATATATATATAGAATGGGCCAAAATTCATTTAGGATGGGCTAAGCTTGTGTACCATCTGGGTTTCCAGGTACCATAATTTTAACATTTGTTTAGAAAGGAGAAGAGGGACTCGACGAGTTGGCACCTAAACTCGTCGAGTAGGATCGCGAATGATGACTCGGATTAATGTATGGACTCAACGAGTCCGTGTTGTGGACATAAACCCTAATTCTTTGGGTAGTGCCCTATTTAAAGGACATTATGGCCTTCATTTGCAGCCACACACCCATTGAGAAATCCTAACGAACCAGAGAGCATAGAGAGCGAGGGAAAGCCTAATTACATCACCATTAGTGCATTCTTGGAAGAAGGAAGGAGGGGCTTCAAAATTTGTCTAATTGAGGAGCTCTGATCTACTATCACTTCATCAAAGGTTGATGTTTGTGGTATGAATCCATGCCTATTTTCGTGTATATAGTAGATCTCATGAATCTAGGGTTTCTTTACCCCTTCTTTAGTTGGAATATTGGGTATGTGGAGTCTCATTGAGGAATAGACTTTAGATCTGGACCTTGAGAGGCCCAGAGAGTCCCAATCATCCAGCTTTATGCAGTCCCATGAGAGTTTTGAGTCTAGGTTACCATTTTATGAGTTATTTCTTCAAATAGAGCCACATGTGATGCATGAACATAAAGATAGGACCTTTATGTGACTTTTGAGTGTTGGAAGGTCAGATCGGTAAGTTAGAGAGATGGATCTGACCTCAAAAGGTCCTTTGAGCATTGTCATGGAGGAAACTCGCCGAGTCCATGAGAGGACTCGACAAGTCGGATCGTGCTGCTCCGCGATTCATGATCAGTGTTAACCCGTCGAGTGAATGATTAACTCGACGAGTAGAGTGAGGCCTTAGGAGGGTTCAGAGGACACCCGAGTGCACTCGAGGAGTCTGGCTAAGGTTGGACCATTGACTGGAGTTGAGTTTCATTGAATTTTAGGGTTTGGTCAAAGTATGGACTTTTGGACCATTATAAGGGTAAAATGGTGTTTTATCCTTCTGAAAGAACATAGGGAGGGATTGGTCTAGCCTTGAGAGCCATTATTGACTTGAGATAATAACTTTATGTATTTAGGGAGGGGCTAGGTCATTGTTTCGAGTTCGGGGATTCGAGCACGTGAGATTACTAGACATCATACGAGGTGAGTCTTCTCACTATACCTTAACTTAGGAGGTAATTATGTGTGCCTGAAAGGTCTTATGTGCTATGATGAGTATGTGTTATATGTTTCTATGTGATATGTATATGTTATGTAGATTATGAGTAGTATGGTTGGGCCAGAAGGTCAACAGGGTATGAACCGGAAGGTCAGCAGTGGAGGAACCGGAAGGACAAGATGGTATGGACGGGAAGGTCAACGGTGTAGGACCGGAAGGTCTACTCACATTATGGGACCGGAAGGCCCCTGAGACACATTGACCAGAAGGTCTTGTAGAGTTGTAGCCTCGAGTAGCTTATATGATGTATGTGGTATTTTAGGGAACTCACTAAGAATTTATGCTTACTGTGTTATGTGATATGTGTTTCAGGTACCAACCAGGATCGCGGGAAGGCACCGTCAAGATCTGTAGACACTTATGGAGTATTATGTATTATGTATTTGAGATTTTGGGATATGTTTTTACTTTGATAACAGTTGCTACACATGATTTTTGAAATTACTTGATGAGATGTGTTATGTTTAAAAATGAAAAATTGTTTTGGAAATTTACGTCCTTCCATGTTGGTATCAGAGCCTTGGTTTGAGGGATTCGGATGCATCTTCGGGCGTATCTGAACTCAAACTGAGGATTTGAGAAAAATTTTCATAAAAGAAACAATTTTTCTAAAAAGAGTAAAAGATGTTAAGAAAAAGCAAAAAGGATCAGTGTGTACGATCAGCCAGCACCCGAATGGTGACTTCCCAAAATACCCTTACATTATTTCTTATGAGATATTATGTGATGTGCTACGCATGCTAGAGTAGGATAGGTAAATCATATCTTAGGACTAGGGTGGCCTGATATGTGATGCCTTAGCCTAGGAGTTTATGTTGCTATGACATGCTTTGAGTGCATGTATGTAGTAGAGAGTAGCTTGTGAGAAGTCTGCTTGAGAGTAGGTTGAATTCAGAAGGTATAGAGTACTTGCGAATTAGGATCCTAGGAGGAGGACTTGGTGTGGATACGAATATGGTGTGGAAGGTAGTATTGGGCCCATACTACTAAAAGCACTAGATCAGTAGACATTCCAAGTAAGAATCCTTAGGGTGCTAAGGAACAAGTAGGAACGGTTGATCGAGTGTGAGTGATCTCGGTCGAGTCTCTGATTATTTTTGTGTTATATTTCAGAGGCATCATGGTGGGAACGTGCCACAACCCAGGGGAAGTGGTACCAGTGGTACCTGCGATGAGGAGATCCGTAGGATGATCCACAAGGAGGTGGCTGCAGCCATTCGGGCAGAGATTCCGGAGATGTTTGGGTCTATCAAGACCACGGTAATTGAGACATTCGACAAGCGATACGCTGCTCTGACCGAGGCTGCTGTTGCTGCAGCCAACGTAGCTGTCGCCACTGCAAGGCCACAGGGGGGTGACTCGTTGCTGTACCGAGAGTTCAACAGCATGAAGCCACTAGTGTTTGATGGGAAACAGGATCCGATAGCTGCGATAAGGTAGATCTCTGATGTCGAGGGATTTTTCTACACTTGTTCCTGTCCGGAACATTTGAGAGTACGGTTTGCACTGAACCAGCTTTACTTGGGAGCGAAGGACTAGTGGAAGTTTGTGATGACAGATTTTACCCCTGCAGAGCTTATCGTGGTGACCTGGGAGAGGTTCACCACAATGTTCAGAGACGAGTATGTTCCCCCGGTTGAGAGGGAACATTTGGCCCATGAGTTCTTGTCCCTTAAGCAAGGGACGGAGTCTGTGACAGTGATAATGCGGATGTTTCATGAGAGGGCATTGTTCTGCCTTGAGCACGTGTCTATTGAGCAGGCACGCATGAGTCAATATTTGAATATACTGAGGAGAGACATTCAGGAGTTCATAGCAAACTCGACATACCGAACATTTTCCAAGCTCTAGGAAAATGCTCAGAAGAGGGAGATTGAGCTAGAGACCCAGGACATGGAGGAGGCTGAGTCTCAAAGAAGGGACAGACGGCCGGTACAGTCTAAGCCAGCAGCCAAGCGGGCTAAGCCCGCTGATGTGAGATCTGGAGGCCAAAAGGGCCGTAATTATGGGAAGTGCGGTAAGGGACGTGATGGAGTTTGTCGAGCAGGTGCTTGCTACAAATGTGGCAAGGAGGGGCATATAGCCAACGATTGCCCCAATGAGTTCATGGTTTGCTTTCATTGAAACCAGACTGGCCATACGAAGGCCGAGTGCCCGCAATTGGTTCAGAGATCAACGTAGGGATATACGCCTTCTACTACTCGAGCTACAGAGAGTCGGCCCATGAAGGCCGAGGCACCGAAGGCTCGCGACAGAGCCTTCCAGTTGACCGCGGAGGAGGTCCATGCAGCACCTGATGTTGTGGCTGGTACGTGATCTTTTACTTATTCTTTTGTTGATGTATATGGTGCTTATATGTGATATGTTTAGGTACTTTTCTTGTGAATTCTGTATTTTCCTTGGTGTTATTTGAATCGGGTGCGAGTCAATCTTTCGTGTCATTAGCGTTTATTCAGCACATCAGTATCCGACGAGAGGCATTGAGTCGACCTCTACGAGTTTCTATAGCTGACGAGCGAGCGATGTATGCTGCTGATTTAATTCGAGGATATGTACTCGAGATATTTGGTGTTGAGTTCCCGATAGATTTGGTACCGATTGCGATGGGGGATGTCTATGTCATCATGGGCATGGACTGGTTGAGCTGATTTGGAGCTGTTATCGACTGCGAGTGTTAGTTGGTGACCATAAGAGACCCTAGTGGGGCAGTACTTACGGTGTATGGCATGGGTACCCGATGTAGGTCAGCATTTAGCTTGGCTACCAGAGCGAGACAAAATCTACAGAAAGGTTATAGAGGGTTTGTAGCCTACGTGATGGATTCGTGAGTTGCCGTGGAGAGGCTAAGTTCTGTAGATGAGGTTCCTATAGTACGAGAGTTTTTGGATGTTTTCCATGAGGAGATGTCGAGTGTGCCTCCTGAGAGGCAGGTGGAGTTTCGCATCGATTTGGTTCTGGGGTCGGCGCCCTATCCCCTTGCGCCACTGGAAATGCAGGAGTTATCCTCTCAGCTTCAGGAGCTTTTCAGGAAGGGATTCGTCTGACCAAGTAGCTCGTCGTGGGGAGCATCGATCCTTTTTTTCAAGAAAGAGGATGGTTCACACCGAATGTGCATTGATTACCAGGAGTTGAACAAGTTGACGGTCAAGAATCGTTACTCACTACCGAGGATCGATGATGTGTTCGATCAGTTGTAGCGAGCGTCATGGTTCTCCAAGATAAACTTGAGGTCTGAATATCATCAAATAAGGGTGCATGATGAGGATATCCAGAAGACGGCTTTTAGGACACGTTATGGGCATTACGTGTTCATGGTGATGCCTTTTGGGCTCACCAATGCACCAGCAGTGTTCATGGATCTCATGAACCAAGTATACAGGCCGATATTGGATTTATCGGTGATTGAGTACATCAACAATATTCTAGTGTATTCAAGATCTAGAGAGCAACATGAGGAGCATCTGAGAGAGATTCTTGAAGTACTGAGATCGGAGAGGCTTTATGCCAAATTCTCCAAGTGTGATTTCTGGTTACGAGAGGTCTAGTTCTTGGGGCATCTTGTTAATTAGAAAGGGATATTGGTCGATCCGGCCATGATTGAGGTTGTTATGTGTTGGGAGGTGCCGAGGCCCCCCACCAAGATTAGGAGTTTTCTAGGGTTGACCGACTACTATACAAAGATTTTTCGGAAATTTCTCCAAGATTGTCGTTCCCCTTACCAGATTGACCCCGGAGGGCGTTGCTTTTACTTGGGGTCCCGAGCAGCATGCTTCATTTGAGACTCTTCACCAGAGACTGTGCGAAGCCCCAGTGTTAGCCCTACCGAAGGGGATGGAGGATTTCATGGTGTATTGTGATGCGTCTATATCGGGGTTGGGTGCGGTGCTTATGCAGAGAGGGCACGTGATAGCATACACATCGAGGAAGCAGAAGCCTCATGAGACGAGGTATCCCACCCTCGATTTGGAGTTGGGGGGCAGTGGTGTTCGCCCTCAATATACGACGCCAATATCTGTATGTGGTTCGGTGTACCGTATACACGGACCACAAGAGTTTGAAGTATCTGATGGATCACCCCAATCTAAACATTTGCCAGAAGAGATGGTTAGATGTTGTAAAGGATTATGTCTATGAGATCCTATACCACCCGGGCAAGGCTAACGTGGTAGCCGATGCTCTGAGCTGAAGAGCGGAGAGCACCCCGATTCGAGATATCTGCATGACGATGACGGTGATGACTCTGGTATTGGATACCATCCGAGAGGCCCAGGTAGAAGGTGTGAGACCGGAGAACCTCAGGAGAGGGAGGGTGGTTGGACAGGTATCCGATTTTGTGATGGATAGCCGAGGGCTTATGACCTTTTGAGGTCGGATTTGGGAGCCTTATGCAGGCAAGGCACGTAGCACTCTGATGGAGGAGGCACATAGATCGAGATTCTTGATCCATCCTGGGACCACTAAGATGTATTTTGACAAGAATAGAGACTACTGGTGGCCCTGTATGAAGAGGGATGTTGCATGGTTAGTGGAGAGGTGCTTGACCTATCACCGGGTTAATGCCGAGCACCAGTGACCGCATGGCAAATTGCAGCCATTAGAGGTTCCCCAGTGGAAGTGGGAACAAATTTCTATGGATTTTATCACCAAATTGCCGAGGACCGCAAGAGGTGTTGATGTAATTTGGGTGATTGTAGACCGGATGACAAAAAGCGCTCACTTCCTTGCTATCAGTGAGAGCTCTTCTGCAGAGAGGCTGGCAGAGATATATGTGAGGGAGGTGGTGTCGCGACATAGGGTACCGATCTCGATCATGCCAGTCCGAGATGTACGTTTCACTTCCAGGTTCTGGAGGAAGTTCCATGAGGAGTTGGTTACGAGATTGCACTTCAGTACTACTTACAACCCACATATAGATGGACTGAGTGAGTGGACGATTCAAACGCTCAAGGACATGCGTTATGGACTTCGGTGGAAGTTGGGACACATACCTACCTTTGGCTGAGTTTTCTTACAACAACAACCACCATTCGAGTATAGTTATGCCTACCTTTGATCTCATATATGGGAGGAGGTTTCGAACTCCCATCTGCTAGCTAGAGGTAGGGCAGCGAGTAATGGGTAGCACTGAGATAGTGCTTAAGACGACTGAGCAGATACAACAGGTCAGGCAGAGATTACTGATAGCCTAGAGCCGCCAGAAGAGTTATGCGGATAGGCAACGATCCGAGCTCGAGTTTTAGGTTGGAGATTTTGTACTCCTGAAGGTATCTCCTTGGAAAGGAGTGATCCGATTAAGGAAAAGGGGCAAATTGGGGCCCTGATACATTGGTCCGTTCAAAGTGACTGGAGAGTGGGTAAGGTAGCATACCGTTTAGAGATACCTGCGGAGTTGAGCCAGATTCATGATACCTTTCATGTATCCCAGTTGAGGAAGTGTATAGTTGATGAGATGGCAGTAGTGCCGCTAGACGATATTCAAGTGGGTGAGAGCCTGAATTACATTAAGAGGCCGATCGCGATCTTGGATCGGAAGATCAAGGTTCTAAGGAAAGAGGAGGTGCTTCTGGTTCAGGTCTAGTGGCAACATCGAAGAGGGTCTAAGCTGACTTGGGAGCCGGATATGGAGATGCGAGAGCAACATCCAAAGTTGTTTGCAGAGTGATACTTCGAGGGCGAAGTCTAATTCTAGTGGGGGAGAATTGTAACATCCGGGTTTCCAGGTACCATAATTTTAACATTTGTTTTGAGATGAGAAGAGGGACTCGACGAGTTGGTGCTAAACTCGTCGAGTGGGATCGTGAATGATGACTCAGATTAATGTACGGACACGACAAGTCAGAGATTCGACTCGACGAGTCGGCGCTGTGGACAGAAACCCTAATTCTTGGGGCCAGTGCCCTATTTAAAGCACCTTATGGCCTTCATTTGCGGCCACACACACACACTTAAGAAACCCTAACGAACTAGAGAGCATAGAGACCTTGAGGAAGAAGGTGGTTCAGTTGGTAAAGGTGCAGTGGCAGCACCGGAAGGGGTCTGAGTGGACGTGGGAGGTAGATAAGGAGATGAGGGAGTACTACCCAGAGTTGTTTCCAGATGCCGCAACAGCAGACTTCGAGGATGAAGTCTGAGACGAGTGGGGGAGAGTTGTAACGCCCTAATTCTGGTATGTGATCTAAATGTTATTCTTTCTTCGAGTTTCATGAGGGTCTCGACAAGTCAGTAGCCCAACTCGTCGAGTAGAGACGGGATTTCAAGCACGTGTAAGTGGGCGACTCGACGAGTCCACATTCGGGACTCGGCAAGTCCATCAGTCTGAATGAAACCCCAAATCCCCTGGTTTGTACCCTATTTAAGCGACTCTTTGGGCATTCAGTAGCCTCCCTCACCCACAGAAGAGCCTCATTCGAAAAACCTAGCCACCCTTGTCATTTTGGTGTGATTTTCTCACTTTGTGAAGTTGTGGTTCATTTGTGGAATAGAAAAAGAGAAGAGAATAGGAGGAACCAAGGTAGAAGCAAGTAGATCCGAGTTTTTGGTGGTATCACAGTCTTCTTTGAGGTATCAAGCTCAATCCTTTGTCATTTCTCAAATTGGATCCCTTGTTTGGCTTGTTTTTATCATTTTTTGGCTTGATAGTAGTATTGAAAGCATGTGTTGTCGAATAGCCTTCAGATCAATCTATGTTTGAGCTCCAGAAGCTCAGATCTTCTGCCTTTATGGAACCCTTTTTTCATGAACACCCTAGATCTATTCTTTTAGTGCATTTTGAGCCTTTAAAGCCGCATTGATGCCTATATACACGTAAAGTTGGAAACTTTACGTGTTAATCAAGCTTATGAACCCAGATCCATGAGTTGCATGCATTGGATTTGAGCAGAATCATCGGAGTAGTGTTGCATGCAACCGACTCGACGAGTTGTTCATCATGATGGGTTTTGAGCATTCTAACACTTCCTAAGAGTACATGCACCCCTAATAACCTTGAATCTATGTTTCCTCTATATACATGCAAATTTCTTTTTCAAGGTTATTTCCTAACTAGCATGGCATGGGGATTACATAAACATAAAAACTAGTAGAAATACATACCTTGTTGTTGCTTGGATTCCTTCAAGACTTTGTGAGCCTAGCACCGCAAATGTTGTGCCTTAAATGCTTCACACAACACCACAAAACTTGGAATAACTTGAGAGAATAATTCTTACACTCAAAAATCGGTTATGCCCTCTCTAGTAACACTAGGTCTCATTTTTGCTAGCCAAAGGGTCCCTTTTATAGTGGTGTCACCATTAGGGTTTCATCATGAAGTGCCATAATTATCATGACTCTTCATTTCTCATGACCCATGGGTTTGTAACTCCCATGGACTATCCATGGAGCTCTAAATGGTTATATCCATAACCCATAAACCATGGATCATTGATCCACCATAAAAGAATTGATGATTGTCATAATCAACCCTTATATATTTAATTAGTCTCACTTTGATCACCAAATTAATACTAGATTAATACTTGATAAATACTAATTAAATAATACTATTATTAATATATTAGAACTTATAGTATATTAATAATCATAAGTGCCTTATTCTCTCATTTAGTCTATCCAAGTATTGCAATGCCATGCAACCCAAATGGACCATGCCGGGTCGGGTCAAGTACATACCAAATAAAGTTATGGACTTAGACACTATATCCAACAGTCTCCCACTTGGATAGGTCTAATAACTATATTTGCAAATATGACTTGAAAATCCGACTAGCAATCGTAGCTCTTTCAAAGTCTCTCGAAACTGAGATGATGATGATACGCCATTTAAGATAAGTGATCATATAATCCTCTGCTCTCATGATATCAGCCGGACAAACACATGGAACATGGTCTTACTTATTGTCCAGCATTTGTTTCTCGATCTCTGATTATTTTCGACATTGAACTAAATTGAACAAATCAATTAGGTTCTGACCGGGCCCGGTACATAGGTCAAAACCAAATCATCGAGGGGCCCAGATATCGCTTCCATTTCTAGAAGGAATAGATAAACTTCGACTGATATGCTTGTACTAACTACTTGTTGAATTACTCACAAAGGCACGTTTTATACCATCGAGTTACCAATGCGTTTTCGTACAATCAATGAATAACCAACTCATAGTCAACAACTCATATCTCTAGGTTTGAA
The DNA here is from genome assembly GCF_002870075.4 of Lactuca sativa. Taxonomy (NCBI): domain Eukaryota; kingdom Viridiplantae; phylum Streptophyta; class Magnoliopsida; order Asterales; family Asteraceae; genus Lactuca; species Lactuca sativa. The sequence continues at coordinate 244,165,195 of NC_056623.2, read as the reverse complement.
TATTTATATGATATTACCATCTCACGATCACTCAAGATAAATTCCATGAAATGATGCAAGTGAGTGTGGGTTGAATCCAATACTCAGCCCTTATGAGTACTCATGAATGTTGTAGCAACCATTGCATTGTCTAAAGCACTTTAGAAAAATCATACAAGCCAAATTCATGACAGTCTTAAATCAATACTTACTTCCAAAGTTTGACTGGCTGTGGATGGTTTGAATAATAGCTTGATTATTCTGGAAGTAAAAACATGCTAAATTGAAACATAGTAAACAATCAACACAAGACAGTAACACCTTACTCATAAACAAATAACAACTTTTATTTATCATCAAATGTCAATTATATTTTACAAGTTTCAGAAATCTAATTATTGAAACAAATATCATCCTTCAGCCCAATGCGCCTCGCATGCTGTAAATGCTTAACCTTACTCAGTCCGTTCGTGAGGGGATCTGCCGGGTTCTCATCTGATGATACCCTGTTTGCCACGAGGAGTCCTTCTTCTATTCTATGTCTAATGAAATGGTATTTTCTGTCAATGTGCCTAGATCTCCCGTGATCTCTTGGTTCTTTAGCCAAAGCAACCGCACTTTCACTGTCACAGAAAATTTCCATTGGCTCCTTTATAGCTGGTACAACTCCAAGGTCTCCGATGAAGTTCTTTAGCCATATCGCCTCTTTTGCTGCCTCGCTTGCTGCTATGTATTCTGATTCACATGTTGAATCAGCTACTGTCTCCTGCTTGGAACCTTTCCAAGTAATTAGTCCTCCATTTAGGATAAAGACCCAGCCTGACAGAGAGCGGAAATTATCCCTATCAGTTTGAAAGCTAGCATCACTATATCCTTCCACTCTCAAGTCATCACTGCCTCCGAGGGTAAGGACCCAGTCCTTAGTCCTCAGCAAATACTTGAGAATGTTCTTTACGGCTGTCCAATGTGCCTTTCCAGGGTTCCCTTGATATCTACTGACCATGCTCAAGGCAAAGGCCACATCAAGGCGAGTACAAGTGATAGCATACATGATCGAGCCCACAGCGGAAGCATATGGTATCTGACTCATCTCAGCTATTTCAGCCTCTGTACTCGGACTCTGGGTCTTAGTTAGCTTGGCATTACTCTGGATTGGTAATTCTCCTTTCTTGGAATCTTGCATACTGAACCTCTTCAGTACCTTATCCACATAAGTACTTTGACTAAGTCCAATTAGTCTCTTACTCCTATCTCTCAATATCCTTATCCCTAGGATATAGGCAGCTTCCCCAAGGTCCTTCATAGCGAAACACTTCCCAAGCCAGGACTTAACCTCCTGCAAAGTTGGGACGTCGTTTCCTATGAGAAGTATGTCATCCACATACAACACTAAGAAGCTAACTATGCTCCCACTAGCCCTGACATACACACAAGACTCATCCTCACTCCTAGAAAATCCAAACTCTTTGACTTTCTCATCAAAGCAAAGATTCCATCTGAGAGATGCTTATTTCAATCCATAAATGGATTTCTCAAGCTTACACACTCTATTTGGGTATTTTGGATCGACAAAACCCTCTAGCTGAGCCATGTAACATCCTCAACCAACTTCCCATTATGTAAAGCGGTTTTGACATCCATTTGCCATATTTCATAATCATGAAATGCATCTATGGCTAACAATACTCTAATAGACTTAATCTTAGCTACTGGTGAGAAAGTCTCATCATAGTCAACTCCCGGAGTTTGAGTAAAGCCCTTCGCAACTAGTCGCGCTTTATAAGTGTGTACTTTCCCATCCATGTCGATCTTCTTCTTGAAGATCCATTTGCACCCAACGGTCTTACGACCTGGTACATTGTCAACCAAGTTCCAAACTTGATTGTCATACATGGACTGAATCTCGCTGTCCATAGCCTCCTTCCATTTCGCACACTTAGGGACTGCCATGGCTTCCTTATAATTATTAGGTTCATCCAAATCTATCAGTGTACTATCACTGATAAATGTATCACCTTCAGTGGTGATGTGATAACCATAATAAAAATCAGGTGTGTTCCTCATCCTAGTGGAACGTCTTGGAGGTACAGACTCATCTATCGGCTCAATAGGAGTTTCCTCCTCAGGTTGGCTGACAACATTTGAGGTTCCTTCACCACTTGACTCTTGAAGTTCTTCAAGGTCAATTTGCCTCCCACTGTCCCCTTGGCTTATGAATTCTCTCTCATGAAACACTCCTCTTCTTGCTACAAAGACCACGTTATCACTGGGTCTGTAGAAGAGGTAACCAAAGGATCTATGTGGGTAGCCGATGAAAATACACCTCTGACTTCGGGGTTCAAGCTTGTCATGAGTCTCACGCCTCACAAAAGCTTCACAACCCCAAATCTTGATGTGGTCCAAATTGGGTACTTTCCCAGTCCACATCTCGTGAGGTGTTTTGGAAACCTTTTTAGTAGGGTATAGATTAAGGATATGGGCAGCATTCTCAAAGGCATGCCCCCAGAAAGAGATTGGTAACGAAGCTCGACTCATCATGGAACGAACCATATCCAACAAGGTTCGATTGCGCCTCTCAGCCACACCATTCAACTGTGGTGTCTTGGGAGGTGTCAATTGTGAGACAATCCCACATTCCTTAAGATAGTCAAGGAACTCAATGCTAAGATACTCTCCTCCCCGATCAGATCGGAGCATCTTAATGTTCCTGCCCAATTGATTCTCAACTTCCTGCTTAAACTCTTTGAACTTTTCAAAAGTTTCTGACGTATGCTTGATTAAGTAAATATATCCGAGTTTTTGGTGGTATCACAATCTTCTTTGAGGTATCAAGCTCAACCCTTTGTCATTCCTCAAATTGGATCCCTTGTTTGGCTTGTTTTTATCATTTTTTGGCTTGATAGTAGTATTGAAAGCATGTGTTGTCGAATAGCCTTCAGATCAATCTATGTTTGAGCTCCAGAAGCTCAGATCTTCTGCCTTTATGGAACCCTTTTTTCATGAACACCCTAGATCTATTCTTTTAGTGCATTTTGAGCCTTTAAAGCCGCATTGATGCCTATATACACGTAAAGTTGGAAACTTTACGTGTTAATCAAGCTTATGAACCCAGATCCATGAGTTGCATGCATTGGATTTGAGCAGAATCATCGGAGTAGTGTTGCATGCAACCGACTCGGCGAGTTGTTCATCATGATGGGTTTTGAGCATTCTAACACTTCCTAAGAGTACATGCACCCCTAATAACCTTGAATCTATGTTTTCTCTATATACATACAAATTTCTTTTTCAAGGTTATTTCCTAACTAGCATGGCATGGGGATTACATAAACATAAAAACTAGTAGAAATACATACCTTGTTGTTGCTTGGATTCCTTCAATACTTTGTGAGCCTAGCACCGCAAATGTTGTGCCTCAAATGCTTCACACAACACCACAAAACTTGGAATAACTTTAGAGAATAATTCTTACACTCAAAAATCGGTTATGCCCTCTCTAGTAACACTAGGTCTCATTTTTGCTAGCCAAAGGGTCCCTTTTATAGTGGTGTCACCATTAGGGTTTCATCATGAAGTGCCATAATTGTCATGACTCTTCATTTCTCATGACCCATGGGTTTGTAACTCCCATGGACTATCCATGGACCTCTAAATGGTTATATCCATAAACCATAAACCATGGATCATTGATCCACCATAAAAGAATTGATGATTGTCATAATCAACCCTTATATATTTAATTACTCTCACTTTGATCACCAAATTAATACTAGATTAATACTTGATAAATACTAATTAAATAATACTATATTTAATATATTAGAACTTATAGTATATTAATAATCATAAGTGCCTTATTCTCTCATTTAGTCTATCCAAGTATTGCAATGCCATGCAACCCAAATGGACCATGTCGGGTCGGGTCAAGTACATACCAAATAAAGTTATGGACTTAGACACTATATCCAACAGTCTCCCACTTGGATAGGTCTAATAACTATATTTGCAAATATGAATTCAAAATCCGACTAGCAATCTTAGCTCTTTCAAAGTCTCTCGGAACTGAGATGATGATGATACGCCATTTAAGATGAGTGATCATATAATCCTCTGCTCTCATGATATCAGCCGGACAAACACATGGAACATGGTCTTACTTATTGTCCAGCATTTGTTTCTCGATCTCTGATTAGTTTCGACATTGAACTAAATTGAACAAATCAATTAGGTTCTGACCGGGCCCGGTACATAGGTCAAAACCAAATCATCGAGGGGCCCAGATATCGCATCCATTTCTAGAAGGAATAGATAAACTTCGGCTGATATGCTTGTACTAACTACTTGTTGAATTACTCACAAAGGCATGTTTTATACCATCGAGTTACCAATGCGTTTTCGTACAATCAATGAATAACCAACTTATAGTCAACAACTCATATCTCTAGGTTTGAATATTTATATGATATTACCGTCTCACGATCACTAGAGATAAATTCCATGAAATGATGCAAGTGAGTGTGGGTTGAATCCAATACTCAGCCCTTATGAGTACTCATGAATGTTGTAGCAACCATTGCATTGTCTAAAGCACTTTAGAAAAATCATACAAGCCAAATTCATGACAGTCTTAAATCAATACTTACTTCCAAAGTTTGACTGACTGTGGATGGTTTGAATAATAGCTTGATCATTCTGGAAGTAAAAACATGCTAAATTGAAACATAGTAAACAATCAACACAAGACAGTAACACCTTACTCATAAACAAATAACAACTTTTATTTATCATCAAATGTCAATTACATTTTACAAGTTTCAGGAATCTAATTATTGAAACTAATATCATCCTTCAGCCCAATGCGCCTCGCATGTTGTAAATGCTTAACCTTACTCAGTCCGTTCGTGAGGGGATCTGCCGGGTTCTCATCTGATGATACCCTGTTTGCCACGAGGAGTCCTTCTTCTATTCTATGTCTAATGAAATGGTATTTTCTGTCAATGTGCCTAGATCTCCCGTGATCTCTTGGTTCTTTAGCCAAAGCAACCGCACTTTCACTGTCACAGAAAATTTCCATTGGCTCCTTTATAGCTGGTACAACTCCAAGGTCTCCGATGAAGTTCTTTAGCCATATCGCCTCTTTTGCTGCCTCGCTTGCTGCTATGTATTCTGATTCACATGTTGAATCAGCTACTGTCTCCTGCTTGGAACCTTTCCAAGTAATTAGTCCTCCATTTAGGATAAAGACCCAGCCTGACAGAGAGCGGAAATTATCCCTATCAGTTTGAAAGCTAGCATCACTATATCCTTCCACTCTCAAGTCATCACTGCCTCCGAGGGTAAGGACCCAGTCCTTAGTCCTCAGCAAATACTTGAGAATGTTCTTTACGGCTGTCCAATGTGCCTTTCCAGGGTTCCCTTGATATCTACTGACCATGCTCAAGGCAAAGGCCACATCAAGGTGAGTACAAGTCATAGCATACATGATCGAGCCCACAGCGGAAGCATATGGTATCTGACTCATCTCAGCTATTTCAGCCTCTGTACTCGGACTCTGGGTCTTAGTTAGCTTGGCATTACTCTGGATTGGTAATTCTCCTTTCTTGGAATCTTGCATACTGAACCTCTTCAGTACCTTATCCACATAAGTACTTTGACTAAGTCCAATTAGTCTCTTACTCCTATCTCTCAATATCCTTATCCCTAGGATATAGGCAGCTTCCCCAAGGTCCTTCATAGCGAAACACTTCCCAAGCCAGGACTTAACCTCCTGCAAAGTTGGGACGTCGTTTCCTATGAGAAGTATGTCATCCACATACAACACCAAGAAGCTAACTATGCTCCCACTAGCCCTGACATACACACAAGACTCATCCTCACTCCTAGAAAAGCCAAACTCTTTGACTTTCTCATCAAAGCAAAGATTCCATCTGAGAGATGCTTGTTTCAATCCATAAATGGATTTCTCAAGCTTACACACTCTATTAGGGTATTTTGGATCGACAAAACCCTCTAGCTGAGCCATGTAACATCCTCAACCAACTTCCCATTATGTAAAGCGGTTTTGACATCCATTTGCCATATTTCATAATCATGAAATGCATCTATGGCTAACAATACTCTAATAGACTTAATCTTAGCTACTGGTGAGAAAGTCTCATCATAGTCAGCTCCCGGAGTTTGAGTAAAGCCCTTCGCAACTAGTCGCGCTTTATAAGTGTGTACTTTCCCATCCATGTCGATCTTCTTCTTTAAGATCCATTTGCACCCAACTGTCTTACGACCTGGTACATTGTCAACCAAGTTCCAAACTTGATTGTCATACATGGACTGAATCTCGCTGTCCATAGCCTCCTTCCATTTCGCAGACTTAGGGACTGCCATGGCTTCCTTATAATTATTAGGTTCATCCAAATCTATCAGTGTACTATCACTGATAAATGTATCACCTTCAGTGGTGATGTGATAACCATAATAAAAATCAGGTGTGTTCCTCATCCTAGTGGAACGTCTTGGAGGTACAGACTCATCTATTGGCTCAACAGGAGTTTCCTCCTCAGGTTGGCTGACAACATTTGAGGTTCCTTCACCACTTGACTCTTGAAGTTCTTCAAGGTCAATTTGCCTCCCACTGTCCCCTTGGCTTATGAATTCTCTCTCATGAAAGACTCCTCTTCTTGCTACAATGACCACGTTATCACTGGGTCTGTAGAAGAGGTAACCAAAGGATCTATGTGGGTAGCCGATGAAAATACACCTCTGACTTCAGGGTTCAAGCTTGTCATGAGTCTCACGCCTCACAAAAGCTTCACAACCCCAAATCTTGATGTGGTCCAAATTGGGTACTTTCCCAGTCCACATCTCGTGAGGTGTTTTGGAAACCTTTTTAGTAGGGTATAGATTAAGGATATGGGCAGCATTCTCAAAGGCATGCCCCCAGAAAGAGATTGGTAACGAAGCTCGACTCATCATGGAACGAACCATATCCAACAAGGTTCGATTGCGCCTCTCAGCCACACCATTCAACTGTGGTGTCTTGGGAGGTGTCAATTGTGAGACAATCCCACATTCCTTAAGATAGTCAAGGAACTCAATGCTAAGATACTCTCCTCCCCGATCAGATCGGAGCATCTTAATGTTCCTGCCCAATTGATTCTCAACTTCCTGCTTAAACTCTTTGAACTTTTCAAAAGTTTCTGACTTATGCTTGATTAAGTAAATATATCCATATCTATTGTAATCATTAGTAAAAGTCACATAATAACGATTAGCATCCCTTGTAGCAACTCTGAAGGGCCTAGACACATCCGTGTGCACAAGGTCCAACAAACCTTCCCCTTATCACAGGTACCTGTGAAGGGTGGCTTTGTCATTTTTCCAAGTAAACAAGACTCGCAACTATCATCTGACTTGAGGTCAAATGATTCCAAGACTCCAGCATTTTGTAGTTGGCCTATGCGCTTCTTGTTAACATGTCCAAGATGACAATACCACAAGGATGCCTTATCCAAGCTATCAGAAGAATCAATATACAACACATTATTTCCTAAATTGTCTACAACATTCACAGCTTCATATACACCATCACAAGGTATTGCTTTAAAGTAAAATACATCATTGTAATAAACATTAATAGCACCATTTTTATTATCAAATGAAAATGAAAAACCTTGTTTGTACAAGCCATGAAAAGAAATAATATTTCTTGCCATTTCGGGCGAGTAACAACACTTATTCAAATCTAATATTAACCCATTATTAAGCAATAAAGAATAAACTCCTATCTTGGTAACAGGTGATGCTTTCCTGTTGCCCATGACTAAGTTTATCTTCCCGTGCTCCACTTGCTCACTTCTTCTTAGTGCCTACAAATCAGTACAAATGTGAATACCACAACCTGTATCAAGCACCTAAGAATTAGCACTTGATGAGTTGTTAGACAATATTGTGTAAATACCTGCATGGGTGGGTTTAACCTTCCAATCCTTTACATCTTGCAGATATTTGGCGCAGCTTCGCTTGAAGTGTCCCTTATACTGGCAATAAAAGCACTGTGCTTCCTTTGGATTTGAAGAAGGAGCAATGGGACCTTTCTTTGTCCCACATGAAGAAGAACCTCAAGAGTCTTACCCTTGGTACCCTGTTCTGGCAATAGCTAGAAGAGGGGCTGTTGTAGGAGTAGAAGTAGCAACCGCTTTACCCTTAAGGCCATTTTCAGCTGTCCTTAAGAGTCCTTGAAGTTTGCTAAGTGTGACTTCCTCGTTGTTCATATGATAAGTCATATGAAACATATCATAACTTGAAGGTAAGGAGTGGAGAATGATGTCAATCGCCAATTCCTCGGGGAAGTCAACATTGAGCTTTAACAACCGGTCAACGAACCTCTGCATCTTTTGCAAGTGACCAGTGATGGGTTCACCATCCTTCATCATGGAGGAAATGATTTCATACCTCTCTTGATGCGCGCTCTGATGGTACCTTTCCATCAGATCCAGGTGCATCTCATAGGGGTAGAAATCTTCATAAGATTTTTGGAGTTCCGGAGTCATTGTGGCCATCATGATGCAGGACACCTTGGTGGCATCCTTCTCATGTGCAATGAACTCTGCAAACTCTTCAGGAGTAGCAGTGGCTTCATTAACAACCTTAAGCTCCCGGTCAAGGACATATTCTTTATCCTCATAGCGGGTAATCATCCTGATGTTTTTGATCCACTCATTGAAGTTGGATCCATCAAAGATGACCTTACTACACCCGTTCATGAAGGAAAAGGAGCTTGTAGGGTTTGAGCCAGCAGCGTTATTGGAAGACATCTGGAAGAAAGACAAGTCTCATTAGATTAAGAATCCTTAATAAGTCACCCAAATGAAATATTAAGGCTAGGACCCAACAAACTATTTATAGGTGGAAGAGGGATGCCGTAATCCACACTATAAAATATTTGAAGGTAGGTAAATGACGATTTTCCAATTTCCACCATAAGAACGAAATATTTTATTATTAGGTTTTATTGGTTTTGAAACTCCTAGATCTTTTGAGATACATTGAACTTTTCAATGGCATGTTTGAATCTCGAATGTGCCCTCTCAAGTTTGTGACTGCGATGCCGAGGATCACAAACAAGGTGTGAATAACCATACAAATTGACTTGGTACCCTCAACAATATTACCTAATCCATGTGCCGGTTAACCACAGACGCTCCACCGATCTATAATAAAGTCAAGTCACCCTTTGCCACTCTTACTAGTCCATGTTAGTGTGCCGGTTAACCACACACACTCCACTAACGACTTGGTAAGGTACAAAGTGTAATTTTATGGGCTAGCACCAATTTCACATTTTCCTAAAGTAAGTAAGATTGGGAATTTATAATGTATAGTTACTTTATAACTCATTATACTTTTAATGAGTACTTAAAGTCGTATCCTACCCGTTCGGCTAACGACCCTCCACCGATCAAGGAAGTCGTGGGTGAGAATGGACACCCATTAAGTCACCATTTTATAGGCAACAACCTTATACCCCCTTTATAGACCGGCTTCGTGAATGAGGCCTACTAACGGTAAAAATAACATATTCTTATACATATATATATATATATATATATATATATATATATATATATATATAATAAAATTATAATAATAGTATAAGTGTTGATTTTTAAACTTTTTAAAAATCTAAGGTTTAATTTGGAATTAAAGTATTAGAGTGTAAGACTTTTCAAATTCCAAAACTTGAGGGCAAGAATTGAAACTATTCCAAGTCTCTTCAATTTGTAACTTATGAGTTTTAATGGTTCATAAAAATGAAGACTCTTCATTTTATGAAACCTCTTTAGTTCTTTAATCACAATTTAAAGAAGTGACTTTTGGTTATCCATAACTTGAGGACAAGTTATCGAAACCATCATTGCCATTAAGATCATGAATTAAACATACAAGGAGGTTACACATAATTCCTATGATCTTCTAAAAACTCATAAGAATACAAATTCATATCAAGCAATTTCAAGAAATCATATAAACATATACAATAATTGAAAGTTGATAAAAAGTCATGCAAAATGGGTTAACATAATCATTATCATTTTGAATAACATATTTTACAAGTCCAAAACAAATTGGGATAATGATTTTAAACTATTTCTAGCAACAAAACACGAAAAGCTGCGCAGCACGCTCTTAGTCGTCGAGTGCATTATCCTACTCGACGAGTAGGATGAATTTGTTCATGGACTCGGCGAGTCCTCCCCATGAACTTGGCGAGTCCAGTCGTCAGTGAGCAGATTTTTCGATTTTCAAGCAGTTTTGCATCAAGTATACAGAAAACAAACCTAGGCTCTGATACCACTGATGGGTTTTGAGCATTCTAACACTTCCTAAGTGTACATGCAACCCTAATAACCTTGAATCTATGTTTTCTCTATATACATGCAAATTTCTTTTTCAAGATTATTTCCTAACTAGCATGGCATGGGGATTACATAAACATAAAAACTAGTAGAAATACATACCTTGTTGTTGCTTGGATTCCTTCAAGACTTTGTGAGCCTAGCACCCCAAATGTTGTGCCTCAAATGCTTCACACAACACCACAAAACTTGGAATAACTTGAGAGAATAATTCTTACACTAAAAAATCGGTTATGCCCTCTCTAGTAACACTAGGTCCCATTTTTGCTAGCCAAAGGGTCCCTTTTATAGTGGTGTCACAATTAGGGTTTCATCATGAAGACCCATAATTGTCATGACTCTTCATTTCTCATGACCCATGGGTTTGTAACTCCCATGGACTATCCATGGAGCTCTAAATGGTTATATTCATAACCCATAAACCATGGATCAGTAATCCACCATAAAATAATTGATGATTGTCATAATCAACCCTTATATATTCAATTAGTCTCACTTTGATCACCAAATTAATACTAGATTAATACTTTATCAATACTAATTAAATAATACTATTATTAATATATTAGAACTTATAATATATTAATAATCATAAGTGCCTTATTCTCTCATTTAGTCTATCCAAGTATTGCTATGCCATGCAACCCAAATGGACCATGCTGGGTCGGGTCAAGAACATACCAAATAAAGTTATGGACTTAGACACTATATCCAACACTTTAGACTCGGCGAGTCGAGTCGCGAGTCCCCAATTTTTTCCCCTTTTATGTGTTATGCCGAGTGGAACCAGTGAATTATAGGTGGACTCAGTGAGTCGGAGATCGGACTCATTCATGGAGGGACTCGGTGAGGCAATGCCCTGACTCGGCGAGTCCAAGGCAATCTTCATACCTCAAGAATAGACTCGACGAGTTGTTCATATAACTCGGCGAGTCACAGCCAAAGTGTTCATGTGTTGAAGGAGAGCTCGATGAGCTGTTCATACAGCTCGGCGAGTCGGATGCAAATTGACTAAGTGTTAGTATCGAAGAGGAACTCGTCGAGTCTAAGCCAAACTCGACGAGTAGTAGCGAGCAAAAGCGAGAAGTGAGAGTAGGGACTCGACGACTTGGCGGCCCAACTCGATGAGTCAGGTCAACTGCATGTTGACTTTGACCAAGAGGTTGATTTTGACCATGGGTAAAATAGTCATTTTACCCTCAGTATAGTTATCAGTAATTGATTGAGTGTACTTATGGAAATTGTAGCCGGGGAGATACCGGAGCAGCAGCAGATAGTTTCCCGAGCAGTTCATTCAACAACCAGATTACGAGGTGAGTTTCCTTCTAGTAGGAACGGCTCTACGGCCACAATGTCGGCCCGTTTAGTTAGCAGCAGTTTTCGGACTTCGGTCGGATGTAGTATTTAGTATGTCTGATGCCTTCGTGGCTCAGACAGGATTTATGGGTTATGTGTTCCGGGCTACGGCCCGATGCAGTGTGCAGTATATGTGTTTATGATAGTTGATATGTTTATGCTATTCTATGTTCAGTCAGTTTCGGACTTCGGTCCGATGTAGTTTCCGGACTTCATTCCGATGCAGGGGGCAAGGCCCCAGACAGTCCCGAACATCGGTCCGATGCAGTTAGTTCCGGACTTCGGTCCAATGCAGTTTCCAGACTTCGGTCTGATGCAGAGGGCAAGGCCTAATAGTTGTTTATATGTTTATATGGTATGTGGTAGTTTGGGGGAGCTCACTAAGCTTCGTGCTTACGGTTTTCAGTTTTGGTTTCAGGTACTACCGCAAACAAAGGGAAGAGCTCGGGATGATGGCATCGCACACACCACAGCTTCCGTTTTTATTACTGGGACATTGTTCAGTTTTTCCTTAGATGTGATTTGATACAGTTTGATACAGTTTTTATCATGATACTTGTTTTTGGTTTGAGATATTGATCCATGGATTTTATGAATTAACTTTCAGTATATGATTTTCAGTAGTGTTAATACAAAAATTTTTGGGTCGTATTTTGGGACGTTACAAGTTGGTATCAGAGCCTTGGTTTGAGGGTTTCGAATACACTTTCGGGTGTGTCTGAGCTCGAACTGAGGAAATTGTAAAGATTTTCAAAAGAAAAACATTTTTGAAAAACAACTTAGAAAGAAAAAGAGTTTTGATAAAGAGAAAAGGGTGTGGTTCATGCGATCAGCCGAGGTCAAGTAAGTACTCGCAAATTACCCATACAAGTCTCTGTTATGATTATCCGTTTCAGTTTCAGTAGAACAACATGCTAGAATAGGACTAAGGATCTAGGAAGATGCCTTATGTGCTTGCTATATGTGCTTCAGCTTTATGAGAATTGCATGCTAGTATTGAGTAGACTGCAGTAGGATAGCCTGTTTAGGTTATGCTTGATAGTATGAACTTAGCATTGTATGCTAGTACAATTTATCATTATAGGGATATAATTGCTTGACTAGTTTCCCGTGTCCGAATGCGGCTTGCTTTGTGCTTTGTGGGACTCTGAGTGTTGGGATTTAGCCATTAGGTGAATACGTCACATCACATGTGATCAGGGTTGAATAATCTCAGAGTGTTGGATTTCGCCCTGCTGTGCAACTCTTGATTGAGTCTAACCGTTGTTAGGACGAGTCTTTTACTCGAAGGATTATCTGAGCCTCGTCACATGTGATGGTATTCAGGTAATGGCTAATTGGCATTACAAGGAGGCCTTCAGCAGCTGAGGACTGGTTTGGTTGAGACAAAGATTTCCCTAGGGAAAGCCTGGGAGATTGTTCAGTTTTTCTTAGATGTGATTTGATACAGTTTGATACAGTCTTTATCATGATACTTGTTTTTGGTTTGAGGTATTGATGCATGGTTTTTATGAATTAACTTTCACTACATGATTTTTAGTAGTGTTAAAACAAAAAATTTTGGGTCATATTTTGGGACGTTACATTACTAGACATCATACAAGGTGAGTCTTCTCACTATACCTTACCTAGGGAGGTAATTATGTGTGACCGGAAGGTCTAATGTGCTATGACGTGTATGTGTTATATGTTTCTATGTGATATGTATATGTTATGTATATTATGAGTAGTATGGTATGGGCCGAAAGGTCAACAGGTTATGGACCGGAAGGTCAGTAGTGGAGGGACCGGAAGGACAAGATGGTATGGACATGAAGGTCAACGGAGTAGGACCGTAAGGTCTACTCAGAATATGGGACCGGAAGGCCCCTGAGACACAATGACCGGAAGGTCTCGTAGAGTTGTAGCCTCGAGTGGCTTATATGTTGTATGTGGTATTTTAGGGAACTCACTAAGCATTTATGCTTACCGTGTTATGTGATATTTGTTTCAGGTACCAGCGAGGATCGTGGGACGGCACTGGCATCATCTGTACACACTGATGGAGAGTACGGATAGATTTGGAAGGTAATATGGGCCCATACTACTGGAAGCAGAGGATCCGTACTTGAATCGACGAAGGCTGAGATGAGACCAAAAGGCCTGTAGTAGTAGTGATCCCTTGAGATATATCAGTGTTTCTGACGTTTATCGTAATGTGTTTTTTAGAATGTTGGTTTTACGGCCTAGACCAGCAAGCGGCAGTTCAGGTGCCGGAGAGGGATCTGGATCAGGATCGGGAGTGAACTTCTAGATGAGCAGACCAGGGAATTTCTCTCTTCAGAGATTACTCGCATCATACTTGAGTAGACTACTGTGATTCTCAGTTCGATGAAGGAGGGTATACTAGAGCTGATGGACGAGAGGTTGGGCACTTTCTGAGCCGAGGTGGCGGCCATGATGGGGTCACATACGCTTACGTTCAGGGAGTTCTAGGCATGTGGAACTCCAGATTATCATGGGGCACGGGACCCCATAGCGAGTACTAGATGGTTGGCGGATGTGGCCAACGCTTTCCGCACGAGCAGGTGTCCCGAGGGGGACAAGGTCAGATTGGCGTCCTGTCTTTTGAAGGACAGGGCACAAGATTGGTGGGAGGAGGTCGAACATGCCATTGGAGATGACGCAGCGTTGGATGCCATGACCTGGGCTGACTTTACTACCAGGTTCAGAGCTGAGTTTGCACCGGTTATTGAGGTGCAGCAGTTAGCTAGGGAGTTTCAGGACCTCACCCAGACTACAGAGACAGTGGCGGAGATTACCGCCAAGTTCAGGGAGAGGGCACTTCTCGTTCCTGAGTATGCAGCTGATGAGGAAATGAAGAAGGCCCGTTATCATGAGATGTTGCGGAGTGATATCTGCCAGTTTGTGAGCCGGTCTAGCTGTAAAACGCTGGATGAAATGATTGCTAGGGCGAGAGAGAGAGAGAGAGAGAGAGAGAGATTGACCTTGAGATGGAGAAGAAGTGGAAGCCGGAGGCGGCTTCAGGTACAGGGGATTCGGGCAAAAATCCCAAGGTTTCAGATCATAGATCCAGAAGTCAGCAGAGCCACGGTCGATGTGGCAAGTGTGGGAGATTGCACGACGGGGCGTGCAAGGCAGGGAGTTGCGGCTGCTACAAGTGCGGTCGATCTGAGCATATGAGCAGAGATTGTACAGCCACTACTACCGCCATTGTGGCATCGGATTTGATTTGCTTCAAGTGCAATCAGAGGGGACATAAAAAGTCCCAGTGTCCGAGTTTAGCTGCTGCGGGGAAGGTGTTAGCACCTGCCCCTGCTACTTTGAGGATTACAGACGGCCGTCAGGGCCGAGTTGAGACGCCGGTGGTGAAGAGTAGGGCTTTTCACCTGATAGCAGAGGAGGCGCGAGCGACTCCTGACGTGGTGACGGGTACGTATTTTTCCCTTTTCTCTGCTTTTATAATTGATTGTTTCTTATGGTTAAATGTTTTGTATAGGGTCGTTCTCAGTGAACGGCATTTCAGCTACAATATTGTTTGATTCGGGGGGCTACCCGATCATTCGTCTCTCTTGCGCTTAACAAGAGGTTTAGCAGAGATCCAGGAGAGCTAGATTCTCCACTTGAGGTTGAGATAGCAGTTGATAGGACCGTTAGGGTTGCGAGAGTGCACAGAGGATGTTCCCTATAGTTATTCGATGAGCAATTTCCGGTGGACTTGGTCCCTATTCCCCTGCGAGGGAATAAGGTCATAGTAGGCATGGATTGGCTGAGCCCCAATGGGGTGGTGATAGATTGTGAGATGCAGTTAGTGAGGATTCGCACTCCCAGTGGGGGAGAGTTAGTGATTTAGGGCGAGAGGCTACAGCACAGACCAGTTCCTTGTTCAGCAGCGAGAGCGAGGCGCTATTTCCAGCAGGGTTGCACCGGTTATATTGCTTATGTTTTAGATGTCGGGGAGAAGGGCAAGGAGATAGTTGAAGATGTTCCAGTTGTATGAGATTACCCAGATGTATTTCCAGGGGAGTTGCCTGAAATACCTCCCGAAAGACAGGTCGAGTTCGGGATTAACCTAATCCCTGGTGCGGCTCCGATAGCCAAAACACCATATCGGCTGGCTCCCCCAGAGATGCAGGAGTTGTCTACACAGCTGTAAGAGCTACTAAACAAGGGTTTTATTAGGCCGAGTAGTTTGCCCGTGGGAGCACCGATTTTGTTCATGAAGAAGAAGAAGGACGGGTCACACCGTATGTGCATAGACTACCGAGAGTTGAATAAGGTAATGGTGAAGAACCGTTACCCACTCCCAAGGATAGATGATTTGTTTGATCAGCTTCAGGGATCGTCTTGGTTTTCCAAGATCAATCTATGCTCCGGGTATCATCAGATGTGAGTAAGAGGTGAGGATGTGCAAAAGACTTCTTTCAGGACTTGATATGGTCATTATGAGTTCGTGGTGATGCCGTTTGGGCTCACCAATGCTCCAGCTGCGTTCATGGATCTCATGAACCGCGTTTGTAGGCCGTTGTTGGATCGGTCGGTGATAGTATTTATTGATGACATCTTGGTTTATTCCAAGACTAAGGAGCAGCACGAGGAGCATCTGAGAGAGGTGCTAGAGATTTTGAGGAAGGAGAGACTTTTCGCAAAGTTCTCCAAGTGCGAGTTCTGGTTGCACGAGGTGCAGTTCCTCGGACACCTCGTTAACCAGAAGGGTATTTTAGTAGATCCGGCCAAGATAGAGGCCGTAATGCAGTGGGAGGTCCCGAGGTCTCCATCTGAGATTCAGATCTTCCTAGGTTTGGCAGGGTACTACAGGAGGTTCATTCAGGATTTCTCCAAGATAGCAGTACCGCTCACCCGACTGACTAAGAAGGCGGTGGTGTTTCGCCGGGGGCCTGAGCAATAGGCATCATTTGAGACCATCAGGCAGAGATTGTGCGAGGCACCAATCCTTACCCTGCCAGAGGGAGTAGAGGATTTTGTAGACTACTGTGATGCCTCGATCACAGGTATGGGAGCAGTGTTGATGCAGTGAGGCCGTGTGATAGCTTATGCCTCGAGACAGTTGAAGCCTCACGAGGCTAACTATCCTACGCATGATTTAGAGTTGGGGGCAGTGGTGTTTACCCTTAAGATTTTGAGACACTACGTCTATGGGGTCCGTTGTACCATCTATACGGATCACAAGAGCTTGAGGTACCTCATGGATTAGCCGAATCTGAACATGAGGCAAAGGCGATGGTTAGATGTGTTGAAGGATTATGATTATGATATCCTTTAACACCCAGGAAAGGCCAACGTAGTGGTCGACGCCTTGAGCCGCAAGGCGGCAACGACCCCGATTAGGGACACATGCTTGAGGATGAAGGTAATGACTCTATTATCAGAGCAGATCAGAGAGGCTTAGGTCGAGGGACTCAAGGAGGAGAGGGAGAAGTGTGAGAGGATTGTGGGCCGAGTAGCTTCTTTTGACTACGATAGCCGAGGATTGTTGACCCTTAATAGGAGAGTATGGGTACCGTACTGGGGCGGAGTATGGCAAGTACTGATGGAGGAGGTTCATAAGTGTCAATTTTCCATCCATCCATGGGCAACGAAGATGTATAGGGATCTTCAACTCGACTATTGGTGGCCCTGCATGAAGCGGGATGTCGCCTGGTATGTGGAGAGGTGCCTGACCTGCAAGAATGTTAAGGAGGAGCACCAGAGGCCTCACGACAAGATGCAACCGTTGGACATTCCAGTGTGGAAATGGGAGGACATCACTATCGATTTTATCACTAAGCTTCCCAGGACCGCACGTGGAGCAGATTCTATTTGGGTTATAGTGGGTCGGTTAACGAAGAGTGCCTATTTTATACCGATCCAGGAGAGCATATTGGCTGAGAAACTAGCCAATATATGTGTGCGAGAGGTTGTGGCACAACATGGAGTGCCTGTATCAGTGGTGTCAGACCGAGACGTCCATTTTACTTCCAGATTCTAGAAGCGGTTTCACGACAAGATGGGTACTCGTCTCCATTTCAGCACCGCTTTCCACCCTCAGACGGACGGGCAGAGCGAGAGGACGATTTAGACTCTTGAGGACATGCTGTGGGCATGCGTCCTAGATTTCGGCGGAAGTTGGGATACATATCTTCCATTAGTAGAATTTTCATATAACAACAGTTATCATGCAAGTATTGACCGCCCTCCCTTTGAGATGCTCTATGGGAGGAAGTGCAAGACCCCGATTTGTTGGCGCGAGGTCGGTCAGCGTGTCGTTAGGAGCACCGAAGTGGTGCTGAAGATGACAGAGTTGATTCAACAGGTTTGTAGTAGACTGCAGACTGAACAGAGTCGGTAGAAGAGTTATGCCGACAGGAGGTGTTCAGACTTGGAGTTTCAGGTGGGCGACATGGTCCTCCTAAAGGTATCACCCTGGAAGGGTGTCATCAGATTCCGAAAGAGGGGCAAGCTGGCCCCAGGTTCATAGGTCCTTTTAGGGTTTTGGCCCAGGTGGGTCGCGTTGCTTATCGGTTGGATCTTCCGTCAGAGCTTGGACAGATCCACAATACTTTCCATGTTTCCCAGTTGAGGAAGTGTTTAGTGGACGAGTCAGCAGTTGTACCCTTGGAAGATATTCAGGTTGATAGCAGCCTGAATTATATTGAGAGACCGTTTGCGATCTTGGATTGAAAGACGAAGACCTTGAGGGATAAGGTGGTTCAGTTGGTAAAGGTGCAGTGGCAGCACCAGAAGGGGTGTGAGTGGACGTGGGAGGCAGAGGAGGAGATGAGAGAGCACTATCCAGAGTTGTTTCCAGATGTAGCAACAGCAGACTTCAAGGACGAACTCTGAGACGAGTAAGGGAGAGTTGTAACGCCCCGATTCTGGTATGTTATCTAAATTTTATTCTTTTTTCGAGTTTCAAGAGGGACTCGATGAGACTATACGAGTTGGGAAGTGACTGAAGAACCCAATCAACAGCTATTTCCTCACAGACAACGGATCCCAACATTCTTAGTCTATCAATGTGCGACTTCATCCCTAGGACGTGTGCACACACCGACTTTCCTTCTTTATGTTAACTTACCAAAAGGGCTTGAGTGATATTGAACCTTTGAATTTTACAGTCTTGTGGATTAGGGAGAATAATTGGAGGAGGAGGAGGAAGTGAAGCATGATTTCTTGTTCCTCGATCGAATCGTGGAATATCATCTTCATGTGGAATGCTTGTTCCACGGGATTTGAGAAGACCATAGTTGTCAAATTTTGACATCTACAATACGGGAGAAAACGAATTCAAGTTAGTTGATTGATTGAGTCCTTAGTAAATCACCCAAATGAGATACTAAGGCTAGGACCCAACACAATATTCTACAACTCGGGAGAGGGATGTCGTAACCCAAATTGCAGAACATTTGAAGGTAAGTGAATGACGATTCACTAATTTCCACCATGAAAAATGAAAAAGAAATTTAAGTTTTAAATCTATGAAAACTCCTAGATCCTTTGAGATTCATTGAACTTTCAATGGCATGTTTAAATCTTGATATACCCCTCTTGTTTGTGACTGGGATGCCGAGGATCACAAAGTGGGTGTGAATAACCATGCAAGCTTACATGGTGCCCTCACATGTTACGGTTGCCTATTCGATGTGCCAGTAAACCACACACGCTCCACCGAACTATGACAACATTGAGTCACCCTTTGCTTCCTTTTCTTAGACCCATTTAGTGTGCCGGTTAACCACACACGCTCCACTAACGTCTTCGCAAGGGCACAAAGTGTAATTTCATGGAATTGCATCAATTCACTTTTGCCTAAGTAACTAAGATTGGGAATTATATGAAAACATTTAGTTACTTTTATACTTCATTATACTTATAATGGAAGGTTTCGTCCTATCCTACCCGTTCGGCTAACGACCCTCCACTAGTCAAGAGTGCGGTGGGTAAGAGTGGATACCCATTCAATCGCCATTTTATAGGCAATTTCCTTAAACACCCCTTATAGACTAGCTTCGTGAATGAGGCCTACTAACGGTAAGACTGACTTTTACTCATACATATATATAATGTTAGACTTTTAATGATATATATAGTATAGGGTGTATTTTATACTTTCAAAATACTAGGTGGTCTAATTTAACAATTATACCTTTAATTCAATTAAATTGTAAACCTAAACTTTTATGGATTTATTAAACTTCTTTTAATTATACACCTTAATTAATTAATAAAACCATAAGGGTGTGATTTGAACTTTTTCAAAACAATACTAGAGTTTTAGAATTTAACATTCCTAATTAAACTTTTAATCAACTTTTAAATTCCAAAACTTGAGGGCAAGTTTTGAAACATTTCAACACATTAGGGTTTCAACTATTTAAATTTCAAAACTACAAAACTATTGGGTTCAAATTTAAACTATAAAACCTAAAGGGCAAAATATGAAACTTTTCATAACAACAAGGATCAAATAACAAATAATCTAAACTAACATTTAATTACATAATTATCCATATTTGATTTGTTTAATGATTTCTTGCAAAACAATTTATCAATTTACTCAAAATAATTAATCAATTATCTTATAAGGAAACAATTATCTTATTAATTGATAAATATCCTCAATTAGATCAAAAATATAGTCAAATATATCATATAATAGGATTAATATTGATCTAACATGATAAGGTAACTAACCCAATGCAAAAACAACAAGAAATCCCGAGATAAGCTCTATCTGACGAGTTGACTTGTCGAGTCAAGCCTGGACTCATCGAGTCACCTTGGACTCGGCGAGTTCAGCTATGGACTTGGCGAGTCCAGCCTCCAAAACACCAAAAAATCAAATTTTTCAGATATACAATGCATCAGTACAATAGAAACCAGTCAAGGCTCTGATACCACTAATGGGTTTTGGTTATAAGACATCTTATGTGCTCATACAAACCCTAATGCTTGGATCTAGGTTTCTCTATTGTACATGCATGTTATCCAAGACTATAAACCCTATTCTAGCATACAAGTAATCATATTAGATATTAGAATAGGTTCATAATGTTACCTTGATTGTTATGTAGCAATAACAATCCCAATTCCTCCTTGAATTGACTTTGGAAGGCTTAGAGTCACAAGTGTCACTCCTCTAATGGTTCACAAACACCATAAGCAAGAGGATGAAGAGGAGAGAGGATGGAGGCTGCCCAAAACGTGTTATAACCCTAGCAAGAAGCTTAGCCACGTTTTTGGTCCTTAAGGGATCTATTTATAGTGAGGCTATTAGGGTTATCTAACAAGGAAACCCTAATTTGGTTGCTTAAGCCCTAAGCAACCCATAGACTCCTTTAATCAAGCCCATGGACGATTTCCTTATGGGTTTCCCCATAGAATTCATCCACCCCTTGATTCAAGGCAATCCATGGCCCAAATTGCAATTATCTTATAATTACAATTCCAGTCCCTTAAGTTTAATTAATCTCTTTTAGTCACAAAACAAATTACCAATTAATTATTGACTAATATTAATTAAACAATATGATTTCTCCTTTAATATATTATTCCCATAATATATTAATAAATCATATTTAATCCTTTCTCTCCTTAATTCATCCTATCAAGTTGCTTTGGTGAAGGCAACCCAAAAGGACCATGCACCATCGGGTCAAGTACATACCAAAATAGTTATGCACTTAGACACTAACCCAACAGTTATGTGATATGTGTTTCAGGTACCAGCGAGGATCGCGGGAAGGCACCGACATGATCTGTACACATTGATGGAGTATTATGTATTATGTATTTGAGATTCTGGGATATGTTTTTACTGTGATAATAGTTGCTACACATGAGTTTTGAAATTACTTTATGAGATGTGTTATGCTTTAAAAATGAAAAATTGTTTTGGAAATTTACGTCGTTACAGCTTGCGTGGATAGTCCATGGGGTTTTTCACCCATGGATCCTAGGGAAATAAAAGGTCATGGCTATTAGGGTTTACATAGATGTAATCCTAATCAACCATACTATATAAATAGGTCTTTGGCACATAAAGTGGAAGTAGTGTGTGAGATAACAAGGGTGGGCCGATTTCTTGAGTGTTTCATATTCTCTCAAAGTCTTCCAAGTTGTTTTGGTGATATGTGATTCCACTTAAGGCATTCACATTATTGGTGCTACGCTCTTGAAGCTCCAAGCAATCAACCACAAGAAAAGGTATGTCATCCTAATAAGTTTTTATACTACAAGTACCCCATGATATGCTAGTTAGGATGAGGACCTTGGAAGAATCTTATTTTCATGTATAATAGAGAAAACATAGATCCAAGGTTTCTAGGGTTGCATGTACACCATAGGAGTGTTAAAATGCTCAAAATCCATCACTAAGGTGGTTTAATCATGTAAAGTTTCCAACTTTACGTCCATGGATGCTTGTAACACTCTCTAAGGTCAATTTTTGGCATCATAATGGACATATTTCATGAATGGGACATGGAGGCTATTAAAGTTTTCAACTTTAATCCTCTAGAGTTCATGTAGGGGCCAGATCTACATATTCAACCCCTGGAAACCTCTTTTATTTTGATACTCAACTCAAAGTCTAAAAACCAAGCTAAAACTACGTTAGATGAGATCTACTAAGCTACATGTTAAGGTTATGATTTATACCTCAAAGATGTAGCCTTTGATGTAGATTTTTTGGATCCAAGATCACTCCTCTAAGCTTGATACTTCTCTCTTCAAGACTTCCTTCAAGAATCACTCTCAAGTTGTACAAACTCCATGAACAAGTGGGGGAAACAATCTAGGGTTTCTTCTGGGTAAGGGAGGCTGGTAAGGAGACCAACCCCAGAATTAAGTCCTTTAAATAGGGTACACTGACCGAAAAATTAGGGTTCCCATTTCCATAGTCAACTCATTGAGTTAGGGATCCCTAACTCGTTGAGTAGGTCCTCCAATCCATGTGATTGTAAAGCTTTCTACTCGATGAGTTGGAGCCTCCCAACTCGTCAAGTTCCTTGTAATACTTCAAAATAAATTCCTACCATTTGGTTCGAAAACTCCAAATGAATACTCGAGTGGCCAAGATACATTATCTAACTCTAACTGGGTCTAAAACCTAACTCCTCAGGGTTCCAAAGCCTGATATTACCCAACGTTTTGATCACCAATTCAAAATGGGAACAATGCATAACAGGATGTTACAACTCTCCTCCACTTTGATTAGATTTTGTCCTCGAATTCCGTTCTTACGATCCCCAACACATCTATAGTTTGTTATGCCACAACTTTTGTGTTTGGAACCTCCTTCCATCTTTTCACTGATGGAGTCGATTCCAATGAAGATAAACTCCCACTTTATGACACGTTCACCTAGCTTTCATAAGTATCCTTTACTTGCTCTTCATAGAACTTTCCACATTGATATTTTTCCCTTTGCCTTCTAGCCAATGGTTGATATTCCTCACATCATTTTTCCCTTTCACAAAATAAGATTTAACTTTTTGCTTTGACTCTGAATTTGGAAAGTGAGGTTGTATTGGCTTAAACGATTCATTTTTTTCCTTTTACTTCCAGTTTTTCAAAATTTATTTTTTGAAACGATGGTTTTGGAAAGTATTGACACTGATTTTGAAAATGTTTGTTATAACTAACCTATGTTCATTTGAAATGATTTTGTCCTTGTCGAAAACTTCTTTGACCTTAAAATTTATTGAAATTTCCTTGTTTATTATGTTGAACAATGTTTCTTTGAAATTTGTTCTGGGAAAAGCTTTCATTTGGATGATTTGGAACAAAATTCCTTGGACGTTGGTTTTGAGCAAAATTCTCATTTGTTTGTATTTGAACAAGTGGTGTTCTAATTGGTTTGTGAACATTAAGTTGACCATATGGAAAATCATTTTGCTTTTGAGTGGTTTTATTTTAAATAATAGTCTTATTTTTAGAAAACCTCTTAACTTGATCAGTTGGTTTTTGCTTGAAAACTTTTGGTTTCTGAAAAGCATTGACATTTTTCCACTAGACTTTGTTTCATGCTTTTGACATCGAAACACCTTCCCTATTTGCAACTTTTTGAATATTCTCATTGAAAACTTGTGCTTTGTTTTATGAAATTTTGAAACTGGTTCATTTGTTTAATTATCAACTATTGATTTTTTAGATTTGACTTTCCAAAATCATTTCAGTTTTTGTCTTTGAAACGTCATTGAGTTCTTGTTTTGGGTATTTTCGACCGTGATTGGATTAGAAAATAAGTCTTCTTTTGTTGCTGCTTTGTTGTCTTCCTCAACAATTTTGTTGATCTCAGGATTTACTTTGTCACCATTTCCAGTGGTAATGAACACCTGACTGGGGAACACAACTTCATTAGTACACTAGAAATTCGAATAGACGACTGAGTTAGATTCAAGAAATTGAGGACCTTTTCTTTCCTCACCTTTTCAAACTCTCTTGTTTCCTCACAAACCGGTTCGACAACAACTTGGGGAATAGTTGTTTTAATTGAAATGCCATCTTCATCACTATCAGTCTCACAATCTTTGACAACCTCATAGTCATATTCATGAACTTTCGATGTAGGGGGTTTCTCAATATGAACCTTACCATTGGATCATGACAAATTTCTTTGCCCTTGGACATCGACGTAACATTAATGATAGAAAATTGAGAATAGTTAATAGTTTCCTCTTCCTCAATTTCACTGATATTGTCAGTCATCTTTGATATTAGCAAAATTTTGTTGAGAATCTAAAGTCGAAGTCTCAGTCATGTTCAAAACATTGATTTGTTTAGTTTTAGTAAGAGTCTCATTCACAATATAAACTAATTCATTAGCATTCAAACATTCATCAATTCTAACAATTCCATGGGCATAAAAATCATTATGAACTTTATCAAATTCTGAGATTTTATTCTCACAATCATAGCAAACTGTATCATTTTTCTTTCTGTCATATACTAGGAATGCCAATAACTTCGTGTGTTGATCTTTGAATATTTCATAAGAGTGATGAAAATTTAGTTTTACATACAATCTTTTAGCACTGTTACGGTAAATATTTCGTTGTTTCATCAACATAATAATTTCTGCCCTAACTACATCCCAATCTAGAGTAATACTATTAAGTTGTAACTCTAGACTATCTATGTGACTCTTCTAAGATTCCAAGTGTTTTTGGGTGTCTAGAATCATAGTCATTGATCTTTCAGCTTCGCTACTAACAAAAATTAGCATGTCATTAAAGTAACAAAGAGTATCATCAAAATTAGATAAAACAAGGAGATAATAACATGAATGTTAAACAATTCAAGAAGAGAACTTACCTTCAATGTCATGGGAGATTTGTCTGCTCCTGTCGAAACAAAACATCTCCTAGTTATGTTTTCCTCTTTAGAACCGCCCTCTTCGAAAAGTGCATACATCATGCCATGGGTGGGGTTTCTTATCTCTTCATCATCGGAACCAGATGCCCAAATATGGTAGGTTCCATCCCCTTCAACACCTCCCTTCACAACCACTGACAATCCTTTATTCTGTGTTATCACCTCTTCTAACCTTTCGACATAATATGCCTAATCTTTAATTCTTTCCTTCTTTTCCACTTTCTTTCTCAACATGCAATCTACTGCAAAATGAGTTGCACCATTGAAGTATTTACATTCGAACCCGAAATCTCCTTTAAACTTCTTCTCTGCCTTTTCAACAACATTCTTACTCTCTTTCTTTAATTCCTTCAACTCCACTCTAATTCCTTTCCAGGCGAAGTGTTACCCTTGAAATCATTGATACTTTTGTATTTTGGATTGAACGGCTTCTTAAAGAACTTTTTCACTTTATTGTTGGAATAGTAAGCTACAACATCATCCTCCGAATTCATCAAGAATCCTTCGTCTTCAGAACCAACTAGCTCAGCAACATTGATCACAGAGTCCTTTGCTGTAACCTTCGACATCAAGGCCAATGGACCTCCCATATTCAATTTCCCTTCTTTAGCAATCCCATTGATTTCACTCTCATGGGATTTGAGAACATTATACAAGTCTCCCAACGACTAGCCATCGAAGCATTGCTTAGTTTTTGTCATCAAGCTAACATTTCTCAATTCTTTTCGCAGACTGATCAGGAATGTAATATTGTATTCAAGAGTTGAATGTGTGACTTCATAACGGTTTCACTTGAATATCAACTCAATGAGAGTTTGATGGTTTCACATTCCTTTTTCTTAAATTCTCGAAGTTCCAGCAAACACTACTTCACTGAGGTCTTCTTTGTTGTATCACTTCCTTGATACTTTTCCTTCAAGGTATCCAAAATCTCTTTAGCAGTCTTACAACCTCTAACAAAATTGTAAACAACTGGTGGAAGAGCACCACGAAGTTCACGAAGACACTTCTTATCGTCTGCTTCATAATTTTCCTTTTGAGATGCCATTATAGAAGTTGAACCCGCATTTCCATTCTGAGCAAACATATCTGGATGGTAATTCCCACGAGTAAACATCTCCACAAATCCTCATCAATAGCGTTGAGGTAGTCCTCCATGCGATCTGCCCATTGCTCGTAATACTCTGGAATATGGAATCTTAGTAGAAGATCCAAGCAGATGATAAATCTTGACATTGTGTTCGTGTTGAAATTCGCCATTGTTGTACGGACCGAAAAGATGAAGAGAGTTAGAAATAGAGATTTAGTGGATAAATCTTTTAGAAAATGTTCAGAAAACACTCGGTCAATCAAATGATTGCATAATCGTAACAAATCACTCAAATAAAACTAGTTTTCTTAATCAAAAGTGTAGAAATCTTTTGAATCGGAAAGAACAATTCAAAACCTTTTAATAAGATGAGAAAACCAGAAATGAATTATTGTATTCTACTCTGATACAAATTGTAGTGTGATTGAATCTAGTATTAAGAATGAAATCAAGACTAGAAAATGTTAAGAACAAAGATGTAAATATAATCTGTTTGCCTCTTTGATTACGTCTGAACAAGTACAAGAATACAAGGAGAGTAAAACAACTTAAGTTCCAAAACATTACTCTAGACTCCTATACTTACTCTATTTATAGGGTGATACAGACGCACACAAAAAATATGTAACATCCAAAAAATTCAGGCCAAAAATTTCATTTTTAAATACGTTATTATAAAACCAACAGTATAATAAAACATCCATAATATCATGTCATATCAAAACCAGTGTGTCAATAATCAAGCATGTCATCATAAAATAATATCAGAGTCTAATCCCAAAGATCTCCTATACGGAAAACATAGTGTGATGCGCTGTGATTGAGCCGGCTCCTTACCTTTGAGAACGAATTACCTGAAACCAAAACTGAAAACCGTAAGCATGAAGTTTAGTGAGTTTCCCAGAGCGTACCACACACACAATCCACATAACACACATCTTGTTAACTATAAAAGCTACACACATATCACATAAGCCATGCATACATATAACCTATAATAGTGCCATGGGCTACACCACATGGTCTTTACCTAGGACTACCATGGGCTCCCCCACATGGTCTTACATCCAATGTCATGGGCTACCCCACATGGTCTTTACCTAGGACTGCCATGGGCTCCCCCACATGGTCTTACATCCAATGCCACTGGCTCCCTTCGGGGTCTTCATGCAAAACACACAATCACATATCATATCAAAATACAGAATGTATAACATATATATCATAATCACATAATAGGCCGACCTTAGTGCCTTAGACCCATAGGAATGCTGAGAAGACTCACCTGACACTACTGAAGTCCCGCAGACCCAACTACAGTTGTTGGATGACAGGTTCCCAAACTGTCAACATCAAAATAACACCCAATTAATAATTGGGTTCCACTACATAACCATAAATACCTACTTTGGATAATTACTACATTACCCCAAGCTTGGCTTTATTCCAGCCCAAGGTCCAATCCATAGGCCCAAAAGTCAAACTAGGAATCAAAGCCCAACATATGGCCCAATTTTCCAAATTGGGCCCAAGCCTTTACCTCGTGTTATTCAAAGGCCCAACCATTTATTCTGGTCTAGCATTAGACACTCTAATGGCCCAATAACATATAATCAGTAAGGCCCAAACTATGGCCTATCTATTGCCCAATTTTCCAAATTGGGCCCAAGCCCTCATATGGGCCTTACCCCAAAGACCATCTAATTATTCTAGTCCATTGGTTGTTCTTGGTTGGCCCATTATTGGCCCAAACACCAAAACCCAATAGAAAGGCCCAACCCAAGGCCCAAGCGAAACTAGGGTTAACACATAAAATGTTGATTAGGGTTAAGTTTTCCTACTTAACCCATTAAGGACTTAATCCACTAAGGGCTTAATCCATTAAGTCCAATATTGCTTAGATTAATCTTTGCCAATTATTATTATTTACTATCTTAAGCTATTAAGTGATTTCCGTGTGTGTGTCCTGATTAATTCTCCAAATTAGAGTTTTATTGGCATTAGGGTTTTCCAACCCAAATACTAGCCCATTAATCAATTTGTTGGACTTTTATATCATTTAGAGCTTTATTGGGCCTATTAAGGTCTCTTTGGGTCAATTAGGGTCCATTAGACCCATTAGGGTTTCCTTAAGCCCATTGATCACGTGTTTGGGCTTTTATGTACATTAAGCCTCATTGGGCTCATTAGGGTTTCAAGGCCCATTAGGGTTTTAGTCCCTTGTCTAAACATCCCAAACTAGCAATCGTAACACAACTAAGCACACCGCCACCCGACACGGCGGCCGGTGGCGACAGGAAGCCACCACCTCACGGTGGTGGTTAGGGTTTCTTTCTCATTATTCCATTTTCTTTTACAATTTACAATGAAATACCGAAACTCACACACACCCTAACTAACGTAAACACACACTTGGCGGCACATGGTGGCAGCCACCACCTCACGGTGGTGGTGGTGGCCTTTCTCACAATTTTCGGCCGAATATAGTCACACACTACAACCGGAACGCACACACATGTTCCTGCTTGCAAAGCGAACCCTACACCCATTTGTGGTGGATGGCGACGACAACAACACCCTAGCGGCAGCAGTGGCGTGACAGCGACGGTGGTAGGCAGCATACTGCGATAACAACCACCACCTCATGGTGGTGGCGAGTCTCCTTGATTCCCTGCCCAACAGATTACGTCCACAGATCACCAAGTCGTCGCGATCTCGACCTAGTAACGCATTCCTTTCTCAGCCACTTCTCGTGGTGGTGCAAGGCAGTCGGGAGGGAGCACTAGCCACAACAGAATAGCACCCGACGACGAGATGGTCTTCAATGTGAACGACAGCGGAGATGGAGGCGAGAAATGCGCATAGCCTCCGACTGGGAAACAACAACGACGATGTCATGGTATCTCGATGGCGAAGGAGCGGCAACAGCGAGATATAACGGACGGAGCTGGCGACTGCAACCTGCTTTCCTCCGTTACCGACTGAATGGAAGCATTATGCGATGGTCTTTGTCTTTAGCAGCACCGGAGAGACACAACAGAGGCTCGGTGGTTTGAGGAGCAAGAGAGAATGGGTGACGGCCGGCGGTTGGAAGGCATAAGGGGGGAGTGAGTGACAGTTGCAACATAAGGGGCTTAGGTTTAGGGTTTGACGGGTAAGGAAGCTATATACCCGGTCCCTCATCATATTTTGCCATAATGACAGTTCTGACCCTTCCTCCATCAAATCCCTTCAAAAGAAGTCTATAATATACCATTTAAACCTTGCCCATTCAATTTCTTTACAAATTAAGTCCAGATTTTACTAAAACAGCCCCCACTATCTTAATCATGACATAATCATCCCTTCCACCTCATTTCCTTTTAAAATAAATCCAAATAATTACCACGGAGCCCCTGTCTTCATAAATAATTATAAACTAAGTCCGGAACTTACACTTTTAACCCTCAACTTCTAAATTATGCCAATTAACTCCTCAAAGCCAACACCTTGCATATATAATTATCGATTTTAGGGCTACTAAGCATTCATTAATTTATTTATAAATAACGGGTGTTACAAAATATGTAAGGCTAAACATTTAAGCTTAGACCTCTAAAACTGCCTTACATAATACATTTGTTCAAAGTACTTGACTTCGACCTCGACGCAACCCATACCTAAACGTACTTCGACACCATATTATATACTTCAAACCTTACGTTATTCCAGATTGGCATTACCTATGTTAGGTGGATGTGAGGTCGCATATTTGGGAGCTGATATGACTAAGCTCTCTAAAGTTCTCATGAATTCTTGACTGAAATGGACATAATGGTATGAAATGATCTATAATTAGACATGAGATGTGTGATACTTCTTGTTTTGAATCTACCATACAAAGTCTTAGTTAAAGACTCTAGTTCGCTACCCACATATTAGATCCAAATAGTAATCACTATGAAATGTTCAAGTTTTAAAACACCTATTCAGATGTTTGTCATATCTTACTTACCTGATATGAATATAAAAGTTCATTTTATTTTCTATTAAAATGCAGGGTATTCCTGAAGCTTGAATAGAAAATGTGGGGTTGTTGGAACTTTGTTAGTGGAAATTACCTTTATGGGACTTGTCCCACATTGGTAGTAAGAAGAAACTCGAATTCCCTTATAAAGCTTTAACCTAATAATTTATTAATATGATTAAAAGAATTCGGCTGAACTTGATGATTGGGCTAGTCAAGACTAATTAAACTATTTTTTAATTATTAATTCCGATTTTGACAATCAATATTAAAATTTGGTAAATTTGATTTAACTGTTTTGATAGTTAATTTCGATTTTAGTAGTTTTCGGAGGGAAAGACAGTCACTAACTACCAATGGCGACCTTTAAATATGGATCACCATACACATATTTCAAGGTTGGAAAAATTACATTATTGTAAAATTTGTAATTTTCATTCATGATGGAAACATAGAGAAAATTTGTCTAGATAGATCCCTACCTGAATAATTTCTGTTTTACGACGCTGCAAAGCAGAACTAAATATATCTACACAACTTCGAGTTTGTGTATGTTGTGTATAACACATTCAAGTATGTTTTTCTAATGAATAACTTTTTGTATTTACTTTTGATCTCATTTCATTTGTTAAACAAATGTATGTTATTTTGTATTTCTGCTATAACATGAAGCTGGGAAATATCAATTTCCCATCAAAAACCAATATTTTTAAGAATTATATTAGCAACTTCACAAGAAGGAAAGAAATGAGAGAAGTCCCAAAAAAATTGTTACAAATTGAACACAATAAATATCTAACATCCACTTCTTTATCAACTATGTACATCTGGTAGACACCCCATCCAATAAATATCTCCACTCCATAATATTTATTTTAATATGAATCAATTTGTTTCGTCTGGTAGGCAATGTACCGACTAATATTTCATCACGAGCTTCAGTTGAATCATTTAACAATTAAAAGACTCGTATTGCCTTTTGATCATTTATTAACAATTAGGTGATATATGGATGTATTTACTTATAGTAAAATAAAAATTATGCAAAATTTGTATGTGACATCGTAATAATAGACGGATGTAAATTTGAAAGCTAAGAGACTAAACTTTAGTCAAGGTGGCCGACCACGAATTATACCAAACCCGCCACATTAATTAAACTATCATCAAAGACTTGTTCATATTCTCCATTTCGTTTTACAATAATATTTTCCTTAATTAACAACAAAATAATCAATTATTTATCCATTAATACATTAGATTTTTATTTCACATTATGTCATTCTTGGTTTGTTAATTAACGATTCTCATAAATTGTTGTAACGACAAAAAAATTGTTTATTCTTGTTAATGTTAAATAAATATTTATCAAATTAATTAACATTAATGATGTATATGTTAAAAAAAACATGTAGCGTGTAACTCAATAGTTGAATCATGCATAGGATTTGTATGTGTTTTTTGGAAAATACATCAAATGTAATACTAAATTGGTATAACTTTAAGAATAATAACACTGTCAGGGTTATGTTGTCCTGAAAACCTAAAATAGCAAGAAACAATTTTAAAAAGTGAGAAAAAATAGTTTATTAATTTATTACATGTTAATAAATTAATTAGAAACAAACTATATAATATATTAAATCTAAGGTCCTTAAGGAATAGTACTTTGTTCCTATTGGTGAATTTTTTTTTTGATTCCTTTATAATTTTTTTCTTCGTAATCTTTTTATGATGGTCTTTTCCAATTCCTTTGCATTCATGATCCACTAAACACGTGTTTCCATTTATAATCCCCCACCACTAAAATCTAATCGGATACCCCCATGTATTTTCATCACCGCTTACTTTCATCAGGTTCACACATCCACCGCCACTTTTTTTTTCCAGATCCCTCCACCTCCTAATACATGACGCTTCTTCTTTACTTTTCTTCTTCATCTCAAGCTTCATAGATTTGGGGTGCCCACCACCGAAGACACGACCGCCACCACAGTCCACACAGCCCAAGATGACCTCGCCTCCAGAGGAATCGATGACACAATCAATCAAAATCAAAACACCAATGGTTCGTTTTTTCAATGCCACCACTGTAAGGGTTCTTCAAAGGTGCTTCCATATATCCTATAATTTGTTAAATTTTTCTTTAGGTAACTAATAATTTGTTTATGTTTTATTTAAATGTACCAATATAGATTGAACGTCAAAACCAAAACCAGGTGATGCCAACGAAAACCATCACCAAGGTAGTTGAAGGATTAATATTTTCATGTCTAAAGTTTTTTTCTTTTCTTTTTTAGATTTGGAATGCACATGATGGGGATGGAGCCTTTGTAACATGTAGATTGCTAGCTATCAGAGCCACGGTAACATCCCAAAAATCATGGCCAATTTTTTTTTTAAAATACGTTACTCATAAAGCAGTTTACTTAAAACAACATTGATATCATATCAATCCATAAAACAACAATCACCAGCTTCAAAGAAATCATATCATCAATAGTAATAATGTCAGAGTACAATCCCATGGATCTCTAAAATGCGGAATCGGGTGTGTGGGATGTGCTGCTACCGTGCCGGCTCCTTCCCCTTCGACGAAGAGGTACCTGAAACCAGAACTGAAAATCGTAAGCACAAAGCTTAGAAAGTTCTCCCACCATACCACATTCCATACACGAAACATACTGTCGGGCAATTCTGGGGTGCCCAACCTACCCATGTCAAGTAGTTCTGGGCTGCTGACCTTCCCTGCCAGGCGATTCTGGGGTGCCAGACCTAGCCATGTCAGATAGTTCTAGGGTGCTGACATGCCCTCCGGTTTAATCCAACCAGCTCAGGGGACTATTTCACCCACAACTACTACCACACAAAATATAGTGTAACAGACTGTCAGACATATCCGAAGTGCCTGACCTACCCTTCGGTCCTAACAACCGAACATGGGGACTATTCCCCTCCTACTACCACTAGCACATATAACATATCGTGCTAGCACATAAACATATCAGGTAGTAGCGAACCAAACGATTATCACAAAGACAATCATCTCAACTATAATCAACTACTAGTACGTTGACATTGGTGCCTTTAACTCACTTCTACTGGAAGGTAACTCACCTCATAAAGCGAAGTGTCTGAACTGTCCTTGCTACCGGGATCAACTCCTCTCAAACCCCACACATAATCATCTACCTTAATTACCATTTCATGGTCAACTTAG
Source organism: Lactuca sativa (assembly GCF_002870075.4). Taxonomy (NCBI): domain Eukaryota; kingdom Viridiplantae; phylum Streptophyta; class Magnoliopsida; order Asterales; family Asteraceae; genus Lactuca; species Lactuca sativa. The sequence continues at coordinate 244,131,755 of NC_056623.2, read as the reverse complement.
GTCAAGGTCAAAGTCAAAGTCAACATCATGGTCAAAGTCACTTGTGGTCAACTAGTCGAGTTGGTCCACCAACTCGTCGAGTTCCATGGTACAAAGTCGGGACCCTTTGCAATAGACTCGACAAGTTCATCCTTTGACTCGCCGAGCCCATCTTCATGCTAGTTAGGACGTTTAATCCTTGACTTTTCAAGTTCCTCATGAACTCGTCGAGTTCATCTTCATGCAAGGTGATGCTCTTAGTACCAGACTTGCCGAGTCCATCTTCATATTCTTGGGACATAGCCTTGAACTCGCTGAGTTAGTTCATACACACGCCGAGTCCTATGATTTCCAAGTCCTCAATGAGTCCAATTGACTGCATGTTCTTCTAACTAAACTCATGGTCCATTATCAGAAGGGTTTTGGTGGGAAACTCGACCCAACTCGCCGAGTCACATGAGTGACTCGCCGAGTCCCTCTATGTCGAAAACTATATACTCGATTTCAGTTGGTCTTGATGTGTTCAAAACATAGATCTGACCTTCTATGGTCCATAATCCACGTAAAGTTCCAAACTTACTGTCCATGCATGGTGTTTTTGGCTCAAAAGGCCAAAAATGGAGTCTACAAGATGCATGGGGTGATTATGGCCATAAAGTTGGAATTTGTATGCCATAAGAAACCTCTATGGTTCCAGATCTGAATTCATGCTCCTTTATAACCAGAAAATCCCGAGTATGACTTTATAAGGGTTTAGAAAAGGTGGAAATGAACCCTAACTGGAGATCTAAGAGATAGATGGTCAATGTTGGAGCTTTTTACCTCCAATAACATGGAAATGGGACACAACCTCTAGATCTACTAGCTGCCACTTGAACTCCCATGCTCCTTCTTCCTTCTCAAGCTTCACAACCACCACAAACACACGAAAATGGCTCAAGAATACTCAAACAAGGATAGGGTTTCGATTTAGGGCCTTTCTGGACTAAGAGGGACAATGGAGGCTAGGTTGGGGCAAGATAAGGCATTTAAATAGGGTGTAAACCCTAAATATTAGGGTTTCCTTTAGACAGGCCTACTCGTCGAGTCAGGGCATCCGACTCAGCGAGTAGGTTCTCCTTCCTGCATCCAATTTTAACATCTACTCGACAAGTTGGGGCCTTCAACTCGCCGAGTTTCATAACAAAAGTGCAACATTTTATAATTAAATTACGTACCAGGAACTGGGTGTTACAACTCTCCTCTACTTATTTCACACTTCATCCTTTATGTCTGCTACTGCATCCCAGAAAAGCTCGGGGTAGTGCTCGCTCATCTCGTCCTACGGCTCCAGAGTCCATTCTGAGCCCTTGCGGTGCTGCCAGTGCACCTTCACCAGCTCGTTCCTCAAATTCTACGACTTCCTGTTGAGGATAGCCATTGGTCGCTCAATGTAGTTCAGGCTGTCATCCACTTGATTGTCCTCTAGTGGTACTACCGCTGAGTCATCTAACAGACAGTTACGTAGTTGAGAGACGTGAAAGGTGCTGTGAATCTGGATAAGTTCGGCTGGCAGATCTAACCTATACGCCACCTTGCCCACCCGGGCTGCGATCTTGAAAGGCCCAATGTATCTGGGGACCAAATTTCCCAGCTTCCTGAACCGAATGACACCTTTCCAAGGTGACACCTTCAGGAGGACCATATCATCAATCTGCAACTCCAGGTCCAAACGGTGCTTGTTGGCATAACTTTTCTGCCAACTCCGAGCAGTCTGAAGCCTGCTTCGGACCTGCTGGATCCTCTCCATTGTCTTAAGTACCACTTCGATACTCCCTATGACCCTCTGCCTTGGGGTCCTACACTTCCTCCCATACAACATCTTGAAGGGAGGACGGTCAATACTCGTGTGGTAGCTATTATTGTAGGAAAACTCTGCCAAAGGATGGTAGGTATCCCAGCTACCACCAAAGTCTAGAACACAAGCCCACAACATATCCTCCAGTGTCTGAATGGTCCGCTCGCTCTGACCATACGTCTACGGGTGAAAAGCAGTGCTGAAATGCGGGTGAGTACCCAACTCGTTGTGAAACTTCTTCCAGAATCTGGAAGTGAACCGCACATCTCTGTCAGAAATCACGCAGACTGGCACTTAGGGTCGGGCTACTACCTCCCGAATGTAGATGTCGGCCAGCTTCTTGGCCAAAATGCTCTCCTACATCGGCATGAAATGGGCACTTGTAACACCCAAGATCGGAAAGGCCAAGAAAGGAAAGAAAACCCTAAGTCAAAGGGTCAACTCGTCGAGTCCAAGGAGAAACTCGACAAGTCGGAACAGGGTCCAGGGGATCGATTAAGTAACCGACTCGGCGAGTTGGCGAAGAGGACTCGGCGAATCCATTCTGAAGAGGGAAACCCTGAATCCAAGACTTTGTGAACTATTTAAGCACCTCATTCTCTCCCTTAGGGTTTCTTATAGCCTCTCTTATCCAGTATACGAAACCCTAAGCCTCCATTGTTGCACAATCAAGATTTCTTGCCATTTTGGATGATTTGAAGGAAGAAGGAAGAAGGGAACCATTGGGGATTCAATGATTTGCAGTAGATCCGGAGTTTGAGGGCCTTTCCAGAACATTTGAAGGTAATGAGTCGTTACCTTCCCTCTTTTGCATGTAGATCAATCTTGATTGTGAGATTTGGGGCTCTTATGCCATGTTCTTGAACCATTTCGAGTTAGAGCCCAGATCTGAAGTTGCTACTTCAGATCTAAGTGTATTCTGGCCTAAAGAGTCATAAAGTATCAGTCTTGAGGGTGTAGGTGATGCATGGTTGTCTTAAACTCTAGTTTGTGGTGTGTTTAGCCTAGATCTCCTTAGCTACACGTAAAGTTTGCAACTTTACATGAGGAATGAGCTTTGGGAGAGTGGATCTACAGTTTGGAGTCCCTACATGACTCAAAAAGCCTTTGAATGTATGAAGGACTGAATAGACTCAGCGAGTCCTTCGAGTGGACTCGGTGAGTAGTATGAAGATTTGGAAGAAATCGACGAGTTGGATGAACAACTCGGCGAGTCTGCTGAAGATTGCCTTGGACTCGGTGAGTCTATTCTTGGACTCGTCGAGTTAAGTTGCGAAACCCCAAACCCTTTGAGTTAAGACTTGTATTAGTGAGTTGAGTGGAGACTCAGTGAGTTGGACAGGGCAGAACTCGAAAATCGGTAGACTCGGCGAGTCAGGGGTTGACTCAGCGAGTCGAGTCGCGAATGGAAGGACTCTGAGCATATGAACTCGGCGAGTCGGTAGGCAGACTCGGCAAGTAGGGTTGACCTGGAAGGTTGACTTTGACCAGAGCTGACTTTCGGAGGACAGTAGACTAAGTATTATATTGTTATTGGTAGCTCGGGGAGCTAGGGGAGCAGCAGTTCGGAAAGTTGTCGGGCAGCAGCCAGAGGGGTTATCAGCAAGTTCGGCAAGTGCAGGTGAGTTTCCCTTTTGTGTGGATGGGTCTATGGCCACAATATCGGCCCATGTAGTTATGAGTTGGAAGAACCGGGGTTTAGTGTTGGGTTTTGAGCATTCTAACACTCCTATGGTGTACATGCAGCCCTATAAACCTTGGATCTTTGGTTTCTCTATTGTACATGCAAATAAGAACTTTCCAAGGCTTTAATCCTAACTAGCATATTATAAAGCTCTTAATCTACAAAGTACTACTTAGATGACATACCTTTTGATGTAACTTGATGTCTTCAAGCTTTAAGGGCTTAGCCCCAATAGTTTGGAAGCCTCAAATGGAATCACAAATCACCAAAACACCTTGGAAGCCTTTAGAGAATATGGATACTTGGTTCTCTCTAGTAAAATCGGCTAGCCCTTCTTAGTGTACCCACACTAGCGCCAATTTCACCAACCAAAGACATCTTTATATAGTATGGAGACTAGGGTTAAACCCATGACCTTTCATTTCATATGATCCATGGGTTAAACACTCCATGGACTATCCATGAATGCTTAACCCATCCTAAATGAACTTGGCCCATTCCATATATATAAGAGTCCATATTTAATTAGTTCATTTTGATCACTTAATTAATTCTAAATTAATTGTTGATCAATACTAATTAAATAATATGATTCCATATTAATATATTAGAACTTATAATATATTAATATTAATCAATAATATACTATTCTCAAAAGATTATCCATATAAATTGTGTCGGTGAAGTGCAACCCAAATGGACCATGCCGGGTCGGGTCAAGTACATACCAAATATAGTTATGGACTTAGACATTAATCCAACAGTCTCCCACTTGGATAAGTCTAAAACTATTACTGAGTATGACTTCAAAATCTAACTAGCAATCGTAGCTCTTAAAGCCGTTGTCGAACTCTGATCTTTGTCAACGAACTTGTCCATTAGATAAGGGATCATATATTCCTCCATTCTAGATATCATATGGACTGAGACATGGATTATAATCATTCTCTCTGACCATTTGTTGTTTCCCAATTTCCGATTCATGACGACTGACTGATTGAACAAATCAAATCAGTCCTGGCTTGGCCAAGCACTCACATGTGTCATCATTAAATCATCAAGGGGCCCACATATATCGCTTTTATCCCGAAGGTAAAAGGAATGGATAAACTTTGACTCATATGGCTTGTTCTGCTACCTGTTGAATCATACACAAAGGCACGTTTTATAACACTGAGTTACAGAATGCGTTTTCGTGCAATCAATGTACAACCAACTCATAGTAAGAACTCATATCTCTAGGTTTGAGGAATATAAGATATTATCGTCTCATGATCACTCGTGATAAAATCCATGAAGTGATTCCAATGAGCACGGGTTGAATCCAATACTCAGAACTTATGAGCACTCATGAGTGTTGTAGCACAACTTTGCCCACCAACTTGCACCTCTACAAGCCAACCCATGACAGTCTTGATACATATCTACTTCCAACATATGACCGACTGTCATTCCGGAAGAATAACCTAGTTTATTCTCGAAGTCAAAACATGCAAAATGAAACACAATAATAATCGAATCCAATATGGTCTCAAAACTTATGAATATAAATAAAACACCTTTTATTTATCACCATATGATTACACATTATTCATTGTATACTGTTTCATCTGTCAACTATATTCTTGAAATTAAAAACAATAGTTGCCCCATGCTCCAAGCATGTACACTATGTTTTTCTAAACACTAGTCATGCCATACACCAAGTATGCATACTATGTTTGTCTATGATCTTTACTCTGTGAAGTAGATCAATTGAACATAACTTCAATGATTCTCTTTTCACACTCCCAAATCCTTACTGCAAATGCAAGAATTCCAAATTCATGCGATTTACTGAGATCTGTTAGATTCTAAACTTATATGCATTGATCCTTTTGTAATGATTATGCACAAAGTCGGAAAGACTTTGTTGGGCCATGTTTTGTATTAAGTGTTGCGTCTATTGGGCTCGTTAGCTAGTCCGTTTTTGTATCTCCGGTATGGGCCTGTTCATCCGTGAGTATAGTAGGATTTATTATAAATATAGGTGCTTGCAAGAATTTTAAAAGAAAACAATAGTAAGGATAGATCAGAACATTATTCAGAAGTTTTAATTATCGTTCTTGTAACCCTAAGTCCTCTACAGCGGAAGTTATTAGTTGAGCTCTGCTGAGGATTGTTTGAATTAATCATTCAACACATTGTGATTCAATCTTGTCTTATTTATTGTTTTATGTTCTTCGCACTACCTGTTACAAAGATCTAATCGATCTTCAAGTTTATTTATTAACTTATCAATTGGTATCAGAGCAGGAGGCTGTGTAATTCATACACTTCTTTTCTGTGAAAAAGGTTGCGATTAGGGTTATTCCGCATTTACTGATATTTATTGAGCCGTCATCCCATAATTGACGTAACTCAACATTTATTTGTGTTGCCCTAATTTAATATTTACAAGTCTGATCTTTTAAACAGGTTTTCCGATCAAGCATGGACGAGTCACAATCTAATCCCATTAACATCTCAAACAGCATTGGATCAACGACAAAGATTCCCATCCTTTACACCGAGGATTACGAAGTCTGGGCACATCACTTTGAAGATTATGTCATTGGATCTGAGGACAATGGATATCTCATCTGGGAAGCAATCGTATCCGGACCATTCGCTCATTCAGCAACTTCAAGAATTATTAAAACTCAGAAGGAGTATAATGATCTTTTGAAAGATGTTAAAGATATTACTCAAGACAAAAAAGATAAATTTCAGTGTAATATTAAAGCATTGAGACTAATCAGATTCACTCTTCAATCTGACACTTTCAGGCTGGTGAGTTCATGCAGCACTGCCAAAGAAATATGGGATAGGCTGCGAGAGTTATATTCTACGGACGAAGATCTCGAGCATTCCATTCAAACCTTGCTTTTGTCCGAATTTGGTGAATTCAAGCAGAGTCCTGAAGAAACTGTAACTCAGACGTTCGATCGCTTCAATCATCTTCTTAGCAAGATGATTAAACATGATATTGAAAGGAAGTTGATTGAACAAAAGGTTACATTTTTAAACGGTCTCAGATCTGAGTGCAGAGCAGTTGTGTCCACTGTTAAAGCGCATGAGCAATTCAAATCTTACTCTTTGGCGAAACTGGTATGGATTTTGAAATCCGAAGAAAAGATTGTGTTACAGGAGAAAAATGTGGTTTCAAGCTTGGGATCATTGGCCCTTCTGTCCAAAAGCAAAGCTATGATGGAAGATGAAGACCTCAACCTAGAGGATTATGACCTTACCTCTGAAGACTATGCAATGATGGTCTCAAACCCAAAGAGGTTCATCAAGAAAAGGTTCCCTACAAATAAGAACCGAAATTGGCAGGGAAGTTACAGCTCTGAAAAAGTTAGGGAAGAACCGAAGGCAGAAGAACCAAAGAAGGAACCGAAAGCTGAAGGAGATTCGGGTGTGAGTTGCTATTATTGTGGAGGAAAGAACCACTATGCCAAAGATTGTGTTCTCAAGAAAATGGCAGAAAAGGATGAGGAGAAAGATGAAGAAACTGTGCTGTTGAAAAAGCTGGAAGAGATCAAAAGAAAGAAATCCACTGCTAACCCCTCTGTGAATGCTTTAATTGTTCAGGGTTCGGTGGCGGATGATGAGTTTGGTGGAGTGGAGGTATGGTCAACCGATTCTGAGGACGATGAAGTCAGAAAGCCATCTCATGGAAAAGCCTATGTTGCAAAAGGTGAAGGGAGCGGTGGAAAGTGTTTAATAATGTCAGACGTGTCTCAGATGAGGGGATACAACACATATGGTGGGAATGAAGACACAAAGGAGCGAGAGGACTTGTGCTTCACAACAAAACCTCTCAGTGTGCAATTTAACGAGCTTGATGAATTAATCAAGAAGGTACAATCAGTTCTTGTTTCATTCAAAGTCCCACAAAGTTCATATGAAAAGGAATTAAAAAATGTTAATTCAAGAATCTCTCATCTAGACAGCAGTTTAACTCAAACACGGGTCACCAATTCTAACCTAACTGACCAAATAAGCACGGTATCTTCAAAGAGTGAGGAACGAAGGATGTGGATCGAGCTAAAGGAGTTGGAGTTAATCAAATCCAAGGATGAAAACATTTATTTACAAAGAGACAATTTAAAACTTTTAAAACAGAGAAATGTCTTTTGTTTAATTGCTAAGTGTCTTTACACTAATATCACTCAACTGCATTTAAACTGTGAAATAGGGCAGAAAATTCATCGCATGATTTTGCCCTTCCTTGAGTTTAAGGAGGATGAAATTAACGCTGAATCATATAACTGTGAAAGTGTTGTTTCGTCTGAGGATGTAAATCCGACATATATGTATGGTCTAGACAAAATCGAATCTTTCATAAAGTCCAAGGACCATAAAGACATGCTGAAAAATCTTTTGGATGAAAATGATAAACTAGAACTAAGAACCGAAACCATACAAAAGTTTGATTCTTTGAATGCCAACCTGAGCTCAGAAAATAAAATTGATGTTCAACATGCATCTGAGCTCAATGAGGACGATGATATGAGTGAAATTTCTGTTGAAGACACAATTGACTGTTCAGAGTTTGTCAAAAGCGAACCCAAAAACCACAAAAATCTTATTTCAGAAAATTCTGTGGAGTTTGCTCGTCTGTCCCAACTAAAGTCCCCAATCCTTGAAGAAAAGGCTGTTGCATACCAAAAAGTGAGAACAACTCCAAATCAGGTGTATAAAGTCACAGGTGTAACAGAATATCAGACAGCCGAACTCACAGCTATTGTAAACGAAGATAATGCTGATGGTTGTGATGAGTTCTTCTAGTCTGCTCCTATTGACAATGCTGACGAAACAGTTGGTCTGTCAGAAAGGACTTCATGGAAAACCAAAGGCAGGTATATGCCAGAGCCTTTGAATAAGCCTGATAGCTTCGATGTGCCAAGTACTAGTGGTACAAAAGATGTTCCTGAAGAAAAAGGGGTTTCTGCAAAAGAAGTCACTCCTTCAAGCGACACACCATCAGTTCAAAGTGAATCAGCTGACAGAAAGCAAAAACAAAAAGCAAATATCCATCGTCAGCCGAAGCAGGTGAGAAATCAGAAACAGCAAAGGAATCAGAGATACAGGAAGAATCTCTCTGAAAGAAAACAGTTCTGGCAATCTCAAAATGCCCATTTCTCTTATCATGACAGAAATTTAAAGTCAGAGAAAAACATTGTTTGGTCATAAGAAAGTCATAACAACAGAAGAGAGAGGTTCGGTTATGAAGGTCAAAACAACCGAAAGGATAAGTTCGGTTCTAAAAAATTTGACAACCGAAAGCAGAGGTTCGGTTCCGAGAGCAAAAGAGACCAAAGATCTTGGTTCGGTCCCACTAATGATCAAAAACAAAAGAGTCACTTAGAATCTCAAACCAAGAAATCATCTCAGTCTAACTTCTCTCATTCTTCTTATTCTAATTCTTCTAATTCCTCTCAACCTCTTTCTAAATTCAACTCTGTTCGCACTCAAAAACCTAAATCATCAACAGATATGAAAGGAAAATCAAAGTTTTCATCAGTTGACACAAATCAAAATAATCCTAGAGTCCAAATACCTAAACCAGAATCCAAACCGAAAGAAACAAATTACAAAAAAATTAAGGTTTTCACCATTAAAAACAAAGATGAAACAACGTTAATAAAAAGAACATATCTTGTTGACATCTCTCTAACTATTCCTGTTCCAGTGAAAGGCTCATGTGGACCCAAGAAAGTTTGGGTTCCTAAATCTGCTTAATTTTTGCAGGTTATTAGTGACGAGCAGTTTGACGAAGAATGGTACATTGACAGTGGCTGCTCACGTCACATGACAGGAAGAAAGGAAGAACTGAGGAAGTTTAGGTCTCTTTCAAACGATGGAAATGTTAAGTTTGGGAACAACTCCTTCGGCATCATAAAAGGCTATGGAATGATTACAAATGGTGATTTTACGATAAGGAAGGTTGCATACATCGAAGGACTACAGCACAACCTCATCAGTGTATCTCAGCTTGTTGGAGGTACCGGTCTCAAGGTTTCATTCGATGATGAGGGTTCGGAAATAATTAAGAAGAAAACAAAAAGAGTCATTCTCAAATCGGAGCGCAAAGGCGAAATGTTTCCCCTGAACCTCAAACCCATCAAAGGGAATCCAACTATCTGCCTGTTATCCAAAGCACAATCTAACGAAAGCTGGTTGTGGCACCAAAGGCTCTCTCATCTCAACTTCAAGGATATCAACAAACTTGTCACAGGTGGTCATGTTCGAGGTCTTCCATTGCTCAAATTCGATCGAGAACATTTATGTGCTGTGTGTGAAATGGGGAAGCAGAGTCGTCAAAGTCACCCATCGATTGTAAACACTAAAGTTGTTGAACCATTAGAGTTAATTCACATTGACTTGTGTGGTCCATCATCTATCGAAAGCATCGGTGGTAGCAAGTATATTCTTGTCATCGTTGATGATTTCTCGCGTTTTACATGGGTGTTCTTTCTGAAACACAAATCTGAAGCGACTCTCAAGCTAAAGACGTTTATCAAGTAGATTGAAGTACAGCTAAAGAAAGTCGTTCGCAACATCAGGAGCGATGATGGTCTAGAGTTCAAAAATAAAGAATTCGAAGAATTCTTAGCGGACAAAGGAACCAGTCATAACTTCTCAGCTCCCTACACTCAACAAAACGGGATTGATGAAAGATGAAATCGATCTTTGTGTGAGGCAGCCCGAAGCATGCTAAGTTTTGCTTCTTTACCTTTATATTTTTGGGCTGATGCTATTGCTGATGCTTGTTTTATGCAGAACAGGTCATATCTCAATAAGCGATTCACTCTCACTCCTTATGAGATCATCAACAACAGGAAGCCAAATGTCAAATTTTTCCATGTATTCGGCTCACGGTGCTTCATCTTTAATTCTAAAGAACATCGTAACAAGTTCGATGTCAAAGCCGATGAAGGGATATTTCTGGGCTATTCTCTCACTTCTAAAGCCTACAAGGTATTAAACAAGCGCTCGAGGAAAATAGAAGAAACCTATTATGTGACTTTTGATGAATACTATGTCAAAAAGCTTAAGGCCAAAGAAGACACAGTTGGAGAAATCTTTTCTCACACAGGCCAAATCACAGCCTCGATTGCAAACCTATTTGAGAAGTTCGTCGAGTTATTTGACGAACCAGAGAAGGCAACTCTCTCAGAAGCGAGTGTAGCAGACAACAAAGTAGATCATCTGAAGCAACTCATCGAAGATACTGCAAAAAGAAGGAATGAAGGAGGATCAAGTTCTGACGACCCTCCACAGCACGATACTTCAGTTGAGGGGAGCACACATCTTCGTCATTACAGGGGAGCTCATATGTTGAGGGGGAGAACTATTCTCCAGCTGCTCCCAAAATCTCATCTGCAACCGAAAGTCCAGTGGTGCCTGAAAGCTCAACACCGCACGAAACTCCTATAGCTCCAGAAACTCAAGACACACCTGGGAGCTTATCTGTCGAGGGGGAGAATGCAGATATGTCTTATGACTATGATAGTCAATCTGAACTAGAAGAGATGGTAAACGCTGAATTGGATCCATCTTATGATCCAAATTACCCTCCTCTTGTCAAATGGACCAGAGATCATCCTGTTTCTCAGGTTGTCGGTAATGTCTCTGAAAAGGTTCTGACCCGATCACAACTTAAGGCAAAACAAACTTCCTTATTTTCAAAAGTAGAATTCTGTATGTTTAACTCCTTCGTCTCAAAAGTTGAACCAAAGACAGTTCACACTGCTCTTGATCACTCCGATTGGGTTCAAGCTATGCAAGGCGAACTGAATGAATTCGAAAGGAATAAAGTTTGGCGTCTCATTCCAATTCCTCAAGATGCCTTAGTTGTTGGTATCAAATGGGTCTTCAGAAATAAGATGGACAAGGAAGGCAACGTAATACGAAACAAAGCTCGTCTGGTAGTGAAAGGATACTGTCGGGAGGAAGGAATCGACTATGAAGAAACTTTCGCTCATGTTGCTAGGATGGAATCTGTTAGAATATTTCTTGCCTATGCTGCACACAAAAACTTTGAGGTCTACCAAATGGATGTCAAGTGCACATTTCTAAACGGAGGACTTGAAGAAACCATGTACGTGGAGCAACCTCCTGGATTTGTCAATGAAAAGTTCCCCAATCACTGTTACATTTTGGACAAAGTTGTATATGGACTGAAATAAGCTCCGAGGGCCTGGTATGAAACGCTAACCATGTTTTTAAAGATGTCCAAATTCAAACAAGGTTCCGTTGACCCAACCTTCTTTCGTAAGAAGGAAGGTAACCACCTTATGATTGTTCAAATTTATGTCGATGATATCATCTTTGGCTCAATGAATCCTAGCTTAACGGCTGAATTCAGAAAGCTGATGGAGACTAAATTTGAAATGAGCTCAATGGGTCCAATTAACTTTTTCCTTGGTTTAAATATTAGACAGGGACCCGAAGGCATCTTTATTAATCAGGAAGCTTACACGAAGACTCTCCTTGCAAAATTTGGCATGATGGGAGATTCAAAGGTTAAAGTTCCAATGGTGTTCGACACCAAGCTTACTCCATCATTGGATAAGCCAGCAGTTGATATTACGCTATATCGCCAGATGATCGGTTCACTTATGTATCTTACTACTAGCAGGCCTGACATCATGTTCTCTGTTTGTTACTGTGCTAGATTTCAGGCGAATCCACGTGAACCTCATATGCTTGCAGTAAAGAACATACTTCATTATCTCAAGCGAACTACCTCTTTAGGCCTATGGTATCCATCCAACTCAGGCTTCTTCGTTCAAACCTACTCAGATGCAGACCTGGGAGGTTGTGGACTAGACAGGAAAAGCACCACGGGAGGCTGCCAATTCCTAGAAGGGAAGTTGGTTAGTTGGCAATCAAAGAAACATACATGTTTATCTCTGTCTACCGCTGAAGCAGAATATATCGCAGCAGCCTCCTGTACCTCTCAAGCGATTTGGATCCAAAGTCAACTCCGGGATTATGGACTCAATATGAAAAAGATCCCACTATATTGCGACTCAGAAATTGCAATTAGGATCTGTCATAACCCAGTGCAACACTCGAAGACTAAGCACATAGCACTGAGGTATCACTTTATTAAAGATCATGTGGAAGATGGGAACGTCGAAATTCATTTTGTTCGAACCACTAATAAATTGGCTGACATCTTCACCAAAGCTCTTCCTGAAGCATCGTTCAACAAAATTCTACAAGGGCGAGGTATGATGGAATCGGAGTCAGTACCAAACATTACCTCTCAAACTCAAAAGTGAGAAGCAAAATAGACCGAACGTTCGGGTTCGGGTCTTGTACTAATGTACCGAAATGAACCGAACGCTCGGGTTCTGTTGAATAATCTGCTTTTCGCTCATCAATCAAAGGTAGTTTTCTTGGTTGTAGATCTTATGTATAATTGCTCCAATTGCATTTATTTTATTATCAAAGTTATTCTCTTTTTAAAACCTATTTTCTTTGACAACTGAAATATACCGAACGCTCGGGTTCGGTTCCAAAATTCTTCTTACCCGAAATAGACGAAACGCTCGGGTTCGGTTCCAAAGTTTTTTTTATATATAACCGAAATAAACCGAACGCTCGGGTTCGGTTCCAAATTTTTTTCTTGTGTCTTATTTATTTTTTATTTTTCATCTTTTATTAAAAAAAAAAAAAAAAAAAAAAAAAAAAAAAAAAACTCCAAAAATATTTTGTTCTTTATTTTCTTTTTGGCTTTAATTTTTTTTTGTGTGTGTTCGTTTATGGGGAAATTGTTAAATTAGCTAAGTGTCCCTAGAAGCATGCTGCTGTATGTGTCCAAAGCCTCACCTGATTCTGAATAATCAGCCTTACTGACTTGGTATAAACAAACCTTGTCTTCCCAATTAGGCTTCCTTATTTATTCCAATCATGAGCTACCTAACTCTCTTCTCACATGAGATAAGAGTTTTCTGCTTGGTCCTATTTTTTGCAGCAGAGGTACTTTGATTTCTTACACCATCTACATTTCATTTCTCCATTACACTCGTTTCACATACGTAACCCTTGAGACTCTCAGAAATTACCACTGAGGTTTATGGTTACATAATAACTGTGTTCATGATCTTAGTTTCGTGCCACTACGAGCTAAGTGAAACCCAAAATTCAATACCCAATACAAATTGACGGTGAACAATTAATTTGTTCTAGTTTTCACTAATGAATTGATGTACGTACCTCCTTGAAATCTCAAATTTTTCTTTTGTGTGATTCCTATGAAATTGTTAACACCCATAACATTTCTTCCCTTGGAATCCAGTTTTAAATTTTTGTTGAGATTTTTTTTATTCCCAGCCAGTTTCAATTATTCCCAACCTACTTGTTCAACAGACTACACCGGTCTCACAAGTACTTTGTTCACTTTGTATCTTATATCAAGATTTGGAATGTTGAATCGAAGCGAACGCCACCCTCATAAGCCTAATTAAAAGAAGCCTTTCAACACTTCTTAATAAGTGTTTGATCGTTATTCAACAGGAAACCACACAAACACTTTAAGGTCTCTCTTGACTTTGAAGGAAGAGATTCGTGCCCAGGATCATTTGTTTCGTGTCTTTATTGACATCACATTTTTCCCAAACATTATTGCTTTCTTTCTTTTCTTTTACACCCTTAGCACGAAAATCTTTGTTTTTCCAAAATTCAGGTTCTATTAATTACAGATATTCTACTTGGATTGGCAGTCGATTAAAGGCTATGATTGATTTTAATCCACGTGGCGGTATTTTTTTCAAAAGATGGCATTATAATTTAAAGGGATAAGATGAAGACATGTTGACTCAGGCGGGAGTCTAATCGATTTGAATTCAAACGGCGCAAAAGGGAACGCGTGTGAATTGGAACCGTCCCATCTCCAAATGGCGCAGAAGGGGCGCGTGTGAATTTGAAATGGTTCATATCCAAACGGCGCTTGATGGGAAGCGTGTTCTTAGGGGTCTGACACTCTCTCTCATGCGTGATCATCGGCTACCCCAACTGTCACGCATCAGTCAACTCCGGAAAACTCTTCGTTTTTCGATCGAAGATTTGGGAAGATCTTTCTCTCTCCTTATCCCACAGTATAAAGCGCAACATCCTCCAACGTTTACCTCTTTACTGTAATTAACATTCCCAGGGCGCAAGAAATCCTTGAACCTTAACTGTTCATCATCTTCTCCACTTTCTTCAAGCAATGGCAGATTCATCTTCTGTTCACGCAACATCCCACATATTGCCCATTCGCCCACAACAAAGCCTAATCATCGATTTATCCCCTCATGTTTACGACACCTTTATGTTCCCCATTATCGAGTGTATGAAGTATTCCCCGATTGCTCCTGCACTAACAAGAGCTGAATCCTTTCCGATGGAGTTCTTGTCGCAGATCTTTGCGACTGCTCACTATGACAAGGTCGTTGATAGAATCTTCTTTGATATTTTTCAGCACAAGGCCTCAATTTCAAAGCAAAGATTTTGCTCGTTGTTAGGGTTTGAATCTGATTCCTCGAGGGTTAACCATGAAACGATTTCAATGGGGCATTTGTTCAACATGTTTTATAACATGGGTTATACGGAGGTGCTTACTTCAGTCGCGAAGTTCAAAAAGTCGTGCCTTCCGCCACAGTGGAACGGGATGTTCACTATTCTATTCAAAGGGTTATTTGAAAGAAGCGCTGGATCTGATGGTGCCAGTAGGTTATTTTTGTCAATAACGTATGGTGTCTACAATGGCATCAACATGGATTATGGGTCTATTCTGTGGCAACAGTTCATCCAGAGTCTCTCCTCTACATCCAGGCATTCTGAAATTTCTTACGCTAGGTTCTGGACTTTGGTCACAAAATGGGTGATGGACAAGTACCACGTCCTCATTGTTGCTGGTGCTCCAATGTCTTCGATTGGTACATTCCATACCACGAAAATCATTGTCTCGGACGCTTCCAAGTTTCCATTCAACGGTTCAATTCCGGAAACTATGTATGGAGATGTTCCTGCTGATAGCCGGATTATCCAGACGTACAAAGGTTTCAAGCGTTCTGGTCCGAGGGATCTCACTCCGGAGATGTTGAAGTCTATTCATGACGCTGACAAGCCTGCTCCAAGGGTTTGAATCTGATTCCTCGAGGGTTAACCCTGAAACGATTCCAATGGGGCATTTGTTCAACATGTTTTATAACATGGGTTATACGGAGGTGCTTACTTCAGTCGCGAAGTTCAAAAAGTCGTGCCTTCCGCCACAGTGGAACGGGATGTTCACTATTCTATTCAAAGGGTTATTTGAAAGAAGCGCTGGATCTGATGGTGCCAGTAGGTTATTTTTGTCAATAACGTATGGTGTCTACAATGGCATCAACATGGATTATGGGTCTATTCTGTGGCAACAGTTCATCCAGAGTCTCTCCTCTACATCCAGGCATTCTGAAATTTCTTACGCTAGGTTCTGGACTTTGGTCACAAAATGGGTGATGGACAAGTACCACGTCCTCATTGTTGCTGGTGCTCCAATGTCTTCGATTGGTACATTCCATACCACGAAAATCATTGTCTCGGACGCTTCCAAGTTTCCATTCAACGGTTCAATTCCGGAAACTATGTATGGAGATGTTCCTGCTGATAGCCGGATTATCCAGACGTACAAAGGTTTCAAGCGTTCTGGTCCGAGGGATCTCACTCCGGAGATGTTGAAGTCTATTCATGACGCTGACAAGCCTGCTCCAAGAGGCAAGAAGGCTGATAAAGGGAAACAGGTGGAGAAAGGGGCTAAAGGCCCTTCTCCAAAGAAGAGGAAACCAACCAAGGCTGCTCAGTCTCCGCAGCCAAAGCGCCGAAAAACTCAACCCATGCGAAAGCAGATCATCGCTTCCTCCTCAAGCGAGTCTGAGGGTGAGAGTTCGGATTCTGACGGTTCTCCACGAGGCAACACTCCACCCAGATCTCCTACCCCAGAGGTTCATGTGTCTACTTCCACTACTTCAATACCACCCACTTCAATCCCAATACCAACACCAATATTCACCGAAGCAAACACAACATCCACTGCAGATGTTAGAGCCAACGTATCTGATACGGGGGTTCATACTGATGCACCCGAAACCACCCCAGGACCAGAAACCACAAAAGCATCCGAACCTACACCTATCCCCGAAACAACCCAACCTGAACCTACCCATACTTCAGCTCCACCAACTTCACCACCACCACCTTCTCCTGGTCATATTTTAGAGGGTGAAGAACAATTCCTTAGCGGGGAAAATATGACATTTGACTCGGTCTACTATAGTCCGTTTCAAATACAAAGTGATGACAATGACGATGCCCCCGTTACAAAACGACATCTCAAGGAGCTCCATGACAAAGTTGATTTGCTCATCGCCTCCTCTTCCACTTCTCAGTCATCCCTTTCTGAAGATGCAGTTCAGAAGATTGTTGATGCTTTCTCTAAGGCTCAGTAAGATTCCATTGCTTCTACAACCTCTACCATCGACGCCTCAACAAAAGCCTGTCGGGCTGCAACCGAAAAAGTTGATAAACTATTTTCTGATGCCTCTGTCCTGTTAAAGTCTTTACAGGAGAGTGCAAATGCTGCAAAGACTACGTTGGAACCAATTGTTCAACAGTTGACAACGTCTGTCTCAACTGAGTTGAAGTCCTTTGCTTCATTTCGTCAAACGCTTTCCGACGACAACTCAGCCTTTCGCACAACCATAGACGAGCGTCTCTCGAAGCTCCAAGAAGATTTGGCTGCTGAGAACTCTCTTATGGATGTTCTTGCCAAGAAGACCACTGCTCTGAAGATTAAGAGTGTTCAACTCTCCCATTCTCAACAGGAGATTGACTCTCTTCGGTCCGAAAGGGAGGTGATAAAGACGTGTGTTTCGGATGTCCACTCAGCCATCTCAAACATCCTCGAAGCACATGATCCTATCCTCAACTATTCTGTGAGGCGTACCCTTGCAGAGAAGCTCGCTCCCACCCTTGCTCTGTTAAGCAAAATAGAAGGGCTACTTGATTTTGTGTCCATTCCGAAACAAGGGGGAGAGAAGGAGTCTGTTTCCCAACCACCTCATTCGTCAAAGGCAACTCCCACTACCGAACCTTCTCTAGTAGGCCAAGCCTCCGGTTCGGGTGTGAAAGACAAAGGCAAAAATAATGCTGAGGAAGAAGAGGAAGAAGACAAAGAAACAATTGCCGACTTGTTGAAGCGTAGAAGTCGATGCAATGAGGCTGATGTCAGTGCTCGTGTGGCAAAAGAAGCTGAAGAAGCTGAACGAAAACAGAAGGAAGCCCACGACCTTCTTGAGAGTAGGAAAACTCTTTTTCCTACTTGGACTCTCGAGAGGATGATAAAAGAAGCCATCAACACACCGAGTATCTTGTGGCTGGAACCTATAATCTCCTTTGATTGTTCCAATACTGTCGACTCTCAGTTTGACATGCCACTGACCTGAAAGGCGTTCATCTTTCATGCTTTCTCCAACATTGCAGAGTTCCCTCATCCTCATCCACAGGTTGATCGGGACTTAATCGATTTCTATCTGAAGGATGCTCAACCTCAGTATCAGACTTGGAGCGCTCAGAAGATTATCAACGTTCGGGTCTTGAAGCCGTACAGTGAAGGAAACTTCTTTAACATTCGGTTCAAGGTACTTCGGGGATCTGCCAAAACCGAACATGCCATTTCCCTTGCAGATCTTCCAAACCTCAATCCCCATGATTAGATTATCTTGCACAACATCCTTCTCACCAATGAAGCTGAATATGGTCCGATCATCGACCATCTCAAGAGGATGCTGGTGTGCTACATCATGGAAGTTGCGCTGATGGATCAAGAGATAGCAAGCGTATTTAAGAAGAAACCAAAACTATCTCCTGTTGGCTCGGCCAGTGATCTGAACCAAATGCAGATGGGTAGAATTGACTCAAGAAGGAATTCAGTCATGTTCACCAGAAACGAAGGACATAAATGTCTTTTTGCCTTGGCTGACAAACATTTGTACACTACTGCCTGCTTAGAGAATGTTTTAGGGATCATCCACAGATGCAAGCAAAACTCAGCGGATGATGTCAAGTACTTCAATGACATGATACAATGGTACATTCGGTTCAGGCAGACTATTCTTGCTCTTATCACACGTTTGTTTGATACTGTAAAGAAGACACCCGCTGTTGGCCCAAGCAAGAAGAAGAAGTAGTCTCGCTCCAATTTGATGCAAAGGGGGAGATTGTTAGGTCATGTTTTGTATTAAGTGTTGCGTCTATTGGGCTCGTTAGCTAGTCCGTTTTTGTATCTCTGGTATGGGCCTGTCCATCCGTGAGTATAGTAGGGTTTATTATAAATATAGGTGCTTGCATGCATCTTAAAAGAAAACGATAGTAACGATAGATCAGAGCATTATTCAGAAGTTTTAATTATCGTTCTTGTAACCCTAAGTCCTCTACAGCGGAAGTTGTTAGTCGAGCTCTGCTAAGGATTGTTTGAATTAATCATTCGACACATTGTGATTCAATCTTGTCTTATTTATTGTTTTATGTTCTTCTCACTACCTGTTACAAAGATCTAATCGATCTTCATGTTTATTTATTAACTTATCAGACTTGACAATAATCATTACAGAGCATTCTAAAGGAGATCAACTCCTTTGAAACATCCTTCTTGCATTAAGTTTTCTAATATTACACAGATTGAAAAATTTCTAACTTTGAAACATTTCCATATTCCATTTTGACTATCACTTCTGAACAAGAGTTACCTCCTTACAGATTATGTCAATATGGTCCTTCCAGAATTATCACTATACTTCCAATTGTCCTTGAGAAACCAATCTTTGGTAAACCTTAGATTGTCCTCGACAATTGCTTAATCCTTTTAGTCATATCCAATTCTAGTCCTTTTCCCTTCTTAATGCCCCAGGCATTTGGAAAGTTTTAGAAAGGATTAATATAACACATGTAATCGACCCTATATCCAAAGCATATGGGACACGATTCATGATGTCTCACATAAAGAGTAAACCAGTCTTTTGCTACAACATTTCCATATCAATTTGCCAAGTTCTCATAATTCAGATTATGAAAAGGGATGCCGTAATCATAATCGAATTTTAGAACGCAAGTAATGGACCCATATATAGAATTTCCTTATGTCGAGCCATTCCAACATTAAATTCATATATATTCTTGGCTAAATTTGATTAAAATCTCAATCTAATCTTTTAAAATTGAAATGAAGTATAATTTCCTCTCCCTTAATTATAGCAAAACAACTTTTTCAACCCCTGCAGCCTCACAAATTGAAACTTTTGTTTTCTATAATTAACATTGCTAACTTGCAACCTTTATCATAATTATCATGCTCCCACAAACATGATGATTATTAGCATAACACTTATGCTCCCACTAGCTTTGACATGTAGTCAGAAATCAGCTGACTTTCTTACCAAAGTTCTGATTTCTGATACTAGATTGTTTTGATAAGTCTTTATCAAAATCATACACCTTCCCTTAGATAGCACACTTGTGTGTCTAAAAAAATATGAAGAGGGATGCCGTAATCATAATGGTTAGACCTTTTTGCCTCTTCTCACAAGTCCAGGTTAGTGTGCCGGTAAACCACACATGCTCCACTAACGACTTTGAGAATGCAAATATCACAATTGCAATCTAACTAAAATCTACTTAGTGAAAGTGTTTCCTCACCATCATTTTCATGAATTCGAGAGAAACCTTATGACACTTAGATTTACTGGTGTATGTGTTCTTATCCATGTGAATTGTCAAAACCATAGTCACAAGACACGGTTAATGACAAATCCGAACTCATATGGACTGAACTCAATCTTAATTTCTTGCCACCTGGCAGCTCAAGGGCTTGCCATTGCTTCCAAGTTGTTGTGCAACAAATTGAGAACTCTAAGAACTCATATGCAAAGCCAACTTTAATTGGAATGGGCACATAATGTGTCAACACGATAGGTTATAAACCTCAAGTCATGTGCTAGTGAAGAACTTCAGGTTTTATTCTTGATTAGTTCTTGAGACTATGAAGACCTTTAAGACTCCCACTGTCCTCTTGACATATAAGAATTTCTTGTCAGATATTCAAGAGATAGTGTAGATTCTAATCAAGACAAACACTTCACAAAATTGGCCTAAATGGTCTTTGTTTTATCCAAAACATCACAACTTACCAATTTCAAATGTACAAGAGTAGAAAACTTTTACTCTTACATTTGACAAGTGTTTTTAAACCTTCTTTAAGACATGTCACTCAAATTACAATCTTGGAGTATGACTCTAAGACTTGTATTGGAACAAAGTATGACTCATCTTCTTGATTTAACCATTTCAACAATTCAAGTTGCCTCTCTTGGTCATAAGACTGCACTAAGAATTCCTTAGAGAACTAATTGTGCTATGGTTTCTTAATCATTAAGATGAACACAAAACTGATACCAAAGTACTCTCCCATCTTTTCAGATTTGAGAAACCTTTATCTTTCTGCCTAAGTTGATTCTTCTTATTCACTCTGCCTTACATTGGAACCTTTTCCAATGTCTCAAAATTACACTTAAGCTTGTAAGTATAATCATATTTACTAAGCTTTAGTAAACTATGATGAATAGTCTTATCGATCTTTTGTGGTGGACTCGACCAGTACACAAGAATGTATACTCGATCCCTTAGTCCTTCACTTGACTCACACAAGTAATTAGTCTTAATTTTCCAATACTTGAAAGTTCTCATTCATCATGCTATACAACTTGCATGATTCCAAGTTCCGGTCCATTTGAAACTTGGGTGATGAGAAACTTTCCTTATTTGGTAAATTTAGACATTACCTCAAATGAATGAATCAATTTCATATTTCCACTCTTGCTATTAGTGGAATCTTATAAGCAACAAAAATTTCCACAGATGCCATTGTAAGGATATTTTAAAATAAATAAAATCAAAATTTTCCTTTTATTTTAAAACTTTGCGGAAAAACTTATCCTTACAATCCATATGAAAACTTGTTGTTATCTATTCCTAAGCAATATCTCATAACTCCTAAGAAGTAGCTCAAGAATCTGATCTTCAAACTACGCGATAGAAATCCATCTACGTGATCTGATTCAGCATATTCTTTCTTTAAGTTTCTTCACTTTTGTTTGATTCTTAAAACATCACCATGTGACCCAGTCACATCATGTATCAAGAATCTCAGAATAGAAACTTAGCATAGTTAGATAGTGGAATTTTTACGTGAAGTAGAGTCAAACTTATTGACTTTAACATCCTTAGGCAAATTTGCAGCTTCGAAACCAATGTCCCTTTCTTTGGCAATTCAACATATGGATGCTTTGGTAATGAAACATGGGACTATCACAGACATAGCCTTTCTCTTTACCATTTGGTCAACCGAGTTGACTATGGTCTATCCCTTTCCACTGGGAAGAGAGAGCTTTACTAGATATCCAATGTCATCATTCTCAATGTCCATAAAGTTTTAGGAAGTTAATCTTAGCAAATAGATAAGATCATTAAGGGTCTTGTCATAGTCTGTTTCATAGGTGTTCCAAATGAACTCACTATGTGACTTAGAAAGTAGTTGAACCACCAACTTTCTCAAGACTTTGACATCCAACTCTCCCGGCTTGTCAATATGTGACTACATCTCCAAGATGTGATCACACCTAGACATTGCCTTGCCAATAGGGCTTGACTGACCTTGAACTTGTGGGTTAGGGAGAATAATTGGAGAAGGTGAAAGAAGTATGATTTCCATGGGACATCATCTTCATTTAGGGAAGCTTGTTTCATGAGATTTGGGAAGATCATAAATGTCTAAACCAGACATGTTTTGGGAGATATTCAAGATAGTTGATTTATAGTCCTTAATATGACACCCAATATGAAATATTAAGGCTATGACCCAACAAACTATTTTGTAACTTAGAAGAGGGATGTCGTAATCCAAGCTATAAAATATTTGAAGGTAGGTGAATGACGATTCACCAATTTCCACCAAGATAAACGAAATTTATTATTAGGTTTTAATTGGTTTTGAAACTCCTAGATCTTTGAGATTCATTGAACTATTCAATGGCATGTTTCAATCTCGAGTGTGCCCTTCAGGTTTTGTGGCTGGGATGCCGAGGATCACAAAACAAGGTGTGAAGTAACCATGCAAATTACTGGGTACCCTTAAGTGTTTACCCCTCAATCAATGTGCCGTTTAACCACACACGCTCCATCGATACTATGATAAACATTAAGTTACCCTTTGCCTACCTTGTTAAATACGAGTTAGTGTGCCGGTTAACCACACATCCTCCACTAACCGACTTAAACAAAGTGCAAAGTGTAATTTCATGGATTAGCACCTTATTCACATTTTCCTAAGTAACTAAGATTGGGTATTTATAAGAGTTTAGTTACTTAGTATTTATCATTAATACTTTTAATGAAGGGAGAATTCTAGTCCTTGTCCTACTTGTTCGGCTAACGACCCTCCACCGGTCAAGGAAGCGGTGGGTGAGAGTGGACACCCATTAAACTGCCATTTTATAGGAAGTAACCATATACCCCCCTTATAGACCAGCTTCGTGAATGAGGCCTACTAACGGTAAGACTTACTTTACTCTTATACATATATATAAATATTATTAACTTATAATGTTATAAAGTATAAGGGTTGAATTTTAACTTTTAAAATTCTAAGGGCTAACTTGGAATTAAAGTATTCATAAGAGAAAACTTTACAAATTCCAAAACTTGAGGGCAAGTTTTGAAACTATTCAAAAACTAATTAATTCCATAACTTATGTGTTTAAAGTAGTTTTAATCTAAAAACTCTTCAAGTTCCATAACTTGAGGACAAATTATGGAAGACTTTAAAATAATAAAAGAATTAACTTTTTCTTTATTTTATAACTTATGGAATTAATTAAGGTTACAATTTTTTTTATATTTAATGAAGTGACTCTTGAACCTCCATAACTTAAGCACAAGACTCTTCATCTTTTGTAACCATTGCCAACTTTTATGAGTTTTATGAAACTTAAATGTGACTTTTCATATAACTTGAGGACAAGTTACAAAAATACATTTTAGAATCAACTCTTAGATTAATTTGGATTGAAAACAACTATTTCACTCAACTTTTCTATTAATCTAAGAAACTCATAAGAACAAGATAATTCAAATCAAACTTTTTCATGTAATTAGTCTAAACCTTAAACTAATAGAATACATGAATCTATTGACAATTATCTTTGAAATTGGATTAGCATGAACATTACCACATCAAAAGTAAGTTTATAAGTCCAAAAGCATCTTAGGGTAATGTTCCTAGTCCAATTCCAGCCAAAAAAGTCGAATTTATGATGTCTGGGGGTCCAACTCTTCGAGTGCACGAACTAACTCGGCGAGTTAGATGCATTTTGCCTTGGACTCGTCGAGTCCCTTCATGGACTCGGCGAGTCTGCTGGGCAGACAACATCAAAACTCGATTTTTCAGCTACTATTGCAAGTATAACAAGAAAGCAAACCTGGTTCTGATACCACTGTTGGGTTTTGAGCATTCTAACACTCATATGGTGTACATGCAACCCTATAAACCTTGGATCTATGGTTTTTCTATTATACATGCAAATAAGAACTTTCCAAGGCTTTAATCCTAACTAGCATATTATGAAGCTCTTAATCTACAAAGTACTAGTTAGATGACATACCTTTTGATGTAGCTTGATGTCTTCAAGCTTTAAGAGCTTAGCCCCAATAGTGTGGAAGCCTCAAATGGAATCACAAATCACCAAAACAACTTGGAAGAATTTTGAGAATATGGATACTTGGTTCTCTCTAGTAAAATCGGCTAGCCCTTCTTAGTGTACCCACACTAGCGCCAATTTCACCAACCAAGGACATCTTCATATAGTATGGAGACTAGGGTTAAACCCATGACCTTTCATTTCATATGATCCATGGGTTAAACACCCCATGGACTATCCATGAAAGCTTAGCCCATCCTAAATGAACTTGGCCCATTCCATATATATAAGAGTCCATATTTAATTAGTTCATTTTGATCACTTAATTAATTCTAAATTAATTCTTGATCAATACTAATTAAATAATATGATTCCATATTAATATATTAGAACTTATAATATATTAATATTACTCATAAATATACTATTCTCAAAAGACTATTCATATAAATTGTGTCGGTGAAGTGCAACCCAAATGGACCATGCCGGGTCGGGTCAAGTACATACCAAATACAGTTATGGACTTAGACATTAATCCAACAGTTAGCCCTAGGCACAATATGCTAGTATGATATTCAGGACGAGGTCCAACGTTAGCGGGCGAGTGCCCAAGGAATGGTTTAAGTGATAGTTATACTTGTTGTCTGTGTGATGCGTGTATGTTCCTGGTAGGAAGGTGAGTGTGGGCGAGGTCCCGTATCTCACCAATAGCAGATTATGGACGGTGTTCCATATCTCAGTAGTAGCAGAGAAGGGGCGAGGCCCGAGATAGATATGGAGTGAGTGTGGGCGTGGGCCCGTATCCCACTTATAGTAGGAGCTTGGATGGGGTTCCATGACTCACTAGTGACAGGACAGGGGCGAGGCCAAAGACAGGCGAGGCCTAAGGATAGGAATACAGGAGGGTAGGTTCAGTTATTTGTTATATGCTATTTGTTTTATGTGGCTAGTGGGCAGGGCCCAGAGACAGGCGGGGCCTAAGAGAAACAGATATGTATCCGAGCAGGGCTTGAAGCCAGGCGAGGCCTGGAGCGGTGGGGCCGTTGTAGTGGGTGAGGCCCGAGGAAGGGGGCGAGGCCCTTGAATAGCGGGCGTGGCCCAGTTTGTGCAGTATGTGTTTAAGCATGGTATGGGGTAGGGTGGGGGATCTCACTAAGCTTCGTGCTTACGGTTTTCAGTTTTGGTTTTAGGTACTTACGGTAGCGGAGAGAAGAGCTCGCGGTGATCGTATGGCACACACCATAGATTAGACATCCTGGGATGTTTTACTCAGATAATAAACATATGTTTTGGAAATTAATACTCTGAATTATGTTATATTTCATGATATGTTTTTATGAATATGGTTCTACAAATGATTTAAAGAAAAATTTTTGGTACGGATTTTTGGGACGTTACAGCACTCTTGGTCAACCGATCCATGATGACCAATATCGAATCCACTCCCTATGCGGTCTTGGGAAGCTTCGTGATGAAATCCATGGTAATATCTTCCCATTTCCACATAGGGATATCCAATGGTTGTGTCTTGCCGTGAGGCCGCTAGTGCTCTGCCTTGACCTTCTTGCAGGTCAGTCACCTCTCTACATACTAGGCTACATCATGCTTAATGCAGGGCCACCAGTAATAAGGACGAAGATCTCGGTACATCTTTGTTGCCATGGGATGATTAGAAAACATTGATTTGTGAGCCTCATCTATCAAAATCTGCTGCACTCCGCCCCAGTAGGGCACCCAGACCCTTCCATGCATGGTCAGCAACCCGTGGCTATCATAGTCAAATGAGAACACTTGGCATATGATCCGCTCGCAGTTCCAACGCTCCTCCTTCAAACCCTCAACATGCGCTTCTCGGATCTGCTCCAACAGTGGAGTCACTACCGTCGTCCTCAAACAAGTATCCCTGATCGGGGCTACCTTGCGATTGAGCGTGTCAGGCATAACATTGGCTTTCCCAGGGTGATAAAGGATCTCGCAATCGTAATCCTTTACGACATCTAACCACCGACGCTGCCTTATGTTCAAATTTGGCTGATCCATGAGGTACCTCAAACTCTTGTGGCGCGTGTAAATGGTACATTGGACACCATAGAGGTAGTGTCGCCAAATCTTGAGGGCGAAGACAACCGCCCCAACTCCAAATCATGCGTCGGGTAATTCTCCTCATGAGGCTTTAGTTGCCTTGAGGCGTAGGCAATGACATGCCCTCTCTGCATCAATTTTGCGCCCAAGCCCGAAATGGACGCATCTCAGTATACTACATAATCCTCCATGCAATTTGGCAGGGCTATAATCGGCGCCTCGCATAATCTCCGCCTCAAAGTCTCAAATGCTGCCTGCTGCTCATACCCCTAGAGAAATACAACGCCTTTCTTCGTAAATCGGGTCAAGGGCACGACCATCTTGGTGAAGTCCTGAATGAACCTCTAGTAATAGCCCGCTAATCCCAGGAAACTCCGAATCTCAGATGGAGACTTCGGAACCACCCATCTCATCACGGCATCCACTTTGGCCGGGTCGACCAAAATACCATTCTGGTTGACAAGGTGGCTGAGAAACTGCACCTTGCACAACCTAAACTCACACTTGGAGAACTTGGCATATAAGCTCTCCCTTCACAGGGTATCCAAAACCTCTTGCATATGCTCCTCATGTTGCGACTGCATCTTGGAGTAAACCAAGATGTCATCGATGAAAACTATCATAGACCGATCTAACGTCAGCCTGTGTACGCGGTTCATGAGGTCTATGAACGCAGCATGAACATTGGTGAGCCGAAGGGAATCACCACAAACTCTTAGTGGCCATAGTGAGTCTGTAAAGTAGTCTTCTATACGTCCTAGTCTCTGAACCTCATCTGATGGTAGCCTGACCACAAATCTATCTTGGAAAACCAAGATGCCCCCTGAAGATGGTCAAACAGATCATCAATCCTTAGGAGTGGGCAATGGTTCTTCACTGTTACCTTGTTCAACTCCCAGTAGTCTATACACATCCACTGCGACCCGTCTTTCTTCTTTACAAACAGGATCGGGGCTCCCCATGGTGAACTGCTCGATCTAATGAATCCATTGTCTAACAACTCTTGTAGCTGTATAGACAACTCCTGCATCTCGAGAGGAGCCAACCGATACTGTGCCTTGGCAATCGGAGCCGCAACAAAGACCAAGTAGATCCTGAAGTTTTCCTGTCTATCTGGTGGTACCCCAGGCAGATCCTCTGGAAATACATCTGCATACTCACGCACCATGGGCACATTACTGACAGTCACGTTACCCACCTCTCGGGTATCTATAATGTAGGAGACATACCCTGTCTACCCTTGCTGTAGGTAGCGCCTAGCCCTCGCTATTGAGCAAATGGCTGGTCCTCATGGTGGTCTCTTGCCCTGAATCAACAGCTTTCCCCCACTTGGGTTCCTAACCAGGACCAATTGTTGCGCGTAGTCGATCACTGCCCCATTAGGGTTCAACCAATCCATACCTATAATAACCTTGTTCCCACGCAACATAATGATAACTAGGTCTACCAGGTAGCGCTCCTCATACAGCCTCAAAACACAATCTCTAAAGACCTTTGATGCTCGTACTGATTGGTCATCTACAATGTCGACCTTTAGAGGGCTATTCATCATGCCCGAAGACTCATTGAACCTCTTGCTAATGGAAAGAGAGGCAAATGATCTAGTAGCCCCCGAGTCAAACAACACCTGTACTGGGATGCCGTTCCCATGGATCGATCCTAAACCACACATGAAACATATACATAAATATCATAAAGCGCATAAAATAAGAGCTAGGGAGAAGAAAACATACCCATCTCCATATCGGGTGCGGCTCGTGCCTCCTCGGTAGTCAACTAGAAGGCTCAACTCTTCACTTCTGGATCCTCTGTCTTGCCCTGCCGGCCATTAATAATCTACAAGGGTCGCTGGGGCTAGCGCCGCCACTGGCGCTGCTGCTGCTGTCGATCTCGGACAATCGGTCTTTTTATGACACTTCTGATTGCAATGGAAGCAAATCAGGTCTGATGAATTGAATGTGGGGGTGGGGGCAGTACAATTGTAACACCCAAAATAAGAAAGGTCAAGAAAGGAAAGGAAAACCATAAGTTAAAGGGGGGTCGACTCGTCGAGTCCAGGGAGGAACTCGGCGAGTCGGAGCGGGATCCGGGTGTAAAGTAAGTGGCCGAATCAACGAGTCGGCAAGTGGACTCGGCGAGTCTGGTCTGGGTCGGGAAACCCTAATTCCGGGACTTGGTACCCTATTTAAGCATCTTATTCTCTTCCCTAGGGCTCATTTGCAGCCCCTATAGACCAGACCATAAACCCCAGCCACCATAATCGTTTTTGGACCAAGATCTACCATTGGTGAAGTAATTTGGAGCTTGGAAGAGAAGAGAGTCATAGTGGTGTAAGAAGAGGCATTGGATCTAGAGTTGGTAGAACGTTTTAGAGCATTTGGAGGTAATGAATCGTTATCCTAGGCTTTCTCCTTTCTAGATCCATCTTTCATGGAGTTTTAGGGTTTCTTTGAGAGTATGGGATGGAAAATCGGTGCACAAGTTAGATCTGTTGGGTTTTAGCCATAAGAACTTTCCTATGTGCGCATGCAAAACCCTAATGCTTGGATCTAGGCTTTCTAATTAAACATGCTTTGAATCCAAGACTTCTAACAACTAATTAGGTATAAAACAATGCAAAATCAGATCTAGAAGTATAACTTTGAATCTCTTGTTTTGATCTTGTTGTCTTGGAGCTCTAGAGTCACAATTGTCACTCCTCTAATGGCTTACAAACACCAAATAGCAAAGAAGATGATTTGAGAGAGAGAGGGGAGGAGGAAATCGGCCAGGGTTTCTTTCTTCTTAAGAGGTGCCAATTTCCCTTTGCCATAAGGTCTATTTATACTTGTAGACTCCTTAAGGGTTTCACCTTAAACCCTAGTTGGATAATCCATTCCTTAAAGTAATCCAAATCCTTACCATAGATAAGTCATGGACGATTTTGAGCTATCCAAAGCTCTAGAATCCGTCCAATCCCTATCTCTTAAGGATTTACAGTCCAAAGTGTAACTATCAAACAATTGACAGTTTATACCCTCTTATTTAATTAATCTCTTTAAGTCACCAAATTAATACTAATTAATTTATGACTTATATTAATCAAATAACAATATTATTATTCCTTATATTATTCTCATAATATATTGATAATATTTATTCTCTCATAATAAATCATCCTATCAAGTTGCTATGGTGAAGGCAACCCAAAAGGACCATGCACAATCGGGTCAAATACTTGCATAATATAGTTGCAGCCTTAGACACTATTCCAACAGTCTCCCACTTGGATAAGTCTAGTAACCATATGCACAAGTACAATCCGATTCGCAATCGTAGCTCTCAAAGACGGTGTCAAACTCTGATCTAATCAATCTTGTCCTTTAGATAAGGGATCGTACAGTCCTCTGTTAGATATCATGCTGACAATTCTATGGAATGATTAGTCTAGTATTTAGGTTTCTCGATCTCTGATTTATTTGACATAGAACTTAATTGAACACATCAATTCAGTTCTGACCGGGCCCGGCACATATGTCAAATCAAATCATCGAGCGGCCGAGATATCGCTTTTACCTTCTTAGGATTAAAGTTACAGATAAACTTCAACTTATATGCATTTACTTATTCATTAATCAACTATACACAACAATGCATTTTATGACACCGAGTTACTGATGTGTTTTCGCATTATCAATGTACAATCAATTAACAAATAACAAGCCATATATCTAGGTTTTAAGACTATATGATATTATCGTCTTGTGATCACCCTTTTATATCATATTCCATAAGGTGATTCCAGCAAGCGCGGGTTTGTTCCAATGCTCAAAACCAGTTCATAAGCACTCATGAATGTCGCAACAATCTTTTGCTATGTCTAATACCATTTAGACAATCTACGCACCAATTCATGACAATCTTCATTCATATCTACTTTCAACATATGAACGATTGTGGACAATTTGAATAATTCGATTATTCTTAATAAATTCAATTATTCTGGATGTCAAAACATGCAAAATGAAACAATAGTTAAACAATTAACATAAGACAATAACATTACTCATAGATAAAACTCCTTTATTTAATCATCAAATGTTAATCACATTTATCTATTACACGTTTCTACTACTATATAATCTATGTTAATATCATCCATTAGCCCAATACTCCTAGCATGCTGCAAGTGCTTAACCCTACTCAGTCCCTTCGTAAGCGGATCTGCCGGGTTATCTTTTGATGATATCCTCTTCACTACGAGTTGTCCTTCTTCTACACGATGTCTAATAAAGTGGTATTTTCTGTCGATGTGTCGTGATCTACCATGATCTCTTGGTTCCTTGGTCAAGGAAACTGCTCCTTCATTATCACAGAAAATCTCCATGGGCTCCTTTATGGGAGGTACAACTCCAAGATCTCTGATTCGCACGTTGAATCAGCTACGGTTTCTTGCTTGGAACTTTTCCAAGTCACTGCTCCTCCATTCAGGGTAAAGACCCAGCCCGAATGCGAACGGTAGTTGTCCCTGTCGGTCTGAAAGCTGGCGTCACTATACCCTCGCACCTTCAAGTCATCACTCCCTCCGAGGACTAAGAACCATTCCTTCGTCCTCTGAAGGTACTTAAGGATATTCTTCACCGTAATCCAATGGGCTCTGCCAGGGTTTCCTTGATATCTACTAACCATGCTCAAAGAAAAGGCTACATCAGGGCAAGTACAAGTCATAGCATACATGATTGAGCCAACTGCGGAAGCGTATGGTACTCGGCTCATTTCTGCTATTTCAGCTTCGGTACTCGGACTTTGAGTCTTACTCAACTTGGCATTACTTTGTATCGGTAATTCTCCCTTCTTTGAGTTTTTGATACTAAAACGTTTTAGTACTTTCTCTAAGTAAGTGTTCTGACTAAGTCCTATTAGTCTCTTACTTCTCTCTCTTACTATCCTTATTCCCAAAATGTAAGAAGCCTCTCCGAGGTCCTTCATAGCGAAGCACTTCCCGAGCCAGGAATTAACTTCCTGCAGAGTCGGGATGTCGTTTCCTATGAGTAATATGTCATCGACATATAGAACGAGGAAGCTTACTATACTCCCACTGGCTTTGACATATACACACGATTCATCTTTGCTTCGTACAAATCCAAACTCTTTGACTTTCTCATCGAAGCAAAGATTCCATCTGCGAGATGCTTGCTTAAGTCCATAAATGGACTTCTAAAGCTTACACACTCTATTCGGATGCTTCAGATCCACAAACCCCTCTGGCTGAGCCATGTAAACATCCACAGCCAACTTCCCATTAAGGAAAGCGGTCTTGACATCCATTTTCCAAGTCTCATAATCATGAAATGCGGCAATCTCTAGCATCACTCTAATAGATTTTATCTTTGCAACTGGTGAGAAGGTCTCATCATAGTCAACTCTGGGAGTTTGAGTAAAGCCCTTCGCGACCAATCGCGCTTTATATGTGTGTACGTTTCCATCCACGTTGGTCTTCTTCTTGAAGATCCATTTGCACCCAACGGTCTTACGTCCGGGAACATAATCAACCAAATTCCAAACTTGGTTATCATACATGGATTGGATCTCGCTATCCATTGCCACTTTCCACTTCGCAGACTCCGTGCCTACCATGGCTTCCTTATAGCTATTAGGTTCATCAAGATTTATTAGTGTGTCATCACTAATATACGTATCCCCTTCGGTAGTAATATGAAAACCATAAAACTGGGGTTGAACTCTAACTCTATCGGAACGTCTAAGAGGTAAGGACTCGTCAATCGGTTCAACCGGAGTTTCCTCCTCGGGTTGAGTGCCAGCGGTAGAGGTTCCTTCATCTATCGACTCTTGAATCTCTTCAAGCTCAATTTGCCTCCCACTGTCTCCTTGGCTTATGAGTTCTCGCTCTCGAAAAACTCCTCTCCTCGCAACGAAGACAATATTGTCCTTCGGTCTATAGAAGAGATATCCAAAGGATTTCTGCGGGTAGCCGATGAAAATACATCGCTCACTTCGAGGTTCGAGCTTGTCGTGAGTATCTCATCTTACGAAAGCCTCGCAACCCCAAACCTTGATATGTGCCAACGAGGGAGCTTTCCCTTTCCACATCTCGTGAGGTGTTTTGGCAACCTTCTTAGTAGGGACTCGGTTAAGGATATGGGTGGCAGTCTCTAAGGCATACCCCCAAAAAGAGATAGGTAGTGAAGCACGACTCATCATAGAGCGAACCATATCCAGTAAGGTTCGATTACGCCTTTCTGCCAGACCATTCAATTGTGGTGTCCTAGGAGGCGTCAATTGTGAAACTATTCCACACACCTTGAGATAGTCGTGGAATTGAAGACTTAGGTACTCTCCTCCTCGATCGGATCGAAGCATCTTGATTTTCCTGCCCAATTGATTCTCCACTTCATTCTTGAACTCTTTGAACTTTTCAAAAGTTTCTAACTTTTGCTTGATTAAATAGATATACCCATATCTACTATGTTAATCGGTAAGAGTCACGTAGAAGCAGTTTCCATCCTTCGTGGTTGATCTAAACGGTCCACATACATCGGTATGTATTAGGTCCAATAGACCCTCACCCCTTTCACATGTACTTGTGAAGGGTGACTTGGTCATCTTTCCAAGTAAACAAGACTCACATGTGTCATCTTCCCTATGGTCGAATGACTCCAACACTCCATCCTTTTGGAGTTGGGCTATGCGTTTCTTGTTGACATGTCCAAGATGACAATGCCACAAGGATGCTCTATCCATACTATTGGAAGAATCTATTTTCAAAACATCATTTCCTAAGTTATCAACAATCATAGCAGTTTCATATATTCCATTACATGGTATAGCTTCAAAATAAAAGACCCCATTTAGATAAGCTAAAATAGAACAATTCTCATTATTAAAAGAAAATCTAAAACCTTGTCTAAACAAACCATGAAATGAAATGATGTTTCTAGCCATTTCTGGCGAATAGCAACAATTGTTCAAATTTAAATATAAACTATTCCTAAGCACTAAAGAATACACTCCAATCTTGGTCACAGGCGACGATCTTCTGTTCCCCATGATTAGATTGATCCTTCCTTGCTCCACATCCCTACTTCTTCTTAGTCCCTGCACATTAGAGCAAATGTGGTAACCACAACCGGTATCAAGAACCCAAGAAATAGCATGATTAGAATCGTTAGATTTAATTGTGTATATACCTGCGAAAGACGGCTTGATCTTTCCTTCCTTGATGGCTTGCAGGTACTCTGGGCAGCTTCTCTTCCAATGTCCTATCTTGTGGCAGTGGTGGCAGTCTTCCTCCTTTGGGTTAGGGCAGGGCTTAGCAGGATCAACTTTGGTCCCACTAGAAGAGGCACCATCTCGGGCTTTAACCTTGCGATAGTTCTTAGACGAGGCCTTCCTCTTCTTCCCCTTCCCTTGTCCAATAGTCAAGACAGGAGCAGCGGGTGGATTGGGAGTTGGTGCAACAGACTTGTCCTTGAAGTTGCTCTCAGCGACCCTCAAGAGACCTTGGAGTTTGCTTAGGGTGACCTCCTCTTTGTTCATGTGGTAGGTCATCCTAAATTGATTATAGCTCGGAGGCAAAGAGTGAAGCACCATGTCGATCGCCAAGTCTTCCCCTAAGTCAACATTTAAGTTGCGAAGGCGGTCGACATACCTTTGCATCTTTTGCAGGTGCACAGTAAGAGATTCTCCATGACCCATCTTAGCGGAAATCATGTTAGTGAAAATCTCATAACGCTCTTGTATCGCGTTTTGGTGGTATCTCTCCAATAAGTCTTGATGCATCTCATACGGGTACATGTCCTCATAGGACTTTTGGAATTCGGAGTTCATAGTGGCTATCATGATGCAATGTACCTTCGTTGCATCTCGCTCACGAGTTTCAAAAGCGGTCATTTCAGCCGGAGTAGCGATTTCAGGGTTGATTTTCTCGAGCTTCTCATCGAGGACATACTCCTTATCCTCATAGCGAGCAATTGTGCGAATGTATCTTATCCATTCGCTAAAATTCATCCCATCGAAAGTGACCTTTTGACAAAGGCTCATCAATGTGAAAGAACTAGCAGCAGCGTTGTTTGCGTTCCACATCTACAAATAGAAAGGACAAAGATAGATTAGAATATGAATCCCTAATTATCACCGAATAAGAAAAATTAGGGCTAGGATCCAACAACAATATTTACATATTAGAAAAGGGATGCCGTAATCTAACATGCAAATAATTTGAAGGTAAGTGAAGGACGATTCACTAATTCTCCACCATAAAAACATAACTTTAAGTCCTAAATGAATTGAGAATTCCTAGGTTCGGGTGAGATTCATTGAAACATTTCAATGGCATGTTTAAATCTCGATATGCCCGTCTTGTTTGTGACTGGGATACCGAGGATCACAAAGCGAATGTGAATTACCATGCAAATTCACATGGTGCGTTCATTGTAACGATCACCTATTCGATGTGCCGGTAAACCACACACGCTCCATCGAACTATGATAAACAATGAATCACCATTTTCAACCTTCGCTTAGAACCAATTAGTGTGCCGGTAAACCACACATGCTCCACTAACTTCTTAGCAAGGTACAAAGTGTAATTTCATGGGATTGCATCAATTCACTTTTCCTAAAGTAACTAATATTGGGAAATTTAAAAAAAAAATGTGTAGTTACTTTGTATTTCATATTATACTTTTAATGAGAGGATGTGATTGCCCTATCCTACCCGTTCGACTAATGACCCTCCACCGATCAAGCAAGCGGTGGGTGTGAGTGTACACCCATTAAGCGCCATTTTATAGGCCGCAACCTTATACCCACCTTATAGATCGGCTTCGTGAATAAGGCCTACTAACGGTAAGACTAGCATTTTAGTTGTACATATATATATACATATTATTCTTGTAATATTATATTAGTATAGGGTTGTATTTTAAACTTTTTAAAATCTAGGGTTTGAAATTTAAATTGTCTAAAATAAAACTTTTAATCACAAAATATAAATTTTAAAACTTAAGGACAAGTTTTAAACATTTAAAACATGGAGGATCAAATAACAAATAATTTTAATTAACAGTTAATTCCATAATTATCCATATTTGATTTATTTAATGATTTCTTGCAAGATAATTACCAAATTAATTAAAATAATTAATTAATTATCATATAAGGAAATTAAATATTTTATTACTTGATAAATATCTTTAATTAGATCAAGATTATAGTCATATATATCAGAAAATCGGATTAGGATTGATCTAATTTGGCCCTTCCTGATGCTTGAACTCGTCGTGTTCCCAACTGGACTCGTCGAGTTAGGCCAACTCGTCGAGTCCACCATAGGACTCGTCGAGTTTACGACACAGAAACACAACATTCGAATTTTGCACACAAGTTTCAAACAAATAAGCAACAATTGTATTTCCTCTCTCGGTTCAATGGGATAGCTAGGCGGGACTTACCATTCCGAACCCCACTGATTAGCACCAGTGGTCGATGACCATCTACGAAGGTCTAAGGTTACTACGTATATTAGGTAGATCGATTTGGGACTAACCCTTCCACCCACCTGCTGCTGCTACAGAGGACAATTGGACAATCTTCGGATGTTCATTAGGTTATACCTTTCGCTTATTGCGATGATTGTGTTACTCCAAGTACCCAGCGACGACACTTACATTAATACTTGTTTTGGACAATCTTCGGATGTTCATTAGGTTACATATTTCGCTTAATGCGATGTTGTGTTGGTCCTAGTACCCAGTGACAACACTTACAATAGTACATTTTTCCTGTTTACTTTATTTTCTGATACATTCCCATAATCGATGAGCTAGACTAAGCACTTTTAGTACTAGTCAATACTAAGGGAAAACTATCATTTTACAGAACATTTGGGTCTTGGTAGAAGACTACACTTCATACTTACAAAACATTCGGGTCTTGGTAGAAGACTACACATCATACTTAGAAAACATTCAGGTATTGGTAGAAGACTACATTTCATACTTACAAAACATTCTGGTCTTGGTAGAAGACTACACTTCATACTTAGAAAACATTCAGGTCTTGGTAGAAGACTACACTTCATACTTACAAAATATTCTGGTCTTGGTAGAAGACTACACTTCATCCTTAGAAAACATTCAGGTCTTGGTAGAAGACTACACTTCATACTTACAAAACATTCGGGTCTTGGTAGAAGACTACACTTCATACTTAGAAAACATTCAGGTCTTGGTAGAAGACTACACTTCATACATACAGAACATTCGGGTCTTGGTAGAAGGCTACATTTCATACTTATAGAAAATAAGGGTTTTTCTAGGGATTTCATACTTACCTCAACATTTTCATTTAAAGATTTACATGGCTTTCATAACAAATTTTCACAAACAAGGCAATGACACCTATTTACTTATGAATTCACCAGCTTTAAAGCTGATACTCGCTTTCAAAATAACTTGTATTCTCAGGTCGTCTGTAGACAGGTACGGAGGCTAGGTTTTGAGAAGACGGAGCAGACAAGTCTCGTATTTTATTTTGATTGTATATTTTTGGTGTTTTACTACAATGAAAGAACACACATGTATTAAACTTTACTTATAATGCAATGGATGATGTTGTTGCTTATTTATTATATTACACTGTTGTGATACTGTACATGACGTCCTCCACCCCTGAACGTTTCCGTCGTTCGTGGTTTTGGGGTGTGACAGATTGGTATCAGAGCATTGTTTATAGTGAATTAAGTATATCAACCCATAAAAGATATACTAACTATAAATACATGGTATTAAAACACTCTGTCTCAGAGTTATACTTTTAAATAATAAAATATATAAGTAAGTATACGTGCCTGCACTCATACTAAAATCAGTGTCTCAACGACAAGAACAAAAGTATTAAGATTGTTGAATATCACAAGTAAGCCTGGGGATATATGGTCAGTCTTGGGAATGGCATAGCCTGATCAACTACGCTGGTCGGAGGAGTGATTAGAATATGCCCAAGAATGGTTGTGATAGGGCAACAAGTCTAAAAACTTACCAACACAACCATAAAAGAAATACCATATGGGTATTTAGTCTTACTATAAGTACCTTAGTCAGTCGTCTATTTTAGCTATTCCATGTGTTGTTGGGCTATGGGGATTAGTCCATGAGACACATTCATTAATCATTTATTCTTATCCTTGTCGTCATCTTTTAAACGTATAGTTAAAGATGCCGCCACACAGGAATCCAAGGAGGAACCCAAACAACGCAGCACCAATACCACCACCTCCACCACCACCTGTACCTCTTCAACCACCAAATCCTTTTGATGCCAACATGTTCCAGGCAGCTTTCACAGCCGCAGTTGCAGCTGCTGTGTCAGCAATCACACCCTCGGGAGTGCACCTACAAGGACTTCACTAACGCCAAACCCCACAGTTTCAATGGAACTGGGGGTGTTATGGTGTTAAGACAATGGATTGAGAAGATGGAATCTGTCTTTGAGATCTGCGGATGCCAAGAAGGCAACAAGGTCAAGTTCGCAGCTTGTACCTTCTCTGACTGAGCACTAACATGGTGGAACAGCCATGCTAACTATCTAACTTTGGTGGTGGCGTATTCCATCGGCTGGGAAAAATTGAAAGACATGCTGATGAAAGAATACTGTCCTCGAGGTGAAATACAAAAACTCGAGCAAGAATTCTGGGGTCTACAAATGGTTGGATCCGACATCACTACCTACACAAATAGGTTCTGTGATTTGGCAAACTTATGCCCTGATATGGTTGCTCTCCAGAGCAAAAAGATCGAGAGATATATCTGGGGACTGTCACCCCAGATCCAGTCAAGTGTGATCGCTTCCAGGCCTATTACCTTTGATAGTGCCAAGGAACTGGCACAATCTCTTATCGATCACCGGAAACCTCAGAACACAACAATCCCTACACCCGTACCCCAAGAGTCCAGCCCTGGCAACAACCAGAAAGGGTGGTCCAAGAGGAAAAAGGGGGCTTCGCAAGGATCCTCCAAGAGACAACAACTTGTGGCAATCAATGCTGCCACAGTGACTCCCGCTGTCCCTACGAACCCCATACTAGCAAAAACTTATGTTGGGTCTCTCCCGAAGTGCACCAAGTGCAACTTCCACCACCGCGGGCGTTGCAGGGAGATGCAATGCACCAACTGCAACCGGAAGGGGCACACCGCCCGTTTCTGCCAAACTCCAACAGCTCAAGCCACCCAGGCTCCTAACACTGGTATGGGTCAAACTTGCTACGGTTGCGGCGAAGTGGGCCACTACAAGAGGAACTGCCCTAAAGCAGGAATGGCTGGAGGGGTGGGAAGAGTTATGGCCCTAGGCCACGAGGAAGCAGTAGCTGATCCAATGATAGTTACTGGTACGTTCCTCCTCGATAACTCATATGCTTGCATACTTTTCGATAGTGGAGCCGAGAAAAGTTTTGTAAGTCACATATTTGCACACCTGCTTAAACAAAAACCATGTGCATTAGATAATTCATTCACAGTAGAAATGGCTAACGGGAAAACAGAGAGTACAAACTGCATATACGTAGGTTGTATCTTAACTTTAGATAGCCATACTTTCAAGATAGATCTCATGCCAGTTACCATTAAATGTTTCGACGTTATCATCGGTATGGATTGGTTGAGTCTTCTGCGTGCCGACATTATGTGCTTCGAAAAAGCAGTTCGTCTTAACCTTCCTAACAACGAAACTTTAATTATCTACGGCGACAAAACTAGTACGAACCTTTGCATCATTTCGTGCATTCAAGCCCAGAAGTGCTTGCGAAAGGAATATCATGCATTCCTAGCACACGTCGTCGATACCAGCCAAGAATAGAAAGACATCCAGAAAATCCCAGAAGTATGCGACTTTCCCGACATATTCCCAGAAGAACTTCCCGGTTTACCACCACAACGCCAAGTCGAGTTCAGAATCGACTTAGTGACAGGGGCTACCCCCGTAGCAAAATCCCCGTATCGTCTGGCACTGGCTGAAATGCAGGAACTTTCCAGTCAACTTAACGAACTGCTCAAGAAGGGATTCATTCGACCAAGTTTCTCGCCATGGGGAGCACCGGTCTTGTTCGTCAAGAAGAAAGATGGATCGTTTCGCATGTGCATCGACTATAGAGAACTCAACAAACTTACCATTAAAAATCGTTACCCCTTGCCCCGCATTGACGATTTGTTTGATCAACTTCAAGGAGCCAACTACTTCTCGAAGATAGATCTGCGATCCGGATACCACCAACTACGAGTGTTAGAGGACGATGTTCCCAAGACAACCTTCCGAACTTGTTATGGGCACTACGAGTTTGTAGTGATGCCATTCAGATTAACTAACGCGCCCGTAGTATTCATGGATCTGATGAATAGGGTGTGTCGTCCTTACTTGGATCAGTTCGTCATCGTCTTCATTGATGACATACTCATCTACTCTCGAAGTAAGGAGGAGCATGGTCAACATCTCCGTAAAATCTTAGAAACATTGCGAGCGGAGAAGCTCTACGCAAAGTTCTCCAAGTGCGAATTTTGGATTCGGCGTGTCGAATTTTTGGGCCATGTGGTTAGCGAACAAGGTATACACATGGACCCTTCCAAATTTAAGGCCATGGAGAACTGGTCAGCACCAAAGACACCTACTGAAATTCGTCAATTTCTAGGTCTAGCTGCCTACTATCGCAGGTTCATTCAAAACTTCTCCAGCATAGTGAAGCCTCTTACAACCTTGACCCAGAAAGGCGTGGCCTTCGACTGGGAAGAGAAACCGGAAAAAGCGTTCCAAACGCTCAAACAAGCCTTGTGCACCGCCCCGATACTATCCCTTCCCGAAGGAATAGAAGACTTCATTGTGTATTGCAATGCATCCAATCAAGGACTCGGATGTGTTCTGATGCAGCGAGGTAAAGTCATAGCCTATGCCTCGAGACAGCTGAAGACACATGAGGTTAACTACACAACCCACGATCTAGAACTAGGAGCAGTTGTGTTTGCTCTGAAGATCTGGCGACATTACCTATACGGTACAAAAAGCACGATCTTTATAGACCATAAGAGTCTACAGCACATTTTCGACCATAAAGAGCTCAACATGAGACAACGACGGTGGATCGAGCTTGTCACAACTAGAAATTTTGTGTCTTCTAAACTATACATTCAAGCTAATGTGAATGAAAAATTTCAATCAAACACACCATACAATCATCACAAATAGTCATCAAACAATTGGAGACCCTAGAAGTCCTTGTTTAAGTCCATTTTGGACTAGGACTCCCTTATTGGATCCAAATGGACCAATAAGCTTCCAATTAGACTATCATGGGCTTAGAACCCTAATTGGGCTCTAATTGGACCCACACTAAGTTATTTCAACATTTTGGGCCATGTTGGGCCTAGAATGAAATGAATTAAAAGCTTTGATCCATGAATACCCTAAACTAGTTCAACAAAAATGGAAAAAAAATCATACTACATTCTTTTAGGTATAAAACACACCCTAACTAACTCTAATTTTGGGCTTAAGGGAAATAGCCCAAATTTTTCTTTTCCCTTTCAAATTCTCGGCCCAAGGCCCAAGCCCAAGAAGATGGAAGAGTTGACTTGTTGTGCCACATCATTATTGTCTATTGGATTTCCATGCAAGATATCCCATTCTTCCATGCAAGTATCACTTCAAAGATCACCTCACTTCTTCCTCTCTCTCACTCTCGGCCACAAGCACACACACACACCACAAAAATCTCTCAAACTCTCTCTAGATCACTCAAGAACACTCCTTCCTCCCCTCTCCAAAAATCTCGAAAATTAGGGGCTTTCAAGAGGACCTTGCAAGTTAATTCTTCATTTAAGGTAAGATTATGCTTGGATCTATGAATTAAATTCTTTGTTTATCAAAATCCTTTCCTAATCTATGCAAAAATCGTGATCTTGCATCCTAGAACCATCTCAAACTCGAGATCTTCATCAAAGGGTGCTAAGGCCAAAAATCACTTCATCTTTCTTCCACCTTTTCCTCAAAAACCGAAAGCTTCAAACAAGGTGAGCTTCATACCCCCTATTTTCTGTTTTTATGAGTTTTGTGGGGGGGGGGGGGGGGGGAATACAAGTGAAAGTGTAGATCTATATGTGTTTTGTATGCCTTGTATGATTTCCATGCTTACATGTATGCTTTTGTGTGCTAAAATGTTGGATCTAGCCATAAAACCCCTCAAAACCGAGATATATCTTGTGTTAAATGATTTTTGCATCAAATATGTTTCTACATACAAAGTGTTTCAAGAAAAATGGCTAAGTAGTTAGTAACAATTTTCTTTGGGCTAAAAACACAAATTTTGGGCCTAAAATGTGAAAAATACAAAATTAAGGGTCCAAATTGACATTTCACGAATTCTGATGGATGAAGTGTGTCAAAACAGTTTCAATAAAACAATTTCTGGAAATATGCTCATTTAGAGGATTAAAAACATAAATTTCAAGCTTAATGGGCTAAAAATGACAATTCCGGCCCAATGAGGCCCATTTTGCGAATTTTTTTGTTTTGGAGGGCCAAAACTGTGATTTTCTGTAAAACAGTGGACCATAAGTGGTCCAAGTCCTTTTCAAAGGTATAAAATGCTTTTTAAATTTAAAAAGGATCAAAGTTGCAAAAAAATTTTACAATTTGGGCCAAAATTGCCAAAAATGCGAAAAGAAGGGTTATAACCGAGAAAACTGAAATTTCAGGGACTTAAGCTGTTTTCTATGAAAAATATGCTGAAAAATATTTATTTCAATAAATTTTGGTGTTAAAATGTCAAGAAAATTGATTTAAGGACCAAACCGGAAAGTATTTGAATAAAGGGGGTGAAAAAGTAAATTTTGCAAACAAGGAGGGGCTGAAAACAGAAAATTTTCAAGACTAATTCAATACATGCAATTTGACCAAATAATGGCACCACGACTACCGACAAAATACAATACATTACAACATCAAAGTCGTTGTTAAACGAATTGGTTCGGTCTCGAACCAATAAAATCCGAAACTACTAACACGACGACACTATGATACTACAACACTACGATTCATACAACTAACGATTTGGAATTCATTATACATGCGAATGTGCACAGACGTCTACGCACTATCTTTGGGCCCCACAAGTGTAAAATCTTGTTCGTTGAGCCTAGCTAGCCCGACGACCTGATCTTAAGGCCCAAAGACTTCAATCTTACGAAGTGTTGGGTTTTACCGATCCGACACGACGTAACCGGACTTTCAATGGCTTGTAGACTACTGGTCCCCAAGGGTCCTTTAGTGTCGCTAGTAAAGTCTGCCTTTTTGCGAGGCGGGTCTGGGACCCCTCGTACCTTTTTATCCCCAACCAGCTAAGAGAGTCATCGAGGCCTTCGTGTCCTCTTTCTCTTTGGATGTGGGACTACACGTAGTCAGGACGGTTGGATAACGTGATTAGTACGGACGACGCCTACGGGATCGTTAGTATTGCTATAGACAAGTCGTTTGTGTAACACGTGTTTGTAGCAGATAATCATGCTCAAAATAATCCAATGTCGTCTGGTAATGATATCTTCATGCGTTGCAATGGTTTC
Source organism: Lactuca sativa (assembly GCF_002870075.4). Classification (NCBI taxonomy): domain Eukaryota; kingdom Viridiplantae; phylum Streptophyta; class Magnoliopsida; order Asterales; family Asteraceae; genus Lactuca; species Lactuca sativa. The sequence continues at coordinate 244,088,765 of NC_056623.2, read as the reverse complement.
AAAATAAATTCATGGAATTCAAAGAATTAGGAAAACATCGGGTTTTCCTAGGGTTTTTCAATACATACAGATTCGAAATACATACAATTCCAATAAACAATTTTTACAAGTATAGAAAACAAACAAGCATACTTATGGATCTTCACAACCGTTTCCAAAAGCTTCTCTTTTCAGAAAATATCGGATTTTCTGGTGGTTTTCAAACGATACGAAACATTGTTTTTCAAATACAACTTATGAACTCACCAACATTCCATATGTTGACGTTTTTTTTTTAAAATACTTGTATTCTCAGGAAACCAGTGAATCAAAGGAAATCATATTCAGTGATGGCTTGCAGTTTATTTATGTACGAATCGAAAAATTTATTTTTGGGAATGTAATATTTAAACAGTGTATTTCATGTAAACGCTACTGGTTGTACTATATTAATGCATGGTGACGAATGTTGTTATGTTTCATATATATTCAATGTTATGATATACAATTGAGTCACAACAGCCCCCGGACGTTTCCGCCGCCTGGTTCGGGGGTGTGACAGAGCTACTTAGTGATTACGAATGCGAAATTTGTTATCATCCGGGTAAAGCCAATGTAGTAGCCGACGCCCTAAGTCGGAAAGAATATACTGGTCGTAGAGTCAAGTCTTTGACTCTAACTATCCATTCACACTTGTCCACGCAAATAAAGGAGGCTCAGCTCGACACTTTGAAACCTAAAAACGTGGCTGGTGAATCCCTTAGAGGGATGGATAATAACTTGGAAGTCAAGGGTGGCGGAGCCTTATACCTCATGGATCGGATCTGGACACCGAAACACGGCGGCTTCAGAGACTTGGTCATAACCGAAGCTCACAACACTCGTTATTCCGTCCACCCGGGTTCAGATAAGATGTATCTGGATCTTAAAAAGCTATACTTGTGGCCTAACATGAAAGCAGATATTGCTACCTTCGTGAGTAAATGCCTTACTTGCGCAAAGGTTTGAAGACTTATATCATATTATCGTCTCTCGATCACTCGAGATAAATTCTATGAAGTGATACAAGTGAGCGTGGGTTTGTACCAATACTCATAACTTGTGAGTACTCATGAATGTTGCAGCAACCATTGCCATGTCTAAACACTTTAGCCATCTACAAACCCAATTCATGACAATCTTGATTCATACCTACTTCCGATGTATAACCGATTGTGGAGGTTTGAATAAATTAATTATTCTATACTCGGACTTTGAGTCTTACTCAGTTTGGCATTGCTTTGGATCGGTAAATCTCCATTCTTGGAATTCTGCATGTTGAACCTTTTCAACACCTTATCCAAGTAGGTACTCTGACTAAGTCCAATTAGTCTTTTACTCTTTTCTCTTAATATCCTTATCCCTAGCATATAGGTAGCCTCCCCTAGGTGCTTCATAGCAAAGCACTTCCCAAGCCAGGACTTAACCTCCTGTAAGGTTGGGATGTCATTTCCTATAAGTAGTATGTCATCCACATACAATACCAAGAAGCTAACTATACTCCCACTAGCTCTGACATACACGCAAGACTCATCTTCACTTCTCGAGAAGCCAAACTCTTTGACCTTCTCATCAAAACAAAGATTCAAGCTATGAGATGCTTGTTTTAATCCATAAATGGATGTCTCAAGCTTGCATACTCTATTAGGGTACTCTGTACTGACAAAACCCTCTGGCTGATTCATGTACACATCCTCAGCCAACTTTCCATTAAGGAAAGCGGTTTTGACATCCATTTGCCATATTTCATAATCATGAAATGCTGCAATGGCTAGCATAACCCTAATAGACTTAATCTTTGCTACCGGTGAGAAGGTTTCATCATAATCAATGCCCTGAGTCTGAGTAAAACCCTTCGCAACCAATCGAGCCTTATAAGTATGCACTTTTCCTTCCATGTTGATCTTCTTCTTGAAGATCCATTTGCACCCGACTGTTTTACGGCCTGATACATTGTCAACCAAGTTCCAAACTTGATTGTCATACATGGACTGTATCTCGCTGTCCATAGCCTCCTTCCATTTAGCAGACTCCGGGCCTACCATGGCTTCCTTAACACTGCTAGGTTCATCCAAATTTACCAGCGTACTATCGCTGATAAATGTATCACCTTCCGTAGTAATATGAAAGCCATAATAAAACGAAGGTGTATTCCTAACCCGTGTGGAATGCCTCGGAGGTACAGACATGTCAACTTGCTCAACAGGAGTTTCCTCCTCAGGTTGATTGCTAGTGTCTGAGGTTCCTTCACCAATCGCTTCTTGAATTTCTTCAAGATCAATTTACCTCCCACTGTCTCCTTGGCTTATAAATTCTCTCTCACGAAAGACCCCTCTTCTTGCTACAAAGACCACATTCTCACTGGGTCTGTAGAAGAGGTAACCGAAGGATTTCTGTGGGTAGCCGATGAAAATACACCTTTCACTTCGGGATTCGAGCTTATCATGAGTCTCACGCCTCACGAAAGCCTCGCAGCCCCAAATCTTGATGTGGTTCAAATTGGGAACCTTCCCAGTCCACATCTCATGAGGTGTTTGATGGGTTTTAGCCATAAGAACTTTCCTATGTGCGCATGCAAAACCCTAATGCTTGGATCTAGGCTTTCTAATAAACATGCTTTGAATCCAAGACTTCTAATTTACTAATTAGGTTAAATAACAACATTGAAACAGATCTAGAATCATACCTTTGAGTTCCTTGTTGATCTTGAGGTCTTGGAGCTTCTAGAGTCACAAATGTCACTCCTCTAATGGCTTACAAACACCAAAGCAAGGAGGATGATTTGGGAGAGAGGAGAGGGGAGGAATTCGACCAGAGTTCTCTTGCTTTTTCAGAAGTGTCGAATTCCCTATGCCATGGGGTCTATTTATACTTGTAGATTCCTTAATGATTACAGATAAGTCCCTATCAGATAATCTTCTCTTAAGGCTATCCAAATCCATTCCTAGATAAGCATATGGACGATTTTAGCTTTCCTAAAGCTCTTAGAATCCGTCCAAAGTATATCCAAATGGATTTACAGTTTAAAGCTTAACTATCAAACAATTGACAGTTTATACCCCTTTATTTAATTAATCTCTTTAAGTCACCAAATTAATTCTAATTAATTCTATGACTTATATTAATCAAATAACAATATATTACTCATTATATTATTCCCATAATATATTAATAATATTTATTCTCTCTTAATAAATCATCCTATCAAGTTGCTATGGTGAAGGCAACCCAAAAGGACCATGCACAACCGGATATAGTTACAGCCTTAGACACTATTCCAACAGTCTCCCACTTGGATAAGTCTAGTAACTATACTAGTACAATTCGGTTTGCAATCATAGCTCTCAAAGACGCTGTCAACTCTGATCTAATCAATCTTGTCCTTTAGATAAGGGAACGTACAGTCCTCTGTTAGATATCATGCTGACAATCCTATGGAATGGTTAGTCAAGCATTTAGGTTTCTCGATCTCTGATTTATTCGACATAGAACTTAATCGAACACATCAATTCAGTTCTGACCGGGCCCGGCACATAAGTCAAATCAAATCATCGAGCGGCCGAGATATCGCTTTTACCTTCTTAGATAAAAGTTACAGATAAACTTCGACTTATATGCATTTACTTATTCATTAACCAACTATACACAACAATACGTTTTATAACATCAAGTTACTGATGCGTTTTCGCATTATCAATGTACAATCAATTAACAAATAATAAACCATATATCTAGGTTTTAAGACTATATGATATTATCGTCTTGCGATCACCTTCTATATCGTATTCCACAAGGTGATTCCAGCAAGCGCGGGTTTATTCCAATGCTCAAAACTAGTTCATAAGCACTCATGAACGTTGTAGCAATCCTTTGCTATGTCTAACACCATTTAGACATTCTACACACCAATTCATGACAATCTTCTTTCATATCTACTCCCAACATATGAACGATTGTGGACTATTTGAATAATCCGATTATTCCTAATAAACTCAATTATTCTGGAAGTCAAAACATGCAAAGTGAAACAATAGCTAAACAATTAACATAAGATAGTATCATTACTCATAAATAAAACTCCTTTATTTAATCATCAAATGTTAATTACATTTATCTATTACACGTTTCTAATACTATCTAATCTATGCTAATATCATCCTTCAGCCCAATACTCCTAGCATGCTGTAAGTGCTTAACCCTACTCAGTCCCTTCGTAAGCGGATCTGCTGGGTTATCTTCTGATGATATCCTTTTTACTATGAGTTGTCCTTCTTCTACACGATGTCTGATGAAGTGATATTTTCTGTCGATATGTCTTGATCTACCATGATCCCTTGGTTCCTTGGTTAAGGCAACCGCACCTTCGTTATCACAGAAAATCTCCATTGGCTCCTTTATGGCAGGTACGACTCCAAGATCACTGATGAAGTTCTTTAGCCATATTGCCTCCTTCGACGCTTCGCTCGCTGCAATGTACTCTGATTCGCACGTTGAATCAGCTACGGTTTCCTGCTTGGAACTTTTCCATGTCACTGCTCCTCCATTTAGGGTAAAGACCCAGCCCGACTGCGAACGGTAGTTGTCCCTGTCGGTCTGAAAACTGGCGTCACTATACCCTCGCACCTTCAAGTCATCACTTCCTCCGAGGACTAAGAACCATTCCTTCGTCCTCCGAAGGTACTTAAGGATATTCTTCACCGCAATCCAATGTGCTTTGCCAGGATTCCCTTGATATCTGCTAACCATGCTCAAAGCGAAGGCTACATCAGGGCGAGTACAAGTCATAGCGTACATGATTGAGCCAACTGCGGAAGCGTATGGTACTCGGCTCATTTCTGCTATCTCAGCTTCGGTACTCGGACTTTGAGTCTTACTCAATTTGGCATTACTTTGTATTGGTAATTCTCCCTTCTTTGAGTTTTCCATACTAAAACGTTTCAGTACCTTCTCCAAGTAAGTGTTCTGACTAAGTCCAATTAGTCTCTTACTTCTTTCTCTCACTATCCTTATTCCCAAAATGTAAGAAGCTTCTCCGAGGTCCTTCATAGCGAAGCACTTCCCGAGCCAGGACTTAACTTCCTGCAGAGTCGGGATGTCATTTCCTATGAGCAATATGTCATCAACATATAGGACGAGAAAGCTTACTATACTCCCACTGGCTTTGACATATACACAAGACTCGTCTTCGCTTCGTACAAATCCAAACTCTTTGACTTTCTCATCGAAGCAAAGATTCCATCTGCGAGACGCTTTTTTAAGTCCATAAATGGACTTTTCAAGCTTACACACTCTATTCGGATGCTTCGGATCCACAAACCCTTCGGGCTGAGCCATGTACACATCCTCAGCCAGCTTCCCATTAAGGAAAGCGGTCTTGACATCCATTTGCCAAATCTCATAATCATGAAATGCGGCAATTGCTAACATCACTCTAATAGATTTAATCTTCGTAACTGGTGAGAAGGTCTCATCATAGTCAACTCCGGGAGTTTGAGTAAAGCCCTTCGCTACCAATCGCGCTTTATATGTGTGTACGTTCCCATCCACGTCGGTCTTCTTCTTGAAGATCCATTTGCACCCAACGGTCTTACGTCCGGGCACAAAATCAACCAAATTACAAACTTGGTTATCATACATGGATTGGATCTCGCTATCCATTGCCTCTTTCCATTTTTCAGACTCCGGGCCTGCCATGGCTTCCTTATAGCTATTAGGTTCATCAAGGTTTACTAGTGTACCATCACTAATATACGTGTCCCCTTCGGTAGTAATATGAAAACCATAAAACTGGGGTAGAACTCTAACTCTATCGGAACGTCTAAGAGGTAAGGATTCGTCAATCGGTTCAACCGGAGTTTCCTCCTCGGGTTGAGTGCCAGCGGTAGAGGTTCCTTCATCTATCGACTCTTGAATCTCTTCAAGTTCGATTTTCCTCCCACTGTCTCCTTGGCTTATGAGTTCTCGCTCTCGGAAAACTCCTCTCCTTGCAACGAAGACAACATTGTCCTTCGGTCTATAGAAGAGATATCCAAAGGATGTCTGCGGGTAGCCGATGAAAATACATCGCTCACTTCGAGGTTCAAGCTTGTCGTGAGCATCTCGTCTTACGAAAGCCTCGCAACCCCAAACCTTGATATGTGCCAACGAGGGAGCTTTCCCTGTCCACATCTCGTGAGGTGTTTTGGCAACCTTCTTAGTAGGGACTCGGTTAAGGATATGGGCGGCAGTTTCTAAGGCATACCCCCAAAAAGAGATTGGTAGTGAAGCACGACTCATCCTAGAGCGAACCATATCCAATAAGGTTCGATTACACCTTTCTGCCACACCATTTAACTGCGGTGTCCTAGGAGGCGTCAATTGCGAAACTATTCCACACTCCTTGAGATAATCGTGGAATTCAAGACTTAGGTACTCTCCTCCTCGATCGGATCGAAGCATCTTGATTTTCCTGCCCAATTGATTCTCCACTTCATTCTTGAACTCTTTGAACTTTTCAAAGGTGTCTGACTTTTGCTTGATTAAGTAGATATACCCATATCTACTATAGTCATCGGTAAAAGTCACATAGAAGCGGTTCCCATCCTTCGTGGTTGATCTAAACGGTCCACATACATCGGTATGTATTAGGTCCAATAGACCCTCGCCCCTTTCACATGTACTCGTGAAAGGCGACTTAGTCATCTTTCCAAGCAAACAAGACTCGCATGTGTCATCTTCCCTAAGGTCGAATGACTCCAACACTCCATCCTTTTGGAGTTGGGCTATGCGTTTCTTGTTGACATGTCCAAGACGACAATGCCACAAGGAAGCTTTATCCATACTAGTGGAAGAATCAATATTCAAAACATCATTTCCTAAGTTATCAACAATCATAACGGTTTCATATATTCCATTACATGGTATAGCTTCAAAGTAAAAGACACCATTTAGATAAGCCAAAATAGAACCATTCTCATTATTAAAAGAAAATCTAAATCCTTGTCTATATAAACCATGAAATGAAATGATGTTTCTTGCCATTTCTGGCGAATAGCAACAATTGTTCAAATCTAAAACTAAACTATTCCTAAGCACTAAGGAGTACATTCCAATCTTGGTCACAGGCGACGATCTTCTGTTCCCCATGATTAGATTGATCCTTCCTTGCTCCACATCCCTACTTCTTCTTAGTCCCTGCACATTAGAACAAATGTGATAACCACAACCGGTATCAAGAACCCAAGAAATAGCATGATTAGAATCGTTAGATTTGATTGTATATATACCTGCGAAAGATGGCTTGATCTTTCCTTCTTTGATTGCTTGCAGGTAATCCGGGCAGCTTCTCTTCCAATGTCCTATCTTGTGGCAGTGGTGGCACTCTGCCTCCTTCGGGTTAGAGCAGGGCTTGGCGGGATCAACTTTGGTCCCACTAGAAGAGGCACCATCTCGGGCTTTCACCTTGCGATGGTTCTTGGATGAAGCTTTCCTCTTCTTTCCCTTCCCTTGTCCAATAGCCAAGACAGGAGCAGCGGGTGGATTGGGAGTGGGTGCAACAGACTTGTCCTTGAAGTTGCTCTCAGCAACCCTCAAGAGACCTTGGAGCTTGCTTAGGGTGACCTCTTCTTTGTTCATGTGGTAGGTCATCCTAAATTGGTTGTACATCGGAGGCAAAGAGTGAAGCACCATGTCGATCGCCAAGTCTTCACCGAAGTCAACATTTAACTTGCGGAGGCGGTCAACATACCTTTGCATCTTTTGCAAGTGCACGGTAAGTGATTCTCCATGACCCATCTTCGCGGAAATCATGTTAGTGAAAATCTCGTACCTCTCTTGTCTCGCGTTTTGGTGGTACCTCTCCAATAAGTCTTGATGCATCTCGTACGGGTACATGTCCTCGTAGGACTTTTGGAATTCGGAGTTCATGGTGGCGATCATGATGCAATGTACCTTCGTTGCATCTCGCTCATGAGTTTCAAAGGCGGTGATTTCGGCGGGAGTAGCAATTTCTGGGTTGATTTTCTTGAGCTTCTCATCGAGGACATACTCCTTATCCTCATAGCGAGCAATGGTGCGAATGTATCTTATCCATTCGCTAAAGTTCGTTCCATCGAAGGTGACCTTTTGACAAAGGCTCATCAATGTGAAAGAACTAGCAGCAGCGTTGTTTGCGTTTGACATCTATAATTAGAAAAGGACAAAGATAGATTAGAATAAGAATCCCTAATTATCACCCAATAAGAAAATTAGGGCTAGGATCCAACAATAACATTTACATACTAGAAAAGGGATGCCGTAATCTAACATGCAAATAAATTGAAGGTAAGTGAATGACGATTCACTAATTCTCCATCAAAAGCTTACACTATTAGTCCTAAGTGTTTTTTGAGAATTCCTAGGTTCGGATGAGATTCATTGAATCTATTCAATGGCATGTTTAAATCTCGATATGCCCCTCTTGTTTGTGACTGGGATGCCGAGGATCACAAAGCGGGTGTGAATTACCATGCAAATTCACATGGCGCCTTCATTGTAACAATCACCTATTCGACGTGCCGGTAAACCACACACGCTCCATCGAACTATGATAAACAACGAATCATCCTTTGCCACCTTCGCTTAGAACCAATTAGTGTGCCGGTAAACCACACACGCTCCACCAACATCTTAGCAAGGTGCAAAGTGTAATTTCATGGGATTGCATCAATTCACTTTTCCTAAAGTAACTAGGATTGGGAAATTTTAAAATATGTGTAGTTACTTGTATTTCTTATTATACTTTTAATGAGAGGATGAGGTTGCCCTATCCTACCCGTTCGGCTAACGACCCTCCACCAATCAAGCAAGCGGTGGGTGTGAGTGTACACCCATTAAGCGCCATTTTATAGGACGCAACCTTATACCCATCTTATAGACCGGCTTCGTGAATGAGGCCTACTAACGGTAAGACTAGCATTTAGTTATACATATATATATTAGTATAGGGTTGTATTTTAAAACTTTTAAAATCTAGGGTTTGAAATTTAAGTTGTCTAAATTAAAGCTTTTAATCACAAAAGTAAATTTCAAATCATGAGGGTAGGTTTTAAACATTTAAAACATGGAGGATCAAATAACAAATAATTCCAATTAACAATTAATATCCTAATTATCTATATTTGATTTATTCAAGATTTCTTTTTAAGATAATTACCAAAATAATTAAAATAATTAATTAATTATCATATAAGGAAATTAAATATTTAATTAGTTGATAATTACCCTTAACTAGATCAAGATAATAGTCATATTTATCAGAAAAACGAATTAATGTTGATCTAATTAGTTTATGGTAAGTTAAGATAAGATAAACACAAAGAAATCCCGAATCTGGCCATTCCTGACGCCTGGACTCGCCGAGTGCACAAATGGACTCGCCGAGTCAGGCCTACTCGCCGAGTCCACTTTGAGACTCGCCGAGTCCATGACTCAGAAACCAAAAATTCGAATTTTGCAGGTTTGTTTCAGTTAATCAAGCAACAATTTACAGAAAACCAAACTATGCTCTGATACCACTGATGGGTTTTAGCCATAAGAACTTTCCTATGTGCGCATGCAAAACCCTAATGCTTGGATCTAGGCTTTCTAATAAACATGCTTTGAATCCAAGACTTCTAATTTACTAATTAGGTTAAATAACAACATTGAAACAGATCTAGAATCATACCTTTGAGTTCCTTGTTGATCTTGAGGTCTTGGAGCTTCTAGAGTCACAAATGTCACTCCTCTAATGGCTTACAAACACCAAAGCAAGGAGGATGATTTGGGAGAGAGGAGAGGGGAGGAATTCGACCAGAGTTCTCTTGCTTTTTCAGAAGTGTCGAATTCCCTATGCCATGGGGTCTATTTATACTTGTAGATTCCTTAATGATTACAGATAAGTCCCTATCAGATAATCTTCTCTTAAGGCTATCCAAATCCATTCCTAGATAAGCATATGGACGATTTTAGCTTTCCTAAAGCTCTTAGAATCCGTCCAAAGTATATCCAAATGGATTTACAGTTTAAAGCTTAACTATCAAACAATTGACAGTTTATACCCCTTTATTTAATTAATCTCTTTAAGTCACCAAATTAATTCTAATTAATTCTATGACTTATATTAATCAAATAACAATATATTACTCATTATATTATTCCCATAATATATTAATAATATTTATTCTCTCTTAATAAATCATCCTATCAAGTTGCTATGGTGAAGGCAACCCAAAAGGACCATGCACAACCGGATATAGTTACAGCCTTAGACACTATTCCAACAGAATTTTCCTACAACAACAGTTATCACACGAGCATAAAGGCAGCTCCATTCGAGGCCCTCTATGGCCGAAAGTGCAGATCCCCTCTATGCTGGGCTGAAGTGGGTGATACCCAGTTAGCTAAGGGACGAGTTCCCGAAAGCACTCTCACGGGTCCGGAGATCATTCGGGAAACGACAGAGAAGATCGTTCAAATTCATGAACGATTAAAAGCCTCTAGAGACCGACAGAAAAGCTACACCGACAAGCGTAGGAAACCATTGGAATTCCAGGTGGGCGACCGAGTCCTACTGAAGGTCTCACCCTGGAAGGGCTTGATACGCTTTGGAAAGCGTGGGAAGCTCAATCCAAGATACATAGGGCGTTTCGAGATTCTCGCAAGAATCGGCCCTGTGGCTTACAAGCTCAATCTACCGAAAGAACTCAGTAACATACATCCTACCTTCCACGTGTCAAACTTGAAAAAGTGCCTATCCGATGAGACTCTTGTTATTCCACTCTACGAGATCGAGATCAACGAGAGCCTCAACTTCGTGGAGGAACCAGTAGAGATCATGGACCGAGAGGTCAGGCAAACAAAGCAGAGCCGTATCCCGATAGTGAAGGTGCGCTGGAACGCAAAGCGTGGACCGGAATTCACTTGGGAAGAAGAGGATCAGATGAAACTGAAATAGCCTGATCTTTTCGCTTAATTATGTGTAATTTCTTACTTGCTTAAATTCTAATTTCGGGACGAAATTCCTTCTAACGGGGGGATGATGTGACAACCCGAATTTTCCATTTGTACGAACAATATCTATTCAATAGAAGCCAGTCTAATTTCAGTGATTTTCAGACTTTTCCGAACAAGTTTGTGTACATTAGGGTTTACACTTCAGGAAATATCAGGAGAGTGGATGCTCCTGGGTTTGTGAAATTTGAACATTTCAAGTTTCATAATGTTACAGTCCAAGTTCGAGAATAAAAGTATTTTCTATCAAAATGTTTCAGGACTATAAATAGTTTTTTGAATTAAATTAATTCATTATTCACAATTCCAACTAGAGAAAAGCCATTTTCTCTCTGACGGATCTTCGGGTTTTTATCCCAGATTGTGAGTAACTCTTTCTAGTAGTGTTAGAATACTTATTAGATGCTTATAACATGATTTATATGGCTAAATCATTAGATCTAGGAGTTTACTCCCCAAGGTGTTCTTGGGCGGTAAACTCCCGAAACAAAGCCAAAACCGACACTTGTGTTATGATAAGGCCTTAGATGTGTATGTATGCATGTTAGGGACAAGAAAACAAGCCAAAATCCACCCAAGATTGGGAGTTTACAGCCTAGAACTCTCATAGGCCGTAAACTCCATTTTCTAACACTAAATGGTTATTTAAGGACTCTAGGACTTTAAGGCTTGCATCTAGGCTATTTTCCCAAGTAGTGTAAGGTCTTAAACACATCAAAAGACACAAACAAATGTGAGTTTATGGCCCAAGTGTATCTTAGGCCGTAAACTCCATATAAATGGACAAAAGGGTGTTTTCATGACACCTAAAGCCCTAGGCCTTTATAAGAAATTGTTACACACTTAATGGAAGGACCAAACCACATCAAAATCACTTAACCAAGTGATTTTACGGAGAAGACATGGTTCTTGGGCCGTAAACTCCTAAAAAGGGCACTAAGGTGTGCCTAATGCCTTCATATGTTAGGAATAAAAGTCTAGAACATATCCCACAAGTGCAAGAGGCTTGAAAGCAAGAAAAACAACACCCCAAGGGAGTTTACGGCCGTAAACTCCAAGGGGAATGGCCTTGAGGCCGTAAACTCCTATTTGGAGTACTTCTAGACCTTAAACCCTTCCAAGGACTTAACCACTAAGTTAGGATAATTCTAGAAAGCATTTGGGACTTCAAAACACACCAAACACACACGTTTGGGAGTTTACGGTCGTAAACTCAAGAGTTTACAACCGTAAACTCCATGTGTGATGGTTAATGGAGAGTAAACTCTCATATAGGGTCCTTTGGAAACCCTAAACACGAATACCCTGTCCCACAATAGCTTAGATGAAATCCTTACGGCTTAAAACACTTATATAAAGTGTTAACTATGTCTAGGATGTCTTAAACATTATCAATTAGTCACTTGAGTCTAATTGAGTGCATATATGTGTGATTATATGTTCATTAGGATCGTAGTGTGTGCACAAGTCCTTGCTTGACACCTAGCCATCCTATATCGTTCAGTTCATTCCAATCACCAACTACAGGTGAGTTCATACCCCTAATCAATATTTTAAATGATTTTAAATGCTTTAATGGGGGGGGGGGGGGGGAATACAAGTAGAAACAAACTTGTTATTAAATCATTGATATGTATTTTATAACTATGTTTGTCATTTAACAGATTTCACATGCTACAAAATGTGATGCATGAAATGGTTTTACATCTTAAAAGCACATTGTTACCAAATGTTTTACTTTTGAAATGTATATTAAAATGACATCAAATCATTGTTAATTATTGTTCAAAACCCATAAGATGTCTTACAAAACCATTTTACATCCTTGAACTAAACTATGCATATACACTTATATTCTTATATATGTATTGATGTTATAGTTTACATCTTTCATTTAGTTTCCCACACCCTTGAGTGGAAAGAGTGTATAAACCTACATGATCAACCAATTATATTACAGTAAATTATCATAGGGATAGTTTGAAGATATCAAACATTACTTCCATTACAAGGAATTGACACAAGAGTCAGTTCATTCATGAGTCTATACTAGTACATTACCTGATACATGAGTACTTATAGATGTTTACCTGATACATGAATATGTTTACATATACTTACCTGTTACATGGACACACATACATGAATGCCATACAGGAACACTTTTACATAGGTGCATTATCCTGTATTCACTTACCTGGATACTTGTACTTAGAACTACGAAGATGATTTATTAGTATTTACTGTGTAAATTGTATTTCCTATCTCGGTTCAATGGGATAGCTAGGCGGGACTTACCATTCCGAACCCCACTGATTAGCACCAGTGGTCGATGACCATCTACGAAGGTCTAAGGTTACTACGTATATTAGGTAGATCGATTTGGGACTAACCCTTCCACCCACCTGCTGCTGCTACAGAGGACAATTGGACAATCTTCGGATGTTCATTAGGTTATACCTTTCGCTTATTGCGATGATTGTGTTACTCCTAGTAACCAGTGATGACACTTACATTAATACTTGTTTTGGACAATCTTCGGATGTTCATTAGGTTACATATTTCGCTTAATGCGATGTTGTGTTGGTCCTAGTACCCAGTGACAACACTTACAGTAGTACAATTTTCCTATTTACTTTGTTTTGTGATACATTCCCATAATCGATGAGCTAGACTAAGCACTTTTAGTACTAGTCAATAGTAAGGAAAACTATCATTTTCCAGAACATTCGGGTCTTGGTAGAAGACTACACTTCATACTTACAAAACATTCGGGTCTTGGTAGAAGACTACACTTCATACTTAGAAAACATTCAGGTCTTGGTAGAAGACTACACTTCATACTTACAAAACATTCGGGTCTTGGTAGAAGACTACACTTCATACTTAGAAAACATTCAGGTCTTGGTAGAAGACTACACTTCATACTTACAAAACATTCGGGTCTTGGTAGAAGACTACACTTCATACTTAGAAAACATTCAGGTCTTGGTAGAAGACTACACTTCATACTTACAAAACATTTGGGTCTTGGTAGAAGACTACACTTCATACTTAGAAAACATTCAGGTCTTGGTAGATACTACACTTCATACATACATAATATCCGGGTCTTGGTAGAAGGCTACATTTCATACTTATAGAAAATAAGGGTTTTTCTAGGAATTTCATACTTACCTCAACATTTTCATTTAAAGGTTTACATGGCTTTCATAACAGATTTTCACAACCAAGGCAATGATACCTATATACTTATGAATTCACCAGCTTTAAAGCTGATACTCGCTTTCAAAATAACTTGTATTCTCAGGTCGTCAGTAGACAGGTACGGAGGCCAGGTTTTGAGAAGACGGAGCAGACATGTCTCGTCTTTTATTTTGATTGTATATTTTTGGTGTCTTACTACAATGAAAGAACACACATGTATTAAAGTTTACTTATAATGCAATGGATGATGTTGTTGCTTGTTTATTATATTACACTGTTGTGATACTGTACATGACGTCCTCCACCCCTGAACGTTTCCGCCGTTCATGGTTTTGGGGTGTGACAGCAGCCTTAGACACTATTCCAACAAGATCTGGAGTTGAAACTCCAGATCTGAGCTCTATTTGGACCAAAGATGCAGAAAGTCATGTTAGTTGTTATGTAAAAGCCTTTCCCCATTAGTTGAGTTCCTCTCTAGCTTGGTTTTTGGTATTACTAGACAAGAAGCACGTAATGTTAGCAACTTTATGTTGCTAATGGACTCTAGGAACCCAAATCTATTGTTTGGAGCAAAGGAGAAACTCTGTGACTCGAAATTATGGAAATGCATGTATGGACTCGGCGAGTCTGGGAGATGGCTCGGCTAGTCGGGCTAATATCAGGCTTGAGTCGCGTAGTAACTCGGCGAGTTGGATGAAGATAGGCAGGAACTCAACGAGTTGGAAGAACAACTCGGCGAGTCTGTTGAAGATTTCCTAGGACTCGGCGAGTTGGTTCTTGGACATGGCGAGTCAAGTCGTGAAACCCCAAACCCTTAGAGTTAAGACTCGGATCAGTGAGTGGAGTGGGGACTTAGTGAGTTGGACAGGGCAGAACTCAGAAATCAGTAGACTCGGCGAGTCAGGGGCTGACTCGGCGAGTCAAGTCACGAATGAAAGGATCCTGAGCGTATGAACTCGGTGAGTCAGTAGGTAGACTCGGGAAGTAGGGTTGACCTGGAAGGTTGACATTGACCAGGACTTTGACTTTGACCAGAGTTGACTTAGTTGACTTTTGGAGGACTGTCAGACTAAGTGTCATATTGATATTGGTAGCTTGGAGAGCTAGTGGAGCAGCGAATCAGAGGGGTTGTCGGTTAGCAGCCAGAGGGTTATCAGCAGAGCTCAGCAGTTCAGGTGAGTTTCCTTCCAGTAGGAACAGGTCTACGGCCACAATGTCGGCCTGTTTAGTTAGCAGTAGTTTTGGACTTCGGTCCGATGCAGTAGTTTAGTATGCTTGGTGTCTCTATGATTCAAGTATGTTTATGTGTTATGTGTTCCGGACTTCAGTCTGATGCAGTATACAGTATATGTGTTTATACTAGTTGATATGTGTTTATGCTATGCTATGATCAGTCAGTTCCGGACATTGGTCCGATGCAGGGGAAAAGGTCCCAGTTAGACCGAGTTTCGGCCCGATGTAGTTTCCAGAATTCGGTCCAATGCAGGGGACAAGGTCCCAGTTAGTCCGGGCTTCGGCCCGATGCAGTTTTCAGACATCGGTCCATTGCAGGGGACAAGGTCCCAGTTAGTCCGGGCTTCGGCCCGATGTAGTTTCCGGACTTTGGTCTGATGCAGTGGGCAAGGCCTAGTATGTGATTTATATGTTATTGTATGGTATGTGGTAGTTTAGGGGAGCTCACTAAGCTTCGTGCTTACGGTTTTTAGTTTTTGGTTTCAGGTACTCAGTTTTCAAAAGAGGAGCTCAGAGAGGTTGCAGTGCACACAACATAGTCAGCTAGCCTGGGAATGTTTTACTCTGATAATAAGATTATGTTTTGAATTGATACTCGGAAACTATGTTATGGCATTTGATACAGTTTTTATAAATATGGTTTTATAATGTGTTAAAAGAATTTTTTTTTTATTTCGTGATTTTTGGGTCGTTACAAGTTGGTATCAGAGCCTTGGTTTGAGGGATTCGGATACACTTCGGGAGTGTCTGAACTCAAACTAAGGAAACGGTAAAAAGGTTTTCAAAAGAAAAACATTTTCGAAAAGAATTTTTGAGAAAAGAAAAGAGTTCTAGAAAAAGCGAAAAGAATTTTCTTAGAAAGAAAAGAACTTTGAAAAGAGAAAAAGGGTGTGGTGCATGCAATCAGCCAAGCTCAAGTAAGTAATCCCAAATTACCCATACAAGTTTATGTTATCAGATTCAGTTTCAGTTTCAGATCAGTTCAGTTTTAGTTTCAGTAGAACAACATGCTAGTATAGGACTAAGGATCTAGGAGGATGCCTTATGTGTGTGCTTTATGTGTTTCAGCTTGATAATAATTGCATGCTAGTATCGAGTAGATAGTAGTACGATAACTTGTGTAGGTTATGCCTGATAGTATGAGCTTAGCATTCTATGCTAGTATAGTTTCTTGTTATAAGAATAGTTTCGCATGAGTATGTTTCCTTTATCCGAATGATGCTTGCTTTGTGCTTTGTGGGACTCGGAGTGATGGGAGTTAGCCATTAGGTGAATACGTCACGTCACATGTGGTCAGGGTTGAATAATCTCAGAGTGTCGGATCTGACCCTATTGCGCATCTCTCGTCTGAGTCTAACCGTTGTAGGGACGAGTCTTTTACTCAAAGGATTATCCAAGCCTCATTGCGTGTGATGGTATTCAGGTGGTGGCTAATTGGCATTACAAGGAGGCCTTCGGCAGCTGAGGACTGGTTTGGGTGGAGTTAAGGTAATTCTTGAGGAAAGTATGGATAGATGTGGAAGGTAGTATGGGCCCGTACTACTGGAAGCAGAGGATTCATACTCGATTCAAGAGGTGCCAAGACAAAACCAGGGAATGGTGGAGTATCTGAGAGATCCTTCAGTAGCAGTGAGTATTCTGACAGTTATTATGTTATGTTTTCAACATGGTGACGTAGTGCGAGATACCATTTAGTAGTTCAGGTGCTAGGGAGGGATCTGGCTTAGGTTCTAGAGTAGGGCAGCTTGATGATCAGATGAGGTATTTCATTTCCGCAGAGATTATGCGCAACATCATCGATCAGACTCCAGTGATTTTCGGTTCGATTAAAGAGGCCATCGTGGAGCTTATAGACAATCATCCTAAGGCCTTTAGGACCGGGACAGTTTCAGGACAAATTGGGGCTCGACTAGAGCCTGATCCTTATGGAGTTCAGGGATCCATCAGGGAGGGAGTTCCCATTTTTAGCTCTTACCATCAGGGAACAGGTGTGAGTGGGGCACCCTGTCTCCAGGGGGACCTCTGCATGATTGGATAGTCAGGGAGGTTTCGCGAGCCATTCGCGAGGAGTTGCCAGGTATGGTTGTGAGGATCATCGATAGGTTGACCGCGAAGCTTCAGGGTTAGGCAGCGGTTGTTCAGATGATGGATGGGGTCGACGAGGTAACGCATGAGCGAGAAACGGGAAGGGAGTCGGAAAAGAAGAGGAAAGCGGATGAGACTTAGGTAGCCACAGGTTCGGGCAAGAGGCCTAAGGGGTCGGATTCGAGGTCGAGGGACTATCAGAGCCATAGTCGATGCAGGAAGTGTGGTAGGACGCACGAGGGTGCGCGCAGGCGTAGAAGTGGTGGCGATGCTGGATGTTTCAAGTGCGGCCGGATTGGCAATTTTATAGAGTTTGTACTGTTACCATCGACAAGGAACTTGACCCGATATGTTTACATTGCAGTCAGACGGGCCACAAGAAGGCCCACTGTCCGAGTTTGTATATAGCAGAGTAGGTGATAGCTCCTGTCCCTGTGACTTTGAGGACCACCAGTGGTTGTCGGGGCAGGGCAAGGACGCCCACGGCTCGAAGCAGAGTGTACCGGTTGATTTCAGCAAGGGTTCGAGCAGCGCCGGATGTTGGAGGTATGTATCTTTTACCTTCATGTCGATTACTATTCATGATATTATTGTCATATTGCTGCATCGATATTAGTAAGCATATGTATTGGAATATCATATTACCTGCTTGTGATTGAGTCTTATGCCATCTACATACCTTGGATTTAGAAGGATAAATTGGAGGTCATTCCCCTCTAGAACAAATTACTTTGGATACAGTTGTTGGAATAGTGTCTAAGGCTGTAACTATATCCGGTTGTGCATGGTCCTTTTGGGTTGCCTTCACCATAGCAACTTGATAGGATGATTTATTAAGAGAGAATAAATATTATTAATATATTATGGGAATAATATAATGAGTAATATATTGTTATTTGATTAATATAAGTCATAGAATTAATTAGAATTAATTTGGTGACTTAAAGAGATTAATTAAATAAAGGGGTATAAACTGTCAATTGTTTGATAGTTAAGCTTTAAACTGTAAATCCATTTGGATATACTTTGGACGGATTCTAAGAGCTTTAGGAAAGCTAAAATCGTCCATATGCTTATCTAGGAATGGATTTGGATAGCCTTAAGAGAAGATTATCTGATAGGGACTTATCTGTAATCATTAAGGAATCTACAAGTATAAATAGACCCCATGGCATAGGGAATTCGACACTTCTGGAAAAGCAAGAGAACTCTGGTCGAATTCCTCCCCTCTCCTCTCTCCCAAATCATCCTCCTTGCTTTGGTGTTTGTAAGCCATTAGAGGAGTGACATTTGTGACTCTAGAAGCTCCAAGACCTCAAGATCAACAAGGAACTCAAAGGTATGATTCTAGATCTGTTTCAATGTTGTTATTTAACCTAATTAGTAAATTAGAAGTCTTGGATTCAAAGCATGTTTATTAGAAAGCCTAGATCCAAGCATTAGGGTTTTGCATGCGCACATAGGAAAGTTCTTATGGCTAAAACCCATCAGTGGTATCAGAGCATAGTTTGGTTTTCTGTAAATTGTTGCTTGATTAACTGAAACAAACCTGCAAAATTCGAATTTTTGGTTTCTGAGTCATGGACTCGGCGAGTCTCAAAGTGGACTCGGCGAGTAGGCCTGACTCGGCGAGTCCATTTGTGCACTCGGCGAGTCCAGGCGTCAGGAATGGCCAGATTCGGGATTTCTTTGTGTTTATCTTATCTTAACTTACCATAAACTAATTAGATCAACATTAATTCGTTTTTCTGATAAATATGACTATTATCTTGATCTAGTTAAGGGTAATTATCAACTAATTAAATATTTAATTTCCTTATATGATAATTAATTAATTATTTTAATTATTTTGGTAATTATCTTAAAAAGAAATCTTGAATAAATCAAATATAGATAATTAGGATATTAATTGTTAATTGGAATTATTTGTTATTTGATCCTCCATGTTTTAAATGTTTAAAACCTACCCTCATGATTTGAAATTTACTTTTGTGATTAAAAGCTTTAATTTAGACAACTTAAATTTCAAACCCTAGATTTTAAAAGTTTTAAAATACAACCCTATACTAATATATATATGTATAACTAAATGCTAGTCTTACCGTTAGTAGGCCTCATTCACGAAGCCGGTCTATAAGGTGGGTATAAGGTTGCGGCCTATAAAATGGCGCTTAATGGGTGTACACTCACACCCACCGCTTGCTTGATTGGTGGAGGGTCGTTAGCCGAACGGGTAGGATAGGGCAACCTCATCCTCTCATTAAAAGTATAATAAGAAATACAAATAACTACACATATTTTAAAATTTCCCAATCCTAGTTACTTTAGGAAAAGTGAATTGATGCAATCCCATGAAATTACACTTTGCACCTTGCTAAGATGTTGGTGGAGCGTGTGTGGTTTACCGGCACACTAATTGGTTCTAAGCGAAGGTGGCAAAGGGTGATTCGTTGTTTATCATAGTTCGATGGAGCGTGTGTGGTTTACCGGCACGTCGAATAGGTGATTGTTACAATGAAGGCGCCATGTGAATTTGCATGGTAATTCACACCCGCTTTGTGATCCTCGGCATCCCAGTCACAAACAAGAGGGGCATATCGAGATTTAAACATGCCATTGAATAGATTCAATGAATCTCATCCGAACCTAGGAATTCTCAAAAAACACTTAGGACTAATAGTGTAAGCTTTTGATGGAGAATTAGTGAATCGTCATTCACTTACCTTCAATTTATTTGCATGTTAGATTACGGCATCCCTTTTCTAGTATGTAAATGTTATTGTTGGATCCTAGCCCTAATTTTCTTATTGGGTGATAATTAGGGATTCTTATTCTAATCTATCTTTGTCCTTTTCTAATTATAGATGTCAAACGCAAACAACGCTGCTGCTAGTTCTTTCACATTGATGAGCCTTTGCCAAAAGGTCACCTTCGATGGAACGAACTTTAACGAATGGATAAGATACATTCGCACCATTGCTCGCTATGAGGATAAGGAGTATGTCCTCGATGAGAAGCTCGAGAAAATCAACCCCGAAATTGCTACTCCCGCCGAAATCACCGCCTTTGAAACTCATGAGCGAGATGCAACGAAGGTACATTGCATCATGATCGCCACCATGAACTCCGAATTCCAAAAGTCCTACGAGGACATGTACCCGTACGAGATGCATCAAGACTTATTGGAGAGGTACCACCAAAACGCGAGACAAGAGAGGTACGAGATTTTCACTAACATGATTTCCGCGAAGATGGGTCATGGAGAATCACTTACCGTGCACTTGCAAAAGATGCAAAGGTATGTTGACCGCCTCCGCAAGTTAAATGTTGACTTCGGTGAAGACTTGGCGATCGACATGGTGCTTCACTCTTTGCCTCCGATGTACAACCAATTTAGGATGACCTACCACATGAACAAAGAAGAGGTCACCCTAAGCAAGCTCCAAGGTCTCTTGAGGGTTGCTGAGAGCAACTTCAAGGACAAGTCTGTTGCACCCACTCCCAATCCACCCGCTGCTCCTGTCTTGGCTATTGGACAAGGGAAGGGAAAGAAGAGGAAAGCTTCATCCAAGAACCATCGCAAGGTGAAAGCCCGAGATGGTGCCTCTTCTAGTGGGACCAAAGTTGATCCCGCCAAGCCCTGCTCTAACCCGAAGGAGGCAGAGTGCCACCACTGCCACAAGATAGGACATTGGAAGAGAAGCTGCCCGGATTACCTGCAAGCAATCAAAGAAGGAAAGATCAAGCCATCTTTCGCAGGTATATATACAATCAAATCTAACGATTCTAATCATGCTATTTCTTGGGTTCTTGATACCGGTTGTGGTTATCACATTTGTTCTAATGTGCAGGGACTAAGAAGAAGTAGGGATGTGGAGCAAGGAAGGATCAATCTAATCATGGGGAACAGAAGATCGTCGCCTGTGACCAAGATTGGAATGTACTCCTTAGTGCTTAGGAATAGTTTAGTTTTAGATTTGAACAATTGTTGCTATTCGCCAGAAATGGCAAGAAACATCATTTCATTTCATGGTTTATATAGACAAGGATTTAGATTTTCTTTTAATAATGAGAATGGTTCTATTTTGGCTTATCTAAATGGTGTCTTTTACTTTGAAGCTATACCATGTAATGGAATATATGAAACCGTTATGATTGTTGATAACTTAGGAAATGATGTTTTGAATATTGATTCTTCCACTAGTATGGATAAAGCTTCCTTGTGGCATTGTCGTCTTGGACATGTCAACAAGAAACGCATAGCCCAACTCCAAAAGGATGGAGTGTTGGAGTCATTCGACCTTAGGGAAGATGACACAAGCGAGTCTTGTTTGCTTGGAAAGATGACTAAGTCGCCTTTCACGAGTACATGTGAAAGGGGCGAGGGTCTATTGGACCTAATACATACCGATGTATGTGGACCGTTTAGATCAACCACGAAGGATGGGAACCGCTTCTATGTGACTTTTACCGATGACTATAGTAGATATGGGTATATCTACTTAATCAAGCAAAAGTCAGACAACTTTTGAAAAGTTCAAAGAGTTCAAGAATGAAGTGGAGAATCAATTGGGCAGGAAAATCAAGATGCTTCGATCCGATCGAGGAGGAGAGTACCTAAGTCTTGAATTCCACGATTATCTCAAGGACTGTGGAATAGTTTCGCAATTGACGCCTCCTAGGACACCGCAGTTAAATGGTGTGGTAGAAAGGCGTAATCGAACCTTATTGGATATGGTTCGCTCTATGATGAGTCGTGCTTCACTACCAATCTCTTTTTGGGGGTATGCCTTAGAGACTGCCGCCCATATCCTTAACCGAGTCCCTACTAAGAAGGTTGCCAAAACACCTCACGAGATGTGGACAGGGAAAGCTCCCTCGTTGGCACATATCAAGGTTTGGGGTTGCGAGGCTTTCGTAAGACGAGATGCTCACGACAAGCTTGAACCTCGAAGTGAGCGATGTATTTTCATCGGCTACCCGCAGACATCCTTTGGATATCTCTTCTATAGACCGAAGGACAATGTTGTCTTCGTTGCAAGGAGAGGAGTTTTCCGAGAGCGAGAACTCATAAGCCAAGGAGACAGTGGGAGGAAAATCGAACTTGAAGAGATTCAAGAGTCGATAGATGAAGGAACCTCTACCGCTGGCACTCAACCCGAGGAGGAAACTCCGGTTGAACCGATTGACGAATCCTTACCTCTTAGACGTTCCGATAGAGTTAGAGTTCTACCCCAGTTTTATGGTTTTCATATTACTACCGAAGGGGACACGTATATTAGTGATGGTACACTAGTAAACCTTGATGAACCTAATAGCTATAAGGAAGCCATGGCAGGCCCGGAGTCTGAAAAATGGAAAGAGGCAATGGATAGCGAGATCCAATCCATGTATGATAACCAAGTTTGGAATTTGGTTGATTTTGTGCCCGGACGTAAGACCGTTGGGTGCAAATGGATCTTCAAGAAGAAGACCGACGTGGATGGGAACGTACACACATATAAAGCGCGATTGGTCGCGAAGGGCTTTACTCAAACTCCCGGAGTTGACTATGATGAGACCTTCTCACCAGTTGCGAAGATTAAATCTATTAGAGTGATGTTAGCAATTGCCGCATTTCATGATTATGAGATTTGGCAAATGGATGTCAAGACCGCTTTCCTTAATGGGAAGCTGGCTGAGGATGTGTACATGGCTCAGCCCGAAGGGTTTATGGATCCGAAGCATCCGAATAGAGTGTGTAAGCTTGAAAAGTCCATTTATGGACTTAAACAAGCGTCTCGCAGATGGAATCTTTGCTTCGATGAGAAAGTCAAAGAGTTTGGATTTGTACGAAGCGAAGACGAGTCTTGTGTATATGTCAAAGCCAGTGGGAGTATAGTAAGCTTTCTCGTCCTATATGTTGATGACATATTGCTCATAGGAAATGACATCCCGACTCTGCAGGAAGTTAAGTCCTAGCTCGGGAAGTGCTTCGCTATGAAGGACCTCGGAGAAGCTTCTTACATTTTGGGAATAAGGATAGTGAGAGAAAGAAGTAAGAGACTAATTGGACTTAGTCAGAACACTTACTTGGAGAAGGTACTGAAACGTTTTAGTATGGAAAACTCAAAGAAGGGAGAATTACCAATACAAAGTAATGCCAAATTGAGTAAGACTCAAAGTCCGAGTACCGAAGCTGAGATAGCAGAAATGAGCCGAGTACCATACGCTTCCGCAGTTGGCTCAATCATGTACGCTATGACTTGTACTCGCCCTGATGTAGCCTTCGCTTTGAGCATGGTTAGCAGATATCAAGGGAATCCTGGCAAAGCACATTGGATTGCGGTGAAGAATATCCTTAAGTACCTTCGGAGGACGAAGGAATGGTTCTTAGTCCTCGGAGGAAGTGATGACTTGAAGGTGCGAGGGTATAGTGACGCCAGTTTTCAGACCGACAGGGACAACTACCGTTCGCAGTCGGGCTGGGTCTTTACCCTAAATGGAGGAGCAGTGACATGGAAAAGTTCCAAGCAGGAAACCGTAGCTGATTCAACGTGCGAATCAGAGTACATTGCAGCGAGCGAAGCGTCGAAGGAGGCAATATGGCTAAAGAACTTCATCAGTGATCTTGGAGTCGTACCTGCCATAAAGGAGCCAATGGAGATTTTCTGTGATAACGAAGGTGCGGTTGCCTTAACCAAGGAACCAAGGGATCATGGTAGATCAAGACATATCGACAGAAAATATCACTTCATCAGACATCGTGTAGAAGAAGGACAACTCATAGTAAAAAGGATATCATCAGAAGATAACCCAGCAGATCCGCTTACGAAGGGACTGAGTAGGGTTAAGCACTTACAGCATGCTAGGAGTATTGGGCTGAAGGATGATATTAGCATAGATTAGATAGTATTAGAAACGTGTAATAGATAAATGTAAATTAACATTTGATGATTAAATAAAGGAGTTTTATTTATGAGTAATGATACTATCTTATGTTAATTGTTTAGCTATTGTTTCACTTTGCATGTTTTGACTTCCAGAATAATTGAGTTTATTAGGAATAATCGGATTATTCAAATAGTCCACAATCGTTCATATGTTGGGAGTAGATATGAAAGAAGATTGTCATGAATTGGTGTGTAGAATGTCTAAATGGTGTTAGACATAGCAAAGGATTGCTACAACGTTCATGAGTGCTTATGAACTAGTTTTGAGCATTGGAATACACCCGCGCTTGCTGGAATCACCTTGTGGAATACGATATAGAAGGTGATCGCAAGACGATAATATCATATAGTCTTAAAACCTAGATATATGGTTTATTATTTGTTAATTGATTGTACATTGATAATGCGAAAACGCATCAGTAACTTGATGTTATAAAACGTATTGTTGTGTATAGTTGGTTAATGAATAAGTAAATGCATATAAGTCGAAGTTTATCTGTAACTTTTATCTAAGAAGGTAAAAGCGATATCTCGGCCGCTCGATGATTTGATTTGACTTATGTGCCGGGCCCGGTCAGAACTGAATTGATGTGTTCGATTAAGTTCTATGTCGAATAAATCAGAGATCGAGAAACCTAAATGCTTGACTAACCATTCCATAGGATTGTCAGCATGATATCTAACAGAGGACTGTACGTTCCCTTATCTAAAGGACAAGATTGATTAGATCAGAGTTGACAGCGTCTTTGAGAGCTATGATTGTAAACCGAATTGTACTAGTATAGTTACTAGACTTATCCAAGTGGGAGACTGTTGGAATAGTGTCTAAGGCTGTAACTATATCCGGTTGTGCATGGTCCTTTTGGGTTGCCTTCACCATAGCAACTTGATAGGATGATTTATTAAGAGAGAATAAATATTATTAATATATTATGGGAATAATATAATGAGTAATATATTGTTATTTGATTAATATAAGTCATAGAATTAATTAGAATTAATTTGGTGACTTAAAGAGATTAATTAAATAAAGGGGTATAAACTGTCAATTGTTTGATAGTTAAGCTTTAAACTGTAAATCCATTTGGATATACTTTGGACGGATTCTAAGAGCTTTAGGAAAGCTAAAATCGTCCATATGCTTATCTAGGAATGGATTTGGATAGCCTTAAGAGAAGATTATCTGATAGGGACTTATCTGTAATCATTAAGGAATCTACAAGTATAAATAGACCCCATGGCATAGGGAATTCGACACTTCTGGAAAAGCAAGAGAACTCTGGTCGAATTCCTCCCCTCTCCTCTCTCCCAAATCATCCTCCTTGCTTTGGTGTTTGTAAGCCATTAGAGGAGTGACATTTGTGACTCTAGAAGCTCCAAGACCTCAAGATCAACAAGGAACTCAAAGGTATGATTCTAGATCTGTTTCAATGTTGTTATTTAACCTAATTAGTAAATTAGAAGTCTTGGATTCAAAGCATGTTTATTAGAAAGCCTAGATCCAAGCATTAGGGTTTTGCATGCGCACATAGGAAAGTTCTTATGGCTAAAACCCATCAATAGTAACTATAGCAGTTATGTGTAAGAATCAGTAGTGCCTCACTACCTTCGGAAAGTGGCATTCGGGGATTGATCAGTTACATCCTCAGTAGTGACAACTTAGAGCTTCTAATGGAGTAGATAGAGGACGGTAAGGAAGTGGGTTGGAGATATTCACCCTAATGCAGGTTCTCCAGATGCAGTCACTAAAATAAATCCAGGTAAGGATTGAAGGGTGCTCCGTTAGTTAGCAAGAATGATTCGGATCTGGTAAAGGTTAGTTGGAGCGCCAACAGAGGTAAGCGCTGGCTGTCAGCAGATCGCCTTCTGATGATTGGAAGGATGGGGACTCCTTTTGAATAGGTGAGTAGTAAGGAGTTAGCCAAATCCATGTGGGGGAGAACCCTTCGAGTATTCAAGGGTAAGAGCACACAGACCCAGAGTGAGTACACGAACCCTGAGGACAAAAGATAGTAGTACAACGATTGATGGATTGAGGAGTTCAGGATTGGGAGTTTGAGGAACTTCCCAACAGTTAGTTCATGTGATCGAGATGGTTAGTAGCTGGTTGGGAATCCAGGATTTGAGGACCGCCTACAGGGCTCTAATGAGTCGGAATGAGGATCTTGAGAACGGTTAGCAAGAGATGCTTTCGTGTTAGTAGTCAGTGGCAGAGACAGCATGCATGGTTGTGTGGATTCAGGAGTCAGGAGTTTGGAAACTTCCCAACGATAGTTTCATGTATCCGGATTAGTAGACGGTTGGTTTGGGAACCTAGCCGAAGATTTCCTCAACGGAACGCTAAGTGTATCAAGGATATAAGATGTCGAGGTTGATGCAGCATTCGATGACTGAGGGCTGGTTTTGAGAAATCAGGATGAGGAATCACTAGCAGGACTAGGGATAGTCAAGATGTCCTTGGAATAGTAGTTAATAAAGCAGTCAGATAGCAGCAGAGTGTTGTAAGTCTGCGGGGGTAGCCGTAGCATTCACTAGCAGTCTGATGGTAGCAGAGTGTTGTAAGTCTACGGGGGTAGCTGTAGCATTCACTAGCAGTCAGGTACTAGTAGTGTGTTGTAAGTCTGCGGGGGTAGCCGTAGCATTTACTAGCAGTCAGATAATAGTAGAGTGTTGTAAGTCTCCGGGGGTAGCCATAGCATTCACTAGCAGTCAGATAGTAGTAGAGTGCTTTAAGTCTGCGGGGGTAGCCGAAGCATTCACTAGCAGCCAGACAGTATCAGAGAGTTTAAGTCTGCGAGTTTAGCTATAACATTCATCGGGTGGTAGGCAGCATGAGCGCGTTGTTGGACACAGGGGAAACAGTAGTGCCCATCAGTTCAGATGCAGCAGTGAGGATATGGGAATCCATGGGTTAGATTTCGGATTTCCAAATAGTTAAATTATGGTTGAGTCGATGATTCGATAGTTAGATCGTCACCTCAGTTATGAGAACCGGGAAGCAGCGGACCGCTTGGGTTCGTGTATGTTAAGGGCTACCGTTAGTCTAAGAGTCATCATTTTTTTAATCTTGGATTCGATGTTGTCGAGAGGTGACATTTGTGATGGGTTTTAGCCATAAGAACATCCTATGTGCTCATACAAACCCTAATGCTTGGATCTAGGTTTCTCTATTGTACATGCAATTCATCCAAGACTATAAACCCTAGATCTATTATATGATAATCAATATAACATATGAATTAGGGTTTAAATCAAACCTTGATTGTTATGTAGCAATAACAATCTCAAATCCTTCTTGTATTGACTTTAGAAAGCTTAGAGTCACAAATGTCACTCCTCTAATGGTTCACAAACACCAAGAGCAAGAGGATGAAGAGGAGAAGAGAAGGAGGCTGCCCAAAATGTGTGGAAACCCTAGACAACCAGATCACCACGTTTTTGGTGCATAAGGGTTCTTTAAATAGTGAGGCTATTAGGGTTATCTAACAAGGAAACCCTAATTTGGATGCTTAAGCCCTAAGCAACCCATGGACTCCTTCCTTAGCAAGCCTTGGACGATTTCCAATGGGTTTCCCCGTAGAATTCGTCCAACCTTATTATATAAGGCAATCCATAGCCCAATTGGAATTATCTTATAATTACAATTCCAATCCCTTAAGTTAAATTAATCTCTTTTAGTCACAAAATTAATTATCAATTAATTTTGATTAATATTAATTAAACAATATGATTTCTCCTTTAATATATTATTCTCATAATATATTAATAAATCATAATTAATCCTTTCTCTCCATAATTCATCCTATCAAGTTGCTTTGGTGAAGGCAACCCAAAAGGACCATGCACCATCGGGTCAAGTACATACCAAAATAGTTATGGACTTAGACACTAATCCAACAGTCTCCCACTTGGATAAGTCTAATAACTATTATGCGTATGACTTCAGATCCTAATCTGCAATCGTAGCTTTCCAAAACCGCTGTCAACTCTGATCCTATCAGATACGCGTTTCCTTTAGATAAGGGATCATATATTCCTCCATTCTAGATATCGTATAGATATAAGACACGATTTCTAATCATTCTCTCTATACTATTTCTCGACTTCCGATTTATGACGACTGACTAATTGAACAAATTAGCCCTAGCCTGGCCAAGCATTTACGTTTGTCATCACTAAATCACCCAGGGGCCCAAAGATGTCGCTTTTATCCTTCTTTGGATAAAAGGAATGGATAAACTTTGATTCAATGCTCGCTTTCACTCACTCACCGAATCACACACAACAATATGTTTTATGACACCAAGTTACTGGTACGTTTACATATTATCAATGTGCAATCGATTTGCAAGATACAACTCACACATCTCGGTTTCAAGAATATAAGATGTTATCGTCTCGCCAATCACTCGTGATACAATTCATGGAGTGATCCAAGTGAGCGTGGGTTTAATCCAATGCTCAAATCATATTCATAAGTACTCATGAACGTTGCAGCAAACATTTGCCTATGTCTAACACTCTTTAGACAATCCACACACCAATTCACGACAATCTTCATTCATATGTACTTCCAAAATATGAACGACTGTGGCCCGTTCGAATAATTTGACTGTTCTTAAACCAATTAAATTATTCAAGAAGTCAAAACATGCAAAGTGAAACACAAGAATAATACTAATTCCATATGGCCTCAAACCTTTAAGTATAAATAAAACACCTTTTATTTATCACCATATCGATTACTCGTTATTTGTTGTTTCGGGCAATCAACTTCTTACTTGAATTATTACAACACTTGTCCCATACTCTTAGCATGCACACAATGTTTACCTATGGTTCTTACTTTGTGAAATGGATCAAATGAACACATTTCCAATCATACTCATTTCACAACTCCCAATCCTTTTTCATAAATGAAAGAATATCAAATTCTTTCCATTTATAGAATATGCTAGATTCTTACATTTTATGCAATGATCCTTTCGCATTGTCATAGCACAAAAGTCACAATGACTATTGCCAATGAAATTACAAAGTCATGTATCGGAGATTGTTACAAGACAATTCCTTAGATATGATGTCTGTCACTCAAAGTACAAAAGTTTCTAATCTAGACATAGATTTTCAATATTCAATTCCCAATATGGAAATGCTTCCATATTTTCCATATGACAACTCATTCTTAATAGAATCTTTTCTATTCATAATAATGTCGATACGGTCCATCCAATATCATGCTTCCAACTACTCACAAGCGACCAATCCTCGGCGAACTTTAGATTGTCCTTTGACAGTTGTTTAATTATCTTAGTCAAAACCGATTCTTGTCCTTTTTCCATATAAATGCGCTAGACATTTGGAAAATTTTAGAATTATCAAATATTATAGCATTTGCAATCGATCCTATACCCGAAGCGTATGGGACACGATGCATAATGTCTTACATAAAGTTTTGATACTTTATCAATCTTCTGCCATAATATTTTATGTACTACGTTCTCAAAATCCGAACTATGAAGAGGAATGTCGTAATCATAATCGAAATTTGAGAACACACTATGTATCCTTGACTAAATTTATTAACATTCCACAACCTAAGCCTTTAAATTTGACATGAAGCATAATATTCTCTCCCTTAATTATAGCAAAACAACTTTTCAACTCTTGCGACTTTGCAAAGTATAACTCTTGTTTCTATAATTAATATTGCTAACTTGCAATACTTTCCATAATAATCATAACATTTATGCTCCCACTATCATGATGATTATTATAAACATAACACTTATGCTCCTGCTAGCTTTGACATGTATTTAGAAACCAGCTTAACTTCCAGAAAAACAATACTTATTGAATTTCTTAAGTTCATGTTTCTAATACCTAATGCTTTGATAATGTAACAACCCGATATTTCAACTCTTTGTAATGGCCTAATAAGTCAAGTATTGTAACCACTTTTGAGTTAAAGAAATTAACTTTGATAATAAAATGTCCAAAAAGTTTCTATTTAACTACCTACTATGTTTAATATCATTAAACCGGGATCGTACGTAAAATGAATGCCCAAATCCGGCTTCGTATATTGAAGTTAAGCTTTTTCCAAGTTCGGCTTAGCAGCAGACAGCTAAAAACTCGAATCGGAGATCGAGCGACTTTTGGCCGGAATGACCTAAACGAGAATCGAAGGTCTCGACAATGGTATTTCAGCGGTGAAAAGTCTGGCAAAAACCGACGTCAGATAAAGAAGTTATGAATTTTTAAAGAAATTCCTTAATCACCTCATTTTATAAATAAATAATAAAAAATAATTTCGGAATTTGCCAACGGAGTCTAAACGAAAGTTGTAGAGCGTAGTCTCACCTATGCGTGGATATAAAGACCATCGAAAACGGAGTTCGTATGAAGAAGATATGATTTTTTGAAGTTTATTAAATAAATTATATATAAATTCAATTCAAAATCCGGTAATATCCGAAGGAGGAGTCAGCATCCTCATCCGAGTTACGCGCCGCGTAACCTCGTACGCCCCGCGTAGGCGAGGGCCTTGGTCTCGGTCCGTCCACGTCGCCCCTATGCGAAGCTACCCCCTTTCCGTCCCATCCGAAGCCGAGGCAGTCGAGGACTCGGTCATGCATGACGTACGCGTATGCGCTGCGTACGAGCGTACGCCCCGCGTACCGAGGCGGTTCAGCCCCCTATAAATAGAAATGCGAGGGTTCCCGGAAATTTTGCTAATTCTCTCTCTATTTTCTTGAGTTTTGCCTTGTTTTCTGTGCCCGCACTACCCCGAAGCTCTGGTCTTTTTGCTCAAGTCCCGAGGGTTGATTTTACTCCCAAGATTCCCGAGAATCCCGAGAAATATCCGTTTCCCGAGACGAAACTCTGCCCGGTTTTCCATCTAGCTATCTTCAAACTTTCATGTGAGTTCATATTCCCTTCAAACACACTTTAAATACATTTTAAATGCTTTTATACTCTTTTAGGGGAGGAATACAAGTAAACATTCGGTTATTATCGTGTATTTCATAAAATTTCAATGTACTCTTCATTATCAAATGAATCACTTGTGATTTAGTACTACTATGTGAAAACTATTGTCATACTTCGAATGCACTAGATTTATACAAAGTATTTAGTAATTCCAAAGTATCCTTCGTTGCTAAACCGTTTTATACATTCTAAAAACTTATGATTTATGATTTGTCAAACATTGTGAAAAAGGATAAACTTTGCACACAAAATTATTACTTTAATACAGACTTAGTTGAGAATCCATGAGACGTGTACATCTTCAAATACTGCCTTTTTGTTAAAAGGTATCCCTACAAGTCCTGTCTATAACCAGAGTCTCCCGTTCGGAGAACGTGTCAAATGTGTATAGATCTATACGGGAAGTCATGATCCCGCACCCTAACTGTTAGCTACAGTCCTTCCTTTGGGGTGACAGTTTGTCATAACGCTACGATGCCTGAAGAACGTCGCTACAGGCATATTATGTTTAGTATGGTTATAAAACTCATCGGATACACAACTATTATAGTACTTTTGACTGATGAATGAGTAGCTACTACAATTATTCATTATCCAACAAACTGAAATCTTATGATAGGTTTGTTATATAAATCTATGTTTAAAATCTTCTAAAGCATGTGGATTGCTTCCAATTGTTAGTCTTGGACATTAAACAAACAACTATTAGGAAAATAAGGGATTTTCTTGGTTCAACTATCTACGTTTTTCAACACAAATACTCTCATGCACTACATACTTTTATAAGAAAATAAGGGATTTTCTTGGAAATTATACACTCATTTTGGAATGGCATTCAATGTTTATAAATCACTTATGAACTCACCAACTTAATTGTTGACACTTTTTCTTTGAATTAACTTGTATTCTCAGGGAACCGTTAAACAGGTTTGGAAATCAACTTTTGGAGATTAACGCGCTGGCGTTAATTATTTCTTTTGAAAGATGTTTATGCATTTATCTTTTGAACATGTAAAGAATACAATGATGTAAACATTTTTAAACCTTTATATATGTATGGTGGTGTGTACTTTCCTTTCTATGAACTGTTATGATACTGAATATGACGTCCTCCGCCCCCGAACGTTTCCGCCGTTCTGGTTTGGGGGTGTGACAGATCGGTATCAGAGCTTTGTTTATAGGGAATTAAGTATATCAAAACCATTTCTTTTTGGTATACAACTATAAACTCAACTAGGCGAAAACACCCTGAGAAGAGTCATACTTTTGAAATTAAATTTAATTAGTTTTCTTTTTAAATAGGCATGCACTCATTTCATACTAATAACAGTTTCATATCAGATAATTTTAGAAGTATTATAAATAAGTTGTGCAGTACAGGTACGCCTTGGGACATGTAATCGGAACTGGGAAGAATATAGCCTGATCAACTATATTTGTCCAAGAGCCGACTAACGTATGCCAAGGAGTGTCTGCAATGGGCAACCAATTAAAACTTACCAAAAGCACATCATTACATAATACTAAGGGAGTCTTTGTGTTGTCATCAACCATTAAACTTAAGGGTAAATTTCATGTACTCTAGCTTATAGTCAATTCTTAACCCTATTCTCGTACAGACTCAATGGTTGGATTCCACCACCCCAACGACCCCTACTACCCCAACCAAGGTAATGGAGGATGGGTCGAAGAAGATTCCGAAGAAGACGAAGAGCCGATAGAATTGGATGAGGGAGATGACTCTGGTACGGATTCAGAGGCAGAGGTTATCAATCCACCGGCCACACAACCTCCTGTCCATGTGAGGAACTTTCAAGGACCCACTCCTGTGTGGGGAAGTCACCTCCACCATTGGAGCCAACAACAAAGCTTATGCCCTCCCTACGGCATGTGCCGAGACTTTTATGATGTCAGAGGCGGGGGATCGGCAGACCGAGCAATTCCGGTCATGGTTGGCAAACTAGCCAACCAATGCTATCAATCCAGAGTTCAAGCCAACCGGATCCGCGAGATCAACGTAGAAGTACAGGTTCACACTTCTGACATCCGTAGGCTGGATGGGATTCAAGACCTTGCCCAACTCCAAACTGAGGCATTTCAGGCACAAATGATTGCAGCCCTAGCCGAGTTAAGGGAGCAACAAGCCGCTCTTGATAGGCGTCTAATGGAATCGAAGCAATCAGATGCGTAGTCAAGCTCCAAGCGCAACCTACGTCGCAAACAGCGCTTGCCAGGATTGCAAATTTTGTTATAAATTAGGACTTCGGATAAGAATATAAGTTTCTTTAAAAACTTTCTGTAATCGGAGACCTTTAGAAAGGTCAAAAAGTTTTGTCTAAACTCGGATGTAACACCACTATATGTTTAATATATATAGGGCATATCTCTTTCTTGTTTTAATTATGAGTAGTCCAATCAATTCATAAGTACATCTATTCAAACGTTATTTATGAATCAAGCTCAAAACCCTATGTTGGCCAAACCAAATTCTTAAACTATTAAAGGAAGTTAACTCAATATCATTCAACTCGCAACCACCAAAACTTATAATCTCTCATTTTTTTTCTTCTTTTAGCAGTGCAATGCCTCCTCGTAGATCAGCACGTACCAACGCAACCCCACCACCACCTCCACCACTGACATATGATCCAACCATGGTCCAGGCTGCTATCACAGCAGCAGTAGCAGCCGCCCTCTCTCAAATAAACTCCAATGCAAATGGAGGTATAGGAAGCAGCACGAATCATCCCAATCGTGGCACCGGACAGGGCCATGTAAGGGAATGTACTTACAAGGAGTTCTCCAACGCAAAGCCAAAGACTTTTAATGGAAGTGGGGGAGTATTGCACTAATGCAATGGTTCAAAAAGACCGAAACAGTCTTCGAGATCTGCTCGTGCCAAGAAACAAGCAAGGTCAAGTTCGTTGCTTGCACCTTCATAGATCGAGCCCTCACTTGGTGGAAAAGCCATGTGAATTTAGTGACACTCACTATCGCTAACGCCATGAGTTGGGAAGAGCTGAAGGTTCTACTACTGGAAGAATACTGCCTAAGGGGCGAAGTGAAAAAGCTTGAGCAGGAGCTCTGGAATTTGAAAATGGCTGGGTCTGATCTAGTCGCCTACACAGCTAGGTTCAACGATCTCGCTGCTTTGTGCCCTACCATGGTCAACCCAGAATCAAATAAGATCGAAAGGTACATTTGGGGGTTTTCACCCTAGATTCAAGGGCATGTCCTAGCTTCCAACCCTATCACCTACAACAGCGCTAAACGCCTGGCTCAACGACTCATCGACCACGGAGTGAAACAGAGTACCTTTGCAGCAACCGCAAATCCACCTAAGGAGGCTCAGGGCCAGAGTAAGCCTGGGAACAAGAGGAGGGGACAAACCTTCCAGGAGAACCCCAAGAAACAACAAGTAGTAGCGACCCACGCGATTACGGTACCTACCAACTCTGCCCCCACAAGCTCATACAATGGGAAACTTCCAAAGTGCAACCAATGCAACTTACCACCACGGTCTCTGCCATAACCTTCAATGCACCAGGTGCAATAAGAAGGGACATACAGCCCGTTATTGCAAAGAGCCAACCCAACAAAGCGCCCCAACTGCTAATACTGGAGTGAGCCGCGCCTGCTTTGAGTGCGGAGACACGGGACACTACCGCAGGGACTGCCCGAAGGCAAACCACAGGAATACCAGCGGAAGGGGCCGAGTTTTCGCAATGGGACAAGATGAAGCCGTTGCGGATCCTACTGTTGTTCCGGGTACGTTTCTTCTCGATAACTCGTATGCATGCATTTTGTTTGATAGTGGAGCGGAAAGGAGTTTTGTGAGTCACGACTTTAAAGGCATGCTAAAACCAATACCACAATCATTAAGTGAACCATTCTTAGTAGAAATGGCCAACGGAAAAACCGAAGGCACTAAGGAGATATACTTAAACTGTACCCTAATTCTAAACGATAATCCCTTTCCAATCAACCTCATGCCAGTCTCGATTAAGAGTTTCGATGTCATCATTGGCATGGATTGGCTGAGTTTACATCGTGCGGACATTTTATGTTACGATAAGGTCGTTTGCCTTAATCTGCCAACCGGCGAAACCTTCCTTGTCTTGGGCGACAAACATAGTACCACTCTTCGTATCATCTCAAGTATCCGGGCTCAGAAGTACCTACGCAAAGAGTGCCGTGCATTTTTGGCTCACATTATAGATGTGAAGCGCGAAGTCCCGGACGTCAAGAATGTGCCCGACGTATGCGATTTTCGTGATGTTTTCCCCGAGGATCTTCCGGGAATACCACCCGCAAGACAAGTCGAATTCAGAATCGATCTGGTTCCCGGAGCTACCCCAGTAGCCAAAGCACCCTATCGATTAGCCCCGGCAGAGATGCAGGAGCTATCCGGCCAACTAAATGAACTACTTGTAAAAGGATTCATCAGGCCGAGCTTCTCGCCATGGGGAGCACCTGTGTTGTTCGTGAAAAAGAAGGATGGATCATTCAGGATGTGCATCGACTACCGAGAACTCAACAAACTTACCATCAAGAACCGATACCCCCTACCCCGAATCGACGACTTATTTGATCAACTCCAAGGAGCCAACTACTTCTCCAAGATCGATCTGAGGTCGGGGTATCACCAGCTACGAGTCCTGGAGAGTGATGTTCGCAAGACGGCCTTCCGAACGAGGTACAGACATTACGAATTCATAGTGATGCCGTTCGGACTAACCAATGCCCCGTCCGTATTCATGGATCTAATGAATCGGGTATGTCGTCCATTCCTGGATAAATTTGTGATAGTATTCATACACGACATACTCATTCATTCAAAGAATAAAGAAGAACATAGTCAACACCTGAGACAAGTCTTAGAGACGTTACGGACTGAGAGACTTTATGCAAAATTCTCAAAATATGAGTTTTGGATTAGAAAGGTGGACTTCCTCGGTCACGTGGTCAGCAAGGAAGGAATCCACGTGGACCCCGCAAAAATCAAGGCTATTGAAAACTGGTCCGCACCAACGACACCAACCGAAATTCGCCAGTTTCTATGTCTTGCTGGTTATTATTGAAGATTCATCCAGAATTTCTCCAGCATCGTGAAGCCTCTTACCGCTTTAACCCAGAAAGGTGTGACCTACAACTGGGGAGAAAAGCAAGATGCTGCATTTCGGACTTTGAAACAGGCCCTTTTGCAGTGCACCCATCCTTTCTCTTCCAGAGGGGACCGAAGATTTTATGGTGTATTGCGACGTTTCGAAGCAAGGACTGGGCTGTGTGCTGATGCAGAGGGGAAAGGTTATTGCATATGCCTCACGACAACTGAAAACGCATGAGGTCAATTACACCACTCATGACTTAGAACTTGGAGCGGTGGTCTTCCCTCTTAAAATCTGGAGGCACTACCTATACGGTACTAAGTGCACTATCTTTACAGACCACAAGAGACTCCAACACATCTTCGACCAGAAGGAGTTAAACATGAGACATCGACGTTGGGTCGAATTGCTTAACGACTACAAATGTGAGATTCGCTATCATCCGGGAAAGGCAAACGTCATGGCCGATGCCCTTAGTCGAAAGGAGTACTCTGGCCGAAGAGTGAAGTCATTAGCCATGTCAATCCATTTGCACCTATCAGGGCAAGTCAAGGAAGCTCAAATAGAGGCCTTGAAACCCGAAAACGTAACAGGTGAGGCCCTTAGGGGAATGGACAAGAACTTAGAAATCAAGAGTGACGGAGCATGCTACCTCATGAACCGGATCTGGACACCCAAGTTTGGTGGATTCAGAGAGGTAGTTATGAGCGAGGCACACAGGACTCCATACTCCATACACCCAGGGTCAGACAAGATGTATCTAGACCTCAAGCAACTCTACTGGTGGCCAAACATGAAAGCGGAGATTGCTACCTATGTGAGCAAGTGTTTGACTTGCGCCAAAATAAAAATAGAACACCAGAAACCCTCAGGTCTACTCCAACAACCTGAAAATACCTGAGTGGAAATGGGAGCAGCTTTCTATGGACTTTATAACGAAACTGCCCAAAACTCAGGGTGGCCAAGATACTATTTGGGTGATCGTCGACAGATTAACCAAGTCCGCTCATTTCTTACCGATCAAGGAAACTGATAGGATGGAAAAACTAGCAAGAACCTATATCCGGGAGATCGTACGACTTCATGGAGTACCGAGGTCCATCATTTCAGATAGAGACAGCAGATTCACTTCCAGATTCTGGCAATCATTGCAAAAATCCATGGGAACAAGGTTGGATATGAGTACAGCATACCACCCACAAACTGACGGACAGAGTGAGAGGACGATCCAAACCTTGGAAGACATGTTGCGAGCATGTGTAATCGACTTTGGTAAGGCATGGGAAGTTCACTTACCTTTGGTCGAGTTCTCTTATAACAATAGTTATCATACTAGTATCAAGACTACTCCATATGAAGCCCTTTACGGCCATAAGTGCAGATCACCTTTGTGCTGGACGGAAGTGGGCGACACGTAATTGGCAAAAGGTCTAGTCCCTAATAGCACCCTCACTAGTCCGGAGATCATCAGAGAAATGACTGAAAAGATCGTGCAAATACGAGAATGACTGAAGTCCTCAAGGGATGGGCAAAAGAGCTATGCCGACAAAAGGCATAAACCCTTGGAATTCCAGATTGGCGACCGTGTGCTACTAAAGGTCTCACCCTGGAAGGGCATGATACGCTTCGGAAAGCGTGGGACGCTAAATCCTAGGTACATTGGACCCTTTGAAATCATTTCAAGAGTTGGTCCAGTGGCCTACAAGCTCCGTCTTCCAATCGAGCTTAACAAAGTACACCCAGTATTCCACGTATCGAACCTGAAGAAGTGTTTGTCCGACGAAACACTTGTAATTCCACTCGATGAAATCGAACTAAATGAAAATCTTCACTTTGCGGAAGAACCCGTCGAGATCATGGATAGGGAAGTTAAACAAACTAAACATAGTCACATTCCAATAGTAAAGGTTCGATGGAATGCTAGGAGAGGACCCGAGTTCACATGGGAACGGGAAAACCAAATGCAACAGAAGTATCCGCACCTCTTCCTCAGCCCCTAAGACTTCTCTTTTGTATTAAAATTTCGGGACGAAATTCCCTCTAACGGGGGGATGATGTAACAACCCGATATTTCAACTCTTTGTAATGGCCTAATAAGTCAAGTATTGTAACCACTTTTGAGTTAAAGAAATTAACTTTGATAATAAAATGTCCAAAAAGTTTCTATTTAACTACCTACTATGTTTAATATCATTAAATCGGGATCGTACGTAAAAAGAATGCCCAAATCCGGCTTCGTATATTGAAGTTAAGCTTTTTCCAAGTTCGGCTTAGCAGCAGACAGCTAAAAACTCGAATCGGAGATCGAGCGACTTTTGGTCGGAATAACCTAAACGAGAATCGAAGGTCTTGACAATGGTATTTCAGCGGTGAAAAGTCTGGCAAAAACTGACGTCAGATAAAGAAGTTATGAAGTTTTAAAGAAATTCCTTAATCACATCATTTTATAAATAAATAATAAAAAATAATTTCGGAATTTGCCAACGGAGTCTAAACGAAAGTTGTAGAGCGTAGTCTCACCTACGTGTGGATATAAAGACCATCGAAAACGGAGTTCGTATGAAGAAGATATGATTTTTTGAAGTTTATTAAATAAATTATATATAAATTTAATTCAAAATCCGATAATATCCGAAGGAGGAGTCAGCATCCTCATCCGAGTTACGCGCCACGTAACCTCGTACGCCCCGCGTACGCGAGGGCCTTGGTCTTAGTCCGTCCACGTCGCCCCTATGCGAAGCTACCCCCTTTCCGTCCCATCCGAAGCCGAGGGAGTCGAGGACTCGGTCATGCATGACGTACGCGTACGCGCTGCGTACGAGCGTACGCCCCGCGTACCGAGGCGGTTCAGCCCCCTATAAATAGAAATGCGAGGGTTCCCGGAAATTTTGCTCATTCTCTCTCTATTTTCTTGCGTTTTGGCTCGTTTTCCGTGCCCGCACTACCCCGAAGCTCTGGTCATTTTGCTCAAGTCTAGAGGGTCAATTTTACTCCCGAGATTCCTAAGAATCCTGAGAAAAATCCGTTTCCCGAGACGAAACTCTGCCCAGTTTTCCATCTAGCTATCTTCAAACTTTCATGTGAGTTCATATTCCCTTCAAACACACTTTAAATACATTTTAAATGCTTTTATACTCATTTAGGGGAGGAATACAACTAAACATTCGGTTATTATCGTGTATTTCATAAAATTTCACTGTACTCGTCATTATCAAATGAATCACTTGTGATTTAGTACTACTATGTGAAAACTCTTGTCATACTTCGCATGCACTAGATTTATACAAAGTATTTAGTAATTCCAATGTATCCTTCGTTGCTAAACCGTTTTATACATTCTAAAAACTTATGATTTATGATTTGTCAAACATTGTGAAAAAGGATAAACTTTGCACACAAAACTATTACTTTAATACAGACTTAGTTGAGAATCCATGAGACGTGTACATCTTCAAATACTACCTTTTTGTTAAAAGGTATCGCTACAAGTCCTGTCTATAACCAGAGTCTCCCATTCGGAGAACGTGTCAAATGTGTATAGATCTATACGGGAAGTCATGATCCCGCGCCCTGACTGTTAGCTACAGTCCTTCCTTTGGGGTGACAGTTTGTCATAACGCTACGACGCCTGAAGAACGTCGCTACATGCATATTATGTTTATAATGGTAATAAAACTCATCGGATACACAACTATTATAGTACTTTTGACTGATGAATGAGTAGCTACTACAGTTATTCATTATCCAACAAACTGAAATCTTCTGATAGGTTTATTATATAAATCTATTTTTAAAATCTTCTAAAGCATGTGGATTGCTTCCAATTGTTAGTCATGGACATTAAACAAACAACTATTAGGAAAATAAGGGATTTTCTTGGTTCAACTATCTACGTTTTTCAACAAAAATACTCTCACGCACTACATACTTTTATAAGAAAATAAGGGATTATCTTGGAAATTATACACTCATTTTGGAATGGCATTCAATGTTTCTAAATCACTTATGAACTCACCAACTTAATTGTTGACACTTTTTCTTTGAATTAACTTGTATTCTCACGGAACCGTTAAACAAGTTTGGAAATCAACTTTTGGAGATTAACGCGCTGGCGTTAATTATTTCTTTTGAAAGATGTTTATGCATTTATCTTTTGAACATGTAAAGAATAAAATAATGTAAACATTTTTAAACCTTTATATATGTATGGTGGTGTGTACTTTGCTTTCTATGAACTGTTATGATACTGAATATGACGTCCTCCTCCCCCGAGCGTTTCTGTCGTTCTGGTTTGGGGGTGTGACAGATAATCCTTTATCTAAGCTTATACACCTTTCCCTTAGATAGCTTATATGTGTGTCTAAACAATTTAGACTAATTTCCAAATCTCACAATTCGAATCAAGGAAAGGGATACCGTAACCATAATCGAATTCGAGAATACAATTTCACAATCACTATCTTCTAAAAATCTCTATTAGTGAAAGCATTTCCTCACAGTCATTTTCACGAAGGAGGGAATCTTATGACACTTAGATTTTAATGGTGTATTTGTTCCTATCCATGTGAATTTGTCAAAACCAAAGTTTACGACAAATTCAAACTCATATGGACCGAACTTTCTTAATCTTGATTTCTTGCCTTATTGTAGCACAGCTGCCCACCATGTCTTCCAAGTAGTTAAGCAGCTCACCTTTTCCTATCAATGTACTTTTCATTGATCAAGGTGTCTACTTTTTATGCGTTCAAATGAGAACTCATAGAACTCACATGCATAATTAACTCAGTTGGAATGGCACAGAAACAAAATAGTGTCAACAAGATAGGTTGTAAACCTCAACTCGTGTGCTAGTGATGATCGATAAGGTTTATTTTGATTTTTCTTGAAACCTTTCAACACCATTAAGACTCCCATTGACTCCTTGACATATAAGATTCTCTTGTCAATAAACATTTCTTGACAAACAAATATTCAAGAGTTAGTGTAGTTTTTATCAAAACACTTCATAAATTGGTCCTAGTTGGTCTTTGTCTTATCCAAGACATCACAATTTTCCACATTTGATGAATGCTATAAACCTTCCTAATACTTGTCACTCAATGTCACAATCTTAACTCTAAGACTTGTTTTGGAACGAAGTATTATTCACTTCTTGATTTAACCATTTCTTCAATTCTTAATTCCTCTTCTCAGACATACAATTGTACTAAGATTTTCTTAGAGGATCAATTGAGATATGGTTCTTAATCATTAAGACTTATCATAAAGCATAAAAGGTACTCTCCCTTCTTCTTAGAATAGAGAAACTTTTATCTTTCTGCCTTCTTGATTCTTCTTATTCGTTCTGCTATTGATTTAAACTCTTTCAATCAATTCAGAATTACAGTTAATCTTATAAGTATAATCATATTTACTAAACCTTTAGTAAATCATGACGAATATCTTTGTTATTCTTGTGGTGGACTTGATCAGCACACAACTTTGTGTACTCGATCTCCTAGTCCTTCACTTGACACTTTGTCAATGAATTAGTCTAATTTCCAAATATGAAATTTCTCATTCATCGTGCAATGAAGTTGCATTCTGTCCAATTGAAACTTGGGTGATGAGAAACCTTCCCTACTTGGTAAATTCTTGACATTTCCACAATTATCATAATTAAGAATCACATCCATTCGTTGTAGAAATATGCAAATATCAATTTTTCATAACGGTTTCATTGCAATGAAATAAAATAATAAATGAGTTAAACCAAAATTTATTTTATTCATAAAAGCAGCGGAAAACATTTGTCCTTACAATGCAAAATTAACTGAAAAACTATGTAGTCTAATATTCCTAACAACTCTATCATAACTTTCTAAGCTCAAAATCTAATCTTCAAATCCATGCGATCAACATCCATTTCTTCGTGATTAGACTTATCTTGCTCTTTCATCAAGCTTCCTCTCTTTTCACTGATCCTGCAGAACATTCAAATGTAATCTTATCACAACATGTATCAACGAATAGGAACTTAATGGAGTTAGATAGTGGATTTTACCTGAAGCATAGCCATACTCTTTGACTCTCCCATCTTTTGGACTCTTCAGGCTCTTAGGGAAGACTTGTATCCAACGCCCTTTCTCTTGGCAGCAAGCACATGTCGGTTCTCCTAGAACGTCCTCGGAAGCATGGTTGGTTGATTTTCCCAACAAATATGCTCCATTGCTTTGCCAAATCATTTCTGATTCAGCAGAAATGAGCATGTAAGTTAGGTCAATGAGGTTATCGTCATGATCCATCATATAATACTTTCTTTTGAACTCATTATATGATTCAGGGAGTGACTGCAAAACCCAGTTCACATCCAACTTATTAGGCAATGACGCACCCAACATTATCAACCTATCGATGTGTGATTTCCTTCCTAGAACGTGGGCACACATAGGTTTACCATCTTCATGTTTCATTTCCAATACGACTTTAGTGACATTGAACCTTTCAATTCTTTGATCTTGTTTGTTAGGGAGAATAATTGGAGGAGGAGGAGGAAGTGAAGCATGATATCTTGTTCCTCGATCGAATCATGGAATATCATCTTCATGTGGAAAGCTTGTTCCAGGGATTTTGGGAAACCATAGTTGTCGTACTTTGACATCTACAAAACAGGAGAAAAATAAATT
This sequence comes from Lactuca sativa, assembly GCF_002870075.4. Lineage (NCBI taxonomy): Eukaryota > Viridiplantae > Streptophyta > Magnoliopsida > Asterales > Asteraceae > Lactuca > Lactuca sativa. The sequence goes on along the minus strand of NC_056623.2, from coordinate 244,045,514 downwards.
CAGGTTAGTCGATCGATTGAGTCCTTAATAACTCACCCAAATGAGATATTAAGGCTAGGACCCAACACAATACGCTACAACCTAGAAAAGGGATGTCGTAATCTAGTTGTAGAATATTTGAAGGTAAGTGAATGACGATTCACTAATTTCCACCATGAAAAACAAAAAAGAAATTTATGTTTTAAATCTATGAAAACTCCTAGATCCTTTGAGATTCATTGAACTTTTCAATGGCATGTTTAAATCTCGATATGCCCCTCTAGTTTGTGACTGGGATGCCAAGGATCACAAAGCGGGTGTGAATAACCATGCAAACTTACATGGTGCCCCCACATGTTACAGTCACCTATTCGATGTGCCAGTAAACCACACACGCTCCACCGAACTATGAATAAAATCGGATTTTAATGATCTAAAACAGATAAGGCAAGTATCCATGAGTAAAACAGCAAGAAATCCCGAAATCCCTCTTTCTGACGCTCGAACTCACCGAGTACCCATATGGACTCGCCGAGTAGGGGCCTACTTGCCGAGTCCACAATGGGACCCGCCGAGTTCATCAGGCAGATGAGCCAAAAATCAATTTTGTTGCTTGAATAAACACATAATGCATCAATACAATAGAAACCAATCATGGCTCTGATACCACTGATGGGTTTTAGCCATAAGAACATCCTATGTGCTCATACAAACCCTAATGCTTGAATCTAGGTTTCTCTATTGTACATGAAATTCATCCAAGACTATAAACCCTAGATCTATTATATGATAATCAATATAACATATGAATTAGGGTTTAGATCATACCTTGTTTTTTATGTAGCAATAACAATCTCAAATCCTTCTTGTATTGACTTTAGAAAGCTTAGTGTCACAAATGTCACTCCTCTAATGGTTCACAAACACCAAGAGCAAGAGCATGAAGAGGAGAAGAGAAGGAGGTTGCCCAAAACGTGTGGAAACCCTAGATAACCAGTTCACCACGTTTTTGGTGCATAAGGGTTCTTTAAATAGTGAGGCTATTAGGGTTATCTAACAAAGAAACCCTAATTTGGATGCTTAAGCCCTAAGCAACTCATGGACTCCTTCCTTAGCATGCGTTGGACGATTTCCAATGGGTTTCCCCATAGAATTCGTCCAACCTTATTATATAAGGCAATCCATAGCCCAATTGCAATTATCTTATAATTACAATTCCAGTCCCTTAAGTTTAATTAATCTCTTTTAGTCACAAAATTAATTATCAATTAATTTTTGACTAATATATACTATTCTCATAATATATTAATAAATCATAATTAATCCTTTCTCTCCATAATTCATCCTATCAAGTTGCTTTGCTGAAGGCAACCCAAAAGGACCATGCACCATCGGGTCAAGTACATACCAAAATAGTTATGGACTTAGACACTAATCCAACAGTTTGGACCTGATCGGTGGATCGGGAGGTTGTTAGAGCCACGGTGTCAAGATAACTAGTGGAAACTAGTTCCAGAGAAAGATTCCGTTTAGAGGTCGTAGGAGCGACTGAGTGAGGAGTCCATGGACTCCACAGTTGAGTTGGAACTCGGTGTTGCAGATAACCGACGGATGATTGGAGACCAGGAAGGTCTTGAGGTATTTTGAGAAGCAGCCATATAGGCAGTTCGGTGCTTCAGTTAGTTCAGTGTTACAGGCAGTTCGGTGTTGTAGGCAATTCAGTGTCTTGGATAGTTTCAGAGTTATGGACAATATTAGTATTTGTGTTGGAATGCAAGTGTTGGTGGTATAGTTGATTGATTTGGAAATGGCAAGTCCCTCTCAGCAGGATCAGTTAAGCCTTCTGCCATGTATAAGTGATCTGCAAGGGTAATTAGGCAGGTGGCCTTTCTTTCAGGATGGAAGACTCGAGTTATTGGAAGATAAGTAGTCAGATGAGAGATACGCAGGCTGGTTCCAGCAGCATTGATTTAGTATGAGTGGCAGAGTGGATAGAATAGTTATAGATAGTCGAAGTATCTTCAGAAGTCGCTGGAAGCGACTAGGAGATTGCGATGGGGTGTAGTGACCGGTGGGAGTCTGGTAACCCAAATATCGGCAGATTAGTTGGACCAGGGTGGTCTTAGTGCATCCGGTAGGCGGATGAGGGGCAACAGAATTTTCAGTCAGAGGCAGTAACGCCAAGGGAGGTATGGTAAGAGGCAGCAAGTTGACTGAGGGTGCTACGCCTCTCACGGCAGGGTTGGATAATCTCAGAGGGGTGGGTTTGACCTTGTTGCGTAACTCTCGTAAGAGTCTTAACCGTTATAGGGATGAATCTTTCACTCGAAGGATTATTTGATCCATTCGTTGGGACGGGTGCTCAGCACTAAGTTATGGAAATAAGAAGCATTCAGTATGTACCAGCAGTAGTGACCAACACTGAGAGTGGCTAGAGTGATGGACAAAAGGGTTAAAGTCACCAAGCAGGGTGTTTGAGGCGAATTGCAGGTCAGTTGACCATAGTGAACTTCGAGGACAAAGTTTAGTTTAAGTGGGGGAGAGTTGTAATACCCGAAATCAGAAAGGTCAAGAAAGGAAAGGAAAACCATAAGTTAAAGGGGGGTCGACTCGTCGAGTCCAGGGAGGAACTCGGCGAGTCGGAGCGAGATCCTGGTGTAAAGTAAGTGGCCGACTCGGCGAGTCGGCAAGTGAACTCAGCGAGTCTGGTCTGGGTCAGGAAACCCTAATTCTGGGACTTGGTACCCTATTTAAGCATCTTATTCTCTTCCCTAGGGCTCATTTGCGGCCCCTATAGCCCAGACCCCAAACCCTGGCCACCATAATCGTTTTTGGAGCAAGATCTACCCATGGTGAAGTAATTTGGAGCTTGGAAGAGAAGAGAGTCATAGTGGTGCAAGAGGAAGCCTTGGATCCATAGTTAGTGGAACTTTTTAGAGCATTTGGAGGTATTGAATCGTTATCCTTGGCTTTCTCCTTTGTAGATCCATCTTTCATGGAGTTTTAGCGTTTCTTTGAGAGTATGGGATGAGAAATCGGTGCACAAGTTAGATCTGGAGTTGAAACTCCAAATCTGAGCTCTATTTGGACCAAAGATGCAGAAAGTCATGTTAATTGCTATGCAAAAGCCTTTCCCCATGAGTTGAGTTCCTCTCTAGCTTGGTTTTTGGTATTACGAGACAAGAAGCACGTAAAGTTAGCAACTTTATGTTGTTAATGGACTATAGGAACCCAAATCTATTGTTTGGAGCAAAGGAGAAGCTCTGTGACTTGAAATTATGGAAATGCACGTATGGACTCGGCGAGTCGGGCTGATATCAGGCTTAAGTCGCGTAGTAACTCGGCGAGTCACATGGGTAGAGTCGGCGAGTTGGATGAAGAGAGGCAGGAACTCGACGAGTTGGAAGAACAACTAGGCGTGTCTGTTGAAGATTGCCTAGGACTCGGTGAGTCTGTTCTTGGACTCGGTGAGTCAAGTCGCAAAACCCCAAACCCTTCGAGTTAAGACTCAGATCAGTGGGTGGAGTGGGGACTCAGTGAGTTGGACAGGGCAGAACTCGGAAATCAGTACACTCGGCGAGTCAGGGGCTGACTCAGTGAGTTGTGTCATGAATGAAAGGATCCTGAGCGTATGAACTCGGTGAGTCAGTAGGCAGACTCGACGAGTAGGGTTGAATTGGAAGGATGACTTTGACCAGGACTTTGACTTTGACCAGAGTTGACTTAGTTGACTTTTGGAGGACTGTCAGACTAAGTGTCATATTGATATTGGTAGCTCGGAGAGCTAGTGGAGCAGCGGCTCAGAGGGGTTGTCTGTTAGCAGCCAGAGGGTTATAAGTACAACTCAACAGTTTCGGTGAGTTTCCTTCTAGTAGGAACGGGTCTACGACCACAATGCCGACCCGTTTAGTTAGCAGTAGTTTCGGAATTCGGTCTGATGCAGTAGTTTAGTATGCTTGGTGTCTCTGTGATTCAAGTACGTTTATGTGTTATGTGTTCCGGACTTCAGTCTGATGCAGTATATAGTATATGTGTTTATACTAGTTGATATGTGTTTATGCTATGTTATGATCAGTCAGTTCCGGACTTCGGTCCGATGCAGGGGACAAGGTCCCAGTTAGTTCGGGCTTCGGCCCGATGCTGTTTCCGGACATCGGTCCGATGCAGGGGACATGGTCCCAGTTAGTCTGGGCTTCGGCCCGATGCAGTCTCTGGACTTTGGTCTAATGTAGTGGGCAAGGCCCAGTATGTGCTTTATATGTTATTGTATAGTACGTGGTAGTTTCGGGGAGCTCACTAAGCTTCGTGCTTACGGTTTTCAGTTTTTGGTTTCAGGTACTCAGTTTTCTAATGAGGAGCTCGGAGAGGCTGCAGTGCACACACCATAATCAGCTAGATTGGGAATGTTTTACTCTGATAATAAGATTATGTCTTGAATTGATACTCGGAAACTATGTTATGACTTATGATACGGTTTTTATAAATATGGTTTTAGTAATGTGTTAAAAGAAAATTTTTTTAGTCGTGATTTTTGGGTCGTTACAACAATCCTTGCTAAAGTGCCCAACCTTTCCTCACTTATAGCAGCCCGATGACCCCAATCTACAAGTCGCCTCATGTGTCCAGCCGCATTTCCTGCATCAGCTCTAGCCTGGCTGGCCCTTCGACCTAGTGTCGGATCTCTTGGGATTCTTCCCCGAAGCTCCAGTCACATGCCCCTCTTCTGCATTCCTCTTTCTGATATGCTCCAAATCAATCTCCCTCTCTCTCACCCTAACAATCATAGAATCTAGAGTCGGCCATGCTGAGTAGCTGATATGCTCTCGAATATCAGCTCCCAACATGCCATGATAGTGGGTCCTCCGCATCTCCTCATCTCCTGCATACTGAGGCAACAACAAGACCCTCTCCCAAAACTTGGCGGTAATATCCGCCACCATCTCTGTCATCTTCCTCATATCAAGAAACTCCCTGGCCAGCTGTTGAAGCTCCACAGCTAGCATGAACTCAGACCTAAACCGTGCCACAAAGCCTAACCAACTCATAGCCTCAATGGTTGAGGCTCCCAAGGAATCACCAACGAACTCCCATCAATCTCTGGCCCTGTCCCTCAAACAACCTACAGCATAACAAACCTTCGACCCCTCCAGGTAGAAGCTAGTCAACTGAGCAGACTCCATGTTTGCAATCCACCTCCTAACAGCAATTGGTTCCTTCACCCCATGGAAGTCTGTCGCCTGATACGTGTATTTATATTTATATTTTTATGCATTATATCTTAATATTTTAGCCTTTATTATTCTATTTAGAACTAAAAAATTACTTATAGTGCTTTGAATTATGATTTGCAGCTATTACTTGTCGATAGAGCACAAAAGAAAAGACTGGAGCGGAATTAGGACTTAGAAGCTAAAAGAAAGAAAAAATGTTGGAGGAGTAAACTACGCCCCGCGTAATTGACGTGTACGCTTAGCGTAATAGCCAAATACGGGTTACGCCCAACGTAACTGCTTGCATCCGGATTTCCTCATCGCGCATTAATTCTCAGTACGCCCAGCGTAATCCGACTTACGCCCAACGTGTGTAAGTCGGTTCCAAGGGTTATAAAAAGCGATTATCAGCTAATTTAGTCGATACTTAACTTCTGTTAAGCCGTTTTGAGGGTCTATAAGGCGGTCGGAAGGCCGTTAAGCTAACAGGAGCGGAGATCGGAAGGATTGGAGAGCGGATACGTGTCGGTAATCATGTGGGTTGTTAACGTGACCATGTTTAGCATTCCACTGTGTTACTATTATGTGTTTAGTTTCTGATTTAGGTGTAAAAACCTTTTACTTTGTGTTTATGATTGAATGAAACCTTGATTTATAGATTAATTGTTAGATTAAATTGTTTATTTATGTTTAATTTATCTTACCAAGCTTGTTAAAAGATCCTCATGTGTTAATGATAATTATTTGCTATTAATTGTCAAGTAAATTAAGTTGTATGAACATCGGCCTGATTGCTTGTATCTTATGACTTTGATGACCATCAAGATTATAAGTCTAGGAATAGCGAATGTGGACCTAGGATTAACTTGGAAATAAATAAGTTAACGTGTGAGCTTTGTTTGATGATCATCAACAAGAGGTTAATTGAACAACCAATTTGATTTACTATTATTACAAGTCTTGCTTGATACGAATTGAGTTGTTTGCTAAAAGAATAGTAATAGTGGGTGCGAATACAATCATTTTAGGAATTGGTGAACATGAATAAATAAATTTGTGTATGCAATTGTCTATGCTTTTTAGGTGTAATTTACCTAAACCAAAGTACCTGAAGAGATTTACTTTCCTGTTAGTTTATTGAGATTTGTTAATTAATTGTTCGTTTGAGATTTAATAACCATTTCTTTATTCCTTTCGTGTGTTTTGTAACCTATAATCAAATATTTTAAATTAAATAATAACATGGTTCCCTGTGATCGACACCCGACTTACTTTAGCTATACTGTAATCTGACTAGGTACACTACCTATAAGTGCATAGTTAGTCTAAGTTTGTTAGGTTATAAATATTTAAATTAGTGGGTACTTTCCATGCACATCAAGTTTTTTTATTTTTATTTGGTATGTAATTAAGTTTAATTTAGGTTGTTTTATTTTTTGGTACTTTTGTTTTCCATGTTGATGCTCTTTGATTGTTTAGATCTTTGCAGAATTTTCGCCCATAGAAAGCAGGCAGTAAGTTCAGCAGCTAGGTCCGACTGTTGCTAGAGAGAGTCGTGTGAGAGTTCGAAGATTATAGTCAAGACCCACAATTTTTCATAAGTATGGGGTGCATATTGATTTCGCGAGAGATTATTTAGAAGAGTGGCATTTTTACTATATTTTGACTCTTATGGTATGGATGAGCTGTTCCCACACCATGGAGTTTTATTTAGACGTGAGGTAGAAATATCACCTTGGCTGCCACAGCATGGTTAACACTTTCCTATGTTGTGGGGGAGTTTTCATCGCAAGAAGAGACTGCCATTCTTGACAAAACGACGCAGTTGACACTTTTCCATGTCATGGTTACTACATATTGCATTTATTTGCAATCTTTGCACCACATCTTAGAACTCGGCGTTCTTGTAAATTTAGAAGCAGCAGTTGTAGTTTCTAGTCTTTCAGCAATATTTGGAGTAACCTGTAGCAGCCCCATTCGATATTGCTACAACTACGCTAGGGAAGTCTGTTCCTTTTTCTTCCTTTTTATGTGCCTAATTAGTTTTATGCATACAATGAGGGCATTGTATGAAATAAGTGTGGGGTAGGGGGTCAATAAAAGAAAATTAAAAACTGAAATAATAGTTTGAAAATTGCTATATTTAGGAAAATTTAAAAATTTAAAAAATTTTATAAACTTGAAATAATAGTTTACTTAAGACAAATCTAGTGATAATTTAAAATTTTGCTAATATTGTATGAGATGATCCGATGAGAAATCAAATGTTTAGTTGAGCCAATACACATTATAGTGCATTTGTGGCTCCCTTATTCTAGTGAAATCATGGGACAAAAACACAACTTCGCTTAGTTTGAGGGATGCAATATGTTAAGCAGCTTGTACCTGAAATGTATCCAGGAAAACTAATACTCTAACCAATAAAGGTTGATGTTGAGTGCCCTTGCTTAAGCATGTAGGGTTTTGAGTGAAAAAAAGTGAGTTACATGTGAAAAAAAAGAGAGAGAGAGAATTACAAGAAAAGTTGTAAGAATATTGGAGCAATTAAAGTGAAGATCAAAAGATCAAAATTCCGAAGTTTCAAAAAGTTGAAGATACCAAAAATCAAAGAAGGTGATGAATTCAAAGAGCTCCATTATGGTATCAAAAATTGTAATTTTCTAGATTATGTATGCTTGGGTTGCTTGACCAAAAATACCTTGAGGTTAAGAAAGCTTTCTGGGGATGGATTCGGAGGGATGCATAAAATGAGCATTGTTCAAAAGAAGTGGACGAGTGTTTATGAGGATTGTGAGTATTTAGAATTAGGGGGTTCTTTAGGAAAATATTTAGACACAAATACATGCATTGCGGTCTTGACATAATGACTGAGTTTAAAATGGATTGTTTAGTACGATACTGGTAAAATAAAAGTAAATTTGCTTGGGGGCAAGCAAAGACTAAGTGTGGGGTATTTATATATGTGTATTTTTAAGTATATTCTTATGCATTATATCTTAATATTTTAGCCTTTATTATTCTCTTTAGAACTAAAAAATTACTTATAATGCTTTGAATTATGATTTGCAGCTATTACATGTCGATAGAGCACAAAAGACAAGACTGGAGCGGAATTACGACTTAGAAGCTAAAAGAAAGAAAAAAATTTGGAGGAGTCAACTACGCCCCACGTAATTGACATGTATGCTTAGCGTAATAGCCAAATATGGGTTACGCACATCGTAATCTATGGTTACGCCCAGCATAACTGCTTGCATCCGGATTTCCTCATCGCGCATTAATTCTCAGTACACCCAACGTAATCTGACTTATGCCCAACGTATGTAAGTCGGTTCCAAGGGTTATAAAAAGCGATTATCAACTATCCAGAAGGGGGAATTCGACTTCTAACCTAATTTAGTTGATAATTAACTTATGTTAAGCCGTTTTGAGGGTCTAGAAGGCGGTCGGAAGGCCGTTAAGCTAACGAGAGTGGTGATCGGAAGGATTGGAGAGCGGATACGTGTTGGTAATCATGTGGGTTGTTAATGTGACCATGTTTAGCATTCCACTGTGTTACTATTATGTGTTTAGTTTCTGATTTGGGTGTAAAAACCTTTTACTTTGTGTTTATGATTGAATGAAACCTTGATTTATAGATTAATTGTTAGATTAAATTGTTTATTTATGTTTAATTTATCTTGCCAAGCTTGTTAAAAGATCCTCATGTGTTAATGATAATTATTTGCTGTTAATTGTCAAGTACATTAAGTTGTATGAACATCTGCTTGATTGCTTGTATCTTATGACTTTGATGACCATAAAGATTATAAGTCTAGGAATAGCGAACGTGAACCTAGGATTAGCTTGGAAATAAATAAGTTAACGTGTGAGCCTTTTTTGACGATCATCAACAAGAGGTTAATTGAAAAAAACAATTTGATTAACTATTATTACAAGTCTTGTTTGATACGAACTGAACACTAGGAAACATGTTAGTTTAATCAACTGATCACTGTTTGAATTGACTTGTTTGCTAAAGGATTAGTAATAGTGATTGCGAATCTAATCATTTTAGGAATTAATGAACATGAATAAATAAATTTGTGTATGCAATTGTTTATGCTTTTTAGGTGTAATTTGATGGGCTTTGAGCATTCTAACACTACCTAAATGTACATGCAACCTTAATAACCTTGGATATATGTTTGTCTAATAATCATGAAAAGTTGTTTTTCCAAGGTTATGAACCTATCTAGCATACATGGGGAACAATTTTCTTTGTATAAAAGATAGAACTACATACCTTGTTGATGAAAGTGTTCCTTGAAACCTTGTGAGCCTAGCACCTCAAGTGTGATGCCTCAAATGCTTCACACAACACCAAATGCAAAGTATAAACTTGAGAGAATACTCTAACACACTCAAAATCAGCCAATCCCTCTTGTTTCTTTAAGTGTAGCCGATTTTGGGGAGATACATGGTCTTTATATAGTGTGTTGCATTAGGTAAAACCCTAATGTAACATGACTCTTCATTTCTCAATCCATGGGTTAACTCCATGGAGCATCCATGGAGCATCCTATGGGTGGAACCCAACTTGATAATCCATGGAGCCTTTTAGCCCACTATATAAGATATGGAAGATTTACATAATCTACCCATATATTTAATTAGTTATCTTTTTGATCACTTAATTAATTCTAAATTAATTCTTGATCAAAACTAATTAAATAATATTATTAATATATTAGAACTTATAATATATTAATAAACCATATGTGTTATTTCTCTCATTTAGTTTATCCAATTGCATGGTGCCATGCAACCCAAATGGACCATGTCGGGTCGGGTCAAGTACATACCAGAAATAGTTATGGACATAGACACCTTATCCAACAGTCTCCCACTTGGATAAGTCTAATAACTATAACTGCAATACATCATGAACCGATCGGCAATCGTAGCTCTTTCTAGGTCTCTCGGAACTAAGAAGATGTTGATACGCCATTTAAGATAAGTGATCATATAATCCTCTGTTCTAGATATCAGCCGGACAATTACATGGAACAATGTCTTACTTATTGTCCAGCAGTTTGTTTCCCGATTTCTGATTTGTTTGAAAAAGAACTAAATTGAACACATCAATTAGGTTCTGACCGGGCCTGGTACATAGGTCAAAACAAAATCATCGAGGGGCCCAGATATCCGCTTCTAATCTAAGAATGAACAGATAAACTTTGACTCATATGTTTCTTCTACTACTAGTTGAATCATACATAAAAGCACGTTTTATAACATCGAGTTACCAATGCGTTTTCGTACAATCAATGCATAACCAATTCATAGGCAATAAATCATATCTCTAGGTTTGAAGACTTATATGATATTACCGTCTCACGATCATTCGAGATAAAATTCCATGAAGTGATTCTAGTGAGCGTGGGTTGTTTCCAGTACTTAGAACTTATGAGCATCCATGATTGTTGTAGCCATGTCCAACACCTTAGACCTCTGCAACCAATCATGACATTCTTACTTCATATATACTTCCAACATATGACTGACTGTGGAAAATTTAAATAATATGTAAAATCACAACATACTATTCTGGAAGTCAAAACATGCAAAAGAAATTATAGTAAACGATTGACAAAAGATAGTAACACTTTACTCATAAATAAACACCATTTTTATTCATCATCAAATGTAAATTACACTTTAAAAATTTCATAATTTACCTAACTACGAAAACTTATATCATCCTTTAGCCCTATGCTCCGAGCATGCTGAAGATGCTTAACCCTACGCAGTCCCTTCGTGAGGGGATCTGTTGGGTTCTCATCTGATGATACCCTCTTTGCCACGAGGATTCCTTCTTCTATGTGATGTCTGATAAAATGATATTTTCTATCGATGTGTATGGATCTCCCATGATCCCTTGGTTCCTTGGCTAAGGAAACATCACTTTCACTATCATTGAAAATTTCCATGGGCTCCTTTATAGCTGGTACAACTCCAAGGTCTCCAATGAAGTTCTTCAACCATATAGCCTCCTTTGCTGCCTCGCTCGTTGCTATATACTCTGATTGACAAGTGGAATCAGCCACTGTTTCCTGCTTGGAACTCTTTAAAGTGATTGCTCCTCTGTATAGGGTGAAGACCCAGCCCGACTGAGAGCGGAAATTATCCCTATTAGTCTGGAAGCCAGCATCACAATACCCTACAACTCTCAAGTCATCACTCCCACCGAGGGTAAGGACCCAGTCCTTAGTCCTCCATAGATACTTGAGGATATTCTTTACCATAGTCTAGTGAGCCTTGCCAGGGTTCCCCTGATACCTACTAACCATGCTCAAAGCAAAGGCTACATCAGGTCGAGTACAAGTCATAGCATACATGATCGAGCCTACCGCAGAAGCATAAGGTACTCGACTCATTTCTGCTATCTCAGCCTCAGTACTAGGGCTCTGAGCTTTACTCAATCTGGCGTTACTCTGGATAGGTAATTCTCCTTTCTTGGAGTTCTCCATGCTGAATCTCTTCAGCACCTTGTCCATATAGGTACTTTGACTAAGTCCAATTAGTCTTTTACTCAGGTCTCTCAAAATCCTTATGTTGGATAAGGTGTCTAAGTCCATAACTTATTTGGTATATACTTGACCCGACCGACATGGTCCATTTGGGTTGCATCTCATCCAAACTATTTATGGATAATTTTATGAGAGTTATACACATATGTTTATTAATATATTATAAGTTATAATATATTAATATGAAGTTATGTTATTTAATTAGTATTAGTCTTAAATTAATTATGAAATAATTTAGAGATTAAAAGGAAAACTAATTAGATTATGGTCTACTGGTTTTATATGGTGTGGGCTAACACTCATTTGTTAATGGGCTAGGCTTTGATGGAAGTCCATGGATGATCCATGGAGCTTTTAACCCATGGATCCTTGGAAAGGAAAATTCATGGGTTATTAGGGTTTCACCCTAACCATGTACACTATACAAGCATGCTTATGGTGCATGAAATGTGAACTAGTGAACTAGTGTGTGTGTGCTTGTGTGTGGCCGAAAATATAGAAGTGTGTATACTCTCTCAAAGTTTTCCAAGAGTTTGTGGTGTTTTGTGATTCCATTTGAGGCATTCACACTATTGGTGCTTGGCCCTCAAACTCCTCAAGAACCAAACTCACCAAAAAGGTATGTAATCTCTTCTAACTTTTTATGTTGAATTGTCACACCCCGAAAACCAAAGGCGGAAACGTTCCCGGGGTTGACTCCACGTTGAGTATCAAATCCAATGTACATAGTAATCACAGTAGACAACCATTACATTACATATATCTGAAAGTTTACATTTGGTTCAAAAGTAATTTGTACAAAAGTTATACATATATCATATGAACAAAACGAGACGAGTCTTCAGGGTACTCCATCTTCATCCAAAAGATATCACCGGGTACCTGTCTAACTTGGACCTGAGAATACAAGCAGTTTGAAAATCAGCATAAAGCTGGTGAGTTCATAAGCGGTTTTGTTTTGTGAAAATGTATCGGTTTCCTTTAGTTTTCCGAAAAAGGTTTGTTATCCAAGAAAATCCCATATTTTCTTATATAAAGTAGTTTAGTTATCTTTCATTATAGTTCTGTTACAAGTTATAAGTTAACCCCAGGAAAATCCCATATTTTCCTAAATGTAAGATTGATTAATAACACAGAGTATAGTTTAATATACAAAACTATAATTTAGACGAACTGTAAATAGAAAGTATTTTGAAAATCTTGGGACTAACATCCCGAACCAGTTATAAGATGTGACAACCCGAAATTTCCATTGTACGAACATCATCTATTCAATAGAAGCTAGTTCAGTTTCAGTGATTTTCAAGCTTTTCCGAACAAGTTTGTGTACATTAGGGTTTATGTTTTAGATGATATCAGGAGAGTGGATACTCCTGGTTTTGTGAAACTTGGGCATTTCAAGTTTCATACTGTTACAGTCCAACATCAGGAATAAAAATATTTTCCGCCAAAATATTCCAGGACTATAAATAGTTTCTGAATGAAATTAATTCATTATTTACAATTCCAAATAGAGAAAAGCCTTATTCTCTCTGACGGATCTTCGGGTTTTCATCCCAGATTGTGAGTCTACTTTTCTATATGTGATTCAATACCTGTTTAATGCTTATTAACATCAATTGCATGTCTAGATATCAAGATTCGGGAGTTTACCGCCCAAGAACGTTCTTGGGGAGTAAACTCCAAAAATGGAACATTATGACTTCCTAGTCCCGATTCCTTGTTAGACAACTTGTTTAGGAGTTAGGATATGATCTTTATAGGCCAAAAATCATCCAAGAAACACAAGTTCTAGGAGTTTACGGCCAAGGAACTCCCTTGGGCCGTAAACCCCTTTTCAAGGGCTTAAATGCCCTAAAACTTTCCCCAATTGCTTAAGGACTTTAACTACCAGTACTTGTGCTTGTTTAGAGCATCAAAAGCCCATAAAAACCATAAGTTTCTAGGAGTTTACGGCCAAGAACCCTTCTTGGGCCGTAAACCCCTTTTTGTGGGACAAAAATCATTCCAAGCACACCTAAGGCCTTTAGACAATTTACCTTGCACCCTTGGGACTAGAATGGAGAGTAGAACACATCTAAACCACTCCTTGAAAGGAGTTTACAGCCAAGGAACATGACTTGGGCCGTAAACTACAAGTGAAGGCACCAAAGTGTGCCTCTTGCCCCCATTAGCCTTAGATAAATTCATGGAAGCCATCCTTGATGTTTAAGAGCCTCAAAACAATTAAATTCCAAGAGTTTACGGCCGTCAACTCTAGGATGAAGGACCTTAGGCCGTAAACTCCCTTATGGAGTGTTCTAAAGCCTTAAACTACTTCATGTGTTATTCCAACAAAGCTAGGAGTGTTCTAGGATCAAGATAGCACCACAAAACACCCAAAACTACCCTTTTAGGAGTTCACGGCCATAAACCTATGAGTTTACGGCCGTAAACTCCAAGGTGTGGGGTTTGTTGGGTTTTGAACTCCTATACAAGGCCCTTTGATGTTTCAAACCCTTTTGCCTTGTCCCGTAGCAACTTAGATGCAACAATTTAAACCTTAAACACTCATAAAAGTGTTTAAATGTTTTCTAAGTGTATTAACTTATTTATTAAGTTATTATTTGTCTAATTAGTTATATATATGCTTATTATATGATAACTAGGATTGTGCGTGTAAACCAGTCTCCGTTTGTCACCTAGCACGGTAGCCGACACTGCAATTCAAACGACTCACCTCAAGTGAGTTCATACCCCTTTGAATCAACCTTTGAAATGATTTTAAGCGTTTTAAATACTTTATGGGGGGGAATACAAGTCAAATACTTATAAGTTATTACTTCAATCACATGTGATTGTGTTTAATCACATGTGATTAATAACTAGGAAAACAACGATTTTCACACTGTTCAAACTGTTTATCAAATGCCTTACTTTGAAATGTTTTACAAACTGTTTTACTATCGAAACTTACTTATAGACTGTGATTCAATCAAATGCTTCTTTCACTTAAACTGCTTTATCAACTTATGCTTTCAAAATGATTTATAGATCGACATCAAATCAATGTTCTCTTGAAATTATATTTATACTTCAAAATGTTTTATGAAAACTTATTTATGCTTTATATATCCAATTGCATGCCCATATATGTATAGGTATATAAATAATGTTCAAAAGGCTTAGGAATGCCATCCGCCCTATTTCTTTTTCCTCGATTTGGATGTGGTCTGGTGGGATTTCGGGTGGCCCTCCGAAGGTCATTTCCATATTACTTATATATCATATATACATGTATAGACATAAAAGTACTTCCCTATTCATACTCTCAGTACATCATTAGCTGGTTACCATCGGGGTAACGCAGGATCAATAGATATACAGAAATACTAGAAACAATACATATACAGATATACTAGAAACAATACATATACAGATATACTAGAAACAATACATATACAGATATACTAGAAACAATACATATACAGATATTCGAGAAACAATACATATACATAAATACGTAATAATTGTGATCCACTGTATCGGGCATGCCTTAAATGTCATGGCCCGAGTTGTAGCCAGAATTCTCTTGGAGGGAGAGCGTGGGTTTGCGTATAGATCTATACTGGATTGACTATCCTACACCTTGCTGCTAGCTACAGCCGGACCTGCAGGTCTGCGGGTGCCAAACGTCATTTCTTTTATTACGACCATTCATTATGTCGTTGTTACCAGTCGATAGTATGGTGCAATTTATCACATTATGCCTTAATATAAATCCGGTTTAAGGTAGTAGTATTTAGTACAGCAGTAGTCTTATTATACAAAGCTACAGTACTACAATGATTTACCCATTACATATTTTAGTGACAATCTCACTTAAGCATTAGTGTACAAACTATATTTTTAACAAATGATAGTTATACTTGGGAAATTACACACTTTTACAACAGACAAGTTTACAAAACAGTTTAGCCTTGGTAGAAGGTTACTTTTATAGAAAATATAGGATTTTCTGAGAGATTCAAACTTTTACAAACACTTTCAAACATTTTCTTACATTTTTACAAACTTATACATTGAGACAGGTTCAAACGTTTTTACAAGAAACATTGACACTAAAATACTTATGAACTCACCAGCTTAATGCTGATAAACTCTTTCAAAATAACTTGTATTCTCAGGTCATCAGTAGACAGGTACCGAGGCCAGCTTTTGAGAAGATGGAGTGCATTCAAGACTCATCTCATATTATTTTGTGTTTCATTATTTTTGGTGTCTATAACTGTACAGAACACACTTGTATTAAAATTATATATTTAATGCAATGGATGATGTTGTTTGCTTATTTACATTTACTGTGTTGTGATACTATACATGACGTTCTCCGCCCCAGAACGTTTCCGCCGTTCTTGGTTTTGGGGTGTGACAGATTGGTATCAGAGCATTGTTTATAGTGAATCAAGTATATCAACCCATAAAAGATATACTAATCTATAAACCCAAAAGGGACTAAAACACTCTGACCAAGAGTCTATACTTTAAATAATAAAATATTTAATTAAGTATACTAGTCTGCATTCATACTAAAATCAGTGTCACAATGACAAGAACAAAAGTATTACGATTGTTGAATATCACAAGTGAGCTCGGGGATGTATGGTCAGTCCTGGGAATGGCATAGCCTGATCAACTATGCTGGTCCTAGGAGTGATTAGCATATGCCCTAGAATGGTTGTGATATGTTAGCAAGTCTAAAAACTTACCAACAATACCACAAGAAGATCAGTAGAACTTAACCTTAAAATATTATAGGAGTATTGTGTGCTATTAGTTACACGTATACTATATTCTTATACCTCTCTTCTCGCGTAGATCTAAATGGCTGGATTCCATCATGGCGACCCGTACTTTCCCAGTGAAGGCAATGTCGGATGGATCGATGAAGAGCCCGAAGATGATCATCCAATCCTTTTGGATGATCACCTCGCAGAAGGCTTTTCGGATGGATCCGACTCCGAGCCTGAAGTCAACAACCTGCCGCTTGCAGGTCAAGCCCCGAACAACAACCCTCGACCAGCGTTTCCAGGTCCTACTCCCATGTGGGCAAACAATCTGAATCGCTGGAGTGATGAGCAGGGTCAGCCCTTACCATACTTTGGGGACCGAACCTTTTACAACATCAGCGAAGGTGGCTCTGCTGACAGAGCTCTGCCGGTGATCATCCGCAGAATAGCTCGTAATGTCGAGCAAGGTCGAGCAGCCATCGAGCGGGTCATGGAGATTGATGCCAATTCAGGCGTCAATAAGGTCCGCATTCGCCTTCTCGAAGAAGACATGGAACGGACCTGGAGAACCAATGAAACTCTACAGCAACAGCTGGCGGCCTCCCGTGCTGAAGTCTTAGAACTTCGAGCTCGTTAGAGAGCTCAGGACCGAAACCTTCAAGAGGTGTTTCGCCAAGTGTCCGACCTCAGGGATCGCCCGAGGAATTCCCATCGCCATTAGATGATGTCTAGTACATCTCTGTCTTTTGATTTAGGGATAGCCTTGAACTTATGTGCACTAAGTGGCACTTTTCTGTAAAATATTCCTAACTTTCGGTACTCTAATTAGGAATCTAGGACTGTCAGTCTTGTCTTGATGGTATGATGTAAGACCTACGGTTAGGTCGATTTTCCTTGAACTTATTGCATCAGTAATACCTGTACTATTGAAATCTATCTAAATTGTGGGAAAAATTTGTACACTTGTGTATTCCTACTAATATTCCTTATTGTGATTTCAAACACTCATTCAAACTGTTGGGCTATGGTTAGTTAGTCCATGGGTCACTCTCACGTTGCTTACAAATTGATTCTTATCATCCTTCTTGTTTTTATAAACTTATAGCTGAAGGATGCCTCCTCGCAAGTCTCCCAGAAATAGGAATAATCCTGTACCTCCACCGCCTCCACCACCTGCAGTCATCGATACTGCAGCCTTGAATGCTGCCGTAGTTGCAGCAGTGGCAACTGCAATGGCTCAGTATCACTCATCGGATGCTAGCAGAGGTGGAACCCCTGTTGAATCTATCCCAGTTGAAATCCCTGGGCGCTCGAGAGAGTGCTCTTACAAGGATTTTACAAACTGCAAGCCGAAGCCTTTCTATGGCACCGGCGGAGTCATTGCTCTCTCGCAATGGTTCGAGAAGACTGAATCAGTCTTCGAAATCTGTTCGTGCCCTGCAGCATTCAAGGTGAAATATGCCGCATGCACCTTCGAGGATAAAGCCCTAACGTGGTGGAACGGCCACGTCAAAGCCCTAACTCTCGTCGTGGCTAACGACATGGGCTGGGCAACGATGAAAGACCTCATGACTGAGGAGTACTGCCCTAGGGGCGAAGTCCAGAAGTTAGAACATGAACTCTGGAATCTGACTATGAAGGGCACCAACGTGATCGCTTACATTGCCCGCTTTAGCGAACTAGTGGCCCTATGCCCCAATATGGTTCCCACTGAAGGGAAAAAGATTGAACGGTATGTATGGGGGCTAGTACCTCCGTACCAGGGGAATGTCTTAGCATCCAACCCTGCTACCTTCGATAGTGCTAAGCGATTGGCACAAAGACTTATTGACCATGAAGTCAAGACCCCTGCAGCCATAACCACCCTAGCCATCCCAGAACCCTCCAAACCCGCTGGCACCAAGCGGAAGTTTTGGGATGAGAAGAAGAAGCAGCGTGCTTCAAAGAAACAACAAATTGTAGCAGTACATGCTGCGGTAGCCCCTACTGCTGTTACTGCTCCGGGGAAGCAGTATTCTGGAAGTTTGCCGAAGTGCAACAAATGCAACTTCCACCACAACGGCGCCTGCCGTGAAATGCAGTGTACTAACTGCCACAGAAAAGGACACACTGTCCGATTCTGTAAGTTCCCGTCGCAACCGATCTCCCAAGTTCCTGGCTCAGGCGCGAACCCAACTTGCTATGGATGTGGCGAAACAGGCCACTTTAAAAGGGACTACCCAAAGGCGAGGAATACTGGAGGAGCAGGGAGGGTACTAGCAATAGGCCACGGGGAAGCAGTTGCTGACCCGACAGTGGTGACTGGTACGTTCCTCCTTGATAACTCCTATGCATGCATTCTGTTCGATAGTGGAGCGGTGCGAAGCTTCGTAAACCACAAATTTGCTCGCATGCTTAAGCAACAACCACACGCACTTAATGAACAATTCACAGTAGAGATGGCCAATGGGAAAACTGAAAGTACTAATAGCATATACTTAGGTTGTCTTCTAACCTTAGATAACCATTCCTTCCCAATCGACCTTATGCCGGTCTCAATAAAAAGTTTCGATGTTATTATCGGCATGGATTGGCTAAGTCTTCATCGCGCCGACATCATGTGCTACGAGAAAGCAGTCCGTCTAAACCTCCCGTCTAACGAAACTCTTATAGTCTACGGCGACAAACCTAGTGCGAATCTTCGCATTATATCTAGTATTCAAGCACAGAAATATATGCGCAAAGAATACCGCGCATTCCTTGCTCACGTCGTCGACACGAACCTAGAAACGAAAGAACTAAAGAACCTCCCAGTAGTGAGCGACTTTCCCGCCATTTTCCCAGAAGAACTACCCGGGTTACCTCCACAACGACAAGTCGAGTTCAGAATTGAGTTAGTCCCAGGAGCTATCCCAGTAGCCAAGTCGCCCTACCTTTTAGCACCAACGGAGATACAAGAACTCTCTGGTCAACTTAACGAGCTGCTCAGCAAGGGCTTTATAAGACCAAGTTTCTCACCTTGGGGAGCACCGGTCTTGTTCGTTAAGAAGAAAGACGGATCATTCCGTATGTGTATTGACTACAGGGAACTCAACAAATTGACGATCAAGAATCGTTATCCTCTGCCACGTATAGATGATCTAGTCGACCAACTGCAAGGGGCGAGCTATTTTTCCAAAATTGATCTGAGATCCGGATATCACCAGTTACGAGTGCTAGAGGAGGATGTGCCAAAGGCGGCCTTCCGAACTCGTTACGGACACTACGAGTTCGTGGTGATGCCATTTGGATTGACCAATGCGCCCACAGTCTTCATGGATCTGATGAATAGAGTATGCCGACCTTACTTAGATCAGTTCGTCATCGTTTTCATTGACGACATCCTGATCTACTCCCAAAGTAAGAAGGAGCATGGTGACCATCTGCGACAAGTTCTAGAGACACTACGAAAAGAGAAACTTTATGTGAAGTTCTCGAAATGTGAATTTTGGATCCGAAGAGTCGAATTCTTAGGACACGTGGTTAGCGCAGAAGGAATCCACGTGGACCTATCCAAAATAAAAGCCATTGAGAACTGGTCAGCACCAAAGACACCTACAGAAATTCGTCAATTTCTAGGTCTAGCTGGCTACTACCGCAGGTTCATCCAGAACTTCTCCCGAATAGCAAAGCCTCTTACGACCCTGACCTAGAAAGGCGTGGCCTTTGACTGGGAAGAGAAGCAAAAAAGAGCATTCCAAACACTCAAACGAGCCTTGTGCACCGCACCAATACTATCCCTTCCTGATGGAATAGAAGACTTTGTAGTCTATTGCGATGCATCCAATCAAGGACTCGGATGTGTTCTGATGCAGCGAGGTAAGTGTTGGAATAGTGTCTAAGGCTGTAACTATATCCGGTTGTGCATGGTCCTTTTGGGTTGCCTTCACCATAGCAACTTGATAGGATGATTTATTAAGAGAGAATAAATATTATTAATATATTATGGGAATAATATAATGAGTAATATATTTGTTATTTGATTAATATAAGTCATAGAATTAATTAGAATTAATTTGGTGACTTAAAGAGATTAATTAAATAAAGGGGTATAAACTGTCAATTGTTTGATAGTTAAGCTTTAAACTGTAAATCCATTTGGATATACTTTGGACGGATTCTAAGAGCTTTAGGAAAGCTAAAATCGTCCATATGCTTATCTAGGAATGGATTTGGATAGCCTTAAGAGAAGATTATCTGATAGGGACTTATCTGTAATCCTTAAGGAATCTACAAGTATAAATAGACCCCATGGCATAGGGAATTCGACACTTCTGAAAAAGCAAGAGAACTCTGGTCGAATTCCTCCCCTCTCCTCTCTCCCAAATCATCCTCCTTGCTTTGGTGTTTGTAAGCCATTAGAGGAGTGACATTTGTGACTCTAGAAGCTCCAAGACCTCAAGATCAACAAGGAACTCAAAGGTATGATTCTAGATCTGTTTTAATGTTCTTGTTTAACCTAATTAGTAAATTAGAAGTCTTGGATTCAAAGCATGTTTATTAGAAAGCCTAGATCCAAGCATTAGGGTTTTGCATGCGCACATAGGAAAGTTCTTATGGCTAAAACCCATCAGTAAGGTCATCGCCTACGCCTCGAGACAGTTGAAGACACATGAGGTTAACTACACGACCCACGATCTTGAACTAGGAGCAGTAGTGTTTGCTCTGAAGATCTGAAGACATTACCTGTATGGAACGAAGAGCACTATCTTTACCGACCACAAGAGTTTACAACACATTTTTGATCAGAAGGAGCTCAACATGAGACAACGATGGTGGGTCGAGCTACTCAGTGACTACGAATGCGATATTCGTTATCATCCGGGTAAAGCCAACGTGGTAGTAGACGCCCTAAGTCGGAAAGAATATTCTGGTCGCAAGGTCAAGTCATTATCAATAACCATCCATTCACACTTGACTAAGCAAATTCAGGCGGCTTAGCTTGAGGCCATGAAACCTGAAAATGTGTCGAGTGAATCCCTTAGGGGAATGGACAAGAACTTCGAAGCCAAGGGTGACGGAGCTTTATATTTCATGAACCGGATCTGGACACCGAAACACGGTGGTTTCCGAGACTTGGTCATGACCAAGGCGCACAACACTCGGTATTCCGTCCACCCAGGTTCAGATAAGATGTATCTGAATCTGAAAAAGCTATACTGGTGGCCTAATATGAAAGCAGAGATTGCTACCTTCGTGAGTAAATGCCTTACTTGCGCAAAGGTTAAGGTCGAGTACCAGAAGCCCTCTGGTTTACTGCAACAACCAAAGATCCCGGAATGGAAGTGGGAGCGGATCGCTATGGATTTCATAACCAAGTTGCCCAAGACGACGGGTGGACTTGACACCATATGGGTCATCGTTGATAGATTGACCAAGTCTGCACACTTCCGGCCTATCAAAGAAACCGACAAGATGGAGAAACTTACGAGAACATACATTAGGGAAATTGTACGGTTGCATGGTGTACCTATTTCCATTATCTCCGATAGAGATAGTAGGTTCACTTTAAGATTTTGGCAATCCCTACAACGTTCCCTGGGAACAAGGCTGGACATGAGCACAGCCTACCATCCACACACCGACAGACAGAGTGAGAGGACCATCCAAACATTTGAAGACATGTTGCGAGCCTGTGTGATTGATTTTGGGAAGGCATGGGATACTCATTTACCCCTTGTCGAATTTTCCTATAATAACAGTTATCAACTTCGTGGAAGAACCTGTAGAGATCATGGACCGTGAGGTCAAGCAGACGAAGCAAAGCCGTATCCCTATCCTGAAGGTTCGCTGGAACGCCAAGCGAGGACCGGAATTCACTTGGGAAGGCATGGGATACTCACCAACCTCGTAATCCCACTCGACGAGATCGAGATCAACGAGAGCCTCAACTTCGTGGAAGAACCTGTAGAGATCATGGACCGTGAGGTCAAGCAGACGAAGCAAAGCCGTATCCCTATCGTGAAGGTTCGCTGGAACGCCAAGCGAGGACCGGAATTCACTTGGGAATGCGAGGATCAGATGAAGTTGAAATACCCTCATCTTTTCGCTTAATTGCTTGTAACTTTTATTTGCTTAAATTCTAATTTCGGGATGAAATTCCCTCTAACAGGGGGATGATGTGACAACCCGAAATTTCCATTGTACGAACATCATCTATTCAATAGAAGCTAGTTCAGTTTCAGTGATTTTCAAGCTTTTCCGAACAAGTTTGTGTACATTAGGGTTTATGTTTTAGATGATATCAGGAGAGTGGATACTCCTGGTTTTGTGAAACTTGGGCATTTCAAGTTTCATACTGTTACAGTCCAACATCAGGAATAAAAATATTTTCTGCCAAAATATTCCAGGACTATAAATAGTTTCTGAATGAAATTAATTCATTATTTACAATTCCAAATAGAGAAAAGCCTTATTCTCTCTGACGGATCTTCGGGTTTTCATCCCAGATTGTGAGTCTACTTTTCTATATGTGATTCAATACCTGTTTAATGCTTATTAACATCAATTGCATGTCTAGATATCAAGATCCGGGAGTTTACCGCCCAAGAACATTCTTGGGGAATAAACTCCAAAAATGGAACATTATGACTTCCTAGTCCCGATTCCTTGTTAGACAACTTGTTTAGGAGTTAGGATATGATCTTTATAGGCCAAAAAGCATCCAAGAAACACAAGTTCTAGGAGTTTACGGCCAAGGAACTCCCTTTGGCCGTAAACCCCTTTTCAAGGGCTTAAATGCCCTAAAACTTTCCCCAATTGCTTAAGGACTTTAACTACTAGTACTTGTGCTTGTTTAGAGCATCAAAAGCCCATAAAAACCATAAGTTTCTAGGAGTTTACGGCCAAGAACCCTTCTTGGGCCGTAAACCCCTTTTTGTGGGACAAAAATCATTCCAAGCACACCTAAGGCCTTTAGACAATTTACCTTGCACCCTTGGGACTAGAATGGAGAGTAGAACACATCTAAACCACTCCTTGAAAGGAGTTTACGGCCAAGGAACATGACTTGGGCCGTAAACTCCAAGTGAAGGCACCAAAGTGTGCCTCTTGCCCCCATTAGCCTTAGATAAATTCATGGAAGCCATCCTTGATGTTTAAGAGCCTCAAAACAATTAAATTCCAAGAGTTTACGGCCGTAAACTCTAGGATGAAGGACCTTAGGCCGTAAACTCCCTTATGGAGTGTTCTAAAGCCTTAAACTACTTCATGTGTTATTCCAACAAAGCTAGGAGTGTTCTAGGATCAAGATAGCACCACAAAACACCCAAAACTACCCTTTTAGGAGTTCACGGCCATAAACCTACGAGTTTACGGCCGTAAACTCCAAGGTGTGGGGTTTGTTGGGTTTTGAACTCCTATACAAGGCCCTTTGATGTTTCAAACCCTTTTGCCTTGTCCCGTAGCAACTTAGATGCAACCATTTAAACCTTAAACACTCATAAAAGTGTTTAAATGTTTTCTAAGTGTATTAACTTATTTATTAAGTTATTATTTGTCTAATTAGTTATATATATGCTTATTATATGATAACTAGGATTGTGCGTGTAAACCAGTCTCCGTTTGTCACCTAGCACGGTAGCCGACACTGCAATTCAAACGACTCACCTCAAGTGAGTTCATACCCCTTTGAATCAACCTTTGAAATGATTTTAAGTGTTTTAAATACTTTATGGGGGGAATACAAGTCAAATACTTATAAGTTATTACTTCAATCACATGTGATTGTGTTTAATCACATGTGATTAATAACTAGGAAAACAACGATTTTCACACTGTTCAAACTGTTTATCAAAATGCCTTACTTTGAAATGTTTTACAAACTGTTTTACTATCCAAACTTACTTATAGACTGTGATTCAATCAAATGCTTCTTTTACTTAGACTGCTTTATCAACTTATGCTTTCAAAACGATTTATAGATCGACATCAAATCAATCTTCTCTTGAAATTATATTTATACTTCAAAATGTTTTATGAAAACTTATTTATGCTTTATATATCCAATTGCATGCCCATATATGTATAGGTATATAAATAATGTTCATTAAGGCTTAGGAATGCCATCCGCCCTATTTCCTTTTCCTCGATTTGGATGTGGTCTGGTGGGATTTCGGATGACCCTCCGAATGTCATTTCCATATTACTTATATATCATATATACATGTATAGACATAAAAGTACTTCCCTATTCATACTCTCAGTAGATCATTAGCTGGTTACCATCGGGGTAACGCAGGATCAATACATATACAGAAATACTAGAAACAATACATATACAGATATACGAGAAACAATACATATACAGATATACTAGAAACAATACATATACAGATATACTAGAAACAATACATATACAGATATACGAGAAACAATACATATATATAAATACGTAATAATTGTGATCCACTGTATCGGGCATGCCTTCAATGTCATGGCCCGAGTTGTAGCCAGAATTCTCTTGGAGGGAGAGCGTGAGTTTGCGTATAGATCTATACTGGATTGACTATCCTACACCTGGCTGCTAGCTACAGCGGGACCTGCAGGTCTGCGGGTGCCAAACGTCATTTCTTTTATTACGACCATTCATTATGTCGTTGTTACCAGTCGATAGTATGGTGCAATTTATCACATTATGCCTTAATATAAATCCGGTTTAAGGTAGTAGTATTTAGTACAGCAGTAGTCTTATTATACAAAGCTACAATACTACAATGATTTACCCATTACATATTTTAGTGACAATCTCACTTAAGCATAAGTGTACAAACTATATTTTTAACAAATGATAGTTATACTTGGGAAATTACACACTTTTACAACAGACAAGTTTACAAAACAGTTTAGCCTTGGTAGAAGGTTACTTTTATAGAAAATATAGGATTTTCTGAGAGATTCAAACTTTTACAAACACTTTCAAACATTTGCTTACATTTTTACAAACTTATACATTGAGTCAGGTTCAAACGTTTTTACAAGAAACATTGACACTAAAATACTTATCAACTCACCAGCTTAATGCTGATAAACTCTTTCAAAATAACTCGTATTCTCAGGTCATCAGTAGACAGGTACAGAGGCCAGCTTTTGAGAAGATGGAGTGCATTCAAGACTCATCTCATATTATTTTGTGTTTCATTATTTTTGGTGTCTATAACTGTACAGAACACACTTGTATTAAAATTATATATTTAATGCAATGGATGATGTTGTTTGCTTATTTACATTTACTGTGTTGTGATACTATACATGACGTCCTCCGCCCCAGAACGTTTCCGCCGTTCTTGGTTTTTGGGGTGTGACATAAGATAGTTCGATAAAGACCATGGGATCACTATCCCGAAATCTGATATAAGATAGATTGATAAAAACATGAGATTATCATCTCGTATAAGAGTTAGTTTCAAAACCATGGGATTATTTTCCCGAACAAGATATAGACACAAGATCATGGGATTATCATCCCGAACGAGATATAGACATAAAACCATAGGATTATCATCCCGTACAAGATATAGATTTAAAACCATGGGATTACCATCCCAAAAGAGATATAGATTTAAAACCATGGGATTACCATCCCGAAAGAGATATAGATACAAGACCATGGGATTATCATCCCGAACAAGATATAGATTCTAAACAAAATCATAGCTGTGAATAAGTTTATATTAATACGTATTGTGAGTTGGGTAACCATGCTGATATGACAACAAGACCTCCTTGACGTTAGTCAGACGTCGGACGATATACAAAATTTGTCACCCCAGGCGTGCCCGCCTAACTGTAGCTAGTAGTTAAGGTGTGGGATTGTCAGTCCCGAATAGATCTATTCACAAATTCTTCGCTCTCCCTCCAGGAGACTCTGGTTACACTTCCGGAGAGGATTTACATGATCATCCATAAAGGGTTGTGACTATCTCACAAGTTAGTATTAAACTATTCACAGGATTCTCATACGATATCAAACATACAAAGATTTTAAGACATGATACAGTGAAAAATAGATACATACAATGAAACTATCTGGCAAAACATTCAAATGATACGGAGATAAACTGAATCAGACATAGTTTATCTAATAACTTAATACAGATATCAGTACATGATATAAGAAGAAACATAGAACCCCAAATTATTCCCATAATAATTTGATTAGTTTGATTATTTTCTTAACTAAAATCCATTTAGTTGAAATTGATAAATCATTCCTTATGCTCAACATAATACATAAGGAGTAAAAGAGTTTATAAGTTTGCCAGATATTATTTGAAATACATTAATGTTATAGTTCGAAAACAGTTATAGGTTTTCTTGTATCCCCCCCATGAAAACATTGAAAATCACGGAAAAGGCGTAGGGGTATGAACTCACCGGACGAGAAGTATGACGATTTGGATGCTAAGAGTTGACCCGGGGCTTGTAAATACACGAGGTTCCTAATTATAATGTAAAGATACACATTTGTATGTAATTAGGACTTAGTTTATTTATATGTTAGGGACACTGGCTTCAAGTCGCGAAAACACTCCGATACAAGTGTTTTGAGGGACCCGGGTGGCGTTTATGGACGTGAAATGACACTAGGGACTTGGGACTTGAGTTTACTCCCCATGAGTAAACTAATATAAGAGTTTTGGTCTAAAACACCCAATCCCCATGAGTTTACGGCCGTAAACTCATGGTGGGGGTGGTTTATGGTGCTAAATGACTTCAAACACTTAGGGGATAATTTCTAGACTTGGTTTAAGGATTTGGAATGATTTCAAAGCATCAAATAGACCCTCTTATGGGAGTTTACGGCCTAGCATGGCTTCCTGGCCGTAAACTCCTATTTTCTCATGAAAATGGTGTTAAATGGTTCCAAAACAAATCATATGTGATTAATAGAATTATTCCAAGACCTAACATGAGTTTGCAAGGGACATTTGAGGGGTTTATGGAGTTTACGGCCCTTGAGACCCCCCTCATGGCCGTAAACTCTTCTATAGGGTGATACAAAGTGTTTTAAGGCCTAAAACTTGCATGGAAGGGCTTCTAAAATTCATCTAAAGGCTTTAGGGGTGTTTAGTTTGCATTCTAACACCATGAATCAAGGAGTTTATGGCCCAAGAACAAGCCTTGGTCGTAAACTCTTAGAAATCCCTCAAATAATGTGTTAAAGGTCCTTAAACTATTTTTGGTTGGTCCTATGATTTATTCCAAGGCTTTTGGTGGTGTTGGATGGCTTTCTAACACCTTAGATTTGAATTTATGCCATGTTTTGAGGAGTTTACGGCCCAAGCACATGCCTTGGCTGTAAACTCGCATAAGTCCCCCAAAAATCATGTTTCAAGTGTCCAAATGCTAAAACCAATGTTCTATAAATCATATCTAAGCCATACTAGTGATTGGGAAGGGTTTAAGGTCAAGAAAACCCCTTAAATATGAGTTTACGGCCCAAGCTTGTGCCTTGGCCGTAAACTCCTTCAAATTCTTCAAAATTCATGTTTTAAATGTTCTAAGTCCACATCTTGAAGTCCCTTAGCCATATCTAAAGTCCAAATGAGTTTAGGAAGGAGTTTAAGGGCTTAAAACCCTTCAAATTGGTGTTTACGGCCTAGGCAGCCTCCTGGGTCGTAAACTCACATATGTTGTCCTATTTCATGATTAAATGTTGAATTTGGAAGCCAAATATGCTATAGATTAAGGCTAGGAAGGTACCTTATGGATTTGAGGCCTTAAAATTGAGTTTTGGACCCTTAATCTTTGGATTTAGGAGAGAGGTTAGAGAGAGAGAGTAGAGAGAGAAGGAAAAAGCTTCAAATGAAAGGTTAAACACGTTTATATAGTTCCTAAAACTTGGACACGATGGAATTCTACCCGATACCAGCCTTAAACGAAGCTTTAGGTCGCACCCGATTGAGTTTCCGTCACCCGACGAGGATATTTCTAAAACTTATGAAATAAATGGTTTGGGCTAAATTCATGAGTTCCTAAATGATTTGGACCCTCAATGAACGATAATAAACATATAATTTTAGTTAACTAAACCCAAAAACGATATCGGTATTTTCGATTTCCGACGAGTTATATGGGTAGAATGGGTTTTCGGCGATGAACAACTTCGGGTTATTATATTATCCCCCCGTTAGAGGGAATTTCGTCCCGAAATTCAAAGAATAAGATACTGATCATGGATTGGAATGAGATACGAATGGATTTTTTGCCTCGGATCTTCACTTTCTCAATCTACGATATCAATCTGTTTTCTGATTGAAGTTCCAACCCTGAACGACTTCAGTTTCTTCAAGGAATCACTAGGGTTTCGTTGGGCAGACGCTTCTAAGGATTCGAGACGTGATGGTCTAGATAGATGTTACCAAATTCTAAGGGCATCCAAAACTTGAAGGTTACAGAATCGATCTCTACGAAGATCTCGAAAGGTCTGATGTGAGACTAAACTAGACGCTCAAAAGAAACTCCCAGGAATCCTTCGGGATAGACATGCTAACTTCCCGTTTCTCAATAATCACAGAAACGAGGGATGCGTGGTAATTCACATTGGTAAAACTTTTTAGTTCTAAGGCATAGAATGTGTGACAACCTGAAATTTCCAATTGTATGAACATCATCTATTCAATAGAAGCTAGTCCAGTTTCAGTGATTTTCAAGTTTTTTCGAACAAATTTGTGTACATTAGGGTTTATGTTTTAGATGATATCAGGAGAGTGGATACTCCTGGTTTTGTGAAATTTGGGCATTTCAAGTTTCATCATGTTACAGTCCAATATCAGGAATGAAAATATTTTCTGCCAAAATAATCCAGGACTATAAATAGTTTTCTGAATTAAATTAATTCATTATTCACAATTCCAAATAGAGAAAAGCCATATTCTCTTTGACGGATCTTCGGGTTTTCATCCCAGATTGTGAGTCTACTTTTCTATATATGTTTCAATACTTGTTAAATGCATATTAACAACAATTACTTGTCTAGATATCAAGACCCGGGAGTTTACCGCCCAAGAGCGTTCTTGGGGAGTAAACTCCAAAATGGAACTTTAATGCCTTCTAGACCCATTCCTATGTTAGAGGACTTGTAAAGGACTTAGTGTATGATCTTTGTAGCCTAGAAATCATCCAAGAAACATAAGTTCTAGGAGTTTACGGCCAAGGAACTCCCTTGGGCCGTAAACCCCTTTTCAAGGGCTTAAATGCCCTAAAACTTTCCCCAAATGCTTAAGGAACTTAACCACTAGTGCTTGTGCTTGTGTAGAACATCAAAAGGCCATAAAAACCATAAGTTTCTAGGAGTTTACGGCCAAGGAACTCCCTTGGGCCGTAAACCTCTTTTTGTGGGACAAAAATCATTCCAAGCTACCCTTAAGCCTTTAGACAATTTACCTTGCACCTTTGGGACTAGAATGGAGAGTAGAACACATAGAAATCACTCCTTGGAAGGAGTTTACGGCCAAGGAACATGACTTTGGCCGTAAACTCCAAGTGAAGGCACCAAAGTGTGTCTCTTGTCCCGATTAGCCTTAGATAAATTCATGGATGCCATTCTTGATGTCTAAGTGCCTCAAATCAATTAAATTCCTAGAGTTTACGGCCGTAAACTCTACGGTGAAGGACCTTAGGCCGTAAACTCCCATATGGGGTGTTCTAAAGCCTTAAACTACTTCATGTGTTATTCCAATAAAGCTAGGAGTGTTCTAGGATCATGATAGCACCACAAAACACCCAAAAACACCATTTGAGGAGTTCACGGCCATAAACCTATGAGTTTACGGCCGTAAACTACAAGGTGTGGGGTTTGTTGGATGGTGAACTCCTATACAAGGCCCTTTGATGTTTTAAACCCTTTTGCCTTGTCCCGTAGCAACTTAGATGCAACTATTTGAAGCTTAAACAGTCATAAAAGTGTTTAAATGTTTTCTAAGTGTCTTAACTTATTTATTGAAGTTATTATATGTCTAATTAGTTATATATATATATATATATATATATATATATATATATATATATATATATATATATATATATGCTTATTATATGATAACTAGGCTCGTGCGTGTAAACCAGTCTCCGTTTGCCATCCAGCACGGTGTCCGACACTGCAATCCAAACGACTCACCACAGGTGAGTTCATACCCCTTGAATCAACCTTTGAAATGATTTTAAGTGTTTTAAATACTTTATGGGGGGGGGGGGAATACAAGTCAAATACTTATAAGTTATTGCTCCAATCACATGTGATTAATAACTAGGAAAACAACGATTTTTACCACTGTTCAAACTGTTTATCAAAATGCCTTACATTGAAATGTTTTACAAACTGTTTTACTATCCAAACTTACTTATAGACTGTGATTTAAACAAATGCTTCTTATACTTAAACTGTTTTATTAACTTATGCCTTCAAATTGTTTTATAGATCGACATCAAGTCGATCTCCTCTTGAAATCATATTTATGCTTCAAATGTTTTATGAAAACTTATTTATGCTTTATATATATTCAATTGCATGCCCATATATGTATAGATGTATAAATAATGTTTAAAGGACTTAGGAAGGCCATCCGCCCTATTTCCTTTTCGCGCCTTGAGATGTGGTCTGGTGGGATTTCGGGTGACCATCCGAAGGTCGTTTCAATATTACTTATATATCATACATACATATATTGACATAAAAGTACTTCCATATTCATACTCATCAGTACATCATTAGCTGGTTACCATCGGGGTAACGCAGGATCATACATATACAGATATACTAGAAACAATACATATACAGATATACTAGAAACAATACATATACAGATATACTAGAAACAATACATATACAGATATACTAGAAACAATACATATACAGATATACTAGAAACAATACATATACAGATATACGAGAAACAATACATATACATAAATACGTAATAATTGTGATCCACTGTATCGGGCATGCCTTAAATGTCATGGCCCGAGTTGTAGCCAGAATTCTCTTGGAGGGAGAGCGTGAGTTTGCGTATAGATCTATACTGGATTGACTATCCTACATCTTGCTGCTAGCTACAGCCGGACCTACAGGTCTGCGGGTGCCAAACGTCATTTCTTTTATTACGACCATTCATTATGTCGTTGTTACCAGTCGATAGCATGGTGCAATTTATCACATTATACCTTAATATAAATCCGGTTTAAGGTAGTAGTATTTAGTACAGCAGTAGTCTTATTATACAAAGCTACAGTACTACAATGATTTACCCATTACATATTTTAGTGATAATCTCACTTAAGCATTAGTGTACAAACTATATTTTTAACAAATGATAGTTATACTTGGGTAATTACACACTTTTACAACAGACGAGTTTACAAAACAGTTTAGCCTTGGTAGAAGTTTACTTTTATAGAAAATATAGGATTTTCTGAGAGATTCAAACTTTTACAAACACTTTCAAACATTTGCTTACATTTTTACAAACTTATACATTGAGACAGGTTCAAACGTTTTTACAAGAAACATTGACACTAAAATACTTATGAACTCACCAGCTTAATGCTGATAAACTCTTTCAAAATAACTTCTATTCTCAGCTTATCAGTACACAGGTACCGAGGCCAGCTTTTGAGAAGATGGAGTGCATTCAAGACTCATCTCATATTATTTTGTGTTTCATTATTTTTGGTGTCTATAACTGTACAGAACACACTTGTATTAAAATTATATATTTAATGCAATGGATGATGTTGTTTGCTTATTTACATTTACTGTGTTGTGATACTATACATGACGTCCTCCGCCCCAGAACGTTTCCGCCGTTCTTGGTTTTGGGGTGTGACAGATTGGTATCAGAGCATTGTTTATAGTGAATCAAGTATATCAACCCATAAAAGATATACTAATCTATAAACCCAAAAGGGACTAAAACACTCTGACCAAGAGTCTATACTTTAAATAATAAAATATTTAATTAAGTATACTTGTCTACATTCATACTAAAATTAGTGTCACAATGACAAGAACAAAAGTATTACGATTGTTGAATATCACAAGTAAGCTCGGAGATGTATGGTCAGTCCTTGGAATGGCATAGCCTGATCAACTATGCTGGTCCTAGGAGTGATTAGCATATGCCCTAGAATGGTTGTGATATATTAGCAAGTCTGAAAACTTACCAACAATACCACAAGAAGATCAGTAGAACATAACCTTAAAATACTATAGGAGTATTTTGTGCTATTAGTTACACGTATACTATATTCTTATACCTCTCTTCTCGCGTAGATCTAAATGGCTGGATTTCATCATGGCGACCCGTACTTTCCCAATGAAGGCAATGTCGGGTGGATCGATGAAGAGCCCGAAGATGATCATCCAATCCCTTTGGATGATCACCTCGCAGAAGGTTTTTCAGATGGATCTGACTCCGAACCTGAAGTCAACAAGCTACCGCTAGTAGGTCAAGCCCCGAACAACAACCCTCGACCAGCGTTTCCAGGTCCTACTCCCATGTGGGCAAACAATCTGAATCGCTGGAGTGATGAGCAGGGTCAGCCCTTACCATACTTTGGGGACCGAACCTTTTACAACATCAGCGATGGTGGCTCTGCTGACAGAGCTCTGCCGGTGATCATCCGCAGAATAGCTCGTAATGTCGAGCAAGGTCGAGCAGCCATCGACCGGGTCATGGAGATTGATGCCAATTCAGGCGTCAATACAGTCCGCATTCGCCGTCTCGAAGAAGACATGGAACGGACCCGGAGAACAAACGAAACTCTGCAGCAGCAGCTGGCTGCCTCCCGTGCTGAACTCTTAGAACTTCGAGCTCGTCAGAGAGCTCAGGACCGACGCCTTCAAGAGGTGTTTCGCCAAGTGTCCGACCTCAAGGATCCCCCGAGGAATTCCCATCGCCATTAGATGATGTCTAGTACATCTCTGTCTTTTGATTTAGGGATAGCCTTGAACTTATGTGCACTAAGTGGCACTTGTATGTAAAATATTCCTAACTTTCGGTATACTAATTAGGAATCTAGGACTGTCAGTATTGTCCTTATGGTATGATGTAAGACCTACTGTTAGGTCGATTTTCCTTGAACTTATTACATCAGTAATACCCGTGCTATTGAAATCTACCTAATCTGTGGGAAAAATTTGTACACTTGTGTATTCCTACTGATATTTCTTATTGTGATTTCTAACACTCATTCAACTGTTGGGCTATGGTTATTTAGTCCATGGGTCACTCACACATTGCTTACATTTTGATTCTTATCATCCTTCTTGTTTTTATAAACTTATAGCTGAAGGATGCCTCCTCGCAAGTCTCCCCGGAATAGGAATAATCCTGTACCTCCACCGCCTCCCCCACCTGCAGTCATCGATACTGCAGCCCTGAATGCTGCCGTAGCTGCCGCAGTGGCAACCGCCATGGCTCAGTATCACTCATCGGATGCTAGCAGAGGTGGAACCCCTGTTGAATCTATCCCAGTTGAAATCCCTGTGCGCTCGAGAGAGTGCTCTTACAAGGATTTCACAAACTGCAAGCCGAAGCCTTTCTATGGCACCGGCGGAGTCATTGCTATCTCGCAATGGTTCGAGAAGACTGAATCAGTCATCAAAATATGTTCGTGCCCGGCTGCATTTAAAGTGAAATATGCCGCGTGCACCTTCGAGGATAAAGACCTAACGTGGTGGAACGGCCACGTCAAAGCCCTAACTCTCGTCGTGGCTAACGACATGGGTTGGGCAACGATGAAGGACCTCATGACTGAGGAGTACTGCCCTAGGGGCGAAGTCCAGAAGTTGGAACATGAACTCTGGAATCTGACAATGAAGGGCACCAACGTGATCGCTTACACTGCCCGCTTTAGCGAACTGGTGGCCCTATGCCCCAACATGGTTCCCACTGAAGGGAAAAAGATTGAACGGTATGTATGGGGGCTAGTACCTCCGTACCAGGGGAATGTCTTAGCATCCAACCCTGCTACTTTCGACATTGCTAAGAGATTGACACAAAGACTTATTGACCATGGAGTCAAGACCCCTGCAGCCACAACCACGCTAGCCATCCCAGAACCCTCCAAACCCGCTGGCACCAAGCGGAAGTTTTGGGATGAGAAGAAGAAGCAGCGTGCTTCAAAGAAACAAAAAATCGTAGCAGTACATGTTGCGGTAGCCCCTACTGCTGTCACTGCTCCGAGGAAGCAGTATTCTGGAAGTTTGCCGAAGTGCAACAAATGCAACTTCCACCACAACGGCGCCTGCCGTGAAATGCAGTGTTCTAACTGCCACAGAAAAGGACACACCATCCGATTCTGTAGGTTCCCGGCGCAACCGATCTCCCAAGTTCCTGGCTCTGGCGTAAGCCCAACTTGCTATGGATGTGGCGAAACAGGCCACTTTAAAAGAGACTGCCCAAAGGCGAGGAATACTGGAGGAGCAGGGAGGGTACTAGCAATAGGCCACGGGGAAGCAGTTGCTGACCCGATAGTGGTGACTGGTACGTTCCTCCTTGATAACTCCTATGCATTCATTCTGTTCGATAGTGGAGCGGAGCGAAGCTTCGTAAACCACAAATTTGCTCGCATGCTTAAGCAACAACCACACGCACTTAATGAACAATTCACAGTAGAGATGGCCAATGGGAAAACTGAAAGTACTAATAGCATATATTTAGGTTGTCTTCTAACCTTAAATAACCATTCATTCCCAATCGACCTTATGCCGGTCTCAATAAAAAGTTTCGACGTTATCATCGGCATGGACTGGTTAAGTCTTCATCGCGCCGACATCATGTGCTACGAGAAAGCAGTCCGTCTAAACCTCCCGTCTAACGAAACTCTTATAGTCTATGGTGACAAACCTGGTGCGAGTCTTCGCATTATATCTAGTATTCAAGCACAGAAATATCTGCGCAAAGAATACCACGCATTTCTTGCTCACGTCGTCGACACGAACCTAGAAACGAAAGAACTAAAGAACCTCCCAGTAGTGAGCAACTTCCCCGACATTTTCCCAGAAGAACTACCCGGGTTACCTCCGCAACGACAAGTCGAGTTCAGAATAGACTTGGTCCCAGGAGCTACCCCAGTAGCCAAGTCGCCCTACCGTTTAGCACCAGCCGAGATGCAAGAACTCTCTGGTCAACTTAACGAACTGCTCAGCAAGGGCTTTATAAGACCAAGTTTCTCACCTTGGGGAGCACCGGTCTTGTTCGTTAAGAAGAAAGACGGATCTTTCCGTATGTGTATTGACTACAGAGAACTCAACAAATTGACGATCAAAAATCGTTACCCTCTGCCACGCATAGACGATCTATTCGACGAACTGCAAGGGGCGAGCTATTTTTCCAAAATTGATCTGAGATCCGGATATCACCAGTTACGAGTGCTTGAGGAGGATGTGCCGAAGACAGCCTTCCGAACTCGTTACGGACACTACGAGTTCGTGGTGATGCCATTCAGATTGACCAATGCGCCCGCAGTCTTCATGGATCTGATGAATAGAGTATGCCGACCTTACTTAGATCAGTTCGTCATCGTTTTCATTGACGACATCCTGATCTACTCCCCAAGTAAGAAGGAGCATGGTGATCATCTACGACAAGTTCTAGAGACACTACGAAAGGAGAAACTTTATGCGAAGTTCTCGAAATGTGAATTTTGGATCCGAAGGGTCGAATTCTTAGGACACGTGGTTAGCAAAGAAGGAATCCACGTGGACCCTTCCAAAATAAAAGCCATTGAGAACTGGTCAGCACCAAAGACACCTACAGAAATTCGCCAATTTCTAGGTCTCGCTGGCTACTACCGCAGGTTCATTCAGAACTTCTCCCGAATAGCAAAGCCTCTTACGACCCTGACCCAGAAAGGTGTGGCCTTTGACTGGGAAGAGAAGCAAGAAAGAGTGTTCCAAACTCTCAAAAGAGCCTTGTGCACCGCACCAATACTATCCCTTCCCGAAGGAATAGAAGACTTTGTTGTCTATTGCGATGCATTCAATCAAGGACTCGGATGTGTTCTGATGCAGCGAGGTAAGGTCATCGCCTACGCCTTGAGACAGTTGAAGACACATGAGGTTAACTACACGACCCACGATCTTGAACTAGGAGCAGTAGTGTTTGCTCTGAAGATCTGGAGACATTACTTGTATGGAACAAAGAGCACTATCTTTACCGACTACAAGAGTTTACAACACATTTTCGATCAGAAGGAGCTCAACATGAGACAACGACGGTGGGTCGAGCTACTCAGTGACTACGAATGCGATATCCGTTATCATCCGGGTAAAGCCAACGTAGTAGCAGACGCCCTAAGTCAGAAAGAATATTCTGGTCGCAAGGTCAAGTCATTATCAATAACCATCCATTCACACCTGACTAAGCAAATTCAGGCGGCTCAGCTTGAGGCCATGAAACCTGAAAATGTGTCGAGTGAATCCCTTAGGGGAATGGACAAGAACTTCGAAGCTAAGGGTGACGGAGCTTTATATTTCATGAACCGGATATGGACACCGAAACACGGTGGTTTCCGAGACTTGGTCATGACCGAGGCGCACAACACTCGGTATTCCGTCCACCCAGGTTCAGATAAGATGTATCTGGATCTGAAAAACCTATACTGGTGGCCTAATATGAAAGCAGAGATTGCTACCTTCGTGAGTAAATGCCTTACTTGCGCAAAGGTTAAGGTCGAGTACCAGAAGCCCTCTGGCTTACTGCAACAACCAGAGATCCCAGAGTGGAAGTGGAAGCGGATCACTATGGATTTCATAACCAAGTTACCCAAGACAACGGGTGGACTTGACACCATATGGGTTATCGTTGATAGATTGACCAAGTCTGCACACTTCCTGCCTATCAAAGAAACCGACAAGATGGAGAAACTTACGAGAACATACATTAGGGAAATTGTACGGTTGCATGGTGTGCCTATTTCCATTATCTTCGATAGAGATAGTAGATTCACTTCAAGATTTTGGCAATCCCTACAACGTTCCCTGGGAATAAGACTGGACATGAGCACAGCCTACCATCCACAGACCGACGGACAGAGTGAGAGGACCATTCAAACATTGGAAGACATGTTGCGAGCCTGTGTGATTGATTTTGGGAAGGCATGGGATACTCATTTACCCCTTGTCGAATTTTCCTATAATAACTGTTATCACACGAGCATTAAGGCTGCTCCATTCGAAGCTCTCTACGGCCGCAAGTGCAGATCCCCTCTGTGCTGGGCTGAGGTTGGTGATACCCAATTAGCGAAAGGGCAAGCTTCCGACAGTACTCTCACTGGTCCAGAAATCATTCGGGAAACGACATAGAAAATCGTTCAAATCCGTGAACGATTGAAAGCCTCTACAGACCGACAGAAGAGCTACGCCGATAAACGAAGAAAACCTTTGGAATTTCAGGTGGGAGACCGGGTCCTTCTCAAAGTCTCACCCTGGAAAGGCTTGATACACTTCGGCAAGCGTGGGAAGCTTAATCCGAGATACATAGGGCCTTTCGAGATTCTTGCCAGAGTCGGCCCTGTAGCTTACAAACTTGATCTACCCGACACACTGCGTAACGTACATTCTACATTCCACGTATCTAACTTGAAAAAGTGTCTGTCTGACGAGACTCTCGTAATCCCACTCGACGAGATCGAGATCAACAAGAGCCTCAACTTCGTGGAAGAACCCGTAGAGATCATGGACCGTGAGGTCAAGCAGACGAAACAAAGCCGTATCCCTATTGTGAAGGTTCGCTGGAACGCCAAGCGGGGACCGGAATTCACTTGGGAACATGAGGATCAGATGAAGTTGAAATACCCTCATCTTTTCGCTTAATTGTTTGTAACTTTTTATTTGCTTAAATTTTAATTTCGGGACGAAATTCCCTCTATCAGGGGGATGATGTGACAACCTGAAATTTCCAATTGTATGAACATCATCTATTCAATAGAAGCTAGTCCAGTTTCAGTGATTTTCAAGCTTTTCCGAACAAATTTGTGTACATTAGGGTTTATGTTTTAGATGATATCAGGAGAGTGGATACTCCTGGTTTTGTGAAATTTGGGCATTTCAAGTTTCATCATGTTACAGTCCAAAATCAGGAATGAAAATATTTTCTGCCAAAATAATCCAGGACTATAAATAGTTTTCCGAATTAAATTAATTCATTATTCACAATTCCAAATAGAGAAAAGCCATATTCTCTCTGACGGATCTTCGGGTTTTCATCCCAGATTGTGAGTCTACTTTTCTATATGTGTTTCAATACTTGTTAAATGCATATTAACAACAATTACTTGTCTAGATATCAAGATCCGGGAGTTTACCGCCCAAGAGCGTTCTTGGGGAGTAAACTCCAAAATGGAACTTTAATGCCTTCTAGACCCATTCCTATGTTAGAGGACTTGTAAAGGACTTAGTGTATGATCTTTGTAGCCTAGAAATCATCCAAGAAACATAAGTTCTAGGAGTTTACAGCCAAGGAACTCCCTTGGGCCGTAAACCCCTTTTCAAGGGCTTAAATGCCCTAAAACTTTCCCCAAATGCTTAAGGAACTTAACCACTAGTGCTTGTGCTTGTGTAGAACATTAAAAGGCCATAAAAACCATAAGTTTCTAGGAGTTTACGGCCAAGGAACTCCCTTGGGCTGTAAACCCCTTTTTGTGGGACAAAAATCATTCCAAGCTACCCTTAAGCCTTTAGACAATTTACCTTGCACCTTTGGGACTAGAATGGAGAGTAGAACACATAGAAATCACTCCTTGGAAGGAGTTTACGGCCAAGGAACATGACTTGGGCCGTAAACTCCAAGTGAAGGCACCAAAGTGTGTCTCTTGTCCCCATTAGCCTTAGATAAATTCATGGATGCCATTCTTGATGTCTAAGTGCCTCAAATCAATTAAATTCCTAGAGTTTACGGCCGTAAACTCTAAGGTGAAGGACCTTAGGCCGTAAACTCCCATATGGGGTGTTCTAAAGCCTTAAACTACTTCATGTGTTATTCCAATAAAGCTAGGAGTGTTCTAGGATCAAGATAGCACCACAAAACACCCAAAAACACCATTTGAGGAGTTCACGGCCATAAACCTATGAGTTTACGGCCGTAAACTCCAAGGTGTGGGGTTTGTTGGATGGTGAACTCCTATACAAGGCCCTTTGATGTTTCAAACCCTTTTGCCTTGTCCCGTAGCAACTTAGATGCAACCATTTGAACCTTAAACACTCATAAAAGTGTTTAAATGTTTTCTAAGTGTCTTAACTTATTTATTTAAGTTATTATATGTCAAATTAGTTATATATATGCTTATTATATGATAACTAGGCTCGTGCGTGTAAACCAGTCTCCGTTTTCCATCCAACATGGTGTCCGACACTGCAATCCAAACGACTCACCACAGGTGAGTTCATACCCCTTGAATCAACCTTTGAAATGATTTTAAGTGTTTTAAATACTTTATGGGGGGGGGGGGAATAAAAGTCAAATACTTATAAGTTATTGCTCCAATCACATGTGATTGCATTTAATCACATGTGATTAATAACTAGGAAAACAACGATTTATACCACTGTTCAAACTGTTTATCAAAATGCCTTACTTTGAAATGTTTTACAAACTGTTTTACTATCCAAACTTACTTATAGACTGTGATTTAAACAAATGCTTCTTATACTTAAACTGTTTTATTAACTTATGCCTTCAAATTGTTTTATAGATCGAGATCAAGTCGATCTCCTCTTGAAATCATATTTATGCTTCAAATCTTTTATGAAAACTTATTTATGCTTTATATGTATTCAATTGCATGCCCATATATGTATAGATGTATAAATAATGTTTAAAGGACTTAGGAAGGCCATCCGCCCTATTTCCTTTTCGCGCCTTGAGATGTGGTCTGGTGGGATTTCGGGTGACCATCCGAAGGTCGTTTCAATATTACTTATATATCATACATACATATATTGACATAAAAGTACTTCCATATTCATACTCATCAGTACATCATTAGCTGGTTACCATCGGGGTAACGCAGGATCATACATATACAGATATACTAGAAACAATACATATACAGATATACTAGAAACAATACATATACAAATATACTAGAAACAATACATATACAGATATACTAGAAACAATACATATACAGATATACTAGAAACAATACATATACAGATATACTAGAAACAATACATATACAGATATACGAGAAACAATACATATACATAAATACGTAATAATTATGATCCACTGTATCGGGCATGCCTTAAATGTCATGGCCCGAGTTGTAGCCAGAATTCTCTTGGAGGGAGAGCGTGAGTTTGCGTATAGATCTATACTGGATTGACTATCCTACACCTTGCTGCTAGCTACAGCCGGACCTGCAGGTCTGCGGGTGCCAAACGTCATTTCTTTTATTACGACCATTCATTATGTCGTTGTTACCAGTCGATAGCATGGTGCAATTTATCACATTATACCTTAATATAAATCCGGTTTAAGGTAGTAGTATTTAGTACAGCAGTAGTCTTATTATACAAAGCTACAGTACTACAATGATTTACCCATTACATATTTTAGTGATAATCTCACTTAAGCATTAGTGTACAAACTATATTTTTAACAAATGATAGTTATACTTGGGTAATTACACACTTTTACAACAGACGAGTTTACAAAACAGTTTAGCCTTGGTAGAAGTTTACTTTTATAGAAAATATAGGATTTTCTGAGAGATTCAAACTTTTACAAACACTTTCAAACATTTGCTTACATTTTTA
The DNA here is from genome assembly GCF_002870075.4 of Lactuca sativa. Lineage (NCBI taxonomy): Eukaryota > Viridiplantae > Streptophyta > Magnoliopsida > Asterales > Asteraceae > Lactuca > Lactuca sativa. Next base: position 244,004,203 of record NC_056623.2, on the reverse strand, counting down.
CAAACTTATACATTGAGACAGGTTCAAACGTTTTTACAAGAAACATTGACACTAAAATACTTATGAACTCACCAGCTTAATGCTGATAAACTCTTTCAAAATAACTTGTATTCTCAGGTCATCAGTAGACAGGTACCGAGGCCAGCTTTTGAGAAGATGGAGTGCATTCAAGACTCATCTCATATTATTTTGTGTTTCATTATTTTTGGTGTCTATAACTGTACAGAACACACTTGTATTAAAATTATATATTTAATGCAATGGATGATGTTGTTTGCTTATTTACATTTACTGTGTTGTGATACTATACATGACGTCCTCCGCCCCAGAACGTTTCCGCCGTTCTTGGTTTTGGGGTGTGACAGAATGATACGAAAGTTTGATGCCGAAGATCACGAGAACAGGGTCGAGGAAAAATCTAGACGAGCGACCCTTTCGAAAGTGAAGATAACAACATGAATGAGACTCGGTCATTTCTTGTTAAACATAGCATCAAAGTATTTTTATGGAAAGTTTCCCCCTTTTTAAATCGAGTGGAACAGAATAGTTCTCCGGACTGAGGATTTAATCTATAGGTACGAAGTTAGTGTTCTCTATCTCACTAGTTAGTCGTCCCGACGGTACACGTTTTGATTACATACAAAGGATTGAGTTTAGAAATTGTTCGAATAGATAGATAACAGGGTTCCCTTTTAGCACCCAAAAATCGAAAAGAGTTGCAAGTATAATAATTATCAAAGAGAAGTATACTTGCGGCGGCAGAGGGATTAGTGGTTGTAGCTATCTTGGGGAAATTCCTTTTGAAGTGCCCAACTTCACCACAATTATAACAGGCCGGGCTGATTCCCGCTCCGGATGATTGGTTCGTTGGCTTAGCTGGTTTTCTGCAGGTTCGTGCAAGATGGCCCTTATTGCCACAGTTGTCGCAGATCCTTTCGCGACATGGACCAAGAATGTGGTGGTGGTAGTTGCACTTACTACACCAAGGAAGGGTACCAGTGTATCCACTGGTGGGAGTTTGGGCTGTGGAACCGACAACTGAAACAGCAACAGGGGCAGTAGCTGATGGGTTTTGAGCATTCTAACACTTCCTAAGTGTACATGCAACCCTAATAACCTTGGATCTATGTTTGTCTAATTATCATGCAAAGTTGAATTCCAAGGTTATATTCCTATCTAGCATACATGGGGAACAATTCTAACTTGAATCATAGATAGAATAACTTACCTTGTTGTTGCTTGTGTTCCTTGAAACCTTGTGAGCCTAGCACCCCAAGTGTGATGCCTCAAATGCTTCACACAACACCAAATGCTCTTGGAAAGACTCTTGAGATAACACACACTTCTCAAAATCGGCCAAGCCCTCTAGTTTCTTAGTAGTGCCGATTTTGGTGGAGAATGGGATCCTTATATAGTGTTGACATATCTAGGGTTACACCATGTAAACCCTAATGTGTCATGACTCTTCATTTCCATGACCCATGGGTTTGTAACTCCCATGGAGCATCCATGGAGCATCCTATGGGTAGAACCCAACTTGATAATCCATGGAGCCTCTTAGCCCACTATACAAGATATGGATGAACCCATATATTTAATTAGTTAACCTTTGATCACTTAATTAATTCCAAATTAATTCTTGATCAAACTAATCAAATAATATTATTAATATATTAGAACTTATAATATATTAATAATCTCCAAGTGTTATTTCTCTCATTTAGTCTAACCAATTGCATGGTGCCATGCAACCCAAATGGACCATGCCGGGTCGGGTCAAGTACAAGCCCGAAATAGTTATGGACTTAGACACCTTATCCAACAGTCTCCCACTTGGATAAGTCTAATAACTATATCTCTAGTACTTCAGGAACCGACCGGCAATCGTAGCTCTTTCAAGGTTTCACGGAACTGAGAAGATGATAGTACGCCATTTAAGATAAGTGATCATATAATCCTCCGTTCTAGATATCAGCCGGACAAATACATGGAACATTGTCTTGCTTATTGTCCAGCATTTGTTTCCCGATTTCCTATTTGTTTGACATAGAACTTAATTGAACACATCAACTTAGTTCTGACCGGGCCCGGTACATGGGTCAAAACAAAATCATCGAGGGGCCCAGATATCAGCTTCTAATCCAAGAAGGAACATATAAACTTCGACTCATATGTTTGTTCTACCACTCATTGAATTACACACAAAAGTACGTTTTATAACATCGAGTTACCAATGCGGTTTCGTACAGTCAATGCATAACCAACTCGTAAGTAACAAATCATATCTCTAGGTTTGAAGACTTATATGATATTACCGTCTCACGATCACTCGAGATAGAATTCCATGAAGTGATTCCAGTGAGCGTGGGTTGAGTCCAATGCTCAGAACTTATGAGCACTCATGATTGTTGTAGCCTTGTCCAACACCTTAGACCTCTACAATCAATCATGACAGTCTTGATTCATATCTACTTCCAACATATGACCGACTGTGGAGGTTTGAATAATATGTTACACCAAACAAAATTATTCTGGAAGTCAAAACATGCAAAAGAAATATAGTAAACGATCGACAAGAGATAGCAACACTTTACTCATAAATAAAACTCCTTTTATTCATCATTAAATGTCAATTACACTTTACAAATTTCTGGGTTATCTAACTACTAAAACTTATATCATCCTTCAACCCTATGCTCCGAGCATGCTGGAGATGCTTAACCCTACTCAGTCCCTTCGTGAGGGGATCTGCTGGGTTCTCATCCGATGATACCCTCTTTGCCACGAGGAGTCCTTCTTCGATCCGATGTCTGATGAAATGGTATTTTCTGTCGATGTGTCTGGATCTCCCATGATCCCTTGGTTCCTTAGCTAAGGCAACAGCACTTTCACTATCACAGAAAATTTCCATTGGCTCTTTAATAGCTGGTACAACTCCAAGGTCTCCAATGAAGTTCCTCAGCCATATCGCTTCCTTTGCTGCTTCGCTAGCTGCAATATACTCTGATTCACAAGTAGAATCAGCCACTGTCTCTTGCTTGGAACTCTTCCAAGAAATTGCTCCTCCGTTTAGGGTAAAGACCCAGCCCGACTGAGAGCAGAAATTATCCCTATCAGTCTGAAAGCTAGCATCACTATACCCTACAACTCTCAAGTCATCACTTCCACCAAGGGTAAGGACCCAGTCCTTAGTCCTCCGTAGGTACTTGAGGATATTCTTTACCGCAGTCCAGTGTGCCTTGCCAGGGTTCGCCTGATACCTGCTAACCATGCTCAAGGCAAAAGCTACATCGGGTCGAGTACACGTCATAGCATACATGATCGATCCTACAGCCGAAGCGTAAGGTGTTCGACTCATTTCTGCTATCTCAGCCTCAGTGCTAGGGCTTTGTGTCTTACTCAATCTGGTGTTACTCTGGATGGGTAACTCTCCTTTCTTGGAAACCTGCATGCTGAATCGCTTCAGCACTTTATCCAAGTAGGTACTCTGACTAAGTCCAATTAGTCTTTTACTCCGATCTCTCAAGATTCTTATCCCTAGAATATAGGCAGCTTCACCAAGGTCCTTCATAGCGTAACACTTCCCAAGCCAGGACTTTACTTCCTGCAGGGTTGGAATGTCGTTTCCTATGAGTAGTATGTCATCCACATACAATACCAAAAAGCTAACTATACTCCCACTAGCCTTGACATACACACAAGATTCATCTTCACTCCTAGAAAAGCCAAATTCCTTGACCTTTTCATCAAAGCAAAGATTCCATCTGCGAGGTGCTTGCTTCAATCCATAAATGGATTTCTCAAGCTTACACACTCTATTAGGGTACTCGTTGCTGACAAAACCCTCTGGCTGACTCATGTAAACATCTTCAGCCAACTTCCCATTAAGGAAAGCGGTTTTGACATCCATCTGCCATATTTCATAATCATGAAATGCAGCTATGGCTAACAGAACCCGAATAGACTTAATCTTGGCTACCGGAGAAAAGGTCTCATCATAGTCCACTCCAGGAATTTGAGAGAAGCCCTTTGCAACCAGTCTAGCCTTATAAGTGTGTACTTTACCATCCATGTCGGTCTTCTTCTTGAAGACCCATTTGCACCCTACTGTCTTACGACCTGGTACATTTTCAACCAAGTTCCAAACTTGATTGTTATACATGGATTGTATCTCGCTATCCATAGCCTCTTTCCATTTAGCAGACTCGGGACCTGCCATGGCTTCCTCGTAGCTGTTAGGGTCATCTTGACTTACTAGTGTCTCATCACTAATAAGTGTCTCACCTTCTGCAGTAATATGGAATCCATAGTAATGCTCAGGTGCACTCCTAACTCTCGTGGAACGTCTCAGAGGTACAGATTTGTCAATTGTCTCAACAGGAGTTTCCTCCTCAAGTTGAGGGCTAGAGTTTGAAGTTCCTTCACCGCTTGATTCTTGAATTTCTTCAAGATCAATTTGCCTCCCACTGTCTCATTGGCTTATAAACTCTCTTTCTCGAAAGACTCCTCTTCTTGCTACAAAGACCACATTGTCACTAGGTCTGTAGAAGAGGTAACCAAAGGAATGCTGTGGGTAGCCGATGAAAATACACCTCTCGCTTCGGGGTTCGAGCTTATCATGAGTCTCGCGTCTCACGAAAGCCTCGCAGCCCCATATCTTGATGTGGTCTAGTTTAGGTACTTTACCAGTCCACATCTCGTGAGGAGTTTTGGCAACTTTCTTTGTAGGGACTAGATTAAGAATATGGGCGGCAGTCTCTAAGGCATACCCCCAGAATGAGATTGGTAGCGAAGCTCGACTCATCATGGAACGAACCATATCCAACAAGGTTCGATTACGCCTCTCAGCCACACCATTCAACTGTGGTGTCCTGGGAGGTGTCAATTGTGAGACTATCCCACATTCCCTTAGATAGTCGAGGAACTCTGAACTAAGATACTCACCACCACGATCGGATCGAAGCATCTTAATGTTCCTGCCCAATTGATTCTCGACTTCCTGTTTAAATTCCTTAAACTTCTCGAAAGTCTCTGACTTATGCTTGATCAAGTAGACATATCCATATCTACTATAATCATCAGTAAAAGTCAAATAATAACGATTAGCATCCCTTGTGGCATGTTTGAATGGTCCACACACATCCGTGTGTATAAGGTCCAACAAACCTTCACCCCTCTCACACGAACCTGTGAAGGGTGACTTTGTCATTTTTCCAAGTAAGCATGATTCGCAACTATCATCTGACTTTAGGTCAAACGACTCCAAGACTCCATCCTTTTGGAGTTGGCCTATGCGTTTCTTGCTTATATGTCCAAGACGACAGTGCCATAAAGATGCTTTATCCAAGTTATTATTAGTAGAATCAATGCACAAAACATTATTTCCCAAGTTATCTACAACAGATACAGCTTCATACACACCATCACAAGGTAATGCTTTAAAATAAAAGACATTATTATAGAAAACATCTATAGAACCAACTTCATTATTAAATGAAAAGGTAAACCCTTGTTTGTACAAAGCATGAAAGGAAATAATATTTCTTGCCATTCCTGGCGAATAACAACACTTATTCAAATCTAAACTAAACCCACTACTTAGCGATAAAGTATAAACTCCAATCTTGGTAACAGGTATAGCTTTCCTATTCCCCATGATCAAGTTTATCCTTCCTTGCTCCACATCCTCACTTCTTCTTAGTCCCTGCAAGTCACAACAAATGTGAATACCACAACCGGTATCAAGGACCCAAGAATTAGAATGGGGTGAGTTATTAGAAATGATAGTGTAAATACCTGCATGGTTGGGTTTAACTTTCCCATCCTTCACATCTTGCTGGTATTTTGGGCAGTTCCGCTTCCAATGAGCTTTTTCATGGCAATAGAAGCATTCAGCCTCTTTTGGGTCAGAAGAAGGAGTAATGAAACCTTTCTTGGTTCCACTTGAAGAAGAGCCATCAAGGGTCCGAACCTTGGTACCCTTAGAAGAGCTCTTTCTCTTCCTCCCTCGACTTTTCCCGATTGCCAAAACCGGAGTAGAGTTTTGATTAGGAGTGATAGCAACCGAGTTCCCCTTAAGACCTGTTTCTGCGGTCTTGAGAAGTCCCTGAAGTTTGCTGAGTGTGACTTCTTCCTTGTTCATGTGATATGTCATGCGGAATTGATCATAGCACGATGGTAAGGAATGCAAAATAATATCTATTGCAAGATCCTCCGGGAAGTTCACATTAAGCTTCAGCAAACGATCCACATACCTTTGCATTTTCTGCGTGTGGCTCGTGACGGATTCCCCGTCCTTCATCATGGTTGTTATCATGGAGCTGATGATTTCATACCTCTCTTGTCTTGCACTTTGATGGTATCTTTCCATCAAATCTTGGTGCATTTCATAAGGGTAGAAATCCTCATAAGACTTTTGGAGTTCCGCTGTCATCGTGGCCATCATGATGCAAGCCACTTTCGTAGCATCCCTTTCATGTGCCCGAAATTCAGCGATCTCCTGAGGAGTTGCAGTGGACTCATCAATCTCCTTAAGCTCTTGTCAAGGACATATTCTTTGTCCTCGTAGCGGGTAATCATCCTGATGTTTCTGATCCACTCATTGAAGTTGGATCCATCAAAGGTGACTTTCCCACACAAGTTCATAAGGGAAAAGGAGCCATTAGGATTAGAGCCAGAAGCATTGTTGAAAGACATCTGAAGGAAAGAGGACAAGATTAGTTTAGATATAAGAGAGTCCTTAATAAAACACCCAAATGTAATATTAAGGCTAGGATCCAATCACAATATAATATAACTTAGAAGAGGTATGCCGTAATCTAAGCTATATCATATTTGAAAGGTAGGTGAATGACGATTCACCAATTTCCACCACGAAAACCGCAATATTTTAGTATTAGGTTTTTGAATGGTTCTTAGAAATTCCTAGATTCTTTGAGATTCAATGAACTTTTCAAAGGCATGTTTCAATCTCGAGTGTGCCCTCCAAGTTTTGTGACTGGGATACCGAGGATCACAAAACGAGGTGTGAAGTAACCATGCAAATCACTTGGTACCCTTAAAGTTTATTACTCAATCGATGTGCCGGTTAACCACACACGCTCCATAGATACTATAATAAACCCTAAGTCACCCTTTACCTACCTTGTTAAGTCCAAGTTAGTGTGCCGGTTAACCACACACGCTCCACCAACGACTTAATCAAAGTGTAAAGTGTAATTTCATGGAATAGCACCTTATTCACATTTTTCCTAAAGTAACTAAGATTGGGAATTTAATAAAACATTTAGTTACTTTATAATATTCATCATACTTTGAATGAGAATTAATAAGTCCTTGTCTTACCCGTTCGGCTAACGACCCTCCACCGATCAAGCAAGCGGTGGGTGAGAGTGGACACCCATTAAGTCACCATTTTATAGGCAACAACCTTATACCCACCTTATAGACCGGCTTCGTGAATGAGGCGTACTAGCGGTAAGACGACTTTGTTCTTATACATATATATATAATTATTAAATCATAATAATATAAGTATAAGGGTTGAATTTTAACTTTTAAAATTCTAGGGGTTGGAACTAAAGTTTTAACTTAACTTTACTTGTTCCAAAACTTGAGGGCAAGTTTTGTAATCTTTCAAAACTCTTCATTTCTTGTAACTTATGAGTTTAATAGAGTAATAAAATGAGGACTTTTCATTTTTCTAACTCTTGTGTTCTTTTAATGGTTTTTTTTAATCCAAGAGACTTTTGGTTTTCCATAACTTGAGGACAAGTTATGGACTCCATTAAAACACATTATGATCATGAATTAATCTACCACATAGGTTACAAATAATTCCTATGATCATCTAAACATCATAAGAACAAGAATATGAATATGAACACTTTCAAGAATCAAAATCACATTTAATCTTTGTAATTTTGATAATTTGTTGTTGTAAATGAGTTAGAAAAGACATTACTCCTTCTAAAATAAGTTTCCAAGTACCAAAACATTTTAGGGTAATGATTCTAATCCATTTCCAGCAACTCAAGTCGAAATTCTGCACTCTGTCGACCCTACTCGCCGAGTGCATAAACCTACTCGCCGAGTAGGTTGAAGATACACATGAACTCGTCGAGTCCTCCCCATGGACTCGCCGAGTCCATCAGTCAGACAGCAAGATTTTCGACTTTCTTCAACTTTTAAGCACAAATAACAAACAAACAAGCCTAGGCTCTGATACCACTGATGGGTTTTGAGCATTCTAACACTTCCTAAGTGTACATGCAACCCTAATAACCTTGGATCTATGTTTGTCTAATTATCATGCAAAGTTGAATTCCAAGGTTATATTCCTATCTAGCATACATGGGGAACAATTCTAACTTGAATCATAGATAGAATAACTTACCTTGTTGTTGCTTGTGTTCCTTGAAACCTTGTGAGCCTAGCACCCCAAGTGTGATGCCTCAAATGCTTCACACAACACCAAATGCTCTTGGAAAGACTCTTGAGATAACACACACTTCTCAAAATCGGCCAAGCCCTCTAGTTTCTTAGTAGTGCCGATTTTGGTGGAGAATGGGATCCTTATATAGTGTTGACACATCTAGGGTTACACCATGTAAACCCTAATGTGTCATGACTCTTCATTTCCATGACCCATGGGTTTGTAACTCCCATGGAGCATCCATGGAGCATCCTATGGGTAGAACCCAACTTGATAATCCATGGAGCCTCTTAGCCCACTATACAAGATATGGATGAACCCATATATTTAATTAGTTAACCTTTGATCACTTAATTAATTCCAAATTAATTCTTGATCAAACTAATCAAATAATATTATTAATATATTAGAACTTATAATATATTAATAATCTCCAAGTGTTATTTCTCTCATTTAGTCTAACCAATTGCATGGTGCCATGCAACCCAAATGGACCATGCCGGGTCGGGTCAAGTACAAGCCCGAAATAGTTATGGACTTAGACACCTTATCCAACAGTAGCAGCATGGACTGCTACCGTTTGCTGTTTCTTAGAAGACCCTTGAGTACTCTGGGCCTTCCGCTTGTTCCAGAATTTCTTTTTACTTCTGCCTCCACTAGTGACTGGCTTGGGGGTAGTAGCTTCTTCATCAGAGTTGTCTTCGTGATCGATCAAGATTTTCGCAAGGCACTTAGCACTGTCATATGTGTCTGGCTTCGCAGCCAAGACATTCCCTTTTGTTGGCTGGGTCAACCCCCATATGAACCTCTCTATATTTTTACTCTCCGGGGTAACCATTCCCGGACAAAGTAACGCCAGATCGTCGAATCTTGAGGTATAAGTAGCTATGTCGGAACCCTTCATCTTAAGGTTCCAAAGTTCGTGTTCTAGCTTCTAGAGTTCGCCCCGAGGGCAATATTCTGCGAGAAGAAGCTCCTTCATAGCTTCCCAACCCATAGCATTGGCTACAGGTAAAGTTAAGGATTTGACTCGGCTATTCCACCAAGTCAGGGCTTTGTCTAGGAAGGTATAGGCGGCAAACTTGACTCTATCAGACTCCGAACAGCCACATATTTCAAAGATTGATTCGATTCTCTCGAACCATTGGGTTAAAGCAATGACACCCCCTGTGCCATCGAAGAATGTCGGTTTTGCGTTCATGAAGTCTTTATAGGAACTCCCTTTTTGGTGTCCCTGGCTATCATCTGGGTTTTGGGTTTCACCTCCCGAACCTCTAGAGTTCAGTTGAGGTAAGAGAGCTGATATAGTAGCGGAAATGGTTGCCTGAAGTGTTTCCAAATCGATTTAAATAGGAGGTGGTGGCGGAGAAGGATTGTTGTTGTTCGTTGAGTTGGGTCTCTTTCTTGGAGGCATCTTGATCTAAAAAGATCAGGAAAGAGAGGATCATAAGTCCTCTGAATTGAATCAAGAGACATGGGACAAGAGATATCTCATCAAGGCAAATATAGTATCATACTAAGCGATAAAGTAGAAAGGAGTTATCAAGATAGAACATTTTATCGCTAGAGAAATAATCAAGGAATAACGCGTATACGTGGATTTCGACAAAGGATCGGCTCGAGAAATACTCCCATAGTATTTCATGGTTTGCTGCAGCGACGATTTGTTGTTTGGGAATATTGGGTAAGTTTTAGGTATGCCGCATACCACAGTCACTCCCAAGCACATGTTGGCCGTGTCTCGAATGAATATAGTTGGCCACGCTATATTGACCCTAGACACGACTACATAACTGCCCAGGTTTAACCACAGCGTACAAAACCCATTTACTTATGTTTTGTTCTACTTATAGTTACGGATTTCGACGGCTCGGCATACTTAAATACTTTTGAAAATACTTATATTTTGTAGGATACTTTTAGTTCAGAGCACTTAGGCCCCTTAATGTTTATAGTTTTATACCATGTAAGGTTTCGTATACTCTGTTCACTATAAACAAGGGCTCTGATACCAACCTGTCACACCCCGAAAACCAAAGGCGGAAACGTTCCCAGGGTTGACTCCACATTGAGTATCAAATCAAGTGTACATAGTAATCACAGTAGACAACCATTACATTACATATATCTGAAAGTTTACATTTGGTTTAAAAGTAATTTGTACAAAAGTTATACATATATCATATGAACAAAACAAGACGAGTCTTCAGGGTACTCCATCTTCATCCAAAACATATCACCGGGTACCTGTCTAACTTGGACCTGAGAATACAAGCAGTTTGAAAATCAGCATAAAGCTGGTGAGTTCATAAGCGGTTTTGTTTTGTGAAAATGTATCGGTTTCCTTTAGTTTTCCGAAAAAGGTTTGTTATCCAAGAAAATCCTATATTTTCTTATATAAGGTAGTTTAGTTATCTTTCATTACAGTTCTGTTACAAGTTATAAGTTAACCCCAGGAAAATCCCATATTTTCCTAAATGTAAGATTGATTAATAACACAAAGTATAGTTTAATATACAAAACTATAATTTAGACGAACTGTAAATAGAAAGTATTTTGAAAATCTTGGGACTAACATCCCGAACCAGTTATAAGATAGTTCGATAAAGACCATGGGATCACTATCCCGAAATTTGATATAAGATAGATTGATAAAATCATGAGATTATCATCCCGTATAAGAGTTAGTTTCAAAACCATGGGATTACTATCCCGAACAAGATATAGACACAAGATCATGGGATTATCATCCCGAACGAGATATAGACATAAAACCATAGGATTATCATCCCGTACAAGATATAGATTTAAAACCATTGGATTACCATCCCAAAAGAGATATAGATTTAAAACCATGGGATTACCATCCTGAAAGAGATATAGATACAAGACCATGGGATTATCATCCCGAACAAGATATAGATTCTAAACAAAATCATAGCTGTGAATAAGTTTATATTAATACGTATTGTGAGTTGGGTAACCATGCTGATATGACAACAAGACCTCCTTGACGTTAGTCAGACGTCGGACGATATACAGAATTTGTCACCCCAGGCGTGCCCGCCTAACTGTAGCTAGCAGTTAAGGTGTGGGATTGTCAGTCCCGAATAGATCTATTCACAAATTCTTCGCTCTCCCTCCAGGAGACTTTGGTTACACTTCCGGAGAGGATTTACATGATCATCCATAAAGGGTAGTGACTATCTCACAAGCTAGTATTAAACTATTCACAGGATTCTCATACGATATCAAACATACAAAGATTTTAAGACATGATACAGTGAAAAATAGATACATACAATGAAACTATCTGGCAAAACATTCAAATGATACGGAGATAAACTGAATCAGACATAGTTTATCTAATAACTTAATACAGATATCAGTACATGATATAAGAAGAAACATAGAACCCCAAATTATTCCCATAATAATTTGATTAGTTTGATTATTTTCTTAACTAAAATCCATTTAGTTGAAATTGATAAATCATTCCTTATGCTCAACATAATACATAAGGAGTAAAAGAGTTTATAAGTTTGCCAGATATTATTTGAAATACATTAATGTTATAGTTCGAAAACAGTTATAGTTTTGCTTGTATCCCCCCCCCCCCCCCTGAAAACATTGAAAATCACGGAAAAGGCGTAGGGGTATGAACTCACCGGACGAGAAGTATGACGATTTGGATGCTAAGAGTTGACCCGGGGCTTGTAAATACACGAGGTTCCTAATTATAATGTAAAGATACACATTTGTATGTAATTAGGACTTAGTTTATTTATATGTTAGGGACACTGGCTTCAAGTCGCGAAAACACTCCGATACAAGTGTTTTGAGGGACCCGGGTGGCATTTATGGACGTGAAATGACACTAGGGACTTGGGACTTGAGTTTACTACCCATGAGTAAACTAATATAAGATTTTTGGTCTAAAACACCCAATCCCCATGAGTTTACGGCCGTAAACTCATGGTGGGGGTGGTTTATGGTGCTAAATGACTTCAAACACTTAGGGGATAATTTCTAGACTTGGTTTAAGGACTTGGAATGATTTCAAAGCATCAAATAGACCCTCTTATGGAAGTTTACGTCCTAGCATGGCTTACTGCCCGTAAACTCCTATTTTCTCATGAAAATGGTGTTAAATGGTTCCAAAACAAATCATATGTGACTAATAGAATTATTCCAAGACCTAACATGAGTTTGCAAGGGACATTTGAGGGGTTTATGGAGTTTACGGCCCTTGAGACCCCCCTTATGGCTGTAAACTCTTCTATAGGGTGATAAAAAGTGTTTTAAGGCCTAAAACTTGCATGGAAGGGCTTCTAAAATTCATCTAAAGGCTTTAGGGGTGTTTAGTTAGCATTCTAACACCATGAATCAAGGAGTTTATGGCCCAAGAACAAGCCTTGGCCGTAAACTCTTAGAAATCCCTCAAATAATGTGTTTAAGGTCCTTAAACTATTTTTGGTTGGTCCTATGATTTATTCCAAGGCTTTTGGTGGTGTTGGATGGCTTTCTAACACCTTGGAATGGAATTTATGCCATGTTTTGAGGAGTTTACGGCCCAAGAACATGCCTTGGCCATAAACTCACATAAGTCCCCCAAAAATCATGTTTCAAGTGTCCAAATGCTAAAACCAATGTTCTATAAATCATATCTAAGCCATACTAGTGATTTGGAAGGGTTTAAGGTCAAGAAACCCCTTAAATATGAGTTTACGGCCCAAGCTTGTTCCTTGGCCGTAAACTCCTTCAAAGTCTTCAAAATTCATGTTTTAAATGTTCTAAGTCCATATCTTGAAGTCCCTTAGCCATATCTAAAGTCCAAATGAGTTTAGGAAAGAGTTTAAGGGCTTAAAACCCTTCAAATTGGTGTTTACGGCCTAGGCAGCCTCCTGGGTCGTAAACTCACATATGTTTTCCTATTTCATGATTAAATGTTGAATTTGGAAGCCAAATATGCTATAGATTAAGGCTAGGAAGGTACCTTAGGGATTTGAGGCCTTAAATTTGAGTTTTGGACCCTTAATCTTTGGATTTAGGAGAGAGGTTAGAGAGAGAGTAGAGAGAGAAGGAAAAAGCTTCAAATGAAAGGTTAAACACGTTTATATAGTTCCTAAAACTTGGACACGGTGGAATTCTACCCGATACCGGCCTTAAACGAAGCTTTAGGTCGCACCCGATTGAGTTTTCGTCACCCGACGAGGATATTTCTAAAACTTATGAAATAAATGTTTTGGGCTAAATTCATGACTTCCTAAATGATTTGGACCCTCAATGAATGATAATAAACATATAATTTTAGTTAACTAAACCCAAAAACGATATCGGGACTTTTCGATTTCCGACGAGTTATACGGGTAGAATGGGTTTTCGGCGATGAACAACTTCGGGTTGTTACATTATCCCCCCGTTAGAGGGAATTTCGTCCCGAAATTCAAAGAATAAGATACTGATCATGGATTGGAATGAGATACGAATGGATTTTTTGCCACGGATCTTCACTTTCTCAATCTACGATATCAATATGTTTTCTCATTGAAGTTCCAACCTTGAACGACTTCGGTTTCTTCAAGGAATCACTAGGGTTTCGTTGGGCAGACGCTTCTAAGGATTCGAGACGTGATGGTCTAGATAGATGTTACCAAATTCTAAGGGCATCCAAAAATTAAAGGTTACAGAATCGATCTCTACGAAGATCTCGAAAGGTCTGATGTGAGACTAAACTAGACGCTCAAAAGAAACTCCCAGGAATCCTTCGGGATAGACATGCTAACTTCCCGTTTCTCAATAATCATAGAAACGAGGGATGCGTGGTAATTCACATTGGGAAAACTTTTGAGTTCTAAGGCATAGAATGATACGAAAGTTTGATGCCGAAGATCACGAGAACAGGGTCGAGGAAAAATCTAGACGAGCGACCCTTTCGAAAGTAAAGATAACAACATGAATGAGACTCGGTCATTTCTTGTTAAACATAGCATCAAAGTATTTTTATGGAAAGTTTCCCCCTTTTTAAATCGAGTGGAACAGAATAGTTCTCCGAACTGAGGATTTAATCTATAGGTACGAAGTTAGTGTTCTCTATCTCACTAGTTAGTCGTCCCGACGGTACACGTTTTGATTACATACGAAGGATTGAGTTTAGAAATTGTTCGAATAGATAGATAACAGGGTTCCCTTTTTGCACCAAAAAATCGAAAAGAGTTGCAAGTATAATAATTATCAAAGAGAAGTATACCTGCGGCGGCAGAGGGATTAGTGGTTGTAGCTATCTTGGGGCAATTCCTTTTGAAGTGCCCAACTTCACCACAATTATAACAGGCCGGGCTGATTCCCGCTCTGGATGATTGGTTCGTTGGCTTAGCTGGTTTTCTGCATGTTCATGCAAGATGGCCCTTATTGCCACAGTTGTCGCAGATCCTTTCGCGACACGGACCAGGAATGCGGTGGTGGTAGTTGCACTTACTACACCAAGGAAGGGTACCAGTGTATCCACTGGTGGGAGTTTGGGGTGTGGAACCGACAACTGAAACAACAACAGGGGCAGTAGCAGCATGGACTGCTACCGTTTGTTGTTTCTTAGAAGACCCTTGAGTACTCTGGGCCTTCCGCTTGTTCCAGAATTTCTTTTTACTTCCGCCTCCACTAGTGACTGGCTCGGGGGTAGTAGCTTCTTCATCAGAGTTGTCTTCGTGATCGATCAAGATTTTCGCAAGGCACTTAGCACTGTCATATGTGTCTGGCTTCGCAGCCAAGACATTCCCTTTTGTTGGCTGGGTCAACCCCCAGATGAACCTCTCTATCTTTTTACTCTCCGGGGTAACCATTCCCGGACAAAGTAACGCCAGATCGTCGAATCTTGAGGTATAAGCAGCTATATCGGAACCCTTCATCTTAAGGTTCCAAAGTTCGTGTTCTAGCTTCTGGTGTTCGCCCCGAGGGCAATATTCTGCGAGAAGAAGCTCCTTCATAGCTTCCCAACCCATAGCATTGGCTACAGGTAAAGTTAAGGATTTGACTCGGCTATTCCACCAAGTCAGGGCTTTGTCTAGGAAGGTACAGGCGGCAAACTTGACTCTATCAGACTCCGAACAGCCACATATTTCAAAGATTGATTCGATTCTCTCGAACCATTGGGTTAAAGCAATGACACCCCCTGTGCCATCGAAGAATGTCGGTTTTGCGTTCATGAAGTCTTTATAGGAACTCCCTTTTTGGTGTCCCTGGCTATCATCTGGGTTTTGGGTTTCACCTCCCGAACCTCTAGAGTTCAGTTGAGGTAAGAGAGCTGATATAGTAGCGGAAATGGTTGCCTGAAGTGTTTCCAAATCGATTTAAATAGGAGGTGGTGGCGGAGAAGGATTGTTGTTGTTCGTTGAGTTGGGTCTCTTTCTTGGAGGCATCTTGATCTAAAAAGATCAGGAAAGAGAGGATCATAAGTCCTCTGAATTGAATCAAGAGACATGGGACAAGAGATATCTCATCAAGGCAAATATAGCATCATACTAAGCGATAAAGTAGAAAGGAGTTATCAAGATAGAACATTTTATCGCTAGAGAAATAATCAAGGAATAACGCGTATACGTGGATTTCGACAAAGGATCGGCTCGAGAAATACTCCCATAGTATTTCATGGTTTGCTGCAGCGACGATTTGTTGTTTGGGAATATTGGGTAAGTTTTAGGTATGCCGCATACCACAGTCACTCCCAAGCACATGTTGGCCGTGTCTCGAATGAATATAGTTGGCCAGGCTATATTGACCCTAGACACGACTACATAACTGCCCAGGTTTAACCACAGCGTACAACACCCATTTACTTATGTTTTGTTCTACTTATAGTTACGGATTTCGACGGCACGGCATACTTAAATACTTTTGAAAATACTTATATTTTGTAGGATACTTTTAGTTCAGAGCACTTAGGCCCCTTAATGTTTATAGTTTTATACCATGTAAGGTTTCGTATACTCTGTTCACTATAAACAAGGGCTCTGATACCAACCTGTCACACCCCGAAAACCAAAGGCGGAAACGTTCCCGGGGTTGACTCCACGTTGAGTATCAAATCCAGTGTACATAGTAATCACAGTAGACAACCATTACATTACATATATCTGAAAGTTTACATTTGGTTCAAAAGTAATTTGTACAAAAGTTATACATATATCATATGAACAAAACGAGACGAGTCTTCAGGGTACTCCATCTTCATCCAAAAGATATCACCGGGTACCTGTCTAACTTGGACCTGAGAATACAAGCAGTTTGAAAATCAGCATAAAGCTGGTGAGTTCATAAGCGGTTTTGTTTTGTGAAAATGTATCGGTTTCCTTTAGTTTTCTGAAAAAGGTTTGTTATCCAAGAAAATCCCATATTTTCTTATATAAAGTAGTTTAGTTATCTTTCATTACAAGTTATAAGTTAACCCAGGAAAATCCCATATTTTCCTAAATGTAAGATTGATTAATAACACAGAGTATAGTTTAATATACAAAACTATAATTTAGACGAACTGTAAATAGAAAGTAGTTTGAAAATCTTGGGACTAACATCCCTCTTATGGAAGTTTACGTCCTAGCATGGCTTCCTGCCCGTAAACTCCTATTTTCTCATGAAAATGGTGTTAAATGGTTCCAAAACAAATCATATGTGATTAATAGAATTATTCCAAGACCTAACATGAGTTTGCAAGGGACATTTGAGGGGTTTATGGAGTTTACGGCCCATGAGACCCCCCTCATGGCCGTAAACTCTTCTATAGGGTGATACAAAGTGTTTTAAGGCCTAAAACTTGCATGGAAGGGCTTCTAAAATTCATCTAAAGGCTTTATGGGTGTTTTGTTTGCATTCTAACACCATGAATCAAGGAGTTTACCGCCCAAGAACAAGCCTTGGCTGTAAACTCTTAGAAATCCCTCAAATAATGTATTTAAGGTCCTTAAACTATTTTTGGTTGGTCCTATGATTTATTCCAAGGCTTTTGGTGGTGTTGGATGGCTTTCTAACACCTTAGAATTGAATTTATGCCATGTTTTGAGGAGTTTACGGCCAAAGCACATGCCTTGGCCATAAACTCACATAAGTCCCCCAAAAATGAAGTTTCAAGTGTCCAAATGCTAAAACCAATGTTCTATAAATCATATCTAATCCATACTAGTGATTTGGAAGGGTTTAAGGTCAAGAAAACCCCTTAAATATGAGTTTACGGCCTAAGCTTGTGCCTTGGCCATAAACTCCTTCAAAGTCTTCAAAATTCATGTTTTAAATGTTCTAACTCCATATCTTGAAGTCCCTTAGCCATATCTAAAGTCCAAATGAGTTTAGGAAGGAGTATAAGGGCTTAAAACCCTTCAAATTGGTGTTTACGGCCTAGGCAGCCTCCTGGGTCATAAACTCACATATGTTGTCCTATTTCATGATTGAATGTCGAATTTGGAAGCCAAATATGCTATAGATTAAGGCTAGCAAGGTACCTTAGGGATTTGAGGCCTTAAAATTGAGTTTTGGACCCTTAATCTTTGGATTTAGGAGAGAGGTTAGAGAGAGAGTAGAGAGAGAAGGAAAAAGCTTCAAATGAAAGGTTAAACACGTTTATATAGTCCCTAAAACTTGGACACGGTGGAATTCTACCCGATACCGGCCTTAAACGAAGCTTTAGGTCGCACCCGATTGAGTTTCCGTCACCCGACGAGGATATTTCTAAAACTTATGAAATAAATGTTTTGGGCTAAATTCATGAGTTCCTAAATGATTTGGACCCTCAATGAATGATAATAAACATATAATTTTAGTTAACTAAACCCAAAAACGATATCGGGACTTTTCGATTTACGACGAGTTATACGGGTAGAATTGGTTTTCGGCGATGAACAACTTCGGGTTGTTACAGAACTGTTCCCCATTCCATGTTAGATAGGTTATAAATCTTGGAAAATTGTTATTTTGCATGTAATTAGACAAACATAGATCCAAGGTTTATTACGGTTGCATGCACACTTAGGAAGTGTTAGATTGCTCAAAACCCAACACCTTATCCCTAGAATATAGGCAGGTTCTCCTAGGTCCTTCATAGAGAAACACTTCCTAAGCCAGGACTTAACTTCCTGCAGAGTTGGGATGTCATTTCCTATGAGTATTATGTCATCCACATACAATACCAAAAAGCTAACTATACTCCCACTAGCCTTGACATAAACACAAGATTCATCTTCACTCCTAGAAAAGCCAAATTCCTTGATCTTTTCATCAAAACAAAGATTCCATCTGCGAGGTTCTTGTTTTAATCCATAAATGGATTTCTCAAGCTTACACACTATATTAGGGTACTCATTGCTGACAAAACCTTCTGGCTGACTCATCTAAACATCTTCAGTCAACTTTCCATTAAGGAAAGCAGTTTGGACATCCATTTGCCAAATTTCATAGTCATGAAATGCAGCTACGGCTAACATGACCCTAATAGACTTAATCTTGGCTACTTGAGGAAAGGTCTCATCATAATCCACTCCAGGAATTTGAGAGAAACCTTTTGTAACCAGTCGAGCCTTATAAGTGTGTACATTACCATCCATGTCGGTCTTCTTCTTGAAGATCCATTTGCACCCTACAGTCTTATGACCTGGTACATTCTCAACCAAGTTCCAAACTTGATTGTCATACATGGTTTGTATCTCGCTATCCATGGCCTCTTTCCATTTAGCAGACTCAGGGCATGGCATGGCTTCCACGCAACCGTTAGGTTCATTCAGACCAACTAGTGTCTCATCACTAATAAGTTTCTCACCTTCTGCAGTAATATGAAAACCATAGTAGTGCTCAGGTGCATTCCTAACCCTCGTGGAACGCCTCAGAGGTACAGACTCGTCAATTGGCTTAACATGAGTTTCCTCCTCAAGTTGAGTGTTAGGGTTTGAAGTTCCTTCACCACTTGACTTTTGAATTTCTTCGAGGTCAATTTGCCTCCCACTGCCTCCTTGGGTTATGAATTCTCTCTCACGAAAGACTCCTCTTCTTGCTACAAAGACCACATTATCACTAGGTCTGTAGAAGAGGTCACCAAAGGATCTTTGTGGGTATCCGATGAAAATACACCTCTCGCTTCCAGGTTCAAGGTTATCATGAGTCTCACGTCTCACGAAAGCCTCACAACCCCATATATTGATGTGTTCTAGTTTGGGTACTTTACCAGTCCACATCTCATGAGGTGTTTTGGCTACTTTATTTGTAGGGAGTAGATTAAGGATATGGGCGGCAGTCTCTAAGGCATACCCCCAAAATGAGATGGGTAGCGAAGCTCGACTCATCATGGAACGAACCATATCCAACAAGGTTCGATTACGCCTCTCAGCTACACCATTCAACTGCAGTGTCCTGGGAGGTGTCAATTGTGAGACAATCCCACATTCCCTAAGATAGTTGAGGAACTCTGAATTAAGATACTCACCACCTCAATCGGATCGAAGCATCTTAATGTTCCTGCCCAATTGATACTCGACTTCCTGTTTATATTCCTTAAACCTTTCGAAAGTCTCTGACTTATGCTTGATTAAGTAGACATATCCATATCTACTGTAATCATCAGTAAAAGTCAAATAATAACGATTAGCATCCCTTGTGGCATGTTTGAATGGTCCACACACATCCGTGTGTAGAAGATCCAACAAACCTTCACCCCTTTCACAAGAACCTGTGAAGGGTGACTTTGTCATTTTTCCAAGTAAGCATGATTCGTAACTATCATCTGACTTTAGGTCAAATGACTCCAAGACTCCATCCTTTTGGAGTTGGCCTATGAGTTTCTTGCTTATATGTCCAAGACGACAATGTCATAATGATGCTTCATCCAAGTTATTATTATTAATAGAATCAATACACAAAACATTATTTCCTAAGTTATCAACCACAAATACATTTTCATACACACAATCACAAGGTAATGCTTTAAAATAAAGAACATTATTAAAGAAAGCATCAATAGAACCAACTTCATTATTAAATGAAAAGGTAAAACCTTGTTTATACAATGCATAGAAGGAAAAAATATTTCTTGCCATTTCTGGCGAATAACAACATTTATTCAAATCTAAACTAAACCCACTACTTAGCGATAAAGTATAAACTCCAATCTTGGTGACAGGTGAAGCTTTCCTGTTTCCCATGATCAAGTTTATTCTTCCTTGCTCCACATTCTCACTTCTTCTTAGTCCCTGAAAATCAGAACAAATATGAATACCACAACTGGTATTAAGGAATTAAGAGTTAGAATTGGGTGAGTTATTAGAAATAATAGTGTAAATACCTGCATAGATGGGCTTAACTTTCCCATCCTTCACATCTTGTTGGTACTTTGGGCATTTCCGCTTCCAATGTGCCTTTTCATGACAATAGAAGCATTCAGCCTCTTTTGGGTC
Organism: Lactuca sativa; assembly: GCF_002870075.4. Classification (NCBI taxonomy): domain Eukaryota; kingdom Viridiplantae; phylum Streptophyta; class Magnoliopsida; order Asterales; family Asteraceae; genus Lactuca; species Lactuca sativa. Next base: position 243,983,344 of record NC_056623.2, on the reverse strand, counting down.
AGACGAAGGAGTGACCAAACCTTTCCTTGTTCCAGAAGAGGAGCCTTCAAGGGTCTTAGCCTTGGTACCCTTCGAGGGGCTCTTCCTCTTCTTACCCTTCCCTTTCCCGATTGCCAAGACAGGGGCGGAGTTGGTAGGAGTAGAAGTAACAATCGCCTTACCCTTAAGACCACTTTCCGCGGTCTTTAAGAGTCATTGAAGTTTGCTGAGAGTGACCTCTTCCATATTCATGTGGTATGTCATGCGGAATTGATCATAACATGAAGGTAAGGAGTGCAAAATGATATCTATTGCAAGCTCCTCGGGAAAGTTCACATTAAGCTTCAGCAAACGGTCCACAAATCTTTGCATTTTCTGCATGTGGCCCGTGATGGGTTCACCATCCTTCATGCGAGTTGTTACCATGGAGGAGATGAATTCATACCTCTCTTGATGAGCACTTTGATTGTATCTTTCCATCAAGTCTTGGTGCATCTCATAGGGGTAGAAATCTTCATAGGATTTTTGGAGATCCGCGGTCATGGTGGCCATATGATGCATGCCACTTTGGTGGCATCTCTTTCATGTGCCCTAAAATCAGCGATCTCTTGAGGAGTAGCAACTGTCTCATCAATCTCCTTAAGCTCCTTATCGAGGACATATTCGTTGTCCTCATAGCGAGTAATCATTCTGATATTTCTGATCCATTCATTAAAGTTTGATCCATCAAAAGTGACTTTCCCACACAAGTTCATAAAGGTAAAGGAGCCATTAGGATTAGAGCCAGAAGCAGAAGTGTTTGCAGACATCTGAAAAGAAGGAAAAATTTAGTTTAGAAATAGTGATAGTCCTTAATAAAACACCCAAATGTAGTATGAAGTCTAGGACCCAATCACAATATATTATACTTAGAAGAGGTATGCCGTAATCTAAGTAATAACATATTTGAAAGGTAGGTGAATGACGATTCATTAATTTCTACCGAAGACGAAATATTAAAAGTATTTAATTTCGTTCTTAGAAACTCGTAGATTCTTTTTGAGATTCAATGAAATTTTCAAAGGCATGTTTCAATCTCGAGTGTGCTCTTCAAGTTTTGTGACTGGGATGCCGAGGATCACAAAACGAGGTGTGAAGTAACCATGCAAATCACTTGATACCCTTAATGTTTACCCCTCAATCGATGTGCCGGTTAACCACACACGCTCCACCGATACAATGGTAAACATTAAGTCACCCTTTACCTACCTTGTTAAGTTCAAGTTAGAGTGCTGGTTAACCACACACGCTCCACTAACAACTTAGACAAAGTGTAAAGTGTAATTTCATGGATTAGCACCTTATTCACATTTTCCTAAAGTATCTAAGATTGGTAATTTAATAAAACATTTACTTACTTTATAATTATCATTATACTTCTAAGGAGAATTTATAAGTCCTTGTCCTACCCATTCGGCTAACGACCCTCCACCAGTCAAGCAAGCGGTGGGTGAAAGTGAACACCCATTAAGTTGCCATTTTCTAGGCAACAACCTTATACCCACCTTATAGACCAGCTTCGTGAATGAGGCGTACTAGCGGTAAGACGACTTTGATCTTATACATATATATATATATATATATATATTAAGTTATAATATTATAAGTATAGGCGTTGAATTTTAACTTTTAAAATTCTAAGGATTGGAACTAAAGTTTTAATATGACTTTACTTGTTCCAAAACTTGAGGTCAAGTTTTGTAAACTTTCAAAACTTTTTATTTCTTGTAACTTATGAGTTAATTAGAGTATTAAAAATGAAGAGTCTTCATTTTTATAACCCATGTGTTCTTTTAATGGTTTTAAATCAAAGTGACTTTTGGTTTTCCATAACTTGAGGACAAGTTATGGACTCCATTAAAACACATAATGATCAAGAATTAATGTACCACATAGGATACAAAAATTCCTATGATCATCTAAACATCATAAGATCAAGAACATGAATATGAACACTTTCATAAATAAAAAATTACACTTAAAACTTGTAATTTTGATAATATGTTATTGTAAATGGATTAACATGAACATTACACCAACTAAAACAAGTTTTAAAACACCAAAACAGTTTAGGGTAATGTTCCTAGTCCATTTCCAGCAACAAAAATCGAAATTCTGAAAACTGCAGCCTTTACTCGTTGAGTGCATGAACTGACTCGATGAGTAGCTTGCATTTGGTCATGGACTCGTCGAGTCCCCCCATGGACTCAGCGAGTTAATACGGGCAGAAAGCAAAAAACTCGATTTTTGAAGCAGTTTGCACAAAAATCAAACAAGCAAGCCTAGGCTCTGATACCACTGGTGGGCTTTGAGCATTCTAACACTTCCTAAGTGTACATGCAACCCTAATAACCTTGGATCTATGTTTGTCTAATAACCATGCAAAGTTGTTTTTCCAAAGTTATGAACCTATTTAGCATACATGGGGAACAATTTTCTTTGTATAAAAGATAGAACTACATACCTTGTTGATTGAAGTGTTCCTTGAAACGTTGTGAGTCTAGCACCTCAAGTGTGATGCCTCAAATGCTTCACACAACACCAAATGCAAAGTATAAACTTGAGACAATACTCTAACACACTCAAAATCAGCCAATCCCTCTTGTTTCTCTAAGTGTAGCCGATTTGGGGGAGAGACATGGTCTTTATATAGTGTGTTGCATTAGGTAAAACCCTAATGTAACATGACTCTTCATTTCTCAATCCATGGGTTAACTCCATGGAGCATCTTATGGGTGGAACCCAACTTGATAATCCATGTAGCCTTTTAGCCCACTATATAAGATATGGAAGATTTACATAATTTACCCATATATTTAATTAGTTATCTTTTTTATCACTTAATTAATTCTAAAATAATTATTGATCAAAACTAATTAAATAATATTATTAATATATAAGAACTTATAATATATTAATAAACCATATGTGTTATTTCTCTCATTTAGTTTATCCAACTGCATGGTGCCATGCAACCCAAATGGACCATGCCGGGTCGGGTCAAGTACATACCAGAAATAGTTATGGACTTAGACACCTTATCCAACATAATTTACCTAAACCAAAGTACCTGAACATATTTTCTTTCCTATTAGTATATCAAGATTTGTTAATTAATTGTTCGTTTGAGATTTAATAACCATTTCTTTATTCTTTTCGTGTGTTTTGTAACCTATAATCAAATATTTTAAATTAAATAATTACACCGTTCCCTGTGATCGACACCCGACTTACCTAAGCTATACTCTAATCTGACTAGGTACACAACCTATAAGTACACAACCTATAGGTACACAACCTGTGATCGGGGTCGCCTCAAGGATACCTCTCGTGATCTCCAACGCGATGAAATCGCGTAGTCTCTCATCTACTGACTCGGAACCTGATCCTGATCCTGATCCTGACCCTAATCCCGATCCTCCTGCTCTGTGATACGTAATCAACACCATTCTGAAACAAAATACATAAATGTCAGGGTCATACATAATTTTGAGAGACCTTACCCAATCTACAAGTTCTCTGGTTCTATCTAGGCCCTCCTTGACTCGAGTACGGATCATCTGCTTTCAGTAGTACGAGCCCATACCACCTTCCACATCTATTCGTACTTTCCTCAAGGATTGCTTTGAGTTTATAAGTCCCTTCTACTACTATTGTACCCCTTGCTAATCTTTTCCTAGGCTTACCCTAGGGTAACTCTCCAACCCACTCTCCTCCATCAGCTACATGAGAAGTTCCTCCCACCTTTATCTAACTACCTTGCGTATACCATTACATATCACTAAGACTAGATAATTCTTTGAATGAGAGGTTGTTCCCTACAACAGTTGGACTCAAACAAGAGCTACAAAATAGGGTTAAACCTAACCTTCTGAAATTATTCAGTCCTCACAACATGTAACGTGATGTATTCATTTATTAGTTAGCTAAAGGTAGCTAGAACTCCTATTCACACGAAGAAAGCAACATTTAGGCATTGAGTAACCCAAACAAAACATATCCTATCTAGGTTAGTATGCAATTTAACAAGCATATACAAGAGGCATAGCAGGCAACTTCCTATATCCTTAGCCCTATTCTACCATGCAATTCTCATAGACATAAAGTAGGCATAAAAGGAAACCTTCCTAGATCCTTAACCCTAATCTAGCATGCGATTCTCATGATCATATCATAACGTAACATAACTTGTATGTGTATCTCGGGGAACACTTACTTGAGCTCTGCCGGTTGCATGCATCACACACCTAGTTCTTTTCAAAGTTCCTTTCTCTTTTCAAGTTCTTTTCAAAATCCCTTTTTACAAAATGATTTTCTTTGAAAATTCTCATACCAAGTCCTTAGTTTGAGTCCAGACACACCCTAGAGTGTGCCTGAATCCTTCAAACCAAGGCACTGATACCAACTTGTAATATCCCAAAAATCATGGCCAAAAATTTTGTTTTTCAATATGTTAGTCATAAAACAGTTTACTTAAAACATCACTGATATCATATCAATCCATAAAAAACAATCACAAGTTTAAAAAAAAACATATCATCAATAGTAATAATGTCAGAGTACAATCCCATGGATCTCTAAAATGTGGAAACATGTGTGTGCGATGTGCTGCTACCGTGCCGACTCCTTCCCCTTCGATGAAGAGGTACCTGAAACAAAAAATGAAAACCGTAAGCACAAAGCATAGTGAGTTCCCCCATCATACCACATACCATACAACAGACATATTGTTGGGCAATTTTGGGGTGCCCGGCCTACCCATGTCAAGCAGTTCTGGGCTGCTAACCTACCCTGCTAGGCGATTCTGGGGTACCCGACCTACCCATGTCATACAGTTCTAGGGTGCTGACCTACCCTCCGATTTATTCCAACCGGATCTACGGACTATCTCACCCCCAACTACTACCACACAAAACATAACGTAACATACTGTCAGAAATATCTGGGGTGCCCGACCTACCCTTCGGTCCTAACAACTGAACTTGCGGACTATTTCCCTCCTACTACCACTATCACATATAAAATATTGTGCTAGCACATAAGCATATCAGGTAGTAGCTAGCAAACCAGATGATTATCACAAACACAATCATCTCAACTATAATCAAGTACTAGTGGGCCGACATTGATGCCTTCGACCCACTTCTACTGGTAGGTAATTCACCTCATAAAGCGAAGTGTCTGAACTATCCTTTCTATCGGGATCAACTCCTCTCAAACCCTACATAAAATCATCTACCTTAGTTACCATTTCATGGTCAACTTAGGTCACGGTCAAAGTCAAAGTCAACATCATGATCAAAGCCACTTTTGGTCAAGTCGACGAGTTCCATGACACAAAGTCAGGACCCTTTGCAATAGATTATGTGAGTTCATCCTTTGACTCGCCGAGCCCTTCCACATGCTAGTTAGGACGTTTAATCCTTGACTCTTCGAGTTCCTCATGAACTCGTCGAGTTCATCTTTATGCAAGGTGATGCTCTTAGTACTGGACTCGCCGAGTTCATTCTTGACTCGTCGGGTCCATCTTCATATTCTTGGGACATAGCCTTGAACTAGCCGAGTTAGTTCATACACTCGCCAAGTCCTATGATTTCCAAGTCCTCAATGAGTCCAACTGACTGCATGTTCTTCTAACACAACTCATGGTCCATCATCAGAAGGGTTTTGGTGGGAATCTCGACCCGACTTGCCGAGTCATATGAGTGACTTGCCGATTCCGTCTATGTCCAAAACTATATACTCAATTTTAGTGGGTTTTGATGCGTTCAAAATATAGATTTGACCTCCTAGGGTCCATAATACATGTAAAGTTCCAAACTTGACGTCCATGCATGGGTTTTTTGGCCCAAAAGGCCCAAAATGGACTCTACACGATGCATGGGGTGCTTATGGCCATAAAGTTGGCACCTTTATGCCATAAGAACCCTCTATGGTTCTAGATTTGAAGTCATGCTCCTTATAACGAAAAAATCCTGAGTATGACTTTATAAGGGCTTAGAAATGGTGAAAATGAACCCTAACTATATATCTAAGAGATAGATGGTCAAGGTTGGAGCTTTTTTCCTCCAATAAGATGCAAATGGGACACAACCTCTGGATCTACTAGCTTCCACTTGAACTCCCAAGCTCCTTCTTCCTTCTCAAGCTTTACAACCACCACAAACACACAAAAATGGCTCAAGAATACTCAAACAAGGTTAGGGTTTTGATTTAGGGCCTTTCTGGACTAAGAGGGACGATGGAGGCTAGGTCGGGGAAAGATAAGGTGTTTAAATAGTGTGCAAACCCTAAATATTAGGGTTTCCTCCAGACAGGCCTACTCGTCGAGTTAGGGCATCTGACTTGGCGAGTAGATTTTCCGCGTCAAATTTTAACCTCTACTCGATGACTTGGGACCTCCAACTGACCGAGTCCTAGAACAAAAGTTCAAGATTTTTTAATTAAATTATGTACCGGGAACCGGGTGTTACGGCCACCCTATTAGTGGATCGAACCTGAGAGACCAAGGATCCATGTCATAGAAAACAAATAATAAGAGAAAAAACATTTACCTTCCATTGCAATGGGTTTGTGCAATTAGCTGATTATTGGAATTTATAGAACCCTAACTACACTTGTCTAATACATAGGCCCTTATATTATATCCATTTTCATTACCGTCAAGGTATATCCTTGCTGGTGTGTGTTCATTCGGGAATGTCTATTTTTCTCCATTTGTTATTAAGAGATATAAAGTTCATTTAACCATATGAGGATCTTGTGATAATATATTGTAGACGTGGGTCATAACAATCAAGGGAGTTCAGTTCGTCAGAACAAGCACTAGATGGGATAATAAAGTCTGCACAAGCAAATTCATTGGCATTTTCATAGTTTACTTTTGCTAAAAAGGTCAAAAATGTCTTTTCACATTCCTTGGATGGATCTAAAGTAGGAGAGGTGTTTTTAACATATATATCATTCTTCACTAATTCTACTATTTACTTCTCTCATATACATATAGTTGTTGTTGAAGTTATGAACATGTTTCTACGCTTCAAAGTACAACTACTAACACATCTATTAATTCACAATGGTGTTCTCTTGCAAAAGACGGGAAGAAGTTCTTTATGAAATTAGCAAGAGGGGCTTTGGATGAAAAATATTGGAGTTGGATGTCTTCACCAAAATCTAGGTTCAAAACCCTTTTGCACCCAAATATTCTTATACTATTTCTATTGAACACAATATATATGTTTATTTTTAAATTTTTTTAGTGATTTATATGAAATAAGATTACTTTCTAATTCTGTGGTTGTGTGTGCAACATGTCTGTTGTTTGTTATATCTCCACATGTTTCTATATCCGTTGTTTTGGAACATGGATAATATGCGTGCCAGTTGTTTGTTATTTTTCCATATATTATTATGTTGTTTTTTCTTCACCGGTTTAAAGAGAACCCATTGCAAAGACCATATAGTCATGTGTCCTTGCTAGCCTGCAACTTCATATCACATTCTCGTCAATTGGTTGGTATACATAATTTAGCCTTTAAAGAACAAAGACAGAAAATTCGAAAGTTATTATGCTACATAACACATAAACCACATCTCTTTATAACTTATATTTCAATTTTATACAAAAGTGACATATGTTCAAGGAAATTGCTATAATATCCTTTTAACAGTCATAACATAATTTTTTGATGTCACTAGATAGAAAATACGAATTGTGAAACCATAGAATGTTGCTCATCTTGCATAGAAACTAACTCACATTGGAATCACAAACTTACAAAATGGCTCACTCGATAGGTTAACACAAAACAAACACATTTTATTCGTTAAATCTAATGGAATGTACCATTCCTTTCCTTCAAGAATCGCTAATCCGATTTCGAATTCATGTTATGAAAAACTACCAAAGAAAAAAATAATTATACCTCATGATTGAAAACATGATCAACCTTTCTTGAAGTGTTTTGTTTGGTATAATAGTAACATGCTTCCATTCAATTAATTGGGTCTACTTTTTGCCTTTTGGTTTTCAAGCATTAGTTTTTCTTTTATTTTTTATCCTTGTAATGATTGGATCTTATCTACTTCGTTATCTCTAATTAAAAAAAATAGTACCATATGTATGTATATCCATAAAGATATTAAATACCTGATTTGTAACGTCCAAAATATACGATCCAAAAAATTAGTTTTAAATTATTAATAAAACCATAATTATCAAATCATCACATAAAAATCATAAGTCATTGTTTCTCAAAACATTATAAACATCTGTCAAACATATTAGAGTCAAAACATCCCAGGCTAAAATCATGGTGTGTACACTGCAATCATTCCGAGCTCTTCCCTTTACTAACGAAAGTACCTGAAACCAAAAATAAAAATTGTAATCATGAAGCTTAGTGAGTCTCCCCAAACTAACACATAATATACACATAATCATGCTACTATGAGACAGGCCCCGCTTACACTCGACTAACTTGGAGGTATGAGCCCCGCCCACACTCTGCTGGCTAGGAGATACAAGCCCCTCCCACACTCAACTAACTATGAGATGCAAACCCCGCCCACGCCCACACTCGGCTAACTACGAGATATGAGCCCTGCCCACACTCAACAAAATAGGAGATATGGTCCCCGCCCACACTTCGCTGACTATGAGATATGGACCCCACCCCACACTCAGCTGACTATGAGATATAAGCCCCGCCCACACTCAGCTAAGTAAAAGATACGGGACCCTCCCACACTCCGCTAACTACAAGATACGAGCCCCGCCCACACTCGACTTACTATGAGATACGGGCCCCGCCCACAGTCAGCTACTAAACATACATACAAGTATCACATAGACAACAAGTATATCCAACTCTATCAATCAGTCCTAAATACATACTCAAATAATGCTATGAGATACGGGCCCCGCCCATAATCAGCTAATGATGAGATACGGGCCTCGCCCATACTCACATTCCTAAAAGCACATATAGGTATCATATAGACAACAAGTATAGCAATCCAACAATCTGACTGATATCTATACTAAGTTAATAATGAGATAAAGGCCCCGCCCACACTCCGGGTTTATATCAAGAACATACAAACTACACAGGCCGGCATTGGTACCTTCGACCCGTTCAAACCAGGAGGAAACTCATGTCACATTGAAGACAACCCCTGGCTGCTAGCTATTAGCTGACTCATTCGTGAACTGTCATTATCAAAATAAACCCAATTAACAATCAGTTTACAATGCATAACCATAAGTCCATACTTGAGGTAAAAAGAACATTTTACACCTAACATAGCTTGTTCAAAGACCAAGGCCCAAACTCATACTCTGAAGGCCCAAAAGTCAAATAATCAGCCAAGGCCAAATTATGGCCAAATTTCCATATTGACCCCTTACATGGGCCTTACCCTAAGGCCCATCTAAATATAATAGTCCGTATACTTTTTCTTAGATTGCCCAACATGAATCCAAACACCTAAGTCCAAAAGAAAGGCCCCACTTGAAGCCCAATCGTAATTAGGGTTTTCACATAAAATGACGATTAGGGTTAAGTGTTCTTACTCTCAACCCATTAAGGACTTAATCCATTAAGCCAATCACTCCACTAGGCCATTCATACAATGTAGTCAGTCATAATTCAAAATTCCTGTCTAACAGTCCAAACGCGGGTCCCGACGAATTCCAAACTATAATTTCCAAAATTAGGGTTTTCTAAACCCTAATTAGGGTTACCAACCCAATCACAAGACAACTAAGTCCAAGATTAAGCTATTGGGCCGATTAGGGTTTCACTATATCGAGCACCACCCACTGCCACCTTGGGTGGTGGTGGTCGGCGGCGGCAGCTCATGGCAGCAACCACCACCTCACGGTGGTGGTGGTGGGTGTTTCGGTCAAAAATTACATATACCACTTCACACCCATAAAGTACACTCTCACATACACATAAACACACACACACACAAACACCCCTCATGGTGGCTGGTGGCGGTAGAAACCGGTGGCAGCCACCACGTCATGGTAGTGGTGGTGGGTATCTGGCCAAATACCACACATGCCTAAAATTCGACTCATAACAACAACACATGGCCATAAACACCACGATACAAAGCTCCCAACCATCGAATAGGAGGATTTTGTAATCAGAACAAGCAGAAACGGCAGTTCAAGGCCCACGGTTGACGACAGCCGTTATACTCGACGTCAAACCTTTGAATGAAAGAAGAAAAAGGATATATGGGTAGCGATTACCCTTAGCGAGAGCTCCCTTTTCGTTCACAAACCGCGCAAAGACGTACACAACTCCAATAATTGGTCTCAGTGGTTCATCCGGCTGCCCACGACCTCTCCGATAGTAGGGGTTGCGTTTCGATGGCAAAGTAGCTACTTGGCGGCCTTCTCTGTTCGAAAAATGAATGAAGAAGAGAGGTGGCGGCTGAAAGGGCTCACATGGTGCTGGCGGTTGTATTGAACGCTAGGATTAGGGTTGTATCACCATAACAAGAAGGAAAAGAGATCAAGGGTTAATCCTATGTCTCATTTCAAACTTTTTTCCATTTTTCCAAAGTCAACCCATCCTCTCAAGATCTTTTTCAAATTGAATTCAAAACTTACCAAACAACTCATGCCCTCAAAAACCTATACAAAATGAACCCGGAATTTACCCTTTAGCCCTTGTTTCCCAAAATCTATACAACACAAGTCCAAATGATACCATTTAAACCATAAATTCCCGAATTTTTTGTATTTTACTCCCAAGGCTGACACTAATAAACTTTTATTGATTTGGGGCTTCATTAAAATAATATGAAATATACTTCTCATTATGGGGTTCGTTTATTTATTTACTTTATTTAATATTATTTAGTTAAATTCCCAACTAGTATGTTATAATTATCCCCCACTGAAATTAAATTTCGTCCTCGAAATCATTCTTTACCAACCCCAGCAACCCAACAACCTGAGCAGCAAGGCTACAACCTCAAGCATACTACAGCCTTGCCAAAGCAATCAAAAGCGACCCTCGGAAGGCTCTCTATCTTACAGATGAATGAATTCCTTGCAGCATAATCAGATTTACCCAATCTGAAATCTGAAGTCTCGAGATGGTCTGATTCCCTGATAGATTTCCATACCGAATTATTGTCAAATCCAACCCACTTGTCTCCCAACTAGATATTCTACTTTTGATAACTCGAGGTTCCCACTAGAAAACAAAATCATAGACCAAATGTCCCTACAGGACACTTATACTTGACAGAAGGCTCAGATAATCCTTCGAGTAGGAAACTCGTCCATGCAATGGTGAGACTCAGACAAGAGTTACGTAATAAGACCAAATCATCTACTCTGAGATTATTCAAACTCATCTGCAGGTGACCTGAGATCTCCTCTGGGTAACAAGCGACTCCATACTCAAGTTCCAAAGCAATAGTACCGCCTTGACTTATCTTGATGTCCTTTACCAATAGAACCATTCATGTCACAACACTAGAGCTTGATCTATCATCAGAACTGAATCCATTCATTACCCTTGAAACCTTCTATCGATGCCCTCGACATATAGATACCCCGATCCTCAACCCATGGAAATGAAGAGCATGTAGAAAACACTCGCATTACCCAAATTGAGATCTTAAAAAAATCCAACCCAATACTCAACTCGTAATCCGAGGTGCATAGATTTGCACTTGCATTTTACCCAACATCTTCTGATAATGACAACCCTTGCTAGATCGAGATACAATGGTTCCTAAACACATGCTGAAACTACCAGTCTCGCACCTTGTCCAACCACCAGGTTACCAAGAGTCCAAATAACAAAGATATCCAGCCTATATATCCGTTTGTGTCACACACACTGACCACTCACTGAATCCTGAAATCCAAAATCCAATACCTTTACCCAATGGTCTCTACCAGTTCCCACCTGCGTTACTATAAACAAACGAGCCTTGCCTATGGGTCCCATGTAAAATATACGACGGATCGGCCTTACCTATGGGTCCCACCCATCTAGGGTTACATAAGTCCAGTTCCACGTCGGACCCCAATGGTCCTCAACCCATAACGGAGAAATACTCCCTGACAATCCTGACTAGCATGCGCAGGGTACCAACTGATTCCTGCTTTTCGCTCATATCGGCTACCATTGATAGTTTACCTCGAAAGGATGAATTCTATGATCCTTGCAGTCACACAACACTTCTAACCAATCATGATTACCACCTCGGGTTTCATCACTACCCAACCATCTCAATCCCAATGTCCTAAATTAAATCTGCATTAGTCAAGAACAGGCATCGAGGCTCTACATAAATCTCGGTCGGGGTCAATCCACAACCTGCTAAGCATAACAAGAAAATGCCGACCAACTGTTAGGAGTTTCGCTGAACTCCCACATAGAAAACCTCGAACTAAACGGTTACTTGTGTCGTCTCTATAACAGACCAGGATTCGAAACTTGTCCAAGTTCCAAACTCGATCCAATTCCCAGAAATTCTGATCGATTCTCCCCCACTTGGATTCAGCAAAGCTATTTCATCCTATCAGTCTGATCGATTCTCCCCAATTCCCATATAATAGGAACTGCCTATAACCCGTGATTACCAATCTTACATCCCATGACTAGCCAAATCTCAACGATTGCCCAACTACAAGAATCCGGGAGAATGCTCTTGAGACCTTAAGCAATTTCGTGATCCAAATCACCTCTCATGGCACCATACCATTTCCTTAAGTTCTTATGTTTGCGACTAATAACCGTAACCCTTGCCATGCATTGATGAAACTCTATTCTTATTTCTATCCTCAAGGAATCACTTAACTCTAACCGACTTTGGTCCATGAGAAAATACAATCCTCTTGACACATCCAATGATCAAACAACTCACACAACTGAGACCATCAACTTCCAGCTACCATTCCTTCCTCAACAACGGTAGTGCCTTGAACTCTAAGCTTCTTCCATAGGCAACTGCCGATCATACAAAATAGTTGATATAACCACTAAACCCTAACTCAACTGGCGAACTAACTGATGGGTTTTGAGCAGAACATCATTCCTATGGTGTACATGCAACCCTAATGCTTTGGATCTAGATTTTCCTCAAGTTATACATGCAAACAATCTTCCAAAGCATAAATGTGAAGACCCAAAATACGACCCAATAAAATTTTGTTTAAATATTACTAAAAACCACAACATCAAATGTCATTTATATTTAACCATGGAACGAGTAACTCAAAAGTCATAATACTAGTATCCAAAAAAAACTGTATCAATCATATCAAATTATCAGAGCAAATTCCCAAGATAAACTAAAGCTATGGTGTGTGCCATGCCATCATCTCGAGCTCTTTTCCTTACTAGCAGAAGTACCTGAAACCAAAACTGAAACTGTAAACACAAAGTTTAGTGAGCTCCCCCAAACTACCACATACCATAAAACAACATATAAAACACATACTAGGCCTTTCCTACTGCATCCGACCGAAGTCCGGAAACTGCATCGGACCAAAGTCTGGAAATTGATCAGGGCCTTGCCCTCTGCATCGGACCGGAGTCCTGAAACTACATCGGAACGAAGTCCGGAACTGACTGGGACCTTGTCCCCTGCATCGGACTGAAGTCCATAACTAACTGCATCGGACCAAAGTCCAGAACTGGTTGAACATATCATAGCATAACATATCAACTAGCATGAACACAAATACTCCATACTGCATTAGACCGAAGTCCGGAACACATAACACATAGACATGCTTGAATCACAAAGACATCAAGCACCCTGAACTACTGTATCGGACCGATGTCCGGAACTAACTATAACTAAAAGGGTCGGCATTGTGGCCGTAGACCCGTTCCTACTGGAAGGAAACTCACATCGTAACACTGGCTGCGGAGATGCTAACTCTAACGCTGGCTGACTGCTGCTCCGGAATTGCCCGGCCTCAAATTCCAAAAACACTAGGATCAATTACTTGTAAATGCCCTTAAGGTAAAATGACTATTTTACCCCCGATCAATGTCAACTCCCTAGTCAAATTCAACTCTCTGGTTGACTGGACTCGCCGAGTCAAGGTGCATACTCGCCGAGTCCCTCTTTTACTAGTTTTGATTTTAACTCACCGAGTCCCTTTCCCACTCACTGATTCACCCTAAACTCAAAACTCGAAGAAAAACGGGGACTCACGACTCGACTCGTCGAGTCTGAAGAACAACTCGCCGAGGCCTATCACACAGATTCCATAAAGTCGAATTCTAATCCATTCCAGATCATCTAACTCGCAAATATGAGCCCTTGGGACCATCTGAACACGTGAAGTTGCTAACTTTACGTGTAACTACGAATGGATGCAGCTATTTCACTCAAGCACTACTTTTCTCGGGAAAAAGTCATCCGACTCACTGAGTTGGAGAACAACCCATCGAGTCTTAGGTAATCTTCATCGGACTCACCGAGTTGTTCGTCTAACTCGTCGAGTTTAATGGACGTCTTCATATGACTCACCGAGTCGGCTTTGCGACTCGCCGAGTCCCTTCAGTAATTTAATCATGTAGATGATTTTTAAGTGATGGCAAGGCCCCAAATTGCAGATCCAACTTCCTTAGGCATGCTTATCACGTAAAGTTGCAAACTTTACATGCATGCAAGGCCCCATTAACACAAAAAGCCCAAACTATGCTTGAAATGGGGTTTCACACTTAGGGAGGGGCTCAAACCTGCAAAGGCTAAGAACTTTATGGTCCTACAATCTATAGAGAGTTCAGATCTGAAGTTACAACTTCAGATCTTGGCTCATACTCTAGAAAATTACTTTATAACCCAACCAAGAACCCTAATCTCCAACCAAGGAGGTCTAGAACGAAATAGAAAGGAGGATAACAACTTGATACCTTGCCAATAGATGACAATTGGAGTAGATCCGGATTTCCCCAAAGCTCTTTGCTTCAAACCACTTGCTTCCCAAGCTCTTTCCACCAAAACCCTCTTCCAATGCTTCAAACACACAATGGGCATACACATGCAAATTAGGGTTTGCTAAGAGACTACAAAGAGGCTGAAAGAGGTTTGTGTTCTCTTAAATAGGGCGCACAACCCCGGGATTTAGGGTTTCAGCTGCCAGCTCCTACTCGTCGAGTCCTAATATGGACTCGTCGAGTAGGTCACTTAACCTACAATCCATCCCGCTGCTACTCGACGAGTACGTCAACCAACTCGTCGAGTATGGCTTAACCCAATAGCCTATATTTAAACAATACCTGAGAATCGGGGCGTTACAGCTCTCCCCCACTTATCTTAGACTTCGTCCTCGAAGTCTGCTGCTGTGGCTGCTGAATCTGAAAATAAAGCCTGATAATGCTCCCTCATCTCCCCTTCGGACTCCCACATACACTCTGAACCCCTTCGGTGCTGCCAATGCACCTTCACCAACTGAACCACCTTGTTCCTCAAGGTCTTTGTCTTTCGACCTAAAATCGTAACTGGTTTCTCGATGTAATTCAGGCTGCTATCAACTTGAATGTCCTCCAAGGGTACAACTACTGCCTCATCCACCAAACACTTTCTCAAATGAGGAAGATGGAAAGTGTTGTGGATTTGGCTAAGCTCTGCCGGAAGATCCAACCGATAAGCCACCCGACCCACCTGGGCTAAAACCCTTAAAGGACCAATAAACCTAGGGCCCAGCCTTACCATCTTCTGAAACCTGATAACGCCCTTACAGGGTGATACCTTCAGGAGGACCATAACGCCCACCTGAAACTCTAGGTCCGAACACCTCCTGTCGGCGTAACCTCGCCCCAACAAATCGGGGTCATGCACTTCCCGTATAACATCTCAAAAGGAGGACGGTCAATGCTAGAGTGGTAACTGTTGTTATACGAAAATTCCGCTAGTAAAAGATACGTATCCCAACTACCACCAAAGTCTAGAACACATGCCTGGAGCATGTACTCGAGAGTCCGAATCGTCCTCTCGCTCTGCCCGTCCGTATGAGGGTGGAAAGCGGTGCTAAAATGAAGACGAGTCCCCATCTCGTTATGAAACTGTTTCCAAAATCTGGAAGTAAAACGGACGTCTCAGTCTGACACTACTGAAACAGGCACTCCGTGTCGTGCCACTACTCACGCACATAGATGTCGGCTAGCTTTTCAGCCGATATGCTCTCCTGGATCGGTATTAAGTGTGTGCTCTATTGGATTAGTGTCTAAGTCCATAACTATTTTGGTATGTACTTGACCCGATGGTGCATGGTCCTTTTGGGTTGCCTTCACCAAAACAACTTGATTGGAGAAATAAATAAAGAGAGAGGTTATTATGATTTATTAAGATGTTATACGAATAATATATTAAAGGAGAAATCATATTTGTTTAATTAATATTGGTCAATAATTAATTAAGAATTAATTTTGTGATCAAGTGTAATTAATTAAACTAGAGGGGCTGAATTGTAATTATGTGATAGTTACAAAATAGGGCAATGGTTATCCTTGTTAAAGGATGGACGAATTCAAGGATAAGGATATCTTTAAAATCGTCCAAGGTCCAAAAGATAGGGATTTTCAAGGCTTATCTTATGGTTGCTTGATGGGCAAGTAACTAGATAAGGATAAGGACTGAAACCCTAATCCTAACCCTATATAAAGACCCCAAGGCTCATGAATTCGTCTAAGCCTTCCCAAGAGGTCCTAGAAACGAATTCAATACCTCCCCTCTCTCCTTATACCATCTGCACTTGCTTATGGTGTTTGTAAGCCATTAGAGGAGTGACGCTTGTGACTCTAAGCCTTCCAAAGTCAATTCAAGGAGGAATTGGGATTGTTATTGCTACATAACAATCAAGGTAATATCATAAACCTAATTATATGTTAATATTGATTTCCATATGCTAGAATTAGGGTTTATAGTCTTGGATTCAAAGCATGTACAATAGAGAAACCTAGATCCAAGCATTAGGGTTTGTATGAGCACATAGGATGTCGTATGACCAAAACTCATCATGCTCTTCGTCAGTCGATCCACTATGACCCAAATCAAATCCAATCCATGCGTGGTCCTAGGAAGCTTAGTGATAAATTCCATGGTAATGTCCTCCCGTTTCCATACGGGAATGTCTAATGGCTGCATCTTGTCGTGGGGTCTCTGGTGCTCTGCCTTAACCTTCCTACAGGTCAGACATCTCTCCACATACTAGCTGACATCCTGCTTCATGCAGGGACACCAATAGTCGGGTCAAAAATCTCTGTACATCTTCGTTGTCCATGGATGGATGGAAAATCAAGACTTATGGGCCTCGTCCATCAACAACTGTCGTACTCCGCCCCAGTACGGTACCTAAACTCTCCCATGAAGGGTCAACAATCCCCGACTATCATAATCAAAAGAAGCTACTCGGCCCAAGATCCTCTCACACTTCTACCTCTCCTCCTTGAGGCCCTCGACCTATGCCTCACTGATTTGCTCCGACAATAGAATAATCACTGTCATCCTCAAACATATATCCCTGATCGGGGCCACTGCCGTCTTGCGGCTTAGGGCGTCGGCCACTACGTTGGCCTTCCCCGGGTGATAAAGGATCTGACAATCGTAATCCTTCACCACATCTAACCACCGACACTGCTTCATGTTAAGATTCGGCAGGTCCATAAGGTACCTCAGACTCTTGTGATCCATGTAAATGGTACAACGGGCCCCATAGTGGTAGTGTCTCCAAATCTTAAGGGCGAACACCACTTCCCCCAACTCTAAGTCGTGCGTCGGATAGTTAGCCTCGTTAGGCTTCAACTGTCTAGAGGGGTAAGCTATCACATGTCCCTGCTGCATCAACACTGCTCCCAAGCCTGTGATCGTGGCATCATAATAGACTACAAAATCATCCACTCCCTATGGCAGGGTAAGAATCGGTGCCTCAGACAATCGGTGTTTGAGGGTCTCAAACGCCGCCTACTGCTTAGGCCCCCAACGAAACACCACCGAATTCTTAGTCAGTCGGGTGAGTGGTACTGCTATCTTGGAGAAATCCTGAATGAATCTCCTATATTACCCTGCCAAACCTAGGAAGCTCCGAATCTCTGATGGAGACCTCATGACCTCCCACTGCATCATGGCCTTGATCTTCACTGGATCCACTAGAATACCCTTCTGGTTGATGAGGTGACCGAGGAACTACACCTCGCACAACCAGAACTCGCACTTGGAGAACTTCACAAAAAGTATCTCCCTTCTCAGCGTCTCCAACACTTCTCTCAGGTGTTCCTTGTGCTGCTCCTGTGTCTTGGAATAAACCAGGATGTCATCAATGAATACTATCATAGACCGATCCAACATCAGCCTACATACGCGGTTCATGAGGTCCATGAAAGCGGTTGGAGCATTGGTGAGCCCAAACGACATCACCACAAACTTATAATGACCATAACGAGTCCTAAAAGCTGTCTTCTGAATATCCTCACCCTTGAATCGCATCTGATGATAACCGGAGCGCATATTAATCTTGGAAAACCAAGATGCTCCCTAAAGCTGATCGAACAAGTCATATATCCTTGTGAGTGGATAACGGTTCTTTACCGTTACCTTGTTCAACTCCCGGTAATCTATGCGCATACGGTGCGATGAAACCCTTGTCTAACAGCTCTTCTAGCTGCGTAGACAACTCCTGCATCTCTGGAGGAGCCAACCGATATGGTGCCTTGGCTATTGGAGCCGCACCAGGAACTAGGTCAATCCTGAACTCAACGTGTCTCTCCGGAGGTATACCAGGCAGATCCTGCAGGAATACGTCCGGGTAGTCTCGCACTACCGGTACATCGTCGACTGTCGCCTTGCCCTTCTCCCGAGCATCCAAAATGTAGGCGACGAACCCTGCACAACCCTGCTGGAAGTAGCGTCGCGCTCTCGCTGCTGAACAACGAAGCGGTCCGCGCTATGGCCTTTCGCCATGAATCACTAACTCTCCCCCGTTGGGAGTGCGAACCCTCACTAGCTGTAACTCGCAATCGATCACCGCCCCATTGGGGCTCAGCCAATCCATGCCTACTATGACCTTGTTCCCCCTCAAAGGAATAGGGACCAGGTCTACTAAAAACTGCTCATCGAATAACTGCAGCGAGCATGCCTTATGCACTCTCACGACCCTGACGGTCCTGTCATCGACTATTTCCACCTCGAGTGGACAATCCAGCTCCCCTAGAGCTCTGCTAAACTTCTTTCCAAGCGTAAGAGAGAGAAACGATCGGGTAGCCCCCGAATCAAATAACAGTGTAGCTGAAATGTCGTTCACTAAGAACGACCCTATATGCAAACATATACCATTAGAAATAGTCAATAATAAATGCAGGGATAAAAAGAAAAAATACATACCCGTCACCACATCTGGAGTCTCTCGCGCCTCCTCTACCGTCATCTGAAAAGCTCTACTCTTCGCCACTGGCGCCTCGGCCCGGCCCTGACAACCGTCCGTAATCCTCAATGTAGCAGGGGCAGGTGCCGACACCTTCCCTGCTGAAGCTAAGCTCGGGTACTGGGACTTTTTATGTCCCCTGTGATTGCAGTGAATACAAATCAGATCTGATGCTGCGGTGGCGGTGGTAGAAGCTGTACAATCTCTGCTCATATGCCCAGTCCGACCGCACTTGTAACAACCGGAACTCCCTGCCTTGCAAGCCCCATCGTGCAATCTTCAACATTTTCCAGACCGACTGTGGCTCTGCTTGCCTCTGAACCCATGATCTGAAACCTTGGGCTTCTTACCCGAACTACCTGTACCCGAAGCCGCCTCCGACTTCCTCGTCTTCTCCATCTCAAGTTCAATCTCTCTCTCTCTCTCTCTCTCTCTCTCTCTCTCTTGCCCTTGCAATCATATCATCCAGAGTCTTGCAGCTAGATCGGCTCATAAACTGGCGAATATTACTCTGCAACATCTCATGATAACAGGCCTTCTTCATTTCCTTGGCGGTGATCTCCGCCACTGTCTCTGTGGTCTGCATAAGATCCTGGAACTCTCTGGCTAACTGTTGCTCCTCAATAACCGGTGCAAACTCGGCTCTGAAACTGGTAGTAAAATTAGCCCAAGTCATGGTATCAAGTGTTGCATCATCGCCGATGACATGCCCAACTTCTTCCCACCAATCACGTGCTCTGTCCTTTAGAAGGCAGGATGCTAATCTAACCTTGTCCCCCTCGGGACATCTGCTCGTGCGGAACGCATTGGCAACTTCTGCCAACCACATGGTACTCACTATAGGGTCCCGCTCCCCATGATAGTCTGGAGCTCCACAAGCCAGAAACTCTCTAAAGGTAAGCGTGTGTAACCCCATCATGGACGCCATCTCAGCATGGAACGTGCTCAACTTCTCATCCAGCAACTCCAAGATGCCCTCCTTGATCGAACCAAAGATCACCGGAGTCTGCTCAAGTATGATGCAGGTAACCTCTGAAGTTAAAAACTCCCTAGCTTGCTCATCCAACTGCTCGGACCCGAGCCTGATCCTGATCCCTCCCCAGCACCTGAACTGCCGCCTGCTAGTCTAGGGCGTAAAACCACCATTCTGAAAACACATTACGATAAACGTCAAGAGCACTGATATATATCTCAAGGGATCACTACTACTACAGGTTTCCCGGTCTCATCTCAGCCTTCCGTGATTCAAGTATAGATCCTCTGCTTCCAGTAGTATGGTCCCCTACTATATTCCACATCAATCCGTTCCCTCCTCAAGAACTGCATCGAATCCATCACATCACTACTACTGCTACTGATCTCTGCTACTCTCATCCTAGGCTTGCCCTAGGGAAATCTCTGACTCAACCAAAACCAGTCCTTAGCCGCTGAAGGCCTTCTTGTAATGCCAATTAGTCATCACCTGAATACCATCACATGCGACGGATAATCCTTTGAGTAAAAGACTCCTCCTACAATGGTTAGGCTCAAACAAGAGCTGCGTAGTAGGGCCAAATCCAGCACTCTGGGATTATTCAACCCTGATCACATGTGATGTGATGTATTCATCTAATGGCTAACTCCCATTACTCGTAGTCTTATAAAGCACAAAGAAAGCAGCATTCGGACATAGGAAACTACTCAATCAATTATGTTCTCATTATGAGGAACTGTACTAGCATATAATGCTAAGCTCATACTATCGGGCATAACTTAAACAGGCTA